>NC_059133.1:25309504-26559504 GCF_020740605.2 Lemur catta
GCCTAAGACTGGGGTCAGGACTCCTCTGACCACCCAGTCTAGAGTGGTCTCCCCAGGTGCTTTGTATTTCCTCTCTGTGCATTGCCATCATCACCCCCGGTACAATCTATAAAGATCCTGTGTATGTATTTGTTTATTATCTGTGTCAGCTACCAGGGTGGCTCCAGGGACGTGTCTGTCTTGTTCACTAGCCTCATACGTGGTAGGGGCTCAGTAGACACACGGCAAGTGAATGAATGATCAGGTGAAGATCTTTAAGTTGGACCAAATGACCCAAGATGCCCACTGCCTTGATTCTCATCATATGAATAAGGTCCATCTTCAGTGGAAGACAATGAATGGAAACAGAAAAGCAGAGGGAATAGAATGAGAGAGAAAGAGAAAAAGAAAGAATTCTGGACAAATTCCTGGTTACAGCCCTGTGGGTACACAATTTATCCTTCATTTCTTCCTTGACAGGGTGAGCCATTCAAATATGTTATAAATAAACCTCTCCTCCCCTTTCTTAACCTTAACTTAACTGGGATTAGGGTTTCATATTTGCAACCAAAAACTCCAGTAAAACATGAGTAGCCTATTCCCTTTTATTTTCTGAAGGGAAACATTGTGGCAGAACAAGCTAGTTGTGCCCCATTATCCATTTCATATTCTTCCTTGGTAAGTTAAAGGAGAATGTATTAGTTTCATGTTGCTGCTGTAACACATTGCCACAAAATTAGGGGCTTAAGACAATACAAATGTACTATTTTATAGTTCTGGAGGTCAGAAGTCTAAAACAGGCTGGCAGGACTGGGATCCCTCTGGTCTAGAGGAGAATCTGTTTCTTTGCCTTTGCCAGCTTCTGGAAGCTACACGCATCTCTGCTTCCACGGTCACATCTCCTTATCTGGATCTGCCTTTCTTTTATAGAGACCCTTGTGATTACCTTGGGCCTACCTGCATAATCTGGTATAATCCTTAATTTGATCACATCTGCAAAGCCCCTTTTCTCAAGAAAGCTAACGTATTTCCAGGTTGCAGGGATTGGGATGTGGATCTTTAGCAGGCCATCGTTCCGTCTACCACAAGGGACATGTCCCTCTTTACCAGTTTCCTCTGCTCATGGCTTGGGTGTGGGCGTACCAGCTGGGGCTGAAGTAACCACCTCGGGCCATGGTGGGAAGTGACAGGCTGAGGATGGGGGCGTAGCAGTGTGGAAGGCTCCGGGCCCCTGATGGTTCTGAGAACTGCCCTGCCGTCCCTGGACTGCTGGTGTCCTGATTTCTCATAGGTTATTTTGGATTTTCTAAATCTGACTGATACAATTATACTCTATACTCATTTACATTCTCCCTTTTCCACTTGGTTTTGTATCCCAACTATTTCTCCATGCTAGCAAGTATTTTACAAAAACTTGAGTTTTGATGACTATACAGTGTGTTGGGAGCGGTCTCTGATTACGGGTGAGCACATAGCCAATAGAATCATTGCTGGGAGCCTTGTCAGGGCCCTCTACCAATCACTTCCCGCCACGACTACCTGCAATGGTATATAAGCCCACGGTCCTTCCTGTTCGGGGTCTCTCGCCATGTAACTAGACTAGATGCCTCATTAAACTGCTGTTGGAAGAACTCCAGTTTGTTGCGTCGTCCTTGCAGGCGAGTGCGGCGCGACAAGTGGTGCCGAAACCCGGGAACTTCTCGCACCGGCGGAGACGACCTCTTTGGAGGTGAGTTCAGAACCACAGCAGCAGGGGCGGTTTTATTTTGGACCCCTGCCCTCTTCTGACGCCGGCACCGGGTGCTTGTGACCTACCCCATGGGGAACTCTCCTAGTTATCCCTGACCGTGTCCTGCGCCATTTTGTGCAGGACGTGGACCGGGTGGCCCCATGGTTTCTCCACTCGGGGTCTTTAACGATTCCGAGTTGGGATAAGCTAGAGCAGGACCTTCGCCGTGCCCGAGAGTCTGGTCCCCTTTGGGAGTGTGTTCTCCCTGTGTGGGCACTGGTGCGCGCCTGTTTAGAGGACGACCGTTGCAGCGGTCTGGTCCGGGAAGGTCAGCAAGTACTCAGTGATTATCAAGATAGTATGTCTGAGAGAGGCAAAGTGGGTCCGGCTCGGCCGGGGCGGCCGAGGAAAAGGCCGGAAAGGAAACGTAAGTCCGCGGGTAAACAGGAACGGCGGGGACGCCCGCCGCCTGAAAGGGACATGGAGGAGGTGGCTCTCAAAATGGCCTCCCTCCACATGTCGGCTTCCTCTTCTTCCTCTCGTCCTTCTTCTTCCTGTTCTTCTTCATCGTCTCGCTCTTCTTCCCGTTCGCGTTCTCGCGAGGCGGAGGAGGGGCTGTCTCCGCAGGAGAAGGCGGAGCTGGAGGAGGCGGCGGCTAGATATGAGGCGGAGCGTAATCGCCCGCCCCCGTACGCTACTGCCCCTCCTTTTCCCGTTGCGGGATCCGCCCCTCTAAATATGGAGGGCGGAACCTCGTTTGTGCCTCCCCGAGCTAGAAAGAAGATACAGAGGGAGTTTGCTTTCCCCGTCTTTGAGGACGCTAATCAACATCGCTTTCACGAACACCTAGATTACAAGCAACTAAAAGCTTTGGCTGAAGCTGTCAAGGCTTATGGGTGCAATGCCGCTTACACCCGTGGCCTACTGGAACGGCTAAGTGCGCATGCCATGACCCCCAGTGATTGGGCTGGTACCGCGCGGGCCTGTCTATCCATGGGGCAATATTTAGATTGGAAATCCATATATCAAGAAGCCTGTATTAATCAAGCTCGGCAGAACGCGCAGCAGGGCCAGCCTGCCTGGGATGCCGATATGCTCTTAGGACAGGGTCATTGGCAGAATAATCAGCTTAATTGGTTCTCCGAACCGTGCCAGAGCCCCTTAATATAATCTCTGATTCTGCTTATGTTGTTCAGGCTGTCCGTCACTTGGAAACAGCCCATTCTCTTAACTCTCGCAGCACGGTGTTCTCCTTATTCTGTGCTATCCGTGCTGCCACCCATTCGCGCCGGTCCCCATTTTTTATAACGCACATTCGGGCCCATTCCCTTTTGCCGGGCCCCATGGCGCGCGGCAATGCCCTGGCGGATCATGCCACTCACGCTTATTGGGTTGGCTCTCCG
This sequence comes from Lemur catta, assembly GCF_020740605.2. Classification (NCBI taxonomy): domain Eukaryota; kingdom Metazoa; phylum Chordata; class Mammalia; order Primates; family Lemuridae; genus Lemur; species Lemur catta. The sequence continues at coordinate 25,312,616 of NC_059133.1, forward strand.
TTGGAGGCAGCTCGCCAGTTTCATTCTCTATACCATACTCCTTCACTGACGTTACGTCTCAAATTTGGCCTCTCGCGGGCAGCCGCACGCGATATTGTGCTGCAGTGCCCGGCCTGTGCACCTTTTCGTCCAGCACCTCATGTAGGTGTCAATCCTTGTGGTCTTCAGCCACTCCACTTGTGGCAAATGGACGTCACTCATTACTCCTCCTTTGGCACTCTTTCTTATGTCCATGTTTCTGTTGATACCTGCTCTGGCATAATTCATGCCACTCCCTTGACAGGTGAAAAGGTAAGTCATGTCATCACCCACTGCTTAGAGGCTTGGGCTGCCTGGGGTAAACCTCAGGTTATCAAAACTGACAATGGCCCTGCCTATACCTCACAAGCTTTTCGTCAATTCTGCACACGCCTAGGCGTGGAGCACCGCACGGGCCTTCCCTATAACCCCCAGGCCCAGGGTATCATAGAGCGTGCCCATGGCACCTTAAAGGCCTATCTCAAAAAACAAAAGGGGGAGACGGGGACGAGCCCTTTGGGCTTACGTACCCCTAAGCCTGTGCTCTTTCTCACCTTGTTCACTTTAAATTTTCTTTTGCTGGATGATCAGGGGCGCTCTGCTGCGGACCGGACCGCCACGCCAACCCCGGTTCCCCTTTATCAGAGCAGGTCTTGTGGAAGGATGTCCTGCTTAACAAATGGAAAGGCCCGGATCCGGTTGTGAGCCGGTCCAGGGGAGCTGTCTGTGTTTTCCCGCAGGACACTCCTGATCCAGTGTGGGTCCCGGCATGCTTAACGCGGCGAGTGCAGCGGTTGGCGGATGTGGAGGATGCAGATGATGGGGCGTCCGCTGCCGGGGATGCTGCTGCTCCTGACCTTTCTGCTGCTGGCCGCATCGGTGACGACGGACCGGCGCTGGGCCATCCTGTCGGTGTTCCCGAGACCGATGCCGGTGACCCATGATGCCCAGATCTTCCCCCGGCTGTTCGCTACTAATGCCTCTTTGGGCCTTGCCAATCTTACATGGAACTCCTCCTCAACATTTGAGACGTCGGTCCACGCTATTCAGCAAATCTGTCTTTCCCCTCCACACCTGTTTGCCTCTGGCCCCCTTTTATCTGGATCACTGCTACTTCCTCTGGTCCTGGTGTTCTCAATTGCTCCACGGCAAACTGCTCCTATGCCCGTTGCTGGAATGCCTCCAGCCAGTCCATGGCAATTGTTGCCCGTATGCCTCGGCATATTCCTTGGCCGGTGGAGGCTCCTAGCTTCTTGACCCTTTTCCGACAGCGAAGAGATTTTGGCGTTACTGCAGCTGTAATTTCCACATTGGCAGTGACTGCCGCACTGGCAGCCGCTACGGCTGCAGCGGTAGGCTCTGTTCAGACAGCACAGACGCTGAACAACCTATCGGCATCTGTGGCTACAGCTCTGGACACACAATCCGCCGTCAACGCGCACCTGAAGGGTGGTATCATGATACTGAACCAACATGTGGACTTGGTCCAGGAGCAAATAGATGCCTTATGGCAGCTGGCACAGCTGGGCTGCGAATGGCGTTTCACAGGACTATGCATTACCGCGGTACCGTTTGATAATGCTTCCGCCGCGGCCAACAAGTCTCGTCAATTATCTGCTATGTTGACAGGACACTGGTCTAGTCAATTTACCGCCTTGACCCGGCAGTTGCAATTGGAGATCACCCACATTAACTCCACACGCCTGGACTTGACAGTGACCAATGGTCTCTTTCCTACATTTCAGTCAATAGTCCGAGGACTTCGGGACTGGGCTGGCCTGGGGTCCCTAGGGTTCATGGGGATCCTGGGAGCAGGTTTCGTGATCTGGGGGTTCCTGCGCGTTCGTGCACAGCGCCGCAGGGACCGAGTGGTGGTTACCCAAGCCCTAGCCGCCCTCGAGTGTGGTCAATCCCCTGGCATCTGGCTACAAATGTTACGCTCCGAAGGTCAAGACCGCCTCCCCTCTCGCACAGCGTGACATGGCCCATGCACTCTGAGGGGTTTCCCCATTGCACCAGATTGTGGCGTGTCACCCCCTTACCAGCCGTTGCACCTCCCAGAGTCTCTGCTCATTGCACGGGAGACGGTGGCCTTTGCACCTGCTTCAGGGACTCCACCCCCTGGATCCGGACCTTGAGGTTGGAGTCCCCAAAGCTTGTGTTGCAAAACAAAAGGGGGAGCTGTTGGGAGCGGTCTCTGATTACGGGTGAGCACATAGCCAATAGAATCATTGCTGGGAGCCTTGTCAGGGCCTTCTACCAATCACTTCCCGCCACGACTACCTGCAATGGTATATAAGCCCACTGTCCTTTCTGTTCGGGGTCTCTCGCCATGTAACTAGACTAGATGCCTCATTAAACTGCTGTTGGAAGAACTCCAGTTTGTTGCGTCGTCCTTGCAGGCGAGTGCGGCGCGACAACAGTGTTCTAATTTTTATTTGATGATTCTTCAACTATTTGACAAGTAAGTTATTTCCAATTTTTAAAAATTATTATGCGGAAAAAAAGTTCCAGTGTTTTAACAGGAAGATTCTAAGAGGAAATTCATGGCTTCATGTGGACCTCACACCATGGCATGTGGTCATATTTGACCATTAAAGATCTAAGTCAGATGGGAGCAATTTACCCTGATTAAAAGAACAGCATGGACAAGAAAACCCTCCACTGCACCTGTTGATCTGAAAATCTAAATCCAGTAAGGTGCCAGGAACTTCACACATGTAATACTTTTTAAGGTATTAAGGTGACAGAAACATTGCCCAGATAATTTAAAAAAATAACATTTTTACATACTGGAGTAACACTTGATTTTATTAAATATTTTTAGGTTGAATTTTTCTGCAAAGATGGTTGTGGGGAAAAAATTGAGTCTTTTGTACTCTTACTCCCCCATGGGGCAATAACAAATTATATAATTTTCTCAATATCCTATACAAACAGAACATTAGGCAATCTTTAGTGCTCTATATTATTTCATATTATTATGAATAGCAGTCATAAAAGAAGTTCAAAGGAACACAAATATAGGTCAATGATAAGAACTGTTTTGTAACACACAGTTGGAGGGTATATGTAATTATATCAAAGATGAAGTCCACAAGGTATCTCTCTATGCAGTGGCTATCGCTTGCCAGCAAAATTTGAGATGTTATTTATTCAACCATTTGTTTAGCTCACCATGTCCAATTTCATTATCCTTTATTTTTTTTCCACTGTACTCCTTAATGTTGTATGTTTATTTGTTTACTTGTTTTTTTTTTTGGCTATCTCATTAAAATGTAAAGTCTCTACGGCAGGGATCTTGTCTGCTTTCTTTTCTGGAGTATGCTCAGTGCCCAGCACAGTTGCAGGCACAAAGAACATACCCAATCACAAACGCCAACTGCAAGGTGGGTGGTGATTTTGGAGGTGGAACCAAAGGGATGTGGGGGGACTGAGTTGTGTAGGAACTGAAAGGGCTTTGACTGGATCTTCAGGCAGTGGGAAGTCACAGAAGGATATTAAGCTGGAAATTTGGGGATGGTGAGGGGAATGATCAGACTGGGACTTCAGATAAATAACTCTGAGTTTGGTGTGGAGGAAGGCTGTGGGATGGCAAAACAGTCTGGAGGCAAGGAGATCAGTGAGGTGACAGCCCAGGTGAGTGGAGATAAGAGCCCAAGCTAGATGGTTAGTAACAATATGAATGATAATAATCATTATTAATATAGCAAAGTTTGCTGCACAGCCAGCTAGTCACTAAAATCCATTTTCTAGACTACATTTCCAGCCTGCTTTGCAGTTTGGTGTGGCCATGTGGTTATGTTCTAGCCAATGAGATGTGAGCAGAAATAATGACCTCCATTTCCAGGCCTGACCCATAGAAATAAATCTCCCGTACATATTTCTCTTATGTTCTTTCCCTTCTCTGGCTAATTAGGATAGAGAAACCATGTACTGAAGACAATTGGGCATCCATTAACCTAGGTAGAGAAAAGTTGCCCCAGTTGACCAGGAACACTTTAGAATGTTGTATAAATGAGGAAGAAGTATCTATTTTGTTTGAGCCATTGGACAATTTTAGGTCTGCTTGTTACAGCAGCTAGTGTCACTCCAATGAATTTTAACACTTATGTTTTTGCTAAGTGTCATTCTTAATGTTTTATGTATGATATAATAACTTATTTAATCTTCACAACAATTTATTTAGGAACATATCATTGTTATTATCCCAAATATACAGATGAGAAAACTGAAACAGAAGAACTATGTAACCTATTGAAGTCACACAGCTGGGAAAGTTGGAGGCAGATTTCAAATAGAGTTCTGGCTGTAATATTTTAAGCAATATCTGATAGTAGAGATGGATAAGAATCAATAGATTTTTTTTTAAAAAAGATATAGATGCCCTTTCCTTTCAACTAAACATTCTGAATAAAAATGGAACCTTAAAAAAGTTTAAATAGTCAAACATGGACATTAATTAAAATTCAAATCATTATTTATAAAAGATTAATATTTCAAGTAAAATTTAAGGATAAAACTGCCTTAGGTTGGGTTTCTTGGAATCAGAGCCTGAGCCTGAGATTTCTATGCAGGACGTTTATTGGGAAGAGCTCCCTGGAGGTAAGGGAAGCAAGCGTGAGCAGAAAGAGAAGTGAAACTATGATGTGGTCCACACAGAGGACTCAGCCCGTTTCTGCAGAGTTATACCCCATCAAGGCGGGGAGTGTGGGCTTCTGGGCTCTGCCTCAGCCAGTCACTGGCCATGGGCTGCCAGCTGGGAGGGGACACAAGTGTGTGCGGCGGCTTCTCTGGAGAGGGATTTGGCTGTGCACCAGCACTCCCCGCGCCTGGACGAAGGAGCATCGTGGTCTTGAAGGATCTGGGTGGTGCATCAGAGTATCCAGTACAGAAACAATGAAGTATTTACTTGATTTACAAATTTTCAGTTGTTCCAGATTGTTCCATTGGGCTTCAGACTCACGTAGCCCACGATATCCTTATTGTGCTTAAAGCATCAGAGTGTATGTTGTGAGGGGATTGACAAGAGGTGGCGCTTCAGAGGTGAGTTGAGCCAGGGTGAAAGTCTTAAACGGTATGCCAGGGAGTTTTGGGGGTAGGGAGGTCCGGTGACAGCACAAAGATGGGGACAGAACGCTGGCAGGCACACCGTTCAGGAGCTCTTGTAACAGCCCACTGCACTGAGGACTGGAGCCTGAACCAGTATGGACGCGATGGAGAAGTGCTGAACTTGCAAGGCATTTAAAGGTCGTATTCAACAGTTTTCATGGCTGGATGTGGAAAATGAGGGAAAATTTGAGCAAAGCTTGTAGATCTAGCTTGGAAAACTGTATGAAATGTGATGCTTAAAAGAGAGATTGTGGTCATGTTCACTCTCTGGTGACATGTGACATGGGATCTCTTGACTATCTTTTTAATTGGTAAAACAAAATAAATAATTCTCCGACTGGCTGCTTCTTTCTCTCCTCTTTCTTTCTTTTGAGGAAACTTTTTATTGCCTCCTCCTGTCTCTTAAAACGAGCTGTTCTATCCACCTATAATTGTTTTTTTCATGAATCTGTTTTAACAAAAAGCTTCTTCCTGATGTCCCTTTTCAGCTGCAAATCTAGGTGTACTAGAATAAAAAATGCATCTAAACAAGACTAAACATAAAGTTTGAAAGCATAGATATAAAATCCATTTTTTCTTTATTTATCAGCAGTTCTATCACAGCCCATATGAGAAGTTCTGATAAAGGTCCTGTGCCCTAGGTGCATCGAGAGGTGACATAAAGTGTGCTGGACTTGGGAACAGTGTTGTGTTGTGTGTGGCTGGTTGCTCTTAGTTATCTAGATGGATGAGATCATTTAACAGGGCTGGGTCTGAGCAACCAATATTAAACCCCTTTGTGAGCGCAGCTGTTATGTAGCTCTGGTCATTGTACTATGCCCTTTGTGTTTTCTGGAGCAAAAGTGATTTTTCTGACCTCGTTTAGGCAAGATGAGAATCTAACCTGCAGGCTACATTTTTGCCAAGTAATTTGAAAAACTTCAAACAGTGTAGAAGTTCATTTTTTAAAAGGACAAACAAAAAGTTAGCAATTAAGTGAAATCAAATCAGTGTAGAAGACATCTACGTTGTGTACACCCCGATCAGATCAGTCATGCATTTAACGAACACTTGTTGTAGGATGTCTCTGTGCTGGGCACTGTCTTAGGTGTGCCAAAAATACTGAGGTAGATGAGGCGGATGAAATCCCTCCTTTCACAGAACTTGCCTTCTAATGATGGAAGACAGAAAATAAGAAATAATGAGAAAGCTTACAATGTTTATAAGGACGGGGAAGAAAAAGCTGGGGTTTAATTTGCTCATTTAGTTCTTCCCCCATCTCAAGAAGCTTCCCTGCTGAGTAACTGGCTCTTTCAGGGGCAGGCGCAGGATGAGGTAAACCCAAACTTATTAGTTGGAAAGGTAACTTGACAGAGTCAGGGAATTTATTTGGGTAGGGAGGACGGGATTTTAAACTTTTGAGTATAAATGTGATGGATATGATTTAAACTCCTACCTGGGACTGTCACCCGTCATTGTTCACGAATACACTGGTTAATATTAACAGTTAACCAATAAAAACTATGATGGGGGCTGTTTTAGCCAATGTCCCCTTAAGTGACTCGTAGGAGGAAGCAGGCTCTATTCCCTCTGGAAGGCCTTGGACTGGCGTTCAAAACACACTGAACGGAGCTGGCCACTCTGTCTGGCCCAGCCCATTCTGCTCCCAGGAGTTGAGTTTTGTGCTTTCTGAGAGTCAGAATTGTTTGTTCCCTGACATATTTGTGCCAGTGTTCCTTGTTATTAAAACTATGCTATTTGCTCCACTATTACATCAACTAATGACATATGAGTGTGAAGAGAGAGAAAGAATTATTCCAATGAAATATAAATGGACTGCTTTGAAAAGACTTGATAATGTCAGATTAGTTAATAATAAAAGATTAGGAAAAATAATAAAATCTTCAGTATTTTGCTCACGAGTATCTTTAGGTTCTCACCCACTGCAAAGAAAGAAAAATTAGAAAAGAAAAATGAGATCTTATGGGTGTGGTTTAGGCAAAAAAATGTGGCATTGGACCCTTGCCAGTGAACCTGCAGGGAGAGAAAGGGCCATGACCTTCTACCAGGTTGGTAAATAAGCTTACATTTACTCAAGTTAAAGTATAATGTTTACAACATAACTGTATTCCTTTTTTTCCTTAACTGATGTTTCTGATTAGCCCATTAATTACCAATTCTGATTGTGTTGAGTAAGAAGATTTCACTGGAGTGTAAAATGTGTGCTAAGTACGGCAGGCACCCACGATACTTCATCCAAGGGGCTCAGGAGTACAGTCCTCACATTATCAGATAAAGAACTTATGCGTCTTCCAATAATTCTCTTACCTGAACCAAATCTCCTTTCCCTCATTTGGACAGTAGAAGCAAAGAAAATATTTTCACTTTTCAGCTTTGAGACTATCAAAGCTCTTACAGGGACAAATTTCTGAATGAGCCATAATGCTCACATCGCCCTGGAGAGGAGGATAGAGGTATTTATTATCCTCTTACTGAGGACGTTAGGCCTGTCCTGAGTAGCTAACAGACGCCTCCGTGCTGTCTCTCGGGAGAATTATGTTTCTGCTAATCTCCCTGCCATGCCGTGTCCTGTTCCCTCTTCTTAATAACTCCCAGTATTACCGAAAAGAGCACTTGTCCGAGCCAGGCACACAGGCTCAGCCCCTGGCTGTGCTTGGACACGTCAATCAGCCTTGCTGTGTGTGCCTCAGCTCCTTAACCTGTAAAATGGGAACAACAGCACTCGTCATACCAGCAAACCACATTGCGGTGGGAAAAGTGTTTGTCAAAACAAATATGGACGTGGTAGCTACAGTCAGTGTGAGAACAGAGTGGCCTACAGTTTTCATTATGTTTCCCTGATTCCTAGTTCAGAATTCCTGCCTTTTGTTATGGTGGTTTTGGTCATGTGTTGCTTTATAGGTTCCAGTTTACTGTTTTTTCTTAGCTGAATTCTACCTTACAGGGCTTCTAAAAGCAACTCAGAGCATGGTAAGTCAGCATAATACTTTGAAATATCTAAATTAAACAATCATAAGTAGCCACATAATATAATTTTTTCCTTTTTTGACTTGCAGAAATATCACTTTAAAACAAATCACCTTCTTAGACAGAGGGCAGATGTATTTATCTTTCTAATCATAATAAAAGCTGTTGGTTACACAGTGCCTTTTATGTGCCAGATACTTGTAATTTTAAATTTAATGGTTAATTTATTTAATCCTCATTGTTTTAGGAGGTAAGTATTATTGTGTTCATTTTGCAGTTGTTGAAAAGTAAAACTCAAAAAAGTTAAGTATCTTACCCAACCATTAAGTAGTAGAACCACATTGCCTTTAAAAAAAATCATTTAACAAGTATTTATTGCATCCACTCTGTGTTAGCCATTGCGTGCAGTGTGCTGGGAATAGACCAATGACCAAGGCACTGTGGTCCCACCCCTCACAGAAGCGTATATTCTAGTTGGATGACATGAAGCAAATAATTATAAATGTGATGAATCTTACAAAGGGAGATGGAGGGTATGAAAGGGGAATTAGCCTGGTCTGTGGCTAATACATTTAAATTGAGATCTGAAGTGTGTGTAGGAATTAACTAGACAAACAGTAGCCATGGAAAAGTATTCCTAGCAAAGGAAAGGTATGTGCCAAAGCACTGAGATGACACTTTGCTACAATAATGTGGCGCTACCAACCATCTCCAACTGAACTGTATGAAACAATAAGCATTTATTCTTCCCACGTGGGTGTGTGGATCAGCTGCAACTGGCTGGGCTTGGCTAGACTTGAGTTCAGGTCTCCCTTGTATGTTGCATGCCCTCTTTTGACCAATAGCTTCCTGAAACATATTCCTTTTATAGCACAGGATGGGAGCACGAAAGCCCAAATGAAATCACATGTAGTGATTTAAGTGCATTTAAGGCCTCATGTCACATCCAGGAACATTTTATTGGTAAAAGTAGGCATGTGGCTGAGCCCCAAATCAATGGGATGGGGAAAACATTTTACCTAAAGTGGATGGCACTTCAGAGTCACATAACACAGGATGTGGATGAATAATTTAATGCAGGAAATGTGAAAAATTGTGAATGATGATTCAACCAACTCACTTGGATTTTTCAAGGAACCAGTTTTCAGCGCGGCTAAAGAATAGTGAGCCAGGGATTGATACTACTGGTTGGTCTTAAATAATTGCCTGTCGTTAGGAACTCCTTTTTGTACAGATTATATATATATGGAAGCTTACTACAAAGGGTAAGGATTTAGCCAACTTCTAAAATTCCCAAAAAGTTGAACAACATTGAAATGCCATGATTATCCCAGGAAGCTGATAGAGTATCCATTGAATTCAGTGTTCCTTCTCAGTTATGTCCCGAGCCTTGGGTCTCTGTGTAACAGGAGCACATTTAGAAACTTTGCCTCAGAGGCCATGAAACTAGTGTTTGAACCCCTGAGCAAATAGCATTAAATGTGCATGTTACTCATCCTCCTGGAATGGAGGTCAGCTATTTTGTACACAGTGAATAAGACAAACCAGTCTTAAAACGTGAGGAAATATCTAATTTGGCTACTTTATCCCATGGAATATGATCCTGTATTTGCCCAGATCATTGTGATAGTGTTACAAGAATAGTTCCGTTTATTTTTACCCGTTGCCACCCGTTGCCGTACAGATACATTCATTTGCTTCACAAGTGCTTAGGTCTAATGCCTGAATGAACAGGTGTGGGGACAGGAGTTGGCCAAATATAAACTCGTACAGTTAATGTGTTTAACAAGTGTGGCATTTTTTTTTTTTAACAAAAGAAAATTCATTCATCACAGACAGCCACTGCAGTATTAGCTGTCACCATATATTCTGCCACAGAAAACGATGTTAGTTTCAGTTAAGGTGGCTTTTTTTTTTTTTTGCTTTTGCTGGTAAGAGATTAAATAGAAATCACTGCCTCTGTGATGCTTCTGTTCTGGAGCCAGTTTTTTCCCTTTATTTGTCAAAAGCTCAATTTTATAATCTCGAGGATTTAAAATAGAATCTATTAGTCTTTCTGATAGTACTTATTTTCCATAAAAACAAGATTTTTTTAGCTAGCTTATAGTAAACTTCATTGTAAAGCATGTGTCATTTTAAAAGAAATCAGAAGTTCTAACAAATGAAACATAATGGATTTGGAGCAATTTCTTGTCCGTTGTTTCTTTCGCAGTTGTGTAAGCCTTTTGCTTGGGAACATGACTGTATTTTATTGCTCAGTTTGCAAAGCTGCATTTAAGAAAGACTTCAGTTTTTTGTTTTCCTCTTCTGATACACTTTGATTCTTTTTATTTGAGCACCTTTACATTTTTATATGTACCTTCCTGCTCTTTAAGCCTGGTATCCTTTCAAAGTCAGCATAATGTGTACACTCCAAGTAACAGCGACATTTAGAGAAGACGGTCCCTTATAGTAATACATTTCCTAAGTGGATGTGCAAGTAACGGGAAGAAAAATACCTTGATTGTTAGAAACAAATGCAGTCCCTAATTGTTTCTTGATGGTTAATCTTTTGAAAGTGCTGTTAGTATCCACTGATGTGTGTCTGTTGAGGTGTCAGTCAATGAGTTTAAAAGGCAACGATTTTCATGGGTGAATCATGGGGCGCAATTACAAAGAACTGGTAGACCAAGTTCGGGTTTAGTTCATGAGTTCTGCCCACAGGTCTGTCACTTCCCAATGGGCAATTTTTGCACAACTAAGAAATTGATTTACTTAGTTTTTCCCTCTGGAAAAAAAAAAGATGGACTAGCAACATTGTTTTCACTGCAGCTTTTAAATATTTGAATAAGTCCAACCAAACAAAAATTCTAGCCACATTGTAATATTACTTAAATCAATTTGTTGACTATTTCTCAGCCAATTTCCCTCCCTCCTACAGAACTGACCTGTTTTTCTAAACTGACCAAATTAACTGACTGTTTTGCCATTGTGTAGATCCAAATTCTTAGTAGAACTACAACTCAAACTGATATGGGCATATGACTCTTAAACCTTAAAAATGTTTAGAACTTTTTTTTTTTTAATAATATCAGTCAATAGATATAGTTTTCTTTAAAAAATGATAGGATTGTATCACATTTTCTTTTTCAGGTAGTATAAGGTTTAAATTAAAATTCACTTTGGGCTGGGTACAGTGGCTCATTGGAAGGCTAGCACTTTGGAAGCCTGAAGCAGGAGCATTGCTTGAGGCCAGGAGTTCAAGACCAGCCTGGGCAACAGAGCGAGACCTGGTCTCAATAAGTTAGTAAGTAAGTAAGTAAATAAATAAAATAAAACTCACTTTGTGTATTACTGAATTAAATCATGTAGTTTAATATATTTTGACTAGATATAGGTTAGCCTGCTATAGTGAGAGAACTGAAGCTTAAAATACCTGAATATGAACTTTGTTCCTTTCTAGTTTGTGATCCTCCAAAACCCTAATATATGGAGTTTTATTTGTAAAATGAGCCAATACCTGTTCTCCCTACCTCACTGGGTGTTTATAAAATACAAATGGTATAATGGTTATGGAAGCTGTTTGAAAATTGTAAGGGCCATACAATGTGATTTAAAAAGAAAATTTAGACACATCCTGCTTTCACTTTACTGTTTAACAAGAGTTAACCGTTAATTGTTTTATATATATTGGGGTTTCTGGGCAAGACAAGAAGATAAGAAAAAAGGAAAAGGAGAGAAAAAAAGAAATACAAGGTTGGATGAGCAGATTTAATCAACAGACACACTAAAATAAGAGACTTCAGTAAGGATGATGAGTACCAGATCAGTTTTTAAAAATTTATTATTGTTTATCAACTTTATCAAAACCATCTAGAAAACATAATAGAAAATAAGATATCATTCTTAAACTATATAAAATAAGGTACCATTCTCAAACTATAAAGTCTGTAGGAAATAACCTAACAAAGAACTTTCTGAGAAAAATTTAAAACTCAATTGTTCATCTGAAAAGATCTGAATGAATGTAAAGATATACCACATCTTTGACATGTAAATATGTTAATTTCCCTCAGAACCAACCTATAAATTCAATGTAATTTCAAACAAAAATCATGACAAGATTTTTCTTGAGGACCTACCTCAACATACTTATTCTAAAACTTGTCTGGCAAAATAAAGGTTCATGATGCCTAAGTCCATTTTGAAAAGGAAGAACTCACCCTCTCAGATATTACAAAAGCAGTATGAACTGGTGCATAGTCAGAGAGACCTATGGAAAAGAACAGAGTCAGAAACAGAACCAAGTCTACATGGGAACCTGCTTTGGAATAAACGTGGCACCATCAATCAGTGGCAAAAGGAGGGATTGCCTAAAACCCATTAATTGGTAGTGAAGAAACAGCTCATAATATGAAGAAGAAAAGGCTGGTTCACTATCTTAAGCATATAGTTAAGAGAAATTCCGTGCATAAGTAATATTATAATTTTAGTTATAAAGCTAATAGAAGATACTGGAAGTATTAAAGAGGATCCTCAACACACAAACAGTAAGTTGAAAATTTAATAGATTTGACTACATTTAAAAATTTAAGAATTTCTGTTAAAGGACAGACACCATAAGCAAAGTTAACGAACAGGTGGCAGAATGAGAAAGGATTTATAGTATCTAAAACCTACAAGGAGTTAATATCAAGAATACACCAAAAAGCTTTAATTTTTTTTTGGTAAAATGGGGATAATAATAATAATAGAAAATGAAGTGCTCAGCACAGAGCCTGCTATACAATTAATGTTTATTATTCACTCTTATTGGTTTCTCTATGTTTTGCTTTAAAAAAATTTTTTTTTTAGTAGAGACGGGGTCTTGCTCTTGCTCAGGCTGGTCTCGAAGTCCTGACCTCAAATGATCCTCCTGTCTCGGCCTCCCAGGGTGCTAGGAATATAAGTGTGAGCCACCACACCCAGCAGTTTCTCTGTTTTTATCCTCTGTGACAAAACACACTTTGTATGAAGCCATGATACAGGGACACTGAATTTCTGGTTTCTGCATGGTTTTATGTTGCTCGCTTATGGAACTGCAGAGAAACGTAGTACGTACAAATATCCAGCCAGTCTCAATATCCACAGACTCTGTTGATCAATGTCCCTGGATCTGCCAGTGGTTAATAGTGAGGAGAATAACAGTGGTCATTCCTGTGACACAGGGTGAGGATATGCTGTGTGCGCCACCGTAGCTACAGAGCCAACTGCTGACGACACCTGCACGGTGATGTAGCAAGAAGAGTATGTTTCATGGCTTGAGGTGTGAATCTTGTGACTGTCATATTTCATTCTGCCTGAGGCTGGGGCCCACGGGCGCTGTGTCCACACACAGAGACACTGGGTGATGTTACGCATGGCTGTGGTGGGTGGGAGGGCTGAATAGGCCGGCCCCTTCCTGCTGCGATTTCTGGCGGCTCACTCACTCCCATCCCCAAGGGCAGATTGGCCACAGAGAGATGGCTTTGCTCACCGCCAACCAAACCTGCTCTCTGAAAGCAGAGCTTTGTCTTTTTCTGCTTTATGACCTCAGCTTCAAGGAAGGTTTTGGCTTCCCGAGTATGGCCCAAAAACCTGGGTGATGACGCATAGGGCAGAAGGCAGCAAGCTACGCTTGATGGCAGGGACCTGAGCTGGGTCTACTTCTTGGGTTTGGGGGACGGATAAAAAAACATCAGCCAGGGCCGTCCTGCTGATAGGGAAGGAAGGGAAACTAATGATAAGTCCATACCGGGAACTGTCACACACACCGTCTCCTTCAATCTTCTGCAAACCTGTGAAGTGAACGTTCTTATCTCTATTTTCCAGATACAAAAGCTGCAGCCCAGAGAGGGAAAATGGTTTGTCCAAAGTTACCCAACTTGTGAATGACCCATGGGGATTTGAACTCTGTGTCTGTTGGACTCTAAAACCCACGGGTGTTCTGTTTTGTTGATCTTTTTTTCACTGCACCATTCTTTATAGCTGCAGACTTGGAGTCGGGCTGGGTGGAGGTGGCACAGATACAATGACAGGGCCCTGTGAACGTGAATCTAGGTTATTGAAAGCTAATTACATTTCCCAGTGCTGTTTTTGAACATGTGCTCCTGTGGCTGGTTTTAGGTGTGCCTTTGGTTCCTCAGCAGAAAGTTTGTTCCCACGAAATAATGACATCCTTAAAGGGTTGTGCTTTGCTTGTCATTCAGAGAAGACAGTACTTTCAGGAGATGCACTATACATCTAACAGAGATGCGCTCATCTAAACATCTGCCCTTGACTTTTTTAGTGTGCTTAAGAGATCACAGGTATTTTTGTAGCGCTATCAGAGGTTGGAAGGATTGCCATAACTACATGTTCTTGCTCTTGTCTCTAAGGTCAAGGGCAATGACTAGTAATGATAATAGAGAACTATTCCCTGTGTGTTTGCTCTGTGCTGGGCATCGTAGTAAGCTCATTTTATGTTCACAACAACACTCTAAAGTATATGTCATTTAGGATTGGTTTGATTGCAAGTAGCAGGACCCCAACTTCAATGGCTTAACTGAATGAGGGATTTATTTTTCTCATATAATAAGAAGTCCAGCTGTAAACATGTCAGGGAGAGTATGAGAGCCCTGTGATGCCATCGGGAACCAGGCTTCTTTTAGGGGCTTTCTTCCTCATGTTGGCAGCATGGCCTTTCTGCTTTGTGCATCATAACTGATTTTTAGGCAGAAAGTAGGAAGAAGGGCAAGTCCAAGAGGCAAAAACTAAAAAGGTGAATGCAAGCTGGGTATGCACCCTCTAACAAGCTTTCTCAGAAGCTGAAGCTGGGACCTCTGCCCCCTTGTACCTCATTGTCCAGAGCTGTGTTGCATGACTCCCATCAAGCTGTAAGGGAGTCAAGTAATCCAGGGTGTGTTTAAGTGAGCCCCTTGGTTAGAAAGAAAGAAAGGAGGACTGGCTGTTGGCTCTGTAACTAGCTTAAGTAGTTAATGTTTGTTCAAACATATATAGATATGGAAATATATAGATAAGGAAAGTGAAATTAGAGAAGTTAAGTGTTTGCCAAAGGTCATCTAACTAGGGAGTGACAGAGCCCAGACCTGCATCCAGGGGTCTGACTCTTCAGATGCATTCCTAAATGTTGTGCTAGAATTTGTTCTGGATGCTTGGTTTGGGGTGGAGAACAAAAGACTTAAAGGGGTTCCCTTATGGAACAGGAAGGAGGATTGAGTTTTCAGTTTCTTGAGAATACTATTAAGATCAATGTATAAAAGACATGGAAGGTCGATTTTGGTACAAGGTAAAGAAGTGATTGCTAACAATTAGTAATTAACTGTTATATGGGCTCTATAGCAGACTCTATGACCAGGAACATTTATATAGAGGTTAGATTGCCTCTCAGAGGAGATCTCAGCACTGACTAGGAGTTTGGATCTATTGAGAGTTTGAAGATCCTAGGTCTATGAAACAAAAATGGCTGAAATAGGAAAATCATGATGGAAGGAGGGCTTTTGGTTTTCACATAGATGCCCCCTGATTGGTCAGAGCTAGCATGACCATATAATTCGTTTATGTTTCAAACTGGGGCATTTTTTAGAGTGAAAGGAGGATTTGTTAGTAATTATGCTGGGACAAAAGGCAAATACTAGGATTGTCGCAGACCCACTGGAAACCGTGGCCACCCTAGCCATGGGCTCCTGATGGAGAGCAGAGTGGGGAGGCCTGGACATCACAGGTGCTGACATCTGGGTAAATGGCCGGAAAGGACAGACACCCCCAAGCCAGACCCCTCCACTTCTGAATGTTAAAACTTCAAAGAGGCCCTGTCTGTGATGGACTTTGATGATTGGTGTTAAAATCTAACGGGCAGGGACAATGTGTGACTACTGAAAACATGTGTCTGACACAGACCCTTATGCCCTGAGTCTCCTCTAGCATGACTCATTTTTAAGAAACACGGAGCTTGAATAATGCCATCTTCCTTCCTGAGTCATAAACCCAGCCCGTTCTAGGCTGGGAGGGAAACTGAATTTCACATACTCTGATATCCTTCTCAGCTTTTAAAAACTGCTTTTCTGGTTTGCTCAGTGACCCTGGGCAAGTCACAACCTTTCTGTCTGGGCTGGCTTCTCCTTTAGTGGAAATAAAATGGAAATAATAGTTACGTCAGAGAAGAAACAATTCAAGATCTTCCAACAAAAGATGCCACATGGAGCCAAGTGATATTATTATTTTTATGACGGTTATTAGCTGAGCTGCTTCTTGTCCCATCCCCTGTCATTAGGCCACAGGGCATGGAATAAACACAGGTCTGGCCAGTGACTGGTATTTGATGATGTTGGCACTAGAGATGAAGGGGAAGAATTTCTCTCTGGCTTGTGTCTCACCGTTAACCTCCTCATGCCTGGATCTCAGTGCCTACGAGTGTGGAAACTGGAAACCAGTGAGAATCTCAGCTATCTGTTTCATAGCAGAGGCAGCCTATTCAGGAAACCTTTTAATAATGGTGCCATTATAATATTATCTTTATTCCTTCCTTAATCCTCTTAATAAATAGTGATTGAGAGCAACTGTGTGCCGGGTTCTGTTTCCCAGCAAGATGCATGATGACAACATTAAGCTCGTCAATGTTTGTTGAATCAAGGAATTTGTGAGATGTGACGTTTGGAGAGGTTATCTCCTGTTGCAATCTTGCATCTCTCCTCTCTGTCCTGATGCCTAAGAGATATTTCTAAATGCCAAACTGCTCTTGTTGCCTATTTCCTAAAGGAACAAGACCACATTTCTTAATGTAGCACAGAAGAATGAATCTTCAGGGATTGGCCCCTGTTCACCTTTCTGTCTCTTCTCTAAGCCCCTCTTTGGACTGTAAGTTTCAGCTCTTGGGACTTTCCTGCAGGTCCCAGAACATCCGCCTCTTTCAGGGTTTGACAGACATTTGTAAACAGCCAGATAGTAAATATTTTTGGTTTGCTGAGTCATGTGGTCTCTGTTGCAACTACTCAGTGCTGCTGTTGTAGTGTACAAGCAGCCATAGACAAAGTGTAAATGGATGAGTGTGGCTGTCTTCAAATAAAACTTTATTTGCAAAAACAGGCAGCAGATTGGATTTGATTCGCAGGCTATAGTTTGCTGATTTCTGCTTTAGGCCTTTGCTCATGCTGTGGTCTTTCAATTGTTCACATTAAATATCTCTTCCTACCCTGTTCAGCTGTCCATTACCCATTCAATTGTCACCCCCAGTCTGAGGTCTTTCCATACTACCCTGGGCAGAACACTTGTACCCCTGTATTCTGTACATACCACTCTCACAAGTAATGGAAAATTAAATCTGTGTTTTCTCCCCTAACTTAACTGTAAGCTTCATCTATTCACCCATTCATTCATTCATGTATGCATTCATTGGTTCATTCATTTAACAATATGTAATGAGTGCCCACTATGGACTAGAGTCAATGACCTTTTAGTCTTTGTACAACACCCAGCTGAAAGTCTGCCGCATAAAACATTCCTAATACATGCTTGTTGAATAAAAGGAGATAGAACTCAAGTCCATTGCAAAAGATACATTTGCATCTTTATTATAAGTCCCAAAAATGGGGAATTGTCTTTACTGATTTGAAACTTTGTGGAGGGATTTGGTTGCTGATTGTGTTTGGAGATTTTCTTTCAAGGTTTCTGTAGCCTGGTCTGGAATAGTTTGGTGGCTCTCACCTGTTGTCCATTCTTATCCCTTTTCCTGAGCCCCACGGTCCTGCTTTCTGATGACCTCTTATGGCAGGACCCAGAGTAGTAGCACCAACTTCTAAACTCCCACCTGGGCAGGTGACTGACTGGTGAGTTTGAAGTTTACCAACATCCTGTAGTATATTTCTTGTTTTTAATTTTATTTTTAAATGGAAGATCTTTTTTTTTTTCCATTCCTCCCTGAGAGAATAGGACTATCTGGGGTAAGGAGCTTAAACAGCTCACGGAATGGGGATAGCGAAATAGCTTCCTTGCAATCTTTTTTCCTTGAAATCTATTTTTTTTGTTGGAGGGGCGTCTAGTCTCTGGCTCTTTGAGACTGATTTTGAGGTAAATGTAAAAATAAAGGCTCCTGGTTATTCACATTACAGAATTTATTTCATGGTTTCATGGAGCCAAAGAATATTTTAAGTAGGACTTAAGTTATCTTCTTAAATTTACAACTCATTCTAAATGTAAACAGAAGATTTATTTAATTGGTTGTCACCGATGGAACCAAAATGACTTCATTTGATTTCCACCTGGTCAGATGTAGCTGTTCAATGGTTACCAGGAAGGAAATGTGTTTGTAGTTAGAGGCGGAGAAAAGAAAAGGGTTACAGATGGTTATAAAACAAACATAAAACCTCCACACTCTTTCTCATGTTACAAAAGCAAACAGGAAAGAAGCCGCAACTGGGGATTGTAGCACAGAGTGTGTGTTGGGTAAACACTCCAGAAACGAGAATGTTCTGGGTCTCTCCTTTTTTCAGTGAGAGAAAGCCAGTAAGGGAAGCGGCAGCTGAACAGAGGACAAGGTTGTCTGTTTCCTAACTCACCCCAGCGGGTAATAGAAAATTCAGTCAGGGTCCCTTTGTGCCCGGGTGCCCTTCACTGACGCTCAACGGTCTGTCCTGACACTTTAAGCCTTGTTACTTCTGTCAGGAAACCAGGGTGACAAGAAAGGGTGCACCTGTGTTGCAGAGGAGGGGGATGGGGTCACAAACTGACCTTTGGTTACAAAAGAAAAGTAAGGCAGAGTTGCTAGCTGACCAGGGCCACCAAGGTAGTAAACACAGTGAGGGCAAAGGGGAGAGCTAACCCCATTGCAACAAACACTCACGCAATTTGGTGATAAGGAACTTCTGGCAAGTTCCTCAGTTAGTAAGCTGTTGTCACAGTATATTTTGAATGGATTTATAACGAGGGGTGTGTGTGTGTGTGTGTGTGTGTGTGTGTGTGTGTGTGTGTGTGTTTTAGGTGAGCAAGGCGTTGGCAAATGAATTTCATAAAGTGTGCTGCTTACTTGCCCGAGGGATTACAGTTTAAAATAAAATACTATCTTCATTCTTGTTTCTGGCATGAACAAATACTTTACTTTTAGCAATTCTCATCAAATGTTAAGTGTCACCATTTATTTGGCAGTGACTATCAGAATTAAAATTCACATTTCCCTTGACTCTGTAATTCCACTTTAAGGGATTGATTCTGCATGGATATGCAAAAACATAGTTGTGGAAATAAAAAACTGAAAACCACGAGTATGTCTATCAGAAGGGGTTGGGTAAATTATGAGACATGTATATTATGGAATGTAGTGCAACTGTATATATTTGCAACAAATCCCACAATGTCTGTTAAGTTTCACCAAGGAACATAAAAGTATGTGTAAGAAAGGGGAGAGGACACACACACACACACACACACACACACATACACACACACATGAGGGACTTCAATAAGTTCATGGAAAAATGGGATGAAAAGATAAAAATGAAAAATATAAACTTTATTTTTCAACATAAGCTCCATCAAGTTTAAGACACTTTTATAAGGAATGATACCAGCAATTTAGCCCATCCTCAGAGAACTGAGGCTCCTGGGAATTTAACCAGGTGAATATAGTCTTTTTTACATTATTAACTGAAGACAAATGGGTGTCCTTTACAGATTATTTATTTATTTGTAATGTTTTTAGATAGAGTCTCACTCTGTTGCCCAGGCTAGAGTGCTGTGGTATCATCATAGCTCACAGCAACCTCAAACTCCTGGGCTCAGGTGATCTTCTTGCTTTAGCCTCCTGAGCAGCTGGGACTACAGGTGTGTGCCACCATGCCCGGCTAATTTTTTTCTATTTTTAGTAGAGATGGGGTCTCGATCTTGCTCAGGTTGGTCTCAAACTCCTGACCTCAAGAGATCCTCCCACCTCAGCCTCCCAGAGTGCTAGGATTACAGGCAGATATTTTAACATTAGGAAGTGAAAAGAAGTCAGAAGGAGCCAAATCAGGACTGTGGAGTGGATGTCTCATGATTTCCCATGGAAACTCTTGAAAATTTGCCCTTAGTTGATGAGAGGAATGAGCAGGAGCATTGTTGCAGTGGAGAAGGACTCTTTGGTGAAGATTTACCAGGTGTTTTTCTGTTAAAGCGTTGGCTACCTTTGCCCAAAACATTTTCATAATAAGCAGATATTATTGTTCTTTAGCCCTCCAGAAAGTCAACAACCCAAATGCCTTGAGCATTCCAGAAAACTGTTGCTAAGACATTCACTCTTAACTGGTCTGCTTTTGCTTTGAATGAACCACTTCTACCTCTTGGTAGCTATTGCTGTGATTGTCCTTTGTCTTCAGGATTGTACTGGTAAAGGCATGTTTCATCTCTTGTTATAATTCTTCTCCTTCTTTTTTTTTTTTTTTTGGTTTGCAAAATATTGAAGTGTGCGAACCTGTTACAATTCTTGAAAGAAATGCTTCAGAATCTTGGGCCCACTTGTTTAAAATCCCCATTGAACCATGTGCTCTTGTCTACAGCTGATCTGGGCACAATGGTTTTGGCACCCATCAAGTGGAAAATTTGCTCAACTTTAATTTTTTAGTCAGAATTACATAAGCTGGTCCAGGCCTGGTGGCTCACGGCTGTAATCCCAACACTTTGGGAGCCCAAGGCAGGAGGATTGATTGCTTGAGGCCAGGAGTTTGAGCCTTGCCAACATGGTGAGACCCTCATCTCTACAAAATAATTAAAAAAAATTAGCCAGGCACAGTGGTGCACACCTGTAGACCAAGGTACTTGGGAGGCTGGGGCAGGAGGATTGCTTGAGCCCAGGAGTTTGAGGCTGCAGTGAGCTCTGACTATGCCACTGTACTCTAGCCTGGGTGACAGGGTGAGACTCTGTCTCAAAAAAAAAAAAAAAAAAAAAATTGTGTAAGCTGAATCAAATGCGATATCTGTGGTTAGTGCTGGCTATTAATCATTAGTCTTCTTCAATTAGGGAACAAACAGATTAATTTTTTCCTGGAAAATTGATGTGGATGGTCTGCCACTGCAGGCTTCATAAAATGAATTGTCCGTTTGTAAACTCCTGATTTCTTTGGAGCATTGCCCCCATAAGCTTTTCCTAAGGCATCAATGATTTCATTATTCTTCCACTCAAGCTTCACCATAAATTTGATGTTTTTCTTGTTTCAGCGTTAGCAGAATTTATGTTGCTCTGATAGGGGCTCTTTTCAAACTTATTACTTATCCTTCTTAAAGCTTCAAACTAGATTCTATTCAGACGTGTTATAACAAAGTTAATACAACTTTATTTTGGTGCAAAAAATTTTTGAAGCCCATGCTTCAAAATTTTTTCATAATACACATTTTTTTACAAAATTTTTGAAGATCCCTCATGTGTGTTTATGCTTATGTGTGTGTGTGTGTGTGTGTGTGTGTGTGTGTGTGTATGTGTGTGTGTGTAACAGAGGGAGCAGCCTGAAAAAGGGCAAAATGTTTTACAAGCTGTCTCTTTAAACAATCCTGCCTCACTCTTTTTTTTTTTTTTTGAGACAGAGTCTCACTTTGTTGCCTGGGCTAGAGTGAGTGCCTGTGGCATCAGCCTAGCTCACAGCAACCTCAAACTCCTGGGCTTAAGGGATCCTACTGCCTCAGGCTCCCAAGTAGCTGGGACTACAGGCATGTGCCACCATGCCCGGCTAATTTTGTTTTATATATATTTTTAGTTGTCCAGATAATTTATTTCTATTTTTAGTAGAGATGGGGTCTTGCTCAGGCTGGTCTCGAACTCCTGACCTTGAGCAATCCACCCGCCTGGGCCTCCCAGAGGGCTAGGATTACAGGCGTGAGCCACCGCGCCCGGCCCTGCCTCACTCTTTTTGGGAATTAAAACCTGTATCCCTGCCCAAGGCTAGTAATCAGAAGGGCAGGGAGTATTCTTTGTGTTCTTTTTTTTTTGCACTGCAGGAGCCGGCTCAAGGCAAGTGTCCAGGCAGAGGTCATGGGATTGTCTTCACCAGAGTTGCTACAGGTAAACAGCAAGAGCTTGAAGCTGAAAACTCCTTTTAAAAGCTCTGTATTTCTTCTTATAGATAGGACAATGGCACTTTAAGATACAAGTCTATCATTCTCCTTATTTGCCGAGAAATTAATAAACTTCCCTTTCCTTTTTCTCAAGCTGCTTGTCCTTGTTCTTCATTTGGCTGCGGAGACAAGTGCCCAACTTTCAGTAATATATATATACACACACATATGTAAAATATTCTGGTGGGATACTCAAGAAATTTCACGCTGGATGTCTCTGTGAAAAAAAGATTGGGAAACTGGGTTCCAGAAGGTGATAGAAATTTACTTTCCTCTCCGTACTGTTTTGCACTGTTTGAAATTTTTATTGGCCAGGTGCATAAGGCATTTTTCAAAAAGAATTTTAATGGAATGTCATTCTTCCCGATTAATTAGACTTTTGCTGTGATGGTATCAGTGCCTAATGAAATTAACTGAAATATATGGTCAGATTCATGCACTAAAAATGGTTTAGAACCTTGTGAAAGAAGGCATCTTTCAGTTAAGTGTGTATTTGGGAAGGGCATTTCAGTAAGTAATGAATAATAGACAACATTGATTTGGGCTGCTATTTTTATGCTGACAGTTTGGAATCCCAGAGAGTTTTGTAGAAAGCACAACACCTTTCCCCAGGAAGTCATGGCAAAGGCCCTTTCATGTTGAAGGGTCACACTGACTTAAAACCTACAAAATCATTAATTAAAACTTTCCCACTTTCTCATATATTCTAATTTCATAGCCCTTTAGGAGTCATTATTGCCATTTCTCTCCTTGCCTGCGGATGGCTAAAGAATGCTTGGAAGGATAAACACCAACTGATTTATTTACATTAAATAATACCCTGCTCACTCCCAGGAGCCAATAAAGTTGGTGGCCTTTAGAAATCAGTCACATGACAACAACCTAGCAACTTCCCTCTGGAGTCAGGCTCATAGATGGAAAAATGATCCTTTCTGGCTTAGATTAGAAGTATCTAGACCTGGCAATAGAACTTCTTTTAGGGCTGCCACGGGGGACAATTATTTTGGCCCAACAATAGCCTGGGCTATAAACTCCCTAGGAAGTGGGCTCACTTTTCACAGGAACAAACAGCTACTCACTAACAAAGGGGCGTAGGAAGAGGGAAAGAGGTCAGGGAAAGTAACATTTCCTGAGTGCCCACTCAAGGCCTGGAACTCCACACGCTTCACTTCATTTAGTGAACAGCTACCTGAGACATGCAGTGATACTGAGGTGGAGGAAGAAATGAGCATTTTTGGTACTGGCCTGCAAGTTAGTAGGTGATGGATATATTTGTATGTATGTATGTATATTGTACTTATAATTTAAAATTAAATTAAGATTTACCAAGCACTCTTCTACATGCTAGGTGCTGAAGGAGCTCAGGAAATTTCACCCCAAAATATGACTCCTTGGTATAAAGAGTATTTTGAATTACAGACCTTTGGAGATCAAAAAGCATTGGAAGGGACTGTCCCTCTATCTGCATAAACTGGACTGACAGACCAAAAGAACAATTGACTTTCCTTCTCCTCCCTGTTATCTCAGCATATTGCAGGAAAAAAAATGATCAAGAATACAACCAGACCTGGCCCAAATAATTTTAAATATAATACCTGTCTCCCAGGTTAATTTAATTTGCTAAGAGAATCATTTACAAGTCAATCTGATTCCCCATCCATTCATCCGCCCTCACAACCATTTATTGTCCCTAAACAGAATTGCCTATACTGCTTATCTTCACCCTCCCCTCTAAAAGGCAGGGATAAAAATATATGGCTCCCACTGGGACACTGAGTAATCACTCCGTGATTCACCCTGTGGGCATGGTAAGTAAACCTTTCTCTTATTAATCTGCATGGTAAATAAACCTTTCCTTTATTAATCTGCATGGTAAATAAACCTTTCCCTTATTAATCTGCATGGCAAATAAACCTTTCCCTTACTGATGGGCCTTCATAGCGAGTTGAACTTTGGAGGAAAAGGCAAGTTTCCCCTCACCCTTACGGTGCTTAAAGACTTATAAGTCGTAGTCTGTGCCCTCAAGGACATAAACATATCCAAAGTTAAATAATCATGTGAAAATTATATAACATTTTAGATTTTAGAGCTGGCTGGATCCATAATGAGCATTTAATCTGGAGCTTCCTAAAATGGCACGTTTATGTCATTGGTAGCACACAAGATGATCTGAGTATTACACAAACATTTTAAAATTTCATTAGGCATTTATTTTAACATGCATTAGAAAAATCTATAGCGTATCAAATTCTTGAGTACACGGATATTACTGCATACTGTGAGGCTACATAGGAAAGTCAATTGATTTAAAGATTATCTAAAGGAAAACATCAAGGAAGTATCTGCAGATAGGGATGTGGAACAGGGGGATGGCAAAGCCTCTGCTAGTGTTATTTGAATGACCTGAGTTTGGCAAATGCAGATCAAGTTCAATATCTAGGATGCAGACAGGTTAAGTGAGTTGTCCAAGGTCATGAGGCCAGACAAGATCATAGACCAAAACACGGTAGCCCGACTGGTTCTCTGCTCCCACAGACTCATTCAGTGACTGCTTCCTATTTTGCAGATGAGGAAACTGTGGCCTGAATAACAGTCTCTTTTGAATGCAACAACTCCCATGAGAATCTGACTGCAAAGTAGAAAGCACAGAGTTTGCTTCATGAACTATCATAAGTTAATATTTATAGAGTGCTTACTATGCATGTAGGTCTTATAAAGAGTTCATACATGTTAATCTATGCTAATCCCCACACCACCCTGTGAGATATGCTTAGATGCTTAGATATTTCTACGATCTCTCTTTTCATGAGGAAATTAAGAAACAAAGATCAAATAGCTTTCTTAGATTATAATTTACAGAGCTGGAATTTGAACCCGTATAGTCTAGCTTGAGAGTTTGTCTCCTTAACCATTATACACACAGCTCACCAATAATAGGTGAACAGGTAGAATAGGCAACTTGTCTACCTGGTGAAGTTGGAAAGATTCTGCGCAGACAATATATAACTCCCCGGTCCCCTCCTGCTTCCAAGTCCCCAATTAGTCCCTCGTTCATTCCATGGCAGACATTGTTTCTTCACACCGTCACTTGTTAATGTGCAGAAACTCCTGAGAAGAGTCTGTGATCACCAAGAACAATCCTTTTCTAAGAATAATTTCTTAAATTGCTGTGATGAGAGCTATAAAGAAATAGTCCCACTCCTAAGATTGAAGAAAGGGGAAGAGTTATAGGAGATGGACAGAGGAAATGGTGGGGCTGAGGGTGACCCAGGAGAGAAGGCCCATGTAGGACTGGCCCAGTGCCCCGCAGGGGGCCACCAAGTGTTGAGAAAGCCCTGCCGTGGTGCCCAGCTCTTGGCACAGCACCTGGCGTAGAGCAGGTGCTCGAAGGCTTTGTCAAGTGCATGGAAGCCCAGATGGAACAGAAGCCAGGCGGGGAGGTGGCACGAGTACAGTGATTGGAGGTGAGAGGGCATCAAACACTTGACCTACTTCTTACGTCGCTCCAGGTAAGCCCTAGGAGGAGATCACAGTGCCGGATTTCCCAACAGCAGACAAAAGAGCTGTGAGCAAACCATGTCACAGTGTTCCTGCTATAGCTAGAACTCCTTGCTTTGGGACATCCGTGTCATGTTTGTCTCCTATCACAGCGGCCCTGGTTCCATCTCCCGGCCTACACTTCCTGAGATTACCAGCCCTCATTCTCTCTCCATAGGGTGCCTCAGGGGGGGCCAGGGCCATTTGGGGACCATGGCCAGCCTCCTTTGTGCTGGTGCCAGAGGAGGATCAGCCTGTGGCACTCTGATTTATCTCACCAGCAGGTGCTGACAGCTGAGCCATTCCACGCACCTTTGGGGCACAGAACTGCCGGAAACCAAGGCCAAGTTCAGAGCCTAAAAATTCTTTCAAAGGCTACAAGGAGAAACCTGGAGGGCCGGATGGCACATTACGTAAGCCGTTTGTGAGCCGGTGCAGCCTATGCACAGAACCCGGTGCCTGTCGGAATTGCGCAACTTTTACGCAGAAGCGCTCGCTAAGTGTTGCAACATGACTCCACATCGTTATCAAAAATGTGAAACATCCACCCAGCACACACTTAAAAAACACTAAAGCTCTTCTCCACCAGGTGGTTAAGGCTGCTTGGTGGGGCCGACAGCAGAGAAGCCTTGCAGGGGGGCAGGACTTACTGTAGCCCTTGGCCCAGGGAGCTGAACACGCAGTACCCTGTACCCCAGTAGCCTTGGGCAGCCCGAGCCTCTGATAAAATGTCCTTTTTTGTGTGTTTGTTTTTCCTGGCAGTCTCATTTTGGGTTATAAATGGCTCATTATTTCCATCCCATAGATCCATTCCTGCTTCTGTTACGTTTTCTTCTGGCTTTCTGAAATAACCAAAAGGTTGGTTAAAAAAAAAAAAAATCAACGCGGGTGAACAGCATGTTCTGACCTTGAGCAGAGGCCGAATTGCCACATCACTCACGCCATCTACAGTTGCTCCCACGTGCGAGCGGTTGGCTGGAGAGGCCTCCTGAGAGCAGGGGATATAATTATACTCATACTAAAGCACTTGGTACTGCTAAATGCCAGGAAGTGGCATAGACCTTCCCTCACTCCTGTCCTGCAGCCTTCTCCGAGGACTGTTGGGCAATCATCAGAGGTTACAGAGTTGGAACAGCATTCTCCCCTGATAGGTCATTTTCCCTCCAGGACAGCTTGGAGGCAAATTTTATTAAGTATCAAGTAGCTGACCCAAAGCAGTATAAATAGCGAGAGAGCATATGACAAGCCCAGAAATGAATGTGGTTAAACCCCAGGCTGAAGACGTATAACGTGTTTACTGTTATCAGCATCTCCACGAGGATATCTGCCTGGCAGCCGTCCAGGAAAGGAGTTTAACCGTAGAAGTGGAGTTAGTAGGGCTTAATCTTAGAAAAATAATTTCATCACTACTTTTGGAAGTTGGCAGACCACAGAGTTAATCTGGGGAGGGGCCCTGAGAATAGGGTGGATGTGATTGCGTGTCATTTGGACGTCGAGGCCAATCCTTATAAAATATCCCAATTTTGGCCAGGTAAGACCCAGGGAAAAGGTGTGGAAGTGTGATTTATACTGGCCAGGAACTATATACAGTCACTATTAGACAAAAGGGACCTCCAAATTGGAATTTTTCAAGGGAAACATGGAGAGACTTTTAATTCAGATCACTTGTCATCATTGTTCCCCACCTTTGTTTTAGGATATACCATACAGTGTAAACCATGCCTTAGATTCATCAGGCCACAGATGACGGAGTTATGAAAGGCCATGAGCTTTCCAAGGTCAGCGTCCTCAACCAGCTGCTTCTCATCAGTCCTGTCCCCACTGGCCCGAGCTGTTGACATCCTGGGAGATGACCTTGTATTCCTACGATGGTGGGAGGAAGCTCTGGGGAGGAATGGCATAAGTTTGATGCAGAAGGAATTTGTTGAACGCTTCCACTTAGAGACTACAAATCTCCAGGCGTCCCCGGCCCTGCCTGCAGCCCTCAGCTTTCTGTGTACCTTGTAAGGGAAGACTTCTGCGGCTGCCAGGTCTAAATTCCAGAAATAGGGTGGCAGTAATATTAGTTAGTGTCTGATCCCTTTGAAGAAGACAAGCGCCACCTGAGTATATCAATTCTTATCTTTTTATTAAAAATCAGTATTTTTATATCTAGAACCAAGACAAAAAGGGCCACAGGCCAGAGTAACCATGAGAGGCTGATGCAGGCAAGAAATCCTTCACAGGTGTGGGGCATGGATGAGACGCTGTCTGCTTCCCCCAGCCTCCATCTCACTCACCACAAAGACTGTTGGCTCCTTACCCAGTGTTCACTCTCCATTTCTTCCTTGGTAAAACAACTCCACGGTGGTAATTTGCCTGGCTAAAAGACTGCATTTCCTCGTCTCCCTTGCAGTAGGGGTGGCTAATGAGATCTAAGGAGATGTTGTTGGGTGGTCAGAGTTGCCAGATAAAATACAAGACGCACAGTTACATTTGAATTTCAGTAAACAATGAATAGTTTTTAATTGTAAGAATATATATAAGCATGTCCTATGTAAAATATGTGTATTTGTATTTGCCAAATCTGGCAAGTCTATGCAGACTTCTAAGGCTTCTAAGAAGCAAGGTAGACACTCCTTTTCTCTCTTTCCGTTTTTTCCTGGGACATGGATGGGATAGCTGGGGCTTCGGCAACCATCTTGGGTCATGAAGTTAAGGATGGCAGAACAGACAGACAGAGCACTTGGGTCCCTAATGACTATATAACTTCAGGCTTTCTTATACGGGAGAATAACCATTGATTTGCTTTAGCTGCTAGTTGTGTCTTTGTGATTTGCATTCAATTGTTATTCCTAACTTATAGCCATAATAAAGAGTGCATTGTTATTTCTGGGGTTTGATTAAAGTCTGTTTACCACGTGTCATTTTGCCTCTTATGTATCATAAACCACTCTACTTTTGCTCACTATATTTTTTAAGGACCTCAAGATGGGTGGACAGTGTTCCCTACATCCTTTGAAATGATAGCCCTTAACATGAGCTTCCATGTGGTGCTATTACCTCACTATTTTGCAAATGGCATTTAGGTATTTTGAGTAACTGCTTTAGATAATTCATAATAATGACACCTCTAAAGCAGAAAAGTTCTTATCTCTGCACAATGATTTGGCCTGAAAACTCAAGTCCCATGAATTGTTGCTCTGAAACCCCAGAACCATATGGCAAAACAGTTTTGGTAGCTTCCCTTATACGCTGGAAAGATTAGCTAAGGATAGTCATGTGCATACGAAAAGCTAATTTGCAAGGCACCATCAGTAATTCACGAATGATGTAAAACCTAACTCCATCAGCCTTGCTAGCAAGTGCACTGCTCTGAATGTCCGCGGTGAGGCATTCTGGGAAATGGAAGGGGTCATAGAATTGGCCTCTTTGCACATAAGCCCAAGCTAAGTGGCTTAGCATGGCTGGTTATGTAGGGAAAGAGAAGTTACCTGGGTTATGACCTGTATAAATACCTGCGCTCCCCTTTTGCAGTGGAATCTTTTCAAAGGTTAAGCAGCAGTAAATAATCAACTAAGATTTCTCAGATTGGCTGCATTTACCTTTCTCTGAAAAAGATTTTGTCCCCGTGAAGATGAAGGAACTTTGGAATGAGAGTACTATTTCCTTTTAGGACTCTCTGCTTCAGACATGCAGAGAACAAGATCTGGCTGGCAGAGACCGCCTGCGGGAGGGAGCTAGACTTTGCGGTGTGGATGAGGGGTGGTGAGTTAGAATTTAACAGAAGGGAGGGGAAGAGAACTCCCATTTCATTTTGTAAGTTTCTGCACGGGCCTTTCAGCAACATCTGTCAGCAAGAAAGGGGCGAGCAGAGTCTTGCCCCTCGTCCATCCCTGGAGGTAAAGAGGGTCTGGGAGGCAACTCCTGCGATATGAGTTCCATTATGAAAAAGCAATAAGTAACGCAAAGGAACATGCAATACACAGATGGAGAGAGATTAGCCTAGAAGATTTGGCCTTGGTGTCTGGTGATGATAGGTGATGATGTCATGATGGTTAGCTCAGAGAAGATGATGGATGAGCCCATGTGTATGTGTCCGTATTACAAATGCAAATGAAAGTTGGACTGATGTGAGCTGGGAGGGGGGAAACCAAAGCAAATGTGTTCATCAGTATTATCTTCATAATGTTATGAGGGAAAAGAACTTATTTCTTTTGTCCAGGGTGCATTGACTTATATTCAATATTCACTCAGCAAACATTTATTGAGCATCTATGTATGTCAGGCACTCTACTAGGTGCTGGGAATGCACCAGTTTTATAGTGCTTGATGGTAGGAACGATAACAATGCCTTTGACCTTCACAGGAATTTTATGAGGCCTTCCCATCCCCCATGCTCAGTAAGAGCACCCCCAGAGCCAGCCACCACCCTTGGACTTTGGTCTCTCTCAGAAGATAATGAAGATAATGACAATTGCTGTTCACAACAAAGTGCATGTCACCTGTCCATAAACATATTTGCAATGGTTATTTTTCTTTCTTGTAGATAAAATTATAAGACCTGTAGTAAAGATTAGAAGACTTTCTTATGTTAGAAATCTTTTCTCTGCTACTAAATAATAATGACTATGGTCAAGTCCTTTAATGTCTCTGGGACTAAATTTATAAAATGAGGTGGTAGAAAGTAGGACTAGATTGATTTAATGAATCCTGGTTGGGGACCAGCAGTAAGAGGAGATTAAGAGCAGATAGCCACTTACTAGACACGACTGATGGAACCTCAGACTATTTACCTCTTAAAGTCTCTTCAAGTCTTCATCTGAGAAACGGGGGTAATGGGATACTTGTTGTGAGGATGCTTTAAAACTAAAGCATCCTCTCCTGCCCTATCTGCTACCCTCACAACCTGTTATGCCATGGCTGTGTCTCATTAGAATCCACTGATTTATCTCTATGCTTCTGTGTAATTTTATTGGTATTTTAAGATTTGTTCCAAGAATGCAGTTTTTGCCCTTAGATGCTCATAAGTTGAGCAAATTATCCCCATGATGTTTCTTTCCTTCCCCATTTTGGGGCAAACCTGCTGTTGGTCATTGTGCACACATTTTTCTGGGTTTTCTTACTTGGCACAAAGCCTTTACGACCATGGGCCACTGCTCGAGTGCATTTTCTGTCTTCTCAACCGCATTGGGAACGTCTCCAGGCAAGGGCTGGGCCCTATACCGCTCTGCTTCAACACAGGCTAGTGCTCGTTTTGCTCCATGGCTATTTCTTGTTGACCATGTGATCCATTCCACAAATCCAGCAAAAACTGTGAATGCCTCCCTACCTTGTGCAAGGCACTAGTCGTGGCTCTCAAGACATTGCCACTCCACTAGGTAGCAGAGGCAGAGAGACTGAGGGAAGCTGGGGACACCTTCTGCTCTTACACTAGGGGATCCTGTCTTCCACTGCTCCTCTTTCCCCAGTCTGTGTGATGTTAGCAGGAAAAGACGGTAAGAACAGAAGCCAGGGGAGTAAAAGTCAAGGCTTGAGAAGGAAGTGTCTTTAGCAGTCACTGGACAAGTGTTTCTCACTCTCAAGTGTTCAGGCAGCCCCTGAACTCTGGCTGTGTGACATCTACAGCACATAGTCTTCTGTTTTACTTTACTGTGCAATTACTCACTCCACTGTTGGCTGATTATCTCTGTTGGGTTATCTGCTCTAATAAGACCAATGCTCTAATAAGACCAATACGTTCAGTCTCATTTCCATAGAGATCAAGTCAAAGTCATCCTTTTGTGTCAAAGTTCTGCCTCACAGGCTGGCTCTGGGGACCCCCGCCCCGGACCTCTGGGACCTGCCTCACTCCTGCCCGCGTGGGGGCAGGGGGCTAAGCCACCCCCAAGAACCTACTCCCAGCGGGTACTCGAGGTTCAATCAGGCCTGTTTTTTAACTAGTTTATATTATGGTCCTAATATTTAAAAATAAGGCTAACTTTGTATGGCTGATGTCTCAAGTGTGTTAAATGATATTCTTTTTAAAAAATGAATTTTTAAAAATATACAGATATGACCACATCCATATTCTCATCACCCAGAATGAGCCACTATTAATGTTTTTTTCCATATAAATATCCAGTCTTTCTTTCCTCTGCTGATATATGTTTAAAGATATATTTGATATCTTTAAAAGCCCAGGTGACAAAGTGTGATGAAGAAGAAGGGGACATGGCCTTCTTCCCACTCTTGCATGGCTCTGCAGAGATCAAATGTTTATAATGCCATAAACACAGTTCGGGTGCTTACGAGAACACTGTTCCATGTGGTCTGATTACCCTGTACATTTAGAGACTAAGGAAGCTTTTTTAGGGATGTTAACAGCTGTCATCATTGGGAATTGGCCAGTGGGGAAGGTGGAGAGGGGGGAACTCAGAGACTGAGTCTTCAAAGCACGTTCCCCTGGGTGTACTGTTGGTATCTTTTTAAAAGCACACCAGAAATTCAAAAATGCAATGTTCCCTTTTCATCAGATTCTTAAAGAATCTGCCATTCAAAAAAAGTTTGATAAACATTATTCTCATGTGGACTAATTATTATTAACATTGTTTATGACTGAGCCTAAATGTTCACATCTTATTTGATCTTGGGTAGCTGCATTATAAGAGACAGCAGGCTTAGAGCCTCCCATGCAGTGTTTACTGTTAGCTGAGACACAGTTACAATCAAATAATGGCACAAGCAGCTACATTGTTGTCCTGATTTAATCCCAGTGATTTAGTTGTGTTTTCATTAGTTCAGATTCAAAGTTCTTTACTCAAAAACAAGGATGGTTATTATACTAAACTTTGTTTTATATATATATATGTATATATATATTATTTTTTCAATAAGGGCATTTTCATTTAAAATTTGTTAAAAGAAAGAGTTCCTGCACTGATAGAAATAAGAACCCATTTGTTCATCCCGTTGTGGATCTATGTCAAAGTCATGTTTTTGAACAAGAATGTATCTCTTCCTTTTAGTGAGTATATAATACATCTATTCAATTTTTAACCTTTAAAAAATTACAGTGTAACTTACATAAATCACATACATTTTAAGTGTTTAGCTTAATGAATTTTTACATATGCACCCATCTATGTGCTGGTAAGTATATCTATTCGAAGTATGTCTTCTTTGTACACACAACTATCCTTTTATTATGTTTATTTTCATTTCTGCCTTACAACTCTTCAATTGAAAAAATAGTCCTTATTTCTATCCGAACAATGGGTGAGAATAAAGAGGAGAGAGTGAACGTCGATTGAGCAATACCCTGTGTCAGGGGCCCACTAGGCTCCTCATACAGACTCTGGTTTAATATTTAGACAAACGTCATGGGGACAATCTCGTGATCCTCGTAATAAAGATCAGGAAATTGGTTTTCAAGAGGGCTAAGTAATTTGTCTACGGCCATACAGTTAGGTAGAATTTGACACTCGGTCTCTTTGGGACCAACGCTTTATTCTTTCTGTTAGATAATTGCCAAGAAGCCGTGATATACTCTCTTAACGTGAACTTTCCTGAA
Organism: Lemur catta; assembly: GCF_020740605.2. Classification (NCBI taxonomy): domain Eukaryota; kingdom Metazoa; phylum Chordata; class Mammalia; order Primates; family Lemuridae; genus Lemur; species Lemur catta. Next base: position 25,345,851 of record NC_059133.1, read on the forward strand.
AGCAGAGCCTGAGATATTTTATTTGAAACATGATCCCAAAGAGGAGGAGTGGGGAACAAGGGACGTGAGACAGGGAAGGAGGGAAAGCCCATACTAGGATGAGTTATTGGTTTGGCCACGGCTGTAGACAACTTCTGTTCTATCTCACTGGAACCTTCCGAGGAGCCTTATGAATTGTGTCTCAAAAATGCCTGCCTAGAAGACAAAAGAGGGAATTATGTCTCCATTAACTTCTGTCAACTACTGGTCAAGGGTGGGCCCATGGCCTTAACTACCCTCTTACTTCCGGGTTGCACTGTGTGTGTCAGGCAGGTTCCCCCAGGAATACCACATGTTAGTGTGAGAGAAGACCCGGGACAGGAAGCAAGAGGTATGTGGTGGGGCCCAGGCAAGACCCCATCAGATTACACCCACGTGAGGCTGGACAAACACTACATGGAACTCAACACTACAGCCACGGCTGCCGTCCGAGGTGGGGCTGAGAGGATGTGAAGTGGTGCGTGAGACGTATCCAGGACACATAACAAGAATGCTTGGGTAATGTAGACCCAGACTGGAAAAGTTTTCCAGCAACATGCCTTTTCTTGTAGCAGAGATTTCTCCCTGAACCTAGGCCTATTCTTCTGTTGGAGTTCATGTTCAGGCATGTTTGGCAAATTAATGGGGCAGACCTGAGAGAATGTATTTGTCTGCATCCATATGCATGAGTTCTTTGCTCTTTTCCTGAAGGAAGGGGAAAGGTATTTTTATGTATAAGAGCCTAGAAAGAGACATGGGAGAAATGGAAGGGCCAGATGTCACCTACCCCATGACAAGGTCCAAACTCAGTGGAAAAAGAGGCTGAGGCAGAAAGAGCAGGATCTGTTTTTGAGGAACCTAATACCTCGATACCCAGAAGTACAAGCTCTTTAAAAGCCCAGGTGACAACGTGAAGAAGAAGAGGAGGTGGGTGTTCTTTCCACTCCTGCATGGCTCTGCAGAGATCAAATGTTTATAATGCAATAAACACAATTTGGGTGCTTACAAGAACGCTATTCCATGTGGTCTGATTATCCTGCACATTTAGAGACTAAGGAGGTTTTTTAGAGATGTTAGCAGTTGTTATCATTGGGGAATGATATCATTGGGGAATGCCTTCAGAGATGGCACAGGGTGGTCCAACCACTGGACAAAAGGAAGAAGGCTTGGCAAGTGGGCAGAGCTCAGGATCCAGCCACAGATAGCTATAGTACAGGTAGCCATTCAATGAAGAGTGGAGATCCAGCCATGGGAACTTGGCAAGGGGGTTCTACCAGGAGAGAATAAAGTAATATTCCAGGCCCGTAAGAAATAGCATGCAGAGTAGGAATCCAAGACGTAGCTCAGGAAGGCAAATAGAATCTAAAACAGATGTAATTATAAGGCAACTAGAATCCAGTTACTAAAAATAACCCGCCTTGAGACTGACCAGCCTAAGGCTCCATCAATTCCTCTGCCTGGGATATGTCTGAAAGCCGAAGAGACTGTTTAATAGCTAAACAGGTAGGCAGGCAGCAGGAGTAGGAGTCAAACAAGTCTTCACGGTTGATTATTAATAAACTCCATGTGTCTGAATCCACTGACAAAGAAGTGGGGCCCACGTGGCTAAAGCCTGCTTGCAACAGGTCTACTAAGAGAGACCTGTTTCTGTCTGTCCAGCATCCCTTCTCCTTTTCTTGTGCTAACAGCACTACTTTTTGATGGGAAATCCTCCTAACTTCCCAGAGAAGTTAGCATGTGACCTAAGTCCAGTCAATCAGAGAAATCCCATTCCTTTGGCTTGGGGATAGGCAGGAAACCCTAGAAAGGGCAATGAGATTCTTTCTTGAGGTTTGATAGTTAGGTGCTTAGAGAGAGAGAGAGAAGGGCTCTCTTTCAGTCTTGGACACACATGCTGTGAAGATGATGTAGACTGGAGTTGCTTTCTGTCTCCTTTCCTGGGTGCATGTGGAAAGCCATCTGTAGTAAGAGAAAATGAATCCAACATTGAGCGAATCAAAAATAAAGAGAGATGAGAGATGGATAGAGGTAGGCAGGGTTCAGAGGACATTACCTGGACCCTGAAGTCACAGCTATTCTGCTTTTTCATGAGCCAATAAATTCCGTTTTACTTAAGCCAATCTCAAACCAACTTCCATTGGGTTTCTATAATTTGCAGTGTAAGGACATTGGACCAATACATTTATTTACTGCTTCACAGTGGTAAATATCTGTTGCCTCCATCTGTAGCTAATCTGAAATTTAAAGCTGGCTCTGAAAATGCCCACTCAGTCCTGGCCTCCACCGTTCTTCATGAGGACACACTGACCACCTGGGTGCTCCCTGTCTGGGAGAAGCCTGGGTGCTGTTAGATCTGTGTCACTGCTCGGCACTGCTGTTGACATATGCTTTTTCTTTGGAGCTCACCTGTTCCGCATTCACATGGTCTTTTCAGACTGTGGGTGAAGCGCTTAGCTCTTTCCACTTTGTGTCCAACCTACAATTCAAATCCTGACCTTTCTCCTGAAACTAGATACCTGATTTTCATTTCTGTTTGAGAGTTCAATGATCAGCTCCCACTCAACAAGTCTGAAACAGAACTCGGCCGTCTCCTGGTGCTGGCAAGAGCATCAGCATTGTGCCAGCCACCTGCTCTAAAGGCGTTCAGGACACACCACCCTAAAATATGCCACCTTGACAGATTGATTACTTTGAGCTAAAGGCACTTGAGAAACAGCAGATGCACGAAGGGATTTCTGACCTACTTTTTTTGTTGTTGTTTTTAACCAAAAACAGGCCATAAAATTTCTCATGAGAAAGGTGTACTCCCTGTACCAGCAAGAGAAGAACATCCTCATCACCAGAGCCTGGGAATCAATGCTAAAATGGATCTGGACAAACAAACTTACTAAAATAGCCCTTACCTTCCACTAGTTTCCCCTAATATAACTCTTACTCACTTCCCCACAATTACTGCCCTGGCCAGTCTTGTTGTTTCTTCACAAATTGGTCTTTTTTTTTTTTTTTGGCCTAGAAGTTATAAAAGCTTTCTGTTCTGGCCATTTCTTCAGTTCTTCATTCTCTTGTGAAGGTTCTCATGTACATGTAAAAATTTCAATAAAACATGTATGCTTTTCTCTGGCCAATTTGTTTTATGTTAGTCTGGTTCTTAGGCCCAGCTGGAAATCCTAAGTGGGAAGAGGAGAATTTTTCTTTCCTCCCCTACAGTTCCTTACAATCCCCAAATTATCTAGACTGCCTTCCTTTTCCTTACCCTTCTTGTGTACTAAGTCATGGGGCTCCATCCCTTTCCTTCATGCCGTCTGCGAGTGCCAGGAGCTGTGTGAGGTGCTGTCGGTGGTACCACAGTGAACAAGGCACAGCCCCTGACTTGAAGAGCTTGCATTCTAGCAGAGGAGCAGCCAAATCAGAACATGCTCAGTGCTGCGACAGGGGCAGAGGAGAAAGGACCAAGAGACCTAACAGAAGACGGGGGTCACACTAGCTACTGGGATCAGGCAAGATTCATGGAAGAATTTCAACAGTTCATGAAGGCCAAAGGACATTACAAGAAAGGGAAACCAAGAGAGCAATTGATCGAGGTGTGCTTGGAACGAGGACTTCGGTTCGCTGGTGCGTGGGAATGGCTGGGGAAAGTGCTGTACAGGTCGAGGTTGACACTGTGGGTTGGTCATACAAAAGCCATTCATTGCCCCACATTGTTTTCCCACATTCTGGAGCTAGAAAACAGAAACAGTAGCTTCTCCAGATTCCCTTGCAGCTATGCCTGACTGAATTCTAGCCAAAGAGAGCAATACGGGTGCAACTGAGTGGAAATCACGGGAAAGCGTTTAAAACGTGGACAGGATGTGCTCTCATGCTCACCTTGGGCTTCCTGTCCTCCTCCTTCTTCCTACTTGGGAATGCACAAGAATGTTCTTGGGTATAGCTGCCATCCTGGCACCATGAGAGCCCGAGAATGAGGGTGTGTTCATAGGATGGCAAAGGAGAAAGAGAGAACCTGGTTCCTCGATGATATCATCTGGCGAGTGTGAAGTCCTAGACTGCTGTCCCCCACACCCGTTGTTATTCAGGACAGACAAAAATCCCTATTTGAAAAAAAAAGTCATTCTTAGTCAGGTTTTCTATCTCTCAGAGCTGAATAAAATGCTAACCTCTAAAGCCATATGTTAGAATTACTAAAGATGTTAGAATGGCATACTAAATGTATCCCATTCTAAAGAAACTGAAGTTTATTCTATAAGTTCTTTTTATAGGGAGGTGAGGGGATGCCATTATCAGAAAACTCTTTCCTTTTGCTGTTCGCTGTCCACACCCTTCAAAGCCTAGTTAATTCTCCCCTTCTTTAAGGAAGCTTCTGTCTCTCGTCCTGGCCTCCTTAATCCCCTCTGCTTGTGGGCAATTATCTAGTATGTTTCCTCGTGGATTTATGTTAAGTATCCCCAGTAGGACTGTGAGTGCCTTGTGGGTGGTGGCCACACTTTATACTTTTTCCCTCTCAAAGTGCCCAGACTGGAATCACACAGTGGCTGGGTGCTCAGGCATTGGAGTCTTGGGTTTGACTCCTGGCTCCATCACCCAGTATTCATAGATCTTAGGCAAGTTTTATAATTTCTGTAGGCCTCAACTTCCTCATCTGGGGAACAGAAATTGGTAATAGGGTTTATCTCATAGGATTATTGTGAGACTGAAATGAAATATTTCCATAATTCCTTGGCATCATTTTAGTCCTCATTATATATGTAGTGGATGGACTCCATTAATGATCTCCCTAAACTAAAGCAATCCATGTGCTTTCCAACGTGACTTTGCTACTTTCCCCACCCTTGAATCTAGGCTGATCTTGTCACATTCTTTGGCCAACAGAATGTGGCAAAAGTAATACTGTTTTTATTCTCAATCTAAGCCTCAAGAGGGCTGTACATTCCCAATTGCCCTCTTGGAGCCCCTGCGTTTCCTATAAGAACATGCCCAAGAGAACTGCTGGAGGATGAGAGACCTTGTGGAGTAGACATGAGTCATCTCAGCAGAGACCCCCCCTAGACCAGCTCATCTGCCAGTTGGCTACAGATACATGAGTGAGTCCAGCCAAGATTAGAAAAACCAGTTGGGAAACCCATACACTTATGAGCCATAACAAGTCCTAATTGTTTTAAGCCAGTACATTTTGGGGAGGTTCGTTAGGCAGTGATAGCTAACAGGTATAAGCTACGTAATTGGCAGGAGAAACTTTGCCTGTCTTGTTCACTGCTGTATCCTTAATGCCTAGAGCCACGTATGTATACATTGAATAAATTGTTTACTATACTTATTCAATTCTTATCTTCTACTTAGCACATCAGTATCCCATGCTAAGAATCCCTCTCCTTGGTGGCACTTCCAGTAACCATGGGGGAATGTATTACAATTATTATTATTATTATCATCATCTCAAAGACTCATGATGAGGAGTGGATGAGATAATGCAGGGGAAAAAATTTCACATCGTTCCTTTCACACAGTGACTAGTCAATAAATGCCAGCTATTAATGGGGTGATCAACAATGGCTGGTTAGTTGATTAAATCTTTTTATTAATATAAAACTAGCCAGTGAGTAATGCTGTCCTAAGCCTAGTTAATAAAGTGATCCTCTGTCTTTCAGAAAACCTAACATTAACCACAGTTGTGTTTTTAGCTTGTAACAATCAATCCATCAATCATAGATAAACTGCTCCAGGAAACCTTAGGACAAAATTCTGTAAGAACAGTCCTTTGAACCCTGGAGCTTGGAGCTGAGGACATCATCCTTATACCAACCACCAATTTTTTTCTGGTTTCTTTCCTCTGCTACTTTCCCAGCACTGGGCCACCGTGAGATGAGTCCCCATCGCCTCTCAGAATGGGGGTAGGGTGTGTGTGGGGGGTGCAGCCTGGGCAATTCCTCCATCGCTGCACTGTGGGGCTAGTTCTGCTCTGGTATTGTGAAAAGAGGCCTTTTTCATCCGCACTCAGCAGAAGGCTCACACTTGGTAATCTCTCAGTGACCTCGTTAGTTCCCAAATTACATTTGGCCCGCTGGAAAGATGAACACATTGTACCCTCGCTGTGGGGCTCATTATTTCCATTCTGGAGACTGTCATTTATGAAACTCTGACTTTCTTTCATTGTGTATTTACACCAGGCAAAGCTAAGAATATTGTAATTGTCTGCGATGTTTTGAAAACACTTGTCACAAACCGAAGCCAAATGCTGATTAATGTTAAGTGTTTTGAAGAACCGAGCTTTTGGCTCATTAACGGGACTCAAATGGCATTACCCATCAGCTTCAAGTTCTGATAATTGCTCATCACAGATTGATGCTAATTTAGTAAGAGTGGTGCCGACAGATTGGTATGTTTTCCCTATATTGAACATTATGCACGTATAAAGGCTAGGGAGTTAGGACACCCAGCCACAGATTTGCCACAGTGTGACCACAGGCAAATCAGCTTACTTTTCTGTGTCTCAGTTTCCTCATCTATAAAACAAGGGGCTTAACTGAGATGATCTTCAATATCCTTCTTCACCAAAATCCTATGGTGTCACCATGACGTAGTTTGGTCTTAAGTTGCATAATAAGCACAGATTCATTTTAGAAACGGCATAAACACTGGGCCAAGCTGATATACATGAAATATGGGTGAGGCTGTCAGTTTATTTCCCTTCTTCTCTGCATTTTTTCTATATTAAGAGGGAAAGAAATGTTCCCTGTTGAGCTTGCAGGATAAGCCCTTAATCAAATGTTACATACCATCTGTTTGAGACAGTATTTGGTAAGTCAACTTAAGTAGCTATAATCACTGTGGAATCCAAAACTGTTTCCTGTTATCCTGTCTGTTTTCTGAGGCAGACAGGAGATAGTCTAGCTTCTTAAGCCTGCACAAAACAGTAATATCACAAGGAAGAAAGACACTTATTTTGAGGTTCGTACTTCGAAGCTGCTTATTGAATTTGTCTTTCCTTTTCTCCCTAGATAGTCTCTCATTTATTTACACTGCTTCTCTGCCTCACCCTTCTATATAAAAGTCCTCTATCCCCTAAACATGCCTCACTGTCTTCCTGTCTATGTCATTCCTTGGCAAAATCCTTGGGGATTTCAACATACATGTTGATAATTCTTACCTTGGCATTAGAAGAGGGCAGGCCCAGAGATGTTAATGACTGGCTCAAGGTCACATAGCTGGCTCATGCCAGAGCAGGGTATGTTGTCATGAGGATTAATCAGACAATGTACATTAAGCGCCTCATAGCGTGCAGGCTCACGAGGTCCTCCCTGACAGGTTAGAATAAAGGAAATACAGAGCTGAGTCAGGCTGCCTGCTGTCTGCAGCCCTCAGCTCTGGTCATTTATTTCTCTCATTTGAAGACTATGAAAATAGCTTCAAAAGCTGCCTTATGTTTCCTTCTGACATTAAACACATTTTCTTAAAGGTCGCCTTTCTCTTCTACTGGCTGGATGATGTCCAACACACCACCCTTTTCTATTTAAGAGGCTGGGGTCATCCTCTGGCACCACTGGCCATTTCTTGCAGCAGGGGAGATGGTGACAGCTGAGCAAACGGTGGAGACCCTATTGTTCACCACTGGTCCAAATCCACGGGCCGGGTTACCTGGGTGCGGGCGACCCCATGTGCCCCATGCCTTCCAGGATATTAAGTATCATGTAAACACAGCTCTTCAACTGCTGCCCCGTGAATGTCTGTTGTCACTTGCCACAAGCCAATGCCATGGGCTGTTTGTTCATGTGGAGACAAGAAACCACATCTTTCGGGAGACTTTCAAGCTCTTAAGTTTTAAGCCTGAACAGCAGTGGTGCTGCAATGTCTACAACCAGCAAAGAATACTGATGGGAGAATGTGGGATTGTGGGGGACATGACCTCTAGGACTCACCTTGCACACCTGGGTGAGGCAGGTATGGATAAGGGTTTAGGATTTCGAGGTACAGATTGCCTTTCCATGATCAGAGAAAGTTCCTGGAGCTGGAGGGAGTCTGATGGTCTGATCTTCTGTCCCACAACCTGCTGTGTGCCTGGGGACAGCTGTTCTCTGTGCAGGACACTGCTTGGAGGGTTGTGCCCATTCTACTTTAAAAACCAACTTAAAAGAGTGGATGTGAGGCAGACATTGTTACATTGTTCCAAAGAGGAAAGAAACTACAATTGTGGGTCTGGCCCAAGATCACCCGGCAAGGTCTTGTTTGAGGCAGAAATAAAATCTAAGTCTCCACTCTCCTTGCCTATGAAACATGAGAGCTAAGCTATGGGTCAGGTTATGTCTTTCTGTTCTTTAACTTGACCTTCCTGTTGCTGGGTCAGAGCAGCTCCTTATTCGGACTCACTGATTTTTTTCCTTAGACTGGAGAGAGTTATCACACCTCCGGTCCTGGCCTCTAACTCGGGACAGTGGGACCAAATGGCAACATTTGGATCATACCCACTCAAGTGATTGCTCTGGGAAACAGAATTAGTCTTTAGTATGTGAAGCGCAATAACAGAGGTGATTCAGGCATAATCTCATGTCTCACGGGAGGCATCAAGAGACCAGCTCCCGGACTGCGGTCAGAGTATTCTGAGTTCAAATCCCAACTCTGCCTTCCCTGGCTGTGTGACCTTGGGCAAGTCCCTTAACCTCACTGTGGCTCAATTTCTTGGTATTTAAAGTGGGTAAAAAGAATTCCTTAGGATAAGATCATCTTTGGAAAGTTCCTGTCACATAAAGGATATTCAGGAAATGTTTGGGGTTTTTTTGTTTTTTTTTTTTCACCATTCCTCACCCCATGTGCATGCTGAATACAGCAGCCATATTTTGAGCATCACATTAAAAAAATATATGCTTAGGTAAGCTAAGTGATTCAAGAGCTTACAAAAATTAGGTCTTTAGGGTTAGCTCTGCAACATACCAAGTATAGATTTCCTGTTAATGGGCTTTAAATATATTAATGAGAGAATGTGTGTGCTCCTTGGATGAAAGCACAATACAGTATCTGTGCCATTGTACCCACAGGAAGCAGTGAGACAAACGGAATCCCATACGCTGTGCATTGTGAGTAAATTGTGCCCTCAGTCTTCTTTCTTTTTTTTTTTAAGATATATAAAAGTAAAATTTATTTTATCCTTTAGAAGGACAGAGGGAATGAGAGAGAGAGAAAGAGGACCTCAGTCTTCTTGCACCATCAGGGCATGAGATCCAAAAAAGGGAACGACTCCTTACATGAAAACATGCAATTGTATGACACACCTTGCCATTCTAATCACTGAAGATTTCAACTGAAGCACAGGCTGTTACATAGGAGTTTCATGATCAAGAATTAAGAAATTTGGCCGGGCGTGGTGGCTCACGCCTGTAATCCTAGCACTCTGGGAGGCTGAGGTGGGTGGATCGCTCAAGGTCAGGAGTTCGAGACCAGCAAGAGCGAGACCCCATCTCTACTAAAAATAGAAAGAAATTACCTGGCCAACTAAAATATATATAGAAAAAAAATTAGCCGGGCATGGTGGCACATGCCTGTAGTCCCAGCTACTCAGGAGGCTGAGGCAGGAGGATCGCTTAAGCCCAGGAGTTTGAGGTTGCTGTGAGCTAGGCTGATGCCACGGCACTCACTCTAGCCCAGGCAACAAAGCGAGACTGTGTCTCAAAAAAAAAAAAAAAAAAAGAATTAAGAAATTTAAAAATATAGCCCACAGGATAGGCTCTTATCTTTAAATGTAATCAGTTTGAAATGATGACTTTAATACTTACAATTTGAGATCATTACATTCTGTTATAATTCTTTTTTTCCCTCCACAAATCAAAAGGCAGGTCTATCCTACTCACTTTAAGGCCCACAGTACAAACTTAGTTAAAATCCCTCTATCCGTAACACACATAGGATGACAGTGGGCAGGGGACAGGAACAAAGCTATGTTGCATAACCTTGCCCTCAAAGACTTTGCATTCTGGTCAATCCTTAGATGGTTAATAGCTCAAATAAAGCTGGCAAGAGCAACAGAAAAAAAGTAGGCTGCTCTCTCCCTGTTTCTGTCTCTCTCTTTCTCTCCTTCTCAGTGAAATAAGACATGTGCATTAGGAAAAAGTAGCTTAAAATTCAAAATAATCACTACACATACATTTCAGGTGGAAAACATTAGTAACTTTTCATTTCTGCATCTACTAGAAAATAGAGCTGCCCTCCTAGGCTTTGACATTTCAAGTTCTTATTTGTATACGGGTGGGCACAATGCCCTTCTAGCTCTAAATATGGAAAAGGAGAGTGTGAACATCAACTGTGTTGATGGATATATTAAACACCATCTGAGTAACAGGCATTTCTTCCTGACATACCACCCAGCTTATATTCATAAAGTATTTCATAAGGGGAAGGAAGAGGATGTTCTCAATGTACTATCCATAGGACATGAACTTCAAATGTTATTTCTTTTACTTATTTATTTATTCATTCACTCATTCATCCATGCAATTACTCACTCATTCTACCAAGATGTATGTAATGCCCACTATGTTCCAGGCCCCATATGAGATGCTAAGCTTCAGAGATAGATGTGATACCATAGCCATCTGAGATGAACTAAGAGTTCACACAAGATTCCTTGCCCTGTGGTCCATGGATCCCCAGTGAATCTGAAATTGGGCTTAGGGGATCTAGAAATCCCTTGAAATTAAATACAATCACTGGTCTGAATGTGTGTATATACATATTTTTTTCTGGGAAAAAGAGACCCATATCTCTTATCAGATTAAAGAGATTGGGATCCAAAAAGATTAAAGAGAAACTGGCCTAGAAGGGAAGAAAACTCAGCCCTGTTTCCAACCGACAGCCATCAGCTCTGTAACCCTGGCTGGAATTCAAGTAGGAAGTTTAACAAGTTCCCTGCTCTGGTGCTCCACCATCTCTGATTCTCTCTCTTCTCACTCCTAAGTTACTCTCTTCTTATAGCTTCACTTTGAATTTCTGATAGGGAACACAATTCCTGTTAGGGCATACCTTCCTGCCAGGACTCCTCAAAGGTTTTTGGGTGGTCACTGACTGCCTCTGGCCCAAGCAACGTCTCAGCTCTAATTAGTTATGCCAGGTTGGGGGACAAGGAAGAACCACTGGGAACAGATCACAGCCACCACTACTTAAGATCCTGTCTAGAGATTCTCCTGGGAGAGACTATAGGCAAGGACATTTTCTGAAAAGTTAGTTGTAGGAATGACAGTCCTTGCTCTCAAGTAGGGAGGATGGATTTTGGGGAGTAAATTGGACCAATCTACCCACTAACCTTGCCAAGTCCCTCGTGGGATAGATTAGTAAGATAACCAGCTGTGTTTAGGGATCCACTGTGTGGCCATGGAATACAAGAAAGCTCACTGTTAACGCATACTGAAAACCTGAAACCTTTGCCTTATTAGTATCAGCTCAACCCAGCTAACTGGTAATAGTGATTGTGAAAAGCCCAGACATTAGAACAAAGTTTCTTTATTTCAGGTCCACCATAAATTCTTACTTGTCCCAAGTCAGGTGCCAGGGATCCAAAGACAAATAGAACTTGCAACCTCTCCTTGTAGAGATCACATAAGAATAGAAGTTATATTGTTTGATATAAATAGCTGAGTTGAAATTGCAATGGGCTGGAAACCAGAGGGCCGGAATTCTGGCGCTGACTCTGTAGCTTACTGGTTGTGTAAGCTTGGCTCTGTTATTTAAATGCTTTCAACCATAGTTTCCGTATTTTAAAATGAGGATAATAAAACCCACTCTGCTTAGCTCTATGGTTGTCAGAAGGACTAAATAAGATAATATATGTGAAAGTGCTTTCCTGTAAATTTCTAAAGCAAAACAAGGCTTGCAAAAATCATTGCCTTAGTTTTGGGTATTATTGGCAGAACAGAACCCTTCATTACTGGCGCCATGCTAGTTCCTATCATTAAATACATTCTTTGTCCTCTCAAGGTCTTTGTGAATAAGTTTAAAAGAAATCTGATCACGTTGTAAACATGTGTATTTTAATGGTATGCTTTTGGTTTCACAGAACATCTGATAAAAGCTTTAAAAGTTTAAAAGTACAAACTGAATATTAAAAGCACCAGTTAAAAGTTAATGAAGCAGTACCCATCAGGAAAGAGGCTGTTTGCTGAGAGTGGGACAGTGCCTCTGTCTTTTGCAAGAAGGAAGTTTTTAACTCTCAGAGTTATGCTAGAAATTTCCAAAGAGATTGGTTGGTACAATGTCTGCAGTTTTATTAAATTGTCTATAGGACTTTTTGCTATGGGCACCCAAAGTTCCAGAGCAATTATGATTTCAAATGACTTATTCATGCTAAGTCAAGCATATGAACAACAGTTCCTTTTCTGATTTTAATCTGGTAGGATGATGACTATGAGCTGGTCTTTCACATAGCAAAGTAACAGGGGCTTTCTTTTGAGGTCTTTTGAGTCTCTGAATGTCTATAGTACTGTCTGAGCCACTGAGGAATTAAACTGCCAGTATTAGATTTCCAGTCTCTTTAGTGGGAGTGTATGATACCTGGGAACAGCAACTGTGTTATATTCCTAAACATACTTATAACGCTATGATGGATAGCACAGAAGATGGCATAAGCCATATTGAGGCACAATTCTGAACAGAAGATAGTTATCTACCGTTGATCTTTCTGGGTTCCAGAATCTTGTTGACAATAGTCAGGTATGGTTTGCTGGATCAGGTGTCTGCATGTAATAACACTTGAAGTGGTTCCTTAACTTTGGATTTTATGAAGCCAACCAAACGATCTGTTGAAAATAAGGCTACCCATTGTAATGAGGATCCTACATAGTTTACTGATTGTATTAAAAAAACAAGGAACTAGGAAAACCTAGTGGTATTCATCATCAATTTCCTTTAACTAAGGAACTTGTAATAACACTCAACTAGCATTGTGCTTAGAGAACTTTGGCTTTGGAGTCCAGCAGACTTGTGTGAATTTCAGCCCCACCACTAACTAGCTGTGACCTTGGTCAGGTTAATTCCTCTAAGCCTCTGTTTTGTCATCAGCCAAATGGGGACAATAATAGTACCTCTTGATAGGGGCTGTTGTGAAGATGAAATGAGGGATAGATGTTCAGGTGCCTAGCAGAGTGCCTTGCAAAGAAGTTGGGATTGCTGCCTGGGAGTGATTCATCTTAGCTGGAGGAACAGTGTTCAAACAGGTCCGGGCTGCAGCCTATTTACTGTGCCCCAAATTGTCCTTGTCTCAAGGGCTCTGTGTTCGGTCTTTCTTTCTTCTTGCTTTATTAATCACTACAGATTATCGTTCTCTTTGTTTTTAAACCCTGGGAATGGCTGACTAATGAAGGTCCCTGTCTCTATTGTGAGCTAGAGTCGGGCCGTGCATGGCTACTAACTGTATGCAGGACCTGTGTGCTTCTGTATGCCCTGGTGATTAGTGGAGGAGGATTTAATGCCTCTAGGCCAAAAAGAGTTCTTTTTTTGCTGGGAATGCAAACTGAAAACAGATTCCCAGCCATCTCAGGGCTCTTGATGCATAATGCCATTAAATAGCCTGGCAAGAGAGGCTCCAGACATATAGTTTAATCACTTCATGCCCAGAGCCATATGGCAGGAGGCAACTTACTGCTGGATACAGCCAGAGCTCCATTAAATGTACGCCTTTTGATTTAATAGTCATTAGCCTTACATAGACGCTGACTTTAAGCATGGGCGTGAGGGAGAAGTGAATACAGAATGCTTTTTTTATGCTCTATACTTGGAGATAGGCTTCTGTCTGAATTGACGTCTCTTGAGCTAGCCCATGAGTGTGCTTTTTGGTATTAAGGATCATTTAATTCATAAAAGCGATGGATTCTTTTTGCAGTGTGCCAGAGAAAGGAGATGGATGTCAGAATCTCCCTGTGGGCTCTGAGGTTTATGTGAAGCATGGGTAGTTTGGCCAGGTAGAATGTTAAGGAAGGGAGTGTGAATTATCCCAGGTAAACCTATTATATAATGGATTGATGGAGCTCGGCTGCAGGAACAGTCTAATCCCCAGCAACACAGTGTCTTACTCTAGCACTGCTGAGCTAGAGAACAGCAGAGCTCTCTTTCTGTGACTTTGTGCCTGTTCTTTGCTGCAGTTCCAGAATTCTACCAGTCTTCCCTAAGCTTTCTCTCCCAGCACTGTTGGCATGCTGGGGGTCTTTAGATTTAGGTCAAGGAGTCATAGATATACCTTGTCCACTAGATCAGTGTTACCACTGTGCCGGGTAATCAGAACCTCAAGCATGGAGGAGTGATGACAGCCCTTGAGAACTCGAATATATCTTGAAAATTTAATATAGTTTGTAATGTTGCCAGACGGTTTCTACACAGTCTAGTTCTCACTGAAATGCAAGTTCCTTTAGAGTGTAGACTGCTTTCTGTGTTCTTAGCCATCACATCTGGCCAAGGGCAGATCCAAAATACATGCTTGTTGAATGAGTGGATGGAGCAGCTGTGATGGGCTAGTGGAGGTGCTGTAGCGTACATTTGATGGAAGGAGCGGTGTGGAAGGAACTGAAATGTCTTGTCATAAAGTTGATGGGTGCCAACCAAGTAACATGGAAGTCTTAAAGGAAAGCCAGAAGAAGACAGAGAAACCAAAAATTAGCATAAGAGTTTGGTAAAAGAGAATGTCACGACTAAAGCCTGAGAGACAGAGTTTCCTCCTCAACAAAAAGTAAAGCCTATTCTTTGTGTTAAAGAAATTATCCAACATCACTGACATTTGTTTCTCGAGTCAAAATGTTTTTGTCTCTGTTTCAAAATAGTCCTTTTATTTCTGTACTATATTTTGAGCACATTTTTATCTTTCCAGGAAGGCAGTGGGTAAGAAAAATGTTCTTTCTGCAGCAAACTACTCACCTTTTCTCATTTATTCATTAAAAGTAGGATTTTCAAAGTGACATATCCAGGCCATCCCCTAATAGATTTCCCTGGAAGCAAGTATGCAAATGAGGGTTTGAGCTGAATTCAGTCCTTGGGTTCTACAAGCTCTAATGTTCTTATAAATATTTCACTATATTCTAATAAAATCCCTCTATTTTCTTAGGATGGAAGATAGTATAAGTTTCCTCTTCACTTGTAGCAACTTCTCTGAGATTATAAAAGGAATTAAGCCTTAATACGTTGACGGTTGCTATTGAAGAGTTAGTTTCAAAACCATCAATTACTTTCAGCTCCACCTTAGAAGTATTAAGTGAAAGCCATCAGGCAAAGTTATAATTAGTGATTGAAAATGCTGACCAGGGAGCTCACAGGGCCCTTCAAAATGCTCCCAGGAGCTTGCTCAATTTCAAAAGGCTATTGGGAGAACATAATTAAAGTCAACAAGAAAAAACAAAACAAAACAAAAAACCAAAAAAAACAAAAAACCCCTAAGAATTTCAAGGTGGGAGAAGGGTAGCAGCTAGACATCATTTTGATTGGGGGGTTGTCCCCAAAGCTCTCCTGTGAGAACTTCAATGAAAATGGCTACAACATCAAGTTGAATGACATCCTCAGTTTCCTTCCATATCAAACCTTATGGATATGGAGTTAAGAAGCTTAATTCTATTAGGTGAAAGAGCAGAAAAACTAGTGCCCATATAGGAATTATTTCCTGGGATGAAGAAGCAGAGAGCAGGGTGCAAGCACATGCTTATGAACTTATGGAAAATTTGCTACAACTTAATAAGCGTGGTTTCCATTTCTGTCACCCCGAATAAGAGGCTGGTGATTTTTAGCACATGAGGTCTATAACCTAATAAATACACAGATGTTTATGGAAGGCTATTCTGTACTAGGCACCGTGATGGCAGTTCACACACAGACTGGCCTTTCCCCCGTGGAGCACATAGTCTAATCGAAGGAGGAAGGTAAGTAAACAGGACAGTGATTGAGAAGAACGCAAGGTGTTCGGGATCAGAGGAGAGGGGGTACAGGGAGGTGAAGAGATGTTTTTGCTTGTTTGGAAAGTGGCTACCTATTTGGTATACCAGAGGTGGTGCTGGCTAGGTGAGGTCTTCCTCACTGGATGGTGAGGCCAAGCAGAGCCAGCCTGAGGGTGCTGGGGAGGAAGATGGCTTCCCTTTAGTTTTACCTCCTCTCCCTTCCAGTGGCGCCCTCTCGTGGAAGCAGCAAAGAGCCAAGGAAAGCTTAAATATGTAATTGACCTTCACTGACCAAAGTGAAGGTCACCAGTTGAGTCTAAGTAAGACATAGGCACCTCCACATTGCAACACTGGAAGAGAGAAGCCAAAGCCAGCACAGAGCTCTTGATATTCCCTTTGTAGTCAGTACCCGAGTGTACAGGAAGGAGCAGCTGGTAATAAGATTTTCAGAAAGTTAATGCTCTGAGAGCAGCACCATCAAAACGAACCTGAAATAATACACTCAGTCACGGGGACCCCTTACCTTCCCTGCGAGAGGCTTGCACATGCCTTGCTTCCTAATTCTTCATCTGGAGCCCAGGGCCACGATTGGTAGTGCTGCCCAGAGGGCTGTGTCAGGAAGTACTGTGAGACTCAATAGGGGAAGAGTGTAGTGATCAATTAGTAATGTCTGCCAAGAGTGTGGGAAGGGGTGGGGTCAGCACATGTGCTATGTGTTTGCCAGTCCTGAACTGGAGCATATTCTCAGCAAGCTGTGTCTGCCATACAACTGTAATGTACAAAGCTAAAACTTATTTAATTGTAACTTCTCTGGTATGAGATGATAGTGTTTTTGGTGACACACAATGGGGATTTTCAAGACTTTACCAGCACTTTTCAAAGATGACCAATGCACTTTGGTAGGTGTTAATAGTCTGGGGGTTAGATAGATATACTCCACTGTAGAACAGAAATGGTTCATTTGGACTGTTCATATCCTGGAAGATGTACTTTCGAGACATTTAAATTTCCTGTATTCTGGCTTGATACTCACCAAATACTCTTCTTACTGCTAATCTGATCCCTTGCTTCTGGGAAGGAAGGATCCTAGTTAATGAATACCAATATCATAGTTACTGGGAAACTATTCCTCCAGGGGGAACAATAATAGTATCTCCTAGATAATAAGCTGGCATTTTGGGGTACATGCCAATTCTTTGTAAATGTAAATTTTAAAGGGATAGATCATTCTTGGGAGTTTGGTTAATTAAAATTTTCAGTTTGGTTACCCCTGAATGGAACTCCCATCTCCAAGAATACTCTTTACCATAGAGCTCTAACTTCAACAATCATAGGATATGCCTTGCTTGCCTATTGGTATTGAAAACTGACCAGTGCTCCTAACAATGTTGATAACAAAGCTAGTCACTGCTGCCATTAATGCTAAACAACATAGTTGGTGGCAAAAATGATTCAATTACATTGACAGTAATATATCCTTTTTGATAACATATTTTTTAGTCACAAGCTTTTTTAGGTTAAAGATAGATTTGAAGAAGAGTCAGTTTTTGGGCATAGTCTAAATTTTGTTATTGGCAAATTTTAATGACCTTTTAAAAACATTTATAATGAGTAAGCATCATTGTTAATATTAGAAGTTAATTACCTATCTGTGTGTAGCAGCATAGTAAATAAAAAGAAGTATAAGACAAATAGCTTCATTATCTGAAGTATGTAATTTACTTGGGGATATAAAAGATAAAAAAATAATATAAGGTAGCATATACTTTATTACTTTGGTGAGCTGGAGCTGCTCATACCAGCTTGCAAGAGCCAGTTGCTAAATTTTCCTGTTTTGTGAGTGTGTTATTAAACATAGCCATTATTAAAAATTAAATTATATAAATTTACCATTAAATAAGTTATACTAATAACAAAGGTAATATACAATCAAAAATCATCATTTCCTAGTTATTTTACTATATCTTACTATTATCTCTGATCTTGAAGTTATTCATGTTTATTGTATCTGTGTGATGGAATTACTACCTAATGGTGTGCCACTGTGCATTTCTTCCCAACTGTGGTCAGTGACATCATAGCAGTGACCTGAAATTGTCCATAACAGGAGTATTTACACCATGGACATTGACAAACTCTACAAAGCAAGACATTTTTCCCCCCACCCTCCCCAGAGCCAGTTGTTAAATATTCACCAGCATAGCGTTGCATATAAATGTCATATAACGAAGAACCATCACTGGTTAGAGGAGAATGAGATCACCTGAGGTTTGGGGGTCAGAGAGGTAGGCTTTGAAGTTGGCTCTGAAGCAAACTTATTTTTATGTGGGTCAGGACCACCCTCGGGGATATTTAGAACCAGGACAAATCACAGAATGCCCACATGTCCCCAAACGTTTTTATACAGGTGAAATCAGGTTAACATGAATATTAAAATCCTCTTCAAAGGTGAAATGAGGAAAATAGAGAGACAACAGAAAGCCTGAAGGACGTGTGTGTGTGTGTGTGTGTGTGTGTGTGTGTCTAAGGAATGTAGGGGAATCTCTTCCACTCTGGTGAAGGGGTCATGAGTTGATTGGATAACCTCAGTGACGTCCAGGGAAGAGTTAAAGGCTTTTCTGTGTTTCTCTCCAGCCAGGAGCTGAAGCCCCAGGGAAAAGGTGTTCCCTTTGATTTTGCTATATAGCTGTAACAGATTTTAAAAAGATCGGGAGAAAAAAAGGTAGGCAAATAGAGGGGATGTGTTTAGGAGGCTTCCTGGAGATGGGGGAGGAGCAGTCTTTGAACTAGCACCCTGTACCCCTGTTCTTTTCTACCCCAAATCCTTGCAGACCTCTAAAAGCCTCCTGGCGGAAAAATAATAAGAATGTTTTGTGGTGTTTATAACATAGGCAGAAGCAAAGTATATGAGGACAATAGCACAAAAAATAAAAATATTCTGTTGTAATAAAAAATGATTAACATGGTAAATTTCATGCTGTATACATGCATGGTACTGCAATAAAAATAAATATTAAAAATAATAATCTTTTCATTCTCAAAATATTATAAACAAATAAAAATCAATCCTCCTGGGAGAGAACAGGGGCAGTTACTATTTTTTTAATCAAGGGAGGATTTTCTTGGTGTAAAGAAAAAGAACTTCAAAAATAAATAAATAAATAAACAAACCGAGAGCAGGAATAGGAGAAACAAGGTGACAGTGGCAAGTGTTAAGGAGCTTTGGAAAATTTTTAAAAATGAAATATAAAAAGGCTTAAGCCTGACAACTCCCTGGTCACGGAGCAGCCCAGTGAGGGATGTCAGCTGGGCAGTCAGCTCAGGGAGGATCATCACAGGGCACAGGAAGGAGACAGAGGAAGAGAAGACTTCCAGGACACAAGCGATCTGATGTGTCACTTGGGGCTGGAGCTAGAGTCAGGCGAGGAGAGGCTGCTGGTTGCACGAGGTGCTCATCTGAAGCAGACAGATACCGTATTTCACCGATCTGCGGTGCCCATTTTTTCAGAGTCGAAGCACCGGAACCAGGATGCATCTCACAGTTGTTGGTGTCCAAGTCACTGTCGGTTGGGCAGCAGTCATGACCATATCGTTGTCACTGGGCACGTGGAAACTTGGGCATGGATGTTCACATTGTGGTCCCATGTTGCTTAAATAAATATGTATTTATACGATATAAATTTAACGTAAAAAGGAAAATTGTAATATGGAAGCCTGCTGTCATGGTTTAATTGATTTTTTTTCTTCATCGTGACAGACTGAATGATGATGTGTCTTATGATCAGTGGCATCTTAGATCAGTGAAATACAGGTTAATTTGCCATACATGTATCTAAATTAACAGTTTATAAATTTGTGTCCTATTTATACACAGTTTGGGGTCTTGTCACCTAGTAGTTCTGTTGAACCAGAAATATGTGTGTTGGAGTTGGTCAAAATAATCACCCAGAGGTCACTGCTCTGCATTCAGAACTGGCCCAAAGTCTACCAAATGTAGTTGTTCATTTATAATAATGTGTGTCAAACATGAACTATTTTGGCTTGGTACCGATGTATACTAAAGGTTATAATTACATGTAGATACGGGAATTTCTGTTTTTTTCCTTAGCATCAAAGAGCTGAGCCACCCTCTCCTCTGTACTCTTTGCAATCATGAACTGTCAGTCAGTATGTTAGACCAGTGACCTCCCAGGTGAGTGGCTTAGAGTAGTCACCTTCATTTGGTATTCACTCCAAAATGTCCCTGCAAGCAGAGGGACTGGCATATATAATGGTGTAGTGACAAGAAAGTGAAAACTATGTTTGGGAGGTCGTGCGTAGATCATCTGTCAGGAGGAGACTGGGTTTGTGTGGGAGAAGCATCACAGGTGAGATGATGAGTTAGACTGGTACTGTGTTCGCATGACGACAGGTCACAATGCACACTGTGCACACTGACATTCACGTACAAAGCAGTGTATGGTGAATCTTTTGTTAAATGGAATAAGTTGGCTAATGAGGGGATAGGAAGCTGTCAGGCAGTGATACAAAATTCTTGGCAACCTTCATCAAAAATGATGGCTCCTATTCCAGGTGCACAGTTGTAGAGCATAATGCATTTCACAGCTGGAGGCCTGTTTTAGTTTTCAAATGAAATTGGAGAGAGGGAGGTGGGAAACTCGTTCTCTGAAAGCACAGAAGAGGCAAGGGTAGAAAGAAGGGGATCCAGTTCGTTTATTTCCCCTTCATTAGGCCCTTGAAAAAATATAGACCAAGCATTTAATTGCACTATTTGCTACTATCTCTAAAAAAGCTGAATTAGTAATTGCATTAACTTGTTACTCTGCTTTGCTCTTAGGGATAATATAATTTTAACTATTGCTTCCTAATTATAGGGTTTTCATTGTTCTGAAAATCCCATTCAGCATGTGTTCCATTTTCACTTTTATGAAGTGCATCGTGGAAAAAGGGCCCACATCTTTGAAAGACCCAAGCTGAGTTGAAGCTGTGACTTGCCCAAAGCCATTACCCACTGTGACAAGCCGGGTGCTACTGTGATTTTTATCCTCCATTGATGAATAATGCTGTTGGCAAAGACCATATGCTCTGTCGCTTGCTGGAGTCTGGAGGCACTGTGCAATTGAGGAATAATCACATTAAGCTGAGGGTGGTTTTTATTGGGTGGTGGTAATGAAAGAAGTAATGAGAGTCATTAAAATCATACTTCAAATGGCCACGGGCTTTCAGACCACAGTTAACTCAGAATGTGTCAAGGACATGTCACTCCAGAAAGCTATCTGGAACGGATTGCCTGTCTTCCCTTGTTCTTCCCAATGAGAAAGCTCTGCCTTTGAGAACTGCAGGGTTAGCAGAAGGTGGCCATAGGCCTTGGGTCGTCATCACTTGCATCCACATTGGTGCTCCAGGTGTTTCCCAAAGATCTTCTTTAGGTGAGAATCATGAGAATCAAAGTGGACTCATACAGAACTGAGCACACTCATAGAAAGGTAGTAGAAAAATATCCTTGGGATGCTCCACTTCAATGTAACAAATATAAATTTTGCAACACCTGGGTACATACACAGTGCTAAAAGCTATGAAAGATTTGGAGAATAGGATGATTACTGCTATGTGAGACCTGCCTTCTGGGGAGGGAAGTATCTATTCACAAGGAACTCTACAGTATAAGACACCATCTGCTTTTATATATGTGTTACAGGAGAAGAAGACAGGTAAGGAGGGGTGTAAATTGGTTCAGACTAGGAGGATTTGAAAAGATATGCCTGGGGGAGAGGAAAAAAATACGTGAGTTAAACTTTTCTGCAAATTTCTCAAAGGTAACCTTGAACAAGTGATTTAATCCCTCCTCTGTCAGATTCGTCAACTGTAAAAGAGGAACATCTACCTTAAAGATTATTGACAGAGCAAAGAACCACTTAATCTACCTCATCGAAAATTTGAGATTTTGATAAAACCCTGAATTCTAGGTATCACTGGACGGATATTAATAGATATCAGAGGAAAAGGAACTCCAGATGGAGGGGACAGCACGACTAAGGGCCCAGTGGCAGGAAAATGGCTGCAGCATGGGGGCGTGTTGATGTTCATGTCTGTGTGTGTGTATGTTGTGTTGTGTTATTGTCTGTGTGTGTAGGTGTGCGTGTGCAGGGGCCATATGCACATGCCCTTTCTTGATGAAGATTGTCCTCCTTTACCCTCTTCCTCTACAACAGCCTTTTAAAATATTAAGAAACCCAAGAGAGACAAGTCATTTCTTAAGTTGTATCTACAGAGATACTTGCACAAGGAAAGGAAAATGGACAAATAGATAATTCTTAGATTTCTTGACTCATACAGGATGATGACTCAGGTAATGACTCTGGGGAAAACTGAAAATTTATAGTTGTTACTTTAACTAAGGGAAGACATTGATTATATTAGATAGTCTGAGTGCCAAAACCCAGATTTTTATAGCCTGGTTCCAACCCACAGATTCAACCTGCAGGAGCACAAATAATTGGAAAAGATTATAGGAAAATAAAAAAATTTAGCACAAAAATTAAACTAAATGACATTTTATTAATAATATTACCTTACTTTTATTTAGTGCTTTATAGTTTCTTTCTTCATTATCTAATTTTTTGTTCACCACAAACCTGGGAGGGAAGTATTTCTATCACTCTGCACACTTTCCAGATGTGGAAACTGAGTTTCCAAGAGGTTGTATGACTTGGCTGTGAATTTTATGCCCAATAAGTGCTAAAATTAGAACTTGAACTTTGGACTCTTGCTCCAAGGTTCTTTTTAGCACATGATGTTGTCTTGAGATAATGCAGTTAACCCATTTCCCTTATTTTTCTTGAGGAAACATGTTCAGAGAGGTAAAGTGACTCATTTAAGATCACATAGTTGATTGCTGTGCTAGCCAAACCTGGATATCCTAACTTCCTTCCCTGTGCTCTTTTTATAATGCAAAACTATCAAGGATATAAATTTGAACTCAAACTGCTATAGAATTCTTCCACATAGTATTGTTCTCATAGGATAATGTCACTGTAAATGTCACATTGTAAAATTCCTATAGGTAATTTCAAGGAAAATAAATCAATAAGACCTAAAATGTATGACACACTTACTATTCATCTGGTTCCTTAATTACTTTACATGAATTAATTCATTTACCCTTCCCAACTACCCTCTGAGGTGACTGTGAGGGTTGCCTCATTTTATCATTGGGGAAACTGAGATACAGGGAGGTTAAGTAAACTGGCTAAGGCCACAAAGCCAAAAAATGGGAGGCTGGGAAACAAATCCAAATATTAAATAGCAAGGCCCCGGAACCCAACTCTTAGGCACTCAGTTATTAAGCCAGAATATACAAATATTTGGGACTTGAAACAGGTGCTGAAATGAAGACACATTTGCTTAGGAAACTCTTTTAGAAAATTTGACAAATTAATGATATAAATAGCAGTATAGGGTAAATGTTCAGATCAGTTAAGCATATAAATAACTATGTCAGTGATACATCATCTCATCTAGTCACTAGCTAAGTACATATACTGCTTGGTTCCCAACCCCACAGCAGGTTTAGATATTTATTATATGCTGTTGCACTTTAAAAAACACAGTCTATGCATTGCATAGACTCATTCAGATCAACATTTCTATTGTTAGTTTGACCTACTGAAGTTTTCTATACTTTATACACTTGCCTTAATTATCACATAGTAATGATATTTGGGGGTTATGAAGAATGTTCTGCACACTTGAATACTATGCAACCTTTAAAAAGAAGGAAATTTTGTCATTTGCAACAACATAGGCAAACCTGCAGGACATTATGTCAAGTGAAATAATCCAGGCACAGAAAGGCAAATATTGTGTGATCTCACTTATATGTGGAATCTAAAACAATTGAACTTATAGAAACAGTGAGTAGAATGGTGATTACCAAAGGCTGGGGGTAAAGGGTGAGAATAAGAAAGGGGAGATGTTGACCAAAGGGTATGAAGTTTTGGTTAGACAGGAGGAATAAATTTTAGTGATCTAGTGCACAGCATGGTGACTGTAGTTAATAATCATGTATTGTATATTTCCAAATTGCTAAAAGAGTAGATTTGAAATGTTCTCACTACAAAAACAAATGATAAGTAGATAAGGTAATGCATATGTTAATTAGGCTGGTTTAATCATTCCACATTGTATACATTTATTAAAACATCACATTGTACCCCATAAATATATATTTATTTTGTCAATAAAATGAAATAACTTTCTTCCAAATAACTTGGATTATTTTATTTATTTTTATGACATTAAAGCTGCTTAAGGATGCATGCATTTTTTCTGCTCTTTCAGGGATAGGAAAATTGAGTGAGGGACTTTCAGATTTCCTGGGGTGAAAGGGGCAACACCAGGGTAGTTCACCCTTTCTTTAGAATGTCACTGCAGGCTTCAGTGGAGAGTGTTGGGGGTGGGGACATTGAATAAGCACTGCATTTGGAGTTAGACAGGCATCCAGCCATGCTACCTTCTGTTCTTCAGGATGAGACTCAGCCACTATCTATAGATTCTGTAGCCAAACACTCAAGTGTATAGACAAACACTCAAGGAACTCCTCTGGGCTTCGTATGTTCAGAGATTGAAGAGATGTAGCTTCCCCTTATCAGAAAATTTTCCTAATTCAACTGAAAACATGCATAGTGAATGAACAGAGACTCCTGAGTCTCCATAAAGTATTGCATTTCCATATGACACATCATCTCATGAAATCCTTCTACATTTGCAAGACTTGTTTTCTTCCTGAACATGTGCAGCTTATGGAGAGCTAATTACTCAAGAGTTCTTAGGGGAATGCAAATATGCAGCCAGCTGAATGGTGTCCCAGAGTAAGTAAGACATGTTAGAATCCACATTTTCTTTCCTGTTTTGCAAAAGGAAGAGTTTCCCTTTGTCTGCTTTTGTCTGGTTAAAATAGCAAACTCTTCTTTCTAACTGCAGACTGTTATTGCAGTCCCTGCCATTCCTCCACTTCAATGACTCCTCTCCCACCCCTGAGACCGGCTTCCTGGCACTCACTCCAGAGCCACCATTTGGCCGTCTCGACACTCCTTATTGGGCAAAACTCATCATCTCACAGCTCATAACTCTGTACAATTTGCTCAAATTATCAGTTTGGTGCCGAGCCTACTGTTGACATGCGAGCCAGAACAATCCCTTTTGGAGCCAAAGATGCCAGTCTGGATATTGTTAGGAATGGGGAGCCCAGTTGGCAGACACCAACCTGTCTCATCCAAAGTGAATTCAGGGGCCAACAGAGGTACCGTCCCAGCTCCTTTGTCTCTGAGCAGTCAAGCCACAAAGGGCTCATGGATATTTACAAACAGTCCACACATGTCTGACTTGTCTCCACCAAAACCCCTGAATTCCAGTATCTCAGTGTGCTGGGTGCTAAGAAAAGGCAGGTAGCCACAGCTATCTTGGATGGCATGACTCAGTGGCAATGGTGCTCTCCAGCAAAGAGGTGCTGTTCTTTGAACACAGAAATGATGTGGCAACACTAAGCCATGACCAAATTTTTTAATTTGGGAATTCGAAAACATGAGGACCATTTTGTACCTATCGCCCAGTTTAAAACATTATCAATACTCTGTCAGCAGATTTTCTTTCTGCAATACAATGAATCACATTATTTTTCTGGTCCCATTTGTCACCAAAGACAAAAAACAATCTAACCAAAATGCTGGCTCCTCCTAAAGGATCTTTAATTGTTACCGTGTTTTGCAGCTCAGTCCTACCTGTGCTTTCCTCCTGTGTAATCTCATCCATTTAAATGCCATTTGTACTTGTCAGAACCCACTTGGTTACAAGCAACAGAAACTCAGCCCAACTATTTGAAGCAAAAATGGGAATTCATTGATTTACATAATCATGAAGTTAGCTCCAGGATCAATAGCATCATGGGCCTCAATGCTACATCAGCACGTTGCCTCTTTCCCTCTGTTACTTGAATCTTTTTTTCTGATGTGTTGGCCTCATTCTCATTAGGCTGGATATAGTTCTGCTTGCTTTGCATTTCAATAGACTTCTTTGCTGTTCTGTAACTGAGGCAGCTGCAGGAATGGGGAAGTATGGTGGACATAGAGTCAGAAATCCCAGCTTCCCACATGGGATCTGCTACTCAGAAGCTGTATGACTGTGAGGAAGCCATCACTTCTCTGAGCCTCAGTTTCCTTGTCTGTAATATGGGGGTAAAAAAATAATACCTTCCAAGACTGTTGAGAAAGAAGTTGGAACCCTTGTACATTGCTGGTGGGAATGTAAAATGGTATAGCCACTGTGGAAGACAGTATGGCAGTTCCTCAAAAATTTAAAAATATTCTAGAATTGCCATATGCCAGCAATTCCACCTCTAGGTTTATAACCAAAAGGATTGAGAAAAACAGGGACTTGAATAGATATTTGCACATTCATGTTCATAGCAGCATTATTCACAATAGCCAAAAGGATAGCCCAAATGCCCACTGATGAATGGATAAGTAAAATGTGGTATATACATACAATGGAATATCATTCAGCCTTTAAAAGGAAGGAAATCTGGCATACATTACAACATGGATGAACTCTGAAAACATCCTAAATGAAATCATTTATATGAGGTACCCAGAATAGTCACATTCATAGAGAAAATAGGATAGTGACTACCTGAAATTAGTGTGATGGGAATGGGGAGTTAAAGTTTAATGGGGACAGAGGAATTAAGGCTGTCCGAATGGGGGCAGAAAGAGGTCAAACTCTCACTCTTTGCTGGCGATATGATATTACATCTAGAAAATCCCAAGGATTCAACCAAGAGACTCCTGGAATTGACAAATGAATTCAGTAAAGTCTCAGGATACAAAATTAATGCACACAAACAGTGGCATTCATATATGCCAATAACAGTCCAGCTGAAAATCAAATCAAAGACGTAACACCTTTCACAATACCATCAAAGAAAATTAAATATTTAGGAATATTTTTAATGAAGGAGGTGAGAGACCGATATAGGGAGAACTATGAAACACTGATAAAAGAAAGTGTAGACTATGTTCACAGATGGAAAACCCTACCATGCTCATGGATTAGCAGAATCAATATTGCTAAAACGTCCATACTACCTAAAGTGATCTACAGAATTAATGCAATCCCTATCAAAATGCCATCATCCTTCTTTACAAATCTAGAAAAAATAAGTCTATGCTTCGTATGGAACCAGAGAAGACCTCATATAGCCAAAGAAATCTTAAGCAAAAAGAACAAATTGGGAGGCATCAGTCTACCAGACTTCAACCTTTACTACCAGGGTATAGTAACCAAAACAGCATGGTACTGGCACAAGAACAGTGATACAGACCTTCTCAGGACTGAGAACTCAGATACAAAACCATCCTCATATTGTCATCCAATCTTTGACAAATCAGACAAAAATATGCACTGGGGAAAAGAATCTCTATCCAATAGATGGTGCTGGGAAAACTGGATATCCACATGCAGAAGATTGAAACTGGATCCCCATGTCTCACCTCTCACAAAAATCAACTTACAATGAATAACAGACTTAAACCTAAGGCATGAAACCTCAAGAATCCTAGAAGAAAATGTAGGGAAGACTCTTTCAGACATCAGCCTAAGCAAAGAATTTATGAAGAAGACCTCCAAAGCAATCACAGCAGCAAAAAAAATAAATAAATGGGACCTGATCAAATTAAAAAGCTTCTGCACAGCCAAGGAAACTATCATTAGAGCGAATACAGAACCTACAGAATAGGAGAAAATATTTGCATGCTACACATCCAATAAAGGACAGATAACAAGAATCTATATAGAACTTAAGAAAATTACCAAGAAAAAATCAAACAACTCTATAAAAAAGTGGGCAAAGGATATGAACTGAAACTTTTCAAAAAAGAGTAATGGCCAGTGAACATATAAAAAAGTGCTCAACGTTTCTAATCATCAGGGAAATGCAAGTCAAAACCACAATGAGATATCACCTAACTCCAGTGAGAATGGCCTTTATCAAAAAGTCCCAAAACAACAAATGATTCCATGGATGTGGAGAGATAGGAACACCCTTACACTGCTGGTGGGACTGCAAATTAGTACAGCCCCTGTGGAAAGTAATTTGGAGATATCGCAAAGAGCTAAAAATAGAAATACCATTTGATCCAGCAATCCCACTACTGGGCATCTACCCAAAGGAAAAAAAGACATTCTATAATAAAGACATCTGCACCTGAATGTTTATGGCAGCACAATTCACAATTGCAAAGATGTAGAAATAACCCAAGTGCTCATCAATACATAAGTGGATTAATAAAATGTGGTATATGTATACCATGGAATACTACTCAGCTACAAAAAACAATGGTGAACTAGCACCTCTTTTATTATCCTGGATAGAACTTAAGCCCATCCTTCAAAGTGAGGTATCGCAAGAATGGAAAAACAAGCATCGCATGTACTTGCCATCAAATTGGTACTAACTGATCAACACTAAGGTGCTCACATGGAAG
Source organism: Lemur catta (assembly GCF_020740605.2). Lineage (NCBI taxonomy): Eukaryota > Metazoa > Chordata > Mammalia > Primates > Lemuridae > Lemur > Lemur catta. The sequence goes on from NC_059133.1 coordinate 25,374,292, forward strand.
TAATATTCACTGGGTGCTGGTCAGGTGGGAGGGGATGGGAGGGTGGGTAAACTCACAACTAATGGATGCGGTGCTCACTGTGTGGGGGAATGGCATGCTTGTAGCCCTGGCTTGGGCAAAGCAAAGGCATTATATGTAACCAAAACGTTTGTACCCCATAATATTCTGAAATAAAACAAAGTTTAATGGGTACAAGGTTTCAGCTGGAAAAAGTCTTGGAAATGGAGAGTGGTGTTGGTCGCACAACATTGCCAATGTACTTAACGCCACGGAACCATACATTCAAAAAGGGTTAAAACGGCAACTTTTGTAATGTATATTTTATCCCAAGAAATAATAATACCTTCCTCTCAGGGTAATTTCAAGCATTAAAAATGATGGTGTATATCATCCTCTACCATAGCTGGTATTCAGTAAAATTGGTGTGAAATGAGGTAAAGACTTACTGTGGGCAGTGGCAGATAAGGGGAATCTTTTAGCCTTGAAATATTTCTCAGCAGAGACATTTACATGCACATGAGATGTAGGTAAAAGCATTCCAGGAAAAAGCATCGATGGATGAACTGTGCACTTGGCAGCCTTCACCAATATTCCAGTCCACCTTAGCCTGACCCAGGTTGAGTGGAAGGAAGTCCTTCTCCTGAGAAGAACTTGGCACACCTGCTTCAGACTTTGCATGAGCAAGAAATGCACGGAGCTTGTTTGTTACTGGGCTTGCATTTATCCTGCTCTGACTAATATATTCCCCTTCCTTTATTAACTATCTCTTAGCCCTTACTATTTCTCAAGCACTATGCTGGGTATTAAGGGTACAAAGATAAATAAAACACAGTCCCTCAACTCAAGAAGCTCATAATCTAGGGGTAGAAACAAGTGTATACTTACATATTTTTGTTAAAGTGTGTTAAGTCCTACAATATGTACAGAGTATTACAGGAGAGCAGACTAGGTTGCCTGCATGGGGGTGGGAGTGGGAGTGGAAAGAATGATTAGCCAGATGACAGGCATTTCAAAGAGATGGTCATGAACAAAGGTGGAAGCAGAGAAATCAAGTTCATGGGTATTAATATGTGGTGAAGGGAAAATGGGATGAGGGGGAATAATAAACTGGGAAATTGTGATTAGGACGTGCTGTTCAGTGTGATGCTATTGTAGGGGAAGTTTACATTATTGAGAAGGGATAATTTAACCAATCCTAAAATGTAATTAAATCTCTACTTAAAAGTAACAGTTCTCCTTGGGACCATAATACCTGTGACTCTCTGGGGAAAAATATTATTGAGACTTAGCTTTGAAGGTTTATTTTTACATAATCCTTAAACTCTGATAAGTGCTCCCTTCAAATAGAGCATGACTCTACTTAAAGGGGACCAAATTGCCATTTCACAGACAGACAATTACATGTTTTTTTACTTCCTGTGTGCTTAATTAATCTGCTTTTTATAGAGTTTCACCTGTTTGCTCTGCTTTCCAGAGAGTTCCAACAGCCGGTGGACAAAAAGTCAAGCTTAAGTTCTGCTTCTACTGAGGGTATTACATTGAATCATATAAGGTAATCAATATTCTACTACTTTGTACCTAAAAGATAGTAATTCCATAATGTTCTACTTAAAATAACCACTGGGGGTAGTTTGAATTCTTGATCCCAATTCTTCACTCCCTGTAGTGATATTATATATATCCACATCCTTGTCACAGCCCCAAAATAGGAGCAGTGTACTTGCCTGCCCCTTGACTTTGGGTTTTGCCATGGAATTTGCTTTGGGCAATGGAATATCAACAGATGCGACATAAGCAGGGGATTGAAACATGCTTGTGCAGTGGGACTTTACTTGTGCTTCTGTCACTAGGAGAAATATATGTTCCCACTGTTACCCAGTATAGGAAAAAGGTAACACTGTATAGTTGAAGGAGTAGAGTCTTTTGAGTGCATCAGTCCATGAGTTCATGTCTTAGCTAGCTAGGTGACCTGGTGCAAGTCACTTTATGTCCTTAAGCGTCAGTCTCCTCAGCTGTGAACTAAGGATAATGATAAGGACTTCAAGTTTGGGGAATGAAATATAAAGCATCTGTCATATAATAGGGACTCCAAAAATGATCATTGTCCTCCTCCTCCCAAGCCCCAAGGGCAAAATGCATCTTTGGCTATAAAGAGAACTAGGCTAAAAAAATCACAAGTGGTTGGGCTTGGAAAAACCTATGACTTACTGCTAAGGTCAGTAAGAATAGTTTTTGGAAACCAGGAACAAGACAGGGCCATCTTCCTGGAACATACCATGTGTTTTCAGAAAGAAAGACAGGATATTAACAGAAGAAGGTATTACCCTCACCTTGGTCCCTCAATTCATGTATTTATTTTTAACATAAAATATATGGCAAGCAAGACATCTTTGAGTATGACAAGTAATTTTTAGATTCTTCTGCCATTCAAACTTGCGAGCTATGCTTCCTCTTCTCGTGACTGTTCTAAGTGCCATTCTCCCCAGGATGTCTCTTTCCCTGTTAGGATAAGATTGCATTTTGTTTGTCTGGAATTAGATGATGTCAGTTCTCCCAGGCAGGTGTGTGTGTGTGCATTTAACGGCGGCGAGAGTTCAAGGCTACCTGAAGGAATCCAGGCTGCATGAACCAAATTGAAATTTCCTATCCCTTGTGAAATCCCTGACACCGACTCCTATTGGCTGCTTTGTATCTTTCTTTCCTCCCCCAACAGTGCCTGAAAATCAGAGATTGCTGTGGGCTGCTCGAGCTAATTCTCTGGCTAACAGGTTAGGCAACGCATGACGTCAGGTGCATAGTTCACTTGGAAGGGGGGCACTGGATGAAGAATAGACTCCAGGTAGACTTGTCAACTCATGGACTTTTCACAGAGGACAAAATCAGGCATAGATCACTCATCACACATTCCTTGTGTCAATTACCGTTCTAGGCAATGGAGATATGGCAGTGGGCAAAACCCTAAGTTCGAGGAACTTAGATTCTAGAGAAGAGAGACACATGATAAATTGAGAAAATCAGTAACAGATACAGTCTAGGGACTCTGGAAAACACAGCAGGAAAGGGGCCATTTTATGCAGGGTAGCTGGGAAAACTTCATCATAGTAATGTTTGAGAAAAAACTTGAGGGGGTGAGATCCAGGGCCAACGATTCTAGGCAGAAGGAGCAGTGAGCACAGAGGCCTGGGAGTGGGAACATGCCTGGCGTGCTCAGGAGCAGCCAAGAGGCTGGTGAGGCTGGAGCAGAGTGAGCAGGGGTGTCACCACATGGTGTCAGGCAGGGAGTGTGGTCCCGATGGGTGGGGCCCTGCAGCATGGTAAGCACTTGAGCTTTCACTCTGAGTAGAATGGGAAGCTGTTGGCGGATTTTGCACGGTGAGATGACATGATTTGACCAGTTAAAAAGATCCCTCTGGCCGGGCACGGTAGCTCACGTCTGTAATCCTAGCACTCTGGGAGGCCGAGGCGGGAGGATCACTCGAGGTCAGGAGTTCAAGACCAGCCTGAGCAAGAGCGAGACCCTGTCTCTACTAAAAATAGAAAGAAATTATCTGGCCAACTAAAAATATATAAAGAAAAAATTAGCTGGACATGGTGGCACATGCCTGTAGTCCCAGCTACTCGGGAGGCTGAGGCAGAAGGATCGCTTAAGCCCAGGAGTTTGAGGTTGCTGTGAGCTAGGCTGACGCCACAGCACTCTAACTCGGGCAACAGAGCAAGACTGTCTTAAAAAAAAAAAAAAAAGATCCTTCCAGCCACTGTGGTCAGAATAGATTGCAAATTGGCGAGAGTAGATGCAAGGAGAACATTGTAGTAATCCAAGTGAGGCCTAAGGGTGGTCCGGACCACGGTGGAGGCAGTAGAGGTGGGGAGAAGTAGAGATATTCCACATTGCATTTTGAAGGTAGAGCCAACAGACTTTCTTGACAAATCAGGTGTGGGATAGGAGAGGGCTCAGGTGCGACTCCAACACTTGTGGCTTGAGAACTGGAAAGACAGAGCTGACATCATCTGGAATGGGGAATACTATGGCTGGAACAGGATTTTGGGGGGAAAAGCAGAAGCTCAGTTTGAGATGAGTTTGAGATGCCTTTAGACACCCAAGTGGGCATGTTGGGTGGGCAGCTGCTTGTATGGGCCTAGAGTTCAAAGAGCCTGAATATAAGGCACCCAGCCCAGTGCTCAGAGCAGAGCAATGCTCACTAAGTTGCAGTTCCCTTCCCTTCCCATACCTCTAACTCCCAAATTTTGTTCACAAACACTGCATAGAAGAGAAGACTCTCAAGTCAATACTGATCCGTAACACTATGTGGCTTTTCTTTCCCTGTACAAATCTGGAGCTGCTTTACTAAAAAATAAATAAATGTCTTGATTGAAGGACCAAGTTGATTTCTTCAACCTCAGCCTTATAAAGAGGATGACATAATTTTGGGTGCAATTCCTTTTCTTGCCTTCCAAACAAGTAGCCAGCAAAAAAATCCAACACCCTCACTCAGTGTTCTCTGTAGGTTCTCTCTCTAGACCTTCAAACATACCCCTGTGCTGGGGGAATGGTTCCCTCCCTGGATCCCGCCAAACAGCTATCCTTCATTTTCTGCCTTCCTCATTAACTTCACTCCATAGTTTTGGTTTCTTGCCTCCTGCCCCTGAATAATCTTCCGCTTTGCCCTCTCCTTCCTCCATTCCCCACCCCCTGTTCTCCCAAAGCCTTGGATCTAGTCACCTACTGGTGACCCTATTTCCATAGTCTTCTTTGGATATTTAGTCCTGGTTTCCTTGGACAAGGTGTCAAGGAATTGTTTTTGCAATTATTCTGGAATTAGTTCCTGAACGCAGAGCTGCTGGAGAAGCCGCATAGCCCACTGGCCTCTGAGCATTTGAGGATGGAGATGATTGTAAGAGACTCCCCTGTGTTTCTGTTCTCAGGGGCAGTAGACACCCCCTCCCCGTGGGTCCTCTGAGTTTGAAGAAGCTGTCCATCATTCTGCCTGGAGGAAGCACCTTGCCAGCATTGACTTTAGGGTGCGAAGTGTTACCAGGGAGCCAGCTCCTGGAGTTTCAGGCTCTGAAGCCATCCTTGAAGAGAGGGAAACATCCCCAGGGAAGGTGAGGAGGAGGTGAGGGGAGGGCTTCTGATCTGACTCCTCCCGCCTGCGCGCCAGGGGGAGGTGTTTGACACGGCCAAGGGCCCTTGGCTTTTCTCCCCAGGTTCACGCTTGGTTCTCTCCCAGGAAAGTCTTTGTTTTCCAGGATCTGCTGTAAACAGGATGCACATGACGTTTCCTAAACGGCTCATTGGCCTTTTAGTGACAGGTGTGTCTCGTGGCAGGAACAACAGCTCAAGTGTGGCTGAGTCTTGTCAGGAGGGCTCCTCGGCTCAGTCATCCCTTCTGTTTCAGCTGATTCTTGGCTCCGTGTTTGTGAGCATCTGGGCAACTGCGCATGGAAGTAATCCCACCCTTTGTTCGATAACTAGCACACACGCAGGCGAGACAAGCCAGGCACGCAGCCAGTTCCCTTAAGGAGCGTGGGCGGAGATTGTGCCAACGGGAGGAGCGGGAGGCAGGGGCCTTGAGCGCCGCCACCAGTGCGCCAGGCTGAGCTGGGACCCGCAGCCTCTGGCGCGGGCTCCGAGTCTCTCTGACCCCATCTTGTTCCATCCTTCCTGAGGGCTCATTAAGAGTGTGCAGGGGAACACAGAAGGCTTTTTATAGGCAACCAGCCTCGCTCGGGTTGCTGAAAACAAAAAAATATTTCTGGAGTGGAAAGATCTTTAGAAATGCCCTTGCCAAAATGTTTTATGTAGTTCTTTATCATGGGTCACATTTATGCGGGGAGGATTTTCCTAACACCTTCAGAGCCCAGAGGGTGTGTTGCATGAGGTGTCCGTGTGCCCAGGGATGAGAGGAGCGTGACTGGGGATTAAGGGGGTTGGCTTCAGCACTAGCCCTTTTAAACCCGTGGAGGTTTCTGGAATCACCAAGACAACAGCACCCATCACCCAAGCACCGCTCATTGTTTCCATGGAAACAATAGAAATTTCTGATATAAAATATTGATAGAAGGTAACCTACGGACATCGCCCTTACAAAAAGAGAGGTCTGGTTTTCATCTCTGCTTCTGAAGCTGGGGCCAGCTTTTCCTGTCGTCTCTTTTATGGAATTTGGAGTAAGGAGCTAAAGAAAAACTCCTAACTGGGAAGAGAAGACTCCTTTCCCAGAGTCCAGAGAAGGAGTGAGTGAACCGGTTTCAGAGCGGCATGTTTTAACTAGCAGCTTTGCTCTATGGCACAGGAGACCCCACGCTGCGCTTGTTGTTATGTCGGCCACTGAGTTGTTCTTCTTGTTTTCCGGTGTAACTGTCTGGACTTCTAAATTACAGGGAGAACAGCCCCCAAGAGACAAGCTGCTCTCATCTGATTTCTGGCCTGCCTCAGACTAAAGAAGCCGTGAGGATCTTGAGGTTTCCAGTGTGTCCCGCCAGAGCCCGCTGGTTTGAGTAATCCCGGCGAGATTTGGAGTGAGGGCGCAGGCACATGAGCGTTTATAAGCAGAGTAGAATCTTTATCCCTTTCGGGTTCATCAGAATGTCACTGTCACCACTGATAAATCAACTGTGTCATCTTTTCCATTACCTCAGCACCTCACAGAGAGAGCATGGTGTAATGGAAGGAACCCAACTGCAGGGGCCAGAGCCACGGGTTCTGGTCCCGATTCTGCCTCCGTGAGCTGTGTGACCTTGGATGTGTTGGATACCTTCTCTGGGCCTTACTTTAGTCATCTGCAAAGGGTGAGATGGGGAGATGCTAGATGACTTTTTTTCCCCCTACTTTTCTTTATGGTGATAAAAAAACATATAACATAAAATTTACCATGTTAACCATATGTTTAAGTGTATGGTTGAGTAGTGTTAAGTATAGTCACATTGTTATGAAACAGATTTACAAAACTTTTTCATTTTGCAAATCTGAAACTCCATAGCCATTAAACAACTCTTTTCTTCTCTTTCCTTGAAGTCCCTGGTAGCCACCATTATACTTTCTGTTTCTTTCTTTCTTTTTTTTTTTAAATTTCAGACTATTATGGGGGTACAAATGTTTAGGTTACATATATTGCCTTTGCCCCACTGTACTTTCTGTTTCTATGAAGTTGACGACTTTAGATACTTCATATAAGGGGAATCATATAGTATTTGTCTGTGATTGACTTAATTTCATTTAGCATAATGATCTTGATGTTTATCCATATTGTAGCAGGCATCAGGATTTCCTTCCTTTTTCAGGCTGAATAATATTCCATTGTACATACACACCACATTTTGTTGCTCCATTCATCCATAGGTGGACATTTGGGTTGTTTCTACTCTTGGCTATTGTAAATAGCGCTGCTATGAACATGGGTATGCAAATATCTCTTCGTGTCCCTGCTTTCAATTCTTTTGGATATGTACCCAGAAGTGAGATTGCTGGATCACATGGCATTTCTATTTTTAATTTTTTGAGGAACTGCTACACTGTTTGCACAGTGTCTGTACCATTTTACATTCCCACCAACAGTGCACAAGAGTTACAATTTACCCACATTCTTGCCAACACTCGTTATTTTCTGGTTTTTTTTTTTTTTGATAGTAGCCATCCTAATGGGTGTGAGGTAATATATCATTGTGGGTTTGATTTGCATTTCTGTGATGATTAGTGATGTTGAGCATCATTTCATGTGCTTGTTGGCTATTTGTGTATCATCTTTGTAAAACTGTCCATTAAACTCTTTTGCCTTTTTAAATCAGGTTATTTGATTTTTTTTGTTGAGTCGTATACTAGATGATTCTATTGACTATTCATTCATACTGTCTTCAACTAACTTTTTCATCTCTCTGTCCTTCCTTTCCAGGAACAGATAGTGGTTAATCACCATAGGGTATGTTTGCAAGAAATTGAATCAGTGACTCTGATAGAAGTTTTTTTTTTTTTGGCATGTTGAGTTTTGCTGTGTATAGTGACAGGAAATGAAGATGTGTTCTTCAGTGCTTGAAATAATTGGATGTCTGTCACTTGAGGGAAAGTGTGGAGAGAGAATCTCTTTTTCCCTCTAAAGCTAATGCTTCTTCAGTATTGACTATATGCTGATCATTTTTCTAAGTAATCCATATGTATTAATACATTTAATCCTTACAGCAACAACAACCTCATAAGGTAAGTGCTAGTATTATCCTCATTTTACAATGATGAAACTGAGGCACAGAGAGGGCAAGTAACTTGCCTAAGGTCACACAGCTAGTTAGTTGAGGCCAGAGGTCTCTCTGCCTCTTGTCCCTCTCATCCAAGTGGTTGCCTCGGATAAAGACTTCTTTAGTCTTTATCCTATTACATGGTGCTATCCCAGGATGCTTTTTGTCTCCCTCTCCTGCCTCCTTCCCTTCTACACCTTTCAGCTATGCCCTCTGGAACACTAATACTATATCCTTAACATTTCTCCTAAATGTTCCCCTGTTGTCTGCCATCAAATGAAACCTTAGTCTCCTCAAAGGTTCCTGCTTCCCTTTAATCCTGCTGAAATGGAGGAGGCTCATGCTCACCTACCCTCTGCCCCTTGGAGGTGAGAGTCAGGAGTTAATACCTCTCTGGCTCTGCAAAGCTGTTGCCTCGCCACTATCCACCCCCCACCCCCGCACCCCATGTAAAATTCCCTTCAGCTTTGAGAATCACACCTTACCCTGTGCCATCCGTATCATGTGTCAATCTGCCCACTAGCCTCTGACATTCACATAAGATTTGGCAGCAGGCTCATGACCTTTCTCTCTCCCAGGTTCTGCCAGCTGTCAGCTGGGTGACTCCGGTGTCCGGGAGGATGATTCTCCTGACCCATTGGCTCCCCAGACCTTTAGTTTCAGCCCAGCGTGTTTCATTTGGCCTCTCATTGCCACGCTGGGATTTCAACAGCCCTATCCTGCTGTGTCATCACCAGGGTTGCCCCATCCCCAAATCTCAGACTCCTGTGTCCTTCCAGCTTGTTCATTCCCTCACCCCGTTTACCACATCAGCTAGCTCTTAGAGGTGCCCAGATCCTAGATTTTTCCATGTCCACCCGATCTATATCCCCTCCTGGCTTAACCTCCATCCTCACCATCCCCAGGACTGTTTGCTCATCCACATCCTCAGCAATACTTATGTCCATCCCCACCTTTCTTTCCTCCTGTCCTGGAGAGTGAAGCATCTCTCCGTCCTTCAGAATCAATCCTTCAGCCTGCGCCCTCCATCCCTGCTCCCTCTCCGCAGGGTCCTTCCCTGCCAATCATTCCCTCTCTGCCTTGTGTCTGCACCCTTCCCCTCTGTCCCTATGGACGTGCTCAACTCCCTTCCTTCTCCATCCTTCCCTGGATCTGTACCCCCCACCCAGCTTCCGGTCAACCTTACTCCTTCTCCAAATTTCTGGAAAGAGGGTCTCTATTTACTCATTTCCATTTCATCCTTTGGTCCCCTGAAATTTGGCTTCGGTCTGCAAGGTATTTAGGTTCATGTGAGGCTGGGTTAGACGTTTGAGTGGTGAATGTCTGATTCCTGCTGCAGACTCAGTGGAGCAGAAGGCCAAGTGGTCTACTAAGAATGCAGGGCCAGGGGAGGGAGGAGTGAGCTTGAGGAGCATGGTCATGTTTGCAGCGTGTCCGAGCAGGAAAGAGAGTGCAAAAGCATGGAGCGCCACTCTGTGCATCTTAATTGAAGTTTAACTTGCACAGTAACTGGAACATTGAAGAAGTGTTTACCCCTCCTCTGCCCCTGCTCTTTGGAGCTCCCTTTTCTCCTTTGTACAGCATGAGGTTGGACTGAATGACCATCAGATCCCTTCCAGCTCTTCCCGTCTTCATATAACAGAACTTCTCCTAGCAATGTCTTGAGTTTGTAACTGCCTTGGAGACGAGCCTTTCATAAACTGCTTACAAAAAGGCCTGTGTTCTTTCCATGGGGTGTTCTAAACAAATATCAACAAAAAAAATGTTTTTAAAAGACATTGAAACTCATTTCATAATAGCCTGTTACCTCATTGCACTTGTTCTTGAGTAAGCGAAACCAATGTGTTTGTGGTGATGGTGGCGTTACAAGGATTGTAATAATGGTGATGTGGTTTCCATCCAAGTTAGTATTTGTGCATTTCAAAGGGATTTTCAGGCTTTAACACATCAACTTGAAGAAATAACTATGATTTGGTTAAATTTTGGACCAAAGAAAGGCTGATGGTTTTTAGACAGATAGGGGCTTTTGTGGCTTGAGCTGGACAAAAAGAATATGAAAAGAATGAAGAATTCAGTCAGGCAGTGAAGAGATTAGCTGAATCTAGCTTAGGACAGGAGTTGCTGAATTCCATCTGCCCAAATTAAGCTGCTCTAAAAAGAGCCAGTATGTTTGCTATTTCAAGAGACTCTAGCATGTTCTGACCCTAAAAAATTGTCTTTGTGATGTTAATATAAAATGTTTAACTTATTGTATTCTTGAGATTTTTAAGTTGAAAGGGAATAGAGATGTTTAGTTTGTAAATAGAACGGGAATATTTAAGAGAATTTCAATTTATATTTTTAAGTGTATTTGATTAGAGTTGCAGCCAGAAATCTTTAAAACGGTAGAGAAATTTTTGCTCATTAAGGTTGAAAGTTTGTCCTATCAAGCATTTGAAGTACATAAAAATAAATCTGGATATATTAGATTTATAAATGCAGTTTAAAATTAAGACTAATTGATTAAATTTGTAAATGAGATTGATTATTTAAGTAGTTTAATCTGGCAACTAGAATTTCTGGAAACTTGTCGCAGAAAATTTGAATGTGATTTTCTTATTTTACTAGTTTTGTTAATAGAGTTATAATTTGGACTGAAAGTCATGAAAATTAGGTTTTAAAATTTATAACTTTGGTAACTTGACTATTCAAAGTCAACTAACTGAATCCAGTCACTGTGATATCCTATTAAAAAAAAATCAACTAACTGAAAATCCTTTCTATGGAAAAGGCTCCCTATATAGGATATGGAAATACAATCAGTAAAGACAGGAAGAATGAAAATGTCCAGATTGTAGGAGGAAGGCAAGGTGTCTGGTGCTGCAGGAAGGTGGGTACCCCAAATTGTAATGCCAGATAAAAAGGGGGAGTATTGGAGAGTACTGAGCATTGTGACCTGAAATATTTTCTCTTAAATTTTTATAACATGAATTCTTCTGAGAGTACTCAAGCTCTTATCTTTATCTTTGCATGTCCTTATTTTATAAGGAACAGATCAGGATTAAACTAGAATAAGGTAACACTCAATATTTGGTGACACATTAACTGGATGTGGAATATTGATTGGTTTCGCAGCAGTTGAAGTGCAATATTATATCACTGCCAAATGGTTATCTTATTTTGATTCTTCTAGAAACTGGCGACCAGAAAGAGGTAAAGAAGAAACAAGCAAAAGTTCTTGCATCACCAGCAGATACAGCCAAGCCCATGTTTGTTTCTGGCTCTCTCAGCTGACTTGGGCCAAACAATGATGCAGCAGAAACAATTGTCTTTGAGTCCCTTGGGCTGCCCGTTCTCTTTCCCTCACTTAAAGGTTTGCCTTTGTCATCTCCACTCGGCAGATTCTGACTCAGGGAGAATCTGACAATTGGTCTACACTTTAATGTGGATTTAATTTCAAGGGGTAGTTTCTCTCTAAGTCGTGTTTAGTTGTGGAATGGAAGTGATGGTGCCAGGCTATCCCTATGGGAGTGAATTAAGTAACCACGACCTTCGCTGACAGCGCCAGCAGGGGAGGTGAGGTGTAGGCAAGAAAGTACATAATTTACATCCCTGCAGAGAGATTTTTGTAAAAGAAGGGGGTGCTAGTAATAATTACTCTGTGGCTGTCCCAGCAGGTGGGATAGATGGTGGCTGTACACATGGGCCAGCAGTTCTTAGATCAGGTGGCTCATCGTAACCACTTGAAGAAATGTTTTTAAAAATTTCTAGGCCTGACATTTCCCATTCAAATTTTGAGTCAGTTGCTCTGTGGTCAGCCCCACTGGGGGAACAGCTGTTGGGACTGTAGCGATTAGTTCACTATCTGGTAATAATCATCTAAAGAAGCAGGTGTACAGTATATACTGTACTCCAGTGAATTCTTTTTATTATAACAACGGCACAGTTAAGATAAAGAGGCACAGATTGCCTCCACTTTGCTTGTGTGCAAGCTGAAGCCCCAAGTATTACAGATTCTAAACTCTTTCTATCTTGTCCCCCCCCCCCCCCCGTCTCCCTCTTTCTCCCTCCTCTTCCCTATATGTCCCCTTTTCCTTTCTCTTCTCCCCTTCATGTTTTTCTGTCACACTCTCATAGGCAGCTTCAGGTTCTTTTTACTGGCCATGCATCCATATTGTTTTTATGTTTTTCAGGGTAAGTAAAACTGAATGCAGTCCTATTAGTTTTGAGAACAAGGTGCTAATAACTGGATGAAGTTATTTCTGTCTGGATGAAGTGACAGGGTTGTTTCACATACATGCTACTTCATTTTATCTTCAGTACAATCCCGGAGGCAGGAGCTTGACTCCAGAGAGTTAACTCTACTGCCCAGAAGGACTTTCCTTGGAACTGACTCATTTTAGTTTTCTACATCCCCAGCAAACATTGATTGAATATCCAGCACAGGCAGGGCACTGAGACCAGCTCTGCTGTCCTGAGCTTGCTAATGAGGTCATGCTACTCTTTCCTTGGTACACCCTGTCTTGTGGTATTGATTAAAACCAACATGTTAAAAATGAACTTGAAAACTTTAGATCTTTATCTTGCTATTTTTTAAAATTGTATTCCTTCCAATCCCGCAAGTGCTACAATTTGAAAATACAGAAAAACACAAAGTAGGTAAAGATCACCAATAATTCTATTGACCAGAGAAAATCACTGTTAACTTTTTCATGTATATCCACCCGCTTTTTGTTAAGTATGCGTGCACATACACTTGGCATCCTTATACTTTATAAACAGATTTGACCATTGCAGGTTTATATTATCATTTTCTATTTTTGCACAGTGGTTATAGCATGTATAAAAGCTGTATGAACCAAGGTTCCTTTATTTAACTGAACATAATTTATTTATATACCAATCTTTGATTGTTGATTACTTGAATGGTTTCCAGGCCCACTTTTAAGAACAAGGCTGTGTTATCTAGCCCAACTGTCCTTTAAATATCAAGGCTATAGGCGAGTAGTTGTAAACATGCAAAAAGTCAGAATATGTGTAATCAAGATCCCATCCTGAGAAATCTAGTAGACAATGAATGTATCCCACCAGGAAATGACTGGGAATTTCAGCAAAAGCCACGATGGTGAGTACTGATTATATTTAATTGAAGGTCTAAAACTTAAACAAAGACGGGAAGAAAGGTAAAAAAATAGTATGTAAATAAACATCCTGATAAATTAGAAATAATACAACTGGAGACATTGGAGAAGGAAAAGGAAAAGAGAAAGTAAAATAAGACCTTTGATTGGCATCTAGGTAATAAGCAGGAATTAGAAGGTACCATTTAAAGGCACAAACCAATCATAGAAGTCTCTGGAAGAAAAACAGAGATTATGACTGCTAAAAAAATAAGGTATTAATGAAAAGGTAACCACTATAATAAAAATATAAACCTTCTTAAATACCAAAATATATAAGAATAATAAAAAGAGAAATATTTTATTATATTTGCAAACACAAATGTATCAAGAGTAATCTACAAACTCATAAAAATAGTTGCCTAAGAAAGTTGGGGGTAAAGGGAAAGTTCCCAGTGTCTCTTCTGGTGACAGTCCTAGTCTCAGAGAGTATTGGTTATTAAAGTTATTCCTCATCACCACCCGTGGATACTGAACTGGTTGCACGTCTAAGGAAGTGCTTTTCCCAAATAACACTTTTGTTCATATTTGGAGCAATAAGTGGAGTTGGTTTTCCTGGTTCTACTTTTTTAATGAAGAGAATTTAGGGCTTTGCATCTTCAACCGCACAATGAGTCAGAAAGATTTCATTCTACAATGTGGGAGTTCTTGAAATATGATTCCTTCCTAAGGGGATGGAGAAGACAGCACAGGTGGTAGTTGTGCCTGGGGGAAAAGAAAAGGATCAAAAAGCAGTAAAGGGGATGGAGAGGACTGTGGGAGGGGCTCCGTGTGTCCTAGGCATGGGAAGATCCTCAGGACTCTAAGGCTCGGTTCTTACCTCACATAAGCTAATGATTCGCCATCTTTAGCCAACATGAGAGGAGAGAGAAACATGATATTGTCAGGATTTCCCTGCCTACTCCCCAACCGCCCATCTCTACCTACCCCTCACCTACAGCTGGGGAGGCCCTTCTATCCAAGATTGAAATGGGCGTTTTGGAAAAGTATCACTGGGATTTGTTCAGGCACTGTTTTTCACTAAGGATGTCAAAGTGACAGACCGCTGCTTAACAGCTGTGGGGTACAAAGTGAGGAAAACACATGCATATTGGGCAACAGTTTTGCTACAAAATTTTGAAGTGCAAAGGTTCATGTGTTTACTCACGGATAAAGTGATTTTGAGAGACCATTTGTACCTTACAAAGGCTGTCTCTTATGCAGACCCAAAATGTTGTGTGGAGAAACTTTTTGTGGCATAAGGGAGTTGTAGACACCCGCAAATAATTCCCATCCGTTATTTGGGCTGGTGTTGCCTCATTGCACTAAAGGTTGGTTCCTATCTCAAAGTTTCTTCCAAGGAGATAGGATCTTGTTTATAAGGAGACCTGCAGTTGTCTGGTGGTGCAGCCTTTGAACAAGCATTGATGATTTGCACATCAGGGTTTGGAGTGGTAAGAAAATCAGCCTGCAGTAGCTCTAATCTCAAACTCTCCAAAATATCTGGCAACAGACAGAGGTCTAGGTGCTCCAGATTCATCTGACATTTCCCAAAGCCTACTTTTTCTCAGAGTTATAAGAGGATGAAGTATTTTCATCAGTAGCCTCAACAACAAATCCAAAGACAAATTAATCTGGATTCAAGATTCCGATTAAATGAACTGAAACCAACTAAAGCTAACTTCAAGAAAAGTCTAAAAGAAGAACGGAAGGAAGGGAGGGAGGGAGGGGAAGAAATTTTTAAAGACAGAGGGGTTCATCACAGAGACCAAGGGCACATTTACACATGAGTCTCACAAACGGATTGGGATCCAGGAGGTGTAAGCCAGGGAACTCACTCTTTGTCTCTCACCTGCTTCATTATTTTCCAGTAGACCACACTTCTTAGCTTACGTGTCACAGGTACAGCCACCTTAAGAGAGTGTCTTAATACCTTAGTGTCAATCTTGTTTTCCCAGCTTGAATCAGATGTTAATTTCTGGCCCAGTCAATGATGGCCAGGAGGAGGGTACCTATTACAAGTTTAGTCACCCTGCCCAGTTCTCAGAGAAGGAACAATGACAGTAAGCAGGGCAGAAGTACTAAAGTTATCTTCTACCCATCTGGTGTAGGTTATCACCGGGATGTGCTTATCCACCATTGTGGGCCATTCTTTTTCACTTGTCAACTCTGTATTAAGTACCTATGATGAGCATGGTTTTGAGTTACATGCGATGAAGACACAAAGAAGAGTCAGACATATTCCATCGATTTGGGAAAATAGGACATATATGCATTAGAAATTAAATAGCACTCCAAGGTGTTCAGCAGAAATGACCATAGTAAGGAATGAACACAAGTCAGTTTGCAGAAGATGTGGTTGGAGGATCACATCGTATCTTAAGGAGTCATCTGCATCAGGTTTCCTTCCAAGTGAGGGCTCTCTCTATAATGACACAGGGTTTGCCAGCCTCTGCTGGGGTACGTTCCGAATGCTTCGTCAGGCAGAGACTGTACCATCATTGCATGATGTTAATTATTAGTCTGTTCTCCCTTATAATAAAACAAAATGAGCCCCCTAATAATTTCTGATCATTGATACTACCTCTGAGCATCCTTTACATGTAACAGCTTAGTCAATATTTGAAGGGCAATGACAGATTCTTCCCTCCCCTATCCCAAAATATTGACCATCCCCAACCCTGAATCTTCCCAAATTCTTCAGTGGTTATTTAGAAGACCTGTTGTGTTCCTCTTGGATTTCATTCCCCTCATCTGAAAGTTTTATCTATAATCTTCTTAAATTAGGGAGCAAGATCTAGACACTAGATAGGGGCTGACCTGTGCAGACTATAGAGGTATGTTTCTGTGTAAGGTGGATGGCTTTTATAGACAGTAGGTGTAGGAATTCCAGAAAATCCAGGGTTTTTGTTTTTGTTTTAAATCAGAATTCTGTCCAAATCACAGCCAATCCCATTTTCTCTTTCAAAATATGGTTCAAAGACTACCTGTATCCAAATTAACTAAAATTATTTGTGAACAATGAAGAATGAGGGCTCCTATCCTAGACTATTGAATCAGAATCTCTGGGGGTGGAGTCTGAGAATCTACATTTTTTTACTGAACTCTCTAATGTTTCTTACACACACTGAAATTTCAGAACCATCAATATGATGGTTAAGAATACAGAACTTACCAACTTCTAGCTGTGTGATCATGGGTAACTTACTTGAATTCTCTGAGCTTTAGTTTTCTCGTCTACAAAATGAAGATAATAATTCCTCAGAGGGTACTTATTAATGTAATAATGTATGTGTTGCTGACACTGTTGGTTTCCTGTCCAATTGCCATTTCCTAGCCCATTCTCCCCTTCTTTGCCCAGTAGAGCGCAGTTTGTTTGAGTGGGGTGGTTACCATTCCATGTGTTCAAGGAAGGTGAACCAGGGGTGAATCATGATTGGTCTAAGATGATAATGGCAGTCTCGTTTCTCTTGTCACTGATTGGTTTAGGTATGGGTATGTGATTTAATCCTGAAGAATGAGCTGTGAGGGGAAATTTATAGGAAACTTTCGGTGAAGATTTCTTAACCAATAGAAAGAGACATTCTGGAGGTGTGCTTTGCTAGTGTTTAAATAGTTGTGTGGCACCTGGAATCATTGCAGCTATTGTGCAACCACAAGGGGAGATGTTGCCCACATGCTGAGAATATCAGAGTCGGAGGATGGATCCTCCATGAAGTAACATGTTATGTTTCTCAATCAACCAACCCTGGGACCAGCCACTGCTCCACCAATTATTATGTGAGATAGGAAACCACTACTGTTTAAGCTATTTTCAGGTAGGTACTCTAACTTGCAGTGGACAGCTTTCTAATGGATATAGGATGTAAAGCCGTTAGCATAATGCCTAACACATAATATCTGCACAACAAATGGCAGCTATTATTATTATTATTAATTTAACTTCTCTTCTATTCAGTTTAGGTCAGGGATTATAGTGCCAAGCCCTGCTCAAAAATATTTGCTGCAAGTTTGCATTGGTTCTCCTTGGTTTCTACTCTTTGTTTCCACCTAATGAAATTATGGGGGCTCTATTATACAATGTGTATCAGTCCTCCTTCCTAGCCTTGAGTTTGCCACATATTTGACACATTTTTTAGCCTTTTAAGTTTTCCCTTATATTTTACCTCCCTTGATATATGGTTGTGATTTGAATAGGAAGAAAAGAGGGCTTCTATCTTTGAGGTGAAAACACACTACAATTGAGAATTATTCAGGGAAAAAGCTTAGTTTCATGGTTTGTCATGGGTAGTCCCAAGTTAAACGTTGTAAAGGCATTTGGAGGGCAGCTTGTAGAGAGTAAGGAGTTGGAAATTTATCTGTTAAATCCCTGGAGGTTTTTGTCTGGTGAGGCATCTGAGGCAGTTAGCTGAAATTAGGTGCCCTGCCCAAGGTCATTCAATGATGGCGTGACCAAAGAGGGATTAGAATTCATAGTCACAGTGCCTGGAATTCCTGTGCATGACTGGACTCTGCTACGTGATGTTACTCGGGGGCAACACTAATTACTGTGGCAACAATATCTCTGGAGAGCAAGGGGAGGGATAATGGCGCAGTGGTTGACTCATAGAATGGTACAACTGGAAGACATCTCGGGTAGTCTGGTCCAACACTCTCATTTCACAGAGGAGGAAATCGACATTCATAGAGGTCAAGTGACGTATCCAAGGTCAGCCATATGGCCAATAAGTGGCATAGCAGAGATGACATTTGTCTTATGATGCTTGACTTAGTGCTTTTTCCCTACTGAACTTATTTAAAAATTCTCTTTCTAGCATTTTATGACATGAGAGCTTCAAACATTTGGCAAAATTATAGACTGCATTCTCTTACATTCTTTTATTAGATCAATTGCTTAATTTATTCTACTATTTAGTTTTGACAGAACTTCCTTGTGTGTCTTTTGAATTCCCAGCCAATGTGCTAGGCCAGTGCTTGCTTTTATGGCTGACTTGTTAAGACATATTTGTGAAGTACGTCCATCATTTAAGAAAGCTGACTCTTTTGTGGCTCTGGAAGCCAGTGTTATTACTCTGCATATAAACAGCATATATGAAAACTGGGGAAATACTCCTCATGGCTGAACGATCATTATAGACCACCGATTATGTGGTAAGAATTGATCTTGGCACATAAGATATGTCATTTTTATTCTTATAAAAAATGGAGAAAGTCAGTGTTACTGCGGCAGTCTCACAGATGGTGAAATTGGGGCTCAAGGTCATATAGCTAAAAGTTGTACAACTGGAATTAGAAGCCAGGCTTATGTGAATCCAGAGCCCTTAATGGTTCTACAAAAAAAGAGGGAATGAGAATTCTGATGGGTTCAGTAATACAGAGAAATAATTTGGGACCTAAGACACAGACCACAGAGGACAGTGTTCGGGGTAGAGGGACCTGGGCCACCTGTGGAGGTAACGAGGGCACTGAATTCCAGGAAAAGTAACCACCAGAAACCAAGAGGGTGGCCTATTTCACAATGTTGCCTGGAGCTGGTCCTACTTCTGAAAACCTACCAAAAATGTGTTTGGTTTGGAAGGCAACATGGTACCATCCACCAGCCAGCTGGAGATGCCAACTGGGGTTGAGGTTTTCAGACTGATATTTCATTCACAGAGGGAACCGCACTCTTGAATTCTGCATTGTAGGGGAGAAGTAGCCTCAATGAGCTTTGACAGATGGTATAGAGTAGGGGGTTAGCACACGGGCTGTGGATTTAGATTTGGTGTGTCAAGTCCCAGAACACCAGTTACCAGAGCTGTGACCCTGGAGCAGTGTCTTTCACCTCTAAATTCTCATCTCTAAAGTGGGATAATAATAGTACTTACCTTATGACCTTGTGGTGAGGGTTCAATGACATGATGCATGTAAAACCCTGAGCACAGAGCCAGGCACTCAGTAAATAAATGCTACTATCATCATCCGTGTTGTGATTCTGGTGGCTCTGTGTGAGGAAATGAAAGAGTAGGGCTCTACTTTTTCCACTTTCTCTGCAGATCTGCATTGCTACTTTCTTCAGTAGGTCACACACATTTTCTGGGCTTCGGTGTTGCTGTAGAAAGTCAACACGGGAGTATGCTTCCCATTCATCATCATGTCACATGGGAAATAGGAAGACACATGGAGAAAATGCCTGGTTCCCATCCTGGGCGATATGTTGCAGTCATGGATGATGCTTTTGTGAAAGCACATTGTCTCTGAGCCAGATTTGAAGCCAAGCTACCAGGTCCCTAAAAATGGCTGTAAAAATACAATGTCTCCTTTGTACCTGTGGGAATTTAATTTACAGAGGTGATTGAGTGGGGATACAGAGAGGCCAATGCTACTGAAAGAGGAATTATAGCTTATATTTCCCAAGAGGAGGAGGAACACCACACATGCAGGGACATGTGGCAAGCATCCGGTGCAGCTAGGAGGCAGAAAGGAACGAGGGGGAAGCTTAGGCTAGAGCCTTGTTTCTGCAGGAAAGGGAAGGCAGGGCAGAGTGAACAGTTTAGGGTTGGGTAGTTAGAATAATTTTAGGGGGCTTTGGGCTAGTGAGGTGGTCTCTGCTTGCCTGATACCTGGCCCTGGGTTGATTTAGGGCAGGTGAAATACTGGCTGGGTGTATTAGAGTTAGATAAGGAGATGGTTGGGGAATATGGGCTTGAGATTGGTTGGTTTGCATATGAAAGGCATGCTTATAGGCAAGTTACCATCTGTAGGAATTATTATAGCTATTGTAGCCTCTCCTCAGGTCTATAAGATACCCCAGATGTTGAAACATCAAAAGATACAGAAAATAAAACAAAATGATTAATATACTGGTTCATCTGGTCCCACCCTCATTCTCTGGTTCCCTAACCCTAAAGGCTGTCTGAAAATAGACAAAGTCATAGGTATCAAAGTCAAGTACACAGGTTGAGCAGTTTTAAGGGAAAATGAAAAGAAAAGCAATGACAAAGAAAAGAGTTATGAGAAAACCTGCCACAACCCATTGTATGTTTTAGTAGCTAGATGAGGCAACCAGTAAATTCACATCAGCCCTGCAGCTGTCTGTTGCTGGTTTAGAATCCTCAGTTTTTCTGTCTAGAAAAAAGTCTATGTTACAGCTGTGGATTTTACCCCACAAAAGCAAATACCACCTAACTGTCGCCCACACAAGTGCACACATGTTGTGAATTATTCACTGTCTCTGATTTTCTTTTACAGCAACTATTTTGTAACAGGTGTAAAAGATTTAAAAGGCTGAATCAACTCTCATAGAGCAGTGTTTTACAGCTGCTTTGACTTGTTAACCGATGCACATATTCCTGAGCTTTGAGCATATTATAGAATTATGATTTATGCTTATCCACACTTGTAGCCAAATAAACCGGAAACCCAGACCTTGCTCCAGTTTTATTGCCACTGACTATTCTCACTGCAATTTATCTTGTGTGTGCTAATGGGTGCTTTGCTGATAAAGGTCACTGGGCATTAGATAAAGGAAAACAAATCTTGAGACCACAGCTTTGGAAGGATTGCATTTATTCTCAACACTGCACAAGAGTGTTTTCATTTTTCCCAACAATAGTAGTCATATATGTTGCTTTGATCTCTAAAATTTGACCTCTCTAAACATTTATCAAGCACCTACTAGACTGTAAGCTCCTCTGGGGCCTGTTTGTATTTTCACATCCCTTTCATAAGCAGCACACACTAGCAGCTAAAATGAATACTTGCTTAGGTAATTGTATTCATTTACTGCAATGTTTCTCAAGGTATACTCCATGGTTCACTTAAGGTTGAAAGGATCCATGTGATGGGCATTAAATGAATAAATTAAAAAATGCAGTCCCTTTTAGTCTAGAGCTCCTTACGTACAATGGCCTACTTACTAGTAAATACGTTAGTTTACTAAAGATTCTAAAATTAGGTTTACATATTTTTGTTGAGCTTGTTGAGTATTCCACTAGAGAATTCTAGAGTTTGTTGAATATTCTAAGATAGCTTGCTAGCATACAATACTTAACATTGTAAAACTCCCACTGTGTGTGCACAACAGAGATAGTTGAACTTGACACCCTAATTGGAAAGTATCTTTGTTATCAGCACATCACAGATTTTTTTTTCTTGAGTTGGTCATTCTTTTCAATTGCTACTATTCTTTTTGTTTTTTCTTTTTAGAGACGGGGTCTCGCTCTTGCTCAGGCTGGTCTCGAACTCCTGAGCTCAAGTGATCCTCCCACCTTGGCCTCCCAGCTATTCTTAATTTAACTACTATTTTCAAAATTTTGCTTTTACAATCTTTGTCATTATTGAGGGTTTTGTTAATAGGAAAGTGGAATTGGGTAGAATATATGGACCACAGGATATTTTGCCTGCCTGAGTTGTCCCCATTCAAAAAATGTGGAGAGCTACAGCACTAGACCTGAACTTCTCATGTCGTGATTGATGTTGTGACCGACTGTGAGGTTCTGCACAAACAGTTTGTTGCTACTAATAATGGAAATATCATTTGTAAATGATTTCTATTTCTGTATAAATTGAGGAAGACCTAGGGTTCCTCCTATAATAATGCAATTCTTGTTCACTTGCCTTTGATACGTTTTCCTGAATGGGAAAGAAAGGAGGAAGAATCATAGAGGTGGAAATTGTACTTACTTAACCTGAAACCTACCTTGTCAAAGCCACATCTGCAGTGAGTGGCTTGCTGGTATTTGTAGTAGTGGTGATTACCGATTACTGTAGTGCTTTTGAGCTGTGACTTCATGGCTTCTTCAGTTTCTTTTCATTTCTCTCTCCCTGAGTATGAAAAGTGAGTTATCGAGGGCCTCAACAAGGTTCCTATCTCCCTTACCTGCATTGTAAATTGGCATGTGTGTTCACTGGTGTAGTACTCCATTAAAAAAAGTTATCCACGGGTAAACGTGCAATAAAGAAGAAGGCAAGGGAGCTATGATGGTTTTCTAGAACTGAACAGTCATGATCCCCAAAATACAGGCACCCAGAATGAGGTTGTGCCTAAAAAGTCACAGCATCATTTTTATACTTTATCAAAAATCTATGCATTGCAAAATTTCAGTTTTAAACAGTGGTTTGTGTGTGCTTGTTCATAAATAGAACTTATATCATTAACTGATTTAATAAACATTTATTCATGCCTTATGTGCTGGACACTATGCTAGGTGCTGGATGTAAAATGGTCAATAAGGTGGATATGGGCTCCTTTCTCCTGAAGCTCATATAGTCGTCTTCCCATATCTGCAAGCGATACATTCCAAGATAGTCCCAAGCCCTATAGATGCTATATTTATTGCTGTATATACATACAGGATAAAGTTAAATTTATAAATTAGGCACAATAAGAGATTAACAACAATAACTAATAATAAAATAGAACAAGTATAACAATATACTGTGATAAAAATTATGTGAATGTGGTCTCTGTCTCTCTCAAAATATCTTATTGTACTATACTTACCCATTTTTTCTGACCAAAGTTGACTGTGAGTAACTGAAACCATAGAAAGCAAAACCACTAATAAGGAGGGAGTGCTGTAAAATGCTGGGGGTGGGTGTTAGGGGATGGGGCGGGGTGGAGGTGAGGGATGGGGCCAGGGAAATAGGTAAGTAAACAGGCAACTAAAATACAGGGTGTTAAAGCTTTGGTAGGGTCAGTTTGGAGGCCCATGGGGCACATAGGGAGAGGCATATAACCCCAATTTGAGGGGGCAATGAGGAAGCTCTTAAGAAGGAAGTTATATCTAAATTGAGATATACGAAAAACTAACTAAATAAATAAATTGAGATACAAAGAATAAAAAGAAAATTGATGTATGATGTTACCTGTAGAGGAAAAGTCTAGAAAAAGAAATCAAGGTTCTTTTTTCAAGATATAATTTTGAAGTTTTAAATTTGATTTGCTATGTTGTCTTGTAAGATATAGATATATTTTCCCTTCTATGACCTTTGGGGCTGGGTGCAGTGGCACGTGCCTGTAGTCACAGCTACTCGAGAGGCTGAGGTGGGGGAGGATCGCTTGAGGCCAGCCTGGGCAACATAGCAAGACCCATCTCTAAAAAAAAAAAAATGAAAAAGAGCTTTAGAATCTTCAAATGGGTGATTTTATTATATCATTGACATGCTTATAAAGTGCTTCAGAATTCCATATCCCATTTCCATCTAAAGCAGAATGGCAGCATTTGATTTACTGGACAGAAAATTAATTCTAAGATTTTCCATGATCTGTTTACCCCCCATGGAAGTATTCACTGCATGGGAACAATGCTGTATTTGTGTGTGACAATGTGTGAAAAAAAATTGAGATCTGTTCAGTCTACACTATTTATCGAGCACTTTACTGTCCCAGGCCATGTTCTATGTGCTGGAGATACGGCAGTGAACAAAACAACATCTTTGCCCTCATAGTACTTATATTCTAGTGGGGAAAACTGACAAAAACAAGTTGATGTGTAGAATGTCAGGTAGGGATGAGTGTTAGAAAGAAGGCAGATAGAACGTGATGGGGTGGGAGGAGGCTATTCAGGTAGAGTGACTGGAAAAGCCCCTGGAATGAGGTGACAGCTGAGCAGAGAGCGAGTGCCGTGGAGGAGTGCAGCTCTCTGGGGAAAGAGTGTTCCGAGTGGCGGGACTACAAGTGCAACGGTCTCGAGGTAGGAGTGTGTTGTATTTTCAATTGACTGCCTGGAGAACGTGTGGAAGGTAACATGGTGGTACATGAACCTGGCATTTTTAGGAGGAAAGAAAAAAACCTTCAACTTTCAGATCTCTGTCAAGGAGCCTCATAATTGTGCTTCAAAGAAGTAACAGTTCTGTCAGAGCCTGGATCATTGGTTCATACACTCCAGGCTACTTTTATTTCTCTTCCTGATATTTTATATGCCAAAAAATGGTCTTCTATCTTCACTTTCCCCTGTTTGTTTCGATGAATGTCAAAAAATACAAGGATAGGTGTTTTTCTTACAATCACTGCTTTTCTCCTTCCATTATAGGCAACATATACTCAATCCTACCCAATTCTTCAGTGTAGCTGGTGTTCATATTTTTACAAAACAGGAAGAATTTGGTGATTAGTGAAACTGATTCTATTTACTTTGAAATGTTACATGAGGCAGTGATCTGCACCTAAATGTTTGCTCTATGACCAAGATATTTCGGTGGCTTTCTCTTTCCACTACTCTCAGCCCACAGGCCCCTTGCGTCTTGTGAGCAGGGGGAACTTTATGCAGCCCCTGAAATGGTGTACATCTACTTGAGTAGTTCCTCTATGAGTTGAAGCAAGTTAATTATGGGAAGAAATAAATCCACAGTATCATAAATGTCAATATTAATTATAGTTGGTCATCAGAGAAAATGTCTGCCCAACAAGGAAAGCACTTCAGGTCACACACTGATGTTTTATCAGCCACGGGGCTAACAATATAGTCAGTTTAATACAAAAGATTGTACAGGCACTTTTCTTGGAATGATAAGGAAAAGAGGATCTACCTTTTGCCTGGAGCTGCTAAAAGGGTAAGAAGTAATTCAAGAGCCAGTGGACATCATTTTGTCATCCTAAAGAGAAGTAGTACCTGAAAATGGAGCCAACCCAGGGAAGAGCAGAGCTGTGGCATTGTTTGAGAACCTGGAGCCACCCACACCTGAAGCCGGGTTACCTCTCCCTGGTATTTCAGGTATTTGAGCTAATGAATTCTGAGAAGAACTTACTTTTTTCCCTGCATTTAAAATTTGTTCTTTGCTTGAGACAAATGGAGTTAGGTTGCTGTCACCTGCAAGTGAGAAAGATCTTTCATCTGGCTGCCTATGGTGCCTCCCAGCAGGACAGCAGAGCATCCAATAAAAGGAAGAGGATGAGGAAAGCCTGCAATTGCCAAGAGGAAAACTTTCAATGCTGGGCATATGATGGAATCATTCAAAGTACATAAATCAGTTAGTGCAGTTTTGGAAGTTATGAAACCTAAGTCTTTGTTCTTTTTGCTCTGCTATAAATGGAATAGAAGAAAAATCCACCACAACCATGTCTAATCTGAGTTCTGCTCTCCAAAAGTTTCAGCCATGCAAAGCCAATATTAAAAGATATCTTCCAGAAAAAAAATACATAAATTGAACTCCACTAAAATTAATGGCTTTTTTGTTTTTTTGCATCAAAAGACACTATCAGTAGAGTGGAAAAGCCATCCACAGAATGGGAGAAAATATTTGCAAATCATACAAATAATAAGAGATTAATACCCAGAATATATAAATAACTCTTACAACAAAGCAACCAACCTGATTTAAAGATGGGCAAAGGACCTAAATAGACATTTCTCTAATTAAGATATGCAAATGGCCAATAAGCACATAAAAAGATGCTCAAGATCACTGATCATTAGGGAAATGCAAATCAAAACCACAATGAAATACCACTTTACATCCATTAGAATGACTATTATTAAAAAAATTAGAAAATATGTGTTAGTGAGGATGGAGAAATTGGAATCTTTTGCATTACTTGTGGGGATGCTATAGCTACTGTGGAAAATGATATGGCAGTTTCTAAAAAAATAAAACTTTGAAATACCCTATGATCCAGCAATTCCACTTTTGAGTATACACCCAAAAGAACTGAAAGCAAGAATTTGAACAAATATTTGTACAGCCATGTTCAGAACAGCATTATTTAACAATAGCCAATGGGTGGCAGCAACCCTAGTGTATGTACATCAACAGATGAACAGATAAATGAAATGTGCTATGTACATACGATGGAATGTTATTCAGCCTTAAAAAGGGAAGAAAATGATAACACATGCTATGACATGGATGAACCTCGAGGACATCATGCTAAGTGAAATAAGCCAGTCACAAAAGACAAACACTGTATAATTCCACTCATGTGAGGTAGTTAGAGTAAGCAAATTCATAGAGATAGAAAGTAGAATGGTGATTGTCAGGGGCTTGGGAAAGGGGAAATGGGACTCACTGTGTAATGGGTATGGAGTTTCTGTTTGGGATATTGAAAAAGTTCTGGAAATAGACAGTGGTGATGGTTGCACAACCATGTGAATGTACTTAATGCCAGTGAATTTCAAACTTAAAAAAATGGTTAGAAAGGTAAATTTTATGTTAGGTATATTTTACCACAATAAAAAATAAAGTTAAAGGGTATCTTCCAGAAGAATGGTGCTTAAGTTAACAAACAGAACATACCCCCAGTCCTAATCAGTTGATGTGAGGCAGAAAAATGGAAAGGGAGGAATGATTTGTTATAATGATTCAGATTCATCAGCAAAACTAGGGTTTTAAAATTCAACTAAATATGACAGTTGGGCCATTTGCAAGCATGGAGCCTGACTGCATGAGCTTTCATCTTTCACTGAAGGCGGAGAAGAAGGAATAACAGACACTCATTGATTTTTTTATGCTGCCTACCTTTTTTGCTTCTTCATAGTTGTAGCAAGAAAGAAAAGCCTGCCTTTATTTTTAGTGTAGCAGTAGCTCTGCTAGTTTTGTTTAATTTAACTATTTAGATGCTTTGTATCCCTTTTATGTTCTTAATGTAGTCAATATGAATTTATTTAAGTTTGAGTAGACATGATGGTCAGTGGTTTTGTGCCGCTTATTCTCTTTGCTCTTCTAGATAGATCCATTCTTAGCCCTTCTCTCTCCTGTTCTCTGATCTGGGAGGAGGTAACTCTGGGCTCCATCACTGTCTGGCTTCTAGCTGGGTTTGCCCAATGAGAGGTAGCAACAGGCGGTCAGAAGGTGAGGGGAGAGTGGTCTGTGTGTTCCTTCTTTGGCTGCTTCCTGCCTTGCCACAGTTCTGGCGTGGCCAGGTTCCTCTCTCTCCCACCACAGCACCTGTAGGGCAGCTCTACTGCCTTCACTATAGGTCTCACGGCATCCTGAAAACACCATTTTTCTTCCTTGCGCATTCAAGCCCAGGGGAGGTAAGAGTTCCTGACTGTTGCCAGTCCCTGGGTGTTCCTTGATCCTGTGTTGGTTTCGTTAACCATGCCCAATGCCCAAATTCTTGACATAGTCCCTTCATTGTGCACTCTTCAATTAACCCTTTGAGTATGCCATTGCTTTCCTTCCAAGCCTGACTGATAACCACCAATACATAGACTGTTCTGATGCTTCTACTTTCTTAGAAATACTGTTATGCCCAGAGAGAAGAGACCAAAGGGACAGGTTGTTATTGATGCCTTGATGTCCATACCTCTCAAATTCACTGATTATATGTAAAGCAATTAGCACAGTACTTGGCCCATAGTAAGCTCTCAATAATGGTTGTTGTTGTGTTGTTGTTTTAGTAGCCAAAGAGTGGTAACCATCATCTCTTTTTATTCATTAAAGAGATTAACCTAATTTAGCTGTTGATATTTTATTTCATTTTTTTAGGGGACTTAATATATGTTAGGCCACTTACTTCGTTTTATCATAGCTCGCAAGAGTGCTATGAAGAAGTATACAGAATTATTATTTCTGTTACAGGTGGGGAGACCAACACTTAGAGAGGATAAGTGATTTGTTCAAGATCACACAGACAGCGAGTAATGGAGCTGAGATTTAAACACAGGCTGTTGGCTCCAGAACCTGTGTTCTCACCAAGACATCCACAGCCCGCCAGAATGAGGCAGACATGGTCCCTTTCTTCTTAGAGCTGGAAGGGAAAACAGGCCTTAAACGAGTGATTACAAATGATGCATCTTACCAGGCAGAACTAATCTTATGCCAAGAAAGTGACACTTAAGCTGAGAACTGAGAGAATGAGCCAGACACAAGAGACATTGGTCAGACCTCTCACCTGCAGATGTGGGAGCAGGTTGAGGCAGGACTGTCTGTCTCATCTTGGATTCCTCCAGCAGCACCTAGCATCTTGCCCTGAACAAAGTCTATATGAAACACGTGTTTCTTGACTCTATTAAAATAAAGATACTTAATTTTTTTCCCCATTGATGATGACTGTTTCTGGCAGAAGTCTTAATAATTATTCATAAATCAAAGTCTTCACAGTGCCTTTTAAGGTCACAGAATCAAATTCTCCTCTCAGTTACCTGTGACACCCACTAATTTCAATGGAAGTGACATGTGTTTACTGGAAGGGAGAATTTGGTGGATGAGATATGGCATGGCAATTAATGACAATTCCAGCCCCTTCACATGCACATTTAGTATCTATAACCATTGTTTAAGAAGATTACATGCCACATGAATTAGAGCTTGTGGAGTTGGGAGCCACCTCCCCCTTTTGATAGTGGTATGTTCCTTATCCTCTTCTCTTGTTACTTTCCTTCTCAGATTAACACCATCTTATTATAATTCTTTTTTTCTGGCACCTGGTTTTCCAGGTTTAAAAGGAACTGTAGCATAAGGGATTTTTTTTTTTTAAGATAGAAATCTTTTCTGAATTAAATTGTAGTGGGGAAAAAGTTGCCAGCTATTGCTTCCTGAAGTTCTTTCCAAACTGGAAGTATTGCCAATCCACAGCCGTTCAGCTGGGGTCTGTTTGCTGCCGACCCCTGGACCCACTCAGGCCATGTGCATCTGTTCTCTATTTTCTTAGCACCATGCTTAGGAAGGAAATGTCTCCTGTTTAGGTTGTGGTTTTGGATCTGGAATCATTTGAGTGTCCCTCTGCATGTAACAAAATATTTCAAACAAAGAATAAACATGTAAATGTTTAGTGGCTGGGAGCTGTACTCTACAGGCAGAGATGTATCAAAACGCTTTCTAATAAAATTTTCTAATAATGCTCTCATCTACCTCCAACTTCATTTGCTTTTTTCCCTCCTTTTCCTTTCTTTTCTGCCTCCTCCATTCAGATTATATGATGGAAAAAATATTAAATTAAGAGTTTAGAAACTCAAGTTCTGTATGCGGTTCTGCTGTTGACCTTGGAATCAGAGACAAGCCACTGAATTTCTCTTGGACCTGATTCTTTCTTTTGTTCAATAAATATTTGTTGAAAACTTACTATGAGCACTATTTTACTTGGGATTCAGAGGGGAAGAAAACCTACATAGTCCCTGGTGTCATGGAATCTTTTGCTGACATTCCAGTAGGAAAATGAGATGTGACCACAAAGAGACAGTACCCAACATTGTGATGTGAAGTCAGACACATTTGTCTATAAGTCTGTGGCTTCTTTGTCTATAAAATGGGTAGAGCATTATAAATGCTATATCTCCCGGACATTAAAGCATTATTTATTTATTTTTTGAGACAGAGTCTCACTCTATTGCCTGGGTTAGAGTGCAGTGGTGTCATCATAGCTCACTGCAACCTCAAACTCCTGGGTTCAAGCCATCCTCCTGCCTCAGCTTCCCAAGTAGCTAAGACTACAGATACACACCACCATGCTCAGCTAATTTTTCTATTTTTTGTAATAATAGGGTTGCCCAAGGCTGGTCTTGAATTCCTGATCTCAAGCAATCCTCCTGCCTCAGCCGCTCAAAGTGCTGGGATTAATAGGTGTGAGCCACGGTGGCTGGTCTTAAAACATTATTTAAAATTCAGCATATGCCAAGGATCTAGAATAGCCAAAAAAAAAAAAAAAAGTTAAAGGACGTCTACTATCTGATTTTAGGACTTACTATAAAAGCTGCAATAATCAAGACAGTGTGGTAGGGGCATAAAGATAGACATATGAATTAATGCAACAGAGTTGAAAGTCCAGAAATAGACCCACACTTACATGGTCAATTGAGTTTTGATAAAGTGCCAAAGTAATAAAAGGATAGTCTTTAATAAATCATGCTGGAATAACTGGATCTCCGTATTAAAAATGATACCTTGACCTTTTCTACACAGCATACACAAAATTTAACTCAAAATAGATCTTAGACCTAAATCTAAAAGCTAATACTATAAACCTTCTAGAATAATATATAGCAGAAAGTCTTTGTAACCTTGGGTTAGGTAAAGTTTCTTATATAGAATATAAAAAGCATAAACTATCAAAGAAAAACTGATAATTGGGTTTTATAGTGATTAAAAACACTAGCTTGTCAAAAAACACAATTAAGAAAAGAAGAAAATATTTGTAAGGCATATATTTGAGAAATACTGGTATCTAGAAAACATAAATTTCTCTTACAACTTAATAAGAAAACAATCCAATAATAAAATGAGAAAAAATATTTGAATAGACAATACATGAAAGAAAATATATGATTGCTCAAAAAGCACATGAGAAGACACTTAGCCTCATTGGTATTAGAGAAATGCCACTTAAAACTACCACAATGGGAGACCACTACACTCACACTAGAATAGCTAAGGTTAAAAATACTGACAATGACAAGTGTTGCTGAGGCTGTAGAACAACTAGAAATATCATACATTGCTGGCGGGAATGCAAAACAATGCAGCCATTTTGAAAAATGAAGTTCCTTAAAATATTAAACATACACTTACCATACCACCCAGTAATCCAACTCTTAGGTATTACTCAAGAGAAATGAAAACATCACGCTTACTGAAAGACTTATATGAATGTTTATAGTATTATTTCACAATAGTACCAAACTTCAAACAATCAAAATGCTCATCAACTGGTAGATAGATAAAATGAAAATGGTGATAGACAACAAAATATTAACAACTAAAAGGAATGGGGTTGGTGGTATTCAGGACACACTACCCTAAAGTATGACTGCAGAAGACCAGAATGTGCCACCTTGGAATATGCCTTTTTGGCATAAATATTATTTTGAGAATTAGCAGACACAGGAGAGCTCTGAAAATGAGAGTAGAAATTATTCTTTTGTAAGAGAAATTTGCATCTATAACTAAATCTCCATTTGTAAGGTGTCACACTTTCTGCACCAGGAGGAAAGGATGACTAAATACTGGGGACTCTTATCAGTGGAGAAGGTACTGACTTAAATCTTTAAACAAATCTGAGCCTTTGCCGAATGAGAATGTTCTTGAAGAAAATAGAAGGGGGGAAAAAGAAAACCAAAAAGCAAATCTGAGCCTTATTTATGGTGCTTTTCCTGGCCACCTCCCTATAGCTGAGCCTTTTCCACACCTTTCTTTATTTGATTCAGGGCTATGGTACATATAATATTTAAGTTTGAAGTCTAAGCAACTCTTTGAGATCACTTTGGAGATTTTATTCACTTTTCTCTTTGTAAATCTAATGTATACATGTAAATGTAATGTATTAAACTTCTGTATGTTTTTCTCTTATTTAATCTGTCTTTTGTTACAGGAGTCTATCCCAACTAAGAACTCATGAAGGGTAGAGGAAAAATTATTTTTTCTCCCCTGCAGAGTATTGATACAACAACGTGGGTGGATTTTAAAAGCATCATACTAAGTGAAGGAAGCCCAAAACAAAATGCCACATATAGTCCTATATGATTCCATTTACTTAAAACTTTTAAAAAAAATTTTAAAAAGGCAAAAATTGGTGAATTTCTTTGTTGTAAATTATTCTTCAAGAGAGCTGTAAACACAGTTGATTCAAAACAAAAATGTATGGCTCACGTCTGTAATCCTAGCACTCTGGGAAGCCGAGGTGGGAGGATTGCTTGAGCTCAGGAGTTCGAGACCAGCCTCAGCAAGAGCAAGACCCTGTCTCTACTAAAAATAGAAAAATTAGCCACGTGCCATGGCAGGTGCCTGTAGTCCCAGCTACTCGGGAGGCTGAGGCAGGAGGAAAACTTGGGCCCAGGAATTTGAGGTTGCAGTGAGCTAGGATCACACCAATGCACCCTAGCTTGGACAACAGGGTGAGACTGTATCTCAGAAAAAAAAAAGTACTTGGAGCTTATAGAAAGCAATTCTACAAGGGAATATTTTGGCAGTTTCAGAGGGCAAAGGAGAAGTTAACAGTACAGTAGAAGAAATTCTGAGGTTCACCCAGGAGAAACTTCTATTCAGTGGAACCCCAGAAATCCTAGGCCGTACAGCACTCGACTTAGGACACTCTGGAAGTGCAGGCAGAAATGTCAGGCACAGAAATAGTTTTCTTATCACCTACACAGAAATCTCAGTCAGAGGCCACAGGCTGTGTGTGGCTTTATTGCCTCATCTGGCTAGATAAATCCTTAGAGGTTTTTCCTCATCTGCTCCCTGGAGCCCTGGAGGTGAGAGGGTAGCAGTGTGGGGCAGCCCAGCCTCCCTGGGCTTGACTCACTGACGTGGAAATGCCCTCAACGCTGGCATTTCTGCAGCCCTGCAGTCACTCACAATGCTTCACTGGGAACTTTAGGTTTTCCAGTTTCCTCTGTGGGCTCCTTCACTGCATGTTCTCTGTGGGACTTTGATGCTTCCTGTGGTGCTGGAGGGCATCAGGATCACAAGCAGTAAAGAGCCAAGGTTTACTTCTCTTAGGAGACGCTCTGAGCCTGACTGTCTCCCATCCCCAATCCCTCCATCTCACACTCCTAGTCCCCAGCTTTCTTCCCTTTCAGCACTCGGTTAGCCGCTACCTCTCCTAGGAGGTGATGGTGAAGAACACGATTTCTCCTTGAAACTTCCCCTGTCTGAACAGGCATTTTGGATACTCACTCCTGACTTCCTACCACCTCCTTAGAATCATAATATCACAAATGATTGGAACCCAAAAAGACTTTACAGAAATCTAGATCCAGGTTTTCCAAAATGTCTTCCTCAAAACTGAAGGGTATGAATAGGTGATCAGTGGAAAATAGATTCCATTATCAAATGCATTTAGAAGATGCCAATGAAACAGGTTTCTCTTTACTGTGTCCTACAAAAAGTCTCAATACCCCATCATTTTATAATGATCGTGACGACCTGGGATGAGGGTTAATAAGGAGTGGGAACATGATATGCAGTGTTTGATCAGAGAAACATTTCATCTTTCAGATTGCAGAGCAGCAACAGAAATATGTATCAAGTAGAAACATCCTGGGGCCAGGCGTGGTGGCTCAGACCTGTTATCCCAGCACTTTGGGAGGCCAAAGAGGGTGGATTGCTTGAGACCAAGGAGTTTGAGACCAGCCTGGGCAACATAGTCAGAATCTGTCTCTACAAAAACATAGAAAAATTATTGGGGCATAGTGGCATGTGCCTGTAGTCCCAGCTACTCAGGAGGCTGAGGTAGGAGGGACGATTGAACCCAGGAGTATGAGATTACGGTAAGGGATGATTGTGCTACTGCACTCCAGCCTGGGAGACAGAGCGAGACCCTTGTCTCTTAAAAAAAAAAAAAGAAAGAAATATCCTGCCAATCACCAACCATATCTTTAATTACACATGAAATTTTAAATATTTTAGTGGCCACATTTTAAAAGTGAAAAGAAACAGGTAAACCAAAGATTTTAAACTTTTTAATACAAATTGTATTTGTTTATTTATTTATTTACTTATTTATAAATAGGCTTTATCTGTTAGAGGAGTTTTAGGTTCAACAGCAGAACAGTGGAAAATACTGAGTTCCCACATACCCCTCCCCCATACACGTTCAGCCTCGCCTACTATCTTAAGTTTAATAATATATTTTATTTAACCCATTATATAAAACTGTTATTCTTCCAGCATCAATTAACATAAAATTGTTAATGAGATACTTTACATTTCTTCCTGGATACTGCTTTTGTTTTTATATTTTAAATTGTGGCCCCAGCCACAATTCAAGTGCTCAACAGCCACATGTGGCTAATGGCTGCCTTAGGGTTCGATGCACAGGGCCAGATGTCCCAAGGAACTTACTTTAGGAACTGCTGATCTGGTCACACCCTCTGGTGATACCGATGAAGTTGCAGAGACCTGAAAGTTTGAAGTGATTTCCCTGAGTTACAGACTCAATTAATTTCAGAGCTGAGATCAACACACAGGCTTCCTGACTCTCACCGGGTAGTTCTTTCCACTACACCCTGGCTCAAAACACAAAGCTTTTTCATTGTAGGAGGGAGAATTCTAGCTTCCTTCCTTTGCCCTTCTATTCCTTCTGAATTGAATTAGAATGTAACTTAGTCTAGGGACAAAGAGGAGCTGAATTCGCAGTGACTATACACAGCCTTTCATTCTACCAAGTGCTTCTTAGAATCCCCATGCTGTCTTTCCTTCTTAGGATTTCATGGCATCCACAGATTGTGTTTCTTATTCATATAGGGGGCTCTTTCAGGCCATAGTGCACTAGGATCCCTAACTATGGAATTGCTGTGATGGCCCCTGGGAACTTGGGCCCTGGAATGAGGAGGACGAGAGGAGTCTTCCATTCATCATCCTTTTGACAAATACTCACTGGACACTCACCACGTGCCAGCCCCTGTTCTTGGTGCTGGGGACACATAGATGAACAAGCCAAGTTTGGATTCTAGTGGCAGGAGACAGATAAAACACATATATGTAAACAGACAGCGTGTCACATGGGAGTAAGTGTTACTGAGAGAAGGCAAAACGAAATAAGGGGCAAAGGGCACAAGGAGTGGAGGTAGGTTGTGGAGTGAGAGATTCCTTTATTCTCTGATCATGGTGTTTGTTGATGGAGAGGGGGAATTGATTTAAGGAAAACATCCTGCTTAGCCTGTATTACTATTAATAATTTGTATTAAATGCCTTCAACACTTTTGTGAACGTGTGGGTCCTTTTAAGTAAATAATGAGAATATGTATTGACAACTAAGCTACATCCTATTCACGAGGCCCTGTGCTGAGCAAATAGCATTCAACAATTTAATGAGAGACGGAGGGTCCTTGCTATTTGAGTATTCATTTTCCAAGTTCTGTAGTTAAGAGGTGTCAAGAAAGCAAAAATTGTCCTAATGAGCTAGCCATTTATTAAAATGTGTCTCCATTCAAATATCTACTCCTGCTTTATCTATCACATATCCTGACCAGTGGGCCAGTGGCCCTTGTTGGTCATAACCTCATCGATTATAAGATATTTACAACATGAGACTGTACAATGGAAATATAAAGCAGATGGATTGCCAAGGGGAAAAGCACAATTTGCCAAACATTCATGATTTCATGAAGTTGATGAAAGTGATACAGGAAAGCTACTGGAATTACTTGCAAGCCATTGGCAAATGAGGATTTGACATGACTCAACCTATTAACAATTGAAGAAAACAATGATGGGAACAGTGACGAGTACTTCAAAAGGAAGAAACCAACGCTAAAGGAATAGAAGAGATCCTTGGAAAACTTGGTCAAGCCTTAGAATAGTTTTGCAAAATGTATATCCTATAAATCTTCCTTTGGGGGTCAAATATGAAATAAAAATTTAAGAAAAATCTGCTAAATGATTTATTTGTTGGGTTTTCCCCCGAGAATAACTGTATAGTTGAAATTTTAAGCAAAATTTACACTAAGATAATTTTATAATTTGTACAATCTTTAGTTCATTGTTCAAGAAAATACCTTAATAATACCTATTTTTTGCAATGACGTTTGGTGCTTTTAAGTGGCATTTTCCAGGTACCAATTACCCTTGAATGACAGGAAGTACCCTGCATGTGCTATTAGTATCTACACTTTTCAAGTGAAGAAGCTGAGATGCGAAAAAACTTAGCTGAATTCCTCAAGGTCAAGTACAGGTGGAGGTGAACAGCAACCTAGCCAACCTGAATCCAGACTACATCTCCACTACACAACAGTGCCTCCTAGAGGGATCACATTTGTTTAGCTTATCTTGACAAAGCTCAAACTAAAGCCTTGTGTAAAAAGATGTTTAGTGCCCATTTCTTGTGGACCGTGGACCTCACAGGTAGGAATGATTCTACTTTAAATTTTCAGCTCAAGGTGGTTTTGAGCAGTAAATGAATACATTGTCCATTGTCTCGCCGTCATATTTTATACAGTCTAAAAGTTTGAAGTCTAAACTTCCTAACTGCTAGTTAAAGTCTATTATCTTTGTGTTTACTTTACTTCTGCAGGACATATCAAGGAAGTTAGACATGTCTATTATAAATGTTGGGTATCTAATTGGCTTACCTTATAGCTGAGCCAGAAGGCAGACACTAAATAAAGAAAACCTCTTGGCTCACAATGACATACTGTCTTTGTGCATCTTTCAAGCGGAGGAAAGATAATGGCCACGTATGATTTTAGGCAAGACTGCTGATTTGCAGTCTCTTCAGGAAATTGTAGTGTTTCCGAGGACAATATTCCTAGTCAAAATAGATTAAGCCTGAAGCCAAAGTGATGACCACAGTCAAAGTTAATGATACTGTGTGTTTGGCTGGAAACAACTGGAAGAAAATAAGTTATCATAGCAGACAGTCTACCCTATAATCCCTCTTTTCCCCCAGGTCCTTGTCACCAGTGGGATGGAAGAAAATAAAGTTTTCTCTTTTAGTACTTTGTATTGTATTTGCAGATGGGCAGAAAAACTACTCATGCTGATGAAATGGAGTATAGGGTAGGAGGGGCATACATAGGTTTTAGAGGAAGGCTTGCCCTGTATTCACTCTGTTTTAAGTTTTCAAAGAATGCAAGGCAACCCTGTAACATTCTCTGGGGTACAGAAGGGGGACATACTGCTCTCTGGTAGCTAAGGCCATGCCAGCTTGACAGAGGAGCTAAGAAGGTAAGGCTTATAAAGTTATAAAGATGGGGGCTATCAAGATTAATAGACCACTAGCAATCTACTTTTGGGTATAGACCCAAAAGAATTATAAGCAGAGACTCCAAGAGATATTTGTACACCTGTATTTATAGTAGCATTATTCACAGTAGACAAAAGGTGAAAGAAACCCAAGTGTCCATCCACAGATGAATGGAGAAACAAATGTGGCATATACATACAAACAATGGAATATTAGTTAGCCCTAAAAAGGAAGGAAATTGTGACCCACACTACAACATGGATGAACCTTGAGGACATTGAGCTAAATGAAATAAGCCAATCACAAAAAGATAAACACTCTACGATTTTATTTTTATGAAATATCTAGAGTAGTCAAATTGATATAGACAGAAAGTAGAATGCTGGTTTCCAAGGATGAGAAGGGAGAGGGGAAATGAGGAATTATTGCTTACTGGGAACAGGGTTTTAGTTTGGAAAGATTAAAAAAAAAATTCTGGAGATGATGGTGGTGATGGTAGTAAAATGTAAATGTACTTAATGCCATGGAATTGTATACTTAAAAATGGTTAAAATGAAAAATCATATGCTATTACTAAAAAATGAAAAAGATTATTTGGCCAAAGAGTGGTGAGGGTGGTGCTATTGAGGTGACGGTGGTAAAGGAGATGAGAAGAAAAGAAACACAGCCCTAAATAAGATTTCCTAACTATGTTATGGTATGAAAATGATTTTAAAAGTAAAAAGAAGTCTTGCCAAGTGATAATAGTAATGATTTGTTGAGTGCTTACCAATCACCAAGGATTAGCTGAAGTGCCTTATATTATGCATTAACTCATTTCTTCTTCACAAGAACCCCAGGGAGGCAGGTACTACCATTCTGTCCTTTTGAGATTTAGCAAAATGAGCCATCTGCCTAAGGCAGGGAGCTGATGAGTGCCCAGAGACCCAGGAGTTGAAGCCAGGATGTCTGAGGAGTCCAGTGGTTCTCAAACATTAGTGTCCATCAGAATCCCCTGGGGGGCTTGTTAAACCAAGATTGCTGGACCTCACCCTTGGAGTTTCTGAGCCACTAGGTCTGGGGTGGGGGCCAAGGATTTGCATTTCTAACAGGTTCCCCCAAGGATGCTCATGTTGCTGGTTGGGGACCACACTTTGAGAATGAGTGGACCTATGTTCTTACCCACTACAAGGTAACAGTAGAAGGAAGGACTGGCTCTGTCCAAGAGAAACCTGGGGGAAAGACAAAGGGTAACTCGGTGTGTTGATAGGAGCCAGAGTAGCTCAGGGAGTGATGAGCAGAGTTCACTACCCCATATCTATCAGCTGTGACACCCTCTGCTGCAGCACAGGGGCAGCTGCTAACCTCTACCAGCAAGGTCTGAGTTTTGAGGTATTTTTTTCATGATGTAATGAACAAAGTTTGATAGAGTCATACATTCTTATCATTTGCTTTCCTCTAATCTATCTAAATCTTCCACATCCTTTGAGCTCAACATGAAATCCCATCTGAGGTCGATCTCTTGGCCCTCACAACTCAGATGTATTTAAACTCAACGTTATACAAGTTAACATTTAATTATTCTCTAATTGATTTATGTGCCTTTGTCTTTCTTCCCCAGCTAGCTTCAAAGCTTTCTGGGGTCAAGGATAGTGGCTTATATTTATGTAGGTCTGCCAGCACGAATAGAACAGTCTTAGTCTAGATATATAATCAATGATTACTGAAAAAAATTGCTCAGTGAGTTAGAGATTACCGTTACATCAGTATTAATAAAAAATCAGAGTAAGCCTATAATGAAAATATTTCAGAGAACTAAATGTTGGTTAGCTGCTTGCAGACCTGTTGCTAGTCCAAATGGTGACTTCTATAGAGGCACCTGTGGCTTCAGACAGCTAACTGACATCCACACAAATCTAAGAAGCCTGTGAGGAGTTGGATGTGCCCTGAAATTGTGCAATGCACACCTTGCACAAGTCATGCCCTGTGCATTGGGTGGATCATACAGGCACAGTGGTCCCTTTCAAGGTAGGTAATGTCCTTATAAATATCACTTCTAACAACTCTTCTGTAATAACTGGTACATATTTCTATAAACTGCACTTTCACAATACTCTATAATTTTCTGATTCTTATTCTTTCTCCCTCATTAAATTTGGTTAATTTCCCCCATTAAATTTGTTAATGAATGCCTTGAGGTTAAGGACCGTGTTTTATCTTTGTATCGCTGGTGTCTGGAGAAGTATACTGCATGCAGTAGGTTCTCAAAATAAATGTATGCTGAGTGCAGGAACAAGTGAATGAAACATCAATAGTCACTGTCAGGTTGTTTGAAGCTCCGGATTTGGTGATACACAGTAAACTGCCTTGAAATTACTTGGAGAAACAGCAAGACAACAGGCAAGTTCAAGGGAGAAAGAGTTAATGGTGCCTTCCAAGTGTTGGTAATTTACCTTTGCAGAGTCCTACAGTGGGTTTTCTTAGGATTCCCATTGACAATCCAGAATGGCAGATGGATAGTTTCATCCTCCTGTTACACATGAGAAAATTGCTTTTGTCTGAGTTCCATAAATTATACAATTTTTTCAGTATCATTTTTCCTTGATAAGCTAGTCAAATCAGGATGCCTGTTTCCTTAAACAATTGTGGTGCTCATATTAAAGGCCTTCATGGGGATATTCCATTTGAGAAGTTACTATAGAGACACAACAAAGCTCATAAGTGCCTTATTTTCTCCTTTTTCACTCCTTTATTTAACTTCCTAAAAATACCTACTTATCGCTTGGCTTTTGTGTTAGTCATTGGTGCTGTTCAGCAGGTGTTGCCAGAGCCCACCCCTCCCCAGCATACAGCAGGATGGTACTTGCCTGTCCCCCTTGAAGTTAGATGGGGCAGGTGACTTGCTTTGGCTGGTGAAATTCAAGCAGTGGGGTGTCTGTCACTTGCTGGTGGAAGTTTTAAGAGCCGGAGTGCCATTCCCTACTTTACCCTTCCCATCGCACTGGTGAGGGGTCAAACTGAAACCTCCATCAGCCTGAGGTCTCTGAGTAATTTCTATGAGTAATATATTCTCATTCCTTATTGATGGGAAGTCAAAATGATCAAAGGAAACACTTCTTTGAAGTGCCTTAGAGAAATAACTGGCTAGACGCGTGTGTTTCAATTCCCCCCTTCTATTCAAAGACATTACTTCATAGCGCATTATGATCTGTGTGAGCAAGGATGGCTTCAAAGGCCTATGCCAGATCAGCAGTCCTTCCCAGTGTAAACACAAGTCTACTGTGTCTTTGATTAGTGCCCTTCACAGCCAACAGTCCCTGTCATTGTTAGGAACCCTAGACTCGGAATTACAAGCTTTGTTCAAAAAAAGGGCACTTCCTCCTCCAATCTGAGCGTTGTCTAAGAGTCATCTCTGCTCTCTTGTACTTTGCAGTATTCCATCTTTTGCCTTTCTTTTGTTCTTGGTATTCTACAGAGGTAGCCTGGACACTTTATTTGCCCATTTCCAGAGCTGGGCTATGATACCCCTAAAGTATGGGTGACTGGCTAACTATTGGCCTTCACAGCCACTGATCCTGCCTCGTCCCCTTGGAGCCAGGGTGGTCCTTGGACAACGTATTGAGTAGGCTGACTTTGTGCTCAGACCCACACATCCCTCTTCACACTTGGGCAACCCCATTGCACGAGACTACTAGGGGGATGGACTCTTCCACTACACTTCTAACTATGTGACCGGGAGCTTAAAATCTCTACTCTTCAGCTTCCAGAGCTCTTGAATGCTGGTCCTAGTGCCTGGCTCAAAAGTGATCATGAGGGTTAGATAACATAATACGTATAAATGCCTGGCTCATCGTCATCCCTCCATTGGTTTTACCCTTTATTATTAGTTGTATTGGTTTTAGAATTATTAAGGTGCCAGTGACTGGCAAGGCACGGATGTGAACCTCCGGGGCTGTGAGAAGTCTCATGAGGCAGGAGCCTGTCCATCCAGGGAGAGATGGGGACAACAGAGCCTGCACCTCAGCAAGGCTCTGCACACTCTGCTCACCTGTACATAGAGAGCGACTCTTCGGAAATTGCAAACACTTCATTTCTTTGTGAGAACAACATTTTAGAAAGGATATCCGCCTTTGCTGGTGAGCCAAATAAAGGAAAAGTGTTGAGCTCTGAGAAAGAAAGTGATGGTTCTTAGCCAGCCAATCCTCAGAAATGTGGGACAAATGGGAGAGTGGGACATGAAGCTGGGCAGTGCCCGAGGTCGACAGAGTGAATGAGTCCATTGCACATGTTCTGTGGAGAGAGGAATACGTGGCTTGTGCAATGTTTTAGTTAATACTGAACATTTACTAAACAGCTAGCACAGAATTGCTTATCAAGCAAGGCATGCAACTGTAGTGGAAGCGAGAAACACACAAGAGGTGAGAAGCGGGCCTGTCTGAATGCTGCACTTTCACAGACTGAAGGGTCGGTGTAAGGTGTCCGGTATATTCCTGCCCAAAGTCAGGGTCAGCTTTCCTTTGTTGGTGTGTGTCTGCCTTCACCTTGGCCGATGGCCTGCATGAAGGGAGGGCTCCGCATTCATCACTATTCTCGCCCCCAAACTAGCTGAGGGCCTGGCGCATGGTAGGTGTTGCCTAAGTGTTTAGCAAGTGAGTAATTGAGGGCACCCATCTCAGGAACCAGGTTCCAAGGTCTAAGCATGACTAGCAGATAGGAAGCTTGTGCTAAGACAGTCATTCAGGACTCCAGAGTTTCTGCCTGGGCACAGGATGGGTGGAGGCATTGGGGGAGGCAGGAGAGGGAAGGCCAGCCTTCCCCCAGACCTTACAGTTGTGCAGTTGGGAGGTCTGCAGGGACCTTGAACCCAGCATTGCAAAAGCTTACTGGTTCCACCGATGAAGATGCAGGATAAAGCAGACTAGAGACCCCTGGCAGAGCCACCCGGGAGGTTAGAGAGACCCGCAGCTTTGAGGGAAACATGGAGCCAAACTGGTAGCCAACCCTCTCAGGCCTCAGAGAGAATGGTACAAAGCTGTTCTTGGGTTTTGTCCATTGGTGGAAATCAATCTGTGAGAATCCTCCTCCTTGGTGGGCAGCAGGGAGATCTTTTTCTCTGATCTATCTCCCTTTGTTCTCCAGCCGGCCTTCTGCCTCCCAGCTGTCCTTGCTCATAGGCTCTCAGCGGAGCTGGGCAGAAGGGGACAGTGTCTTAGTCCCTTCAAGCTGCTATAACAAAGCACCGTAGACTGAGGGATTTCTAAACAACAGAAATTTATTTCTCACCGTTCTGGAGGCTGGGAAGTCTAAGGTCAAGGTGCTGGCAGATTTAGTGTCTGGTGAAGGCCTGTTTCCTCAAAGACCCCTGTCTTCTCGTTGTAACCTCAGGCGGTAGAAGGGACAAGGGGTCTATCTCTTATCTCTCCAGGGCCTGTTATGAGGGCAATAATCTCATCTCAAGGACCCCACCCTTATGACCTCATCTAACCCTAATAACCTCCAAAGGCCTCACCTCCTAATACCATCACCTTGAGGGGTAGGATTTCAATGCACAAATTTTGGGGGAGACACAAATGTTCAGTCCATGCAGAGGGCTCAAGTCCCTTCCATTATACCCATTGAAGGGGAATAAAGAAAAATAGTATGGCCTCGGAATGACGCATCTACAAGACAAACATAGCTTTCTTTTATAGATATTAATCACTTCTAATCATGTATTTCCCTGCAATATAATGCCGGAAGTTTCTGTTTTTCTCTTCCATGTTACCAAAGACTTTCTTCTATTATTTTAGTTCATGTAAAACAGAGTCTGATTAAGTTGTTAATTAATTACCTCACCCTCCTTCTTTCCCATCACGAATGAGGGGAAAGAAAAAAATTCTATCGGGCCTGAACTCTTATCAGAAAAGAAGGTTTTATATTCCTGAGAGGAGGGAAGCTGCAGGTTAAAGGCTAAATTCCTTTGGCTGTAATATAATAATAAAGCTTTTTTTTTTTTAAGGATCAAATAAAGCCCATGTTTAAACCAACCGCATGTGCAAATACAATCGCTGTCCCTCTTGCTGTGACATGTTTGTGCTGGCTGAAGCTTGAAGCGTTCTGAGACTGGAGCTCCCGGGGGTTTTGGGCGGAGAGCTGATCCTGGGCAGAGGGCAGGTGACCTATTGGCTGCATACAAATTCCCTCCCTGCAAGCAAAACAACTGCCCCACTGCCATTTGTCACCGGGCTCTGCAAGGGGTGGTAGGGGGGGCGTGTGTTTTGCCTGCTTTGTTTGTTGCAAGGAGGAAAGGGAGGGTTGCTCTGTCCGGGATGAGGAGGCAAAGGTGGCATTCCTGTGTTGTTGTTGGATCCCTTTGCATGAACAACCTCACCTGTCAAAACATGATGAGAAATAGAAGTAGAACAAAGGAGAAGGAGGCAGTAACCGATGAGAAGATGGATTGAACTAAACGGAGGCCTTAAAACAATCTGTAAAATGTCTGATTGCATTTCATTTTATAGCTCCTTGAACTTTGTGTGTGTGTGTATTCATATATTTATCTTATATAACTAACCGTGAAATTATAACTAACCATGAAATTATTATAACGATGATATTTCTAAATACTTTCACAAGTGTAGATATAATCATAAATATGTAATTTCTAGACAACAAAGATCAAACATTAACTTGCTGTGGGCAATGTCCTTCGTCACCTAACTATAAATTTCCAGCTTTTTAAGATACAGTTTTATAAGCAAAGTGCTTTCACGTAATTATCTCATTGAATGGCCTGAACATTAGGTCACCCTCTTCTCCTCTGAGGACCCCAGAACTTCCACTCTTCACTTCCAGGCCAAGTCTAACAACTGTGTGTCCCTCAGAATTTCATGACGCCCAAGTGCAATTCTGT
The DNA here is from genome assembly GCF_020740605.2 of Lemur catta. Lineage (NCBI taxonomy): Eukaryota > Metazoa > Chordata > Mammalia > Primates > Lemuridae > Lemur > Lemur catta. Next base: position 25,418,063 of record NC_059133.1, read on the forward strand.
CACTGGGGCTCTGCTCTCCAATCTGACTCAAAGCCTTCTCCCCGCTCCCAGTACTTCTGGGTTTCTGAGACCGCACTCCTACCTCTTGCCTTGTGATCAGCTAATGCAGCATTTTCTCCAAATATTCCCTTCCCTTGTTTGCTTTCACAGAGACCCAGAAGTCTCTTGAGGACATTTCTTCCCCTACTGCCTCTTCAAGGGTAGGATAGTTTTTTGTTTTGTTTTTTCTTTGTCATGCCTTTTGCAATTTAAGGCTGAGAAGTAGAAAAGCATCCTCCTGGCTCCCCATTTCTGATTGCAAAGGCTTTTTCCCTCTCTGTCTGAAACCGCCTCTTTTGCTCTTTTCCCTTGCCCTGGACCAGTCATTGCCAGACCTCTGCTACCTCCCGCTCATTCAAGAAATATTCAAGCCCCTGACCAAGGTGCTTCCTCTCCATCCTCCTCCTGCAGCATTCTTTGACCTCAGCTTTCACAGGGCTCCCCTAAGCACCCCCAAATCCCAGTTTCTTAACCTCTTCATCCTGTTCCACTCCATCTCAGCCACCCACCCTCTTGGCCACTACAGGGCCTTGGTTTACATCATCAGTAATTGCTTTCTTTCTGAAGTCTCCAGCTACAACCTCCTTCCTAGTCATCAGCTGACTTACTTTGTATTAATAGCTATTTTTATTTTTCCTTATGAGTGGAATCTACCATTATAAAAGCATTATCTGTCAGCCTTCTCCCATCTTTGTTTTCTCCTTCATCTGACTTAGAGTTCATATCCATTGATATCACTTCGTTAAAAATATTCTTGGGGTTCATTAGATATTCCTAGACAAAAATAAACCTCATACCTTAAACAAAAATTAACTCAAAATTGGTCATAGATTTAAATGTAAAACTATGAAACTTTTAGAAGACAACATAGAAGAATGTCTTTGGGACCTAGTGCTTGGTGAAAGGTTCTTGAATATGGCACCAAAAACGTGATCCATTAAAAAAAATTGATAAATTGGACTTCATCAAAATTTTAAAGTGTTGCTCTGCAAAAGACCCTGTTGAGGATAAAAAGACAAGCTAAAGACTGGAAAAAATATTTGCAAATCACATATCTGACAAAAGACCAGTATCTAGAATATTTACAGAACTCTCAAACTGAATGTTGTGGCAAAAGAGATCCAGAGAATTTTCATCTGCGAAGATGTGGAGATGGCAGACAAGCTTTCAAAGATATGTTCAGTATCATTGGCCATTAAGGGAAATGCAAATTAAGATCATCACTATATACAAATTAGAGATGCTAAAATGAAAACTAATGACAACATATTGATATAAATCAATGGTTGAATAAATAATCAGAATGGACAAATCTATGCAGAAGAATGTCAAATAATATATGAGGGAAGCCTACCCTCAAGGAGGTGGAGCATAACTTCCCACTCCTTAAGTGTGAGTTGCACACAGTGACTTCTTTCCAAAGAGCACACTATAAATGATTCTGCATTTATATAAAACTATAAGTATATCCTTCAAAATTATCTATGGTTAACAAATAGTATTTCTTGGGAAGAGCTCTCTTTTGTTCTGACATTATGAACTTTCTACATTTTCTTTGGTGTTGAAATATCCTTTCCTTTCTGGAATGATGGAAATGGTAGCTTTTTGTTATTGTTGTTGTTGGCAAAATTAGCGGTTTGGCAACTCTATGTTTTCTCTCTCAACTGCTTTGGGAAGTTTTGCTGTCCTGAAAATTTAAGTTCTGGGAACCACTAACCTAAGAATGTTAACATTTAATATACAAGGGAATTAAATAGGCAAACCTTTTAAAATTCTATGTAAATTAAGAACTCAGAAACTTTGGCTGATTTCATTAGTTTGCGTTTCACATAATCCACTGTAAAATTTCACTTTCTTCTACCACTTCTTTACTAGGTGATTTTACAAACACCAAATATGAAAAGATCTTAAATTGTAGAAACTAGAATATATTATGGCTCCACGGTATCATATGTTACAACTCCTTGTAATATGTATTTTTCACTGAATAATATGCTATAAAGGATTTGTTGTGGTTGTTTTCACTTGTTGTCTGTGTATATGTATGTTTGCTTTGATATTAATATTTCTGCTCTTGCTATCACAGGAATATCATGCATTAGTGAAGGCTGCAAATGTGTTCTGTAATGATTGAGATGGTTTCTTACGTCTGTATTGAAGGAACTAAGTTGATGAAAAATATGGAAATGTGCTTCCGAGTTTGGTAATTTTTTCCTTTATATTGTATAATACAGGCAGTAGAACCATTTCATTAATGTGGAAATAACTTCCTCATGAATTCTGTATTCTACTTGGGGAATTTTGACCAGCATATATGTAGTTTTGCTCTGCCTAGTTGCTCAAAGGCTTTCTAAGGCTGTGCAAATAAGCACTGGTTGGATTTTCCCTTCATTTCAGTGCATGCCTCAATTCCAATGAATCTAATGTTGCCTCATTAGAAAGCAGATCCCTTTACTCCATCCTATGCCATCTCCATTTCAATGAGCTGTAGAAGGAAAACACAATTTCTCTGACACCTATAGTTTCAGAATGAGACCATTTGCAGAGGCTGGAGTGTTTCACCCACAGCAGGTAGTTTTATACCAATCTGCCTTGATGGCAAAATTGGAAGAAGTAGCCTGATAGCATTTCCCTGCCGGACCTGGAGACTGAACTGTGCAATGTTGGGCCCTGTATCATCTTGAAAATCCATTCTTCTTTGGATCACTTGCCCATTCCAGAATGTACTCAGACTAGAGTTTTTACTGATATTTAGAAACAATTTGATAATAGCTGCTTAGATACAATATGTCACAGTTATCACAACTTAACTTCAATTTTATTTTTACTACAAATAAGTAGATGAAAAACTGTAAGGCCTTAATTTGGGGTAGCTCCTTATATCCGTGTAAACAGAGAGCAAATTCTTTATTGGTATCACTTCTTTTAAGTAATGAAATATTTGATAGAGGTTTTTTTTTGTAGATAATGGAAATGTTGGTGAGGTCAGAGAACAATATAAAAGCAGCCAAACATCTCAAGCTGATGAATCTATGAAAATGTAGCATCAAGAACATTCAGAGAAGGGAAATGGAGTTTGGAGATGCGAAATAAATTTGCAGAACATCACTTCAAGACACCAAAATTCGCAAACATTTTAACCTAAAACTACATGTATGGATTAAGTTCTTGTTAAAGAAGAGAGGAGGTTAACATTTTTAGCCAGAAGGAACCATTAGCAAATTCACAATTATACTTTTATTTATTCTTCCATTGAGAAGGATACACATTTGTTAGCCTAAGTAAGATCTCCTGCCTTACACAATTTCACTGTGGAAAAAATAATATTGACCTAGCCTCTGATCCTGCCTGACATGAAATTGATACACACTTAGAATCATGGAATTTTTCAGCTGGAAAGTACCTTTGGATGAGATTTAAAGGCATTAAAAACAACTTGTGACCTCCACACCAGTTATCATTTATAAGAAGTAATGATAAATGCCACAAAGATAGAATGATTAAATAATTATCCTGAACAGTAGTGCAAATGGGGTCCCAGTTAATGAACTTTTTGATTCTCTTTTCTACCACTGGGTAAAGCCCTTCATAGAGTTCTAAAACTGCTGAACTGCACAACACTTTGGAGATGACAGTCTGACGACAGGATTTTGCACAGATGAGGAAACCAAGACTGAGGTAGGATAGTTGACAACACAAAGATCTCACAGCCCCTTAGTAACAAAGCCAAGTTCAGAGTAAGGAAGGACTGTGAACTTGGAGCAAATAGAACACCAGGGCCTCTGTTCAGGGAAGCAGTCTTCTTCAACTAACAAGCATAGCCTTGGAAGAGGGTGGGACACACTGAAGAACTTGGGTAATACTTAGAGCTTAGGAACCCAGAGCAGACCTGAACCTACTTTGAAAGGCTCTGTGGAAGACCAGAGTATGCCGCCAATATGAAGGACTGTAGAGCTGATGGCAGTTAAGAAGAAGTGGATACTGCAGAGCTCTCTGCTCTGCCTCCGTTTGCCTAAAAGTAGGACATAGATTTACAAAGACAAAAGGTATCCTGGCCATCAATCCCCCCCAACTCCATCCCCCAGAACAAAGGTTAACCACTTCATGAAGACAGCTTTGGATCCTCATTAGCCCGGAGATGACACCAGAGGAATTTATATTAGCATATTGGCAGGCTTTGCTAACTAGCCTTTATCCGCCATTTGTTTGCCTTTCTGCAAATTGCCAGCCCACCCAGAGAGACTCAAAGTCTTTCTCTCTCTCTTTTTTTTTTTGGTCTTGTCACTTCTCTAAAAATTTACTGCTCTTCGTTGAAGATGCTGTGTAAGCTGAAATTCAAAGCCACCCCTTTGAGAACTACTCATTTTCCCAGCGTCTCCCATGTGTATCTGGACTACACCTGTTAATAAACTTCTGTTTTTCTCTCGTTAACCTGTCTCTTGTAAGAGGGGTTCATTCCAGCTGAGAACCCATTGGAGCTTATTATTATTATTATTGTTCCCTCTACAGCTCTTTGTCTATGTGTTTGTTGATCATCTCCTTGGTGAGAAAGAACTGTTAAGTTAGATTAGAAACTCATAGAGCATGATTTGTAACTCATTGTATACAAAGGATCCTAAATGAATCGTTTCAAAGCCTGGAGATGCTATAGCAGAGTGGCCAGGACTTGGGCCCTACACATCAACTGTCTGGATTTGGTTGTAGGGTGAGTGGCAGAGAGGAGTCATCATGCAAGTCCTTGTAGGTCATGTCAGGAAAGATTTTTGTTTTTATCCCAAGAGCATTGGGAAACCATTTCCAAGCAAGTGTTTGAAACAGACAAGAGTGTGTTCAAATTCATATTCAAAAAGCTTATGTGACTCCTACCTCTGTACATTACTAGTTGTGTGTGAATTGGGGCATAATTTATCCTGTCTGTGCCTTGGATACTTCATCTGTAAAATGACATCTTTTACTGTTGCAATGAGGATTAAATGAGATAAGGCTTTCAAATGCCCAAATGATGCTTGGGACCCAGCAGGCTCTCAGCAGATGGTAATGCCATTCAGCTCCACAGGAAAAGAAAAAGAAAAAGACCCAAGGGGGACATAAAGGTTGATGGTAGAAAGAGAAGAAAAGGTGAAGACCAGGAGGTGAAGTTAGAGTGTTCTTAAAACCCATTCAGGGTTACTGGTAAGTAGGAGATAGAGGGAGGAAAGCCTCTGGGTTTTAAAATTGGACTTCAGGGGCCTCTCCCTTTTTATCTACAGCCCTCTGAAATGCTAGTCTTCCATGAATCATCCTATGCTCTTGTGCACTAATAAATTTTTCAGTAGCTCCAGTTTGAATTGGGCTGAATATCTAGAGCACAGTTATTCTCTGAACTACATGAACCGTGATCACAGCAAACTCACACTGAGGAAAGACTTTCTCCGTTTAACCTTTGAAGCTCGCTGAAATCTGGGCCCAACCTGAATCTAATTCTTATAACCCTCCAACCTGAAGGATGCTTCAAACATTTCCCTGGCTCACCATCAAGCCCAGGCTGCCTAAGAGGGCTCGCGGGGACCCTTCTGATCCAGTCTCCACCTGTCTCTCCCATGTCATCTCACTGCTCCTGGCTTTACACTTCACACTCTCACAGAAACCCTGGGAGACCTGGAGGCTCTGTTCTTTCTCCCTACACACCAAGTACATCTTCTAACCTGTGCCTTTGCTCAGAAGTGTGCTCTGCCCACCCTGCCTGCACACTGGCGCATGTGAGTCCTACTCACCTCCACCAGGAAGACTTCTCTGATGTCTCTGGCTGGGAGAGGTACCCCTCCTTTCATAGCCTTCCTCCCCACCTCACATGAGAGTTCCTGGTTCCTCTGGTTGACTCTGAGCTCCTTGTATCCATTGTACTCAGTGCCTGGCTTGTAGAAGGCCATCATTATAATGAGTGAGCCCTTTGATCCATGTAAACTGCTCATCTTCTGTTCCAGGGCTTATCATTCTTATTGGGGTAAGTTCCCTGCATTTTTATAATTTCTGAAACTCTTGCTCTGTGTATTATATGCTTCTTCCTATTGCTGTGTATTTCACTCTCTGTTTAGGCCTTCCCCATAAACAAAGTACTTGGGAGAAAGACAATAACTTATAAATCTCTTTATCCCAATAACTTTAATTCAGTGTCCAACACACGGAGGTGCTTGACAAATAGTTGTCAGTGATGAAGATGCTGATTTCTATCTTCACTCTAGTTTTCCACCTTCTTCCCGTCAAATCCCTCTCATCCTTAAGGTCTACCTCTTCCACAGATTCCTGCAGTGTTTGCTGCTTTTATTTTTCTCTGGAACACTTTAATCATTCACTGCAGTTTACTTTTATTTAACTGCTCTATGTGTGTACATGATGTGTCTCATACAAGTATTTTTGTCTTATAAAATTGTCTGATATTCTTTTATAACACTTCCTTCCTCTGATACGTAAAGTCATTTCCCTTATTAACCTCATCAGGTTGAGATGAACAGGAAAGGAAATGACGTAAAAGCAGGTGGACGTCTTGTGTATACATGTTTGGGAGAACATGACATGTGGGTCTTGCTGGTTTGGAGAGTGATTAAGAGAAAGTGAAACTGAAAAGCATTTTTATAGTGCTATATTTAAGGATTAGCTTCTTAAATAATCGTTGTATTCATTATCTTAATGACAATGCTGAAAATACTTCAGAAAAGTGGAATATAACTAGCCACAGGTAAGAAAGACAAAAATATTCACTTGGCCAGACAAGGCAGTGACACGTGGTCAGAGCTTTGGTGTCAAACTATCCGAGCTCCATTCCTTGTTCTCCCATTCCCTGTGGGACTCAGGCAAGTAACATACTCATTTCAAACGTCAATTCCTCCCCATCTATAACAGGAGTGACAGTACCTACCACATAGGATTATTGTAACAATTAAATGAGTGAAGGTAGGTAGAACACTTAATTCAATGCCTGAGACAAATTAGCTATTATATTAATGATGATGATGATACAAGATAAGGATAATGGTGCACGAGATTGAAGTGTAGAATATCACTGGTTAGTAATTAAGGAAGTGGGAGGCTTTTCGTGGAGCCTAAGAAAGGGTATGACTGAAACTGTGCAGGGAATGAGTGTGGAAAATGAATTAAAATAGTGAAGAGCTGCCCACTGAAGAAGCAGGCACCTAGGAGGGGTAAGATGAAGGGAAGGAAGATCAAGATGGGAAAAGTTCAAGGAAGGGCCTATTAGAAAGGAGTATAAAGAGAAAGAATCAGCAATAAACTAGGGTATGGGAAAATACTTGAAATTCTCTGAAACATACTGCCACTCATTCAGAAAATATCAAGAGTACTTTGTCCTTTGTCAGGTAGCTGGAAGACCAGCTAATCCACTGTGAGGTAATCCAACATGGTAAGTGAGCCATGTTGCTATGGAGACTGTTGTCAGAGAGGCATAGAGATCTCAAAGGTTATTTTTATAACCTGGATCCACCATTTCACCTTCAAATCTATGTTCAGTGTACATATAAATAAATGTTTCTGTCCCAGCCGTTTAGTTACCAATGTCCAAAGAAATACCTTGTGAACACTATACATCAAACACTATACATCCAAAACAAAGCTCATTATCATCTCTCCAAAAACCTGTGGCACCAGCCCCTTCCCTATTGTGGTGAATGGTGCTATGATTCTCCTAAACTCTCAGGCTGGAAGGGTTATCTCCATCTTCTATCCCTCCTCAATCACGTTTCGGCATCTAGTGAATTGTCTCTGCAGTAACTCTTGCATTCATCTTTGTCTCTCTCACTGCAACTGCCTCAGTCCAGGCCTTCACTTGTCTAGAATTTCAGAATTGGAAGACACTTCACTTTACAGAGGCCCAGAGTGCTTAAGTGACTTGCCAAAGTCACACCAGTAATCACTGGGCCAGTCAGATCAATAAGCCCAGCCTATAGATCAATCCATTTTTCTCTTAACTCCTGATGCTTCAGGTGCATACAGATATCCACACAACAAAACTGAAGGAGTAGAATTCAGATTCTCCAAGGGCAAGCTCATGACTTCAACTCGTACTTCTCAGCAAATGACTACCAGTTCTATCCTCCATCCAAAAGCGTTTCCTAAACTTAGTTTCACATTTCCTACAGCTTGCTGAACATCTTCAATTGAATGTCCTGCCAACACTTAAAACTCACTGTGTCTGAATGGAAACTCCTCATTTTCCTCTTCCTCACCAGAAAGATAAGAGTACTGTGATGAATTAAGAATTGGGATCTAGATTTTAATCTCATCTCTGTCCTTTACTAAATTAACCCCATGAAACCTCAGTTTCCTTAGTTGTAAAATGGAAATAACAATAGTACTAACTTAAGAGAACTACTGGGAGAAGTAAGAGATACAGTAATTATAATATGCATTTAGCATAGTATCCATTATGCAGTAATTGCTCAATAATATTAGTAAAATCTCCCAATGAGAAAGTTCAACATTATCTTCAACACTTCTTTCTTGCTCCCCAAATCCAATCGGTTGCTGAGTCCCAAAGGTTATGATTCTACCCTGCAGTATCACTTTCCTGCATCTCCTTCTCCCTGTGCTTACTGCCAGAGAAGAGAGAACCTTGGCTGACAGTTTATGGACCTACAAGTAATCATACCTTAATTGTCACAAAAATAACTTGTTTCTCCACCCAGTTTTCCCCTCCCCTCCTCTAGTTAGTATGAAAGAACCTGGGTTGCCCAGGTGGAAGTCATATGGATTGTGTTTTATGTGAAGAGCTCCCGAGGTAGCATTCTTATATCTCCACACATGATTAAATGAGTCAGGTCAACTTTTCTGCAAGTTTTTCTCCATTGCAGCACTAACATCCACATTTAATTGGTTGCCTCATTTCACAAAATCATCTGCTTCCAGCTCAAAATAAATAAAAAGGAACATTGCCAAAGAAAAACCAGTTAGCTCAACCTGCTTTGCTTTGCCCAACCCCACATCATATGTTAATTGTTTCATTATAGTTCGTTTATTTACAGGGAAGCAGCCAGTGTCTAAAATGTAAGGCATTCAGAAAATTGTTCAGATCATGGATTCACAGTACCTAGAAGCCCTGTGACTCAGTTTTCCACAAATGTGCTATTCGGGGAAATGCTCACAGATCAGCAACTGTGCACTTTTGCTGGCAGCACAAACATTGCTGATGTGCACAATTCCAGACTGCAAGCAATTTCCCCTGTGAAAACAATGAGAACAGAATCACAGCATTAACCGGTTGGCAGGGAATTTTAGAGATAACTTAATCTACCCCTTTGTTTTGGACACAATCCTGCTTTAAACTCTCTTGAATAGATAACAATCTGTGCTATTTTAATGGGTCTTCATCAGTAACTGCCTTCCAATACTACCACCCTCCAAATTAGGGAGTAATTCCTTCTGTTTGGAGCAGCCAGTATGGTTGCCTACACCAGAGCCTTTGCCCACTTTCTCCTACTTGGTAAAGAGCCAGTTTGGAGGGGTTGCCCGTCCCTTCTCCATGTTTCTCAGGATTAAGTTCCAAACTGTCACAGCTTGCCAGGGATTGGTTTGGAGGGGACAGGTGACCCAGTTCTGAGCAATAAAATGGGATGGCAGTTCAGGTAGAAAGAGCTTCTGGGAAAGGTTTCCTGTTCCTAAAAGAAGACTTATAGGAAAAACAGTCCTTATTTTTGGCTGTGCATGATACTTGGAGCTGTGGCAGCTCTCTTGTGTCCATGAAAAAAAAACAGCCAAGAACAAGGTCATCATAGTGTTGATAGATGGCAGAGCAGAGAGAGGGAAAGAATCTGCGTCTTTGATAATAGTACTGAGCCTGCTGAATCAAACAACCTGAAGCCACTCTTCCCCAGGATTTCTTGTTATGTGAGATAGTAAAATTTCCTTATTGTTTATAGATTGGTGACTATAAATTAGCGGCTTTTTTGCTCCAGAATTTTGCTGCAGAATGACATTCAAATCTCTGTATCCCAGTAAAACTCATTCCAGAGAATGAAACCACATTTGATATGCAAGCATTTAGAGAAAGGCATGGTAAACAGTAGGGTCTACTTTGGATTCACTAAGACCAAGCATGCCAAGCTAAACATTTCTTTTTTGATAGGATTAGTAGACGAACATATCAAGGAGAGTCACAGACATCCAATATTGGATTTCAGCAAATATCTGATAAAATTGTCTATAAAGTTTTTGGCAACAAGGTGGGACAATGGCGAGGAGAAGATGTAGTACTGAAGAAAAACAAGATGCTAGAGGAAAACAAGACTAGTCAACAGGACATGGCATTTTAAAGGTACTGTGACAGCCTTAGAAAACAAAGAAATTCTGTCATTTTCCACAACATTGGTAGAATTGGAGAACATTACCCTATATGAAATAAGCCAGGCACAGGAGGACAAATACTGCATATTCTCACTTATATGTGGAATCTAAAACAATCAAACAGAGAGTATAATGGTGGTTACCACAGGCTGGGCGTGGGGGAAATGAGGAGATAATGGTCCAAGGGTTCAAAGCCTCAGTTAGGCAGGAGCTATAAGGTTTTGTTTTGTTTGAGATCTGTTGCATAGTGCAGTGGATGTAGTTAATAATAGTGTGTAGTACATTTCAAAATTGCTGAGAGTATGTTTCAAATGTCCTCACCACAAAAAAATGGTAAGTATGCAAGGTGATGGCTATGTTAATTAGCTTGATTGAATGGTTACTCATTGTCTACATAAATCATGATGTCACTTTGTGCCCTGTAGGGGTGGAAGGGGAGTGATCCTCTTCCCCCCATCCTAAGGCTTATGGCTGACACTCCTCCAGCAGAGGGCAGGTTAACAAGAGAAAAGCATAACACACTTGTTTAGTCATAGTTTTACATGACACAGGAGCCTTCAGAATGAAGACCCAAAGATATAGGGAAAACTATACATTTTTATGCTTAGGTTTGATGAAGAAGGAACAGCTGTGTAGACTCATGATTGGAGAGAAAAGGTCTGACCTAATGGGAAAAGGCTGAGCCGGAAAGCCCAGCAAGGCCTGTCTATTCAGGTTGTTTTTGGCTTCTCTGTGCAACAGTCTTTCCTTCCAGATGTAGAGCAGGACCCTTTCTGGAATGAGGGTCTTATGACCTGCATGATTCCTAGACATATGGGGAGGCCAAGCCGTAGATGGAAGGAAGTCAAGTGGCCTCAGCTATAGAGAGGAGGGGTACAAAGGGGAAGAATCAGGAAGTGCCTTCCCCAAACAAACATCGCTGATTAATCAGCTTTGTGGAAAATTTCTTAATTATTTGTCTGAGAGCTTTGTCTATGACCCTGACCTATTCAAGCATTTTCATTATGAACCTGAATGAAAGCAAAGATATGAAAATCAAATTTGTGAGCAACACAAAGTTGGGGAAAACTGCTAATATGTTGGATTCAATGATTAAAACGTGAAGTGTAGTTAAACTTGCATGTGGTTAGCAGCTTCTAATGTGGCTTTTTCCAACTTTGTGATAACATACAAAAACTTGAGCTTCAAGTCAGTGACAAGTAAAACAAAACAAAACAATAACAAAAAACATATAAAGAACAACAACAAAAAAACTTGAAAACTCTCAATACCATCTACCAGGACCATATACAAGAACTGGCCTGTTGTGAGAACCTCAGAAGAATTTCCAAGAATGACAAGGCCAAGAGAACGTAACTGAAGGAGGTAAGCAGTGGATCCCACGTGCTGACAAAGTGTTTGTCTCTCCCCTGCTTTCTGCCTCTGGATTGAAAGCCCAATATCAGTTCCCACCAGAAACACGGACAGCTGCAGGTCTTTAGCTTTCTCTGTGTGAGAGGCAGAGATTTAATTTTTTATCCTGTCCATATGGTAAGCCATTTTTTTCTGTATCATTTACCAACCAATTTCTCTTTTCCCCATTAAGTTTTGATGCCACCTCTTTCAGAAATCAAGATCATGGGGTCTGTTTCTAGACTCTGTTTCTTTGTTTTAACTGCCTCTTCCTGTGCCAATACCAAGTTGTTGTTGGTGGTATTTTTTAATTACCTTGGTTTTGCTATATCTCTTAATATATGGTAGCAGAATTTCCTTACCCCCTACTTTGCTCTTATTTTTTCTGAAAGTTGACTTTTTTTTAAATCCATGTAAATTGAGCAAAAACCCTCTCACCTTAAATTTTGCTGGGATTTTGATGGGAATTGTATTAAAAATCACAGAGCAGTTTGGAGAGAATTAAAATCTTTCCAATGGTAAGGTGTCCCCACATCAGCATGCCTTTTATCTCTACTTATTCTTTAAGTGCTTCAGGACCACGCTACTCAAAGTATGGTCCGTGGACCAGCTGCATCACCTGGGAGATGAAATGCCAGCTCTTAAGCTCTGCTTCAGGGCTACTGAATCAGAAGCTGCTTTTTAAACAAGATTCCCCAGGTGATTTGTATGTACACTAAAGTTGGAAAAATACTACTTTAGTAGAATTTTAAAGATTTCTTTAAGAGATTTTGTGCATTTTTGTTAATTCCTAGGTTAACAGAGTTCAGCAAAGGTCTCTAGACCTAACTCTGTTAACAATTCTAAATAGTTTTTCTCTACTTACTCTATTAACAATTCTAAATTGGAAAGTTTTTTGTTTAATCTCTTGTGAATTTCCTTTGAATATATATATATCATCTGTAAATAATGACAACAGAACCTCTGGACTCTCTTACTTCTGCTTTTTATACTTCTTCTTTCTCTTGATGTATTTTATTGGTCAAAACTTCCAATATCATATGTAAAGTAAAAGTAATTTAAAAGGCATCCTAATCTTATTCTGAACCTTAAAGGAAATGCATCTAATATTTCTCTAATAAACACTAAATTTGCTGCTGATTTTTAGCAGGTTAAGAAACTTTTTCTCTATTCTTGGTTTTCTGAACTCCTTTTTCAAACATTGATTTAAACCTTGTTTTCTGCATATCATATGATTTTGTCCTTTAGTTCATTAATGTGGTGAATAACATTGCTATAATTTCTGACTCTGAGCCTTCCTTATATTCCTGGAATATAGTTTCATTCTCCCTTCAACAGTCTCTCCTTTATTAGATAATCAAGAATAAGGCATGTAGCTTTTTATATTAATTAGATTATGGGAGTAAAAGTGCAACTGAACTTAGTTTTGCTGAAAAAGTAATTTGTTTTTATTCTCTACCTCTTTGATAGAAGAACATGGGCCAAGGCCGAAAGGCAAAACTTGTCAGGGAGGTAAATTACTCTTATTAGATGGCCTTGATAAATATTTGGAATAAAAGAATAAACACCATTGTTGCTTTTTTCCCATGGGTTTGGCTTCAATAACCTAGATAAACTTTGAAACCGATCTATAGAGGTGAATGTCCTCAGCCCTCCCCACGTGCAGCTCCTTCTGTGGTATGACACAGCAGTTACCTCGCGGTCAAGTTCTGCCTTTGTTCTTTGTATCAAAAGATGATGCTCTTAACTTCAGTCACTCTCTGTATGGGTGTGGCAGAGAAGACCTAGACACAACCATTTGATATACTACTCCTACGTGATCTTTCCTCCAAAAGATTTTCATCCAAAATTTCTGATTAGTGAAGCCTGGTGTGGTTTACAGTTCTACATGGAGTGAACCGGAGCTGCCAGTCCAAAGGACACCCCGTGGCTGACGTGTGACATGCCAGGCTGGGATTGTCTGTTCTCTTGATGCACAGCAGCTGAGCAGGGCCCCTGGCAGGCAGGCGTCGGTGGGTTCTTCTCTGCTGGCTGACTATGACAGCATTGCTTCTCGATTCTTCAGTGCCTTCTGTTTGCACGGTGCCTCTTAATCTTGCAAGAATCCGCTGAAAGCTCTTTGCAGAAAAATGTAAAAGAGGAAAGAAACATGCTCTTTCCAGAAGTTCATAGACTTCCCAAAGCCATGCTCTGAGTAGGGGTCTGCGGACTGTGAGTTAAAACCCCTGAGATAGAACAAAAAACAAAAAAAGGACTGGAAGCGCCACATTGTGGTTGGCTTTCAGTTTCAATAGAGCCACTGATCATTTTCTTGACAGTTCCAGGTTTTTAGGTGAGTCCTTTAGCTGAATGCAACAGCAGCTTGCCAGGGACTGTGTGTCTGTGATGTGTTGAGATATAAGGAGTGCAGGGTTGCACAGATCTTATCAGACCTTCAGTTCCTTTGAGGCATTGCACTAACAGCCCCAAACATCCATGACCTTCTGCAGATTATTTTTGCACAAGTTTCTAGAAAATAGTCATCATGGTGTACTCCTGGGAGACTGGACAAGGACCCGGGATGACACGCAGAGCCTTCCCAGAACTGGGCACTGATTCCAACACCAGGTACCTGGTTATTTGTCACATCCTATGTCACGGCCATATTCATTCACTCACTCCCTCAGAGTCATTCATTTATCACACACTGAATTGATATCACCATAAGTCTACTGGGCCTGTTAATAGTGAATTTTCATCTTCTCTTTCTTTTCTTTTCTTTTTTGTTATTTATTTATTTTTTTACTGCACCTCCCAAATCTGCTGCAATCATCTCCTTTGCCAGGAAGTGAAGTGTACAATGAAAACAATATCCTGTGGGAGTAAAGACAAGCTAAAGAGAAAGAAATATTATTTTCATTTAACTTCCGCAGTTATTAGTCTCCATTCAGGGAAGTAGACAAATGCTGTAGCCGAGCCGAGCATGAAAGAAAAGTAGGAAGAAAGGTCTGTGATTCACCTTTTATGTCTCACATGTTGTGGTGGGAAGAATAAAACAACAGTGATGTGGTGATTTTACACCAAATCCTAATCTTAGATTTTAGGTAGTAAGCACTTGTACAAATTTTAAATGCAGGCAAAAAATATACAAAGTCATAAAGGGAGAAATAATAGAAGTGCCCAAATACATGCCCTCAATTAGATTTTAATAAATCAAATTATACTTTAATCAAATCCATTTGTTGTTTCAAAGATGTGAAATAATTAAAACCATCACATGGGACATCCTACTGTTTATAACAATGATTTCTATTGTTAATTAACTTCAGAACATGCGGTTATTTTAGTTGGGCTCTGAAGAGTTTCCCTACCCTGGATCCAGAGATTAAAGTACTACTAGAAACCACCATTGATTACAGAACAGAAAATTCCAGCAAGGTACAAATCTAATCCTTGTTTTGATTTAATCTTGTTTGTTTATTTCTTTTAAAATTAAAACCACATACAATTTTTGAATTGAGACTTACTTTTTTTTTTTTATCCACTTTGGAAAGCTATTAGTAATGGCTTTTTCAGGACCAAAGCACAAAGGTATTTGGGAAAGGACTGGTCTTTTTCTCAAGCTCTGAAACCTGCAAGAATGTAAAACTGAAATATCATAGACTCAAGTTATTAATTGCTATTAGTTGCTAAAATGTAACACTGCTTATATTGAGTTTTGGCGACCATGGAAAGTACTGACAAAAATAGGTTTTATATAAGAAAAAAATAAAGTGTGGATTAGAAGTGATTTACATATACTACATAACATTCTCCTAGACCTGCATTGTCTAGTATGTAGCCGCTAGCCTAATGTGGCTATTGAGCACTTGAAATGTAATGTTGAGGGAGAAAAACTTTTCCTCTACCCTCTTACTTTCAGTACCCAGGGGCCTGCAAATTAAACTAACAAAAGACAAATTAATAGGAGAAAAGGCATACAATTTTTATTAATATTTGTATGCATGGGAATTCACATAAAAGAAGTGAAACTCAAAGAAGCATTTGGATTTGGGGCTTATATACCATTTTAACAAAGAAAAGAGGATTTTGGCCCCAAGGAATGATAAATCATAGGAAAGTGACTAGGATATGGGGGAACTATACGGGGGAACTCATGGAAGATAAGGGTGATTTTAGTAAGGTCTGGTTACACAAACTCATCTCAGTGTTTACTCCTATCTCCAGCAATAATAGTCACTCTTTCCCTCCTGGTAGGAGAGGGTTGGGGAGAAGACCTGCATAGCAGGAAATGTATGTAATGTTTTTAGGCAGGTAAGTGGAGGACAGAGAACTCTTCCTCCATCTATTGATTCTTAATAACTTTGAGGTCAAAATAATCCTTATGCCAAAATGACATGTTTTAGGGGTGGCTAATCCCCTCCAGCAGCAAGCTCAAATTGAGATGTGCTGTAAGTGTAAAATACACACAGGATTTTTAGGACTTAGCATGAAGACAAAAGAATATAAAATATCTCATTAATAACTTTTATGTTATGTACTGAAATGATAATACTTTTGATATGCTGAGCTAAATGAAATGTATTATTAAATTAATTTCATCTGTTTCTTTCCACTTATTTTTAATGTGGTTACTACAACATTTAAAATGACATATGGCTCATGTTATATTTCTACGAGCCAGTGCTGTCCTGAACATTAAATAAATGACTCAAGTTAAGGGTGTATTTCGTTTTTAATAGGGTGGCCTTCATTGCCAGGCAGATAACAGATGTTAGCTAATTTACTTGAACGACTGCAATTTAAACTCAAAAGTAATTTAAACAAGAAGACCTCCTGGGATGCTCAGACCAGAGAAGAGCATTTTTGTTGTTGTGTTTGTTGTTTTAAATTTTCAGTGATATATTGGTAGGCTGTTTGGGGTGACACTTTTCATGTCCACTTCAAAGACAGCCCCCAATCCTTTAGAATGTAAGACAAGAACAATAAATCTCGAGTTGAAATGATAGGGGTAAGATCAAGTTAAACAGGAGGAGGATCCGATGAAATAAAAAGTTAACTTAAGAGCATTCCCTGGTGTCCAACATCCATACCAAAAAAAAAGTCACCAGTTATATAAATGTAATATAGCAAAAATAATCTCCCTGGTCCCATCAACCTGAGAGTTGACTCAGGGTGCAAGACAATAATAATTAAAAGAAAAAATATAATTTTGCATCAGCTCCCTTCCACTGATTCTTGGAACTTTTTTGAATCTTTCTTGAGATGGCCCCGGGGATGACTGTGAATGAAACCCAAGTGTTCTCTTTATCTCCACATTTTCTCATGGTTCCCTGATCCTGAAATGATTTCCAGTTGTTTCCAGGGCCTTTTGGGACCAGAGACTGTCACACCTATGACCTGCCAGTTTTGCACCTGCTCCCTTGACCCTGGTGGGGTTTTTGCTCCTCACAGTTGCTGGGTTCAGCGAACCGTCCTGGCCCTGTGTGCCCGGGGCAGTGCAGTCCTGAGCTGCTACAACAGTGTCCTTCTCCACTGGAACCCAGGGCCTCCCTAGCTTCTTTCTTCCCCTCTTTCCTGAGGGGAGAGTCCACCAGGGACTGAAATAGCTTGAGACTGGGCAGTAAGCCTGATACCGCTCTCAGCTTTTGTCCACATGGTGCTTATGTTTGACAATGTGGACTTTTACCGAAGGTTAAGAAAGCCCCTGACTCTTTTGTGTTTCGGAAAGTGGCTTACTGCCAAAAACCACCCTTCCCCCTAGGACTTAGATAAGACTCATGAATGCCCCCTCGTGTATCCATGACAAGGCCAGACAGGGATCTTCCAGATTCCTACTGTTGACCTCATAAATGATCAGCTGAACTGCTTGTCCCCACTGTGCAATCAGAACAAAATGCCTGTTAACCAAACTTCGTTGAAGCTTCTCTCCTTCCCCCAGGACCCCGAACATTGGCCCTCCCTCAGCCTGAGTAAGCATGCAGCCCCTCCCTCAAAATAAGCTGGCATCTGGGTAGAACATTCTCTGATCCGCTGTCCCATCAGGTCACCCTTTCATTGCACTCCCCACACCCAGTTCTTGTTTATTCCTCTCCATGAAAGAAAAACCTTGCTTGACTAACTCTTGAGAGGCTTGCAGACACTCTGGTCAGTGCTTTCTCCCTATTGCAATAATCCTTTTGAATAAAGTCACTCCTGACTATCTCCAGATTTGTTTTTTGTTTCAGGTTTTCACAGCAAGCGGAGGATACCTCAGAGAAGCTCCAGCCTCAGGTCTCACTCCCTTCAGAAACTCGTGCTTCCTTGTGTGGCCACCTGATACTAAGCTGAATGGATGTTTTGTGATTTTTAAAAAAGGATTTTTTGGCCGGGTGTGGTCTGTCACACCTGTAACCCTAGCACTCTGGGAGGCCAAGGTGGAAGGATCACTTGAGGTCAGGAGTTTGAGACCAGCCTGAGCAAGAGTAAGACCCCATCTCTACTAAAAATAGAAAAATTAGGCAGGTGCCATGGCAGGTGCCTGTAGTCCCAGCTACTCGGGAGGCTGAGGCAGGAGGAGCACTTGAGCCCAGGAATTTGAGGTGGTTGTGAGCTATGATCATGCCACTGCACTCTACCTGGGGAGACAGAGTGAGACCCTGTTTCAAAAAAAAAAAAAAAGAAAAAGAAAAGAAATAAAAAAGAAAAAGAAAGAAAAGGATTTTTTCATGTTTGCATATATTATAAGGACTTTGTAGATGTAATCCATCAGTGGCATGTGTCAGTATCTAAGGATGGTATAGGTGGGAAACCCTGGGCTTGGGAAAGGTGACTGTCTGTCAACCATCAGCCGTGCAGCATGTGGTATCATCTTCTTGAGCCTCATTTTTACCACAACACCAGACATTAACAAGTGGAAGTTCCTGGGCCAGGTTCAGCCCCAAATTTCCTTTATTGGGTCAACACAGTATTGAAAACATTTATTTTAACAGTTACCACCATTGAAAAAAAAAATCAGAAGACTGCACATAAATCTTCTGGCTTCCATTGAAAGATAGGACCAGGAAACATTGTTTCCAACTCCTCCTAAGGTGACAGCCCTCATAACTGCCTGCTTTGCTCATTGTCATGACCTACCTGGTCTTTGGCCTTAGGTTCACCCTGACCCATGGCATAGAGTGCACAGTTCTCCCTCAAATAGTTGCTATGGGGTCCAAATAAAATAATGTATAAAGGGGCTCCCAGTAAGACCTGAATAATTTTTACTTCTTCCTCTTTATTTGCTGGTATTTAGACTCATGGGCTTACATTGACTTTTAAGCATCTAAATAGATTTTCTATACTTTAAATATGTGGATCATGGTTAAAAATAGCAAAAGGAGAATTAGATGAGCATCTGAGAAGCAAATTCTTAGGGAAAAAGCATCTGATTTCAGAATCTTGAAAACGTATTTGAAAGATAAACTTTTTTTTTGAGATTAAAGTCTGAGACTGTTGTTCTAGCTTTCAAATGAACCATTGAATCAATGAGACGGTTCATCGTTAAAATAGATGTTTTCCCTGCACTGTGCCAAAAAACTGATTTGATTGATTTTACAATTAAATTGAGGGAGGTGGCTGATTGTTTTTGCAAACTCATTCCTTGCCCTTTATTGATTTTTGTTTAAAGTTTAGCCATTGAACATTACAATAAAGTGACTAAACCACCTTGAACTGACAAAATCAAGGACAGTCACCAAGTGAAAATACCACATGTAATGATAAGATGTGTCAGAGCTCTTAGGAATTTTGCCTCTGGTCACTGGACTACATGGCTAGACAGAGTACTAGGATGAAGATTTTCAGCCTTGAGGTTGGCTCTGGACTGTTAACACCACCTCAATTGTTGCTCTTTTGAGAGCTCGAAAGCTTTCACGAAAACTCACTTGCTTGTTTCATTACCTCTCCTAAAGATTTCTTTGCAGATGCAGACTTTGAAGAGACTTTTCCCTCCTTCCAGGCTCTCTGGCCCTTCTCCCTGCTGTGACAAACTACCTATTTCAAAACTCTCAAGTACTCTCCCACCACCCTGCCATCCCTGCTGAGCCCTGAAACCTCAGTATCAGGAAGGACAGCAGTCAGAAGAGCACTCATTCACAGGGTCCACAGGCATCTCACACCCAGCCTCAAAGTCCCATTTCCCGGCATGAAATGTGGGGCGTGTTGTGGCAGGGGCCCGTCAGTCTCCCCTCCCTCTGGGGCTTCCGACTCCCCCCAGCCTCCATCTCCCTTTTGACAACAGCCTCAGTCTTCTCCACTTTTGGATGCTGCTCTTGGCTTGGCTTCTCTCTTTTGCATTTGAAAAATAATGCCACTTCTTTTCCTCCACAGGGTCTTTGAATGCCTCTGGCATTTTCACAGATTGCTTCTTTTTTTCCCCACCAACTTTGGTTATGAAGCAAAATGTGGTGATTTAACGTTTCATTAGCTGTTACTAAGCTGCTTCCCTGCATGCTTTGTAAACTCTTTCCAGGACTCAGTGAAAGTGTAGGCACTTGTATTAGGCTTTTGAAGTGAACTAGCACCCTCTGTAGGCCAACCTTTTCAGGAGTATGAGAAACCACATCTCAGGGTGTTGTTTCTGATGCCAGTGCCTAAAGCAAAAAAAATAAAAATAAAAAATCATATTTTTCGAAGTTATCCATGAAAATCCCTTAAATTGTCAGGAAGCATAAAAACCAAGAATTAGCTTCTTTTGTTTCACTTTGGTTTTGGCTGCTGCCTCCCTGTCTGGAGGCAGTGCAACTCCAGTAAGGGAAGGAACAGTAAATAGTCTTTTTCTCTGCCCCTCTTTTTGTCTCTCCTCCCACCCACTTATGTTGAGAGGCTCATGTGCTTCAGTTCCCACACAGTATATTCATTCATTCATTCATTCATTCATTCATTCAGAAACACTTATTGACTCCCTGCTAGGGGTCAAGCACTGTTCAGACGCAGAGGAGTCATGACGGTCTTCCAGAAGAAGGTGATTTCGAGCAGAGATCTGAATGAAGAGGAGACAGGCTTCATGAACTCTATGCTGGGGTAAGATGTCGGGCAGTCGGGTCCCCAAATCTACTCCCTCATGTTGTATGTTGAGTTACACCACATGGATCCCAAGAAAGAAGATTGAACTGTGGCCACTGCCCAGCCTTAACTCCATTAAAAGACCTCAGAAGTGGCAGTCTCAGGAAATCTGGTCCACTGGGGGCCGCAGTGGTGGCGATGGGGTGGGGGGTTGGTGGCCCGGGTAAGGATATTTGTAGTTTGAGTGGATGTTCTTTTCAGTTTCTCGGAGCTCACAATTCCTCAGTCTGTGCAGAGTGGCTGCTGCTGCTCACAGCAGCTGGTAGAAGTGAGGACACGGCTTCTGTTTTATGAATGTTTGATGCTATCTCTCTTTTCCATTTAAGGTTTATACTCAGGACACTGAGCAACTAGGGAGAATTCTGGTTAGATTTTTGATAAAAGGAAGTCTTGTGCTTGAGTCATTAGGCAGGGGGCTGGGAATGTCATTTCCTCCTGGCTGAGTCCTGCATGAAGCGATGTTTGGTGGGCAACCTCCCACTCCTGGACAGCAACTGAGCGTGGCAGTGGGGGCACCTTCCTCTCTGCCTCTCCACACCACATTCCCTCAGGATATTGCTGGTCTCGTGACAGTGGACAGGGGCAGTGTTTCAATGGGAAGTCAGAGAGAAACACGGGGTAGTCCTGGGGGCACCTGGGGTGCAGTGAGAGTAAAGTGAGAGAGACAGAAACATTTAGGAGATCCAGCTGGTCTCTTCCGGGGTTTCCTCCCATGTTCACAGTTGCCCATTGTAGTTATAAGGCAAAACGATTGACTGATGGCCAAAGAGAAATGGATTCTGAAAAGATTGGCTGATAGTACAATGCTTGACACATAGTAGGTGATCGATAAATGGTTAATGAAGAAATATGAAAAGCAATTAGAAATGGTACATGAATCATGCCATGCCAAGAGTTCCGATTTTTTTAAGGGTACTTCGAAACTACTTTTCAATGATCAAGTAAGAAGATTGCAGTAGGTTGAAATTGTATGACTGAGAGCAAAAAGCTGCCTCTGAGGTCCAAAGAGATTCTTCAAAGACTTTCCTATGCCTGGAAGGAGATTTGATATTTTTCCAAATTTTCATAACACATATCTTGAGAGACTATTTTTATCTGACCATTTCTTGAGATCCTGTCTTCCCTGGGTGACAACTAAATACCAAATTACTGACCCTGTGTGTGAGTCAATTTGGTAATTGACTGGTGTTGATGAATAATATATTATATATTATGGAATAAACTTTTCAATGGTATTTAACTGCCTAAATTTATATGTATATCTCTGTCTATGTACCTATGTATCTATGTATCTATCTATCCTCAAGTCCTTGACTTTCCTGATTTGACTTATTTTCTTGATTTGAATGTTCTGGTTTTCTAGAGGCCTTTCATAAGCATATTTATTCTATATTTGCATTTTCCTAGGAGCTGAACTGAACCTGAAATTCTGGCTGTACAGACTACCAGCCTTGATTAGTATTTATCAGTAGACCATCTTAAATACACTCATTTAATGTATGAGAAATATAGACAGGATTGTCACCATGCCAGATTGGCATATCTTTCCACAAGAGAACTAAACCCACATTAATCAAAACTAGTTATCTCTTATAGACTAGAAAAGGGCTTCAACAGTAGTTTAAAAGTAAAGAGAAGAAAGTATCACCATCAAGCTAGCTGAGAATTCCTTTACGGGACTTTTTTGCTGACTATTCACCTGAAATGGAGTTTTCAGATAAAATACAGGACACCCAGTTAAATTTGAATTTCAGATAAACAACAACAAAATATTTTGGACATATTTACCCTAAACATTTTGTGGTTGTTGCTCATCTGAAAAGGAACCCTCCCCTCCCAAAATCCTCTCCTCCATAAAAACGACGATTCAGAAATTGTTACAATCAACTTTTTTGAAATTCTGCAAAACGACCAAAGGCTTACAGCAATCTGGGGAACATTTATGTAAGAAAAATGCCTGAATCTCTGTAAGTGTGAGCTTTGTGGCATTTCAACTTATCCTGTTTTCATCCCCTTTCTTTGCAGCTCTGAGGATGCCTTGAAAACCAATTGCCCTTGATCACAATGAAAACCAGCAGCTGGCAACCATTGGAAAGGCAGAATGGGGTTGGAGCTCCTTCAAAGCCCCATTTTCAGCGAAGAGTCATTATTTAACCTCTGGCCTTATGTTAACCCTGATCCATGGCATAGAGTGCACAGTTCTCCCTAGAATAGTTGTTATGAGAGCTTCCTGGAGCACGTGCGCTCTCTCTCTCTCTCTCTCTCTCTCTCTCTCTCTCTCTCTCTGTCACTCTTAAGAAGAGAGGTAATAAAAACTTAGCTGTACCAAACTGAAATTTTCTTCTTGATATAATCAGAAAGATTAAAGGAAATTGGAAAGGGAATCAAATAATGCTATTTAATTACTGCTGTGTCCATATATTACTCAAACTCATCTCTTGTTTGTAAGGCACTTTGAAAACACCAACCTACACTTAATCAGCCAAGACCCTCAGCCACAAATATGGGTTCCTTATTAGTCGGGGGAAGCATTCTTCTTAGCTGGGGTAAGCTGTTTTTTTAAGCCAGACCTAAGGTAGTAGTTCTGCATCTGGGGTGCATGACATAGTGGTGTTCCCTGAATTTTTACAATATGTTGCCAGATTTTGATCAGTATGTAGAATTGATTTCCCTCTTCCAGCTGAGGATACACATTTTTATGTATGTGTGACAGAAGGCTTTGCAGAATGAGTTGGGCAAAGTATATTGTACTCTTTATCCCTAAGAAATATCACCTCTTTATAGGAATTGGAACACTGGTCAGAGCAATATACATTCAAAGGCTACATAGCAATAAAAGGTAACCAAGTAAATAGAAAAAAATAAACCTGCAGAAAGGCTTTTTTCAATTTTCCAAAACTTGCTTTTTTTTTTTTTTATTTCAGCTTATTATGGGGGTACAAAAGTTCAGGTTATATATATTGCCCATGTCCCGCCCATCCCCCTGAGTCAGAGCTTCAAGTGTGTCCATTCCCCAGACAGTGCACTTGGCACTCACCATGTAGTTATACTTCCATCCCCTCCCCCTACCGCCCACCTCCCCGAGTCAGACCTTCAAGCATGACCATTCCCCAGACGGTGCGCAAGGCACTCATCATGTAGGCATACACCCATCCCCTCCCCCCACCCCTGCCTCAGTCTGATATCCAATTGGTATCATTCCCCAATGTGCATTTAGGTGATAATCAGAGAAACCAATTTTCTGGTGAGTACATGAGATGCTTGTTTTTCCATTCTTGGGATACTTCACTTAATATAATGGGTTCCAACTCTCTCCAGGAGAACCAAAGAGATGTCGTATCACCATTATTTCTTATAGCTGAGTAATACTCCATAGTATACATATACCACAATTTACTAATCCATTCGTGAATTGATGGGCATTTGGGTTGTTTCCACATCTTTGCAATTGTGAATTGTGCTGCTATAAACATTCGGGTACAGGTGTCTTTGTCATAGAATGACTTTTGTTCCATTGGGTAGATGCCCAATAATGGGATTGCTGGATCGAATGGTAGGTCTACTTGAATCTGTTTAAGGTATCTCCATAATGGTTTCCACAGGGGTTGCACTAGTTTGTAGTCCCACCAGCAGTGTATGAGTGTTCCTGTCTCTCCGCACCCACGCCAACATGTGTTGTTTTGGGATTTTTTGATAAAGGCCATTCTCACTGGAGTTAAGTGATATCTCATTGTGGTTTTGATTTGCATTTCCCTGATGATTAGGGATGTTGAGCATTTTTTCATATGTTTGTTAGCCATTCTTATATCTTCTTTTGAAAAATTTCTATTCATTTCATTTGCCCACTTTTTGATAGGGTTGTTTGATTTTTTCTTGCTGATTTTCCTGAGTTCTAAATAGATTCTTGTTATCAGTCCTTTATCTGATGTGTAGTATGCAAAAATATTTTCCCATTCTGCAGGTTGTCTGTTTATTCTCGTGACTGTTTCTTTGGCTGTGCAGAAGCTTTTTAATTTAATCAGGTCTCATTCATTTATTTTTGCCAGAACTTACTTTTTAAAAACCATTATTCACCTTTTAATGCTTTTAACACACTATCCAAACTCCTAGAATTCAAAACTGTGGCTAATTTTCCTCTTTTAGAGTTGAGACTTCAAAGGTCATAGTTCAGAGGTTAGTGGTCAGAATCCTTCCACTAGCAACCAAATCAAATTTCTGAATTCTTGCAATCAGGATTGTGCTTTTATGGAAACAAATATTTCTTATTCATCCGTTTTGCCAAGGCAATAACATATGAGTAGTGATTTGCAGTGATAATATTCTCTCTGAAAAGCTTCCCAATGTGCAACTTGATCTTTTTTTTCTTTTCTAAGATATATTATGAAAACACTTTGAGCTTGTAAATGATTTGTTCCAAGTGACAACGGAGAATAACATTTCCTTAAAGAATAGTGATTTTCTCTCTCAGAATTTTGGAATCTTCTTGATATATTTCTGGACAGATGATATCAAGCAGTATAGTTTTACCCTGGAAGTGTGGAGTTTGGGAAAGAGAAGTATAGTCTTGTGCATTAGAACAACAGAAGGTACAAGGTTAGAGAGCTGTTCTGTTTTGCTTTTCCAGTACAGAGCTGAGCCATGTTTGGGCTCCTGGAGTGAGTTGGCAGAAAGTCACTCACTCCCTCATGCTGCCGTGATCTACAAAGACTTCTGTCCATAGTACAGTCCGATTGAATGGCCTATTTTATAAACTAAATGCCACAGTATTTCCACATATCCAAATTCAAAGAAATATACTTGCCTAACATATGAAAATCCATTGAGATATCAGACTTGGAGTTTTTTCCCCTTGTTTAAATTTTAAAAGAGATACTTGTCTAACATCACAACATGATTTTAAGTAAGTATCTAACTTGGATTGAAATGTTTGTGTCCTGGACAGAAAAACAGTAAGAGTAAGTCATGAGAGGAGATTGGATAGGAGGGAATCGAGTCCCACTTTCTCTTTTAAGAAAGATTTGTGACTCACCATTTTTTGACTTCTAACAAGGAGCCTTCGAAGAAGCAAAAAAAGTTTTATTTTCTTAAAGGTTCAAATCAATAAAAATTTTATTTAATCAGAACATTAATAACTAAGGAAAAAGGACAGATGTCATACTGTAGCAGGTCAGCCTCAGAGCCTGCAGTATCTGGCTGGTGGGAAGGAAGTAGAGGCTGGAGCCAAATTCAGGAACAT
The DNA here is from genome assembly GCF_020740605.2 of Lemur catta. Taxonomy (NCBI): domain Eukaryota; kingdom Metazoa; phylum Chordata; class Mammalia; order Primates; family Lemuridae; genus Lemur; species Lemur catta. The sequence goes on from NC_059133.1 coordinate 25,444,125, forward strand.
GATATGACTGTGGCTCTGACCCCCAAGGACGCTGGCTGATGGTCCAAGTTGGTGTTCAAAGGGAAGGGGAGCCCTTGATGTAATTGTATCCAATGCTGATATCTATGGGAGTCCAGTTTACAGGCAGAGTGCGGCAGCAAGGTCTCCTTGAAGAGGTGATGCTTCAAATTTGCAGGGAACTAACAGGATGCTTTTGAGTAGTTCATCTTTTTAGAGCAGAACCCTAGCCAGCAACTTGGGGTCAGTGAAGTCTCTAGCCCCCCAGGAAGAGGAATGGGGAGACTTCACAGGGCTCCAGCTGAGTGGAGCTGGGCTCTAGTTCTTGAGGCAGAAGTTCAATTACACAGACTAGACCCCCACAGTGAGATGTAGGAGAGTGTTATAACTCAGTGGATCTACTATAGACACCACAGACAGTTGGTCTACAGAAAAACAACTATTTCCAGAAGCCACACACTTGCAAAGGTGGACCTCAGTAACCCCAACTAAGAAGGTGGGAAACGACATCGGTGTTAGGAAACCAGGCAACATTGCCATGGCAAGTAGAAGCAGCCATACTCATTAAGGGTGTGCCCTAGTGGCAGCCCTGTGCTAGATTTTATGAAAAGGAAGTGAAAAGCATTTACAGAATCCCAAATGGCCAATAAAGGAAAGATGCAGACTGGAGAACCTGGAAAGCCGGTGATTAATTCAGTCAAATGCAGTCAAGGCCACAGACCTGCAAACCAGGGGAGCCAATAGCGGAGTCCCCCAACTGAGGCCGAAGGACTGAGAACCTGGGAGGCCCTCGTGTAAGTCCTATAGCCCAAAGGCCTTCTCCTGATGTCCAAGGACAGGAGAGGACAGATGTCCCAGCTCCAGAAGAGAGAGCGAATTTACTCTTCTCTGCCCTTTTGTTTTGCGTGGGCTCTGAACAGAGTGAATGATGCCCACCCACTTCAGTGAGGGTGGATCTTTATTCAGTCTACTGATTCCAATGCTAATCTCTTCCAGAAAAACCCTCGCAGACATACCCAGAAATAGTATTTTACCAGCTATCCTGGTATCCCTTAACCCAGTCAAGTGGACACATAAAATCAACCATCACAACATACTTATCATCCAAAACAAAACGGGGGATTTGGAGAAAGGGAAAATGAATGGTGAGTGACTAAAAATCAACAAATTCCAACTACACATTCCCTAAGAACACGTTATATCAAATTAATCTAATTGCCTGAGGTTGTTAAAACTAGGAAATAGCGCAGATGAGCTGTAGCATTGATTCTGTTGATGTTTAATTTATCTGTTTATTTGTTTAATTCATCTGTATATTTAGTGCACAAATCACATCAGCCTGCTTCAAACTTTAAATGGTTTGCACGTAGGATGCAATACAAAATCCCTGATGTGGCCTCTAAGGCCACACAGCATCAGGACACTCGACTCTCCACCATCACTCCCCCCTCGCTCAGTCCGTTCCAGACCCGGTGGCCCCAGGCTTTCCACACACTGTCCCATCTGGCAGGCACGTTTCTCTTCTCACTCAGGCTCAAATAACCTAACTCCAGATCGTGGACCTCAAATTAAATACTGGTTCCTCAGAGAAGGTTTGCTAAACCCTCAATCAGATTCTGCCTCTCCTGCTGTTCTGGGCCCTGGAACCCCGGCATCTTCCTTCATAGCACAATTTGCAATCTCCTGGATTTTTCCAGCTGGTGTATGTAATGACTGTCTTCCTCAGAAAAGGGCAACCCCTCCAGAATTCAAGGACCACATCTACTTTGTTCAATTGTAAATGTAATGTATCACAGCACTTGACCAGTGTGGGCACACAAGAAAGACTATTCAATGAGGACTCCAAAAGGAATATGAGCTCTATTTATACAGAGTCTACATTCTAGGAACTAGAAATTATAATGACCAATGTGATCAGTGCAGTACTGGAGGGTTGTATAAAGCACCAAAGGAACACCCTGAAGGGAAGGCTTACTTTGGCCATGAGGCAATTTCACATCTCCCTTTATGTCCTTGTAGGTTTCTGCAAGAGGTTGAAATGTGGGAGGGTGATGACACCACATGGCAAATGCACAGCAATTGCAATGGAGGGAGAAGGAAGTGGGAAGTTTGAGTGATGCAGCCTCTAGGTGAGCCCCACAGGACCATCCATGGCTATGACTCACCCTGCAGCATTTGCATCCAAGACTGAGATGTAGACAAAGAATAATTTTGAAATCTGCACATGATACACAATCGGGAAGAATGACTAAAGTGCTGTCTTGCTGTGAAATTTTATTTCATCAAGTTTGCTTTAAACATACATTCCACATTGTATTTCTTAATGGAACATTTGCTTTCTATTAATTAGTGTGCCTTTGTGTTTAAATACATTTGTAATTAAATTCAAATGACTTGGAAAATGAGGTTTCTAAGAGAACAAATCAATGACTTGATATTCTGGAATGTGAAATATGTTACAAAGTTAATTCATGATGCCAGAGTTAAAAACAAAAACATAAAAACCAAAGCTCAACATTCCTTTTTCGAACTCATGGTGTGCTGTCATCCTTTCAATTATTACCATAGCATGATTTTTATTAAACTCTTACTTTTATTTCATTTACGTGATTAGGCCTAAAATCAACATTTTAATTGCACCATGAACAGACCATTAGCCAATTTATGCTTACTCAGTTGTTGAAATAAAGTAATAAAAGCCAGTTTCCCTTCCCTTCCTCTCTCCCTCTCTCTCTCCTTCCTCGTCTTTCCCCTTTCTTCCTCTTTTCTTCCTTTCTTCCATCAAGATTTATCCTAGCGTGAGCCTGAAGCTCTGCTAGTGCACACATTTTGAATATATATTAATAATACTTAGATTCAGGCATATTTAACCAGAAACCTCCAGAGTAAGTTTAACATGACTCAATCGATCCATTATAGTATACATACAGAAGTGTCACACACATCTTAAAACTATTTAAGCCCAATCTGATGTAACAAAGTTGGCTTTTCCCCCCCTCTCCATTCAGCTATGGAGACTGATTCACCACCATGAAGTGCTTGGTTAGATTATTGTTCACTCCTACTTTGAGAGCAAAATAAAATGTACTCGGCTGACTCTTTAGTGAGTCAGTAGCCCTTCTTTTCATTTCCTAATTCTAGTCTACTTAAGGCTGGAGTAAGCGGTTCTCTACCCAGCAATTGTAATTAAACCCATTAATTAAAAAAATACACATAGACCTTAACACATCAATTAAAATGGATATAAGTTGTAGCCAATAAAGCATGAGAATCCAACAAGTGCATAGTTCTATGTACCAAGGCTGAAATATTAAACAAGACTGAGTGTGTTTAATTTAGCCGATATGTCCCTGTGGATCTGCTTCTTTGTCTTCAGCTGTTTTTAGAAATAGTTTCCTTTTCTTGCTTTTGTTGTTGTTGATCTTTGGGAGTCTACTCGAGTCTCCTTAAGTATGGACAGAAGACAAGGATTTGTTAGCTAGGGTATTATTTAAATTTGCATTACTCTAAGTCATTCCTTGAAAAATAGACTAGGAAATCCTGTATGTTTAGCAAAACCACTTTATAAAGTGAAGTCAAGGATAAATCTTAATAGGCTTATATGAATATAGATTAGGATTTTCCTGTTGCCTAAGAATTGAAGATCATCCTTAGTGGTGCCGACAATGGATGAGAAGCAGCACAGCATTTTGTTTTTATTTATTTATTTATTTTTGGAGACAGGGTCTCACTCTGTTGCCTATGCTGGAGTGTAGTGGCATGATCATAGCTCACTGTAACTTCAAATTCCTGGGCTCAAGCAATTCTCCTGCCTCAGCCTCTTGAGTAGCTGGGACTACAGGCATGCGCCACCATGCCTGGCTGAGGTTTTATTTTTTATACAGATGGGGGTCTTGCTATGTTTCCCAGGTTGATCTTGAACTCCTGACCTCAAGTGATCCTCCTGCCTCAGCTTCCCAAAGTGCTAGGATTACAGGCGTGAGCCACTGTGCCTGGTGAGCCTTGCATTTTAAAGGAGAACTCTGAATACATGTACCTAAGCCTTACCATGACATAGACATTCTTTCTGGTCCAGCAACCAGACAGGTCTCCCAATAGCTTATAGTAGAGAAGGCCAGAGACTCATAAAAGCAGATCCATCTTTAGGGGACCTTTACAAGAAGAGAGAGCATAATGGCATTTCTTCCCTGGTTTACATGGGATGGAGACAAGTGAAGGGAGACAGGAAAAGAACCCCTTAGAGAAGTGGGGGTGCTACACAGAAAGGGCTGCTGTATTTTCAGTCCTTGGCCTGATGTTTGTTGAGCTGGAGGAACATGTAGGCCTGTCCTGGGCTGCTACAGAAGTGGAGGACAAGTGAGTTTTTTGGAGAACCTGGAGTCTGAGGGATATAGAGAAGTCTGAAAACTAGAGGCTAGTTAATGTGGCCCCTAGCGGCAGGGTAAGGACAGAAGGTTGCAAGTTCCACTGCCACCATTTGGCTGGGCAAGAATGCGCAAGGTTTCCCATGAACCAAGGGGGCACCACAGAGACTGTCCACCAAATGGAATAGAAGGACAGGTCATGTGCCATTTCCTCAGTGCTGGTCCCACCTGACAGCTGTAACAGAAGAGAGGGGAGGAACAGCGATGGTAGGAGAGGAGATTTGAATTGGGTGAAAATTAAAGTTTAATTCAGACTGGACTAGAATTTTCCGTAGCTGAAAATGAGACTCTTCTCACATCTGAGAATGGCCTCAAAGCTAACAGATCTGCCTGAAATGTCATCCAGGGGCTGAAAAGGGAGAGCTGCTTGTTTGAAGGTAGCAGTGGAGAAGAAAAAACAGTTTACTGATTAAAATCACTGGTTCGGCATATTTAATAAATCAGTTCCACAGTTTATTTAAAAAGTAAGCTACTACACTACTGATGGTCTGTTTTTTGCCAAAAATAGTTATTTTTTGAACTTGAACCTGAATTTAATCAAGCCTCTTCAAGTAACAGCTTCCTGGAAACACAAGAGATGGAAGAATCTGTTAATGACACCAGAAGAAAACTGTCAGCCCAATCCAGAATGTGAGAAATTCAACAGGACAAACAGCCTTATTTCTTTAACAAACACATGGCATGTTAATTCATAATGCCAGAGTTAAAAACAATAGGAAAAGGAGGGAAAACAAAGGAAGGAGAATTGTCATAAATTAAAAAGACTTAGGAGAATATCTAACACATGTAATGTGTGCACTATTTTTGAATTTTTATCTGAATAATTACTGTTAATAATAATAGTATTTATTCAATAATACTAAGGAATTATTCATTTGAGAGGCATGAGAATGCTATTGTGGTTATATTTCTTTTTTTCAGGTTCTTATGTATTAGAGAAACATACCGAGGTATTTATAGGTAAAGAAATATGATGTCTGGGATTTATTTTAAAATACTCCAGGATAAAAGAAAACAAGTGAGAATTTGGAGTGGGGGAAGGATTGATGAAAAATAATGGCAGAGTGTAAATATTGAAGCTGGGTGATAGGTATATACAACTCCATTATATATATTATTCTTTCTATTTTTACATGTGAAATTTTTCATAATAAAAAGTTAAAAATTAATTAAAATCAAACAAGCTGTTTAAATACTAGATATTTTATTTTTAAGGTTGGAATATGGTATGGCATAATGAAATTAACCATAGTTTTGAATAGCGGCTACATTTTTTATCAACCGTGTGACCTTAGGGAAGTCGCTTAATTCTTATAAGCTTCATTTTCCTTATCTGCTAAGGGAGAATAATAATAATTTCTCTTATTGTTGCAAAAAGGATTTAAGGAGATGACATGTATATAACATTTAGCAAAGCTCCTGGCACAGAGTGAGTGCATGTATTAATTAGCCTAATCAGAGTTAATTTTCATTTGTCACTATGCTTCTATTTTAAGCTACTATCTTTGATGTTATAGTTTATCTTGGTACCTTAACATTGAAAACTGCAGAAGTGACGATGTCCTTAGTCAAAAATCCTCAGGGGTGGGGGAACTGGTTTCATATCTCCTCATCTTGGAATGCATCCAGATTTGACCTTCCATCAGTTGGGTTTCTATGATTGCAAGTTACACAGACCAAGTCTGACCAATTTAAGAAAATAAAAAACCATTGGCTATCTCACAGAATCCAAGGGAAATCTGGATCCAGAAAGGCAGACTCAGGGAAAGCTCAGGAACCAGAAAAACCCTAAAGATCTATTAATAAGTAGGGATTAATATAAACCTATAATGTGTAGCTTCTTCAGGTTACCACAATCAGGATGAATGAACTTCAGCTATTTTAAGACTCTGTATCACTTTGCTCAAGCTTTCGGTTTCAGAGAAGGAGTGCCTGGTTGGCCCAGTTTGGGTCACATGCCTATCTTTTGGTTGGAATGAGGAGGTAGGTTGGGTACCTCCAGTGACAATCCCACCAAGACTGTATCCACTGAGGGAGAGATTATTATCTATGTCAGACTACTAGTTGTTCCCCAATATTCATTCTTCCCCTCTTCCATGGCAATAGGGTTTTAGCCAACCACATGCCTGTCCAGCTAAAGACCACATTTCCCAGTCTCCCTAGAAGCTATATGTGGCCATGTAAGTAAGCTATAGCCCATGGGATGTGAACAGAAGTACTATGAGACACATCCAGGTTTTGCCCTGAAGAGAATAGGACATAAGCTTCTTGGGTCTCCCTAACCCCTTCCTGTAGCTAAGTGAAGGCTAAAACCAAAGGAGCCGCCTTGTCTTAAATCAATGGTAAAAGTTGAGCTGCCAGAGTTAGCAAATGAAAATACAGAACACCCAGTTACATTTGCATTTCAGGTAAACAAGGGATACTTTAAAAATTATATGCAAGTACGCCCCATGTAATATTTGAACATAGAGAGGTCCAACATATGTTGTTAAGTGAAAATAGAATGAGGAATGGAACAGTATGTATACATGGGTTAATGATCTGTATGTTTATGTGTAGAAAAAAATCTAGTTCCTGTTTAAATGTGGCCATCCAGCTCTGGTATGAACAGTGATTTAGGGAAGAAGGACAGGAAATTGCTGTAATCATCTAGGCAAGAGATAATGGTTGCCTTAACCAGAATGGAGAATTAAGAATGAAGAGAGTGCTGGGAAGTTGGCTCAGCCTGTAAACCCAACACATTGGGAGGCCTAGGAGTTCAAGAACACTCTGTCTCCAAAAAAAAAAAAAAAAAAAAAGAGGAGACAATTGAAAATACATTGACTATCAATACATTTGTTCTAAATTGTTACCAGAATTCCTGCAATGTTTTAATAGAAAAGATTGAAATACTTGACTTCATAGAAATAAGAAAAATTCTATATGTTTGAAAGGACTATGAAAAGCTAAAAGACAAATGCAAGCATGAGAAAATTAGTTGTAAAATATGTGCCGGACAAAAAGTTAATTATTCCTAACACATAAAGTACTCTTACAAATCCAAAAGACAGATTAACGTATCAGCAGAAAATGGACAAAGAGGATAAAATTCACAAAAGAATCTATATTTCTGATAAACTGAAAACATTCTACCTCATTAATCAAGAGAAATGCATATGATAGCCAGATAGTATTCTCCTCCTAAATTAGTTTTTTTTTTTTTTTTTAAAAGAACAAGCCCAATGTTGATGCAAGCTCCTTGAGGAAGGTTGTTATCAGAGAGTGAGATTTCAGAGTTTAGTTTGTTAAATGAAACAGCCTCAGATGGTGAAACACAGCCTCAGGTGATTGTTATAGCAACATAATTCATAATAGCCAAAAAGTAGAAACAACCCAATACCCATCAACTGATAAATGGATAAATAAAACGTACTACATCCATACAATGGAACATGATTCAGTAATAAGAAGAAATGAAGCATTGGTACATGCTACAACATGGATGGACCTTGAAAACATGCAATAATGAAAGAAGACAGTCACCAAAAAGCACATATGGTATGATATATTGAGCAAATATTAATATTAACCAAAAATAATGCTAGTATAACTATATTCATACCAGACAAAATAGACTTTTGAAGCAGGTCAGAAAATGTCACCCCAAAATGTGCTACTCTGACATAAGGAATATTTTGAGCTGAAGGCAATTGACAAAATGCAGGTACAGGATGAGCTCTCTGCCCTCCATCATTGACCTGAAAATGGAACATAAATTCCTCTTGTTAGGTGTTCACAACTTGTCCCCCTCCATGACCTCTTCTCCCACCAGGAAAGGGACAACCATCTTATATCACTAGAGAGGAGATGGCACCAAGACAGTGTCTACACAAACAAATCTAAGTAACGGGCCCTTATCTACTATTGGTTTCCCCATATATTTGCAGGATTGGTCCAACATTAGAAAATCAATTAGTATGATTCACTAAGTAGGGGATCAAAATAAACCACCCTAAATTATGTCATTTTGGCATAAGGATTATTTTGAGTTAAAGGCATTTGGGATTGAATATATGTAGAAAGAAATAAGCACACCCAGAGCTTTCCTTATCTGACTAAAAGCAAAAACTCCAGAGAAATGAGGACTGCCATAAATCCTCTGTTCCAGGAAGTTTTAGGTCATGAAGAAGATAGAAATTCAGCACTAGGTAGACCTGCACAGACCCACTTTGCTCCATCAGTTTCTGCCATATACTTACCTTCCCACAATTTGCTGCCCTTGGAAGCTGAAAATCTCTTTCCTTTGTCTTGTGCCTACTCCACAATTTATCCTTCTTTGTGTAATGTGGTGTATAAGCTCTCAGGCCCATCTATGTCTTTGAGTCTTCACTTCTTTTTTAGAAAGGCCCCTGTATCACCAAAAAATTAATATTAAATAAAATTTGTATGCCTTTTCTGTCTTTTGTCAGTCTAGTTTGTAGGGCCCCAAGCAATGAAAAAGAAGAGAGGAAAAGAATTTGTTTTCTCTCCTACGCGCTCCGATTGTATCCTTTTCACTGTCACCTTTAGAATGAAGGGTTAATAGATTTTCTACAGGTGCTTTTTGTTTTACCACCTTATCACATGTCATTTATATTAATCTCCCCATGGAAAGGTGGGCAGGAGATTTCCTCTGTTCCAGCGTCAATATGAGGGCTTGGGAATCCTTCAGGCAACTAATTTAGTTTCCTTTTTATTTTCCTTTAGTATTTGTTCACTTTACATTTTTCCCATTTTTCCTTTTAAAATAGCTTGTATTCTGAAAGCCAAAGTGAAGTGTATATTTCTTTATTTTTACTCATTTATCTATTCCACACATTAAAAAAATTTTTTTTCTTTCTCCTCCTCCTTTTCCTCCTTCTCCTCCTCCTCCTCCATTTCACATATATTTTTGAGTACATATTATGTGCCAGGCTTTGTTGGAGGCATTGGGGATACAGTAGTATACAAAAAAACGGAAAATGAATGTCCTGCCTTTTAAAATTCTTTTTAGAGATGAGTTCTCACTTTGTCATCCAGGCTGGAGTGCAGTTGCACAATCATAGCTCACTGCAGCCTCAAACTCCTGGGCTCAAGTGATCCTCTTGCTTCAGCTCCCAAGTAGTTGGGACTACAGGCGTGTGCCATCGCATCCAGCTTGCCCTTATATTCTAAAGAAAGGGGCAGACAATAAACAAGGTAAATATGTAAAATATGTAATATGATACAGTAATAATTGGTAAAGATGATTCTAAGAGTAGAAGGTAAATTGTAGAAAACCAGATAGGGATGCAAACAATCATTATGTAATATAAGTATAATAACCTTTGTCCCATAGAGATGCAGATGATTTGAGTCTGGTAAAAGAGATTACAACCCAAGAGTATTATTACCCTATGGGGCATTAACCAGCTTTTATGTAATTTAGTAATCATATTCAACATTTTTCTTTCAGTGACTACAAATACATCTGTCTGTCCTATGCGTCTTTGAACTGGCTTTCTCTTCCTGCTGGCTCTCTCATCCATGACCTTGTGGACTCTTTATATATTGTACTATGAAAGCCATGATTTTTAGCTTTTTAAAAATTATACATTGGACTACAGAATTCAGTTTATGTGTTTCTGATTTGTTATATATCTTTAATGAGCAAACTAATAAAAATTAATATGTGTGTGTGTGTGTGTGTGTGTGTGTGTGTGTGTGTGTGTGCGCGTGCGCATTTTTTTTTTTTTTGGAGATAGGGTCTCACTCTACTGCCCAAGCTGAAGTGCAGGGTCATCATCATAGCTCACTGGAACTTCAAATTCCTGGGCTCAAGCAATCTTCCTGCCTCGGCCTCCTGAGTAGCTAGGACTACAGGCACATGCCACCATGATGACTGGCTAATTTTTCAGTTTTTTGTAGAGACAGGGTTTGACTATGTTGTCCAGGCAGTCTTGAACTCCTGGCCTCAAATGATCCTCCTGCCTCAGTCTCCCAAAGTGCTAGGATTACAGGCATGAGCCAGCATGCCTGGCCCCTAAAAGATATTTATGTATTAAAAAATAAAACAATAGAGATTTAAAAAAATCCTCTGGATTGATTTTTTTACATTCTAATACTGATGGACTATTAGGCATTAGAAATGAAAATTATGAAGACCAAGCAGTTATATGTGACGAGAGCTTATGAGGACATTTTCTAAAATATGTGGATAGATAAGTAAACAAAACATTTAAACTCCTAGAATAATATTGCCTCTTTACTGGTGTAACCAGTACAGTAGGTATTTAAGTATTTGAAATCATTGACAGTAGGGGTTCTCAAGTCAGGCTGCCTGGTTTCAAATCTTTGATCAATTACTTCTTGGTTTGGGCAAGTTATTTAATTTCTCTAAACTTTAGTACTGAGGAATAAATAAAATAATATAAGTAAGAAGGTCAGAACAGTGCTAATAAGTGCTCAATGTTAGCTACAAACTTTCTGTTTAGTTATGTTATCTTTGCAAGGAAAAGTTACAATATATTAAGTAACACAGAGCAAGTAAATAACCATTGCAGCTTCCTATCATTGTGTCAATTATTTAAAAAAACCATATACAATGTTTGCAATAATCAGTAGAATAATGTTTCTCAATCTTGAAAAGTTCTTATCAAGGCTTCTTTTGAATTAAAATAGATTAATTCTTGTCCACCCAGATAGTCCTTCATTTATATCTTTATTTTTTGAATTACAGAACTTTTGACAACCACAGGTAAATTTTGTTGTCCAGTCAAACCCCGGTTTCAACAAATGGCACTTCTTTTGCATGAAAAAAATAAATTTCCTAAGTGAATTGTTGCTTGAGTAAGCAAGTTAAAATACAAAGAAAAGATGCAGCAAACATTTCTGCAGAGGATTTCTACTTATCCCAAACTTTAGTAGCTAATAATTCTCCAAATAACAGAAACAAACAAGCCAAATAAATAAATGAATAAATAAAAATTCAATAGTTATCAAGTAGGTTTTTCTCCCTTAACAAAGAAAACACTTTTCTTAGTACAAAGAGATATAGATAGAATGTGTATACCTCTTTCACCAGAATATTTTTTATAAAATAATTTAACTATTAATAATATTTATATTAACCAAAGTACTTTGTTTTCTCTAGTCCTCACTCATGCTATTATCCCTATGCTCTAGGTGACAATACATTTTCAGACTAGTATGTCACAAAGGACCATTTATTTGAGCCCTTACTATGTTGCCTTAAAATTTCAGACTATTCTAAGTAATCCATGGGCTTAAGCAATGCATTGTTTAAATTAGATGGTCTCTAGGATCTTCCACCACTGAATTTCCATCAAATTATAAGGGGAGATAGAAGTCTTATAGGTCTAAATTCTATAGAGCTCATCATTCTAATTATGTCACGTAGGGAGGCCAGCTGGCTAGCTGTCAAGAGACCTCTGGAAGCTAATTTACATTGGTAAATTCATTGTTAGACAGGCTCTGAATCTTTGCTTTGCAGGTTTAAAACTTGATTTTTGTCAGCACATTGAAAGTAAATTCTTCTCTTGGCAGACTCATGTTATCCAAGCTTACACAGACTGAAATGCCATTTTATTAATTTACAATGGGCAATAAAATTTTTATGTGAATTGTGCTGCATCAACAGGACTGGCACATTTAATCTTTACAGACAAAACTACATGGGAAGCCAATTATAATTGAAAACTTGTTGTGGGTATGTATTCAGAACAAGAGAAGGTAGTTGAAAGATTGTCTTAGGGACAAGCTTGTCATGTGGTCTGGAGTCTTTTGAGTCTGTAACCCTAGGTTCCTTCTCCCCTTTAATAAGGCTGAGTGCAAAATACAGGAGCACATAAGCAATGTAGTTTATTTTGGGTGGGGCAGGGTGAACTTACGGATGAATAGGAACTAGGTAAAGGGAGGATGAGTGTAGGGAACATTCCAGATATATAGAATAACATATGTAATGGTTCAGAAGTAAGGGACAGATTGTGGTGGGCCCAGAAAACTGCATGCCTGAGGTGTACAGTGGAAAGAAAATAATGTCAAGAGATGAGGGTGGAGGGGTAGTTGAGGCAATAGCACATGAAGACCTTGAAAGCTGCAATGAGTTTGAGTGTTTGTCCTCAAAATGACAAGGAACCAGTGAAGAATATTAAGCAGGAAAGTAGCAACGGCCAGATTTGCACCTTAGAAAGATTGTCATTCTGGCTGTGGTGTGGAGAATGAATTGGAGGGATGCCAGGCCCCAGAGAGATGAGTTCACAACCCAGGTTAAAATGAAGGAGCTTGGAAAATGTGGTGAAGAGAGGTAGGTAGAATTTGCAGGATGGGCTCATTAATTGGATGTGGGCAGAAATAAAAAGGGAACCAGCAAGGGTGATGTCCAGATTTCTAGCTTGGGCCCAGGAGCTCACAGGGTAAGCAGAAGGAGATGATGAGAGTTCAGTTTAGCATTGACATTTTGGATTGAGCTTGAGGATTCTTTGAGATATCTAAATGGATTTGTTCAATAGGCTGTTGAACCTTTGGGTTTCATATTCAAAAGAGATCTGGACTGGAGATTTGGGGATCACCAGCAAATAAATAATGGTATAATAGCAACCCCAGAGTGGCTGATAACCCATTGAGAATGCACGGCGGTGGATGACAATGGTTCCATAGCTGTAAGCCTGGGTGGAGTTCACTTTGCTTAACCAAAATTATTAAAATCAACAAATAATAATATCTGTCACTCTTCTGTGTGCATTCTGGCAAGATCTGTTCAAAGCTGAGTCATTCTAGTACATGACTGGAAGCTCCATGAAAGGAGCAGTATGTGTTTTATTTCCCACTTTATTAAACTACTTTCCCACTTTATTAAATATCCTTGCTGAGCTTATGCCAGCTAATCTTCCTGTTGCTGTCCCTGGTTGACTACAGCTGGAGAAATTATAGGCTCATATCATGGTTAGAAGCTGCTGCCAAGGATTTGACATTGGGGACTGCTATTTTATATGTTGAGAGCAAACTGGACTGAGATATGTGGATGTTTGGGAGGAATAATAATATTTATTTTTTTAATAATTAGGAAGGCAGAAGAAATAAATATACAGTCATTTCTCTGTATCAATGGATTCTTCATCCTCAGATTCAACTACCCATGGATTGAAAATATTCTAAAAAACAAATACAACATTTAAAAAAACCACAAATTTTAAAAATACAGCATAACAACTATTTACATAGCATTTACCTTGTATTAGGTATTCTAAGTACTCTAAAGATAATTTAAAGTACGCAGGAGGATGTGTGTAGGTTATGTGCAAATATTACACCATTTTATATAAGGGACTTGAGCATGTATGGATTTTGGTATGGGGGTCCTGGAACCAATCCCCCATGGATAACAAAGGATGACTGTATTTTTAAAATTTGTGCATCTTTTTCTTTATGTTCATAATAAAGAACTGATTAAGACATTCTTTAAAAAAATGGAATGCTGAAGAGACATTAAAAAAACCTGATTAAGTTTATTTATTGCATGCTATTTATCAAGCAAGACAATTTCTTGGAAGGCAGATTGAGTTAACAATCACATAACAAAATATTCCATTTGTTTTTCTTAAGCAGCTTCATGCAAGCCTCAGAAGTCAAGGGAGTGTCACTTCCACCACATGCTGCTCATTCCAAATGAGTCACTAAGTACAGCCCACCTTCAAGGGAAGGAAAATTAGATTCTACCTTTTGGTGGGAGGAGAGGCAAAGAATTTGCTGATATGTTTTAAAATCACCATGGTCTGAGAAAAAAGAGGCTATGTGTTATGGAGGGTTTACCCAGTTAGTTTTCTATTAACCACCAATCTTAAATTTCTCTTCCTTCCTTTTTTTTTTTTCTTTCCTCATTTATAGATCATAGCTATACACTGTGTCACAACTGGTAAGCTCCAAATCTAATAGATATTATCACTAACTTGAAAAAAAAAATGTTTAACAACATATTTATTACCTTTCAGTTCTGTAGACCAGAAGGCTTTAATCAGTTTCACTGGGCTTAAATCAAGGTGTCTGCAGGGCTGGTTCCTTCTGGAAACTCAAGTGGAGAATCTGGATTTTTGCCTTTTCTAGCTCCTGGAAGAAGCCTGCATGACTGGGCTCCCTACCGCTTCCTTGCATCATTCCAAACTCCTGTTTCCATTGTCACATCCTCCACTTCCTCCACTGTACCAACACCCTCTGCCTCCATTTGTTTTTTTTGTGGCAATATATACATGATATAAAATTTACTATTTCAATTATTTTTAAGTGTACTCATCAACGGCATTAAGTGCATTCACAGTATTGTGCAACCATCACTACCATCCATCTCCAGAACTTTCTAATCGAAGTTTTAAAATGTTGGCCCTTATTTTTTTAAGCATTATTTTTATTTTTCCTTTTAATGTGGTATATAGAAAGAATTGCAGCTTTTTGGGCATGGATAAGTTTCAAACTTCTCTGATCCTCACTTAACTCATCTATGATATTTATTAATAACAGAGTTGTACACACCACATGTGAAGAGTCTAGCACTGGGCCAGGCCCTTTGCTCTTAATAGCTTAGATCTAGTATATAAGACCACAGAGAATCTTACTTTTCCCAGTAATTCTCTAGAGGAAGGATAGCTTAACTCCTATTTAACACAAGGTCTTAACTGTTCTTTCTCTGGATGCTGAACATGATGCACTGGCTCCATCCACAGGCTCCCTTACCCTCAGGCTTTTCATTGGGTTGGCAGAAAATCTAGAAGGTAGGTAGGAGTGAGGCCAAGGTATATATTCTTGTGGTACCCTTCCTTCCACTTCTAAGTAATTTTTAAATGCTCCTCTGCTGAAGTTCACAGCTCCTGACCTGCAGTCCTCTCTTACAGCACTCTTTGAATTCTGGTAACTGCTCCCTCTTCTTGCCCCTTCAGGCGTTAGTCCAGGTAGATATATGGTAACTCATGCTTTTGCTAACCTATGCATGCTTTACCATCTCTTACTGGTTTTCTTAATTCCTGGCCAGACCTATTTTAAAAGTCCCCTCCTTTAAGATATCTTCAAATACCCTTTTTCCTGCTGGACCCCTGACTGATACTTCTCTTCTGTTTTGGAACAAATCTTACTCAGAACCCCGTTATGTAAAACAGACAGAAGTGGAGCCACTCCAGCTGATGTGAGGGTGAATGATGTAGGGCCTTGATTGCTTGCTTTTTCCCATCCACTGAGGTGGCCTCTGAGGACCCCAGGGATCAGAGAAACATACTTTGAAAAACACTGGACTGATCAAACCCAAGGAAATGCAAGCCCTGATCAATGCTGGGATGGTATTTCTATACAACACTCGTTAAATATTAATAACTTCACCTGACCACACAAATGCATTTCAGGAGCATGTGAGAACCCAGATTCAGATATTAGCTCCATTTCTAGAATTTACCTACACCATCTTCGTAGTATTTCAGAGGCTATATTACATTTGACTGGGTATTCAGCTTGAGGGTCCACAGGCTGGTCTTGGTTAGAAGATTGACAAGAATGAGGACGTGGATTTGATTTAAGATCAATATCACTTTGGTTTACTACCAAATTGGCAAATAGCTAATGCAAAGAACATTCACAAGATCAAGTGTGTTGTCATAGTTCACCATTGCTTTTCTAGTTCTCAAAATGTGTGGTCTTAGAAAACCCATGTGGAATGAGAAATCTACCATGTCAAAAAATTCCAACCATCAACTTTCGGCCCATGATTGGAGGAGCCACTTTGGCACTGAAGAGTCCAACCCTGCTTTCATACATGGGAGTTTTTGTTGTGCTGTCTCTATACTATTTTGTGCTCTGCCCCCTTGAGGTTCAAATGCAGTAGACGTGGCCATGGCCTATTACATATATTAAGAGCATTATTTTTAATAGATCTTAAAATGTAACTATTATTTGGTATTTTCCCTAACCCTGCCTCCAAAAAATTCAGTGGAGACCTGGTACTTCTTCTTCAGGTTGCTCAAGTCAGCTAAAGCCTGGAGAAAACCAGTAGGGACTAATAGAGAGTTCATGTATCTCCCCACTCCTCTGAAGTCCTCACCCCTGCCTCTCTCCCCATTCTGCCCTCAAGACCTTAAAGCAGCATAGATTGATACTAGGCTTCAATTAGTTAATTCAATGATGCTAATATAATTTGTCGAGAGTGAACAATTCAGTGAAGTTAAAAAAAATAAAAGCTACTTGATGCCAAATAACTGATTAGTGGTCCTGTGTGTACTGCTTTCCATCTATAAATTGTTTTGGCCTTACTTATACTGAGCCATTATCTACACTTTGCTTATCTTCTTGTTATTTTTCATGGACTTTCTTCTAGCTGCAAATGAATTATTTGGTTGTCACACATGAAATTGACAAGAAGGAAAATAGTTTAACGTTATTCTGATTTATAGAGGGCAGGAAATAAGTTGTGACCCATAAATATTGGGAATTTTTGAAGAGCCAAGAAAAATACATACATATTATGTCAAAAGAAAAAAGATTATCAGGTACGATCAAAGATTGTTGGATTGCTTTCAAGATTGTTGGATTCTGATCATATCTTCACAAATAGGAAGCTGTTAGCTTAGAGAACCTTAGAAGACAACTATTACAGGAGTAATTATACCTTTCATTCCTTCCATCTTTCCTTAATTCATTCAACAAGTATTTATTAAGTGCTTGCCATGAGTTAAGCACTGTTTTAATTTTGGGGGATACAACACTGAAGGGGAGACAAGATCCTTGTGCTCAGGGAATGGACATTCCTGTTGGGGAGACACACAGACAAATCAGAATGGTCAGAAATGGCAGTTTCTTTGCCATGCAGGGAATGAGAATGGGTGATGTGATAGTGACCACTTTAGATGAGGTGGTCCTTGAAGATCTCTCTGAGGAGGTCACTTTAAAAGAACAATCTGAATGCCGCAAAATTAGCCATAATATCTCAGAGGAAAGCATTTGCTACATAGGAACTGGTTGGTGTAAAGGCATGAATAGGTTTTGTACAATTGAAGAATAAAAGTCCCAGGTGGCTGGGGCATAATGAGCCAAGGAGAGGAGGTCGTCAGTGGGAGGCAGAGAAGCAGGCAAGGCCGGATCAGCAGGGCGTGTAAGCCAAGATAAAGTGTTTGGATTTCACTGGGATTGTGACGGGAAGCTACAATCAAAGAGAGTGACACTATTTAATTTGTATTTTTACAAGTTGTTCCTAGCTGCTGTGTAGCAAATGCAGGGAGACCAATCAGGAGACTATTATAGCAGTCGGGACAGGAGGTGAAGGTGCTAGTGACTAGGGTAATAATGAAGAGAAGTGGCAAATTTGGGATATATTTTGGAAGTAGATTGTGTCAGGATTTCTTGATGCATTGGCTGGTGGGAGGAAAAGTGGTAAAATAAAGAGAAACTCCAAAATTTTTGGTTTGAACGAACTAAGTAGCTGGTAGTGGTACATACTGAAATAGGAATACTGGCAAAGAAGTTTTGAAGATAAAAATGAAATACTTTTGTTTTGGCTATGTTATGTTTAGATGCTCCTTAGACATCCAAGAAGAAATATGAAGTACATAGTTATGTAAAAATCTGAGGAGAGGACAGGGTTAGAGATGTAGATTCTGGTGTCATGGTCAAATAGATGTAATTTAAAGCCAGGAGGTCCGTTAAGATCACTTCTAGGCTGTGCGTGATAGAGAAAAGCAAGGGCCCTAGAACAAAGTAGCGGGCATTCCAACATCAAGATATGCAGCAGAGAAGACATCAAACAAGTCTGAGAAGGAATGATCATTGAAAAGAAAAATCAGAAAGTACAGCATCAAGGAAGTCAAGAGAATAAAGTGACTCAAAGAGAGAGTGGTCAACTGTTTTGAATGTAGGAGAAAGTCAAAGTCAAAACAATAAAGTTGTCACTGGATAGGGCAATATGCAGGTTATTAGTGATTTTAACGAAAGTAGCCTCATCAGGGTATGTGGGACAGAGGGTTGATTGGAATGGATTGAGAAGAAAATGTATGGTAAGACGGTACAGCAACTGTAGATGTATAAGCCATCCTGGAGACCTACAGAAAGACAGGAGGGAAGTGAAACGGCAATGTTGCTGGTCATTGCAGAGGCCTATCTGAGATCTATGGCTGTTATTGTTAAATGATCCCAATGACCCCAGTTATATCTATGTATCTCTAGCGGTATTCAGCTGTTCCTATGCAGCATGGAGTAGATGGACAGTTGGGTTTAACCAGGGTTTGGGCTCTGCTAGATGAAAACAATGAAGGAAGAGAGAGGTAAAGAAGTTAAGCATATTTGCAAAAGGGGTACTACAAAGTTGGACCATGGGCTTTAGGCTGGGTTTTGACGAAAACAAGTAGGCTAGGGAAATGGCCGACAGTAAGAAAGTAAGAGGGGCCAGTGGATTGGAGGTCTTGCTGGGGGGCAGGGTCAAAAAACTGATGGTGTAGGAATATTGATGTACCAGAGCTGAATGGATAGGAAATTAGAGGTCAGATGGGGCAAGCAGAATTGTTGTATATGGGAAGCTGCTATTAGTGAAGGTATTCTTACACGATTATGTCTCACCCACTGCTTATTTTCTTTTTGAGTAACCAAGTTCTATACTATATTATTCCTGTGCTGGAGTTATCATAAACTGCAGGGAAATACACAGATTTTTTTAATAACCCTTGTGCCTAAGCAGTAGATGAAAGCCTATTAGTCGAAAGATTCTACAGGAGAATTCCAGTAAGGAAGGCCTTGGCATGTTAACGCTAATAACCAGTTTTAGACTAATTTCTGAAAAACAAAAAGAGAAAACAAGTCACCTCATGTCTAGAAAGATGGAGGAGTGTGTGCTTTGTAAGTGCATTATCAATAGCGATTAAAAATGTATTAGTTGTAGGCATGACTGTTCTGCTGGACCATAGAGACACACACAAACAACACATAGTAAAAAAAATGTCTGGGACAGAAATATCATATTACATTATATAATGCGTTATATTTACAAAACACTTTAAAATCCATTAACTCATTTGTAAATAATACCTAATTTGCTACATCTTTTCTAAAGATCTAGAAGTACTTTCCAATAAGCATTTCATTCATTGCTTCATAGACTCCATTCATTACTTGTGTTTTTTTCCCCCTCTCCCAGCATGGTTAGTTCCATTATTCCTGTTCCTTCCCTATATAAGCAATATTAAAGGTTTCTCTTTTCCTCCCAGTGTGAAAATTGAGCCTCTTGGCTTCTGAATACTGGCAGAATGGTCGGCTGCAGGAGATGTGATTTTTGAGTTAAATAACGACATCGTGCCCAGAAGTCAGTTCCAAGTCCACGTCTTGTTTTCGCACAATGTTTATCTGTGACCTCATTTTTTCTTAATCTCTAAAACAGAGGCATTAATGACAATTTACTTCATATATCTATTATCAGAATAGGATTTAAAATTCCTTATGAGAATAGGCCATGCATGGGCTTTAGAAAGTGCAACATGTTAACATCAGCCCGTTAAATATCGTTATGATCCAAAAAGGACAACCTCAAACTTCTCTTGCCAACTTAAATTCCAGCTTCTTCCTATCCTTTTTTTCTGATTCTTTACTTTCTCTTTGGCTGAAATCAGAAGCAGGAAGGGAGCAGGGAAGTCGCCCAGGGTTGGAAAAGGGGAGGGAAGCCCAACAGACCGGTTGAGCCCGCTTGCCATTCTCCAGCCCGCTCGGCCCAGGGCTAAGCCCTCGCGTCAGCGTTTCCAGCAGAAATGAGGATCCAGCCCAGGCTCGACACTGTGCCCAGAGCCAGAAGCAGTCTCGGGAAGGGTCACACTGGCAAATACTACAAAACAGCCTGAGGCGCCGACACAAGCAGGGACACCCCCAGGCCGGGCCTCAGGGGTCCTGGGCCGCCCTCCCCTGGCGGGCACGCGGTCGAAGCGCGGGCGCGGCACTCTGACGGGGCCCGGGCGTGTGCTCGGCGGCCGCGGCGTCCCCCGGCCAGCCGGAAGGAGCGGTGGCGCCAACGTCCTGCCGCCTGTCCGTCACGCAGACGCCCGCGCTGCCGCCGCTTCCGATTGGTCACAGGCCCGGGCCGGCCCTCTCCCAGGCCCGCCTCCCGCAGATGGACGGGCCGGGGGCGGGGCGGCGGCGGCACCGCCCCTCGGCGGCCGCGGGCGGGCCCGCCCAGCTGTCAGTTACGGGGGCGGCCCGGCGGGCGCTCGCAGGCTACCTTGGCGCTCGCCGGCTACCTTGTCGCTCGCTCGCTCGAGCGCGCTCCCTCTCGCCGCCCGTGGGGAAGTCGGGGCCGCCCGAGCGGCCGCCGCCACCGCCTCGCCCCGACCTCCTACCCCGTCCCCTCCCGGCCCGCCCCTCCCGCCCGCGCACCCCCGAGTAGTGAGTGGCCCCGCGTAGGGTCCGGAGAGTCACCGCGGCGGCGCCGGGTGGTGTTTAGACCATGTTAAGGAGGATTTTGCAGAGGGTAAGAGAGTGAAACCGTCTTTCCGGCAGCACGTGAGCGGGGGAGCCCAAGCCCGGGGCCGCGGGCGCCGCCGCCGCGCAGAGCGGCCGAGGTGGCAGCGCGGGCACCCCCTCGTCAGCGCGGGCTCCTGCCTTCTCTAGGCCCCGCAGCCCGGCGGGCGCTTAGGCCGCGGTCGTCCGGCCCTGGGGCGGGCGGGGCGGGCGGGGCGACGGGCCGGAGCTCCGGGGGCCCTGAGCGCCCAGGCCCGGCTCCGCTGCGGCGCGGGGCTGTCAGGGCGAGCCGTGGGTGTGGTGCAGGCGCGTTCCTCCCGGGATCCCAGAGTGGGAACGAAAATGGAGAGTTGGGGTCTGTGGGACTGGCCGGCCGGCCGCCTGCCGGGCTGGAGAACGCCCCGGGGGAAATTGCGGGCAGCCTGCTTCGCTCTTCCACACCCTCCGCGCCCACCGTGTCCCCCAACTTGACACGACATGGCACCTGCCACACACGGCTTCCCTGTCTCATCTGGACCACATTGGAGGTAGTGTGGTGAGACCCGGCCTAGCGTGGGCCCACTCGTGGGACTGACACTTACTGGCAAAGTCAGCTGAGAAGGAAGATATTACTCACTGTTGGAAACTTTCTTTTAATTAAAAATGAGTTTCCCCTGCAAGGCCCAGTACCTTATTTTAGCTCTCCAAGAATAAATCCGCAGTAAGCTTTATGAAATGGTATACACTTGGTTTCTTCCAGTGTTATCTCTACTTGAAATCTGGAAAACCTTGAAAGATAAAAGGATTAGAGAGTATTGGAAAACTGTAGGTGTATATCGTTTAGGAATCAGTTCCTAGAATAACATTAAAATCTCTTTTCCTATAAGAGTTACTGTACTCAAGTTTTTGTTTTGAATAGCTTAGCTTTTTTCTGTCTTCTCTTTTTGAGGCTGATAGAGTACACAAAAATGTAGATGATTGAAAAGTGGGTGCCAAACCAATTAGTTCTTTACCGAGGGAGGATAACTAGATCAAAGGACAAAAGAAATTAGTGAATTTGTAGTATTCAGCCAAAGAATGTGTCAAAGAGAGTTGAGTCATCCAGTATATAGAAAGGGAGTGTTCTTGCTTCTGCATAGCTTTCTGGTGAAATGTTGAAGTCATGTGAAACTTGATCATCTATTGGTTAACTTCTTTATCTGACACCCTGTATTGACATTTGATTATATTTTGCAGTGATTTTTGTCAGGGTTTTGAAATCTTGATAAGCGATGATTTTGGCAGTAGCAAGGGTATGCCCTTTACTCTCCCTATCACTTAGTTTGTTCAACAGTAAAGATATCTGTGTGTGATTTACTTGCAGTACTTAAGAGATTTTTCTTTTATTAGACCTGGAGGAACTGATTACTTCCTGTCTCAGATTGTGTTTCTGTCATAGCTCCACAAGTGAAAATTAATTTGCCTGTGGTTTGCTTTAAAGTTTATTAAAAAAAAAAGTGTTGACTGATTTAAGAGTAGCTTCTGTTAGTTACAGATTAGTTTTTAGAAATATAAGATGCTTTCCCATACTCTTGGTTTAATGTTGTTAAGCATTGAGATTATATAAAGATCATTTTTAGTGTTGGTTCATACATATCAACTGTTACAGAAGCTTCAGTTGAAACTACAGAATTGAGATTTATTTTGTTTTTTGCTGAGATGTAATACTGAATCGTCACATATGAATAAGTCAGTTGACAACTGACTTTCTCAACTGTGGCACTATTGACATTTGTGACTGGATAATTCTTTGTTGTAGGGGGCTACCCTGTGCATTATGGGAAGCTTAGCAGCATCCTTAGCACCTACCCCAAATCCCCTCATTGTGACAGCCAAAAATATCTCCAGATTTTACCAAATGTCCCCTAGGGGCAAAATTACCTCTGGTTGAGAGCCATTGTGTTAAATATATTCACTCTTTTTTTTTTGAGACAGAGTCTCATTCTGTTGCCCAGGCTAGAATGTCATGGCATCAGCCTAGCTCATAGCAACCTCAAACTCCTGGGCTCAACATTCCTTCTGCCTCAGCCTCCCAAGTAGCTGGGAGTACAGGCATGTGCCACCATGCCCAGCTAATTTTTTCTATATGTTTTTAGTTGTCCGGCTACTTTTTTTCTATTTTTAGTAGAGATGGGGTCTCACTCTTTCTCAGGCTGGTCTCAAACTCCTGACCTCCAACGATCACCCTGCCTCAGCCTCCCAGAGTGCTAGGATTACAGGCGTGAGCCACTGCGCCGGGCCCTGTATTCACTCTTTAATAGGAAAGTTTGAAGTGTTTCTCATGATTAACTACTTAACTTTCTTTTATTTAGTGTACTTATATTGAGTTTCAGTAAATTCCAGGCATTTATGCTAGGAGCTGGGAAACAGTTTAGTAAGATACGGGTCCTCCGTTTAGAACTCATAGCCTGGTTGGGGAGGTGGACATTTAAAAAGTAATTATAGTGCTATGTAATAGAATAATGAAGAGTACTCTGGGAGCCGCTGTGTGGGATGATGATAGGGCAATCAGGGAGAGCTTCAGGGAGGAGAGGATGTATACAACTCAAAAGAGGGAAAGGCATGTCAGGCAGAGGGAACAGTAAATACAAAGACATGGAGTCATAAGTGGAGCAAGTAATACTAGGGGGAGTGTGAGCAGTCAAGTTTAGGAAGTGAGATGATATGCAGGGATTGGTGGGAGATGAAGCTACTGAGCATAGCTAGAGACCAAATTATGAGAAGACCTGGAGTCCCTTTGAGGGAGTTCAGCTTTTATATTGTAGGTGGGTCCGTGTTAATGCTCAGCATTTAATAGGGATACTTTGATAAAAGTCTTAAAGAAATCTGGTGATTTGTATTACTACTTTAGAACCTAGAATATGTATTTTATTAACTGTACAGGTGGTATTTACTAACAAGCATAACTTGAATCTTCATATAACATGGAAACCATTTTATTTTACTATTAATATAGTTGCTGATTTAGAGATTTGTTTGAAATGGTCTCCATGCTTTTAATTTATATTGTATTCCTTTAACATTCTGTTTTAGATGACCTTTTGATTTTAACAATTGTAATTTTCTCCTGAATAATGTCCTCTAAATAGCATTTTTGAAAGGAGAGACAGACAATGTGATTATGATCAATGATAACTCATGGTCTTTGAACATCACCAATACAGTCCCAGGGTACTTCATAGAAATTTGGTTTCTGGTTCTCCTTCTGCTGCTCCTTCTTCTGTTTCATTAGCTTAATAGATGGTGTTTCTCTGAGGGTTGAAAGGGCCTGGAAACCCCCCCATAAAACCAACACAATGAGGTGGCTCCAGTATGTATGTATTGAATATTTTGCTTAATGGTCCTTTGAAGAAAAACATGAATTTAAAGTGCTTGATGGCCAGAAAGATGATTGACATTTAAAGTTAGGCAGTTTGTAAATTTTGTTGCCATTTCTTTCTTAAGGAGCTTATTGTGATTTAATAGTAATATATTTCCTTTTGCTAGAAAATATCAATATTTCTAAAAATGGATTTAATTATTCGATAATTGTAGAAATAGAAGGGCTGCTTTTATGGTCATCAGGTCTGTCTGATTTTTAAAATGAGGAAGTAAAAACTGAGGGAAATTAGTTGGTATATGAGGCAACACAGTTAATAGATGTCAAAGACTTCTAGAGACTAGAGCCAAATTTTCCTAACTCCCAATCCATTTCCCTTTTCCTGGCACTTTGCTGCCCTTTTCTTTTGGTAGCCAAAGGTTGTCAATCAAGCTGCTGCCCTTTTCTTTCATTACTCAACTATTAATATGCTTAGCACTATGCTAGTCACTGTGGAAGATATAGGAAAAATATGAGACCCAGCTTCTGCCTCGAGGAACTTACATAATTAAGTGCCAAAGTAAATGATACAGACAATGAAGGCTGTAACAGTACAGAAGAGGAAAGGTCAGAATGAGCCTGTGTGAGTGGGACTGAGATGGGGTTTTGAAGAATATGAGTGACTGAGAGGAAAAGTTTCATTGCAGGAAGGAGTTAGAGTGTAAGCAAAGACACAAAGAGGGGAGTGAGTTCATTTCTCCTGCCCTCCCTCCTTCCTGAGCAAATTGCCTTTCAACAAATAAATATTTATAACATTTGTTATGTGCTGGATACTGGGGATATAACAGTGAATGGACACAATCTCTGCCCTTCAGTAGCTTAAAACCAAGTGACTTTAGAGATAGAGGTCTATTTAGAACAGAAAGAAATTGAGAAATTTGCAAAGGTAGTGGGAAACCTCATTGTGGAGATACTTGGTTGTTGAGCTCAGCACTGTCCAGTGCCAATGTGAGTCACATATGTAATTTAAAATTTCTAGTAGTCATATTTTTAAAAAGTAAAAGGTGAAATTACTTTTAAAAATATATTTCCTATAACCTAATATATAATATTTCAACATGCAATCAATATAAATATTAATGAGATATTTTACATTCTTTTTTTTGTACTAAGACTTTGAAATGTAGTGTGTATTTTACATTAATGGCACATCTCAATTTGGACTAATCACACGTATCAACAGTTCAGTAGCCTTGTGTAGCTGGGGGCTACTGTATTGGACGATACTAACATTACTGTATTAGTCTAGTTGGAGAGGTATAATCTTTAACTTCTCATTTGGAACTCATTTCAAACTTAAAAAAGTTGCAAGAATAAAATAATATATGAAACACCTATATATTCTTTATTCAGATTCACCTATTATTAACATGTTACCCTATTTACTTTATCATATGCACACTTCTCTCCTCTCCTTTCTCTCTCTGAATGTGTGTAATTTTTTTTTTTGTGGACTATTTGAGGGTCAGTTACGGCCCTTCACCTCTGAATACTTAAATGAAGAATAGGAATATTCTCTTACATAAGTACAGTGTAGTTGTCAACTTTATAAATTTATATTGGTTCACATTCTATAATTCCTATTTCACAGTTGATCTGATGATGTCCTTTGTAGCATTTTCCTCCCTCCAGTGCAAAGACCAGTTAGGCTTAGATGTTATATTTAGTTGATATTTAGTAGATATATTTAGTTATTAGTTGTTTTAGCCTCTTTTAATCTAGAACATTTCTGCAGCATTTATTTGTATTTTATGATGTTTTTGAAGAATACATTTTCCCTCCTGACTTTTTTTTTTTTTTAAACTAGAGTGTTCCTCATTCTAGTAAATGAGGTTTGCCTGAAGTTTGCTTGTAATTACATTGAGATTATGCATTCTTGGCCAGAATACTGCTAGGAGATACTGTGTCTTTCTCAGGTTATCACATCTGGGGTCCATGATGTCTTTCTGTTCTTCCGAGATAATGTTAATTTTGATTGCCCTGTTAAGGATCAAGGTGTTGCCCAGTCTTGCCACTGTGTAATTATTGTGTTTTTTTTCTTCCTTTGAAACTAATGGAGTAGTTTGTGGGGAAATAATTTAAGACCCTGCAAATATCCTGCTCCTTATCAAAAATTTTCTCCTAGATTTAGCATCCACTATTGATTCTTACCTGAGCTAGTCTTCACCACCATGGCTACAAAATGCTGATATTTCTACTCTAGCACTTTCTCCACATTTACCAATTGGTCTTCGGTTCTGTCCCTCCTTCCCTTTCTTTCTTTCTTATTGGTATGCACTCATTAATTTCCATTTTTTAATGATTTATAATTTGTCACTATCCATTATTTTGGTGCTCAAATTGTCCCAGGTTTGAACAGTGGGAACTCTTTCAGGTGGTTCCTGTGTCCTTTGACATGCCCCCATCATTTTGCTGAGCACATTCTTACTTTCTGGCATATGAAGATACTCCAAGCTTATCCTATACCTACCCCTTCCCAACCCCGAAATTAACCATTTCAGTGAGGAGCCTTGATTCCTTTTAGTGAGGAATGGTATTGTAGACCAAGATCTGGGGTGGCTTTGTTTCTTGTTTCTTTCAGCAGACAAATCTAACTGAAATTTTGAACTTTCTTCTATAAGCAGTAGGAAATCAATAAGATTTTATTAAACAGTGAAATATACATACTTGTCACATAGTAGGAGTTTAATAATATTTATTGAATGATTGTTGAAAGGAATGTTTTAGAAAGATTAATTTGCTAATATTATAGATGATGTATTAAAATTATAGGAGAGTATAAGCAGAAACCAGATGGCAGTGATTTTTAATATTTCAGACATAATCAAGTAATCATGATTTGCATTAGGATGACGATATTGTGAACAGAAAAGAGGTGATGAGGGTGTGATGGCTCACACCTGTAATCCCAACAGTTTGGGGGGCCAAGGTGCGAGGATCACTTGAGCCCAGGAGTTCGAGACAAGCCTGGGCAACATAGTGAGACCCTGTCTCTACAAAAAATTTTAAAAGATTAGCCAGGCTTGATGGTGTGCCTGAAGTCCCAGCTACTTGGGAGGTTGAGGCAGGAGGATCACCACTTAAGCCCAGGAGTTTGAGGCTACAGTGAGCTATGATCATACCACTGTACTCCAGCCTGGGCAACAGTGAGATCCTGTTTCTAGAGAAAAAGAAAAGAGGTGATGAATAGGGAAGACCTTTTGTGAGCCTACTATGTCCTGTGGAGACAATGTTGAGTAGAGCAGACATGAATTTTTGTGGAGCTTAGTGTTCAGTGGAGAGGAGTGGAATTGTTCAAAGAATCATGTAACTGTATCATTACACACTTGGATGAGCACAAGAAAGGAAAGCATAGGGAGCCCCCAGAACACACAACAAGAGGGCCTTGACCTAAACTAAGGTGTCAGGAAAGGCTTCCCGGATTAGTTGCACATTTAAGTTTGATGAAATTTTTACTAATTTAGTAAAGTAAATTTTAAAAAGTGATAGCTAATGGAATTTTCTTTTTGTGTAGTTTTTTTAGTGTGTTAAGAATAAAGGCCAGGAGTGCTGGCTCACACCTTTAATCCTAGCACTATGGGAAGCCGAGGTGGGAGGATCGCTTGAGATCAGGAGTTCGAGAGTAGCCTGAGCAAGAGCGAGACCCCGTCTCTACTAAATATAGAAAAATTAGCTGGGCGTGGTGGCTTGTGCCTGTAATCCCGGTTACTTGGGAGGCTGAGGCTGGAGAATCCCTTGAGCCCAGGACTTTGAGGTTGCTATGAGCTAGGCTGATGCCAGGGCACCCTAGCCCAGATGACAGAGTGAGACTCCGTCTCAAAAAAAAAAAAAAAGAAAGAATAAGAAGAGGTAAAGATATAAAAGAATCAAGGATAGAACTAAGAATAAAGACGATATTAAGATGTAAAAGAACTAGGGCTACAACTAAGTTTCAGGCGCATCTCCCCGTACCTCTGTCCATGTACTGACCTTGCCATTCCTCAGTAATTGTGTTGCTCACAATTCATCTGTTCTCTCAGTTGTCCACATTACCCAGTTCAGGTGACACTAGGAGTTATTTGCTTGCTTTTTTTCTTCCTCCCAAGCCACCCTATACTAATTAAGGGATTGGGTTTTTGGAATCAGATCATCATTTAAGTCCTGGCCTTCTCCGCTCATGAGGGTGAAGTCCTGTGCAAAATTCCAATCTCTCTGAGATCTAATTGTTTAATCTGTAAATTGAAGATAATATCTACTTCATAGTGCTAATGAAGGATTAAATGAAATAGTGTTCATGAGGCACCACAATATCCAGCATTTAATAAATACTTACTATATAATAGCTATTATACTACATGTTTCTAGAAAATTTATTACATTGTTTTTGTAATTTGTTTATTGACTGCTCCCCTACTAGACTCCCCTAGGGTGAAGGTTTTGTTTTCTTTCTTTGTATGTCTAGGGTCTAACACAATGCTTGATGCCTGGTGGTTTTTCAATAATACATGTTGACTACTTGGTGGCTGTGTAGAGAGGATGACTTCATTAAGGGAGAGAACAGCTAGAAAGTTATTGTAGTTCTTAAAATTGTTACATGTTAGAATCCTTTGGAAACCTTAAAAATTTTTTTAGTTTCCCTATTGAATCAATTTCTAGACCTCTGGCTGTAGGTCTAGGGGATGATGACAGCTTCAATTCAGGCAGTGGCTTTGGGGATAGAGCATAGGTTGATTTTTAAGGAAGTTAAGAGATAGAATTGATAGGACTTATTGACTTACAAGTAGTTTGGGTCGCTGAGACGATGGTGGAATGGACCAAAGTAAGGATAGAGGAAGAGGAGGAACAGGTTTGGGGAAGAAGGTGAATATAAACTACAGGTCTGGACTTCCCAGTGGAGAAGCTCAATAGGCAAGTGGAAATTTCAATCCAGCACTCAGGAGACAAGTAGAGGCAAGTGTTAGATATGTGTGAGAAGTTACGTTACATAAGGACTGAGAAGTGGCCACTGAATGTGATAACTAGGTCATCCCTATTTCAGTTTCAAGAGAGTCATAGGGAGAAATGAATGATTGGGAAGTAAGGAAGTAGAAACAGGGAGCACAGACTACTCCTCCAAGAACTATGGAGGTGAGGAAATGGAAAGCACTGAAATATTAAATGCACTAATGTAATCTGTCAACTTTGGATCATGTTCTAATAACTTTTTATTTTCAAGGATTACAGACCTCCTCAAATCAGTTTAAGTTGAAAGCGAGATTTATTGTAAAGTTTCAAAGTGATCTAAGAACAGGAATTGCTGTATAGTTGGTTGGGTGTCTGGAGAGTAGAACCTACAATGGTGTCAGGGACAGAGATAGGTCTTTTCTCAGTCTCACACTCTCTCATGGACCCCTGGCTTCTTGCCTTTGCTTCTCTCTGCCTGTCCTTCTTGCTGCTCCTTACTCAGTGTGTTCAGGACTTCGGATGGCCATCTGGCATGCAATTCTACACACCTTTCACGTTAGCTTTTCATAGCCAACTGGCCCAGTGTCTCATTTCCCAAACCCTGAGAGAAGAATCTAAAATGTCCTTCTCATCTTTTCTTGTCAAGTCATGCATGGGTCTCTGGTTGGCTAATAGAGTTGCTTCCTCTGGGTCAGGTGTCCATTGCTGGTCTAGTCAACTGTGACTGGGAGTGGGGTGGGGTCTTAGGATACTTAAGATTTTCCCTTCTAAGAGTTGTGGCACTGTGAAATATATCTTTTTCAGGTCATCTTCTATAAATAAGCTTTACCATGGCTCTGAAACAGTGATAATCATTCTGATTAGGTTCATTTGGTTCTAGGAGTAAGGATCCATCAGGTTAGCTCAAATATTAATAATAGAATAGTTATGATTATAAGGATATACTCTGCAATAAAAAAGATGGAATTTCCTAGAAATCCAAAACCAAATATATAATATAGGGCTGAGCCCTCTGAGTCATTTTTTTCCTGGAAGGCTTTGCAGGATCTAAGGCAGTGCTATTTGGGACTTACGTGACAGGGCTTTGTAGATTTTCTACTGTAGGGTTCAGCTGTTAAAGGACTCTGTGACCTTTCACAAACTGTTTGTGTCCTTTGTATCTATGTACTTTTGTTTCTGCTGTCAAGTAATTTTCTTACCCTCTAGTTTTTTTCTTAACTATGTATCTTCTGTACACTCTTTGAAACTTTGGGTGGATTGTAATTTTGTTTTGCTTAAATGCCTCATGTACTCTTACTTTATCTCATGACTACAGTATATATAGCTTTAGTGCCAGTTTATGCAGCTAATTGGTCATTTCTTTTCATAGTTTGCAATTCAAAGGCCTAAACATGGGACTCAGATATAGATGTTCCTGCATTGGGAGAGATTATTTATTTATTTATTTATTTTGCCTCTGGGCCATTTTATTGGCTGCTAGCTAGACTTGTGAATAGCTGCTTTTGAGTCCAGGTGATCACATCTGGTCAATTGGCAATAGCCATGGGCTTATACAGCCCACCTGTCTTGGGCTATCTTCTCAACATGGATGGACTATGGTGGGGCAGCTTACCTTAGGATGGATCATGGCCATTGTATGCTGTCTAATTGATTGACATATTTAATACAATAAGGTGAATAATAGTTGCATAGACATGTGTTTAAATGTTGCATGGGTCATTGCAGTAGGTGCAATTTAATAAAGATCACATTCTTTCCCTCATCTCAGTTTTTTAATATCAGACTATGGTTAAGTTTTACATAGTATGCTAATATAAACGTCTTTCCAGAGTGTCAGTGGTATTTTATTTGGACTTTATTAACTAAATAATGCTTGGAAAATGTTTTAAGAATTCCCACCTTTATGCTGTGCTATGCCAAGATACATTGCTTTGTGGATGAATTAAGTGGTTGTTAGATCATATTGAGTTAGGTCTCTGAGAAGTAAGTGTGAATTTATTTTGTTCTGTAATACTTGTACTTTTCTTTGGTAAAAACTTATTGTATCTTTGCAATTGCTTACATATTTTAAGCAATGGTTTAGCTTTAAAAATAAAAATATTAACAATATTAAGAGAATGTATTTCTGATTATATAAATAAAAAATCATGTATACCATGGAAATTTGAAAAGTTCAGAAAAGGAAAATTGAGAAGTAGCATAGGGCTGTAGCATAGTGGATAGTTTAACATGAAAATCATAAGCTTTGAAGTCACGTGGATCCCAGCTCTGCCCATTATTATTACATATTTTTGGTCTTAGCTAACAACTAAGTTAGCTTTTTTAACCTTATTTCCCCCCCTTAGCTAAATGGGAGCAATCCTTTGCCTTTACTCAAAGGATTGTTGTAAGGATTAAATGATATTATATAAATCAATTAAAGTGCTTAGCATTGTGCCTGTCATAGAATTTATATACTATTATTATTTATAATAAAAAGATAAAATATTTCATCAAGCATACCACCAACTGATATTTCTTCAGCTAGTATAAGGCTCAAGTTTCTTATGTACATCATTTTGAAAATGCACACAATCTAGAGGAAGTTTATATTCTGACCTTTATAATAAGATTCATGCCTCAGGGTTATTTTGGTTTTATAAAGCTTTTGAGTTTAAAGGCATCAGAGCAAGTAGAGAAATCACTGAATT
The DNA here is from genome assembly GCF_020740605.2 of Lemur catta. Classification (NCBI taxonomy): domain Eukaryota; kingdom Metazoa; phylum Chordata; class Mammalia; order Primates; family Lemuridae; genus Lemur; species Lemur catta. The sequence goes on from NC_059133.1 coordinate 25,475,993, forward strand.
TGGAATCAAAGGACCTGAGTTCAGGTTCTGCCTCTGCTACTAGTGTGATCTTAGGCAAATCATTGAGCTTTACTGGGCTTTATTTTCCTTATCTGTCCAATAAGGGTGACACCTATGTGATCTCTAAAGTGCTTTTCAGGATAAAAGTTTTAGTTGAAAACCAAAGAAGAACCAGGATTTTGAGTATGCACATCATTTGCAACCCCAAAGTAGCATTTTAGGTGTGTTATATAACCTATTTTTTACTCTATTCTCCAGTGTCTTTTCTAAGAAAAAACAAGTGTTTTCAGGAATCAAGGATTCAGTGATAAAATTTGTTAACTCACATAAAGTGCACATGCCACATAGTAGCCTCCAGAAGATATTAGGTCTCCTATTTTTTTGTTTGTTTGTTTGTTTGTTTCAGACAGTATCTTACTCTGTTGCCTTGGCTAGAGTACAGTAACATCATCATAGCACACTGCAACTGCAAACTCCTGGGCTCAAGTGGTCTTCCTGCCTCAGCCTCCTGAGTAGCAAGCACATGTTACCATGCCTGGCTAATTCTTAAATTTTTTGTAGAAATGGGGCATCTCGCTATGGTTGCTCAGGCTGGTCTCAGACTCCTGGCCTCAAGCAATCTTCCTGCCTTGGCCTCCCAAACTGCTAGGATTACAGATGTGAATCATGGTGTGGGGCCAGGTTTCCTTCTTCTTCTTCTTCTTCTTCTTCTTTTTTTTTTTTTTGTCTGTTCAATTCCATACTAAGGACTCCTTCTTTGCTGAGATCTTTTTCCCTCCATTTTATTGCCCTTGATGATATCTTAAATGCAAGTGAGATACATTATTATAGTCCTACAGCTATATCTCCATTCAAGATGGAGCATATTCCTTTAGCTGCCTGGAGTCATGGCTGCTAATGGCTCATAGCTACATCTTTTTCTGGGAATTGTCCTTGCAGAAGGAAGCTTTTTCACCCAAGATTATGTTTCCTTCCTGGAAGCAGCTTGTATTTAATTACTGATTAATGTGGGGGATACAAGAATTATTGCTTTTCCTTGATTAGGGACTTAAATGAAGGACCATCCCAGTTTCGGAACTCTTTGTAGGATTAGCTGAGGCTGCTTTTGTATTAATAATTGTGTTACTGTTCAACACTGTTCAGCTTCTCCCTCTGCCCAGTCATGTTTTCTCTATGCCCATACAGGTGTTGTTCTTGAGATCATTTCCCAATAAGCCTCCTGCATGCAGTTTTCAGCCTCAGACTCTGTTACCTTGGGAACCCGAATTATGGCAGTCATCTACCATTTGGCTAGTCTTTCTCAGGGATTTTTGCATCATAGAAAATGATTATATTAAGGATGGGTTTTAATTTTATGAATTTTGTGTTCTATTTCTTTGAAACTGATATTCTACATATCTTTTATAACAGGAATCTGTTGCCAGTAGATTACAATTTTTGTTAGATTATAAAGTGTTACTTAGTAGGTTTTTAAGTCCATTTGACAGTCCATGATTTTGATCATGGTCCACAGATGCTGTGTTCAGGAAATTTTATTGTCAGCACCTTTCTCTGTTTCCTGCAGTGATTATAAGACTTTTTAAAAATGAAAGGTAACATTGCCAAAACTCGACTGCAAACCCTTATTCTGATATGTTTTTGTGTCTGTCTATCCATATTTGATGAATCAAAACACTATAAACTTTCCAATTTGAGTTGGTGTTTGGTTAAAAAAGAAAAAAATATATGTATACTCTAAACTTGCCTAAAATATATAGATCAGTTTTAATTATATGTTAGGTATTTAAAAAACTTTTATTATCTCACTTAATATTAGGTTAATTTTAATGATGTCTATAAGCCCAATTTAGTGACTAGTAACTTATCTATAATTAGTTCTAATTGTCTCAGTGTCTTACTGACTTGGATGGTTGTGAGAGGTAAATTATTGTCATGTAACTATTAGTAACTAGTAACTTTTAGAGTTTTGAAAATGACCATAAGAAAGAAGCATATATAGAGACTGAAAATACGTTTGACATACTTTTAAATTAGCCAATTTAGGGCCCAAATTAATCACAGAATGAGAATTTTAGAGCTGGAAGGACCCATGATCTTTTCCTATCCCTGTAGTTTATCAATGAAGAAATTGAGATGAGAAAAATTAAGTGTCTTGATTGATGTCAGAGAGATGAGCAAGAAACATTTTGAGATTATAGTGAGAATATTGGATTGAGACCTCAGAAACCTAAGTTTTAATTGCAACTCTACTATTAGATAACAGAATGTTGTCAGACAAGTCAGTTATTCTTTCTAGAGCTATTAGTTTCTTCATCTATGAAATGATTGCAGTTGGGACAGATGATTTCTGAGTGCCTTGTAGCTTTTAAATTTTGATTCTAGGTCTTTTTTTTGGGTGAGGTGTACTTAATAATATTATGTGTCTACTATTTACAATATATCTACCACAATGCCAGACATTGATTTAAACATTTTACATTTATTATTTATTTAATCTTGACAAAAATTCTGTGAGGCTGACATTATTAGTTCCATTTTACGCATGGGAATTTCAGGCTTAGAGAAATTAAGAAAATTTACAAAGCTTTTAAATGGCTAAACTGGAAGTTGAAGGTAGGTGTGTGTGACTCCAACTTCTACATTCTGAATCACTATACCTAGATTTAGGTGGACTTTTGTTTTTGGAGCACTGGATACTCTCTGATGAAAATAAGAAACAACTGCATTTAGATAGTTATGTGTTTCTGACCTCAAAGCTGGCATAGTGTAAACTGTGTGCCAGTCATTAGTCAGGAAAGACTTAGGAGGCAGAAGCATATTGTGCGCTGGTGCTTGAGAAATTTTGGAGAGGGGTGGAGTCAGATGCAACAAGAGGGATAGACTTTTAGAGGCCACTTTGAGAGACAAATTGAACAGGGATTACATTCAATTTAGTATTAATAATTTAACAGTAGGGGACAGTATTCTCTTGCTCATTAAAGTTGTAGATGGCTCTAGGTTAGGTAGAATTGCTCATGCTTTAGAAAATAGGAATTGTATTCAGCTGAAAGCTGATATAAATGGGTTAGGGTTAAATGTGTTATATTTGTAAAGAAGCTTACTATTGCATGACATATATGGTTTTATGATGGGTAGAAAAGCATCTGTGGAGTTACATGGAGAGTTCTATGGTACCTTAAGTTTTCTAGGTCATTGCTGCAAAAACCTGAGTAAGCCTTCTGCTTCAGAATTTGATATTGATCAGGACATATTCAGTTTTAAGAAGATGGAGAAATGAGAAGAAACTCTGAGGACAAAAAAGTGTAATTGAGGACAAAAAATGTAATTAGCAAAGATGAATTATGAGACAAGTTTAAAGATGTTAGGGTTATAATGGTGATTAGAATGAAGAAGATTGGTTTTCAGGGTTGAAGTTAGAGCAAGAAGAAAAGGACTTAGACAAATTTTGTATGACATTTGAGGCTAAGAGCTAGGAGTTAGGATTTAGAATATAGGAAGTATAAAATGAAAAGTATAAGGCCCCTTCCAATAATCATTGCTAATATTTTCTTCTGTATTCTTCTATAATTTTTTGATTGTTAATGTCCATTAACATTATACAAACATGATCTTACTCCCATATGAGTTTGCATTTCTTCCCACTTAATATAATGTTCAGATCTTTCAATATCAGCACTTTCAGAACTACTTTTATTGTTTGTTTATTTTATTTATTTTTTCTTTGAGACGAGGTCTCCCTCTGTTGCCTGGGCTGGAATACAGTGGTGTGATCATAGCTAACTGCAGCCTCAAACCCCTGGGCTCAAGCAATCCTCCCACCTCAGCCTCCTGAGTAGCTGGGACTACAGGCACATGCGACAATGCTCGGCTAATTTTTAAATTTTTTGTAGGGACAAGGTCTTGCTGTGTCACCCCAGGCTGGTCTCAAGCTCTTGGGCTCAAGTGATCCTCCCACCTTGACCCTCCAAAGTGTTAGGATTACAGACATGATCCATATTCTATTATATGGATTATCAAAATTTATTTAACTAGTTCTCTATTGAAGGATATTTCATTTATATCCAGTTTTGCTGTTATAAACAATGCTGCAAATAACATGCTTATACATATATTTAAGTAGCACTTTTATGAATTTGTCATTGGGTAATTTGCTAGCAGTGGCTCAGAAAGTATGTAAATTTTTTTGTACTTAGTTACAGTCTCTCTAACAGTGTTTGAAAGTGCTGGTTTTCCAACATTCTTTCCATCAATGAATATTATCTAAGAATAAAAACATCATTTTACTTTAATACTGTGAAAACCAGATTGGCAGTTGTCATTTTAGCCTTCCAGTTTCTTGTTTAATTTGAAAAGATAAAAAAAAAAGATGGAAAACAGAATGATGTAAATCCTGAACTAGCTTCATTAATTTTTTTTAATGTATGAACAGTATTATGTGTTAGTGGATTCAGGCAAATTATGTTTATTGTGTTACTACATTTTTTGTAGTGAATAACTCCCTCTATATAGGGCTCCCATTCTTAAAAAAGGCTTCTTCCTTCTTTTGTGGAGAAGATATGACATTGTATCTATTGTATCTAATTGTAGCTATTGCTGTATGATAAACTTTCTCTGTACTTTGGCTTACAACAACCACCCTTTTGTTTGCTCTTGATTCCATGGATCAACAGTTTGGGATGGGCTTAGCTAAGCGGTTCTTCTATTGGTCTCTCCTGGAGTTACTCAGATAGCTGTAGTCATCTGTTGCTTGGCTGAGATGCATGGTTTCAGGTCGCTTTACTCATATTGCTGGTTATATGCATTGGGCCATAGGTGTCCAAGGCTAGCTTGGGTTTATGTGGTGGCAGAGGAGTTTCCAGCAAGAGAACACATCCCACTGTGCAAGCACCTTTCAAGTCTCTGCTTGTATCTCATTTGCTACTCTACCATCAGCCAAGGCAATTCTCATGGCCAGCCCAGAGCTGATGTGAGAAAAGATTATATAAGAATATTACAAAGGCATTGACACATAGTCCTGATTCATCGATGGAAATTACCATAACAAACTACTGCTGACACCGCTTTGTTCTTTCTTGTGTTATAAGTAAGTACTACAAGAGAAGTATAAATAAGGGACATAGTAGAGTTTCAAGGATAGAAAGATTTCTTATTTGAGAGGGAAGGTTGAGAGAAGATTTTATGATGTCTTTTGAGTTAGACTGACTTCATCGATATTTGCAAAATGATGACTTTCTAAATCTTTCATTCCTTTTACATGTATTAACTGAAATTTTACTGTAAAGAACTTTTCCTTTTTTTTTGTAAAGAACTTTTCAACATAAACCAGGGCTATTTAGTTACCCTGAATTTTGGTACATACTGGGAAGGCAGGATAAATGCTTAATTATTTTTCTTTAATTACAAATTTTAAAATAAGAATTGGTACACTTGCTACTTCAGTAGTGATCACTGACGTTTGCTTACTAAGTCTTTGTGCTTTCTCTTTCCTTAAGAAAAGAGAATTCATGGATTTTAAAAATAGACTTTATTTTTTAGAGCAATTTTAGGCCCACAGAAAAATTGAGCAAAAGGTATGAGATTTCCCATATACCTCCTGCCTCCATGGGAGATTTCCCATACACCTCCATGCATACCCCCACCCCTCCCCATCAGTTATCAGCATTTCCCACTAGAGTGGTACCTTTGTTACAGTTGATGAATTTACATTGACACATCGTTATCATCTGGAGTCTGTAGTTTACATTAGGGTATAAAAGGTTCACTCTTGGTATTGTACATATTAAGGGTTTAGATAAGTGTATAATGACATGTATCTACCATTATGCTATCGTACAGAGTAGTTTCACTTTCCTAAAAATCCTCTGTGCTCTGCCCATTTATCCTTCCTTCCTCTTTAACTCTTGGCAACCGCTGATCTTTTCACTATCTTCATAGTTTTGCCTTTTCCAGAATGTTGTATAGTTGGAATCGTACAGTATGTAGTCTGTTCAGATTTGCTTCTTTCACTTAGTGATATGCATTTAAGTTTCCTTCACGTCTTTTCATGGCTTGATAGCTCATTTCTTTTTAGTGTTGAATAATATTCCATTGTCTGGATATAACACAGTTATTCATTCATTCATCTACTGAAGGACATCTTGGTTGGTTGGTCACATCAAAGATCACTTATCACAGATCACCACAACAGATATAATAATAATGAAAAAGTTTGAAATAGTGTGAGAATTACCAAAATGTGACACAGAGTCACAAAATAATCACATGCTTTTGGAAAAATAGCACTGTTAACTTGCTTGGTGCAGTGTTAACACAAACCTTCAATTTTTAAAAAGTATAATATCTGTTAAACACAATAAAGCAATGCACAATAAAATGAGGTATATCTATAAATAAATGTGCAAAGTATCTGTATAAGGAACAAAGAAATAAAAGGAATATTGGCTATTCAATTGGAGAAGTTTGCTTACCTTTAACATAAACATTTTTTTCAACATACAAGTAATTTAAGTATAGATCTAAAATTCTGAAAAAAAGTGTGGCAAAAACAAAAACCAAAAAACTAAAAACCAAAACTCTCATCCTGTCTTGCTATAGAAATTATTATTTGTATTTATAATTTTTTATAATCTTTTTTCTTATATAGTTTTTATATGTAATTAAAACAACACTGTATATTTTCCCATTTTATGCAGTTCTTATAAATCATTTTAATGGATGAATTCAAAATAGCTATCAGTTCACCCTTATTTGGCATTTAGATTGAATGTTTAATAGTGATGTACAGAATGTTTGAGGCAAATGTGAGGTGAGTAGTTTTCAGTCTTGGGTACTTGAGGGGCGTTTCAGTGGAGATGTCTTGCAGAAAAGCAGTATTGGTCACTGATTAAGAACCACACTGCTCAGATTCTTTCTTCTGTTTATTAGCCATGTGACTTTGAGCAAGTTACTTAATCTTTATGCAACTTGGTTCTCTCTTGTGTAAAGTGTGAATAATGCTAGCATGTAACATATATATTTTTAATAAGGATTATTGAGTCAATTTTTGTGCTCTAAATCAGGAGTCTCCAACCTATGGTGAGTTGTATAATTATTTCACCATATATTACAATGTAATAATAATAGAAATAAAGTGTACAATAAATGTAATGTGCTTGGATCATCCCAAATCCAACCCCCCCTCCCCCTCTCCCAGTGCCCGGAAAAATTGTCTTCCATGAAAACAGTCCCTGGTGCCAGAAAGTTTGGGGACCACTGCTCAAAATCATTTTATCCAATGTTTTATTGGATTTCAAATTCATTTAAAGTAACACTTAAATATTAATGAATGATAATGTTAGATTGTAAATGTTGCAGGGGAAAAAGAAGACCTTTAATCCTCCAAAATATGTCTTTGGTGTTGTCATATCAAGTATTGCAGACAAACTTGTAATAGTTGGCCTGAGTGAGATGATGGGTGACTAGATAATTTGGGCTTTGTTGGTCATTTCTGCATCATCGTAGTTTTAGTTTGTGTAGTAAAGAGAGCAATACAAGAGGAATCACAAGATCCACACTTTCTGCTTTTTTCTGATTTTTGTTAATAGTATAATCATAAGCAGGTCACTTAGCTGCTTTAAATCTGTTTTCTCCTCTGTAGAGATAACATCTACTTTGCTTGTCTTAGAGATGTCATTATGAGTAAATAAGATGTTTATTGAAGGTGACTTGAAGACTATATAAAGCATTATATATGTAAATAAGCATTATTAATTTAAAATGAGAGAATGCATGTAGAGATCTTGATACGGTATTAGGCACAGTCTTCCATAAAGGATACTCTTAGTACTGTTTGTTATTGCAAAGATACCTACTTTTCTTATGTGGAAAGGTTTAGATTATTAAATGGCTTGTGAATATATTGTTAATATCTGCTTTGGTTTTTTCTCCCCTTCTGTTTGTGTTTCAGACTCCTGGGAGAGTTGGCTCTCAAGGTTCTGATTTAGATTCATCAGCAACTCCTATAAACACAGTGGATGTCAATAATGAAAGCTCTTCAGAGGTATGAAAATAATAACTTGGCAATAAAATTCAATATTATTTAAGGGAAAATTAGCAAATATTTGGTATAATGATTGGTGACTTAAGCTTGTCTTTTGTAGGAAAAATTCTCATAAGTTTTTCTTACACATTGGAATGTGACTTTTGAATCATATTCCTAATTATACACCTGGCTTAGTTTTGAGACTGGGAAAGTGTGTACTAAGACTCTGAAAAATAATATTGTCAATTTGTCTTTAATGCTTTAATCTCAATTTAATGAAGATTTTTAAAAGTCTATTTAGAAGGAATTACTGGTTAATTAGTATCTCTGTGTGTATGTACTATCATGAACTACTGGGCTAATGAAAAATTGAGTTATCTACAAAATTTGTATATTATTTGCTATCTTCATTTAGGACTTTGTAAGGACTTTTATCTTTGACATCTTATTAGAAAGTAAGAGAAAGTAGATACGTCTAAAAAATAATGCAGACTTTTTGAAAAGTTAGCTTTAGTAGTTGCATTATTATTATTATTTTTAATAAGCAAGTAATATTTTCTCATTATTGAAAAGGAGATAAGGAAAAAGAAGAACATAATGCTGTCACTAAGAGATCAACACACTCAACATTTTGCGCTGATAGGTTTTGTCAGTTATCCCTTCCTGGGCCCAGTTGTACCCCTTATCCAGTCCCGTTTTCTCTTCTATACCCTTCCCCACCTCTTGGTCTATTTGCATACCTTTCTGGATATGTCTCTCTTTTTATTCATTCATCTTTCCGTTTTGTCTCTCTCTGACCATCTGTCTCTTCATCATCTGTTTTCAGGTATGTGTATATTAACCATAGTAAGATTTGAGATGATTTTGAGAAGGAGAAGAAAAGTATCAGTTGAACTTTATTAAGGACAAGTTTGAGGAAATGTCTTTAAGAAAAATGTCCCATAATGTGTTCATGATATAATGGGCTCAAAGTGCTCAGTTGTAACCCAGGAAAGGAATCTAGCAATAACTGTTTAACCTCAGTCAGAACAAAAACAAAGAACAAAAACCAACTCTAATTTAGCAGCACCTGGCAATATTGCTATATTTTCTTAATAGGGCCATTTTCCTACAATTCTTTAGATTGTTCTAGAAGGTTTTTTAATCTTTTTTTTCCCTGTGATCTGCTTCTGTTTACCACTATAGCTTCATTTCTTCTCACAGTCCTCTTGATACTTTCTGATCTAGGCATATTGAACTCCCTCTGCTTTTACAGTGTGCTTAGTTTTTTCTTATCTGTGGGCTTTTGCATAAGCTAATCTTTATGCCTTACCTGCTTGTCTTAGGCAATTCTGACTGCTATTACAAAATACCATAGATGGGGTAGCTTATAAACAGCAGAAATTTCTTTCTTAACAGTTTTGGAGGCTGGAAAGTTCAAGATCAGGGTGCTGGCAGATTTGGTGTCTAGTGAGGGCCCATTTCCTGGTTCATAGATGGTGCCTTCTCCCTGTGTCCTCACATGGTAGAATGGGTGAAAGAACTTCCTTGGACCTATTTCATAAAGGCACTAATCCCATTCACGAGGACTCTGCCCCCATGCCCTAATCACTTCACACCTTTTAATACCTTCGCCCTGGGTGTTAGGATTTAAACATATGAATTCTGGGGGGACACAAACATTCAGACCATAGCATTGCTCTTGCTTTTACTTTTTTGTCTGGTTAACATCTGATATCCTTCCGTTATTTTTGTAGATATTACTTTTTTCAGTGGACTTTTCTTGCCTCACATGTAGGACAGATGCTTTTTCCATGTGCTTGTGTGAAACTGTATTCTTTATTTTTTTGGTAATGGTTATTCTGAGATTCATTCATTTATCAAATATTTATTGTTGACAGTTACTGTTCTGTATATTGGAGATACAGCAGTGGATAAAATAGTAAAACAGCTTTATCCTGGTGGAGCTTACATTGAAGTGAGTGGAAACAGGGAAAAAAACAAAACATACTAAAAATGTACTGAGTTAGACAATTGGTGTTATTGAAAAAAATAAAGTAGGAAAGGGGGCATAGAAATTGTTTTGGGCGGCTACAGTTTTTAGTTATCAGGGAAGGGGATAGTGCAAAAGGAACTGAAGGAGGTGAGGAAATGAGTCATGTGGGTTTCTGGAACAATCGTTGTTCTAGGCATGTGGAATAAGTGGAAAGTCTCCTGAGGTAGGAGTGTGCCTGGCATGTCAAAAAAGCAGCCAGGAGGCCAGGGTAGCTCTAGCACAGTGAGTGAGGGGAGGTTAGGTCAGGGAGGTGATCAGGCCTACCTTTTGTAGTCCTTATAGACATTCCACAGACTTTAGTTTTTAACTCTTAGTGTGATAGGAAGCCGTAGGAGAGTTTTGAGCAGGGAAATAACAAGATTTGATTCACATTTTTTGTAGGATACACTTTGGCTGCTGTGTTGAAAATAAACTGTAGTGGGCTAAGAGTAGAAGCAGAGGTGTTGGTAGGCTATTGCAGTGATCCATGTACAGTGTGGTGGTGGCTTGGAGCAGAATGTAACAGAGGTGCTGAGATTCTGGATGCATTTTGAATGTTGATCTAATACGATTTTCTGATTAGTTGGGGTATAAAATGTAATTATTTTTGGTAACTTTTTCAAGAATGCTGTTAGCTTCTTGCAGGAAGAGACTGCCTTATTTACCATTGTGTTCTCAGCATCATACTATAGAAGCTGGAACATAGTAATCACATTGAATAAGTACTTTAAAATTTTTCTTTTTTTAAATTTATTTTTAATTGACACATTATAATTATACATACTTATGGGGTACAGTTTGATGTTCAGTACATTATCTATGTTGTATAATGATCCAATTAGGATAGTTAGTAAATCCATCATCTCATGTATTTATCATTTCTTTGTTTTGAGAGCATTCAGAAACCTTCTTCTAGCTATTTTGTGATAGACAATATTTTACCGTTAACCATGGTCACCCTACTGGGTAATAGAACACCAGAAAGTAAATACTTTTTGAATGAATGATTGTATGTGGAAACTTAGTAGTGAATAAACAAGAGTAAAGTGAAAGGTAGCATAAAGCTATGGTGGCAAAAACAAAAAACATCTTTTAAAGAAGTCTTATTCTATGGTTCTAGCACTTGAGACTGTGGTTGTCTGGAAGACAACTCTTTCATCAGAAAAAAAAAAATGAATTCATGTTCCTCACTTTCATCCCCTGGATAATCTACTTTAAGGGTTGTTAACAAAAGGAATAATGATAGTAATGACAGCTAACTTTTATTGAACGTTTTCTTTGTACCAGGTACTATGATAAGTGCTTTACGTGTATTATCTCATTTAATGGTCATGAGATCAATATGAAGTAGGTGTTATTGTTATCCCCCTTAACAGATAAGGAAACTGAAGGTGACATAGCTACCAAGGGTGGTATGAATTCAGGATTCAAGCCCATGCTATCACTTAAGTGCTACCCTGTCTTGCCTCCAGCTCTGGAATCTTGTTTTCAGTCTTCCTCAAAGTGACTTTAGTAACTCAAGGAACATTTTAGCCTCCCAGTTCCTTAATTTTGTCAGTGCCAATGACCTTTATTACCTCTTTTCTTGCTACTCAATTCCATGGCAGTACCTTCTACTTCATCATCAGGCAGAATGGTTTCACTTGAAATATTAAAATCATATCTTCCCATTCTTTATTACAACTGTTTGTCCTCTCAAAACATTTCTTTCTCATATTCTCACTACTTTATTTCCTTGGCTTTGGTCAGTAATCCAGGTTTTTGATTGCTATCTTTTCTTCTACTCTCTCAGTCCTTTCTTTTCATTTCCAAGCATACATCTAATGACAGTTAATATTTGTTGAGCACTTAAAATGTCTCAGGCTCTGTATTAAGCATTTTATGTACACAGTAACTCTAGAAGAATAAGTGTTAATATTAGCCTCATTGTATAGATAAGGAAACTGATACTTAGCAAAGTAAAGTGATTTCCTTAAGAACATATAATCAGCGTTGGTTGATTCCCAAATCCACATCTATTTTTGACACTGAAACTCATGATGTTATAACTGTTATAACCTTTTGTCCTCATCACTGTCTTCATTTTATTTACTTTCTCCCTGATACTCTCAATCTCTTATTTTCTCACCCTTCTACCATTCTTACTTGATAAAACCTCAAGCCATACATAGATCAGTGTAACAGCCCACATTTTAAAATATAGGTACTGTTAGATGTAGGGAATTTGAGAAATTGTTTTAGAATGGTTTTGTTCGACTCAGAAAATTAGAAGGAGGGATCATCCACTAGGAATTATGGCTGTGGGCAAGAATGGGATCTCAGGCTAGTGGAATAAACTCAGACTAAAAATTGCTTTCATCGAGAGAGCTTCTTTGTAGAGAACATTATACCACATAAAGGTATTTTTTTGTGCCTGCCAGTAATTTCTTGATCTAAAAGAAAAGCTACCTTGCCAATAGTAGGTTTCAGATAGGTAAGGGCAAAGTGTCATAAACAAAAAGAATTAAAAGTATCATAAACGAAAGAATATTCCGACCAAAGCAACTGGGTGCTAAAATAAGAAAAATAGAACCAATGAAAATTTAAAGCATAAGGATTGGAGCTAATTTTATGAGTCCTATTTCGGATAGATCTTTCACAGTTACTACATGAAAATTTTCCTTACCTATACTAAAAAGAGATATGCTAATTATTTTCCTATTCTATTTGTGTTGTCTATATTTTGTTTTATAGAAAACTTTTTCTGTATATCCTTCTAAAAGTTGTTATTTCACAGGGTTTCATCTGCCCATTATGTATGGAAAGATATATAACTGCTATTGATTTATCGGAGCATTACCAGAAAGTGCACGCTGAAAATGAAACAAGAGGACAGGAACTTCTTAATGACTCCAGTGTTACTGTGGGTCTTGTATATTTTGTTTTAGCAGCTTGGTTATGGGTTGCTCAAAATAGCTTTGGTTTTCCTTGCCTTGGTGTTGCTTAACTTTTTGCGCTACAAAGGAATATGGATTGCTTTAATGATGCATGCTTAAAGGAAGATTCCAAAGGAAAAGAGGCTCTTGGGAAGTCTGCTTGGTTTCTCTTACTGTTGCAGCTGTCCTTCTGTGAATTTGTAAATATAAAAATTTAAGTTAATATTTTTGTATAAATTTGCTATGAAATATCAAGTGAATTATTTTTTCAACATTTGTAAATTATATCATTATTATTTTGTTAATGTTTTATTAATGAATGTGTTACACTGTTTTAGGTTAAAATGCTTTGCTCCTACATAGATAGAGAACTTTGCATATGGATAGTTATTTTCCTTATTTGGGAAATACAGCATCGCGACTTGAATCTAAGACTGTCTCAATCTTTGTTTTAACTCCCCCAGACTTGAGGGAGGTGACAGAATGTCACACTCTTATAAGTAACAGTGGATCACCCCAAAAATATTTCTCTCAGTAGTGTGGGGCTGGTACGTATCTAGGGCTGAGGGTGGGAGTAAGTGAGGGGAAGCGTTGCCCATTTTTCGGCTGGAAAGAATTTCTCAGATGATCTTGATATATCTGTTTTCTTTGAAAATCACTATGGTATTCTAAAAACAAAGAGAAACATAGCTTTTTTTAGTCTTTTACAAATCTTATAAAAGAATGCAACTTTTTGTATAATACCACAGAAGACCAAAAAATATGACTTGCTTTTTGTCTGTGTATAGAAGAAAACAATCTCTTCATAGAGAACAGATCCACAAAAAATAAAAATAAAAACAAAAAACCTCACAAACAGTCGCCTATTTAACATATTAATGGAGTACCTTTTGCGTAGCAGGTATTTTGGTAGGTAAAGGAGAGATACGTAGGTAAGATAAGATCTCTACCCCAGAAAGTTTCTATGATAGTTATTATTTGCAAAAAGAGTACAATGGCTAATTCAACTTGAGGGAAACTCAGGAAAAATTTCACAGAAAGACAATTCAACCAGACATTCTCTGTAGTGGTGGAGAATGAGTGCATATTGGATGACACCAATGAAACTAGCCAGATTAGTGAAACAAAGTGGAGGCATAGAAGATTCTTGGAAATCTGCTTAGCATTTTACCAGTTATCATCCTTCTAGAACTTGTGAATCAACTTTTTTTCTTTATAGGTTAGCTAAAATCAAAAGTAACCATGTCACCCACTTGTCACTTATTAAGAGCTTTCCTTTTAACTAAATGAACACTTGGTATAACAACAATATCCTAAGTATTTAATATCAGGTTTTAAGATAAGTTCTTAGCTGCAGTGGATCTGAGATAGGATTACAGATAACTGAACTCTAAGAGTAAGGAATTTATTATTTTTAATCTTAAGGAAATTCTGTTTTTTGGAAGTTGGTGACAAATTTGGAATAATTAAGGGAAATAAATGTAGCTGGCTATTTTTAGTACTTTATCATTAGCTAATAGTCCTCTGGAATGTATCTATCTAGTAACCTCAATCCTCCTAGAGGTAGTTTAGAAAAACATAAATGGAGAAAGAGTCTCTTAAATCCAGAACTAAAGATCATGCACTCTCTTCATGGAACATTCCTTAGGCACTCATTCTGAGCCTATTTTACTTTGTTTTAAATTAATGATGTGGTTTTAATAATAAACTTTTTTTCTTAATCTACCCTTTCCATCCATCACAGGCTAGCATTCTTAGAATTATTGTGCTAAGAATTTTTAGAAATGACTGTTGAAATACAAAGCAGGGTATAGGAAAACTAAGAAATACAGGTACAGGAGTTAAAGAGGCTTGCCAGAATTTAATAGAGTGGAAGACAACCATTCAGTAATTAATATTTATATCTCTGAGACATCAGGCAAAGATTTAATATCATCTGTTTAAGAAGATGAGGAAGTATATTTATTTTAGAAAGATTTATTTCTATCAGAAATGTCTCAAAATTTTAGTTTTATTTAAATGTGCAAGTTCTAATTACATGAAAAATTCACATATGTAGACTAATTCTATAATGAAATACATATTACTGATTTCTAAAATTTCTCTTTAGGAATGAATCAGTTCTTTTTGGGATATTAACCTGGTAATATTTGGAAACTTTAAGAAGGTATGGCATACCTCAATGTGATCATTAGCTTTCTGGCGCTCTTAGGTATCTAGAGCCAAAACCTGGAAATAGAGACAATAGCCAAAAAGCCAAAGTTGTAAAGATTAAGTAGTATAATAGGGATGTAGACTCTGAGGAACACTTTATAATTTACTTTCTGGTGACCAGCAGAAATTGAGATGCAAAAGAGAAATGGCAGGCTAAATGTTATAGGGGTTCATGTACTGTTGAACTAAAGGCACGTCTACTAGTATTGTATAACAGTTACTGGGCAGAAGATCTAAGAATGCCAAATTAAGCATAATGTACAGCCATTATGAAACATGGTGGTTATTACACCAGCTACATTAACATGTAGGCTGGGAGGATTCATTCATTTCGAAGACAATGCTGAGCACCAAATATCTCTGGAGCCTAATGGCATCACTGTGTTCTGATTTCTAAAGGCACATCCTCAATACTACTGTCTTTGCTTACTTCAGGAGTTTCATAGGGGATCATTGCATTCATTCCCCTCTTGTGCCCCTGCCCTTTACTCTGGCTCTGTGATCAGAACACACTTAGAAGCTCCCTGTTTCCCAAATGTAGCATACCTGTTTAAATAGTGCTTCCCACACCTTTGTTCATGCTCCTGTATTTGCTTAGAATGCCTGTCTTTTATTTCTGCCAGACAATCTCCTATTCATTCTTTATTACCTAATTCCAATGTCTCATATATATACATATTTATACATACATGTTTATGTATATATGCACATATACATAATTGCAGCTGCAGTGAGGATGGATATGAGATACATACATAATATGTACATGTGTGTGTATGTAATTTTTGGTAATTGATTAACTGCTGCCAGATACTTCCCTTGTGTTCCCATAGTCCTTTATATATACTGGTATTATAGCATTGTATGGTAATATTTGTCTACATATCAGTATCCCCCATAATCAGTGAGTCTTGTTCCTGACACATAATGTGCATAAATGATAAATGAAGGTATGCATTTTTTGCATCAGCATCCAATGAAGGAGCAGAGGTTTTATTTATTTTTAGTTTTTTACATGTTAAGAGAACTTATGGCATAACTCATTTTGTCCCCTTGGAAGCTTTTCTAATCTGTAAGCTGTTACAGATCTTCTGTTTCTTGCCAAGTTCTGCGCTGCCGGGTTTATTCATATTTCAGTAAATAAATACACAATATAGAAAAATATGGTAATACTACTATAGCCATTAAGAAAATATATATGAAAAGATCCAATGTGTTGTGTATTATAGTGAGTGTAGGAACTTGACAAGCTAATGGAGGTGCAGTTGGAGGAAAAAAGCAGTATATGCAAAGGCATAGAAATTTGAGATACCATGGAGATCAGACTGCATAGGCCACTAGGGGAATGGTCATGTAGGACCTTGTGTGCTGTATTGATGATAAAGGTTAGTGAAGAATATTGAAGACTCTGTTTTAGAAAGTTTCCTCTGGCAGCTGTGTGGAAGATTAATTAGAGAGAGGGAAGACTAGATATATCATTGCAGTAGTCTGGACAAGAGATACTAAGCGCCTGAACATGGACAGCTGCAGTGAGGATGGAGATGAGAAGATAGAAGGGAGAAATGTTTAGGCTTAGTCTTTTATTAGAAATGAGACTGAGGAAGAAGAGTTTAGCATAATATTTAGGTTTCTAGTTTAGGCGAAGGATGGATATTGGTGAGAAAAGGAGATTTGGGAAATGAATTGAGTCTTGGACTTTTTGTATTTTAAATGCATATGGGATGCAGGTAGAGATAGATGTTGTTGGTTATAAAGATCCAGAAGAATTCTGTAGAGGGTTCTTGGCTAGTCATATGGATTTGGGAGTCATTGAACGTAAGTGATGGCTGAAACTGTTTGCATTATTATATACCAAGGAGAATGTTGAGTCAGAAGATGGGGAGGTCATTGAAAGAGCCATGGAGAAGAGTGATTTTTAAAGGGAATTGTGATTTGGTTTTTATAGAATAAAGAGAGGATGATCATTCTTATACATAAAAGCTGTATGTTCCCATAACTTTCCATAGAAGCTTCAAAGTCATAATGTATTTACTTGTTACTCACAGTGTGAAAATACACTGAGGCACACCACCCTCACACACATTCCATTCTATTTTTGTATCTGTAATAGAGGGATGTTTTAGAATTACAATGTACTTGATAGAAGCAAAACAAGCTTATTTCTTGCCACCTTGAGTTAGCAGAATTGTATCTGTAATAACTTTATCACATTTTTGCTAATCACTATTTTGTTTTTCTTTTAATGAATGAAATTAAATATTCTTTATTAAATATTCCTGCAGAATAGATTGCATGAGGATATTCTTGTAGATTAGGGTGAAAGACGGGCTGGTAGTGTTTTCAGAATTGACATCTGGTAATATTTTTAAAAAGTAAAATTGTGGAGTAAGGCATCCTTAAAACCCTTGGTGTGGGGTGTGTATGTCTGAGTGTTTGTGTATATGTAAGTGTGAGGAACTACTACTTTATTATCCATAAAAAAATTTTGAATGTAAATAATTTAAAGAGTAATTCAAAGTTGAGAGAGATCTCTATTGTATATTGGGTTGATGATGATGAAAAACTGTGTGATATTTTGAAAACTACTGACAACTTGAAGGATAAGAAATTGAGTAAATAATTTTCTATAGGACCAACAGATAATTGGAGAGAAACCTATGTTAGCCTTTGATTTGCTAATTTGCTTTGCACTGAGGTGCTACAATGTAAGCTTTAATGTCATCTGGTTAATCATTAATTCAGTTTCATGAACTAAGGTATTTTTTCATATATATATGTATATTTTTTCACATATATATATTCTGCCTCAGTTCTTTGAAGGCTAAGGCTTTGTTTTACCATTTATGTCTTCCACAGAACTATTACAACACTTGAAATTATAATCAACTAATATTTATTGAATAAAGTCACTAAAAATTAGCATATAAAAGAGTTTATTTTAAGGAAGTCACTTATAAGGGTAAGTTAGTGAGTTCAAGAGATAGTGTAGCATTCTGGAAAGAACATGGGATTTGTCCAACAGACCTGTGCATATCCTGGTTTAGTTAGGTTTGTGACCTTAGGAAAGTCATTTAACTTTTCTGTGATTTAATTTGTTCTTCTATAAAATGGTGATAATAATACTTACTAATAAAGAGTTGTGAGATTTAAATGAGATTATGTAGGGAAAGTGCCTGGTGTGTAGTATGGACTCAATAAACAAATAGTCATTATTATTATTACACACTCCATCCCACATCTAACAGCTATCTATACCAGTTCTTCTCAAATATTTTTGATGGCAACCACTTAAGAAATATACTTTTTTGTCATCACCCAAAGCAAAAGCTAGCAAAACATTATTTATCCTTGGTAGAATATTATTAAAAAAAGTTCCAGCCCAATAGATTGATGATTCATTAATGAATTACAACTGGAAATTTATAAAACATGGATCTATATCAGCATATTTAACATAGCACTGTAGTTCGTAGTCTTAACTGTATAATAATTCTAAGATTAATTATAAGTTTTTATATTTTATGGGACCATACATTAAGTTTAGACATTTACTGTGTTAACCTTAGGTTAGCAAAGAAATTTACTGACTAGAATATTTCTCTACCATTGTAGGTATCTGCACTCTGTGGCAATTATGAATGATTTAGTGTATTACTTTTTTCCCCTTAGTGATTGGAGTGCTTCATCTTCTTAATTTTTTTTTGTTAGCATTTCTATAAAGTAGATTGAAACAGGTATTATTTTGCAAATGGGGATATCTGGAAAGAAGAAGAATATGATGGCAAATCTTTTCAACTAATCTTCTAAATTAGAACTCCTCAAATTAGAATTTGGTATTCTAGCCATTAATTCATTCAACCTAAAAGATGGTTGCAGGGGTTTTCTTTGTATTTTGTGAACTTCAACCAGAATAGACAGTGAAGTACCTTTGCATGATACTGGAATTTGGGATTAACACCATAAATTACAATTTACTTAATGGCACCATTGGTAAGAATAAGACATTTGACCATATTTCATAATATGCAAATTGTGATTTTGAAATATGAAATGCTATTTTGAAACTTTTGTTCTGCTTCTTTCTATAGGGCTTCATATGTCCCCAGTGTATGAAATCTCTTGGATCTGCTGATGAACTTTTCAAACACTATGAAGCAGTTCATGATGCTGGTAATGATTCAAGTCATGGAGGAGAGGCTAATATTGCTTTGAAGCGGTACAGTATGATAATTTTGAAGTGTAATATTGTTATAGAATATGCATATATCATGGTTTAATCATGATTAGTTTATGAAAATGGTAATTTTTTGTATTTAATTTCAATCTGTCCTCATTTAGCATGGCCTTCTTCCCTTATTATAACCTGTTCAGTCCTTGATCAGCAACTATCTATACCAGCATTTACAACATGGTACAGAACTTTTATTTTTATTTTTATTTATTTATTTATTTTGAGATAGGGTCTCTCTCTGTCACCTAGAGTGCAGTGGCATCATCATAGTTCACTGCAACCTCAAACTCCTGGGCTGAAGGGATCCATCTGTCTCAGCCTCCCAAGTAGCTGGGACTACAGGTGTGCGCCACCATTCCTGGCTAAATTTTTTTTTTTTTAAGAGATGGGGTCTTGCTATGTTGCCCAGGCTGGTCTTCAACTCCTGGCCTCAAGCAATCCTCTCACCTTGGCTTCCCAAAGTGCTGGGATTACAGGCATGAGCCTCTGCACTTGGCCAGAGGTCGTATTTTTAATGGAGATTGTGAGTTATCAAAAGAAGGTTAAATTATATTTAACATATTCTGCTTAATAAAGAATGATATGCTTTGTTTAAATAATTTTATAGCAAGTTGTTATAATAATGAGTTTAGCCAAGAATTAAAATTTAATTTTTAATTTAAATTTTAAAAAAATGTTGCTTATAATCATCAATATAATAAGCAGCACACGTACACATTATACTTTTTGGCAATTTAGCCTGACCATTTTGAGAGCTAAAACTAAACTAAAATATAGCTACTTAGAGCATCATCCAACAATCTAACTTTGCTTTTCTTCAGCTATTGGCAAAAATGCTATCTTTTACCCACACTCCGGAAAAAAGCTTGATTTCATTCTACTTGTAAAAAATATTTTTTTCATGCTTTCCTTGAAAAAAATACTTCTTGTTTTATTAATCTGCTCTAACACAAAAATACTACATAGAGAAAAACTGATAACTACATAACTTTATGGTTGATAGATAATATAGAACTATAAAATATGATTCTTTTAATTCAAATATGTGGGAAAACCAGTGCTTTGGGGAAGAATCGATCTTTCTTTTTATATGATTATTAATGTTCTTTGATGTTTTCATATATAAGTTAATAATTTTGGCCAGTATTCTTTGTCATTTGTTAGGAAATAGATAAAATATATGTAGTTATCTTAAATCACATTATAAATGTCTTTGTATTTAATATCAACTTAACAGAGTTGCATTTTCGGCTATGAATGAGACCACATTCAGTATATGAACTTTCCACATAAAAGCATCCACAGTCTACCCTTGTTCTTAACTTTTCATTTAGTATTTAGTTCACTGACTGACTTCTGCTCTACCATTCTCCTGAAATTGCTCCTTCAAAGGCCAGTAGTAACCTGGATTATTTCCAGTTCTTATTTTACTGAACATCAATTTGTGTTATCTATTACTGTCTAGCAATCCACTCAAAGCTTAGAGTAGTTTAAAACTATAACAGTTTATTCCGTCTCATGACTCTTTAACCGAATGGTTCTGTTTAAGTGATGTAGTCTGTGGTCGTAGGAAAGCCAGAAGGTCAATGTGGCCTCACATTCATGGCTGGACATTGGTGTTGGATGCTGGTTGGGAGCTCAGCTGGGGCTATAGGCCATGGGCCTCAGTCCTCTTTCATATGGGCCTCTCTATGTGGCTGCTTGGACTTAATAAACCGACAGTTGGATTCCAAGAAAGTGCATTCCAAGAGGGAAGCAGCAGAAGCTTCCAGTCTTCTTTAGGCCTGATTCTAAAGTGTCAAGAGCATCACATCTGCCACATTCTATTGGTTAAAGTAGTCACAGACCAGGTCAGATTGAAGAGGCCTGGAAGTAAACTTTGTCCTTCATTGGAGCAGTGGACTTTGCATATAGCAAGGGAAGAATTTGATGGCAGTCATCTTTGTAGACGGCCTATCACAACCTCTGCAAAATTTGACTCTGCTAGCTCTTTTTCCTTCTAATCTTCTGAGATAACATACTGTTGTGCTTATTTTTTTTTCTTGATCTGTTTTGAGTGCTCCTCTTCCTCTATATGACCTACCTGGGATAATGTCCACATCCATAACTTCCTCCTAAACTACATTTCCAACCCAGATTTATCTCCTCAATTGCCTACTAGGTATCTTCTGTTAGATGTTCCAAGGCATCTCATCACTGAAATTTTATAAACAGAATTCATTATATTTTCTTCTAAACCTGCTCTTTGTCTACTGTTACTTCTTTTGGCGATTGGCAGCGTTATCTAATCACCCAGTTGCTAAAGCCAGAAAATTGAGTGTGCTCATTTTTACACACCTGCCCCTGCTTCCCCCATCTGATCTATCACAAAGTTAATTCTGTTTTTTTGGCAGCTCTTATAATTTTTCCATCCTCACTGCTACGGCTTATTTTATTTAGGCCTTATCATATCTCACTCAACGATATTTTTCACTATTTATAGTTGGCTCTCTGTGTTTAGTCTTGTACTCCTCCGATTAATTCTCCATATTGCTGCTAGAATAATATTCTTAAAATGCAAATATGATTGCTGTTCCTCTAAATAATAACTTTTACTGGTTTCTCATTGCTTATGGGATAGTTAGTGAGCACTTTTCCATTTTTATCTCTTATTGTATCCCCTCTTCCTATCTTCCTACAACTCTCTAGTTTCTGACAATTATATTCTACTCCTCCAACACATTGGATAATATATGACTATGGGCAGGACATGTCTTTTAGATCAAAAGTCTAAATGCCTTTTCACTTTAAAACTCTCTGTTCATCAGTTTTCATGTGAATTCCATCAACATGATCAAATATATGAAAACTGATGCATTAGTAGTTTATTTAGATGATTTTTAAAGTATGTATGTAGATGGTAGGTACCTAGAACAAATTTCAAATGGTTCTAAAAGGTTTATGGTGAAAATTAAGCCTTTGCCACCCCTTTTCCCTAGCCTCTTTGTTTTTATCATTTTCTTGTATATTCTTCCAAAGCTAGTCTATGCATGTATATGCATATGCCTATATCTCTGTACATATAAATGTATAAATATCTGCAATTACATAAAAATGGCAATTCTACATTCTTATATACCTTTTGCTTCTCTGTATCTTGTAGATTCTTTCACATCAATGCAGACAGAGCTGTCTCATTCTTTTTAATGATAGTGTAGAATTTTATTCTGTTGATGACTAGGATATTTTCACTATTTTGCACTTACGACATTGTGGTATATATCCTTATGGAGCTATCATTTGCACATGTTTGAGTATATCTGTAAGATAAGTTTCAATCCAACAGGGGAAGATGTGTTCCTGACATCAGAATAATAATCCTAAATGTGCTTTCCCATGAAATCTCTCTCCTGCATTAGAGCCTAGAGTAGTTGGCTCACCAGTCTTTTGCAGTCTGACTCTTAGGTGAGGGGAACAGAATTTAAGAAGGTTCTTAGACAGGAAAGAGCATGTCAGACTCAAGGAACTGAAAGAAAGCCATTGTTGCTAGAGCTAAATGAATGAAGGAGAGAATGATAAGGCAGGGACTAGATTGTTCAGATTTTATAGTCTTTGCTAATGAGTTTAGATTTTATGCTAACTGCAGGAGGAAGCCATTGGTACTTATTATTAGTAAATTAATGAGAGACATTTTGCTTCTGGCTCAGGCACTTGGCAGTCCAGTAATATGATTATTCCATGAAAAAATGTTTTTCCATTTATAACCAATGAGCTTTAGAAATAAAATTTTTTTTCTAGGGACTTTATATGTATGCCATTATACATAAAATCTTCAGTAGTTTTTTAAGAATTGAGAAAACTAAAATATTAATATACAGTTACTAGCCATGATTTGTTAAGAGACCAGGTTATTAATTAAAGAATATTAACTATTAATTCCTTTCCCCCATACATGTTTAGAGATGATGTAACACTACTCAGACAAGAGGTCCAAGACCTACAGGCTTCACTTAAGGTAAGAAGAAAAATGATAATACTTGTTTATTTTCAATATTTCAGATAATAAGTCTTTTAAAATTTACTAATTAAAAATCTTTTTCATTAGGAAGAAAAATGGTACTCGGAAGAATTAAAGAAAGAATTAGAGAAATATCAAGGGCTGCAGCAGCAAGTAATTGCTTTTAAATACTTAAAACTTGTTTATTAGCTATTTATTTTTATGTTGAACATTAAGCTTAATGCCTTTTTGTAAGCAGGTGGCCTGATATAAATAACTCCTTAATTTGTTTCTCTGTATTCAATAGCCTACACTGTAAATTCTTCGTAATTTTAGTGAATGCAAACGAATAGCTGGGGAGTGAAAATAACTTTTTAAAGGTGTCCCATTAAGAAGCAGTGTTACTTATTGATTGCTTTTTTATACCAGGTGATGTTAATCTAATTTTTTGACAGTATAGCTAAATGGCTAAAATATATAGGTTCAAACAGTAGTGAATCTCTTCAAAGTATTTGTGTTTGTGACAAATTAGAAATGACTAAAATGTCTATTTGGTAGAGAAAGAAATACTATTAGCAATTTATGTTAGTGAAGATTGTTTGAAAACTGGGAAAACTGTTCTACTAACAGTGCTAGGTTTTAAAAAGACTGAATAAAAATGTGTATACATAAATATACATTTATATCTATACATAGACACACACACATATATATTATATGACTTTATGACATAAAAATAATACATAGAAAAAACCGGAAGAAAATCACTGTTTTACAGAAAGTAGTTATCTCTGAGTGGGGTTATTTTGATATTTTAGATTCTTTGCAGTTTAATGTATTTTCCAAATAAATGCCTTAACCGATTATGAGTTTTAAGCTAAAATTATATTGACTTTATGCTAAAATTACAGGAAGATTCAAAAAATAATGAATTTCACCAAATTATCATTTGCAATAATAGATACCCTTCAGTAATAGTTCTAATATTTTTATAAAGTAATTAATGATCCCTTTGCACATTATCTTAGCATATTGTGACTTTTACTCAGTCTTTTTTGCTTTTTAGTCTTTGTACCAATAGTTGTCATTTGGACTGGAAAAGACAGAAACAAATAAATAACAAGATATCAAATCTTATTACTACTCAGCTTCTCTAATTGGGGACTCTGTTAATGGCAAAGAAGTTTTTAGTAATCTAAAATACTTATAGTTTATTTACTAATGTTTTGTATAGATGCCATTAACAATTACTCAAATATGGGCTGTATTATTTTCTGTACCTGAAAACAGAGGAAATTATGTACTGCATTTGAGATGATTATTTTACATTTGACACATTAATTAAATTCTCCACCATTTAAGGTGTAAATTACTTTGGCAGAAAATTTCCCTTTGAGGGAAAATGTATTTTAAATACTGATGATTCTTAGCAGTCAATATGTGTAAGTCCAGGTATAGAAAGTCAGGTATACTATGAAATGCCTTATTAAACTCTTTCAGATGTGTATAATTCTTTAAAATATGAAAATAATATCAACATTATATATTATTTTGTTCCTAATGCATGTGATAAATTAAAGCTTATGTAATATGTTCTTTATTTCTGCTTCTTTTAAAGATAATTTATGATCCTGAATTAAAATTTTATGCTTTTAAAGCCACATTTTTTAGTAGTGATAGTTTGATGGCATAATTTACGCAAACTTTCAAATATTACAGTTGTTTTATATAGTTAAAAAAAGAAGATGACCAAAGTGTGATCTCACAAATCACATGATTTATTGCCATACAAACATAAATTTTTCTAAGGTTTACAATGCTTGAAGCAGGGGAGAATAACATAAATCTCACAGGGAATTATCAATAGATGAGGTGCACATAACCACATAGTGAGTGAGTTCCAAAGTTATTAGCGTCTAGTTACTCTATTAGGATGGAAGCAGGCCTTTGTGGAAAGTAAAGTCTGATTGAAGTTTGAAGTGTACCTTTTTTAATGGGTGGTTTCTTTTGCGAGACGGTTTCTAAAACCGTGGAGATCCGTGAGGATAGGGATCCCTCGCCGCTAGAGGGCGATACAGGTGCTGGCAGGTGTGACTTCAAAGCTCAAGGGCTAACCAGCTGGAGTGTGGCCCTGTCGCAGCCTAAGCTGTCAGTCTCAGAGAAGCGGCTGACAGAGTGCAGCGTGCAATGGCCTAAGCTCACAAAGTTTCTGTCAAACTCTTAGGTTTATATGTATTTTGAAGTCCAGTAGTTGAGGTCAGTAGTTCCCATGTGGGGAATGAAAATGTCTGATGTAACATTCCCAAGGGGAAGGGAAGTTCACTCCAGCTTCCCACGTATGGGGTCTTACAGGCATCACATGCTCAAATGGAGGAAGATAACATTCCCAAGTTCTTATTGTAGCAATATATATGTTATCCACATGGCAAACTATGTTAAGTGTTTGGAATCATTTCAAAACTACATAGCAATAGGACTCAATCTTGGCTGCTGACTTAAGTATTTATTTTAGAATCTATATTTATAATTGTAATAATTTATACTGTTTATTACTGAATTTGTGGAATTTAAGATGTCATCTATTGTAAGACCCATAATAATTTTATGTATATTACTATACAAAAAAAAAAATCTGCCTTAGAACCAGGAACTGAGTGAAGTTAGATCATTATGCTAGTCTGCCTACTGGTACCTTGTAGGGCTCAAAGGATGGGTATCACCAAACTGTAATTTTCACCAAAATCTTGCTACTTATTTAGAATGTGACTGTCAGAGATTTTTAACACTGGCAATTGTAACAGTATTGTCTTTTCTTTTTAATGCCTTTGTTTATGTCTTTTGTTTTCATTGAGGAGGCTAAACCTGATGGATTGGCGACTGAGTCATCAGCAGGTAACTTTACTTGAAAGCAGATACTTTTTCAATTTTCTTTTTCTTTTTTATCATAATTCTTTTATTTCTTTGATGCCTGCTAAATTAATTTTGTTTTGTGATTATATTTTAGGCCTCTGAAACAGTGGCGATAATGATCATATTCTAGGTTTAGAAAGTTACACGTGAACTTTATAATTTAATCAGTTAACTGAAATTTTAGTGTTTTTTAGTTCATTATAATCTGAAGTTAGACGATAAACTTTTGGAATATTACATTAATATGGCTGTTTAATGAAAATTTAAGTCTATCTTAAGAGTGAGATAGTCTTTGGCCTTTGAAATAAATTGATGAAGCTAGCATCTTTTTGACATCTTTAACTGGAGGGATGCTTAATGAATAATCAGAATTGTATTTTGAGGTTAGCTGTTACATTTAACTTCTCTCTGAAATCTCTTTTCTTTGTGATGAAGTATTAGAAGTTGACTACATATTTTCAAGACCTTAATTGCTCTTAACCATTTCTAATTTCATCTTGCTTTATCACTAGTTTTATCAGAGGATCAGAATATATTCCTTTTTGGTCAGTTGATAGATGTAGGAAAATAACTGAAATGTGAAATCAAAATAACTTCCAAACAAATATTCATAGATTATTTGGTGATGATTCTAAATATTCCTTGCATTTGTTCTATATGTTTGTAAATTATGACTTAAATGAACCAGATATGCTTAGTTCTTGAAATGTGAAAAATACTTGTAATTGGATTAATAGACTCATGTTTTCTGTTGTCTATATGTCTATTGTCTTTACTACTATAATAATTAAAAATAATAATAATTTACCATATGTAATGAACATTGTATCTGAATAGCTGCTACACTTTTTTGCAGAACTACAGTCTTTGGAACAACAATTAGAAGAAGCCCAAACAGAAAATTTTAATATTAAGCAAATGAAAGACTTATTTGAGCAAAAGGCCGCCCAACTTGCTACTGAGATTGCAGGTAAACTGGGTCAAAATTTTTTAGCCAGTAAATCAGTCTTATTCCCTTTTGCCAATATATACCCTAGAAATAGACATACCACATGAGTGTGGTAAAGTATTTATTAAAGACTATAGTGCTGATTAATGGAATTTAATGATATTAGAGTTGCTGTGTAAATTATTTTATTCTCCTCTCTCTTTCTCCCTTCAAAAGACTGGTTTTTCTTTAGATTCTACTTGAAATTTAGAGAAGATAAGTTTTTTTTTGTGGTATCCTTAAAGATTAAAAAGCAACATTTTAAAGAAGTGAATTAAATACTTTAGATTTAACATTTGCTTATGCTATCAATTACATTTTCTAACATTACATGCTTTTAGCAAATTATTGTATGTAATTAAGTATAGATTAAAATGGTAATTAGTAAATTAGGGTTGGGTGGAATTTATGTAGACAAAAACATTTCATTATTTTTAAGTTCATCATTCAATGTAATCAGAAGTATAGATTTATTATATACATTTATGGTTATTTAAGGTATGTGAATTTGAATTAAAATGATACATAGATATGCAGAGTAATATGCAGGAACTTATAAAACTTTTTTCCTAGAGTTAATGTCATGAAATTAATATTTATATAACTATCTTTAATTAGATATAAAGTCAAAATATGATGAAGAAAGGAGTCTTCATGAAGCTGCCGAACAAAAAGTGACACATCTGACAGAAGAATTAAACAAAGAGGCAACTGTAATTCAAGATCTAAAGACTGAGCTGGTAATTTAGGAACCATTTATTGAGATCAACTTTTATACTTTTCTAAATTAAAAATGAAATACATACTCTGAAGAAAAAATTTTTAAAAATATAGTTTGAGTGAAATGGAAGAAATAAAAATTGCCTATTATTGTACCACCTCCATATATAAACTATATATGATTTTTAAAAATAAAAATGGAACATTATGATATATAACTTGCTGTTCTAACATTTTTGTTGTTTCTATCTAAATAGCATCTGTCATTCTAGTAGTTTCTATATCTGCATCTCTGATCTTGATCTTCCTTTGCACTTTAGTTTTATAAATCCACTACTTTTAGTATACTTCTGATTGAATTTCTAGCTATCATCTTTAACACTCTTCCCAGGCTTAACAATCTTGGATCTGTTCTTGACTTCTTTTTTGCCTTTATTCAGGGGGGCAGATATCAGTGTTCAATGTTTTTGAAGATTGTTTTCATTTTGATTTCTTTGTACTGAAACTATTTTAAACATGTATATTATTTTAGTTTTTCACTATAATTTTTAATCAAAATGTGTTGTTTCACAGCTTCAGAGACCTGGTATAGAAGATGTTGCTGTGCTGAAGAAAGAACTAGTCCAAGTTCAAACACTAATGGACAACATGACCTTGGAACGTGAGAAAGAATCTGAAAAACTAAAAGATGAGTGCAAAAAGTTACAAGCAGAATATGCTAACTCAGAGGTAATGAAGTTCAGTGTGCTTAAATGTGATTAATATTAGCTTGTATAGTGCATACTCTAGGATAAAGCCAGGATTTGAGATTTTTCTGAGTGGTTTATTAACACAGTATTTGTCTATCTTTCATTTGACCTGAGTAATATTAGTCTATAGTCAATGTGGTCTGATAGTCAAAATGTTTTACTTTCAGTTTATAAAGCTAGATACTTGGAAAGGAATGCTTCCTTAAAAGATTATTATTTTGTTTAATAAATGATTTATATTATGGAGAGATGATATTTAAAGTTAAATTTACTCAAGGCTAGTTGATAAATGCTAATTGAGTAAAGGAATAATGATATCATTTTCTACAATTATATTGTCAATGTTTAGAAAAAACATTTAGGAAAGACTTATTTTCTTATAAGCTTATTTCTAATTGATGCGCATTGAATTATGTATTTGAAAGATGTTTTAAAAATTATCTAGTCTAACATTTCATCCAAGTTTCCCCTTTGAAGCAACCCTGATAAAGTGATCCACAACCCATGCTAGGTGGTATTGGGTATGCATATTTCTTTACAAGTCAGCCTTTCTATTGAGTTGACATTTGTTTCCTTGTAATTTATATGCACTCGTTCTAGTTCTCTCCTCAGGAATTACACAGAATAAATTTTTCCTCTTTCCACATGAGATATTTGAAGACTGTTCGTATTTACCCTGAGTTTTTTCTCTTCCAAAATAAACATTCTCAGTTCCTTTAAATATGTCTTTGGCCTGTAAATCTCTTATATAATTATGTCAGCATATGACAAGCTCTAAGATATGTAATAAATATATTTGCTCAAAAATGCTAACCTTTGTCCTTTTTACTGTATTATAGGAGGTATTTTGTTATGACTACTATTATTTGCAATCTTTAAGCTTCCTTATTGTGAAATGGACCTCTGTTTTTCATATTTTCAGTTTAAAAAGTTGTTATAGTGATGCTTCAATTTGCATCTCTTTCTTAGAGTTCTTTAGCTGGTGATCTAAAAGCCATTCTATTCATAAACAATAACATGTCTGCAAGCTATGGGGTATAAATATAGATAACCCATATCTAATTCATTCCTGTTTTCCTTTCTCCTATATCTTATTGATGGGAGAATGGCCAAAGTTTATGGGTTTAACATCACTCTGAGATTTATGATCTTTAGATGCAGATTTCCCAAAAGTGACACTTCATAGCCCAATAACACTTAATCCCACATTTTTAAAAAAAATTTCTTAAGCAATATCATGAACCTACCAAAGCCAGTTAAAAGCTCCTATTCTAGTGGTACTACTAGTCAGCAAAAGGCAATGATTAATCTATAAGTACTAATGTAAAATTAAGGAGAGGCTGAATCAAAGAAGTCCTGTGAAGAAAAGTTCCATTCAAATCTTGAAGTAGAAGTACCTGGGTGACCCCAGTTATTTATATGTTTATTTCAATAAGAACTACCTTTGATTAAATCTACCTGCCTACTGGTATTTCTCAAATTAAAAAAAAATACATTCTCTTTTGATTAAAGAGTGTTTTTTTAAATTTTAAAATAAATGTAGTGTGATGACTAAAATTGAACCAAAATAATGGTAGTTTTAGAATATGTGTATTTTAAAGTACAGACCAATCTGACTTTTTCCAGCTGAGAGTTCTGGAGTCATACATGTACTTGTTAAATAAATAGAATAATAACAAGGGAAAGAAATTGATATAATTACTTGTATTTGAAAAAATACATGTGGGAACATAACATAAGTTAGTGATAGGAAAATATTTCTAAGTAATATTTAAGAATTACTCTAAGTTTAGTTTGGAGAGTTTTTATAAATTTATATTTTTGTTATAGTTTAAAATATCTTTATATGTAATGAGAAGAGGTCATTTAAGATGAAAAAGTTATGACTAGAGTTATAAACGATTTGGGGTGAAAGAATTTAGTGTCTCCCTCCATTGTCCTCCTGTAAATAATGCTAATTGTAGTAAATAATGATTTTTTTTTTATAGAAAAAGGTATTTCTGGGAAAGAAGGAAAATGGCTTAGAAATCAATTTATGTCTTCAAGTTTTCATAAAAATTTATCTTTTCAAGTATTTTGAAATAAATTTAGAAACATTCACTCTCGCTGAGTAATCGAATAGGTGATTTAATATTTCATTATATTTCTAGTATTAAATAAAACAAGGAGAATATTTATTCGCTACTTAGTTAATTAATAGATATGTAGTGATGAATGAGACCTCAGGCTATGTTGAAATATTTAGAATAACTTTAGGAAATGGTAGTATAATAGTCAGAATAATATTATGACAAACAAACTTATTTTTTGAGTTCTACTGGGTTTTGGATACTGTGCTAGGCACTTTAAGTATGTGATCTCATTTGTTTCTTATAATCCTGTAAGTTAAATTAAGTGTGCTTTACATACAAGGAATTTGAGGCTCAATGAGAGGTTAAGTAACTTGTTCAGGGTCATACACCTGATTTAAAAACTAGAGTTTGAACCCAGATCTTATCCAAAGCCTGTGTTCTCCCTTCTGTATCATGTTGTCTCCTACTTTAGGTGGTCTGATGATTGCCTTATGAGTAATTTGTGCTATTAATTTTTTCCTAATATCTACGGTTATTATTCTTTAAATTTTACCATTTTGTATGTTGTATGTAACATTTATATTGGGTAATAGCTTAAAATACTTTTGAGTTGTGTTTCATACCATTTCCATATGAAAAAAATTACTAATTACTTCATCTCATTTATTTGTTTATAACTCCACTTGTTTTTTAGCTTCTGCTTACTCCAAATATACAGTGTGTATTTCATTAATTTATTAAAATTTAATTCTATTTATTTTCAGTTAAATGTGTTAGTGAATTATATTAGTTAAAGAACTTACTAGAAAAATTTTTATTATAGATGTGCGACTTTTACTGAATCTAAATATTGGCATTAAAACAAAAAGAAATTAGAAGTTAAAAATTTATTTTTTAATTTCAAATAAACATTTATTTAAAATAAACAATTTATTTGACTGGTATTTCTAGTGATGATATAGAATCTTGTTTATATTATTAAATGTTATTATGTTTATTACTTTCATTGAATATATACCTTATGAATTCATTGACTTTTCTCTAGATATTTTTGAAGGCATATAGAAAATATTTCATTCTAAAGCATTTGAAAGTATATTATAAATAATTGGCTGTTTTACAGATTAGCAATTGAGGATTTAAAGGTTAAAAAGTATTATTCCTAAAAACATACATTACTGAAAATGTCAAAGCTGTAATCAACCTATTTTTGGTATGGTCCTTATTAGAAGTGATTTTTAAAGAATTTTATTTGTATTCCAAATGAACTAATTTGAATTCCAGTTTTAAGAGATAAAATGTTTATATAGGTATGGAGTTAGCATGGTTACAACCATGTATAGCTGCTAAAAAAGTATTTAAACATCTTCTGAAAGTATGCTAATTTAAGAGACTAGATATGTAGGTGTGTTTGGACATTTTTATCGTGTGCTCAATGTGTATCTTTGTCAGTCTTCCACCTTTCATCCATCATTTTGTTATTTTTTTCTGCTTTCTCATGGAGATGCTTAAACTTGAGGTAATGTGTTTTTGGAAGGCTTTTTAATATTAACAATACTCTTAATATACCAACCTTCTAGTGTCATGGCAATTTTGTGTTTTAAGGCAATCTCAGAACTTCAAAGACATGCTCGTTTTTGTTAATCAAGCAACTTTTCAGCCACATTTAAATGATTATTTACTAATAGCAGTAAAATATTAAAATGATATAATTCTTAAGCAACAGCAGGACATTTGCTGGAAATATTGTTCCTTAATCATTTTGTAATTTAAAGTTTGTTTTTTTTTTAGCAAAAATTCAATTTGAATTCAATAATATTTCAAAAAAACCAAGGAAATGCAAACTATTTTACAGGATCTAATACTGTTTCCTTGGGAATAAATATCTATTAACTCCTTGGAAGTAAAATTACTCATTCCTTTAATGAGATTTTTTTTTTAAGTGCCTGCTAAATGTCAGGAATTATTTTAGGTGTAGGAAATTTAATACTGAATAAGACAGAGTGCCTGCCCCCATAAGGCCTACATTCCTTTGTGGAAGTCAAACAATAACTGTATAAATACACCAAATCATGACAGAAAGTCAGTTAATAAGTGCTATGAAGAAGAAAAATAAAGCATGATATGGGCAGTAGTGGAGCTGGGAATAATGTAGGACAATGTTAGGTAGAATGGTCGTGGAAGATCCCCTCAAGGAGAGTATGTATGAGAAGAATGAAGTAAGTAAGAATCAGGGGAAGCATTGGGAGCTAGGATTCCCAGGAAGAGGTTATATTAAATGCTAACGTCCAAGGCACCTGTGAGCTTGGCCTGTTAAATAGTTTGCAAAGTCAGTGTGGCAAGAGCGGAGATCTTCCTTTTTTTGAATTTCATCCGTAGTGCTATCTGAAAGAGGTTATGTATTTATTTATTTTTCCTTTGATATTATTGTCTTTCTTTTATCTTTTTTCCCCCAAATATAAGCATAATATGGGATCATTGTAAAAGATTAAAATGATTTATAATATGCAATAGAAAAGGGGAAAGCCTTCTGTTATTCACTCTCCTCCCTCTCCTTCCTCATAACTGAAGTCTGTCTTTTGGTGTATACTCTTCCCACATCTTTCTTTGCTGTCCTCTTGAGTAAATTTTAAAATTTTCAGTGCTTGCATCTATCTTTATAAAAATTTTAGTTTTTCAAAATATCTGAACTCAGTGTACAAAGTATAAATGATACACCTAATGTACAGTTCTTTAGGTTCTAATCTTATAAATATCATTTATAAGGATATATTTAAAAGCTATAAAAAGGATAAGATATTTGTGGGATATATTTACTTTAAATTTTTCTTATGTTTTCTACATGTTGGGATTTATCAGCAAGATAAATTCTAGATAGACATTACACTTGGTTTATTTCATTTTATAAACTTCAATATGAAATCATGTGACTTTATTGAAATATACACATATTTTTCATTTTAATATATACTTTTATTTATTTTTATTTATTATGTGCCAGAAACCTGTGCAAAATCCTTTGGTAGGATATTTACATGTAGGGATTTAAATGTAATAATTTACTTTCTTTTGTGATAAATTGACATTTATGTATGAGATCCTCCTGGGCAACATAGTGAGACCCTGTCTCTACAAAAATAAAAAATTAGCTGGACATGGTGGCATACGTTTGTAGTCCTAGCTACTCAGGAGGCTGAGGCAGGAGGATCACCTCAGCCTAAGAGTTCAAGGCTGTAGTGAGCTGTGATCGTACCACTGCACTCCAGACTGGGTAGCAGAGTGAGACCCTGTATAAAAAATAAAACAAAAACAAAACAAAAATCCATGATCCTACTGACAAAATTCTGACATTGAAAGTTGTTAGAAATAGTAATTTGAAATAAATTTCCAATACCTATATCCCATTTCAAGGTTACATGATCAGCTTAAGACAGATATTTAATAGTATTAACATTAGAGTATGCCTTTAACTTGAACATAGTTGAAAATACATGAATATATATGAGGTGGAATGATACACTAGTTTTATAGATTGCCTTTCATTGTATCAGAATTGGTACATTTAATTCAGTGTTTTCCTCAAAGGTCAGGCCGTATACATACCTCAGACATGCTCCGTTCCTAAAAACATTTTTGAAACTTATTTTAATTGATTTTAAACCAGTTTGAAAGGCACTGAAAAAACTAGTTTTATTAACATGTGGTTATTGAAAGAAAATAAGCCCAAGTGTTTGATCACTCATGTCAATCACTTACCTTATGTACAAACTTGGTGGTTTCCAAAACTTAAAACCAAAGTCACCATAAATGGGTGAAGACACACCACCACGGAACATCCCTTAAAAAAATAAGTTGCACACTGGAAGGGTTTCCAAAAGAGGAATAGCCAAAGATCTGTTGAAAGTGGGCTTATTGTCACAATAATTACAATCAGTAGCCTTCTAAGGTTTCTCCCTTGAAAATGAAAGTAATTATTTGTAATATATGATATGTATAACTATTGATGTGTTTATTAAGGAAAAAATTGAAACTTTGTCTCACCTGTATTATAAAGTTTATTCAGTAATAAAGAATACAGACAATGGAAATAGTTGTAACTTTAGAAATGTAAAAACTAAAGCCATGAACAGTATTAGAAATAGAAAATTCTTTTGTCAGAGTCATTTGCAGGAAACCATACCTAAAAAACCAATACTTAGTCTTTCTCTGTAATGGTTGAACTTTTATGTAGAGGAAGTTTATATTTCTAAGATCTTTGCTTATCTGTCTCTTACATTATTTTTAAAATGATAAAACTATTATTTTAATAATAAACATTAATTTTCATTTTTTTAAAATGTTAAAATGCACTAAAGCATTGGCTTGAAATTTGTTGAACTAAGAAAAAAAAAAAAAAGAAAAAGAATGCACTAAAGCAAATTCATGTCTAGCTATTATACCTGACTGTGGAGTGATCTAGCTTAATGAAACTATATGTAACTTCAGTTTGGTAACTTCTTTGGACAAATACATTTTCATTACAATCAGAAAGGTGATTTACCAGTATCAATAACTCTGTATTGCATGTTTGCATATACCTGTTTTAAAGTAAAAGGAAAATTTTATGCTATAGAAATTGGGAGAAAATGTAGATATAATTTGCATATCATTTTTAAATTCAGGAGCATTAAAGTGTAGAGTTTCAAAGCTACTAAATTCAGGCTTGTAGTTTGGTGCTTCATACACATAAAGTAGCATGTCAGCTTTTCATTTCATGTATTATTAAATAAATATAGTTGGGTATTTTGGATAAATTTCAAAAATTAGTTTTAAGCCCAAAAAAGTGTGAGGTGGCAGTAAAGGTGGTAGGATAAAGAACCAAGTTGAAAGTTCCAAGGATTATTTCAATTTAACAACAGCATCAATAACAAAAATTTGTGTAATATTAAGACTTTTATGTACTTACATTTCCTTTTTTATTTTATTTTGCTCTAATTTTCTTTTCTTTTTTTAAGGCCACAATAACCCAGCTAAGGAATGAACTTGCCAAAGGTCCCCAGGAAGTTGCTGTGTATGTACAGGAACTACAAAAACTTAAAAGTTCAATTAATGAATTAACACAAAAAAATGAGGTGAGAATTTTAAAGCTTTATGTAGTGGTGAATTTATTTTATGTATCTTAAATTTTAATCTTACATATTTTTAAAGTATATATTGACACATTACAGTGTGACTTATTCTATATTTTTTTTTAGTGTTAAGTATATTCATATTGTCATGCTAACCAATCTCCAGAACTCTTTGCATCTTGCAAAACTGAAACTCTGTACCCATTAGCTCCTCATTCCTCCCTCCCCCAGCTCCTGACAACCACCATTCTTTGTATCTCTATGAATATGAATGTCCTAGATGCCTCATATAAGTGGAATCATGCAGTATTTGTGTTTTTGTGACTATTTCACTTAACATAATGTCCTCAAGCTTAATACATGTTGTAGCTTGTTTCAGTTTTCTTTTTGAGGCTGAATAATATTTCATTATATGTCTATATCGTACTATCGATTTGTCTGCTGATGGGTGCTTGGGGTACTATTTCTTTTGGCTATTGTGAATAATGCTAGTCAGAACATGGGTGTACAAATATTTCTTTGAAACCTTGGTTTCAACTCTTTTATCCAGAAGTGTAATTGCTGGATCGACATATGGTAATTCTATTTTTCATTCTTTAAGGAGCTGCCATACTGATTTCTGTGGTGTCTGTACTCTTTTGTATTCCTACCAACAGTTTCTCCACATCCTCCCCAAAACTGGTTATTTTATTTTTCTTTCTTTCTTTCTTTTTCTTAGAGTAGCCATCTTAATGAGTATAAAGTGATGCCTCATTGTGGTTTTTTTAATTTTCACTGTGGTTTTGATTTGCATGTTCCTAATGAATAGAATGTTTTGCATCTTTTCATGTGCTTCTTGGCCATGTAATTTTAACTGTTTTGTTGTTGTTGAGTTGTAGAAGTTTTATGTATATTCCAGATATTAATCCCTTACCAGATATATGATTTGCAAATATTTTATACCATTCTGTAGGGTGTCTTTTCGCTCTTTTGTTCTATCCTTTGATGGACAGAAGTTTCAAATTTTGATGTAGTCTAATTTATCTACTTTCACTTTTGTTGCCTGTTCTTTTAGCATTATATCCGAAAAATCATTGCCAAGTCCAATGTCATGAAGCTTTTCCTTTGTTTTTTGTCTAAGATTTTTATAGTTTTAGGTCTTATATGTATGTCTTTGATCCATTTTGAGTTAATTTTTATATGGTATCAGAATTTCATTCTTATGTACGTGGGTATCCATTTTTCCCAGCATCATTTGTTGAAAAGACTGTCCTTTCCCCATTGAATGGTCATAGTACCCTTGTCAAAAATCAATTGACCATTGTTTTAGTCTATTTGGGGTCTTATTACAAAATACAATAAACTGAGTAGCTTACAAACAACAGAAATTTATTTCTTATTGTTTTGAAGACTGGGAAGTTTAAGATCAAGGCACTGGCGGATTTGGTGTCTAATAAAGACCTTCTTTCTGGTACATAGATGATGCCTTCTTGCTGTGTCTTCACATGGTGAGAAAGACAGGTGTCTCTCTGGGGACTCTTTTATAAGGGCACTAATCCCATTCTTGAGACCTCAGGCCTCATGATCTAATCACCCCTGAAAGGCCCCCACCTCCTAATGCCCTCTCGTTTGGGGGTTAGGATTTCAATATATGAATTTTGAATTTTGGGGAAACACAAATGTTCAGACCATAGCAACCATATATGCAAAGGTTTATTTCTGGGCTCTCTATTCTATTCCATTTGTCTCTCTGTCCATATTTATGCCAGCACCACATTGTTTTTTGTTTTTTTTTAATTTCAGAATATTACGGGGATACAAACACTTTGGTTACATATATTGCCTTTGCACTGCCCGAGTCAGAGCTACAAGCATGTCCATCCCCCAGAAAGTGCACACTGTACCCATTAGGTGTAAATTTACCCATCCCCTCCTCCACCCTCCCAACTGCCCGATTACTGTAGCTTTGTAATACGTTTTGAAATCAGGAAGTGTCAGGCTCCAACTTTGTTCTTTATTTTGTATTTTTAAATGTTAATATTTTCTGCCTTGTTTCTTTATAAATGAGCAACAGATAGTATTTAGTTTGGGGGCAGGAGAAGTACTGGTATTAATACTTTTCTTTTTCCATGATTTTACTTTTTCGGTGCTGGGGAGTAGAGTTTTATTAAACCCTTTTATTTAAAGATGTAGCAAATATATTGGTTTGACTTTAATAACTTGAACCTAATATTTTGGTAAAGTAAAACAAGGGGAATGTCAAGAAAGAAAAGAATGTGATAGAAGTGAAAAAAGAGATAAAT
This sequence comes from Lemur catta, assembly GCF_020740605.2. NCBI lineage: Eukaryota > Metazoa > Chordata > Mammalia > Primates > Lemuridae > Lemur > Lemur catta. The sequence continues at coordinate 25,514,192 of NC_059133.1, forward strand.
GTAATTAGCTGTAAATATTAAGCTTGCTACCAACAGCCATCCGAATGAGTTTGGAAGCAGATCTTCTAACCCTAGTCAAGTCTTCAGAAACTGTGGTTCTGGCCAACAGCTTATTAAAACCTCATGAGAGATCCTGACATGGAACCACCCAGTTAAGCCACTTTTGAATTCCCGACTCTCAAAAACTATGTGAGATAGTAGATACTATTTTAGGTTGCTGCTGCTAAGTTTTGGGGTAATTTGCTGCCCTTGGCCAGTGATTAAGGACTCAAAAGAGCTATTTTTTTGAGGAAGTGAGGGTTATATCTATGGCTACTTACTATATTAATAATTTTAAAAGTTTAAAAAATACTAATTTATCTTAAAAACATTAACCCATTAAAATTCACATATATAACATTTCTTATGAAAAGTGATCATTTTCCAAAACAAAAGAATTCAGCAAGAATAGTGATATTTTACATTTTTATAAATCTCTTTAATATCTGGCTTAATACAGGACAGATATATTCTCATATCTGCTTTTATATTATATGGTTGAAGTATATGAAGAAAATGCAGTCTCACACAGATATATAGTTGGAAAAGGGAGGAGTATTTTAATAGCCTTTTCAGATAATTATGGCTATTTTTATTTGATACTATACTAAAATTTGATAAGTGATAGTTTCTCAAAAATTTAGTTACAATGTAGAATGTGAAACCGTATCAATGAACTTTTTGTGCTTAGTAACATTAAATATTGTTCTATCTTGTCTTTTGAGTGGATCTCTTCCTGTGCATGATTTTGTAATATCATGCATTAGTCATGTGGAAAATATTGGTTCACTGAGTTATTCAGATCTTCCAAATGTTGACACATTTCTTGTATAATATAAAAACAATCACATTTGTCAATATCAGCATCAGTCTCAGAACAGGCTTTAAGTATGAGGAAGCTGTCAAGTTTGTGGTGGTGGATATACTTTTTCCAAAATTCTAAGCTTCATTTGAAAGCTTGAATTTTTCATTGGAAACAAACACTATCTATTCTATTCTTTGAAGTGACAGAATGTCTTCCTACTCAAGTCTGAATAATCATAGTTTGTCAATCTTTCCAGTAAAAATGGTGTTCCATAAAAAAGGTGGCTAGTTCAGTTTATAACTCAAACAATTACATGAGTACTTTTCCTCATGACAACTATATTATACTTTGGTATGCAATAGAAGTGCTCTATGTATACTTCCTATTTTTTTCCTTGCTACTACAAGTATTATACTTATGAACGTCCATATAAAATTCTTAACACATTTGTGCAAGAATTTCTCTATGTTACATACTCACAAGTAAAATTGCTGGGCTGTAGGGTACACACATGCTTAAATTTACTAAGTGACATCAAACTATTTTCCAAAGTAATTATACCAGTTTCACATTATCCATTTCTCCATCAACTCTTGATGCTGACTGATTTTTGAAATTTAATTTTCTTGTATAGCTATGCTTTTCCCTAGTTAAACCTCTGCACTTCTTTTTTCTCCTGTCAACTTATACATAGCAAACTATGTATGTAACACTTTAGTTTTGCCTTTGTTCTCAGTTTGATTTTTAATTTCTTTGAACTCACAGCCTACCTTCTGTCTCTGATATGTCAAGTAGCGATTTGCATGCTATAGGTGTTTATGATCCATGTAATTCATGTATTTTTGAAACATTAAAATACTAATAAAGGACATGATTTGACATGTAATGTACAGTCAAATAATCCAGCACAGATTGTGTGTGTGTGTGTGTGTGTGTGTGTGTGTGTATTCATACACACATTATAGAAAGAAGTACTATGGCTATTTTATGGATAATATATAGAATCAAGATGATTTTAGTGTGGTAACATTGGAAGATTTTTGATTAGGGAATAATAGGATTGTCTGCTAATCTTAATAATGCCTTACATAAATATAGCAATTTTTTTCCCCAAGTGTTTCATTGTTTAGGGTTTGATCACCAGTCAGAGCAAGCACAGAGTTGCATCTGCCTTTTCTTTGTATCCTCACTGTCTGCCTCCTCAACCTCTCCTTACCCTATATCTTTAAGGGCAAACCATAATTGTTGACAGTGGTAATAGCCAAGGGTTTTGAATTTGGGAATCTCTGTACATGGTCTTTTGAAGGCTATTACGCAAAATGCTTTGGGCAGCTTTTGTGGGTCACAGGCAGCATCAAGTAGGATAGGTAGCATTGTGATTTATAATGGACGGAAAAGATAATTGCTTTTGTGCTAATGTCAAGGCTTTCAGCTTTAAACCAGAGTTTTATAATCATTGGCCTTGAAAACTTAAAAACAAAATGGAAAAACTGAAAGAACTTCCTTCTTAGTTTCTAATGAAAATCACTTCTGACATTTGAACAAAATCCTGCAGTTTAATTTAATTAACTATTTCCATATAAATTCTGAACAAAATCCTATTGTTTAAAGCTGCTACTGTAATAATATAGTCATTGTTAGAGACTGAGTTATTTTTTGAGTCTCACCTATCATTCTTTTTCTAGTCCCCATTGCTCTCCCTTTCCATCAGTCCAAGCGTTAAGGTGCTCATAGGCCAAAGTGGGAGCCAGATGTGGCAAGTAGTTATTACATTGCTGTGTGTTACCATGCATTGCAAAGTAGTATATCGTTATGAACAGCATAGTACAGTAGTCATAGGCATGTTTAAATCTCAGCTTTGCCACTTACTTGCTGGGATACTCAACCTCTCAAAGTCTGTTTGCTCTCCTGCTAAGAAGTGCTATTAAGCCCTTTACCTTTTAGGATTGATATGAGTATTAAATAAATTAATAGATGTTAAAGTGCTTATTTGGCTTTTAGTAATCACTTCAGTGAATGTTGGTTGTTTTTGTTTTTGTTGTTTTTATTTGCTAAGTGTTGTACACAGGGTTGGGTCAAGACCAAGGTGGAAGTTTTCTACCTTGCCTAGTAAATTGGGAAAGGCTTTTGTAGAAGATGTAACTTTTTAGCTGAGTCTTTAAGGATGCTAAGGAGCATTTCACATGACAGAGGGGTGCTTGGCATTTCATGTTGAGAACTAGATGTATAAAAGGCATAGGACCACATAAGAGCATATATATCTCGTAAAATATAAGATATTGATTGGAGAGCTACAAAGTAGTTTAATTTGTTCTTTTTCGCCAAGCTGTTCAGAGGAACAAATGAGATGAGATCTCTGAAACAACTTTGTATGCTGTAAAACATTAAAAAATATCATTTTTTTGGCATTCACTTTCATTCCCTGGGCAAGTAACAGATGAATAATGGAGCCCAATATAAGGAGATTATCACTATAAGAAAATATTAATATATCAAGAAAACAATTGGTGAGAAAATTGAAATAGACTAGACATTTGGAAGGGAAGAATTTTTTTTTTTTTTTTTTTTTGAGACAGAGTCACCCTCTGTCACCTGGCCTAGAGTGCAGTGGCGTATCATAGCTCACTAGCTCACTGCAACCTCAGACTCCTGGGCTCAAGTGATCTTCTTGCTTCAGCTAATTTTTCTATTTTTAGTAGAAACGGGGCCTCACTCTTTTTCAGGCTGGTCTCAAACTCCTGACCTCAAGCAATCCTCCCACCTCGGCCTCCCAGAGTGCTAGCATTACAGGCATGAGCCACCAGGCCTGGCCTGGAAGGGAAGAATTTTGCTTACTCAAATGATAGATTATGAGATAAGCTTAACATTCATTTTATAATTTAAACTTGGATATATTTTGGAGGGCATGAATTGACTTATAGCATGTATAAATTGTGTTGTGAAAAATGTATTGGATTTAGAATCACAATCTATTACTCTGCCACTTGGCCAATCATATCAGGCCAATCCTTTCAACTTTGGCTGCTTCATCTGTAAAATGGGGGTGATAATCCCTATCTTGTATATTGTTGTGAAGATTAATATAGATGAGTGAAAATGCTCTTATTATTTTCTTTAATGTATTCCACTGTATTTTTTAAAAAAATCTATCTTCAAAAGCCATGTATTCGCTATAATATTTTGCTTCAGATTCCATGGGAAAACCATAATAAGAATAAATAGTTTGTAATAATAAATATGTTAGCCTTTTGCATGTAAAAATTATGTAGTGTGAATGGATTAGTTTCTTTTAAAAAAAAGTTGTTTAGGTTTTTTTTTTAAAGAAGATTGAATGATCTCTCACCTGTGGAATAAAGCAGGTAGATTTTGTTTAATTTTTTAGGACAAGTCAATTTTAAGCAGTCACTGATTATTACCATGTATTTTTGCATCTTAAAGAGTAAAGCTATCTGAAGGATCTATAGAAGCGGTGGGATTACTTGGGCACTTTATATGTGAGCCTATGGAGAAGAAGACTCCTTAATTCATTACTGGCCTTAATTTTTGTAGCACATTTAAAAAATTATGTACTGCTCAAGTCCTCAGTGTATGTGAGCATGGTTGCATTCATGAAATCCAATAACTTAGAATTTTCTTTTAAAAAGATGAATTATAGATCAATTAATAGACTTAATTCAATTTATGAATCCTAAAATAAATGCTATCTTCCCAAACAAAACAAATGTAAAAATTATGTCAGGAAAGATTTGGAGTTACTTATTAGTAACACAGAAAAATATTTATAATTTTTCTTGGCTGGGTATGGTGGCTGACATCTGTAATTCCAGCATTTGGGGAGGCTGAGGCAGTAGGATTGCTTGAGTCTAGGAGTTTGAGAGTAGCTTGGGCAACATAGTGAGATGCTGTCTCTACAAAAATAAAAATTAACTGGGTATGGTGGTGCACATCCGTAGTCTCAGCTACTTGGGAGCCTGAGGCAGGATTATCACTTGAGCCCAGGAGTTTGAGGCTACAGTGAGCTTTGATCGCACCGCTGCACTCCAGCCTGGGTGACAGAGAGACCCTATTTCTAAAAAAAGTAAAAAATATATATAAAATTAAAATGATAATTTTTTAATGTATAGTTGTATCAAAAGTATAATTTTTTCCCTAATCTTTTGGCTCTAGCTCTTTTTTCTGTTTCTATTGTTCGGTCAAGGCACACATCTTTTGGTTAATTTTGCTGCAAACTCCTGGTTGCTCTTCTTACTTCTGAGTCTGTCTCTCATCCTGTCTCTCTTATACATACTTATATCATTTTTCTGGACACTGCTTTTCTGTAGTATAGTCCTACTTCATAATGTGCATTAACTCAATTTTCCTCAGACAAGTAAATATTCAAGAACCTTTATTGCTGCCCTTCCCATGTTGGGACCTGGGGCACCTAGACTTATTACTACCCCCCTGAGTGAATAGTGTTTGCCATTTCCCTACCTGTGACTTGTTTGTCCCTTCCTTTGTGTCTTTTTATATATTTGTATAGAGCGGATGGCATGAGTCATGTATATGTGTTCCTTAATTCCTCTTACCACTTCAAAAACCAAGCTCAAACTTTATTATTTTCAAGTGGTCTTACTTGTTGACTCATATGACTTTGCTTGTTTTATTTAAATTTTTTAAAATTGATACATATTAGATATACATGTTTTCAGGGTGATAATTTGATACATTAATATAATCAAATCAGGGTACTTGGGGTATCCACTTTTAAAATCAAGCTCAAGCTTTATTATTTTCAGGTCATCTTACTAGTTAACCCCTCCCCCCCCCCGCCTGACTTTGCTCATTTTATTTTTTAAAAAAATTATGTACTTAAGAAATTTGACACATTTTTCTATTAATTTATTCTTGTCTGTGCATTATGTTTTAACTTTCTTTCTTATAAAGGGTTTTTTTTTTAAAATGTATGTATTACATTTAGATTATAGTCTGTTTAAGGTACAAAGGCTTTGATTGTCCTCTACTCTTCTGTATTATCCCCTTCCAGCACACTGCATATGATAGTGAATATAATAAAGGTCTACTGGTTGAACCACCAAGTTCATATAGTGGCTTCTTAGCCTGGCTACTTTTTGTGCAGAATTGACAATTGCAAAGATGTGGAAACAACCCAAATGCCCATCAATTCATGAGTGGATTAGTAAAATGTGGTATATGTATGCCATGGAATATTACTCAGCTATTAGAAATAATGGTGATATAGAATCCCTTTTGTTCTCCTGGAGAGAGTTGGAACCCATTCTATTAAGTGAAGTATCTCAAGAATGGAAAAATAAGCACCACATGTACTCATCAGCAAATTGGTTTCCCTGATCATCACTTTAGTGCACATTTGGGAATAACACCAATTGGGTATCGGACTGAGGTGGGGGGGTAGGGGAGGGGATGGGTGTATACCTACATGATGAGTGCATTGTGCACTGTCTGGGGAATGGACACAATTGAATGTTCTGACTCGGGGGCGGGGGGGGGGGCGGATGGGAGTATAGCTACATGATGAGTGCAATATGCACTGTCTGGGGAATGGACACGCTTGAAGCTCTGACTTGGGGGGATGGGTGAGACATGGGCAATATATATAACCTGAACTTTTGTACCCCCATGATAAGCTGAAATAAAAAATAAAGAAAACAAAATTCTGATCCATATTTTATATGTAAATATATTGACTTAAAATGTTCAGTATTAATTGTTACAACTCCACTGAGACCAGACTTCAACATTTGATTAGGGTGGTTGATCCAGATCTTTGATTTGAGGTATTATTTTTATATTTTGTACTTGATAGTGTTGAGTAAAATGAAAAAATATGTGGCAGGTGAGTGATATCTTGGGATCACTATTCTTAAATACCTAGAGAGAAATTTAAATTAGTTTTAGCTTATGACTCTAAAAAATGGTCTTTATCAAGAATAGGAGACAAAAAAATGCAATCAATAGGATTAGGTACTAAAGCAGTGGACAATATTGTTATGCTAAATCTCTTACCAAGTATGAAATTGCAAAGCCAAAAATATACTAATAATGTTATATACTAACAATATACTAACAATATACTAATATTGTTATTCAAAATAATTTCTGCTGGTAGAAAAGTAGTTTTAATTTTTAACTTAAGTAGAAAAGTATAAATATGTTTCATACTCCAAAGAATCTAGTAGGTTTTAGTGTTTTTATTTTATGTTAACATTTTATTGGCATTTCTTAAGTCACATTTGTAGAGTTTGGTCAAGTGGACCAATAATAAAATCATAAGTTAGTATGTAATAATTAAATTCTTCCTGACAGAATATTTTACTGATTTATATTGTAATACTGACTAAAACATTTAGTAGGAGCTAGTACTGTTCCAAAGATTATTTATACAATTGGAATAACTAAAAATATTAGGAAAGGAAATAAATTGTTACATTGATATTTCAGAACTTGATGGAAAAGTTGCTGAAGAAAGAACTAGACTATACCCAGTTAGAGGAGAAACATAATGAAGAATCTGTGAGTAAAAAGAATATACAAGCAACCCTTCATCAAAAAGACCTAGATTGTCAGCAACTTCAGTCAAGATTATCTGCATCTGAAACCTCACTGCAAAGAATACAGGCAGAACTGAGTGAAAAAGGAGAAGCCTCTCAAAAGCTCAAAGAAGAATTATCTGAAGTAGAGACCAAGTACCAGCATCTTAAGGCAGAGTTCAAACAGCTACAACAGCAGAGAGAAGAAAAGGAGCAGCATGGGTTACAACTCCAAAGTGAAATTAATCAAGTAAGAGATAATTGTTTTATTTATTATAATTCCCTCTATGGTTTCTTCTTAGTGTGCTTGACAGTTGATCATGTTAAAAAATTGCTGCCATTTAAAAAAATTAACTCTTAATTTTTACATCCTGGAGTGCTGCCAGATCTTATTTCTTTTAATTTCAATTTCTCTTAAGAAAAAAATGATAGTATCTATTTCAAAGCATTGTTTATTGTAAAGTGTTTATGAATTAATACATATAAATTGCTTAGATTGTACTGGGCACATGGTAGTTAATCACTAGATTTTAGCTATTATAATTAATTCAAATTGTTGACCATGTTTTAATTCAAAAATTCTTTTTTGTTGCCAAATTTTTAAAACATAATTATTATAAAACCAGTAATATAAAAATTAGATATTTTGAAAGTAGAAAACAAATTAGTCCTAAAACAACTATTTTTTATAGTTAAATAACATCTATTAGATGAAGTTTAATGCAGGTTTTGACTTTTCCATAAACTTAATTTTTTAATGTCTGTATTCTAATTATTAATTATAGGTAATATTAAAAATTGGTTGAAAATGGAGATTTAGGGGAGACTAAAGTCCTCAGCCACTTTTTTGGTAACATTCAACTATTTTTACTTAAGTGGCAGTGATAGTTTATTTTATTGTAATTAATTATTTTTATGGACTTATCTGTTTGTAATAATAATGATTATGTTAATAATTTATTGAGCTATAGTTATGTTTCAGGAATTAGAGTATTTCATTTTTACTATCGCTAATTTTTGAGATTAGACTGTGAGTTCCATGATATGATAGATCAGAAAAGTTTGGAATATTTCTCTAGCTTGTCTTCCCTTTGTCCACTGTCCAGTCCTCCTTATCTTACTCTTAAACCGCTCTAACAACTGCTAACTGGTCTGCCTCTGGCTAGTCTTGTCCCTGTCAAATTGTCCATACAATCAGTGGGGTTCAAGCAAGTCTTACCATGTTCCAACACTGCTTTTAAACCTTTTAATAGCTTATTTTTTTTGGCCCAAGGGATTAAGTTCAGATGCCTGTTAAGGCATGCAGTGATCTCGTTGGCCTCCCTTCTCAGCTCTTTACCATTCTTTATTTTATTTTCCACCGCAAGAATACAGAAGTGTGCTTAGTTTTTTCCTACATGTTGTTCTACACTCCCAGCACTTGTGCATTAATTCTTCTGAAATTACTATAAACTTTTCTTCTTTTTTTAATGAAAAAAGAAAAAAAACTCCTTTTCTGTCCCCTTCTGCCTCCCAGGAAAAACCAGCTCTTATATTCTGGTGGTACTAGAGAAAATAATTTGAGAAAGTGATGGTTCTTGGCTCTAGGGAAAATTTCTCCCTTAGTTTTAACTGTGTAGCATTTTAAAAATCAATGAATGAGGGTCACCTAACATTTAAGAAGAGATATATAATAGTTTCCTCTATGTTTTTTTTAGAAATTATGTGCCAATTTGAGGACTTGCTAGTGTTTTGGGCTCTATCCGATACCTAAATGTATGAAGTCAACTGTGGTGGTTCTTGACTGTGGAAACCAAGAAGAATTACTGTGGAACTTTAAAAATTACTGTGGAATAGATCTGAGTGTGCTCTGAGTGTCTTAATTTTTAAGTTTCATTTTATTTTAAGTTCCTTAGATGTTTCTAACACTTATATGCAAATGAGAGTCCCAGTCCCCTGTATTTTTTTAAAAGAAAACAATAAAACAAAAACAAAAACTGTGATGTTTAATCACGATTTTATGTGACTCATTATAATTTATGTGCTTAAAATTCAGCTGCAGTTAAAATTACTATATAAGATCTTAGGTGTCCCTAAAGTATCATGAAAATTAAGATATTATACTTATAATATATACTTATATTGATAAAAAATAGAACATTATTTGGAAAGTAGGTGGTGGTCTGTGTATGTGTGTTTATATATATGTACATACTTTTTTTTCTTTTTGAAAGTTACATGGCAAACTTCTGGAGACAGAGCGCCAACTAGGGGAAGCTCATGGTAGGCTGAAGGAGCAGAGACAACTTTCAAGTGAAAAGTTGATGGATAAAGAGCAACAAGTGGCTGATTTACAACTGAAACTTTCTCGTTTAGAAGAACAGGTAAGCTAGCATTTCAAATGAGCTTCTATTACCAAGCTTATTGATAGACTTGAGGAATCTTAAATATTGTTGTGATTCATCAATCTTTTAATGGTCAAGAGCTTTAATTGGACTTTTAAAAAAATTTCAAAGTACAACATTTATTATTACCCAGCAATATCTTACTTATTAACTACATTAAGTCATTTTTGTTGTGATTGTATTCCCCAAAGTTCTCAACAGAAATGCACCAAAAAGACTATTCTTTCAGCTTTAGGCAGGAAAAATTCAGGGGGTGAACCTCTGTCAGACTGCTGGGGTCTTCCTACTCAGGAAGGACCACTCAGTAATGAAGCAGTAAACTATGAACTGTTGGTGAGGGTCATTAATGACATGTAGTTGGTACATATAAACTTTGAGTTTACCTTAAACTTTACCTTTAAGGATTTTCACTTTTAAAAATTAAACATATGATTGAATACTATCCTAATTAAAGCTGCAGTTGCTAAAAATGGTACCCACTAAATGGATAAATGTTATCATTAAATTATGTCTTTTATTGGAATTAAACAAATATTCTGGGTCAAAATCTGTAGCTTCAGCCATAGATTTTCTTTTAGACCTAAAATTTTAGATGTGGTGGATGATCTTATTCTTTTCCAACTGTTGAAAATGACTGTTATGGAAGAAAATAAAAGAAATACTGATAATATGGTTTAGATTATTATTACAAATAATTTGTATGTAATTAATTCCTTGATCATATTGGTCTACAAAAAACAATAATAAGCTAAATGCCAACCTGGAGAAAGATTTGTATTCTTTTTAGGATGAGAGTCTATTCTTGGAGAATAGTTTCTTCATGAGATTAAGATTCTACAAGTAATGAGATGTTGCTTTTAAAGCTGATGTTATATATTGTCTAAATTTATTTTTCTGTTCATACTTAAGAATTGAAGTACTGCCAGATATTTATGAATGATAGCATTATGCCTTTAAATTGTCAACTGAAAGCCTATGTTTTTTTAAGTTGAAGGAAAAAGTAACAAATTCTACAGAATTGCAGCATCAGTTAGAAAAAACAAAGCAACAGCATCAAGAACAACAAGCTCTTCAGCAAAGTACTACAGCAAAACTTCGAGAAGCTCAGGTAAACATTATTTGAATTATTGGCCTTTTAAACAGAAATTAAGTGAAATCATTATTCTTTTGTTGTGGTGAAACTAGATAAGGCAAAATACTTGATTATAAGCATTTTTGATAATTTTCAGTATCTGGATAATCAGAAAATTCTTTTTCTTTGGATTGATATATTGAAAAGTTTTTCTAAGACAGTTGAAAACTATTTGTTTTAAACAAGTATATTTATTTATTATAAATAAATTTATGTAAAATATTTATTTAATGTTAAGTTTGTTTATTAGATAAATTTATCTATTAAATGTATTTGGTTACATTTAGTATTTATTTAAATTATTATTTGTAAATAATAAATTCATGTTTTATTATTTATTAAAATAGCTTATTTGAAAAGTCAAAAATGGTAAAATAAAATATCCTGGTTTAGTTAGCCCAGTACAGAAGAACATTTTGTATTTCCCACATTAGAATTTAGTATTTGTTGGTCATTTCTTTTCCTACTTCATAACCATCATGTGAACATTGGAATTGTAGGCATAGAAAATATAATTGATTGGGTTAAATTTATAGAAAGTCTACAGCATAGCTTAGAATATTGAAAGAAGTTAAATTTTTGTTTTGTTTTGTGAGGGAGGTTGCTCAAATGTTTGAAATGAATTTGCCTTTGATACTGGTTTATTAATTCATTCTTTTATTAATTCATTGGATATTATTGATTGTTGTCTGTTAGTCACTGTGCTCAGCACTGAGAATAAAGAGATGCAGTGCCTGCCCTCTAGGAAATGGCAATGTAATGATGCGTACCTAAAAACAATGTTACAGTTTGAGGGAGGCAGTAAGTAATATGTCTTTCTCTCCCTTCTGAGTTTGGAGGGTGGCATGGGAGTCGCATAGAGATCAAAATATTGAATTCATTTATTTGTTCTTTTCAATTAGTCAACAAATATTTATTAATGTCTACTCTCAGCCAAGGAACTGATTTTGTGAGCATGGTAGTGAACAAAACAGACAAAAATGTTAGCTCTCCTGGAGCCTAGGGAGGGAGACAAACAATAAACAAGGTAAACAGGCAAAACATATAGCATATTAATGGTGAAAAGTGCTGTGGAGATGAAAGAAGGAGGGACAGGGAGTAGGAAATATCTGGGAACTGAAGGTGGGACTGCAGTGTTAGGCTCTCTGAGAAGATGAATGTCCTGAAGGAAGGGAGGGTGCGAGCCATATGGATATCAGAGAGAAGAACATCAGTGCATTAAAAGATCCTGAGGATGTCTCAGGAATAACAAGAAGTCAGTAGCTGGAGTGGGTAAATGACAGAAGAGTTAAAAGGGGCACCATTGTAGAGATCACAGGGGATCAGAACATGCAGAGACTCTTAGGTAATTTTAAGGACATTATTTTATTCTAAGTAAGATGAGAAATCATTGGAGGGTTCTGAGCAAAGGAATGAAATGATCTGACTTATAATTTTGCAGGATTATTCTGGGTGCTGTATTGAGAGTAGACTGTAGGGGTACCTGAGTAGAAGCAGAGAAATTAGCTAAGAGGCTACTATAATAATCCACACAAGAAATGATGTGACTTGGACTGGAATGGAAAAGTACAAGTAGTGAGAAGTGGTCAGATTGTAGATATTAAATATATTTGAGAGGTAAAGCTGACTGAATTACTGATAGATTGATATACAGTATTGAGAGAGAAGTCAATGATGACTCCAAGGGTTTTGGCCTGGACAATAGGAAGGATGGAGGCCACGCAAGATGAAGACTGAGAATCCCATTGGATTTGGCAACATGGAGCAGGGGGTTATGTTATATATTAGCTGAGAGACACATCAGTATATAGGGGGTAAATGGAATTATTAGAATAGATGCCATTTTAGTCCATTTGTGTTGCTATACAGGAACACCTGAGACTGGGTAATTTATAAAGAAAAGAGGCTTATTTAGTTCACAGTTCTGCAGGCTGTACAAAAAACATGGTGCCATCATCTACTTCTGATGAGGGCTTCAGGCTGCTTCCACTCATGGCAAAAGGCAAAGGGAAGCCACTTGAGCACAGATCACATGGCAAGAGAGGGAAAGCGAGAGGGAAGGGAGGTATCAGCCTCTTTTGAACAAACAGCTCTCGCAGGAACTAATAGAGCAAGAACTCACTCAGTATTCAAGAACAGCACCAATTCATTCATGAGGTATCCACTCCCTTGACCCCAACATCTCCCATTAGGCCCCACCTCCAACATTAGGAATTAAATTTCAACATGAGGTTTGGGGGACAAACATCCAAATTATAGCAGATGCAATCAGCCAGGGAGACAGTATAGTGAGAAAAATAGACAATTGTCACATAAGACATCTGAGGAACACCCGCATTTAAGAGGGGGGTGGAAGAGGAAGAGAGCCCAGCAAAAGACAGAAAGAGCAGGGTAATTAGGGAGAACCTGCAGAGGGGAAGCCAGAGGAATAGCAAGAGTCAAATGTTGGAAGTAATCAGCAACTTCAAGTGTGGATGTGTGGTGGGAAAGCTCAGTATTATAAATGAAAAATGTCCATTAGATTAAGCAGTTAAGAAGTAAATTGGTAACCTTGTGAAACATAATTTCAATAAAGTGATAGAGATGAAATCTGATTTTTGATTGATGACTAAATGAAGATGAGGGAGTCAGGAGAGTAAATATAAATTACTTTGAAATTTGAACGTGATAAGGACTAGGTGGAAACTGGAGGGGTTTTGGGCTGGGGAGTTTTTTTTTTTTCGAATAAGATAGACATGAACATGTTTAAAGTCTAGGGCAAAGGGACTTGTAAAGAGGGCGTTATTAAGGATATTGGAGGAGAGTGACTGAAGGGATTAGGTATTGGTAAGAAGCTACGATGCCACTCATGCAATGGGGGAGGGTGAATTTGAACCTATCCACTGAAGCGTGAGGTAAATATGGAGGTAAATACAAATAAAAAATTTTAAAATATAATTTTATAAGTAAGGGAATGGAAAATCAAGGTAGGTCATTCCTGAAGACCTCATGTTTCTGGATAAAATTGGAGATATTAATAGTAATAGCTGAATATCAGACGAGCAGATATTGAGAATTTGGAGAGACTAGTTAAGCTTTTAGTTAGTTATTGAGGGGAATGTTTGAGGATGAGCACTTTATTCAAAAAAAGGATTGACAAGGTAATTCTGAGTATATACTGTAATGAAAGTTGGAACCCAGAAATTTGTAGCAGCTCCAATTGATGGAGGTTTGTGATTTTACTCTAACAGTGCTTAGAAGCACAGGGGTGGAAAAAGAAGATTGTAATATTGATCTAGGACTGGACATTTTGGGGGTGGCTGTCTTGGAAATTTTGGGGTGAGAGGAAGTGGAGAATGTGGTTGAAAAATAGTTAAGGTTAGTTCATACCCAAGTATTAGTTTAAGGAGGAGAAGCTAGGCAGATGCCGAATAAACTAGAAAGAAATTGAGGTCTCTGACATTGAAGAGTAGAAACGAGATTATTAAATTAGAAGACAGTAAGTTGTGTCACAGAGTAGGATAGTTGGAAATTTTTAGCTGGAACCATTTCCGGTGATTACAAGGTCCTATATGAGTGATTCAAATATAGAATGAGTCCAGGAATTAAGATGATATGAATATGAGGCTATGCTCTTAATTCTCTATGTATTTTGTATTTCCCAGGAAATTGGCAGAAATTGGGATTGAGAGAAAGACTAAATCAGGTCTCAAGTCTTCAGTGAATGAGGTAGGGATTTATAGATGATAGCAACGAAGAGTAGAGGGTAAAATAAGTAAATGGCTACTCCCCATAGCCTCACGAAGCCTTTACATGAGGGAGAGAATAATAGCAGTGAAAAACCAGGAAAAGGTCAACCTCCTCTGTTTGCCCCGTGGAATAGGCCTTACTGATCAGTAATCAACTTCTGGAAAGGGAGAACCAAATTTCAATTAAGACTTAGAAACAGAGTAACTTTTATGGGAAAAAGCTTAGGCCTAGAACTGTGATTCTAGAAAATTAGAAAAATATGGAGAGAGGTTATCGGTGGCAGCAGCAGAGGCTGAAAGCAGAGAGGTTAGGTTACCTTTCATCATCTGACCAAAGCTTACAAGGATGAGAAGTATACTTGAAAGTGACTGAGCGCAAATATTTTAGCATTAGCACGCATCATTGAGAGCACCACGTGGTTACTGGCTCTGTCTTAGCAAGGCAGTGTGGGCACTGTAGGATTTACAGAGGGCTGGTTAGGGACTTGTGCTGGGTAGAGGCTGTCTGACTCTCTTAAAATGATTGTGGCAGAGACAAAGGCTATGAGTCAGCCGGCCCAAGAATATTAGTGGGTGTTGTTCTCGAGGTAGGCTATTGCATTATCCTCTGTAACACTGAGGTCCTTGGTAGAGTAGAAGAGGGATCCCTTTTTATGTTGATAGAAGAGTTCTGTTGACGTATGGAAGTAAACTTGCAAAAGTGCATGTAAGTTTCAATGTAGTTCTTTATTTTTCTGTTTTTTTCAATAAATATTCTAGAACATGTGTGTCAGATATCTTGGATACATCAATGAATAAAACAAGATAAAAATTCCCACCTTTGTGGAGCATACATTCTAGTGGAGGGAGGCAGATAAGCATGAAAAATATGTAAATTATTTAATATGTTAGAAGAGAAACACCAAAAAAAAAAAAAAAGAAGAAGAAGAGAAACACCATGGAAAGAAAAAAAATGACCAGGATAGGGAATACTGGGAAAGGCTGCAATTTTAAACGTAATGGTCAGGGTAGGCCTAATTGAGAAGATGACATTTGAGCAAACATTTGAAGGAGAGGGAGTGAATCATGTGACTCTATAGGGGAAGATTTCCAGGCAGAAGGAACAATTAGTGGGAAGGCTCTGAGGTGGGAGTGTGCCTGGTGTGATTCAGGAATAATGAGTCCCATGTGTCTTAAACGGATGAGAAGAGTAGTAGTAGGAGATGACATTATAGGGTGTCAGAAAAAGAATGTGGTTAATGGAGGGGTTTTTGTTAAATTCTGGCTTATTATCAATGATATAGATTAATATTAAATAAATTTTAACAATACATAAATATATTGTTCTATTTAATTAAATTTGCCATGTTAAAATGTAATTATTACATTTTAATAATGTAATTATTATATAAAATGTAATAATTAGATCTTAAAAATGTAAGACTAAGATTATGAGTGTCAAAATTTAGTATCAGTTATTTTATGTTTGAGGAATAACTTTTTTAAGTTCTCTATTCTTAAAGTAATAGTTTTCAATTCTTTACAGAATGATTTGGAACAAGTACTACGTCAAATTGGTGATAAGGACCAAAAGATCCAGAACCTTGAAGCCTTATTACAGAAGAGTAAAGAAAATATTTCATTACTGGAAAAAGAAAGAGAAGATCTTTATGCAAAAATTCAGGCTGGTGAAGGAGAGACTGCTGTTCTTAACCAGTTACAAGAAAAAAACCATACATTACAAGAACAAGTAAGCTTGTAAAATGTATTATATTTCTAAAAGTTACTTTTATCTCTCTAAATCTTATTAAATGTTTCATTTTAAATTATTCTTTCTGCCTCTTCTTAGCGCATTTTAAATGTTATGTATTTTTGACGAATAGTGTCTCGTTTACCTTAAGAGGGAGGTCGCTGTTCTAGTAAAAGTTAGTTAACATGATTTAACAAAGGAAATCCTCAGCTCATGTCCCTGGATATAAATTATTACCTGTGTGACTATGGGTAAATAATTACACCTCATTAGCTTAGTGGAAAAGTAGAGATGTTATTAATAATGCATTCTTGCCTCATGACATTTTGTGATGTTTAAAAAAAAGAATGAATAACAAAATATATTCATAAATTAAAGGTACTGATCAAGTGTTAGTTGTTGCTGTGTACTGATTAATATACAGACTTAGCGGTTACTTATTTTTGTTAATATATTTGTCTGTGGACAATATGTAGGTAATAATTTTGATAAGCCTATTCTAACATTTATATGTAGTTTAAGAGAAACTTATAATAAAATTTAGATTAATATTTTCAAACAGAAAAGCATTTACAGTTGCACTTTTGGAAGAATTGTCTAATAAGAGAATTATTATCTAAATAATGAAGTATTTAAAACGAAGTATCAGAAGGCCATGTCATTTTTCTAATTTGGGAATTAGAATTTAACAGATTTTTCTCCCCAAATTTCAAAGTTAGTTTTGAAGGATTCTTTTATTTATTTATTTTTTTTTTAAGAGACTGGGCCTTGCTTTGTTGCCCAGGCTGCAGTGCAATAATATGATCATAGCTCACTGCAACCTTGAATGCCTGGGCTCAAGGAATCCTTCTGCCTCAGCCTCCCAAGTAGCTGGGACTGCAAGCACATACTTCCATACCCAGCTAATTTTTTAATATTTTTGTAGAGATGAGGTCTCGCTGTGTTGCCCAAGTTTGTCTTGAATTTCTGGCCTCAAGCAATCCTCACGCTTTAGCCTCCCAAAGTGCTGGGATTACAGATGTAAGCCAGCACGCCTGGCCTGAAGAATTCTTTAAGTTAGTTTTTGGTTGTACATAACTTGACATTGCTTATTATACAAATATGATCAGGAAGTCATGTATTTTTTTTTAAATTAAGACTATGTACTGCTTCTGGCCATGTTGGGGTAACTGATATCTGTTTAGTCCTCCTACCATTGGCAATTAGAAAAGTGAAAAAAATGTATAAAAACCACCATTTTCAGAAAGTGGACAATAGACAGTACAGGACTGTGATCCCTGAGAGAAGAGAAACAAGTGAGGTGAATTCTTTGATCACTGTAACTTTTGACCCAGAGACATTTTTCAGACTGTGAATGCAGATGGGGAGAATCCAAGGAGACTGCAGTGGTCTTATTGAACTGAGGAGTGAGAGACTGAATTTAGTTGAGACACTGAAGTTCAGGTAGGTTAAGGCAGCTCAAATTTGCGGGGCAGAATCTCTGAGAGGAAGGAACAATGCAGAGAAAAAGCTCTAGAAATCTGCACAGGGGTCCATTTGAGGCTTTGGTTGAATGCTAAGCTTTGCATTTATAAGGTTGGATTCCTTGAGGGCAGGCAATGAACTGTATCGGGGAGCTGCAGGCTGAGAAATTACAGAGCTCACAGAGAGCTAGGAGATGTGCAAGTTCCAGCCAGTCAGAGGAAAGATGTGGTTGAACCCTTGGCCATTCAATAGAAACACAAGAAATGTCGCACCTGAGGAGAGGAGTAACTAGCCCTAGAGTAAAAGCTATCATATACCTCACCTAATGAAGTGTTAAAGGAAGCCTCAAAAGGATCCAGTTGAACCACAAATATATTAACTACCAGTTGGGACAAAACTCAACATTCTTTGAAAGAAGACAACAAAATCCAGACTGGTCACAATAAATAACAAAAAATTACTAGACATTTGAGGAAGCAGAAAAAAATGTGAGCAATAACCAGGAGAAAGATCGTTCAATGGAAGCAGATCCTGAAATGAGAGATGATGGAATCATCAGACAAGTACTTTAAAACAGCTCTTAAAATATACTTATGGATATAAAGGAGAAAATATGATAATGGAGGTAGAAATGGAAACAATAAAAAAGAGCCAAATAGAACTTCTAGAGATAAAAATAGAAAAATACATGAAGTGAAAATTTTATTGGATGGACTTAATAGATTAAGCAAGTAGAAAACAGCATCAGTGAGCATGAAGACAAGGGGATTGAAACTGTTCAAAATGAAGTATAGTGAGAAAAAAGGGCTCGGGGAAGAAACAGTACCCTAGTGATCTGTGGGACAGTTTCATGTAGGCTAGCATCCATACAATTAGTATCACAGAAGGGTAGGAGGAAGAAGAAAATATTTATAGAAATAATGGCTAAAAAGTTTTAAAATTTGATTAAAAATATAAATCCACAGATTCAGAAAGCTCAATGAACTCAAAGCAAAGTACATCAAAGAACTATCAGATGAATTGGATTTCATCTAAATTTTTTAAAAAGTGTGCTCTTCAAAAGATACCATTATGAAAATAAAAGCCAAAACACAGAGTGGGAGAAAATATTTACAATACATATATCTGACAATTTAGAAATGTCCAGAATGTATAAAGAACTCCTCTTGCTACTTAATTAGATTAGTAATTGGCTGGGGCTAGAGATGTTGGGGGGAAAAGACTGCAAAGAGGCATGAGAAAACATTTTGTGATAATGGAAATGTTCTCCATCTGGATTGTGGTTATGGTTAGTTAAGTGAGTCTATACATTTATCAGATTTCACACTGTATTCTTAAATTGGATTAATTTTATTTTATGTAAATTATAGCTCAGTAGAGATGATTTTAAAAATAGTATGTCTTTGATTTATTTCTTATGATTTGAGATATTATGTTTACTTATTTTTGGAAAGATGTGAATACTGTTATTTGAAAAAATTTGAGATAACCTATCCTAGAGCAGTTCAATATGTTCACAGTGCTTAAATTTGGGTTTGTTAGTTTTTGTTGTATCATTTATGAACTTCATAATTAGGGTCTTGCTTGTATGATAGGTAACTCAGCTATCAGAGAAGCTGAAGAATCAGTCAGAAAGCCATAAACAAGCCCAGGAGAATTTGCATGACCAGGTACAAGAGCAGAAGGCACATCTCAGAGCTGCACAAGACCGTGTCCTTTCCCTAGAAACCAGTATCAGTGAATTAAACAGTCAATTAAATGAAAGCAAGGAGAAGGTCTCCCAGCTTGACATACAGGTAATATTGAATTATGGTATTTAATAAGTTTGTATATGTAAAGTACCAGTTTTAGGCTATCAAATATTTTAAATTCTGTTTTTCTCTCTTTTTCCTTGTGTATTAATAGAAAAAAATCAAGAATATGAATCAGATAAAGGTTGTATCTAAGACAGTTTGTTTAACTTTCCTGTTTGTATAGGCTCTGCAAGCTACACCTTCTGAAATCACTGAATCTTTTAGCTTTTCTTTGTTTTGAACAAGTCCTTATTATTGTTTTTGAAGTCCAAATTAGTTTGATATTATACCATTAGATTTCTTTTTTAAATATTTTGACTTTGTTTTTTTAAAATCTTCCTTTAAAGCTTTAATTTTTTAAAAAAATATTCTTGTATGGTACCATTGTATATTTTAATGTATGTTCTTTTGGAAATCTATATAGCAGTCTTGCTCAATGAGTCAATCAAAGGGTGGGAAGTAAAACATATTTCTTTCTCCCTTCTCATCATTGGTTTCTTATACAGTGCTATAAAAGTGAAATTTATAGAAATATTTTTAAGCCTTGATTTTATTATAGGAGAATGATTCCACTGGACATAAGAAATATAACAAAATAATACAACTGGTATACTTTATTAGAACTTGAAGAGAGTACACATTTTCTTCATTTTTCTAAATATAATTATTTGTTAGATGAGTTATATGATAACTCAATATATGCATGTCCAATTTAAGGGGAGGGGGAGAGGGATGGGAGAGGGAGTGGGAGGAGGGAATGTGAACAAACAGATATATTAGGACAGTCTATGATTCTTTTTGCATTGCAGGATCCTTCCCTTTACAAAAGATTGCCCTGCCACTGCTATTCATTTCAGAACTAGTTCTTATAAGGAGATCAGCCAATTTTTTTCCTATCAGTGCTCCCTTTATCACCTTTAAAATAACCTCTTTGCCATTAGTCTTTGAAAAATGTTACCTGTAGGAATTTGTTAGTTTTTTGATGCTTTTTTTCTAAGACTGCTTTAATTTTTTATGAGCTAGTTCATAAAATAGGATGTATGGCTTCACTTTTCTTTTAAGAATTAGGACTCTGATAAAAACCTAGTGCTTTAAGTGATATTATTATATTAATAATAGCAGTGTTAACCAGAAGTGCTTAGCCAAAGGGATTGGCTGTGGCTTTTTAAAAAATGTACTAAACAAAAACAGTTAATTTTTTTTTCTGGAGTGTCCCTTTAACTATACAAATGTGATTTTTAAGCTGTTTCTGAGTTTTGAGTTCTGTAACATACCTTTTGATTCCTACATTCAGGATACTTCCTGGTATGCCTGATCAGGACAGCATGAAGGTTAATTATTAGGCACATGTTTGGCAGCACATCTTGAGAGAGGTTTTCACTGTTCTTTCTTACTGTTTTAAGGGCTTTGATACAGAAATTGCAAAGATTGTAGCACTGTAGCAATTGGTACTTAGTCTGAGTTTGTTGCATATAAAGGGCCAGCAGAGGGGCTGGCTATATGAACAGCCAGATTTTTTGCCCTCATCAGAAACATTTCTGAAATTAGGTAAACCAGTGGAGCTATTACTTAATCTCTCCCAAATTTTCTTTACACGTTACATGACTTTGGACGATATATCACATTATTTGAAACATACTGTATTAAAAGATCATGAGCAATTATCATGTGTTAAAATATTTCATGAATTTTTGGTTCCTCAGATAAAATAACATATTTTGCAGGTGACTTCTGCAAAAATATATTCTTTATAGTCTATGTTATACATTCTAAACAGTTAGTATAGATTTACTATGTATTGTTTAAAGTGTAGATATCTTTAGTCTTCACTTTTAATTCAATGTAAATGTATATATACCTTGATATAACTATTGTTTCAGTGAATAATTATTTCGTTATTGAGAGAGAATTCTTTGAGTTATTTCTTTCTGGTTAAAATGCCCCTGCAATGTAACTCTTAGATTTCTTATGTTCATTGATCCTCTCTTCAACCAGCTAAAAGAATATCACCCTCCCTCCCCATTTTACCCTTTTCTCCAAAAATTTTAAATATTTTTTTTTTTTTTACTTTTTGCTTTTCTTATTAGAGGTGAGTTGTACTAAAGTTATTAAAACACTTCAAACTGTTACTTTTGATAACAAGACAGATCTTTTTGTTTGTTTGATTTTGTGAAAGTATACTTATTTTTGAAAGCCTTGAATTTTTAGTATGTAATTTTTTGACTTTTTATGAACATCAAAAGTAAAACCTTTTAAGCAAGAAGTTATCAGGGAATACTGAATCTCACAAAGTAGTTCCAGTTGTCTTGCTGTTTTGAGTCCTTGAATTCTGACATTCTTGAGTATCTTTGGGGTCATTTTTTTTTTTGACATAGTTATTTACTTTATCAGAAAATGGTAGACTTCAGATATTCACTTCTGAAAAATACAGTGGCCCTTCTCAGTAAAAAAGTATACCTTTTCTTTCTTAGCAAAGGGTACTAAAGTGTTTTGGTGTCATACAGAGACAACATCTTTTCATTATGTTTATACAAACATTATTAGAAGTTTTCTCCCCTACTCATTCCTATTTGGAAGATTTTCACATAGATACTTTTCAATGTCTAAATCCTTATGTTTTTTGCCAAAGGACTTAATTTTAAATAGTTCAGTGACAAAAGCAATATGCATTCAATTAAGGGGAAATCAAAACTAAATGTGAATTAAATAATTTGTAATTTTTTTACAGATTAAAGCCAAAACCGAATTATTGCTATCAGCAGAAGCAGCAAAAACTGCTCAAAGAGCTGATCTTCAGAATCATTTGGACACAGCTCAAAATGCATTACAAGATAAGCAGCAGGTAGAGAACTTGATTGAATTTCATACCATAACCTAGTGCTTTGCTAGATATATAAATTGCAAATGTGTAAAAATGATACCCAGTTTTATATAATCTTACGATACACTCACTTATCCCCCTTAATTCCTTCATAATTCAGAACCAGTTGAGTAGTAAATGTAGGGGTCTGACATATGGAAGTAAAATAAAGTGTCAGCTTTGTTTTTGATAAAGCTCAACTGTGTGCACCTGTGGTTGGGCTTCCTAGTATTGTATTTCTCCCCTACCCTAGACCTTGCTGTGGAACTGAAACATTTACTCCTAATTTTTGAACTGTTGCCTCATCCCTTAAAGTGTCAATGATTGGGAAAGAGAAACGGACTTCTATACTAGTTTTTACTAGGTGGGCTGGGCCATGACACAGATGTATTAATACTTAGCACTTAGAAGCAGGAAAAGAGCTCTATGTATTTCATCTCAATTATGAGAGTTACTCCTTTTCTTGGGGGTAGGAGGAAGTGAGGGGCTGGAGGGAACACAGAAGTTACTTTTCTCAATACTTCTGATAGAATAGAAGCTTCCTACTTTTGTGTCAAGGTCAAAGTGCTGGTAGATTTTTCTTACCTTTTACCAGGTAGGAATTTTTAAAATTTACTTGTTATTCAAGGAGTAATACTAGTTATTGGTCCATTTTTAAAACACAATGAAGAAGTATGTCAAATTAACAAAAATAAAACTTTTCTTTATTTACCCTTTATACCAATCCCATTATTCTTCTAAGATGGAATGTTTGCTCTTAAATTTAGTATGTATCCTTCCAGACCTCTATAAGCATTGAACAAACATATATACACACACGTTTATATATGTATGTACACACACACTGATATTTTTCTTTTGTGCACATGGAATCACACTGTATATATAGTTCTGCAACTTGCTTTTTTACTTACAATATTGATAACACATCTGGAAACTATTTTCCAAGCATGAGATCAGTTAGAAATTATAATGGAAAAAAAATTTATAAGAATAACCACATAAAAGTTTAAAATTTGTCTGTCAAAAATATTTAAAAAATTCTAAAACAAATAGCAAAAGGATAAAACATTTTCTGGAATATGTCTGATGAAGTGTTCGTGTTCTTGTTATTTAAAGCACTTTTATATACGAAATAAGTGAACATACCACAAAGAGATCAAAACTATATTAGGAAATGTTCAAGTTTATTAATCATTAACTGCAAATTAAGACAATAATGGGACACATTTGCCCTTGTAGAAGAAAAGTGTGTTTGTATGTCTGTGTGTATGTTTAAATAGCAGCAGAAGGATTGGGAAAGGTGTCGAGTAACAAGCCACTTTAATACATTATTTGTGATATCCATTAATTCAGTATCTTGAGTGGGGGCAGGGATGGAGCTGCTTGGTAATATATTTTAAGAAATTTAGAAGTTTTTGTATTTCTTAGATCACTTACAGTCTTTTATCCTAAGGGAATAATCTTAGCTTTACAGATTCTGTTTGCATCTCTGTCAATAAATGTAGAAAATTTAATAGCAACCTGAGAATTTGAAGCAGGAGATTTGACTTAAAAATAGACTACATCAATAAAATGGAAATTTATGTAGTTGAATATAATGATATTTTTAAAATAATAAAAAGTTTCATGATGCATTGTTATGTAAAACCAAAGGAGGTTAAATTAAAATAGTATGTACAGTGAAATCCTGTTTTTATTTTAAATGTGCAAGGAAAAAATAGAAACTAATGTACAGAGAAGACTGAAAGGAAAGTTATCAAAACATTAACAGTGATTATTTAGAAGTAGTGGAATTACTAGTATTTTTTTCTTTCTGTGCAAGTGGATATTCAAATGAATTTAACAAGTATAGATGCAATCACTGTAATATTTTTTTAATATTATTTTTTAAAATCGTCTTGAACATGGAAATCATTTAATTGTGATGTAACAGTATTATTTTATTATTAATGTAGTTAATAGTCTCTTGTATCTTTCGGCTCCTAGGATAATGCTTCTTAGAAAAACATTGAAAATTTACTAAACTGTTATGCATATAAATTTAATATCTCAGACTATGCAAATTCAGGTCCTTTATGTTGGTAGATAAATATAGCCTCTAATGTATTATTAGATTTATCTGAGATCTTACTCCAAATACTTTCTCAAATAAAATCAGAGTTTTCAGTTTCACTTTGACCGAATATTTGGGCACCATGATATAGTAAATTTTACCAAAGTTTTCTTCAATTGTACTTTTCTGTAGGAGTTAAATAAGATCACTACTCAGTTGGATCAGGTCACTACAAAGTTACAAGACAAGCAAGAGCATTGCAGTCAGCTGGAAGGTCATCTTAAGGAATATAAAGAGAAACACCTCTCTTTAGAACAGAAAACTGAAGAGCTAGAAGGTCAAATTAAGGTTTGTATAAAAGAAGTTGAATTTAGCCATGTTTTTTGTTTCAGTGGCAGTGGAATCTGGTGACCTACGTGGAATTAAAGATTTTTAGCTAACAAAGAAAGTTGAATTTGTATATAGTTTTTAAAAAACCTTGTAATTTTTCATGTCTTAATTTTTAACTCCATCTTTATTTTAATTTCTTCATTAGTGGGTGGCTTTTATAAATGACAGTTAACATATATACTGATGCCATTGTTATGTGTGACTATTTCCAAGAGACAGCCAACCAGGGATCCACTCTATAATTATAAGGAACTTAACAATTTTTTATTGTTGTGAAGTCTCTTCTGTTCCTTATTCTTCTGTCTCCTTACCTCCTTATTCTAATATTATATTTCAGATATGGTAGACTTTTTCCATTTTAAAACTTTACATTTATACCCTTGTATTTTGCTTCTACTTTAATAATACATTGAAGCCATGGTAAACTGTATCTTACTTTGACTCAACTTCAAGTGAAAGTGTTGATTTACTAAAGAGATGAAATGATTAGACATATCAGAGGATTTGACTAGAGTTTTTTGTCTTTTAAATTAGAACTATCAGTTAAATAAAATTTCTCAAATATATATATATATGTATATATATATATATAGAACTTCTATATTCAGGTGATTCATATGTGTACAGTTGTAGAATCATGAGATGTGTATATGTATATATGTATGTATATACCAATATAATATGGGAGAATAATGGTTTCAGAATGTGTTTTTTTAATAACATATATTTTATGGTTATTTTCATGTATATGTCAATACCAATTTGAATATAAACAAAATGTTATATATTTAATAATAGATTGATTATTATTAATGCTGATAATTATAACACTGCCGTACTGTATTTCTTTCGTAGAAACTAGAAGCTGATACTCTTGAAGTCAAAGCAAGCAAGGAGCAAGCTTTGCAGGATCTACAACAGCAAAGACAGCTGAACACAGATTTAGAGCTTAGAGCCACAGAATTAAGTAAACAACTTGAAATGGAGAAAGAAATGTAAGCTAAATCATGTCACTTATAAATTAAGGGGGGAAATTATAAACTATTAAAATTTCCTTGAGATTTTAATTTTGGTATCACAGCTCATAAAGATTTATTAAATGTTTATTTTGCACTGATTTTATAAACTGCTGATGTTAACATAAATGAAAAACAAAGCCATTATAATATGGTTACAGTTAACTTCATAAGAAAGCATTGAAAACTTATTTTTAAAAAATTTGGGTCATCTAGTCTCTTTTCAATAATAATATGGTGCATATTTCTCTATGGTAAAGCATTTTTGAGTTCACAAATTTGAATAAATTAATGTAAAATTTAAAAATACAGGGATGTTTACATATATTACCCAACAGCAGTCAGGTTTCTGCTTTGTGGCACTGTACCAAGTAGGGAATGGATTCTTTTTTATAAGAAATGATCTTTTTCAGCTTTGTGATGCATTTTGGCAAATTATCTATGCTTATGAGCACAAGGGAAACACCAGAATCAGTTTACCTTTTTTTTTATTATTGAGGTAAAATTTACACAGTTAAATGCATAGATTTTACATATGCAATATGAGTTTTAATGATTGTATATTCTGTGTAACTATGCTTCTCCCACACCCCCATACTGATCATTGTCTCATGGAATTTCCTCGTGTACTTTTCTAGTCAATACCCTACTCTTTTCCTGTTCACAACCACAGTCTGTATAGCTTTATGGTATCAGGTATCAATCCTCCAACTTTATTCTTTTTCAAGATTGTCTTGACTCTTCAAAGTTCATTGCTTTTCCATATACATTTTAGTATTAACTTGTCCATTTCTACAAATAAAATTGTTGGTTTTTTATTGGAATTGCATTGAAACTGTAAACCAATTTGGGGAGAAGTGACATCTTAACAATAGTGAATCTCTAATCCACAGATGTGGCACATCTCTTCATCTGCTTAGGTCTTTTTCATTTTTAGAGATGGGATCTTGTTATATTGCCCAGGTTGGTCTTGAACTCCTGGCCTGAAGTGATTCTCCCACTTTAGCCTCCCAAGCAGCTGTGATTATGGCCACTGCACCTGGTGACTTAGGTCTTCTTTAATTTCTCTGAGCAGTATTTTGTTCTTTTAACATAGGACTCTTGCACACCTTTTGTTAAATTTATTCCTGCGTATTTTAGGTTTTTTAATGCTGTTGTAAATGGAAATGTTTTTTAAATTTAATTTTTCACTTGCTTGTGGCTAGTATAAAAATACAATTTTTATATATATTGGCTTTCCCTCCTTTAACCTTGCTAAATTCACTTTTTAGTTTTAATAGCTGTTTTGTAGAATTCTTGTGATTTTCTAAGACAATCATGTTATCTGTGAATAGAGACAAATTTATTTCTTCCTTTGAGTCCATAGGCTTTTTATGTCTTTTTCTTGAATTACTGCTGGCTGGAACTTCCAATTAAATTTGAATATAAATAGTAATAGCAGACATCCCTGTATTGTTTTTAATCTTAGGCAGGAAATATTAAATGTTTCATTTAAGTTTGAATTTAGCTGTAGGTTTTTCCTAGATCCCTTTTATCAGATTGAAGACATTCCCTTCTATACCTAGTTTTATTTTTTTTTAAATATTTCTTATCCTGCATATATGTTGAATTTTGTCAATTTTTTTCCTGCATCTACTGATATGACCGTATGAGTTTTCTCTTTTATTCTGTTAATATGGTCAATTACATTGATTGATTTTTCTAATATTAAACCAACCTTGTTTTCCTGGGGTAAATCCCACTTGATCATGCTATATTATCTTTTCATATATTGCTGTTTTTGATTTGAAAATACTTTGCTAAGAATTTTTCATATTCATGAATGGTCTGTAATGTTCTATTAATATCATGGTCAGGTTTTGGTATCAGACTTATGCTGGTCTTAAAAAGGAATTTGAGAAATATTTCTTCTTCCTTTCCTTTCTGAAATGAGATGTGTGAGATGGACGTTATTTATTTCTTAAATGTTTGATGGAATTCACCTGTGAACCAGCTGGGCCTGATGTTCTCTGTCTGGGTTGATTCATTTGGGATTCAATTTATTTAATAGCTACAGGGCTATTTGGATTTTCTAATTTTTTTCTTATGTCAGTTTTAATAATTTGTATCTTTCAAGAAATTTGTTTATTTCATCTAAACTTCAAATTTATTGGTATAATATTCATAATATTATACTTTAGAGTATACTGTAGTATCTGTAGTACTGTCCCCTTTTTGTTCTTAATAGTGGTAATCTGTCTCATCTTTTTCTTGATCAATCTAATTAGAGATTTATCCATTTTATCAAACTTTTATAAAAAGCTTTTGATTTAATTGATTTTATTTGTCAATTTTTATTTCATTTATTTCTCCTTGTATCTTTATTTCCTTCTTTAAACTTATTTTGTGTTTAGTTTGTTCTTTTTAAAATAGCTTTTTAATGTGACCACTTCCCTATGTCTGTACATTTAATGGTGTCTGTTTCTTTTTCTCAGTTTCTCACTTCCTTTTCATTTGTCCATGCTAGATGTCAGATTTCTGCAGATAATAGTTATATGCCTTATTCTAATAAAATCAGTATATTATGATAGTTTTTCAAGAGTGGAATAAATTATCTTGAAGGAGGATACGTTTTTCTAATTTGCACTAAAGTGCTCAGAGGACTCTTGGCAGCCCTGAGTATAAGGGTAGATTTGTTTAGATGATATTTATACTTATAAGATTTATTAGTATATGAAATTTCAAATGTCTCGGTGAAAGAGGGAATATGTGCTTCTGGATACATCCTCGTATAGCCATAAAAGTATTGAGCTGCAGCATCATTCCTTCACTCTCACGGTAGAATTAGTCTCTTGCTCAGCTTGTTCTTGATATTGATGTTGGATTGGGTCCTGCCATGAGGTACTCAATAGACACGTCATTCGCTAGAATTTTGATGGATAAAAGTCAGTTCCACCCCATTCATTTGAATGTCTTCATGGGAGGGGTGTGACTGGTTACGTGCAAGCACATTTTGTCTTTAAACACCAAATAGGCCACTCAGACAGAGGTGATGGACTGGACTTGTGTCAAGGGGATGAAGACTCTTGACTCTTCCAGTAGCAAAGGTGGAGATACGCGGCTGCAGCAAGTACCCATCAGGGAGGTGAAATAAAACATGTTAGAGTTGATGATTAACTTATTTCATGCTTTCATGGGTTTCATCCTTGTTTTGAGATGTGATGGTTAATATTTTCTAATTCTCATATCTAGTAAATTGAGTCCTGATACTTTAAATTAGAGGATATAGAGGTGCATTTTGTACCTCAAGTGGCATTCCTTCTCACTGTAGTTGCCAGCCGATAGATATTTGATGAACATATTTAATCCTTTATACCACCCACCGCATGGTTCATCATCACCTCTGGAATCCAGTCATCAGTCTGTGAAGATCACTTCTCAGTTGGTTCTTATTCTCTTCCCCCACAGCCCGTTTAGGATCAATGGTTCTTTCCATTTCCTATGGACCCAATGGAAATGGGCCCATTTTCATTCTGTGTTCTAATCTCATGGTTCAGAAATCACTGAGGCTCCCACATCATATTGGGGTAGGAAGACCTTTTAGACTAAGATCTTTTTTGCCTATGTACTTCATGCAAACATTTTTCCTCAGAGTCTTCTGACATTTCTAGAGTACTACCTGGGAAAGGAGGGCTGGGTCTCTTCTGCTCTTACATCACAGAAACGTTATCAGGGGTTTGACTAAACCCCACTCATGAGCCTAGGGCTCAGGCAGAATATCAGGGTACAGGGCTTCCTTTTCTTAGGGCCCACCTACATCTATGCACTCAACTTTTCTGTTCCATGTTACAATGTATTTTCATTACTCTACAATTTAATGTATTTTCTAATTTTCTTTGTGATTTCTTCTTTAATGCATGGGTTATTATTTTTCTAATAAAAAATTGTATTTACTTAGAAGCATTCAGAATGTCAACAAAACAGCTGCAACTGTTTTTTTTTTTTTTGCAATTACAGAGTGGTTTTCAGTTAGCAGAACAATTATTTCATAGAAGCTGCATCAGAGATAACTGAAGATGAAAAAACTTCCATCCCCATATATAACTAATTTATGCTGTGCACCAACAAGAACCTGCTTTAAATTTCCATGCCAATTTACAGCCCCCATACTGTACAGGCAAGGTTAGTGGCTATTGGAAATACCACCAGGACAGGGCTAGCTAGCTAAAGACACATTCAGTAGTGTGTTAACTATAGAAAAAAAGACACCATACAGTTTAAAAACAACTCTTACACATCCTTACATTTCAATGTTTTTCTTTAAAAGGAGTGAGTTGTGTGCAGGGCGGGTTACATGTTTTATAGACAAGAAAAAAAAAACTGCGCTAGAACCAACTTATATAACTTCATCATCATCATCTTTATCTTCATCTTCTTCATCATCCTCCTCCTCTTCATCCTCTTATCTTCCTCATCGTCCTCATCTTCCTTCTTTTTCTTGCTTTTTCCAGCCTTGCTAGCTCCCTTTTTTTGTTGTATCAGGCTTTCCTTTAGTTCGGTATACATAAACATCCTTTTCATATCTGTCCTTCAGCTTTGCAGCCTTTTCATAAGGCTGCTTGCCATCTGCAGCAGTGACATTCCACATCTCTCCCAGTTTCTTTGCAACATCACTAACGGATAGGCCAGCATGTTCTCCTTTGATTTTAGGGCGATACTCATAACAGAACATGAAAAAGGCTGAAGGAGGCCTCTTGGGTGCTTTGGGATCCTTGAACTTCTTTTTTGTTTCCCTTTTGGGAGGGATATAGGTTTTCATTTCTCCTTCATAACAGGCCTTGTGGGCCTTTGCCATGTCTTCAAACTTTCCTTTCTCTTTAGCAGACATGGTCTTCCACTTCTCTGAGCACTTCTTAGAAAACTCTGAGAAGTTAACCAAAGCATCTGGGTGCTTCTTCTTGTGCTCCTCCCAGCAAGTTTGCACAAAGAATGCGTATGATGACATTTTGCCTCTCAGCTTCTTAGGATCTTCTTTGCCCACGTTTAGTTATTTTTCCTTAGTGAGTTACAGAGTTGCCCAGTGCCTGTGTGGCTCTCACTTGCCCCGGCGCCGTCTCTGTGGAGCTCGGTGTACCGCAATGGCTGTGAGAATGGAGCCAGACGCACTGCATGGGTTATTTAGAAGTATGTTTGCTTTCCAGATGAATATATTATTGTTATTGATTTACAATTCCATGGTGGTAAGAGAATATGCTTGGTAAAATTCAAACTTTTGAAACTGAGTCTTATCTAAGGCCCAGCATATGCTTTATCTTAGATAATCTGTGTGCACATGTATCTACTCTGTCTTGTTGGGTGGAGTGTTCTATTAAAAAACAATTAGGTCAGGTGGTTGATAATGCTGCTCTTATCTTCTATATCCTTGCCAATTTTTCCCTCTGGTTATTCTATCAGTTTCTGAGAGAGGGATGTTATAATTTCTGACTATGATTATGGATTGTGTTTATTTCTTCCTTTAGTTACTTAAAAAAATTTTATAGTGACTATGTAAGCCTTTATTTTTGTTTTGCCTTCTTTGATTCACATATTCTTATGATTTTATAATTAATTTTGGGAAAGTTAAGTAGCATAAGGAATAAATACATCGAGTCCTAATTTTAGGGTTGCTTCACAGGGATTTTAACTATATTAAAAAGGTAAAATAATATTAGTGTAATGACTTTTCTACCTAGACTTTTAAAAATCAAGGCGGTGTATGGTACCCCATGAACCTACTAAACTTTAGCATCTTTTCTAGCTATTTTTTTTTTTTAAAGTAAAAGCATGTTTCTGGGACTAAACATTGTTTTATAAAATTTCAAGGTATAATTACAGTTTTGGTATTGTATTAATACTTGACTTCAAATATGTGACTAGTATATCTTTTAACAACCTCTCTTTAACATATTGTTGAATTTATTCTGGTTATAAATGTATGCTGATCACATTGGAAATAATGTACATTCTAGAAATATTATTACTTTGCTTGACTTTAAAAAAGTGCTTGATAATTAATGTGTGTGGGGTTTTGCTGTGTAATATGCATAACTTAATTTCTTTTATGAAAACAATAAAAGTCTATAGTTAGTTTTCCTAAAGCTATATCTTCATTTCTTCATTCTTTTAGCTTATTCATTCAGGTGTAAAAAACCTACGTGAAGGGACAAATGATAACAAATCTCCTGTATAATTGGCTAGATTCTAGGATTAAAGTAAATCATTTGTCTTTGCTCTGTATTTGAAATGAAATATTTGTTTTATTTTTTCACTTTATTTTTTCCTGAGTTGACCTTAAGTGTTTTGAAGTTTAAGACCTATCAAACACATGATGTGTCTTATGTTCTCAAGGGAAGAGAAAAAGTTCTTTATGTGCTTGGGAATATGTTCTTTAGGGTATGTGGAAAAACTTTTCTGGCTGTTACAGACTAGAGGGTCTGTTACCGCAGAGTTTTCTTTGGGGATCTGTTGTCGTGGACAAGACTGGATTAAGTCAGGACACTTAGATGGTTTTGGCTTCACTGCTAACTGATCTGACGTGAGAAAAATCATCTATATCTGTTCAATGATCAGATCATATATTCTGAAGCATTTTTCAGTTGTGTGATTTTATGAAATTAAATTATTTTTACTTCCAAACTATACAGAAAACTTCCAAAACTCAATAATTGTTTATGATTAATTTTGTCTTTTTTTAAATTAAAAAAAATTTTTTTCTTTCACATTTTACATGAGGAATGTTTATGATTAATTTTGAATGGTAAATTAGGAATGGCAAATTATGCATTATTTTAAAAAATTGTTTCTTAAATATTTAGAGTATCGAGTGCAAAATTGGATCTACAGAAAAAATCTGAGGCCCTTGAAAATAGCAAGCAAATGCTTACAAAGCAAGAGCAAGAAAATCTAATCCTGAAACAAGAATTTGAAAATTTAAGTCAAGATTCAAAGATGCAGCAAAAGGAATTGAATAACAGAATTCAAACAACAGTAACAGAACTACAGAAAGTGAAGACAGAGAAAGAAACTTTAATGACAGAGCTTTCTACAGTAAAAGAGAAGTTATCAAAAGTTTCTGATTCTTTGAAAAACTCCAAAAGTGAATTTGAAAAGGAGAATCAGAAAGGAAAAGCTGCTATATTAGATTTGGTTAGTAGTTTACATCTACTTTCTTAGGTAGAAGTGATTATTTTATTTAAAATGTACTGATTTTTCTGCTTAATTCACTGTTGATTTTTCATCCTACATTTAAATGATTTAAAATAGTTCTCATGAGGAAAGGAATTGGAATAGCCCAAGATAAAGGTGTATGTGTGTATTTATGTATGTGCACAATTTTCTAAAGGCCAAGGATATTTTCAGTTGAATATAGCAATCTTTCTCTGTTGCTGGTATAATGCTAGATTTGTCAGAGAATGCAGCATGTTTGTTCTTGGGGACATTTCCACAGAGACTACAACTACTAGTTGAAACATTATTCACTTGCCTGAAAAAAAGGAAAAAAAGACCAGAAATATCTTAATGACACTTTTAACTCTGGATACGTAAACTTTCTGATTCTTTATTGAATATTCTAAAACTCCAGATAATACCATGTTTAGAGATACCATAAAATGTATTTAAACTGTAAAGAAAAAAAGTCAGAGTCTCAGGAAATGTTTAAAGGGGAATGTATTCTCAAAAATATTTTAATCCAGAATAACAAAGTAGCTGGAAAAATATTATAAAACTCTTCTGTTCTCAATACAAAGGTAAGTAAAATTGTTTAGTAGTATTAAAAATTATGAAATATTAGTAGGTTACCTTTATGTTCCTTTCTGTTTGGAGAAAACATTTTCTATCTGTACACCTTTCCTCTTGAGTTATATGTGATTTTTTTTTTAATTTATTGTTTTAATATTTTCTAAGTTTCTTCCATTTTCTTGAAGCCCATTGTTCTATTTTTAAAATAAGTTAATTATGATGAATTTTGTGACATAAAAGTGTGGTTTCCAAAGTGTTCTAAAATATTATCTAAATATTGTTTAAAATATTTTATTTGACTGTTGGTTGATGATAGAAACCCTTAACATTTTCTTGTCCTTCCCCCTTTACTTCTATATTTGCCTATATTTTTCATTGAAATGGATGATTTTATCCCATCTTAGCTCATCGATAATTTTAATTTATTTCATTGTATGTATCTTACTAAGCTTGTAAATCACACTTCTTAAGGTTGTTACAAATATTTTCTATGAAATGTAGTTTCCTTTTTTTTTTTAGGAAAAAACTTGCAAAGAATTAAAGTGTCAACTTCAAGTACAGACGGAAAGTACACTTAAGGAACAGAATGAACTGAAAAAATCACTTGAAAAAGAGAAGGAGGTAAGATTTCTTTTTCTGTAACATAAAATATGTAAAGCATAAAGACTTTAATATTTTCAAAATATTTTCACATTGATACTTAGGTCAAAGGAAGGTTTATTTCTCTGAAATGTAATGGATCAGATACATAGCTTAAAATTGTTACTTGTCTTCTACCTACTATTAAAAAGATTTAAGCTAGTTTATAATAAAAGGCTTAAATAAAGGAATATAATGAATAAAGGTAGAAAATCTAGCCAGCTGCCTATAGAGTTATAATTAGATTATCTAGGTTAAAGAAAATTGTTAGGGTTGAAAAAAGTCTTAATAGGCTTTCCAAAGAAATGACCTTTTTAGGGCTCTATTTCACAGACATTTATATTAATGGTGTATTTGATAATGGTTGTATAACAACCAAGAGGTTTTTCTGTGGTTAATGTTTCTGTTGCTCTCTAGGAAAAACATACAAGCAAATGAGTAAGTAAATGAGTGTTACTCTCTGAAGATGTACCTGTTAGCAGCTAGAGTCCAGGCATGCAGCTTTATCAAGGCAGAGAATGTGATTTGATAAAGCAGCAAAGCATAGTCCTGACAAGAGTTTCATGTGACTGTATTCTGGTTGTTGATTGAAAGAAGACTCTTGTGCTGTAGATGCCAGCCATGTAAGTGGCAAAATTGTGTTGGCTTAGTGCCCAAGCTCTGAATTGAGATTGTTCAAATTTATATTCTGGCTATGCCATTAATTAGCTTTGCCATTTTGCCATGTCTTAGACGGATTACTTAATCTCTGTGCTTCAGTTTCCTCAGCAATAAAACGGGGCCAATAGTAGAATCTATGTCATAGAGTTATTGTGAGAAATAAATGGGTTAATATATTTAAAGTACTCGGAATACTGACTATATCAAAGTAAATGTTCATATGCTAGTTATTATTTTATTATTGGTTTTCATAACATAATCATCCTTATTGACCCTGACTCCTGTTTTGCATAAAATATTTTGCCATGTATTATAGATAAGCTGAGATATCTGTGGATAGTACTGAAACTTTTTCAAAAGTCACTTTGAATGTGGTCAAATGTAATGCTAGGTTCTTAATAGGATATGCATAAAACATGAAAACATGACTTTGGCTAGAGAGGCAAGAGGTAGTACTGGTTCATTTTGGCCACAGAGGAACCTCATTGTGACTTCTGTAGGATGTCTAATTTTGAACAGAAGTATCCTAATGGATTGTATAATAAAAACAAGATAGTAGCAAAATAAGCCTCAGATCTCTAAATGAGGTAACTATTGTGCACTGTACTTTAGTGTCATCAGACAGATAATAAATGTATTTGCCAAAAGTGATTTAGTTTTATAATAGTTAATATAGAGCTATTCTTTCTGATTAACTGTGGCCAATAGGCTCAGCGACATTTGAGAATATTCTGGAAAGACAGTAGACATCCAGTGTAGACATTGATGTTGACATTCCTGTTTTCTATGACATAAGGGAATACTAATCTAGTTCATTTAGAAACTCTATCTAAATATACTGTTATAAGTTGAAAAGAAAGATGGAATTAAACAAATAATGAAAATTAATCTAGTACCTAATAGCAAATGATGTCAGTTATGAAAGCAATATGAGGGCAGGGATTTTTGTCTTTGGTAACTACTAATTATTTGTGGCCAACAGCCTTAGTAATTCCTTCCTAAAATAGTACCTGGCATGTAGTACTCAATCAATGTCTTTAGAATAAATAAATGAATACTAACCAGATTTTATTTTTTTTTAGACTTCTCATCAGTTGAAGTTGAAACTGAATTCAATGCAAGAACAAATCACACAGGCCCAGAGTACTTTAAAACAAAAGGAAAAAGAAGAGCAACAACTTCAGGGAAACATAAATGAGCTCAAGCAATTGACTGAACAGAAGAAAAAGCAAATTGAAGCACTCCAAGGAGAGGTTAAAATTGCTGTTTCACAGAAGGTAGTGATATGATATTTGTTTACTTTTTATGGGAAGAAAAACCTGGCAGTTAAGATAGTAATATGATTAACACAGATGAGTTACAACACAGAAAAGTTAGTATAAGCTAATAATTTTTCTAAGTTTAATATATGAGAACATTTGATTATATGATTAAATATCTAAGTATGGATTTCCATTTATTATAACCATATTTTCAGATAATAAATCATCCTTATTAAGGAAAAATAATCAAGAATAAAAATCACAAAGTAGAATATATTAAAAATATTCAGTAGAGTCAGATTTCATATAGTTATAATTGTTTATTCTTTTAAGTTACATCATAATGATTTCCATTTCTAAACCTATTCTAATTTATTATTGAGCATCTGTTTTTTGTTATTAAATATGTTTTAATTTTTGTCTAGACCAAAGCTTAGTAAAAATGGATTGTACTTAATACAAAACATTTGAACAAAATGAGTTTTCCCTCCACTGTTGGTATGTCCGTATTATTAATAATTGGTCCATGGAGAAGACAGCAGTAGAATCCCTGGTATATACCATAAATATGTCATGCCATTAAGAGTTGGATGTCACACTACTAGAGTTAAAAGAACATAAATGAAAACAACCACAAATATACATTTTATGTTGACTAGTGTTTTTGTAACTATTACTATGCTACTTTACAAAAGAGTAGTTTTCTAATAATACAAGCAAGAGTAGACAAATTTGTCTATCCTTTTGTTTGTGGTATATATAACCAAAAGTCGGCATGTAATTGTCACAGAGCACATTTTGTTGCATACTTTGATATCTTGAGCTCACTTTTTTCAAAATTTACTTGTCTTGTATCCAAATATTTCTGAGGTTTTCATCTCTATAATATCAAAACTTAGTGAAATAAAAAATACAACTATTTTCAGTATATTTTCTTTTGTTATTAAATTATTAGTGACAATAACATTTCTTCCAGATTTATGATTAATATTTGTTGCTTATGTAATTGGCCCTCTGTTTTTGCAGCTTCAGATCACAGTTGGGATAAAAATACTCAGGGGGAAAAAACAATAGAAAGTAACAATACAACAATAAAAAATAATACAAATTTCAAAATATAATATAACAACTGTATTTACATAGCATTTACATTGTATTAGATATTGTAAGTAATCTAGAGATGATTTAAAGTATATGGGAGGATGTGCACAGGTTATATGCAAATACCATGCCATTCTATATTATATAAAGGACTTGAGCATTCACGGATTTTGGTATGAGGGGAGGTGTCCTGGAGGCAATCTCCCAAGGATATCGAGGAATGACTGTTCTTTGCACAGCTTTACTAGATGACCCCCTGAAGCAGTGGTCCCAACCTTTTTGGCACCAGGGACCAGTTTCTAGAATGGGATATAATCAACTATACTAAGTACTGCTGAGAGATAAGTAAAATATGGATAAGGATAAGAATATTGGATTTTGAAACATGAGGTTCACTGATGACCTCAATAGCAGTTTCATTGAAGCAGTCTATTTATTTTAAAAAACAAGTACTTATTTTTCATACTATGCATATATTTTAATTATGTCATAATTTGTACGTATATTCTGAATCTTCTTTTTTTTTTTTTTTTTTTTTGAGACAGAGTCTCACTGTGTTGCCTGGGCTGAGTGAGTACCATGGCATCAGCCTAGCTCACAGCAACCTCGAACCCCTTAAGGGATCCTACTGCCTCAGCCTCCCAAGTAGCTGGGACTACAGGCATGCGCCAGCATGCCTGGCTAATTTTTTTCTATATATATTTTTTAGTTGGCCAGATAATTTCTTTCTATTTTTAGTAGAGACGTGGTCTCGCTCTTGCTCAGGCTGGTTTTGAACTCCTGACCTCGAGCAATCCACCCGCCTCGGCCTCCCAGAGTGCTAGGATTACAGGCGTGAGCCACTGCGCCCGGCCCTGAATCTTCTTAAGACTAAAGTTTAGAGAGGTTAGAACTTTTTTTGAGATTTTCTTTTCCTGTCTTGATATCAATAAAGATGACTTGTAGAAATTTGCTAAGCTATTCTTGAGTTTGCAAGAATAGGAACTATAAACTTCAACACAGTAACGGCTTCTTAATTTTTTTCATGTAGAGGTTTCCCTTAGTTCAGCCTTAAATTATGTCATGTGAGACATCTAGTACTGCATCCTCCATCAGAATGTCTCCTCAGGCCTGAAAAGTAGTACTTCCCAGTGAAATGCTTTTTTTCTTTATTTAATTGCTTTTGCATTTTATGGTTTTTAAATTGAGGCTTGTTGGATTTTGTAACTCTTCGGCTTTATAAGTATAAGGTAAGTAAGTTACTCTTTATTGAAGTAGAATTTTGGGGCATAAATGCAGTTCAGCTTGTTCTCAGGAATTTTCTTAGTTGTGTGAATTTCATTTTATATTTGTAACTGTTTTTTGGCATGCATACTGTTTTAAATAACTACTGTATGTTTCAGACAGAGCTTGAGAATAAACTACAGCAGCAGTCAGCACACGCAGCCCAGGAACTTGCAGCAGAGAAAGAGAAAATATCAGTGTTACAAAACACCTGTGAAAAAAGTCAGGAAAATCTGAAACAGCTTCAGTCTGATTTCTATGGGAAAGAATCTGAACTTCTAGCCACAAGACAAGATCTTAAGGTACAGTAAACTATATAATACCATAAAAACTCAGTAAGTTGTTTATAGACATTCATTAAATAATTCCTTTGAACCCAAATGGGCAAGGAAATATTAATATTTGTGGAATATTATGCTTGTTTTCAATTAAATTATTATTTTGTATTAACATATTTTTAAAAAGTTTTATAACAAAGTAATGATGTACATAAATGTGGGCATTTAAAAATGACATATCTATAACAAAATAATTTGGAAATATGTTAATTGCTGTACTATTAGCTTATCTACTATCTACTATCTAATATCTAATTTTGCTCTCTTTATGTGAAAATAACTTTAAAGATTGCCTGCTGTTAGAAAAATATAAGAAGCTGTAAATGTAAACCACTTGTGAAAAATGCAAGTAATTTTACTGTTGCTCGTCAGGCAATACTGACTTTAATTTTATATGTTTGTCAACTTCTCAAGGTTACTAGAATGCCTGATTAAAATTAGGAGATTATAGCTTAAAATAAACTTAACCTTAATTACATAACAACATATACAAATTTTTTCCTTGCAAAACCATTTGATTAGATATTAAAGTATCATGTTTATTAAAATGAAGGATATGAGAAAAGGGTAAACAATTTTAGTGCAACATTAAGGTATCAATTTTCTAAGGGAAATGTAACATTTATATACTCTCACAAAAGATTCAGCCAGTCTTCTCTCTCTTTTTTTTTTTTTTGTTGTCACAGTGAAACAACATGTTTTATGTTTCTTTCCTATGTTTGAGATTTTTTTGTTTAACTTAAAGTGTACTATTGCAAAATTCTGTTATAAATCACAGAATATTAAAATGTTTTATGTATGTAATATATAAAGCATATATTTTACTTGTAGGCTATTATAGGGAAGGCTTTAGAAGCAGGTAGGACCTGACTAGGTCCTGAAGGATATACAGAATTTGAATACACAGAGAGTCCTGAGAAGAGGTCATTTCACTCAGGGGCACATTTGAGAAAAGGTGCCACAGTGGGAATGACTAAAGCCAGGAGACAATTAACATAATTGTCTTGCTATAGAGTGCTAGTTTATGTTTGGAATTAAGGTTAAAAAGATTGGGTCCAAATTGTGAAGTACCTTAGATGCCTAGCTAAAATGATTGGATTTTATACTGAGGGGGAAAAGTGAAGAGTCTAAGCAGAGGAGTAAGATGAAGAAAATAGTACTTGAGAAAGCAACCTGGTGGTGGTTACAGACAGCTTGAGCTGGACCTGGAATAGACTAGTGGTGGGGAGGTTAGCTAAGAGGTTCTCTCTCTCTTACTTTCTCCATAAATTCTAGTAATCAAGGTGTGAATTGGTTAGAATTGGGATTCGTGTTAAAGAGGATGGAATAGAAAAGATTAATGGGAGAGAGAGAAGATGAAACAAATGAAAGGGCTGAATACATACCAGGATGCAAGGGAAGGGAAGGAATCACTGATGATTAATTGTTTCTACAAAGAAATAGGAAATTAGGTAAGATAATTTTCATAGTGCCAAAAGGGTATACATCTATATCTCTCCCTCTCTCCGTGTCTCTCTCTCTCTCTCTCTCTCTCTCTCTCTCTCTCTCTCTCGATATCAACATTAGCAAGAGTTGTTAGTAAGAAAAAAATATCACATTTAGGTAATGTTAAATTATTATTATTTTTCTTTACAATACTGTTGAAAGGCAGGGGAGGTTTGTGGAGGAGTTTGGATCTAACCTAAAGGCAGTGAAGGGAGTTACTTAGATTTGTCTTTTAGGCAAATGCTTGGCTGCAGGATGAGGAATGGATTGTAGGGGAACAAGGCTAAATGTACAGACTAGAGAAGAGACTTTGCAACAGTCCAAGTGCAAGATAATGGTGCTTTGGGCTGGTAATAGCAGTAAGGATGGAGAAAAGTGGATGAATTTGAAGGATATCTAAGTGATAGAAGAGGTGAAACTTAATGATTGATTGTAAAAGTCCTGTGGAAATCACACTCTTTTCATATGTATTTATCATTTACCCAGAGCATAGCCTAGAAACAAAACTTGTATATATCTTAAATCAATATTCTTTCATTAGGCCAGCAATTTTTATTATGCCTGAAAGCTACATTTTATACTAGTAATCTCATACATGAAAGAATAACTCAAATGTAAATTTGGGCAAAAAGAGAAGGCCAAGGGACAAGGCTGCTATAGAGTTTTACTACTGTTAAGAAGCCTGGGATAGATCCTTATGCCAAATCTTCCTTTTGCAAAAGAGAGCAGGCCCAATGCAGCACAATAACAGAACCATGGGTAGATCTCAGTTCTTCTGATTCAGAGCCCTCTATTGTTTTACCATCATTTCAGTGGAATTTTTTTTTTGATACAATAGAAGATTGATAAATTCTATATTGATGCTTCTAAAATGAGAAGTGTATGAACTACTTAGGAAGTTAACTTTTTAAAAAATAAATTGCTAGGGAAGTTCAAATGATATTTATAGACCAGATTAAGCGATGATTAACATTGTGCTTCAGTGATATTTTATGATCTTGTTGTGCATAAGAGAAGAGGAGAGATTCAGAACTTTGTAACATGACCCCTACCTGAGTCAAGGCTGTTACTGTGGGTTGTCAGAGTACATTGTGGGCTGACAGTGTATACCTGGATGCCAGCAGAATGGAAGACAGCTGGCCTGATCTATGGCTTTAGCCCCATCTGCTGGATTATTTATGAAATACTTGAGTTTGTTGACTGGATATTTCAAATTGGCTATCCTGTGTACTATTCTTTGTTGTCCAGGAAGGGTGGAATTTAACTGTAAATTTTACACCATGAGCAAAGTGGAAACTCTTACGTAATAAGATTAGAATTAAAAATAAATCCCTTATCCTTATGTCATTCATCAGACATCAAGAAAAAGTAATAACTCAAATTGTAAAGGTTTTATTTTGAAAGAAGAATGGGAAAACTTGCTGAATAGACAAAAAAATAGCTACCACAGAACACTGCAGAAAGTATTTTTTTGCTGGGATAGTATAATGTGATTGGTGTAATAAGGGTCAAGGTTGGTGGTTGATCCACTTAGAGAATTTGTCTATTCCAATGGGAGTCAGTGGGTTAAAGATAGTCCCAACGAAACCATGGAGCGGTTCCCTAAGAGAAGAGATGCTG
This sequence comes from Lemur catta, assembly GCF_020740605.2. NCBI lineage: Eukaryota > Metazoa > Chordata > Mammalia > Primates > Lemuridae > Lemur > Lemur catta. Next base: position 25,556,265 of record NC_059133.1, read on the forward strand.
AGCAGATGAAATAACATGTCCTACAACAAGAAAGATAAAAGGAATATTTAAAAATGCATGACAGTGTACCACTGAGTGACATAGATGAATGTTTAGATGCAGGGTAGAGTAGTATGTCTTGTTATTTTCAGAAAAGACTTGATGGAGCAGTCCAAATTTTGAGCTTGACTTTAAAAAATTGGTCACTGAGTTTTGTGAGTTTAAAATTTTATAGGCTGTTACTTAAACCATGGGCATTTTAGAAATCTTGCAAGTCAGAGGTTAGGGGTACTATTACTTTCCAGGTTCTAGCAAGCCTTGGTATTCTTAAACATTAGATCAGGACTTCTATTACCTAAGTGCAATTGCTATAGACTGTTTGGACTAGACTTTGTCAAATTTTCTTCTTTTTATGTAAAATCCCTCTCACTCTTTGTGACACACAGGTCAGTTCCCACATGCACTGTGGAGCCTTCTGTAAACCACTTTCTGCAGAGAGTCTCACGCATTGTTTTTCTGTGCATTTGGTACATAGCATATGCTCTGCTACCCAGTCCAGCTTCCATTCTACATGCCTGTTCTGTTTCTCAGGCTATGTTGTCAAATCCTTCACGGACCATCTTATATACCCTCCTATTCTACCTTAGCAGTGTGTTCAATTAATAGTAGGCTGCCTGAGTAATAAAGAACTGGATGATTTAGGTTTTTCCTGAAAAAATAAGCCTCATAAAGTTGTGTTCTATTGGCAATCATTGAAAATTGAAATTTAATTTGTATTGAAAAGACTTCTGAACTGGGTTATTGGTAAGGAATAAACTAACTTTTTTAGAAATCTTAAGGATCCTCATAAATCCTCATAAATAAGGCTTTCATTTATTTTTTAATCTATTTTTTAATTGAATACTTAACTTTATAAAAGCTTAGCCAGCAGGGGTCCTCTCCTGAATTATGTTTTCTGCCTCATTTTCAAAGGAATTGTATCTCCAGAATAAAAAAATCAGCTTCTTCTAGATCTGGTGGAAGAACATTAGTTGGATCTCATTTCCTGCTGATTCTTAACAATAGCAGCTGAGCGTGGCAAGGTTCCTGCCCTTCCCATACCTATCTGGTACCATATCTAACCCCAAAATGGAGCCTAGCAGTTCAGAAGGCTTGCCCTTTCCCCAACTTGGGCTTCTCAAAACATCTGGACCTTGAAACAGTTAAAACAGTCAGTACTATAGGCTTTGTCAACTGACAATCACTGCTTCTGCCACATGGATGGAAAGATAAGAGGATGAAGTGATGGCTGTCTCGGGATGGAGCCTCGGATGTTTGGCTAGATTTCCTCTTTTAGTTCACTTAATTGGGTCAGCAGCTATGAAATAAAGTTTGTTTTTTTTTTCCCTAAGACAAAACCCTTTCCTGTTTATTAAAGTTTTTAGCGTAGCAAGGGGGGCATCATAGACCCTACAAAATATATTTGTATACATAACATAGCATTTAATTATATCTCTTTTAAAATTATTTCCTTTCTCGTCTCCTCATGACTCTTCCCTCATCATATATATTAATATGTTCTCTGAGTGTATTTGATGTGGTCCCTACTTAATTTGGTATTCCCTCATATCACCCAGCCAGGATTAAAGATGTGATCAACATTCAGTAATACTTTAAATATGTATTAGGAAATAGGTTGTTTCTAGAGGTGTTGGAATTGCTTCAGCTTTACTAATTATTTTATACTGTAAGTGTTTTCTATAAGCAAGAGAGTTAATATTCTAGAATTCTTTCTCTTTTACATGATCTTACTGAAGGGCATAACATGCTATCTTTTTATTATATTGCTTTCTACAATGCTTATCTTAAACTTATGTTTCTGTTGAAATTTGCTAAAAAGATGACATATAATAATTTGGGGAAATTGTTTTTATAAGTCTGTAGAAGAGAAGCTTTCTCTAGCGCAGGAGGACTTGATTTCAAACAGAAATCAAATCGGAAACCAAAATAAATTGATCCAAGAACTGAAGACTGCCAAGGCTACTTTGGAGCAGGATTCAGCAAAGAAAGAACAGCAATTGAAGGAGCAATGTAAAGCACTACAAGATATTCAGAAAGAAAAGGTATTTCATCTGACTTAAGTTTAGAATCTTAAAGTTGCAATGGCCTTCAAGATTATCTAGTCAAACCTCTTATCCAATGCAAACATCACCTTTATTTTCAATAGCTCTTTCAGATGGTTCTATAGTTTCTGATATGACACTTTTTTGATTATTAGAATTGTAAAGCTAGGAAGCACTTCTTAGTAGCCTCCTTGTCATTTGCACCCATTTTTCTTACTATTCTTTTTCAGTTTTATGAACAAACCTATATTTCATAGCATAGACCCTTGGTTATTTGAGAACAGATATTATAGCCCCTTGACTATTTCTTATGTAACATGTTATCCCAGATATGTGAATAAGATAATAAAAGGTCTAGAAATAATTCTTAAGCTTGTTAAGAATTCTTAAAATTAAGAACCAGCTTTCTCTAAGGGTAAGTAGCTATATTTTATATAAATGATGCTAAGTTAAAAAGTTGAAAACATTAGTTTGTATGGCCAGTACATTTCAAAAGATCACTTTAAATTCTATAAGAAAGAGGTATTCAGATTCTAAGACATTTTATTTTTTCTTTTATAGATGAAATCGTATATTTCTATCAGCTGATAGGGTATTATTCGAAGTGTACAATTCCTAAAGTTGATATATTCTACATTGTTCAATTCCTGAAGTTACTATAGAGAGAGAGAGAGAGCCCCATTCAAATTTAAAAATATTTGGGATATGTTGTAAGGGTGGGGATGTTGAAGCTGGAATGAAATTCATGAATTGTGGTTCAAGTTTAGAAAATTCTGACAGAACTGTGGTTTATAGGTCTGTTTAATTGCAAGGGCCTTAGGTCAGACAGATCTTGTTCTAGTTTTGGCTTTATCACTAATAGATTACTACTCTTAAGCCTTTGTTCCTTCATCTATAAAATAGAGATAAAAAAAATCTACCTATTATAGAGATTAAATACAATAATATATCATGCTCCTAGCTGGGTACCTTATATAACTGTAGTGATACTAATAAAATAGGAGTTATAAGACCAAGAATGGTAGTTTTGGCTAAATTTTATAATATTCTTAGTCTGGCCAGGCACTATTCATTTTGTAATATTAACTATAACTATTTAATCCATATGATGATCTTATTATAATTGTTCACACTGTATAAATGAGGAAACAGGTGAGAGAGGGTAATTTGCTCAATTAACTTAGGTAGAAAAGGGACAGAGACAGTGTTATAAATAGTAGCCGTCATTTTTATTACACTAATTTTCAGTTAACTATTTGCTTTAAAATTATTTTTTAATAAATATTTTTCTACAGTCACTGAAAGAAAAAGAACTAGTAAATGAAAAATCTAAATTGGCAGAGATAGAGGAAGTTAAGTGTAGACAAGAAAAAGAAATCACCAAACTAATTGAAGAACTCAAGTCCCATAAACAAGAAAGCATAAAGGTATGTTAAGATAATTATTTTTCCTGCCTGCTGTATTATATTATTGTTCTTGAGATTAAAATATATCTATATGTATTTATTGATACCTGATATATGCTAGGAAAATCATTTTGTTTTTGACAAATATTCTTGCCAGAGTGTTCATGTCCTGCATAGTATTAGGCAAATTGTTTTGTTTTTGTCAAATACTGTTGCCAGAGTGCTCTTGTATTACACATATTGAAACTGTTACTTTTGTTTTCAGATTACTGAATAAAGCAATGTATCCCTAAGAATTTAGATTTCACTGAAATAATGATGAAGAGAGCTATCGATTTAGAAAATTATGCTTGTAGATAGTAAATTTCAAAATATGTAAGAGTTTAGAATTAAGATTTTAAGAGATTCTGTTCAATTATTTTTCTTCCTAAACTCCTTTAATAATTTCTTGGGTTTTTTAATTTTTTATTTAATAAGCTCTTATTTTTAACATTTTACCTGTTATAAGCATAGATAGGGTGCCAGCTGAAGAAACGTAATTGTTTATCATTTGCTTTGTAAAATGTTACTCATTTTCTTAGAGAAAGGTTAGATTCTCTCTTGAGAGCTCTAATAATATACCTTTTATGTTCGTCAACATACTTGCCATTTGGTTTATGATTAATTATCTCATTATATCCTTCTGTTCCTCTAGAATGTGACTTTTTTAAAGGAAGGAATGTGAATAATTCATCTTTATATTATATTCCCAGAACTTAACACCATGTGTGATGACTAAATGATGACCCATAAATGCTTGCTAAGTGAGAACAGGGAAAGTAGGGGGCAGAGTTTGTTTTTTCCAAATAATATAATCAAAACATATGCATACCAGGTATCACCTGAATTTAAATAGTTGTGGAGTAGGAAGTGAATAATCTTGCATCTTTTTAAACAATTGTTTGAAATAGTGAACTTTAAGAATCTCATAAGAAAAGTGGGTAAAACTTACATTGTATCTGTTGTGATAAATTGCATAAACTTCAGCTACATTTTCAAATATTTATTATTAAGGATGATTAATTTTGGCCCTACTTTTTCAATAGGAGATAACAAATCTTAAGGATGCCAAACAGCTTTTGATTCAGCAGAAATTAGAACTTCAAGGAAAAGTAGATTCCCTGAAGGCAACACTTGAACAGGAGAAGAGAAACCAGCAGATGCTAAAAGAGCAGGTGAAAAAGGAAGAAGATGAGCTGAAGAAAGAATTTATTGAGAAAGAAGCTAAACTGGTCAGTAAGTCAATAGTGGGAAGTGTGTTTTATAATGGAGCTTTAAATCAGTCCAGTGAGAGGATTTTTTCTACTTAGAAGTTATGATTGAAATGCTTGCCTAACATTTTAGTTTTCGATTAAGAAAGGACATCTAATTTTGTTTAAATAGTTGACATCTGATTGGAAATATTTTCCTATATAGTCATATTTTAGCTTATATAAATGAAAATCCAATTGAAATATAATTTAAAAAAAACAGTTTTTAGTGCCAGAACAAGATAAACACGCAACTATATAGATTGAGGTAAATGATGTGAGTGCCAGTTATGTTAAACTCATTTGTTTGGTCAAAGTGAGTGTTGATAAGAGGGAACGGAAACTGCAGTTTGGAATTATGATGACCAATGTCTACTTTTCCTTCCCTAAGTTGCATGTGCCAAATGGGAAGCATCTGGCTTTCCTCTATTGAATTAAGTCCAAATATCCCCGGATAACTTGACCACTAAGTGTTCTAGTTGAAGAGTTGCAATTGCAAGAAACAGTGATTTGAAGGTCTTCTATTGTTGTGTGGAAATAGGATACTTATGGAATTGGGAGACATAAGGAAATGCCAGCTTTGTCTCTAGAGCACCTTACAAGCCCTAACCATGTGTGTTTTCCCTGCTCTGATGGAAAAAAGAAAAACGTAAAATCATTCACTTTAGCTTGATCTCTATCATTTCAGCATTATGGCCTTTGAGCCAGGTCATATTACACAGGTGTTTATGGAATCAATTTTGTTAATGTGTAATGACATACAGCCTCCTGCCTCCTTTCCTGAAGAAGCAATATTACTTATATTGCCAATATTTTCAGTTAAATAAATCACTTTATTTTGTGCTACTTTTGTAATAGGTTCTCCCTTCCTGCATTTTTCCTTTTTTTTAGCATTCTGAAATAAAAGAAAAAGAAGTAGGAATGAAGAAGCATGAAGAAAATGAGGCCAAACTTACCATGCAGGTTACAGCATTAAATGAAAATTTAGGCACGGTGAAGAAGGAGTGGCAATCTAGTCAACGGAGAGTTAGTGAGCTCGAGAAGCAAACGGATGACTTACGGGGTGAAATTGCGGTACTAGAAGCAACCGTTCAGAATAATCAAGATGAAAGGAGAGCACTACTAGAAAGGTGATTGATGTCTAGTAAAATTAGTTTATTTCCATTTTAAGTGATAGATTGTCTTATTCCATATTTTTAAAAATAGAAGAATCTTGAGAAAAGTACATAAACCCCTGCAGATATTTCAGTAGCCATTTAGAAATTAACCCTTAAGATAATCAGATAGATGAAATTAATGTAGTATATTTAAGATATTTACTAAAGTAGAGCATTATCTATATTCTAGAAGGGTCTTTAAAAAATTAAGTATCTCTTTGCAATCTATTCCAGATGCCTTAAGGGAGAAGGTGAAATAGAAAAGCTTCAAACCAAAGTACTAGAATTACAAAGAAAGCTGGATAATACAACCGCAGCGGTACAGGAGCTAGGCAGAGAAAATCAGTCCCTTCAGGTAAGTCACCTGGTGAGGTAAGGCAGTTTCTTAGTCTAGAATTGACCTCTTAGTGAAAAACATATTTTCAACTTTTTAAAAAAATCTCATGTTTTATAAATACGTTCAAATAACTACTGTGTAGCAGTGTTGTAGGTTTTATGAGTAATTAAATATAAAAGATACAGAACTTTCAGAAACCTCAGAGATTAGTTAGAGCACCATGTCATTCATGACTTGTCAGTACAGGGAAAGAATTACAAAACTCAAGAATACTGAAGAATGCATGAGTCAGTATGTGTTAAAGACGTGATCCGAATGTGTCCTCAGAGTCCTGAGGAAAAATTGATCATTAGGATTAGAATGGATGGGAAATCACCAAATGTTAGAAGGGAATAAGGTTTGATTTACTTTAATTTTATTTTGTCATTTAGATTTCTGAATATGGCTACTTTTGGCAATAGGAGTTGACCAAAGTATTTCTGAGTTTTAAGATTTTATCCCCTGGGGCATATAGTCAAATTTTTATACCACTCTGGCACCTAATTAGAAATAATCCATCAATCTTTAAAATGTTGAATATTATAATGTATTAACACTTTTTTTTTTAAATAGATCAAACATACACAAGCGTTGAATAGAAAGTGGGCTGAAGACAATGAAGTACAAAACTGTATGGCCTGTGGGAAAGGCTTTTCAGTAACAGTGAGACGGGTAAATGATTTTGTTCATACAGCTGTATTTCTGGATTTCACTTCCGAGTGACAATGTTATAGCCGTCAGAATCGTCTTGCATTTGATAGATTTTTAAAAATTTTTCATTTATTGGTAAACTTTAATTTACAAACTCCACAGAATAATTAAACTTCATATAATCTAGTTTCTGGTTAACAAGTGTTTGGATTTTAGTTTTAAATTCAGTCTTTGCCTTACTGAGTTACTCTCTGGTACAATCATTTTCTAAGCCACTGTGCCAATATTCACCTCATATGCTTCAGTCATCGTTGGGTTCTCTTAAGGGAAGGAAAAGCAGAGAGATTAAAAAAAATACTTTAAATAATACCATCATGTTATGACTCAAGTTTATATTCCTATTGAAGACATTATGCCTGAAGCATTTGACGGATAAGAATAGGTTTTTATTTAATAGGTAGGAGTACTTTCTTAGCACTTTTTAAATGCCTCCTAAGGCTCTTTTGAGAATTCAGTGTTAAACATGTAAAATGTTTAACATAGTGTTGGATAAATAGGAAACATTCAATTTAATGAAGGGATTAAATTAACATATTGAAATATTATATTATATTATTAAGTGATACACTAATCACTCAAAAATTAATATGCCTTCTCAGTGTAGTTTGTGATATTCATGTAGTTTCATAATGCTTTTGGTATAGTTTTTATGCTTGAAATTGTTTAATTTTTGTCATTTACAGCATCACTGCCGACAGTGTGGAAATATCTTCTGTGCTGAGTGTTCAGCCAAAAATGCCTTAACTCCTTCTTCCAAGAAGCCTGTTCGTGTCTGTGATGCATGTTTTAATGACTTGCAAGGATAATGGGCTATCACAACTTCAGAGTAATATTACACTAACATTAGATTTTTAATAAATGTACTTAATAGAGGTTTTGGACTACTCTTTGATTTGGACACTGGTTGCAATACTAGACCAAATTAGAATTCGTATATTTTGGAATGTTATCAAGTAAAACTCTTCTATTTTTGTGAGACTTGGGCTCATCTTTCATTACTTTCTTCCATTTGGCCCCTGGAACAGCTTTCATGCCAAGTTTAGAATTAGCCAATGAAATGTAAATAAACTTTGGACAGAAAATAGCAATGTATTTTTTTAAATATAATTTCATTGTTCACAAATGAAGAATACAATTCCATAGCTTACTTCTTTCTCCTAAATTTAATGTACAAAAATGTACATGGATGATGTTATCATTTGTTGCTGTTTTTGTTGCACAATAACACATTATATTATTCTCTTTGTGAAGTCATTCACAGAACTATAAACACTTTCTGACTACCATTTTCTCTTAAATATAGGTCCATAGCTCAGTTTCATTGTTATAAATTTAATACTTGGGTGTTCTAAATACAGTTTATCTTAAAATGTGTATTAACCATGAATTCAAAAGTGTTTTTTTGTTTTAACAATATTGATTAAATTCTTTTGGGTAGACTTTATGAAAAGCTCTGTAAAATCAATTTGCTTAACTTATGGTTATAACTGGGGTTATATTTTAAAAAATAGGGTTAATTTTTCTTTTTCTTTTTGTCTTTTTCTGTCTCCTTTTTAAACTCCTACATATTGTCCATTAAGAATCTTACAAAGCTTCCCACCCTCACCCTCAGTTGGAGGATAAATAATAGAACTTGTATAATGTTCCTATTCTTGGTTTCTTGTATTTGGGAAATCTTCTGAGATTAGTCTTCATGTCATACCCTTCTGTTATGTTGTCTCTCCAGCACCTTCAGGAATCTGAGTTTGCTTTTTAATGGATCTGCATTTTACTTTTATTTGATTTGACCTTCCTAAGCATAGTTCAGTTTCACTCTAATTGTTTTCTAATTTTGCATTGTGAAGCTAGTAACTAATATTGCCATAGTCTTATCTGTAAAAACAAAATACAAAATGGTAAGAAGACATTAAATATTTTACTTTATATTTTCTTATTATCTAATAGGGAAGAATTTTAAAAAGTTGTAAAACTGACAAATTTAAAATGGTTCTGAGTTTGGAGTTCCGTATCAACTGGGAAATCTTTTAACTTTGCAAAAATAATGCTGTAAAATTACCTTTAAGTAACAGCTGGAGAATAGAGTGTCACCAAAAACACACATATTTAGGGATCCCAAAGTTATTATAAAAACTGAAACAGAATGTCTGAGCACCTTAAGGATAATTAAGGATTAGCCTCTTTGTATGCTAAACAATGGAATTGAACTGTAATTTAGCATACATAGTCTTATTAATTGGGAAAACTGGAAAATATCTGAAAAGATAAGTCATTAGTATCGGTTTATTACTCTTTTTAGAGAAGAAATGTAAAGTTATACATTCATTCATTGTAATCATTTAATAATAGCAGAGAAGAATGAGTTAATATTTCATTTATAACAAATAGTGTGTAATATACATTTGCTTTCAAATATCATGTTGAAATAAAATTATGTTTATGCCATACCTACAACATATATAAACTGAAAGAGATTGCCAGATATTCATTTACTTATTTTTAAAAAACATTTAAGTAAACCCTGATGTCAATAGCTATTAAGAGAACTGATTAAGTCCCAGGACTTGGATAAACATATATCCTTGAGCATATATAGTGAAGAAATACGATGGCTCTTTATTAAAAATAATGTTGGATAATATAAACTGAGCTATTTATGCATTTTTATATACTTATAAATCAAAATAGTCTTAATTCTCTACTTTTACATATAAATAATAATTGTGCTGGAAAAACACAGATATTCACAGAACCACAGTTTATTTTTTTTAAGATAATAAAATGTCGTGAGAATTCTGGATTAGAATATTTGTTCACCTCATCTCCTAGTTGGATGCACTGCAGGCCTTCCTGTCCCCTCCCTCCCCTGACAACAAATACAACCTTATGTGATTGAGTGATTTTCTCATTTTTATCTAACTAATTTCATTTCATAAGACCCAAATAATTTACCTACCATAGCCTAGTAAACTGATAATATAAATGAGACCTAACATTTTTGCTATTAACTCTTACCAATTTAATGTATTTTGGAAGCAAAATTAAAGTGTTTTTTCCTTTTAATTAAAAGGTCCTCTTCTGAGTCTTTATTGGCTATCCATTTTAGATGTTTGCTGGTACTGTTATCTTGTGGGTGAGTTAGAGCTGGCATGTAGAGAGCCCCAGCTCTTGGCTTTAATGCAAAGCATATTGGCATCATGTGTTGGTAAATTCCAAACCCCAGCACAGAAATGTGAGTTAAAATCAAGCTGGTTTAGTGTACGATATATCGTACCTATAGAATTTTTTTTTAATAGAAGACAAAGCTGCTGGTATAGGATTTGTTCATTTTTAAGAAAAAAAAGAGGGAAACAAACACAAAAACCTCAATGCAGTATACAAATAACATTTTGTTGAACTACCTCTTAATGTGGAATTAGCTAGTTTATAGTTTCCTCACAGTAATGTTAAATAGTAACTGCCAAATTTGTTATTTTCCCATCTCTCTTAAAAAGTCTTTATGATTATTTTATATAGTTTTAAGAACTTTAAAGCCACTTTTTTTTAGCCTTGCATTTAAATAAAAATGTTTAGCTTTTAAGTGGAGAGCAAATTATGATCATATGTTTTGATATTCATGACCTATTTGACTATAGCAGTTTTTTTTAAAAAATGCACTTTGGCTATAAAACCATGGATGTTCCGATCCATAAGACTTAAATGTGCCATCAATTTAGTATTACTAGACATGAGCTTGATGAATGGTGTTCTGTAATTATAATGTGCCACACATTATCGTGTCTTAATTGCCCTTTGTCTGAATTTTAACGATCAATTTGTTATTGTTGCAGATGTGAATATTGTGCATAAACTTACTAAATTTATGTAAATTGTATAAAATAGAATCAGAAGTCGCTAAATTCTTTCTATGTAGAAGTAATGAATTTATTGTAACATGACACAGTTATGTATATGACATTCTGTACTTCCTTGAACTGAATCATAGCTTCTGTAGATACTTTTGCATGGATATTTTCTCTTTTAGTTTTTAGGTTCATTATTTGTATTGTGTTTACTACTTGTGATCATGTAGTTGTGCCTTATTTTGTGAGAGAGTTTAGCTCAGTAAATAAATACTGTAATTTCTAAACTCAGTGATTGGAAGGTTACTAATTACAAATGTAACTGATAAATTACGCGACAGCATTTAAATCTGTATAAAGAACAATGGAAGGATCCTTACTGAATTGTTGCTTTTGTTTTTTTTTTAATATGTTAAAGATGATATTAAAAAAATTTCTTTCTAGTAAATGTATTCTGTGACTATAAATTATTTTGCCTATTTAACAAAAGAGAGAACAAGACATTAACTATTTTGCATTAATTTATTTACAGTATATTAGCACTTTGCACTTGGATATTGACAGTGGTGGTTTTAATGGTATTCAACTTAGTAATTAAGTTCCTGATCTCAAGAGAAACTGTTAATGCCATTTTGCTGTAGACGTTCCGTTTTCATTCCATTCAATATTGTGAAGAAGTTACAAAAGTAAAAAGAAATATAAAAATATATAATTAATCCCTCCTTTTATTAGGTGTCTAAGTTTAATACCCAGGTGACCATTTAAAGATACTTTTTTGAAAGTCCAATGTACCATTGTTTTTTGCTGTCCCCCTTTTCTACCCCAGGGAATGAAGTTTCCAAAGTATTTTTTTCCCATTTCATTCTAATGTGCTTCCCTCTGAAGAGTTTAATGTGCATATATCCTCAAGCACTTAATATATTGTATATTAGATATGTTATTTTTTGCACATTATAGAATTCCAGTTTATGTATAACATATTCTTGAGCTGTTTTACATACTTTATGTTAATTTAGTCAATTTTTTTCTCCCTTTATTGAAATTCAAAGGGAGAAAACTAGTCCTTTTTACCTATAAATATGTGGTTGCTGGACTCATGGGACTAAAGGGATCTTCTGAGATCACCTAGTCCTAGTCCATTGCTCACCTCCTAGGTTGATTTATATCTAAAAATCCCTGCAAGGTGATTGTTAATTTTTTTAAAAATATTTTTTTAGCCAGAAATTTCTTTATACATCTTCTCTTGCATAAATCTATGTTGTCTTCTCCTGGACATAATTGCTTTCAGTCCCATCCAGATAACCATCTGTAGGAACTCAGTTGAAGTCTGTTTTTCCCTTTGCCTTTTTTCCTCCTCACTTATTCTTAGCTATTCACAATAGTTACTGCTCTCCAGGTTTTCCTTTTATTTTCTCTTTATTTCTAATAAATGTCTGCCATTACTACAAAGAGACTATTACTCTCCATTCTAAGAGTGCTGGGCCCTTGCACAAGAGTCTTTCTGCTGCACTTGCTGTACTGCCTTGTTTGCATGGGGAAATATGCACCTTCCTCAAAGAATTACTGTGCACGTGACTTCCCCAGGAAACATCATTCTCTCTCTATCCCATGCTTCAGCTTAAAGAAATTAGTTAAGGTCTCAGTTGTCTTGCAGGCAAACTTAAAAATTTTACTGCTTCCACTTTGGAAATTTCAAAAGATAGCATGCCCGAAACTGAAGTTTGTGGACTTCATTTGATATAATAATCTGACCGTAAGCACTAGTTCTTTAAATGCAATTAAGTGTATATAATAATTCAAACTGCCTTTCTTGATAAAAATTCTAATGAATGCCAGCAGGGTTGGTTTCTAAAAAGAGAAAAAAAAAATTCTAATGAAGTTTTAAATCCTGCCAAATAAAATTAAGTTACTGTACTGTGCTAAAACACACACGTAGACACAGACATACCAATCAAAACCAGAAAATATTTTTATGACAAACACCATCATTCTGCAAAAACCAAAGTTAAGAGAAAGATATCTTGCTATTCAGATTTATGAAAATTTCCCATGTAAAAGTGTTAACTGGTGAAAGCAGAACAGATATTAGTGTTTTCTATCTTGAAATAAGACAATGGAATTTAGTCTTTTTGGTTTTCTGCTTCCAAGTTAGAGTATTATAAATTATACCTGAGATAAATAAACTGTTGTAAAATAGAAATTTTAAAGCTGCTGTTAAAATGTAGACCTTATTTATTGCATAATATTAAAAGAGTAATCAAACTTCGTATCAAAAGAATTATCATTGTGTTTGAGGTAGGACTATAAAGCAGTAGGACTGATTTACAAGCCATGTAGGAAAATTGGTTTCACTATTTTATAGATACACACAAAGTAAGATGCTGGTGTTCACATTGGACACAAGCAGTGAACGTTTTCCTTCTGATACTCCATGTATCTGATCATTCACCCTTTACAAATTACAGTAGCACCATTCTTCACTCGCACTTCCTACAAACCTGACTAAAATATTAGAAGGTAGTCTGAATATCAGTATATATTTGCCAAGAAATTCCTCAGAGTTCAAATTTGTTGCAGTCATTATTCCTCTATACTGAGGATTTTCCTAGCTCAAATTCTCAAATTCTGGAACTCCTTTAAAATGCACTTTTCCTTCTAGCTCATCACCTGATAAGTGTTTCAAAAGTTTGAATAAAATAATACCTTAAGCTCTAATCTCTAAAAACGTATGCCACTTGTTTTAGGTCCCTAAATTTCAGAGGATTCTGCAGGCAATGTGAATAAAGATATTTTCTTGGTTTCCTGACGCTTGGTAAAGCAGGATATTGCTGCTGTTATTTGTACCATCCATGTTTTCTGTTGAAAATAGAAAAAATATATATAAAGAGAATGTTAAACTGACAATTTCTCACATTTAGATTAATATTTTCCACTATAGTTTTTGACTTGTTCTTTAAAACTGAAGACTAACAAAACATTTGCATATGTTTCCCATTTTCTTTCTTACATCTAACATAAATACCTCTAATCATATAGGAAAATGCAAATGGGTTAAATGAGTATGGTATGCAAGTTGGATAACAGTCATGAGTAATCAAGGAACCATAATAGTCAATGATGACTAATTAGGAAAATGAGTACTGAGAATATATATAGTTCAAAAGTTGAATTTCTTGAATTTCCATTTTGTGTGGAAACAAAAATTCTTAACCTACGATATAATTTGAAAAACAGACTATGAGGGAAGTGACCCAGGAAATTGAATTCTTAAGAATAATGCAATATTGCATTTATTGTCTGGCCATATTGTTGCTATGATGAAAGCCTTCCAGGGGAAATACAAACATAGAAACTGCTAAGACAGAGAAACCAGAGTCAGGCAGCTGCTCTTTCAACTCCATAGCTGTAAAAACAATGGCATAGTTTCAAAGGTTGAGCCGACTTGATTGGCTCGTTATTGCAGCAGGCCCTCACTTAAGCTGGTATCACATTATTTGCACAAATCGATTGGAGCATCTTAAAATTTAATCATGCAGTCCAAAGCAATTCTTCCCCCACTTCCTATGGAAAGTACAGAACTCAGAGGCAGCTCTTGAGCCTCTGCAGCAGGAGAAAGTGAGGGAGGTTGTGCCGACTCTGCAAGTGTGAGCAAGCTGTCAACACCGAGGCTTCCATCCTGATCTGGGCTAGATGTCTCCCCCCCACTCCCAGCTCTGCCCTTCCCAAAGTGGGTGAGGGAAACCCAAAATACTCCATTCACCATTACTTCAGAGACTTAAGGTGAGATTTTTCCTTATGGAAACTCTGAAGAATCAAAGACCTACAAAATTAAAATACATACTTTGATGTTTTCCGTTTGGGCTTGTAATAAGAATGCTGCTATACACTGTCGATATCTGTTTTCGTGTTGTAGAAGAAAAGCATTTCTCAGTCCAAAGACTAGAAAAAGATATTACAAAGACAAAAAGCCAAATCATTTCTTATGAAATCCAAATAGTTTCTTAGTACAAGAACCTGGGTGTTTTTTTTTTTTTAATGGTTGTGGGAGATTTATGTAGATTGCTAAAAAAAAAATTGATTCCAAGGCCAAGACTCCATTTTTATGTCCAAATACAGCCCACTTGAATACAAAACCCTTTCTTCCTTAGCTAACAACTTCTGGGACTTGAAATGCAATTATGGCTTAAGTGAGGGGAAATAGGCTCTTGCTCATAGAACCAGTGAAGCATATTAGGTGGGTCCTGTGTGTATGAAAATACAGATAATAAAAATATGAAAAACAATGTAATTTTCTTCTTTGTCCTCCCACTCATTTTTTAAATATTTAATTTATTTTTGTATTTTAAGAAAAGTCACATCAAAAAAAGATTTATAAACAAATTAAGATGTGGCAAAAATACAAAACCACCAGAATGGTTCACAATAGGCTGAGAAAAGCCAAAAGAGTGACTCAAAGAAAATGTAGTATGTACCAAACCGTGAAATGTGAAACAAAACAAAACCAAAAGGGATGTTAGCATGGTTTCTGTGTTTGTAAAAGAAAGTCTGTTCTGTCATTTCCTAGCTGGTCTCAAAGAAATGACAAGGAGGTACTGGGAGAGCAGATTTCTTTTTTTTTTTTTTTTTTATAGCAGGGGCTCTTAAAATGAACATCTCTTCCTTCAATTATTACTACAACACAAGGAATAAAATTCTGCAGTTTATAATTCTTGCTACAGTCAATTAATATTTAGAAACAAACAAAAACCCAAACCAGGGCTGTCTGCTGCCCATATCAAATATTATAGGGAGCAGGAAGAGAGGCAGGAACTTTTATTCCTGGTTGATCATGAAGCTGACGCATGTCCACTGCTCTTGTTTTCACTCGTTGATTTTGTGAGTTTAACTCAGACTTTTTTGAGGGGGCCTCATTTCAGAATGCAAGTGAACGCCAGATTTTATTTTCCTAACTGCAAAAACTATTCCAATATCACAGATTATACCCATAACATCCTAAACCTCATAATTCCTAAATTCTACTATAACAAAGTCTGTTAAGGTCAGGTCATGAAATTCTGTCCAGCTTCTCTGGGGTGAGGGGACTTATACCTATTAAACTGATTTTCTGGGGGAAAAAATATGGCTATGTTTATTTTACTCCCTGATCTTTCTCCTTATAAATTCCCTGTAGCAAGTGAGGCTTTAAAGATCAGGTGGTTATTTTTGGCTGGGTTTTGGAACCCATTTTCCTCCAAAATTGTAACTGTAGTTCTCAGTTTTTTCAAGGCATCCCTCATCTGTTTGGTTTGTAATATTGGCACATAGGACTTTATAAGCAAAAGAACCTGGCACGGCTAGGCCTGTAAAATACAATAAGGAGATAATATATGGACAGGAATAGGTCTTTTTCCCCTGACATTTTAATAAAATAATTGACACCATTTTTAAAGCATTTACTATATATTGGAAACCACACTGTTTTTTCTCCATTTTGTGTCATACAGCCACCCTATAAGACAGGTCAGCTAATTCCCACTTGCACATGAGGCAACAGACTTAAATCAATTTTTCTAAGGCCACACAGCTTGTAAATGACATAGCCAGGATTTTGGATTAGGTCCCTGTCACTTGAAAGCTCAATCTCTTTCTTTGGTCCCCATCTCCTCTTTCCCACTCTACAGCCATTCTGCCTCCTGCACTGCGTCTGAACAGTCAGAATAATAGACCAGAGGGACGAGAAAAATATTAGAGAAAAGGAACAAGAGGTGATAGTTAAAAATCAGAAAACTAAAAAAAGTGGAAATATAGTTTTTAAAAAGGCATTGTTTTTATTAAAAAGAAGAAAAGAAAGAAAGAAGAACAGAAAGAAGAAAAGGAAGAAAGGAGGGAGGAGGAGGAGGAGGAGGAGGGGGAGGAGGGGGAGGGGGAGGGGGAGGAAGAGGAGTTGTTTTAACGCTGGCAGGGCCGCGACTAAACTGAGCCCTCAGCCCAGCTGCTCCCAGTCTTCCTCGTGGGGCTGTGGCGTCCTCCTCCTCCCAGGCCCCTTCATCCTGCCAGAATCTCTAACGACAGCCACGGTAGTGAGAGGATGAATTCCAGCACAGGATGCCCTCTAATACATTTTTTTCCCATGCAAAAGTAAACTAAACAACAAAATGGAAGTGATCTCTGGCCGTAAGTCCTGAATCTGCTGTATCTAGCCCGCCTCGCCGTCCCTGCAGCGCGGGGGAGGCCCGCACTGGAGGCCAGCGCCCCACCGGGCAGAGGCCGCGCCCCCGGGCACAGCCCTTTCCGGGCCTGCCCCTGCGCCGCTCTCTGGCTCACGCAGACTTCGGCCCACGGAGACTGTGGCTGGTCCCAGTCAGATCAAATAAAAGAGGCCTTCAGGCCCGCCCTTGTCACTTTCCAGCAAATCTTATTGAACGTGGAAAGAACAGACACAGGAGGCAGATGGCTCTACTTCTGGATAGAGGCTTCCCTTCTGCACGTGGGGAGCGAGCTTGCAGCCATGCACAAGTTAATGTGTGTACAGCACTTAATATATAATATAGCTTAGTTATATAGCATAACTATATCAATGTTTGCTGTTGTTGTTTGCATATTCATTCATCCATTCTTTAAGGTTGCTCTAGTATGTATGGGTTTGTCCTGTGCTAGTCACTGAAGCTCTGGGCTTGCCTGCTGGGGAGGCAATTGAGGGGAATGGTCAGTGTCCCCGCTTTTCCTGCTCCTCTCATGGAACAGGAGGGCAATTCCCACCCACCTGGCCTCAGCCGGTCTACAAGCCTGCATCCTCATGAACACTGCCTCCCAAATGTCCTTCAAGTCCCTCAGCGTCCCATGGCTTTCCTGCGAAGGATTTACTGATCTTTCATTATTCTGAGAGCTCCCCACGGACGAGGGCTGTTTCTTGTTCATCTTTGTAACTGCAGGGCCTGCTGAGTGCTTGGCTCTCAGGAGACACACAGGAAATGCTTGAATAAAAGATTAAACATGATATCTATTTCTGATGTGTGCTTGTGTGTGTATACGTGCATATATATTTATATATTTAATTTCTGGCATATTTCTTTCTGCAGCATAATAAAATATGCTTGCATAGCACATCATGGTTTACCAGTACTTTAACAATAGTAATAGTATTAATACTAATAATGTTACTATAATACTACTAACAACACCTATCATTTATGGACTGCATTATATATATTATTTCATTTAATTCTCATGAAAACCCACTGAAGTAGATATTACTATCGCTATTTTACCAAGAGGAACCTGAGGCATAGAAAATTTAAATGCCTTGCCTGAGGTCAAACAGCTAGCAAGTGGCAGCGCTGGATCATCTGAGCATTGGCCACAATAACTAATTTATAAAGTGAATGATATATAGCCACATACGAATACAGTCTTATCTTTTACAAAGACTTTAATTGCATTCATGTCCTGCTACCAAAAAAGGCCCATATAAAACTGTGTGATGGCAAACAGATGAGCTGAATAATGGAAATGAACACATACCTGACACGTGGAGTGGATCAATACTTTTGACAACCAGTCTATCTAGTGGTATAGGCTGATCGAGTACTGTACACGAACCACCCTCCTTTATTACTGTTTGCAGCTCAAGAGTCAGAGAAGGACACATTAAACCAGTGTCTGAGCCTCCAACTTTCTGAAATTAATAAGGAAAGTAATGTGATAAATAGAAAGTAAATATTGTTGCAGATCCCTAAAGTGCATCCTTAAGCAAATAGATTTCTTAAAAACAATTGCTTGAAATCTAGCTTACTATCTTTTCTGGATCCTAAAAAGCATTTCCCCAAAGCATAGTGATTTAAAGCAAAGTGTTTCTGATTCGCCAAGTTTAATTACCTGCATAAATAAATCACCGTCACATCAATGGGGAGATTTTCATCCCCAGTGTTTTAATCTCTCTATAGTATTGAGTAAGATGAATCAGAAAGGCCAACTCTACACATGAAATATAATACTAAACTCTAACTAGATTCCATGCTCTAGAATTTGTAAATAATTGAATATATAAGACGCTGAATTTGTTTAAAAAGATGTAAAATATTGCGATTAGCATGATATATACAGTATACAAAATAGCAAAGAGACATGTAAACTCGTAACAGTCTTCACTTTGGAATCACGTTGTAAAGCATGAAACCAGAACATCACCTTGTCAATATGGGCTGCTGTTACATGTATGTGTTCTGATTTGTACCATTATTTGAAGTGAAGGTCAGCTGTGATAGCATCAAGGTTTTTGAAAGGGGTAGAAATTTTCAGAACTTGGCTTGTTCAGACATGCTAGTCTGAATAACCTAAAATAAGAGGCCATAAAAGTTCCCAAACTGTGACTCTTAATATTGTCCAACACCCACTCCCTCCCAAACCACCAATCAGCTATTCATAGATTGATTAATGGGTGTCTATTTTTAATTGCTTAAGGGAACCTACAGCCTTGGGGCCACATGTGGTCTTCTGGAGCCTTGAGTGCAGCCTTTTGACTGAATCCAAATTTTACAGAACAGATCCTTTCAATAAAGGGATTTGTTCTGTGCAGTTTGGATCCAGTTAACAAGTTGCACTTGGGGATCTGGAGGGCCACATGTGGCCTTGAGGCTGCAGGTTCCCCACCCCTAGCTCAACCAACTAATGCCACCTAGAAGCTTAGCTTATTAAAAGATATGAGATTTCTAGTCTTATGATCTTATTTTCTGTGTAAACAAATGAGTAGAATAAGAAACATTAGTTATCTGATGGCTTAATACATACGGCAATTCCTCCTCACACAAAAAAATGGAAAGACGTTCCATTTTTATGGATTGGAAGAGTCAATATTGTTAAAATGTCCACACTACCCAAAGCAATGTACAGATCAATGCAATCCCCATCAAAATATGAATGATATTCTTCACAGGAATAGAAAAAATAATTGTAAAATTTATATGGAATCACAAAAGACTCAAAATAGCCAAAGCTATACTGAACAAATAGAACAAAACTGGTGATATCACATTGCCTGACTTCAAATTATACTACAGAGCTGTAGTAACCAAACAGCATGGTACTGGCATAAAAACAGACATATAGACCAATGGAACAGAATAGAGAACCCAGAAATAAATCCACATATCTATAGTGAGCTTATCTTTGACAAAGGCACCAAGAACACAAGTGGGGAAAGGGTAGTCTCTTCAGTAAATGGTGCTGGGAAAACTGGGTATCCATATGCAACAGAATGAAACTAGACTCTTGTTGTATGCAAAAATCAAATCAAAATGGATTAAAGACTTAAATCTAAGACCTGAAACTATGAAACTACTAAAAGAAAACATTGAGGAAATGCTTCAGGACATTGGTCTTGGCAAAGACTTCTTGAGTAATACCCCCAAAGCACAGGCAACCAAAGCAAAATTGGACAAATGGGATCACATCAAGCTAAAAATCTTCTATATGGCAAAGGAAATAATCAATAAAGTGAAGAGGCAACTCACAGAATGGAAAAAGTATTTTCAAACTACCCATCTGACAAAGGATTAATAACTAGAATATATAAGGGGCTCCAACAACTCAATAGGAAAAAAAATCAAATTCTCTGATTAAAAAATGGGCAAAGGATCTGAATAAACATTTCTCAAAAGAAGACATGCAAATGCCCAACAAGTATATGAAAAAATGTTCAACATCATTAGTCATCAGAGAAATTCAAATCAAAACTACAGTGAAATATCCTCTCAGTTAAATATCCTCTTCAGTTAAAATGGCTTTTATGAAATGACAGGCAATAACGAATGCTGGCGAGGATGTGGAGAAAGGGAAACCCTCCTACACTGTTGGTGGGAATGCAAATCAGTGTAGCCACTATGGAGAACAGTATGGAGGTTTCTCAAAACACTAAAAATAGAATTACCACATGACCTGGCAATCCCATTGCTGGGTATATATCCAAAGGAGGGCAATTCAGTATATTGAAAAGATATCTACACTCCCATGTTTATCGGAGCACTATTCACAATAGCCAAGATATGGAATCAACCTAAGTGTCCATCAGTGGATGATTGGAATATTATACAGCCACAAAAAGAGTGAAATCCTGCCATTTGCCAAACATGGATGGAACTGGAGAACGTTATGTTAAGTGAAATAAGCCAAGCACAGAAAGACAAATATCACATGTTCTCACTCATACGTGGGAGCTAAATATTAAAAACAATTGATCTCAAGGAGACAGAGAGTAGAATGATGGTTACCAAAGGCTGGGAAGGGTAGCAAGGGGCAGGGGATAAAGTAGGGATGATTACCGTGTGCAAAAATATAGTTGGATAGAATGAACAATATTTGATAGCACAACAAAGTGACTATAATCACCCATAAGTTAGGATATACTTTAAAATAATTAAAAGAGTGGAATTGAAATGTTCCCAACACAAAGAAATGTTAAGTGCCTGAGGTGATGGATACCCCGGTTGCCCTGATTTGGTTAATTCACATTGTATACCTGTATCAAAACATCACATGTACCCTATAAAGATATAGAGCTATTATGTGTCCATACTAACTAAAAATAGAAAAAATAATATAATGTATACCTCCCTCAACAGCCTTGAGAGATGTAGTTTGCTTTTGCTTTTTCAATTCAGAGCTCTCTGACTGAAAAAGCCAATATTTTATAATGCCTCCACTTTTTAGAAGGAGAGATCCAATTTGATGTATAAGAATATTTTATATTTTTAACACAACTTATCTAGAAATATTTCTAAACTCATGTAGCAAACTTACTTAGAAAGTTATTTAGAAAAAGCAGCATTTTACCTTTTTGTTGCGCTTGGTTTTGGTAACTAAGAGGAAATCATCAAAGAGAAACAGATAAACGTCTAGGAATCTTGTGCTTTCTGAGGAGAGAGAGAAAGTGAAATGGGGACTTGAAACAGGAAGTAGAAGGGTTTTTAATTTAATTTAAATCAATGAATTCCTTAATAAACAAAACAAGGTGGGTATTATGGCACACCAGGGAGCTCCAATCATGTAGGTCAGAAAACTGCCCGCATTAATGTTGAATTGATTTCTTCCTAAAGCAGACTTGATTAGAGCCCAAGCTTCCAACTTTAAAGACAGTTGTATTTGTGATGCATCTCATGTGACTCTAAGATAACTCGGGTGATATTTGTAATGGCTTCAAATAAGCCTAGGACAAATCCATCAACTAATTGAACTCGCGGTATTTCTGCCTCTCGATCCATCTGGGTGGTTATTGGCAAAGGCACATATTATCAGTGAAAGGCATTTTGTCACTGCTATGGACTATGCTGTTGTGTCCCCTCAAATTTCATACAGTGAAATCCTAACCCCCAGTGTGGCTGTATTTGGAGTAAGAAAGTAATTAAACTAAAATGAGGTCAAAAGGCTAGAGCCTTGATCCAGTCGCATTAGTATTCTAATAAGAGGAGACCCCAGAGAGCTCACTCTCTCTCATCCTGAAGAGAGCCCTCATTAAGGGCTGACCTTGATCTGGGACTTCTGAGACTGTGAGAAATAAATTTCTGCTGTTTAAGCCACTTGTTCTCTGGTATTTTGTTATGGCAGCCCATGCTAAGACCATCATGTGACAGGTGCTGAAAGCAAACATAGGAAAACCCAGTAAATTTTTTTTAGTTTGTTCCATTTATTATATTTATTTATCTTACTCTAGAAGTTCTTTCTCATATGCTTTTATCCTTGGAAGCTACGTGGCAAAGATTAAACTAATAGATAAAACATTTAGGATTCATTTCTATCTCCTTTCCTACTTTAAGTTGAGAGGCAAGATTCTTTCTATATTTGCAGAGAAAAGAAATCGGGTATTTTATTCAATTTGGATAGTCTTTGAATATTTTTTAAAAATTATATTTCATCACTATTAGAAACTTTACTTTTGTAAAGTCTTCTGGTCTTCCCTCAAAAATCATTCTCCCTTTCTTCTGTAGTAATGAAATTCCCGAGTTTTAGTGAATACACATCAACCAAGAATAAATACTACATCTTCCAGCTTCTCCTGCAGCCGAATATGACCCAGGGCCTAAATTCTGACCAAAGCACTATGAATAAAAGTACACAACTTCTGAGTCATATCTGCAAAGGGTGGGACTAAGCTGTCTCGTCCCTTCCTGTTTTTCTCACTGGGTAGAATGCGGATACGTTGGTGAGTCATCTTAGGCCACACAGAAGAAAGGGATGGCAAGAAGACAGAAGAAACCTGGGTTTCTAATCACTTGATGGAGTGCAGCTGTCATATAGCTTGGGCTTTAACACGAGAGAAATAAACTCTCTTTTTAGGCGATTGTTATCTATCTCTGTCTCTGATACATAGGGCTAGGAATGGAACAATACTAGACCTTTATCTTAGTTCAGGTTGCCATAGCAAAATACTATGGACAGGGTGGCTTAAATGATAGGAATTTATATCTCACAGTGCTGGAGGCTGGGAAGTACCAGATCAAGTTAGCCGATTCAGTTCCTGATAAGAGCTCTCTTCCTGGCTTGCAGGCAGCCGCCTTCTAGATATGTTCTCACACAGCAGAGAGAGTGAGCTCTAGGGTGTCTCCTCTTATCAGGACACTAATCCTATTGGCTCAGTGCTCTAACCCTATGACTTCATTTACCTTCCTTCCTTCCTTACTCCAAATATAGCCACACTGGACGCTAGAGCTGCAATACATGAATGGTGTGTGTGGGCGGGCGGGGAGGGCCACAATTCACTCCATAGCAACCTTCAAAACCTGTTAAATTTGTTTTCCCCACCATCTGACACTCATATATGAATTAGCTTGATGAGCCTTGTCAAAATGAAATAATAGCTTTGTTTTCTCCAATTTCAAGTATTGCATTTTAACAAGCAGGCAGCAAATACCTTCTATGTCCTAGACTTTAGTCTAGGAAATGATTGTTTTAGCTACCATTTACTGAGGCTCTAGTGTTCTACCAAGCAAATTAGGAAACAAGTTATGAAAACTTGTACATTCTGGAAATGAGAACAACAGTACAGTTTTTTTTTAAGCTGGAGGAAATTTGGAAAGTGTTAGGTTACATCACCACCATTGTCATCACCATTATCATCTTCAACAACATTTACAGAAGAGAGTAAAGAAATTTAAACAATTTTCCCAAAGCCCACAATTGGCGTTAGCTTCCCTGATTCTTGGTTCAATGTTTTTTCCATTCAAAATGATGTCCTGTTTCTTCATTCCATCTTAGCCAAAAGGCTGAGAAGTGATATGTCCTGTTTCTTCTAACACTATTACCTTACCCCCATCGAATCTCTATGCCCAACTCTGAGTAAAAATCTCATTGGCTTTAAATTTGATTTGATACCATATAGACTATACTATATGGAGTGTCCTCTGACAGAATTTGACTAATACAGCATATGCCATTAAACAAGTGCCTGGTGTTAGTGATGTTTTGTACTCATCCCCATTCTACCACATCTGACCATACAAGAAGCATTTTCTGTAACAGTTGGGTCTATCTGTGAAGACTCCTTCTTAGGTGAGTCTCCCACCTGCACCGTCACAGGTGAAAGCACATTGGATATAGCTTTTCACCCACTAGATGTTCATCCAGCTTCCACATGGCTCCTTATCATACCCAAGCCTGAAGCCTAAAATTGCCTTCCTGCTCCACTATCTCCACCACCCACGGTGTTACCGAACTTTCAGACACATAGATTAGAACATTTGAAGGCATCTTTGACTCATTTCTTCTTCATCCACTTTATCAATCATAAAATCCTCCGGTTTTTGCCTTTGAAATAGCTCTTGCACTTATCGTTTTCTATCATGCCCATTTCTAGCATTTTACAATAGGAGAGGCCAATGCATCTCACAGTGTTGGGAGGTGGGTCGGTAGAGGGAAGGAGTGAACCAAAATCTCTGATAATTTCAGGTGGAGGCCAAGTTTGGAGGGGAATAAGTGTATGTTTCAATACAGAATGGTGTTTTGCTTCATTGCTATGATTTGATCTTGTCATATAATTATTTTGAAATTGTAAATAGTATTAAAGAAAAGTTAAAATTGTTATCTTTCCAAATGAGAGTGGAGGGTGGGTGGACTACAGGTCAACAATGGCTGGGTAACCACAGGCCCAGAGTCTTCTCACCTCACCCTGTTCACTGCTGAGCTTCTGGTTTCTCCACTGGTCTCTCTGCTTTGGTTTCCTCTACACCATTTTGTGCATTGCGTCCTGATACTAATAACTCTTTCTTCAACACTCTTTTAATCCTATCACTTCCCTGTCTGAGAACTCAGTGACTTCTCGTTGCCTGCATCTTCCTGGCTGGGTCTCTCTGTTTGGCTCCCAAGGCAGTTGCTGTGATTCTGGAAGCCCACCAGGCAGAAGCAGCCTGGCTTTAGCTGGCGGTGGTGCTCTGACGTTTACTGGCCAGGTGACGTCGATCACGGCACAGAACCGCCCTGAGCCTCAGATCTCTCACCTACAACATGGGATCAAAGGTAACTTCTCTGTATACCTCACTGGAAAGAGTGCATGAAGAAGTGCTGGGATGTGAAACACTGGATGTGTCCATCGTCCCTACATGACAGTCTCCAGGGCCAGGCGGAGATTATGTCCTACCCTGATAGTCAGTGCTACACCTAGAATACAGTAGAGTCTCAATCATGTATTGAGTAGGGAATTACTCCCCAGCACCTCCCCACCTGATCTCACAGCACCATAGATAGGCAACCTTCCATCCCAGGGCTTCATGCTCCACAGGTGCCCAATCAAGGGTTCGTGCAGAATTAAGTAAATGAATGATTGCAAATCTTATTTTAGTTAGCCAGCCCTTTCTGATCATCATAATATTTACTAAGCACAAATGTTGTGTCAATCATTCTTTCAACTGCTTGTCCATCTGTTGCCTCATTTAATCCTCCCAACAAAGAAGGGAAAACTGAAGCATGGGAGGAGGTTGCCGTCACTGGCCCAAGAGTTGCACAAGCCGAAAAAGCCAAGCAGGGAGTGAGCCAGGCAGCCAGCCTCCAGGGCTCACCCTTCTATGCCTTTTTCTGGGAGCCTTGTCTCTCCGGGGCTCCCTTTCCTCCTACCCTTCAATTAATGGCAATTGAACAAGTTACAAGGTAGCAAAGATGTTGCATTTTTAAAGGAAGCAGTTATTTACCTGCAAGAGTTAATTTGCCTTCATAGAGAAGGTTTCTGTTGGTTGGTGACAAGACGTTTTCTGCCATGTGTTCTTTAAAAATGTGTTTCAAACACTTGCAAAACAAGGGAGAAAATAAAAGAACTGTTGTTAGCAATTGGAAGAGAACACGATCAAGGACTGGGATAATCAACTCCATCTAGAAAGTTCATGACATTTGTGGATCCCAGCAGATAGACATGGGGAGAAAGAATGGGAAAACCTCTGAAAGGACCATCCCAAGAATGTCACAATGACGTTAGCCTCCTCACATACAATGCCCCGTGAAGGAAGGCTTCACTTCTTACTCATAAAACTAGATTTATTCTTCAAGTGGACAGATGGGGACTTTCTAAGGCTATTGTATTTCCACCTGAATGCCAAACTTCCGGAAAGGGATTTAAATTCTAATTGATCCTTTTTGTACCTCTGGAATGAAAAACCTTTTATCTCTATCCCAAAGCGGAGGCCACACTATAATCTCCTGTAGATGTCTAAATTTTTGGAAATTGTCCAGCCACTTCACTTTTCCTTCAAGATCCCCTGAAAGACAAGACACATTCAGTATATATTTACATGCATGTGACACTGTAACATAAATTTTAACCAAGGTCCACAGTAATCATTTTAGAGACGCTGGCTGCCCTTGGAGCCAAACCATATTTTAGGCTCATTTGACAAATTACTTGCTGTTTATGTGTCTTAGAAAATTCACTAATTTGAAGTCAGCCTCTTGCAGAGAAAAATGAAGCTTAACCTATTTAATTCAGTAAGTTGGAGATGCATTGTGCATTTTTATTTCAATAATACTAATAAAGCCCTTGGTAGTTTTCTCTTATTCCCTATACCACATAGACGGTAATCAGAGAAAGAAAAAAAAAAAAAAAAGGACAAATATATCTTTTTGTGTTGATCATAAAACACATTCACTTCATGATGAGGATGATTATTTCTTTTTGGTGAGAACTTAATTTCTCTTATAAAGGTTTGTATTAATTTTCCAACATTTTATAAAAAATTCTCAATGTTGCTATTGGGCTTTTGAAATGGTTTTTGCAAAGATGGACTGGAAGGCACACACACACGGAATCGTATTGTTAGTGGAACTCCTGAGAATTCATCCTTTTTAAGGTATTAGACTAAAGGAAGGCCATACAGATTTCTTCCCTCAACAATGAGAATCCGTATTTTATTGCAAAATCTCCAGAACAGCTGCCATTATCTTCCCTCACAAACGTATTCAAATGAGTAATAACCCTTAACATTATTTTTTAAGTTTTTAAAAAGTCAGTCTTTAATGGAATTTTTGTCTTATTCACTTGATAAATTTAATTCCAGTTCTTCAGGTAATTTTAGAATTTGAATAAAAAATTTAAAACGAGAAAAGAAATCCCAACTAAATGGTCATTTTACTTTTAAACTTGCAAAAGAAAAAGAATACCATTTCTGTACAGCTAATAATTATCCAACTGAACTGTTCCCTTTTGATACCTACCAGGAAATCTTGGTTTATGGACATAAATCATGGACTTCTTTATTTGAGTTTCCATTACACAGAACTACACAGATAAACTTAAGCCATCTTAGGGCTTGCTCAGTTCCCATCCCCATGTTTCAGTTCTAAAGACTGCAGTTGACATTATTTTTACATTGGCTCTGGATTTCAGGGATTTAAAAAAAATGATGAATGGTCATTTATCCTCCGGATATGCTTTCCCTGGTGTTTATTCCCACTTGCTTTGTGTGTGGGTTCAGTATGGATGTTAAAAACAAAGTGCCTTCCATCATCTGGGAAGTAGAAGTTTTCCTGCCTGAACTCACTTCTGAAATCCTTGGAGACAGAGCCACGTCCTGTGTAAGCCGGGTGTGAGAGTTCTCATAGGGTCTGCCAGGATGTGACCGGAGCCCATTGTTCTGTGTGTGTTTGATTTACAACGCACTCAAAGTGGAGTCCGCGTTTCCGACAGCCATGACCTCAGGTCAGTGGAATTACCTTCTAGGATGGAAGCCCAGATGGTTCCCAGGAGTCACAGGGCCCCAACTCTTTCATTAAGCTCACTTATCTCAGGGACTTACGGATTGATTTTTCCACCTTTTCCTTGATGGAGTAGATCATGATTTTCTCAGCTGCGTCTATGCTCCTTTTCCAGATATTCTTCAGCAACAGTGGGTATCGAGTAAGCCTGTGTAGTGGAGCCACCAGCAACTCTGGCAGGTGCAGACGTCCGCACTGCTCGTTCTGCTCACACCACTGGGGAAAGCCAAAGCAGACATATCAGAATACCATCTCTCCCACGGAGGCCCTAGGAGGCCTGGATATGAGCAGTTCTTAGAGATTTTACTCTGTAAGGACAGGATGTGTTTGTGAGCTTGTTGGGAAAATTTATAAGCCACAGACTAGACTTTGTTCTTGAAAAGTCCATATTAGACTGTATTTGGCAAGCACCTATCTACCAGTGCCAAGCTCAGGGTCTGCAATTGGGCCCTTAGATTGGATTAAGTAGTATTGACTATTACTGACTGACATTGTTACTTTTCAGTTAAAGAAATGAAAGAATCTTTTTTCAGATGTTTTGCCTTTCCAGAAATGGTGATGAAGTCAGTAGTCATCAGACCACCTATAACTCCACCACTCAATTCTCCTAAATGGGGAAATTGAGCAAGATTTAGATGCACAAGAAGAGTTTAAAACTCATTAAGTCCCCTAAAACCGCATGTTCCGTTGGTAGTAGTGAAAGATATATTAACATATATGCTCTAGCTTTGTTTACCCTTCTCATCTGAGAGTTTAGTTTTGCCCACTGGCTTGGCTCTCTCCTTCTCCTTCTCCCTGGCCCTGGGAGAGTTCCGGTTTCAACAGCTTTGTTCCCATCCTCGTTGTGATGCACACTTAGGAGAATGGAGGATCAAGACTGGAGCGGTAGGAGGGATAAGGAAGGATTCGCGCTGGTTGGGTCAGTTTCTTGACTCTCCTTTGTTGGGGAGAATCAGGATACTGATCAAAAATGAAGAGAAAATGAAAATAGAAGTTGGAGAGGCTAAGTTGTTCTACGTGACATAGAGCAAAGGGGGAAAAGAGAGGGATAAAGACACAGATCATTTTCAATAGGGAGAATTTGCAGTTGGGGGGCGGAGGAAGGTGTGGTTCTAGGGTACGTAAGTACTGGGGAAGACAGAACGAGGGATCTTAGTAGGTATTGCTGTGGGCTCTACATGGGAATTCCGTAAATGGGAGGTGGGGCCTTTGAGAGGTGATTAGGTTATGAGCATGGAGCCTTCAAGAATGGTATTAGTGCCCTTATGAGAGAGACCGCAGAGAGCTCTCTGGCTGTCTTTCTGCCCTATGAGGATACAAAGAGAAGACAGCTGTCTACCACACAGAAAAGGGCTCTCCCCAGCCCCTGGCCATGCTGGCACCCTGATCCCAGACTTCCAGTCTCCAGAACTCTGAGAAACAAATTTCTGTTGTTTGTAAGTCACCAGTTTATGGCACTTTGTTTTAGCAGCCCAAACTGACTACAACAGGGATCCTGCCCTTCCACTAAGTATTTTTCGTGCTGTAGGCTGTTGCCTCGTTTCCATCTTTCATTCTTGTCCCAGGCCCAGATTAAATGCCTTGTGACCCAGACCCTTCAGCGCCATCCTTAGGTGGGCCAGGCACACTGTGGGCAGCTCCCCTGCTTCCACAAAGATGCCTTTATGTCTTTCTGCCACCGCAAAGTATCAGCCCGTGCATTTCAGAGATCTGGGTACAGTTGGCACAAAGCCCCACCAATCCAATAGCCCATGGAAGTCCAAAGCCCTCCCCTAGATATTTACAAACTCACAGGGACTAAGAGTCTCGTGGCTTCCTCTGGCCCCTGGACTCCTGTTTCCATATACACTGTTTCTTCCCTGAATAGCATGGACCAAACTTAGCCCCTTGGTTGGTTTCCTATGTTAGTTGCCACTGTAAACCCCCTCATGCCAAAGGTTTTGTGAGTGTGTATATTTATTTTACTGAAAATTTTGGTTTGTGGAGGGGGGTCAAATACATAGCCCACAACAGGCTCCATTTTCTTCTTCAGAAACAGAGAGCTCTTTCCCTCTCTTTACTTCTTCAAACAAACCCTCCCCTTTTATCTCTTAGCCACCTGCTTAGCAATTTGCACTTGTCTTTCATAGCTTGACCATGTCCTTGGGAATGGGGGTGGGGTCTCACCCTCCCACACTCTCAGCTTTATCAAAGTATTTCTTTTGAAAACATCCAGGGCGCCTCCTCAGGGGCCTACAGCCAAGTGCAATCTTCTCCACTCCCAAGTGAGCACAGGGGTGCATGGTACACTGTGCTCCAGGAACCAGGTGACAGGGATCATCTTCCCCTCTGTGAACCTTGGATCCCTCTTCTGTGAAATGGTGGAAGGTACTAGATGATCTCCAAGTTCTCATCCAGCTCCAAGTGGCGGTGGTTCTCATTGGAATTGGCAGGGATGGGGAAGGAAGCAGACAGATGAGGAAGGGCTGGGCGTGGCGGGGAGCAGAGCTGTGGCTTTAGCGGCTGACTCCCAAGCTGACTCGCTGGCAGCAGTGTTCCAGTGCTCCTTGGGTGGCTAGCAGTTCCTGTAACTGATTTCTTGGCAGCAGTTAGGGATCCCCTCAAAACACACGACCCCAGGGCCAGTGCCCCACATTGCCTTGCTGTGGGGAACAGCTGTGGCTGGCAGCATCCACTGGAATTCGGGCTAATTGAGAAAACACCCTTCTCCTCCAGATAGCAATCAGGCAAGAAGCATCACTGGTAAATAATTTAGACAAAGATCCAGGCAGGGATATTGGAAACTTTTAGTGTTTTGGAAAACCTCAGAAGAGAGAAAAAAAAAGTTGACTGACAACTATAAAAATAAGGCTATAAGTTTTTCTTTCATCTATCTATGAGCTTTATTTTTTAGGTCCATTAGGGAAAACAAAGAACATTTCTATCAAAAGAAATTAGACATAAAAAGCCTTTTTATTGATGGGTCCAGATCAATGAAGGCTACTTTCCCTTTATAATAAATAATCCAATGTGTTCAGGGGAACAGTGATAGGAGTTAAGGACCCCAGATAAAAAATGTTCTTGTAAGAAATCTGTCTTGGTGGGACGCAGCATTGGGCTGGGGCAACCGGCATTCTTGGAACCTTGGGAAATTTACTTGACCTCTCTAAACCTCATCTGGGAAATGTAGATGCTAAGAGTAGCTACCTCATTGCATGGGTGAGAGGTTTTAATGAGATAATCCATGCCAAGTGCTTAGAACAACGCCTGGCACATCTCAAACATTCAGTCCTAGAATTCTTAGTGTTTGATAATCGAGCCACTCTAAGAGACCTGGTACAAAGTTCCCAGTCTCTTCCTCTGCATCATTTTTATTGTTTCTAAGACAGTGGGAAGAATTTGACTCCCATTAATGGGAGTGCACCAGGATCGTGCATACATTCATAATGCCCAGGCTCACGTGGTACGGAGGGTAAATTCATCCTAGTGCATTTATGGGTCCATTTTAGGCAGCCCGTAACATGACACAGAATTTAAGTTTTCTGAGAATGTTGTTTAAAACAGAGCACAGTAGGGGGGATGAATGTTGGATTCAGAAGGCTCTGAATTCAAATCCTACCTCTGCCCCAGAACAACTGTATCTTTTAGTAAGTTCCCTAAACTCCTGAAAACTTAGGATAATATCAAGTTCCACAGAGTTACTGTGGAGACAGAGAGATCACAGATGAGCAGCATGCAGCACAGTGCCTCGCCCATAGCAGGGGCTCAAAACCCCGTCACCTTTGGAATCTGTGACAATGCTTTTGTTCTGGGCTATGGGGCTGTGGAAGGCAGACTCACTTTCAACTCTTTTGAAGTCTCTCCCTGATTCCTCACCTTCCTCTCATGAGGCTAGAAGTTCCCTGGCAACGGAAAATATCCCTGAGGAGTTGGAAATAGTCCTGGCGTGAAGAGCATTGAATTCTTTTGCCCAAAGAGATTAATACAGTTCTACTTTGCCTTGTATTGACTATATGACCTTGCAAATGTCATATAACCTCTCTGAGCCTCAGCGACACATAGCAGCAATGTAATCAACTTCATAGGTGTGTGTTAAGAAT
The DNA here is from genome assembly GCF_020740605.2 of Lemur catta. Classification (NCBI taxonomy): domain Eukaryota; kingdom Metazoa; phylum Chordata; class Mammalia; order Primates; family Lemuridae; genus Lemur; species Lemur catta. The sequence goes on from NC_059133.1 coordinate 25,588,405, forward strand.
TAAAAGAGATGCTTGAGAAAGTGCACCATATGCACCATGCGTTATCATAACAACACTGAGTCCTCTAGTCCCTTTCCTGAAATATCTTTGGATGATATATATATATATATAAAATTAATATGTAATAATTGCACTTATTTATGGGGTACATGTGATATTTTAATACATATATATAACATGTAATGATCAAATCATGGTAAGTAAGATATCCATCACCTCAAACATTTATCATTTCTTTGTATTGAGAACATGTCACATCTTCTCTTCTAGATTTTTTGAAGTATACAATAAATTATTGTTAACTGTAGTCACCCTACTGTACTACTGAATACTAGCAGTTATTGCTTCTACCTAACTGCATGTTTGTACCTGTTAGCTAACCTCTCTCACCTCCCCTACCATCCTCCCTTCCCAGCTTCTGGTAACCATCATTCCAGTCTCTACTTCCACATGATCAACTTTTTTAGCTTCCACATATGAGTGAGAATATGTGATATTTGTCTTACTGTGCCTGGCTTATTTCATTTAACATAATGACCTCCAGTGCCATCCATGTTGCTGCCAATGACAGGATTTCATTCTTTTTTATGACTCATTTATATATCACATGTATATATCACATTTTCTTTATCCATTCATCCATTGATGGACACTTAGGTTGATTCTATATCTTGACTATTGTAAACTGTGCTGCAATAAACATGCAGGTGCAGGTATCTACTTGATATACTCATGTCCTTTCTTTTGGATAAATATCCAGTAGTGGGATAGCTGGATTGTATGGTAGTTGTATTTTTATTTTTCTCAGAAAACTCCATACTGTTTTCCATAATGGCTGTACTAATTTACATTCCCACCAACAATGTATAAGAGTTCCCTTTTTTCTACATCCTCAACAGCATCTGGGTTTTTTTTGTTGTTGTTGTTTTGTTTTTTAAAACAATAATATCCATTCTATTTGGGGGTCAGATAATATCTTGTTGTGGTTTTGATTTGCATTTCCCTGAGGATTAGTGATGTCAAGCATTTTTTTTCACGTACCCGTTGGCCATTTGTATGTCTTTTTTTGAGAAATATTTTTTTCAGATCCTTTGCTTACTTTTTAATGGTATTATTTGTTAGTTTGTTTTTTTTTTTTTGCTATTGTTTGAGTTCCTTGTATATTCTAGACATTAGTCCCCTATTAAATTAACAGTTTGCAAATATTAATATTTTCTCCCACACTATAGGTTGTCTCTTCACTCTGTTGATTGTTTTCTTTGCTGTGCAGAGAGGCCTTTTAATTTAATACGGTCCCATTTGTCTATTTTTGTTTCTGTTAACTGTGCTTTTGAAGTCTTAGCCCTAAAATCTTTGCCTAGACCAATGTCCTTGAGTGCTTATCCTATGTCTTCTCCTACTAGTTTTATAGTTTCAGGCCTTATATTTAAGTCTTTAATCCATTTTGATTTGATTTTTGTATATAGTAAGAGATAGGGGTCTAGTTTATTCTGTTGAATGCAGATATCCAGATTTCCCAGCACCATTTATTGAAGAGGGTGTTCTTTCCACAATGTATGTTCTTAGTACCTTTGTTAAAAATAATTTGGCTGTTAATACATGGGTATGGAATTTTCCACGGTTATTTGAAAATGTGGCTGGACCTTGTTAAATTAATCTCCCCTCCAGATTGGAAGGGACAGATATATACCTGGATTTTCCCCAGTTTGGGGTCTGATATAGTTTGCATATTTGCTCCCTCCAAATCTCAGGTTGAAATGTGATCTCCAATGTTGGAGGTGAGGCCTAGTGAGAGGTGTTTGGGTCATGGGGTGCATCCCTCATGAACAGCTTAGTGCCATTCTGTTGAAAGAGCCTGGCACCTCCTCCTCCTCCCCCTTGCTTCCTCTCTGGCCATGTGACATGTCGGCTCCCTTTCACCTTCTACCACGAGTGGAAGCTTCCTGAGGCCCTCACCAGAAGCAGATGCCGGTGCCATGCTTCTTTTTTTTTTTTTTTTTTTGAGACAGACTCTCTTGCCCGGGCTAGAGTGCAGCAACCTCAAACTCCTGGGCTCAAGCGATTCTCCTGCCTCAGCCTCCCAGATAGCTGGGACTACAGGCATGCGTCACCATGCCTGGCTAATTTTTTCTGTTTTTAGTTGTTTGGCTAATTTCTTTGTATTTATAGTAGAGACGGGGTCTCGCCCTTGCTCAGGCTGGTCTCAAACTCCTGACCTCGAGCGATCCTCCCACCTTGGCCTCCCAGAGTGCTAGGATTATAGGCGTGAGCCACTGCTACAGCCTGCAGAACCCTGAGCCAAATAAACTTCTTTTCTTTATAAATTACCCAGTCTCAGATATTCCAGTATAGTAATGCAAAACAGACTGAGACAGGGGCCTAGCTAAGAGTCTAATCCATCAGCTTCCAGGGGAAATGTTTGCAGTATGATTGTGCATACACTTGGAAATCTAATGAGCTTTCAGTTTTCAGTTTAAGTAGCAAAGAAAACACTGACAGGCTGAAGCTAAATAGAGCCACATCTCTTCCCTAAGATCATTCCCTCTTTCTCAGCCAGGCCACACCCAGGCTTCCTGGCATGTGAATCAAGGCCATGGCAAAAGCCCACAGATGCACAACTGAGTCACTAGGAACTGTGGTGGCCTTTCCTCCCCTTCCTCTCAGGTGCGGCTCTGGCAGGGGCTTCTTGCAGCTGCAAGGAAGAGCTGGTTTTCTGAAAAGACATTTTCTATGGATCATCCAAAAGTGCTCTGGCACAGTACTGAAAAGGTACAGTTCAGACTAAAGCAATGCCAAAAGAGGGGTCAACAGAGCTAGAGAAGTCAAAGAAAATTCGTTCCAGGTTTGCCTATTAGAATATGCTGAAGGACCCCAGCAGAAATTCCACGTTTTCATGCTTTGGGATTCAGAGCTGCCATGTTGTACAACTCCAGTGACACCATTTACATTGTGCTCTATGATCTAATCTACAGGGTGCCCTTCATACAGAATACAATGTAATGGTGCTCCAAGTTTTTGTGCTGGGACTAAAGCCTACAAAAGCCAAACTTCTAGTCACAAACAAAGCTCAGGTTCTTATTCTAGTTTCCTTCTTACAATGTACCAATTTCTACCACAAACAAAACAATGAACTATCAAAATATTTTTTAAGCCCCAGCCAAAATTTCTGGAGGGATATTAGATGATATAACATTTCCAGATGAACAACATTTAAAATTCCTAAGTGTGCAGTAGATGATGTCTTTATGAAGAAAGCAGATTTCTAGTTGAAACATATTGTTGATCATTTATTTCTTCTCTCCCATTTAATTTGGACATAATAATTCCCCATACCTGTTACACCCAAAGAAAGTCAGGAAAAGTATAAAAGAAAATAAAATGGTACTTTACTTTTAAATAAATTCCAAAGTCATCTCTCTGCCTCAGGCTGTCAAGATAAAAGACAGCAGCTGAGTAGTTCAGGCAGTAGGTCTGGTGGCTCTGACAGAGGTTCCCTCGGAAATACTGCAGGAGAAGAGGAGAGAGAACTCAAGTTAAGGAGTATGCGCTGAGCCCTGGCTGACTTTCTCTTTCTCTTCACTTTTCTCATTAACTAGAACAGGGAAAAGCAGAGGAGCTATGATTGCATAGCTCCTTTTAAAAGCATTCTTTTAAAAAGATATGGTATTCTCATAATAAACAGCTAATTCCTCAATAAATAGTCTTTTCTCCTCTATACTCAAAGAAAATTCTATTTAGTATGTCTTAACTTAATTCATCCTTTTACTTCTGTTCAAGCTTTAATGAGGTCACTATACCCTGCCTGGGACCTACTAACAAATACTGCCTTTGATTTCGGTGACCACGCCAGTTGATGTTAAGCTTGTGTTGGTAGCAAGTGATTAAAGTAATGACATGTAACTTTTTATCCAATATCCCTCAAAACTATCCATAAATATAATTCTGCTGGCTTTTAAACATGTAGAAATTTGGGATGCCTCTACTAGATGTACTATATTTAGTAGCACATATTTTGTTTAGCAGTCTTACCCAATCTCACACGTACTAGATTTTTTTCATTATTCTTATTTAATGTCTTAAACTTGCTATAATGACTACACATTTGTAAGCTGCCAAAGTAATGACATGTAACTTTTTATCCAATATCCCTCAAAACTATCCATAAATATAATTCTGCTGGCTTTTAAACATGTAGAAATTTGGGATGCCTCTACTAGATGTACTATATTTAGTAGCACATATTTTGTTTAGCAGTCTTACCCAATCTCACATGTACTAGATTTTTTTCATTATTCTTATTTAATGTCTTAAACTTGCTATAATGACTACACATTTGTAAGCTGCCTTGAATTCATTTTAGAGTAAGGCAGATTGTCAAGTTTTATACATATCTTCATACATCTAATGGGCAAACTGTGCACACCACACAATATGCTGCCATTTCAGTTAAATGTCTTTCTCAGAAATGGTGGTTATTCTTTCCTCTTCAGTGACACTTCTGACTCATTACTATCAGGCACTCTCTTCAGGACTCCATAGTGTCTACCATGTTGCTGAGTCTATGTGCCAATTGATAGATTTATTGACTAATACAGATCAACTCATGGGCCCCATTGGGGAATTTCCAGTGCTATCCCAGTGTGGTGGCATCAGAGGAGGAAGACATGTTGCTGACAGTATTATGGCTACAGTGAGTAGAAACAGCAGACCCAGCCTGAAAAGCCACAAAAGAAAGTGCTGGTATTAAAGCCAGAGATCATGAAAATCTAGAAAGATATTTCATTATAGGACCTCAGAAGACAAAACATTATGGGGAGCAATGCAAGTTTTGGCTTCTGCAAGAAATAATTTGAAAGATGACATGGGTTTCTTTTAGCGGGGAATGTTGAGAGCTGGGCAGAGAAGAAGACTTGGAGGTAAAGGGAGGTTCTTCTCACGAGGCACTGAGATGCTTGAGAAATGTCGTAACTAGGAGGCGACTGTTAAGAAGCCAAGATTAAGAGTTATTAATAGTCAGGCTTAGAAATTCAGTTCCACCACCCATTGGCTGTATGATCTCAGCCAAATGATCTAACCTCTCCAAGCCTCAGTTTCCTTCTGAGTGACTTCCTCAGATGGATCACATGTGAATAATGAGATGTCCCCATCTCCTAGCGGGTGAGCTTCTTGTGAGACATTGCGGTAGACAGTGTACTGTTCATCGAACCCTAACAGTAACCCTTCCTGGGGACGATGTATATACTGGCTGCATTGAAGGTAAGCTTGGCCGTGTGCTAGGAAATGCAAACAGACATGTCATCTGTTGCTTCAGGCAGAAACTTGAAGAGCCAGTGAGTGCTTTGCCGCAGTCTCTTATGTCCTTGCCATGGCAAGTGGTAATGTTCCAGGTGGTGGCTGCTCTACCATCATGGGCCCCAGAATCAGGACAAGGAGAAAGTGGAAGCAGAGCCTAAGTGAGAAATGAGCCACGTCGCTGAGATTTGGGACTGTTTGTTACTATGGGACAACTGACTCTTACCTGATGTAGACTTTCTAAATTTAGGAAAAGAGTTTATGACCCATCTTTGCACATGGGTAACATAGTATGGAACATGCACATGTGGGTTTATTATAGACTCTTATTGAGTCTAATAATATTCTATTCTTTAGTAATCTTTAAGTGCGCCTTACATGTTTTGATGAGAAGCTGATATTTCTCTAGGCTGTTTACCAAAAACTAAATTTTAAAATTTTCTGACTCAAGGAATTGAGAGATCCTGAGATTTTAGCTAATTCCCAAAACTTTACATTCTTTCTTGTTTTTTGAAGCTTTTCTTATTTAAATCTGTTTTCAATGTTCACTAAAGGATCTTCCTACTTTATACCTAATTTCCTGCTTATTTTTGACTTGTTAAAATTCTTCTTTTATGCATCTTCTCAAGCATCATTTTCCTAGAGAGTGTTTCCTTCCTGTAACTACTCCATTATCTATCCCAACTTAAGTTTTCTTTGTTGGACACTTAGCTGTGTCATTTATTTTTCCAGCATTTATCTCAATTTGATTGTATAATCATCAGTGCCATTACTGGACTAGTTTCTTCCTCACTAGCCTGAAAATTCCTTAAGAGCTGGGGGCTGGAGGCTTTTCTAAGTTTTGCACATTATCGAATACAGGGGATCAGCCACACCTAACACTTAGTAAGTTGTCAATAAATCTCAATCTATGTTTTTTTTTGTTTAAATGGAGTGTAAGAATTCAAATCTTGGTAAATGAGACTAGATAGGAACTGGATTAAAAAACTCAAAGTTAAAAAAAGTGGGGAGGAGGTTCAAATATCTACTCAAGAAATAAATAACATTTATCAAACCAGGGCTACAGGTTTTCCTCTTTTCTCCTCATTTCACACACAGAAATATTATTAAGGGCACTGATAGATTTGAAGGTTTATTTTGTTTCTGAGAGTCTGGCACTTTCGTTACAAGACCAACTGAACCATGTAATTAGCATACACTAAACTATTGCCATGAATATTGCTTTAAATTGAAGTCATTTAAAAAACAGACTTGGAAATGGCTTTTCCATGCCTGCAGATTTTTGTATTAATAAAACCCACACATAGGATGTGACAAGGGGAAAACGGAAGCTGCAAGTTATTTTTGAGAACCTTGATTGGTGGAGGCAGGGATGGTTCTTTCGTGGTAGGATGGAGGTAGAACTTTCCCAGGAACAAGAAAAATCAAGTAGATATGAACAACTGTCCTGGCAGGTGGGTGAACATATTTCATGGAGCTGAGATCTCCCAGAAGGATTTTACCTTTGTGAGCACAGAGATGAAATCCATCGACAGTGAAGTCTCAGAAGCATCTACATAGTCCTTGATGATGCTGAAAAGACTGTTCACAAAACCAAGGCTTGTCTAGGGCCAGAGAGAAAGAAAACAAGAAAGTACACACCCAGGGGTAAGGAATAAACATTTGACGAACTTCAAATATCATTCTTACAGATGTTTCCTATTTCAAATTTATCTCCTAGCAAAATTCAAAGATTTATTTTCCTCCACTCTCCAGTATATATTTCCTTATAAGTTTCTCTTAAATAAATTCTTGTTGCTATCTCTCTTCCCGTCCGTTTGCAAGGAAAGATATTATTTATTTATAATATATATAAGAAAAGCACATTCATTTGAAAATAAACATTTATGAAGATGACGGAGATCTTAGGAATGTGTCTACATTTTTAAATAGGCATAGAAAAAATGAAAAGTGAAGGTTTTCTTTATTAATATCTACAATTTATTGCAAAGATGTCAATGGATGCTTAGACTTCTTTCTTATTAAACTAAAGTCCTGCCTGGGAATGGAATATGGAATAAATCATGTGCCATATTCCAACATGGAACACAAGCCATAAGAATAGATTAAGCATGAATTTTCATGGTCCTCCAGTGAAGTTTAAAATAGCTCACCTGAGCTAACTCCTCCAGGTTTGCAAAGAGTCTCCATAAATCCACATCCAGGAGAAATTCACGAGTTTGCAGATATTTTAACGTATTCATAAAAATCTTTAAAATAAATAAATGCACATTAATTTATATTTTTAAATTTTGAAACGTGCCATTTGTAAGAACATTAAACATAAACCTCCTGAGTATAACTTAACAAAGCAATGTAGAAATCAGTATTCTCAAAGTTTAAAAATTTTATTCAATACAAATGATGACATTTAAGCTTCATAAAACATGTTGGAAAAGTACTCTTCAGTACGAAGTTGCTATTGCTTCTCTGACTCCTAACAACATTCCTGTTGAACACAATCTGTCCAAATGGGTTTCTCTGCTACATGGCGCCAAAGAAATCCCAAAGGTTCTCTTCTTGCCAACAGTACTAACTTGAGAGCAAAACAATGTTCATGCTGTGTTCTCACGTATTCCTTCCTCTGCAAAAGACCCAAATACACTTTACTTTCAGGAAATTAAAAAGAATTAATGAGCTTATATCCAATAACTGGTAAAATGTTTTGATTTGGATAAAGGCATCAAATATTAATGCAAACATTAAGGGAGTCTTTATGTAATTTTTACTCGATTTGATGCTTTCACACAACAGGGGAACTACATAGCAAGTCAAGAAAGAAGAACTACAATCCTTACCTACAGATAACCTGTAAACTGAAGAGATATCAGTTGATTGAAATGGAAATACTTTGTATACAGAAGATGGGAAGTAGTCAGAGGGACCAATTATTTCAAGAATTTGGGAGGTTAAAAGACAGGGCTTTAGATAGCTAACCTTCCCCAGTTCCCATTTCTGTATTATTTAATTAGTGTGGTGAGTGGTTCTTGAACTTGCCTCCCAATCACCTGCAGGCCTTGTTAAACCAGAGCTGCTGGGGCCCACGATTCTGAAACAGCTGGTCTAGAGACCACATGTTGAGAACCACTGATTTAGAGCTTTTTAAGTCCAGTATAGCATTTGTTTTATGGAAATCTGTCAATATCCAAGCTTTTCAAACAGACAATTTTAAGAAACAGAACTCATTACTACAGACAAATTGGGACAATTTGGAAGAAATCTTCTTTTTGCTGTAAGATTCTTTGCTTTACAGAAATTATTACCATTTAAAAAAATACTGAGTCCTCCAGTGTATTTATTTTACTCTGAGTTACATATTTTCAATTCGCAAGCAACTTTGGGAAACTCATGGATTGTGTAAAGAGAAGTACATATGTACTTTCAATACACGGGGGCATTTGAAAATAAACTCAAATTGACCTTTTCTTAAATAGAAAATGCTAATTTGAAAAACGTGGACAGTTTTATAGGGGCATAGAAAGTTCCATTCTGTTCACTGGGACAAGGAGGTGGTATAGCTCAGGAGTTAGTGCTCTGCAGTGAACATTTGATTGGTTACCACTCAACTGCAATGCTTCGCTTCCCTAAAAACAGCCCGGTTTTCACGTCAGTGTCTACTCTTCTCTGTGTCCCTCATGTGCCGTGTGGCAGGCTGATCTCACGCCCAGGGCGGGGCCTTGACTACCTTCAGCCAATTAGCACATTCCTTCCTTACCTAGCTAGAGTATTTGGCTCAGGGTGGGCATGTGATCTAAGCCAGTCCAATCAGAATGAATCTCATGACTTGCTATGAATGCTGGGAAAATCTCTCTCTCTCTCTCCCTTTCTCCTTCTCTCTCCATGGGCTCAAGGACAGCAGCCATTTTGTGATGATGAGAGAAACCAGCCTTGGGATGAAGCCATGGATCACAGGGATGAAAGACAGAAAGAAATTTTGTCCTTTGTTTTGAGCCCCTTGATCAAAACAATCTTGAATTCTTTCCCACCTCTGGGCTTCACAGTCATGTGGGCTAATAAAATCCTATATTATTTCAGCTAGTTTTCTATAACTTGCTCTTATAAGCATCCTAATTGATATAGTCTCAAAATTTCAGTTTTCTCAGAGTGTCTTTGTGGTTTAAATTTTGCTAAGGAAAGGACTTAGTGCTGTTGCTGACAACACATATTACTTACAGAAAATAACTGACATTTGCCTAGCTCTTGATAGATTTCAAAGAAAACGACTTTGATCATTACAATGGTCTGCTGAGATAGCCAAAGATGGTATTACCATTCCCCTTTTATAGCTTAAAACAGAGATCATCAAACTATAGCCTGTGAGCTAATCTGGCCTGCCATCTGCTTTTTAAATGATGCTTTTTGGTGACACAGTCAGGCACATTCCTCTATATATTGTCTCTGGCTGCTTTTGCACTGCAAGGGCAGATCTGAGTAGTTACAACAAAGACCATGTGGCCTGCAAAGCCTAAAATATTTACTATCTGGACCAACACAAAAATGGTTTGCCAACCCCTGGTTTAGGATGTGGAGGACTAGACTTTTCTAAGTTCACAGGGAAAGTCAGAGGCAGATTCAAGGCTTGAACTCAGGTCTGCCAACACAGTGCTTTTTAGTTGTGTATCACAGTAACCAGGATTCAAAAGTGCTATGGGCAGAGGAGACCTTGGGAGCTGTGTGGTCCATGCTCTCCTATGGTCTTGCAAGGAAGCTGCCCTGTAGTTCCCTCCCCTGCCCTGTGGTTCTTCTATAAGAAATTCTCTGCTCTCAGTGCTCTCAGCCTCACCAGCTCAGGGCCGCAGCGCTGTACAACCTCAAGGGTGCCATTTACATAGACAACATCATGAATATACCATGTAATCCAACAACGCTGAATTACATGTGGACGGTAGGCCCAGAAGTCTGTGCCCATGGCCCTGCAGCTGTTAAAAAGCATTCACCTGGGACTGTTGAGGAGGGAGCAAGAGCTCTGCGAGAGAAAGGCGACCAAAGACGGAATGGGCTGCCCCAGGGTGGTGTGAGCTCCCTGACTCTGGAGAGTGTGAATTGGTGAGATCAGGCAGAAGAGATTCAGACATCAGACGGGAAGCTGGACTAATTTACTTAATAAATCTCATCTAATGTTTAAGGAAAGAATGAAGAGACAACCAAGTGGTAGATAAACAAAAATAAACAATAAATAAAATTTTCTTCAAGATCTCCTAAAAGAGGGGTAAAAAAAAAAAAAAACCCTAGAACTTTCCTTTTTTAAGTATGGAAGAGAAAAACGGGTCCCCAAAGAACCAAATTAATATTTTCCATCTACTACAAAAATTAAGCCTGACATTACCATCTTAAGAACTAATAAATGGTCCAAGAAATAAGTGCATTCACTCGTGAAAAGTTCCCACACGGCCTCTTGCTGCTTTCTCAAGTCTAATTGATCGGTAGGAAGCTTTTGATGTGTTTCCATGACTTCATTCCAGGTCTTATCCTGTACATGAGGAGAAAAGAGAGAACAAAACATTTCCACCTCAGCGGGTTAACCTGTTGGGTATTAACTCTGGCTTGCAGTACAAGAGGAGCAGGCACTCTCTGAAATCATGATTTCCCGCTTCAGGCCGGGGTAGCTCTCTCTCTCGGCAGAGTGGCTCTGTAAGCTACCCACCCTACAGCTCTCCTCCGTGGGACTCCGGGATGCCAGTTCCTCCCTATGCAAAGCATGGGATGCACAATGTACAGTATTTTTACTTTAAAATGAAAAGAAATTCAAACCGATGTTTTGAATTATGTTCATGAATTTCATGAGTCCTTTTCAGTTTATTGCAAAAAAAAATCTCAGAGAACCTCAAACCCAGAACTGGGAGGTCAGATTCTAGGTTTTCCTGGCAAAACTTGTTGAAATTACTCAAGAGTAAAGTAAAAGTTTTAGAGTTCAAAGAGACCTTTAGAAATTGTCTTATCAATAACAATTTACTTTTCAAATGAGGAAATTGAGGTGAATAGTAGAAATAATTATTGTTAACATTTGTATAGGGCTTCCTGATCTACAAAGTGCTCTCAGATTCATTACCTTATTTAAAACAAAATGACTTTCCCCAGGTTTTAGTGTGTTGGAGCAGAGAAGGCCCTTTCCAGCCCTGGGCCTTGTTGTTATTAATATTATAAACAAGGCAATAATCTGACAACTTAAAATAATGACCCCCCAAAAAAAACAACAAAAACAACAAAACAAAACAAAAAGAAAAGAAAAGAAAAAGCCATGCCACACAGTAAACAATTTGTAACATACCTTAAAGCTGTAGAACTCATAGCCTCTGAAGTTGGTAATCTTCACAGAGGAGAGGCAGTTTTCCAGGTCGGATACGTGCTTGTGTTTGTCTTTGCCCTGCTTAAAGATTGTTAGAAACAGGATTTTCAGACATGAATTCTTTTTTTTAAATTTTTTTTTTTTTTATTCAGTCTCCGTAGAGACTGTCAAAAATTGCCAATGCCGACTATATTTCAAGTCGTCATGGCGGGGTATTGGGAAAAGTTTTCAGTTAGCATAATTGCGTCTCAGATGAACCTCATTGGCTACGATACTGCCACTGCGCAAAGCTCAAACATGAATTAACAGCACAACTTTAGTAGCCTCAGCATCTTTCATTCATTCTCTACCATTCCTGAGAATGGACTGCACATTCTGTCTTTGAGCCACCGACAATTCCAAAGCTGTTCTGAGCTCTAGTCTGAGCCACAGGACCACAGGATGTCCGACCTGGAGGACAGAGGCTCATGAGACTATCTGATCCAAACCTCTCACTTTACTAATGAAAACATATCCAAGGCGCGGGAACAGTTACATAGCAAATAGGTGGATTCTGAGTCTAGTGCCCACCTGGTGGGGTGACATGGCATCCTTCACAGATTTAACTTTTCTAAACTCTGGACCATAGGACTTTAGCATCAGAAGGTGCATCGGATGTATTAGTTCAACCCCTTATTTAGCAGATGACTAAATAAAGCTCAGAGTGTTAAAGAAACTTTCCCCCCATAATTAATTCTATGCTAAAAAATACCAGAATATGCTAGAAACTTTAGTTTCCATGGAATGGAAGAAATGCTTTACTTTTGTTATGGTCTCTATTCTTACTAATATTTGTTTTAAAAATCTGACTGCAAAGCTAATATATGATTATTGCAGAAAATTTGAGAAACAAAGAAAAATACTGTGAAAATTAAAGCTACCCATAATCTCCACCCTCAGATTCCCACTGAAAACATTTTTTCTGATCATATTCATAATTAATTTTTAAATGGTGTCATATTTATGCTTCCTTTGAAACTTGCTTTTTAAACATAATATACTGTAGGCATTTTTTTTTCTGATTCCTTCAGTATTCTATTGCAACACCATGAATTGCCCACTTAAAGAGTTCATTTTACCAACCACACCAGGAAGAAGCTATCAAATAACAATGTATAAAGCTTTGTAAAGCCAACTTGGCAGCATTTCAAATGAATGTTTATCACAAATGGTTTTTGACTTGTTCTGTTGCCTCAGGGTGCATGGTATTGGCATGGATCTAAAGTTTGGTGAAAGTTAATCAACATTTTATTAATGAACAAGAGGAGGGATGGGTTGTCTGCTGTTGTGGGTCAGCGGTTCCCTGGGTGTATGAAAGGAGATCCTGTAATATTTTCAGAATGTGCTACCGGGCTGTGGCTGGTTTCTCTAGTAGGGTTATGGCACCAAAAGAGGAAATCTATTGTAGACTCATTAGCCTTTGCAGCAGCAAAGGAATCTTGGAGCCAGCTGGGGACCTCCTACAGCAACTGGGACATATGCCTTTTGTTGATGTCTGAAACCATAGCGACTGCATGTTGTGGAAATAAAAAAAATCAGCAGCCAGTTGGGAAAGAAAGAAGCTGAGACAATGGAAGCAGCATTGGAGCTGTGGGAAAGTAGGTGCCAGCCCCGTACTTTGACGGACACTCACTGTGGCTTTTCATGGCTCTGCTCAACACCCTGGCCACACAGCTTGGTGGGGATTCCAGTGAGAAGGGAGGAGACAGTTAGTTGTCTCAGTGGTCACATTAACTCTCGAGAGTAACAGGCCCATTTAGTGCCCTGTTGGTTCCACTATGGTGGTGTTGGTTAGGAGAGGCCATGAGAAACATTTAAAGGGTATTTGAGAAGATACAAGGTTAATTGTGGAGTCTCAAACTTAATCATGAAGAGGTAGGTGGAATGGAGGTGTGTAATAGGTACTGGTGACGTGGAACTGGAGCCCAGTTGAAGGTTAAGATTGACTACATAGGCTGGGTGTGGTGGCTCAGTCCTGTAATCCTAGCACTCTGGGAGGCCGAGGTGGGAGGATCGCTTGAGCTCAGGAATTTGAGACCAGCCTCAGCAAGAGCAAGACCTCATCTCTACTAAAAACAGAAAAACATTAGCCAGGCAACTAAAAATAAAAAAAATTAGCCGGGCATGGTGGCACATGCCCATAGTCCCAGCTACTCGGGAGGCTGAGACAGGAGGATCACTTGAGCCCAGGAGTTTGAGGTTGCTGTGAGCTAGGCTGACACCACAGCACTCTAGCCTGGGCAACAGAGTAATACTCTGACTCAAAAAAAAAAAAAAAAAAAAGATTGAATACATATATTTTGGAGTGGTTGACAAAGAGATGGAGTTGAACCAGGGAGAACGGACAAGATCTTTGAGAGCTCCAGTGAGAGACGGAGGGAGGAGTCTCTACAAGGATCCCCATGGTTGGGGGAGCAGGACTGAGCCCAGGCCAGAACAGACTCAGAGCCAGACTGCCGGGGACTGCTGGAGACAGATCCCTGCTCTGCTGCTCATGAGCTGTGTGACCCTGGGCAAACTATTCAACCTCTCTGAACCTGTTTTTCTATTTGCAAAATGGGGGTTACCTAGCTTGTTGGATTGTTGTGAGAACTTATGAGTTCACATATATAAACTATGATATCTATAAACAAGAACACAGGTAAAGAGAAACAGTGCCTGGCAATGTGGTAAACATTATATATGTGTTAGCTTTCATTACCAATATTGTATTGATACTTGAGAAAAAAGGAGAAAAGTAAGAAAAAGGGAAAGAAAAGTAAAAATCTGTAATAGACTGGGAAAATCCAGTACGACTTAGAAGTGTGCTTGTTACATCGATGCAGATGATCATTTATAAAGATGTGAATTACCTCATGAATAAGGCTAAGAGGATAAAGGAAGGAAGGAGACCTATTGATCTTAAGGTACCACGTATCGTGTCCTTGTGAAAGTGAAGCTTCCAGACACTAATTTCTCTTCATTGCTGAGAACATTTGCTGAGAACGTTCTGTCAGTCCACTAATTATTTTTCCTTTAGGTATCTCCACAACTGACCCCCAACATAGTACAAACCATTGAGCACATTTTCCCCCCAATTACTTGTCAGTCCAATCTTTTCAACTGCGAGCTGAAAATGGGCATTTTGGTATCTTAGATATCTGGCCCAGCACTGGACACAATCACCCAACACACACGTGTGGAGAAAGTTGATGGAGAAAAGAATGGATTGATCCCAGCAACTTGTAGGAATGTCTCTTCCTTAGCCAAATCCATCCCTTCTGAAAGCACATTCTATCTCCCAGGCAGCCCTGATGGCTTCCCTGTCCTGGAGGAGACCTCAGGGGGGCTGGGGGAACACGCCTCTTCTCCTGGGACCTCGGATCTGACCGCCTCTGTTTATATGAGAAGGAACTCAGGAGAGGTTGCACTGTAAACTTTGCCTCAGACCTGCCAGGAAAACAGTCACAGCATGTCCCTGAATCACTGGTGAGCAACAGCCCTGGTGACAATGGTGTCATAATTTTACTAGTGATTTATAATTTGCAGCTCTTCATGTTTAGACTGTATTCCATATAAATGTTTTATTTTTGAAAAAAAAATGTGAAAATCAATCATACACTTGGCTATTGAGAACAAGCAGTTTTCTAAACCCTAATTAAAAATACGGCTACTAATAACATGGCCAAGATAGGTTGTCTACAAGTGCCCAGCTCTGGGATGAGCTCCACATGCATTACGATTCACTCATCCCAGCCACCCTGTGAGGCTGGCACTGTGAATTTCCACTTTGAAGAGGGAGAGACCTGAGCTAAGGGAGGTAAATTCATTTGGCCAAGGTCATGGGCGGTAAGTGAAGCAGCTAGGACTGGAACCTCAGAGGGCTTTTTATTTAGCTGCTGGACTTAAAGACACCAAAGTGTGTGTGTCCATAGAACCATTGCAGATGTCAGCAACTGATGCCAAACTGATTGGAGGGGACATGTGGGTAGACTGGTAACAGAGTGAGGCACAGTAACCTGCCATAAGGCCCTGCTGTTGCTGCTGGCCGTGGTGTGTATGTGTTACAAATGGTGCTGCTGGGAGAACACAAAATCAGTCCCTTCCCTTCCTCCAGAAAACAGGAGTCGCCAGGCTGTGACCTTGAACACTCCCTCCCTCCACCCACTGCATGCCAGAAAGGACGGCTTGACTGTGGCCACCCTTGTCTGAGGCAGTCAAGACTCTGGGGCCACAGATTTAGATCTATAACTCTTCAATAATTGATGGAACCAAGAATGAATTTAAAAACCCACTAGGCCTAATCTGGCTGGCTTTCCCAGAAATAGAAGTGTATTTGTGGAATCTGTTTCTGTAATATCTCATTCATTTTTCAATGCTCCCAATATACACGGCACTGACTGTGAACTAGGGCATACATTTGTGCAAGTTTGCTTCATCGAGTGAGCTGTTTCCTAAGCTGTATCCTGTTATAAATTTAGTGTTGTCAAGCATCACTACATTAGGATTGCTTTGTGTGTGTGTGTGTTTTTTTTTTTTTTTTTTGCAGAGCTCATTAACCACTGGCAATTAGCACTGTTTTGCTGCACAAAATGGCACCATTTGGCATGTTCTGTAGCCAATACTACGGATGTGATGATACCATTTACATTTCACGTGCCATCTGCCTTTATGCAAAGATAAAGCAGAATGAAAAGGCTCTTCAGCCATTTCTTACTTTCTTAGCTACAGGAGGCTTAATGAAGACAAAAATGACAATGTGAGACACTCACCACTCCTCTCTTGGAGAAAGGCCATCTTGGCTTTTTGGATTCTGGTGGGTGAAATTAAAGAAAATATATTATTACAGGTACTTCGAGTGACTAGTGACAGATGACTGCAGTGCTTTACAAAACCTGCTTTTTGAAAATGAGCCAAACAGGATTCATCCTGCTTTAATTCTCCTTCTCTTGAGAATGCACAGTATGAATATTTATATCTTTGCAGATGAGTGAATGAAGCAGTTGCAACCTCAAAGTTGATGTTCCGTTCTTGCCTTAAGGTGGTATTGACCTATTTCTTTTCTACTGTATTGTTAACCTCCTTTCTCCTATCACTTGGGGAGAAATCTATAAACTGTAATAACGATGTTGAGTAATTCATTTAAGACAGAAAACCATAGCACTTTGGGGCTGAAAGGATGGGCCGTTGGTTTTTATACCATCTTACCATGAAACCATCCATCCCATCACATGCAACTTCAGTAGCCTGACCAAACTTGGGACTTGCAGATTGCACCAACCCCACAATCCCCAGGTGTGATTAAATGGAGACTCCTGAACTAGGAAATGCCAACACATGTCACCAATCTTTATTTGGAGGCTGGTTGCTATTGGTCACCACCTCAATAGTCTCCAGGAGTTGCGTTGAGTTGAGAAGGAAGTCATTATTCAACCACACATTCGTTTGATGACCGGGAAGTAGAGATTAGATCAGGTTCCAGTCAGTTGATTTTAATGCTGTTTGCATTAATTTGTAATGCAGCCCAGAAAAAGCTAGGAATTGTCTGTTAGGTTTAGGTGGGATTTTCTGACCACTCAGCATACAAATGGATGTCTGATAGGTCTAGTTGTCTTTCTATCAGATTCTTCAGGAGAGCGTGCATAATACTCTCTCAGAGGGAAGCAGTCAGACCTGAGCAGCATTTACTGCAAAGGATGTGTTTAAGTCACTGTTCCCACCGTAACCTTGGAAGACACCTGCCCAACTGATTACTTTCTCGCTCGTCTGACCACCTTATTAATCTTTGTACAGGAGTGAATAGGTAGAATCTCCCTTAGAGACAAATCAGCTTCACCACCCTTAGCTTTCAAATGGCTGGTGGTTAATACTTATGTCCAATCTGAACTGCAATAATTGGGGTTTTTGGTCCTTGATCAATTTCTCTCCTCTGCTTTTCTAACTTTGGGGATAATTTTGGAGCATTGGGAAAGCCTTTTAAATATTCAGAAGAAGGTTTAAATGAGTCTTCATTGAATCCACAGCTTTTTATCATCTCTCTTAAACATTACATTTTGCTGAATCAGAATCTATTTCAACAATAAATGCAGGTGACTCATACACGCACCAAAGCCTGAGAAGCATTGCTTTAAACCATGATTTTGGGACACGAGGCCTCCAATCTAAATTCCTTGAGAAAAGGGTATTGGATGGTAAGGTGGAGGATGTTGCTTATCTTTTATTGTTTGGTATCTACCATGATGCTAGGCATACAACTTAGCAAAACAAATGGTGTGACATAGAAGTGTCATACAGCAACAATGACCTCGTTCCTTAGCACGGTGGTTCTCAAACTTTAGCTGGCATCAGAATCACCTGCAGGGCTTGCTAAAAAAAAAAAACAGACTGCTGGACACCACCTCTGAGTTTCTGATCCAGAAGGTCTGGGGTGGGCGCCCAGAATCTACATTTCTGATAACTTCTCAGGTGCTGCTGAAGCTGCTGGTCTGAGACCAGCATGTGAGAACCACAGCTCTGGTTGTTAACAGGTTTAAAGCATTTGCAAAGCCTCATGCAACATGAATTTAAAAACCTCTGTTAAAGTGACATTGTGTTTAGAACTAGCTCAAATTTCTAGGGGCATGTCCTCGAGCAGATCATTTAAGCCCTTTTGGCTCGTTCATTTGAATTGTTGTATCATATAAAACAGTAGATGTGAACGGGATCCTTGAAGAACGAAGAGCTATAAAAATGTTTGTTACGATCTATTCCCTGGTGGCTTCTGGGCTCCACACACAGAGACTGCCGCTGCCCACACAACGGTGACTGACGCAGGCTGGTAGAGAGGGCACCGGCCTAGCAGGCAGACGCCTAGATGCCCTTCCTCTGCAGGATGAGGCCACTTCTCCTTTCTGAATCTCCCTTTGCACACCTGTGAATGAGTTGGTGGTTTTCAAACTGTTTTGTCAAGTGTCCAAGGCTCTTGGGGATGCCTTGGAGGTCCGTCTTTGGGGCTCACCCCAGCTGCAAGCGTGGCAACTTCACCTGGATCTGTTTTAATCATTGGACTTCCAAGTAAGGGTTCTTTTCTAAAAAGGGCTCCGCTAAGAAAAAACCCAGTTTAAAAACTACCAACATGGATAATCTTTAAATTTCCTTTCAGCTCTCAAAAGCTTTAATTTACCTACTCTCAGAATCATGAGGAAAGTACCCTGAATACTGCAGTTGTTCTGCTTTTACAAGTGAGATGAAGATGCAGAAGATTCACCCGCAAGGCTGCCTCTCTCTATCCCTAATATGCCATGGGCGCCTCTGCCTCCACATGGTTCCACCCCAGTTGGAAGATACCAGTGTGAGATGGAAGACCAGGAGTGGGGAGAGATGTCACAGCAATGATAGGGAAGCTGCCCCCATGCCTGGAGAAGGCACTGTGACCCGAGATGGTGCACCTGTGCCAGGGCCTGGAGCTGGGATAAGTTTATTTGACCAAAGTATAATTGGAGGGAAGAGCTATGTCTTACTCATCTCTGTAAATGGAATGCCCAATACTAGGACTGGTTTTCAGCTGCTTCCAGTAATTTGCAGCTGGTGCCTGTTCTAATTGGCTAGACCTCAGTTCTAGCTGGTCAGTGCACATGTTCTACTAGTTATTAAACATTTTGAAAATGCCCCCTGTCTGTGACAATATCCATCCCATAGCAGGCATGTCATGATGCAAGTATGCTTGAATGAACCTGACCTGAATTCAGCAGCAGAAGTGGGTGGCACAGGTAATCCGCAGCTCCATCTGACACCAGAAGGTCCCCAGGGAAGACCTCGAGTCCGGGTAAGTTCAGCACCACAGAACTTCGCCTGTGCTCGTAGAACCTGTGCACAAGAAATGAGGGGAGAGAGCTGAGAGCTGGGTGTAGGCAGGTTCATCGTGTGCATCACCTCTGGTCATGCAAAGTCGCTGCTGGCAACCTGATGCTCCTCTCTTAGGAAGGACTCAGGCACTCCAGGATCCAGGCATGGGATAACATCTTTACCACACATTTACGCATTGTCTCCTCTAGCCTTACTGGCCATTTATGAGTTAGAACAAGAGCAGAAGAGCTCATCTAGACACATCAACACAAATGCACCCTGCTGGTTCTGACTCAGAAGGATACTAGAAGAAAGATCTAAATACAGAAGTCTTTGCCAGCTAATCACACTGCCTCAGAAGGGAGCAAGATGCATGGGGTGGCCACCAACTCCCGTGGTGATCTGAAGCTAGTTGTTCAAAATCAGCACTTTTATTTTTCCCAGAGAAAGTTGAAATATTGTTGGAAAAGCTTAGAAAACATGATTATCTACATCATCCTTTCCTCTACTCCATTTCATAAAACTTCTTGTCTGTTGGATGTTCATAAAATTAATGGTTGGTGTAACAGATGCAGTGGGGAACAGCCCCAAAGCCACTAGGCATTTGCTCAGTGATCTCTAAGGAGCAAAAGTGGCAGGGGTCTGTCATGCTGGGGACCTGCTTGATAACATGGAATCATACGCACTCTCTTAGTTTCCTCATCAGAACTGTTCAGATATTCCTTTGGTCTGTTCTAAGGGGTGGGAGATGAAATTCTTTCTATTTATTGACTAATGTAATTTCTAAATTCTCTTTTTACCAACAAATAGTCTAGCATATAGGTTACTTTATATAGAGAAGAATTTTGTCTTGATTTAGCAACAAAAGTATAGCTATGGAATTGTCTGGGAAGTTGAGAGCCCAAGTTTGTCCATTGGATATTACGATTTTGTCCATTGCCATGTGGTAACTCCCACCCTCCAAAATGGTCATGCCTGGTTCCCTGTTATTCTCCCTAGCCCAGGCCTGCCTCTGCTCCTTCCACTTTCCTACCTACCTACTGCTCAAGTCCTAGCAGGCTGTGCAGCCAAGTCCCATGGCTCTGCCCTTCTACATGAGTGATGACCTTTCAGCCTGCACTTTCGTCTCTTGCCTCTTAACTGTACATTCTTGGATCTCTTGGCCTCTTTCTCGTCAATACATTTGCTGTTGGTCCTAGTCATGCCCTGTCAGCCTCATTATGCTGATGACCCCAATCTGGTGTACATTAGCATATCCTGTGGTATTTATTATAAATACCCATCCCCAGGTCCCACCTTAGTATTCTGATTTAGCAGCACTAAGGTGGGCCCCTGCACCTGTAGCTTTACCCAGTGCCCTAGGTACTCACCAGAGTTGGAGAACCACTAATTTTGAGGTTATAAATTAACTTGATATAGGCCTCTCCTACCTTTAGGTTTTGATGATTATCTCAAATTTTCAGCCTTTGGCTAAAAAACTTTTCCAGATCATATTATTATAGTAGAACAAGTTGTTTAGGAGTTTCTAATTAGTGAATAACTTATATCCCATAAGTTTCTACAAAATATATGAAGTAAGGATGCCTCAGACTTTGCAGATAGATGCTTTAGGCATAAAAGAATTTATTTTCAGTTATAAAAGTCTGCCTCCTCCAAGAAGTCTTCCCTTATATGCAAAGAAGTAATTCCTCACATTTGTACACTCCTCTGTATCACCCCAAAATCAGGCCCTGAGCATCTTCCATCTGTATTAACAGTCACCTCTTAACTTGTTTCTTCACCTTCAGCTTTATCCTCTTGATTCCACCCTATACAGTCATTAAAGGTGACTTTTCCACAATTTAAGTCTGATCTACCTCTCCCCAGCTTAAGCCACCTCAGAGTCTCTTCATCTTATACCAGATAAATACAAGCCTCCCATGATCTGGCCCCATTTACCTTCTTGATATTCCTTATTTTGCAATCTATTCTCTGGAAATAGGAAATGGATTGTAATTCCTGGTGTGTCACACCTCAGTGCCTTACCTGGGAATATTTTGTTCCCTCTCTGCCTTCTCCAAGCCTGTATAATTCCTGCTCTCCCATGAGATTCAGTCCCATGGATTATCTATGTTAAGTAGCATAAAAGGGAAATACTTGAAAAACTTTGGGCTCAGCTTTATTCAATTGACTATATTCCCTGGGGTTTTGTAATCTGTTCCACTTGCCCTTTCTCTCCTCTTATATTTTTTTTTAATTGGAAAACTTTAGAATAATGTGGCAAACACTGGTAGTTGCTAGCCCAATGTGCATACTCTCCCTTTTCTTTGCTATTAAAATCTTGCTTTGTCTGGAGATGGTATGTACTGAGTTAATACGCTGACCTGCTCTGACTCTTCGCAGCTAGGGAAGGCCATAGGACCCACACTTGCCCATGGAGATTTAAGTAGAGGCTGAAGTGTGTGAATTTTGGGAAAACTTTTTCAAAGGAGGTAGACTTGGCTAACTTCTTCCATTTATCCTTTGCCCTTTGCCTTCTTGCTGTCTGGACTATGGCTTGAAACCCAAATATATATCAGCAATCTGGCAAAGATAACAGCAGAGTAGGAAAACAGGAGCCTGGCATCTGGTTATATTACAACAAAAATCCTACCTTTTATTTGCTTAGGTCATTCTAGTTGGGTTCTGTGATACGCAGACAAATACTATCCCTATTGTCACAGATCCCCCATCCCAGACTTCCTCCTGCAAGAAGAGGCCATCTTCTGGCATTCGACACTCCTTTTTGACTTTTTCTCCACCTACTTTATGAATAGGTTTTATAATAAGATAATTACGGTTGCAACCTCTTACAACTTTCCCTTTTTATTTGCCAACCCAATGTCCATGGTGGTTATGAGGATGAGGGAGCTGAATTAGGTGGGAGTTGGAAAAGTGACAGTAATTTGAATGAGAAACATAATTCTAGTTTCATCAGATTGGATACAGGACATTGGGACTGACACATAGCAGATTAGCCGTACACAAATCCAGCCAGGAATTTTCAAAGTGGTACAATGAAGGTATTATATAACCTAAAATGCCGAGAGCCCACAAAAAGAAGACCCCTGAACAGAAACATCAGAAGCTTCTCCATTAACTTTATACTTCCCTTGATAAAAGATCCTAGAAGCATATAATGAGATTTAGGTATTTATGGGGATAGAAGGGGCTGAATTGGGTGGGCACTGGAAAAATTACAATCATTTAAGTGAGAAATATAACCTAGGTGAATTTTGGGAAAAAATTTACTTATCCTTTTGAGCTTAAAACTAGATGTTACACACTCTCATAGTTTCCTAAGAGTCTATAAACTGTCTTTATATTCTCTGGGGACCTCAGACAGCACATTACTGCTGGTGGGGTGGAAGGATAAGTCTTCCCCAGCCCCTTCTAGGCTGACTTATATGTTTCTCTTCCATGTTTCTACAGTTCGCTGGTGTGATGGTTACGAATGTGTGGTCAAATTGCCTAGATGTTAATCTTAGCTGTGTGTCCTGGGTTAAGCAAGTTAAGCAACCTCTCTGGCCCCTACTTTGCATTTGTGAAATGTAGACAATACTAATATTGTGTGAAGATGGATTAACTTAATCAATATAAAACACTTAAATCAGAGTCCAGAACTTAGTAAGCAGCCAGTAAACACTATCATGCTGTTTATTGAATATATTATAACATAGTGTTCTATTTATGCATCTGTTTATTCCACTAGAGTGCCAGCTCTTTAAGTGCATGTCTTATCATTTATGTTGGTAGGTGCTAATTTAGAACTCAATCCATTATTACTGATGAACACGAATGAATGAAATAATCCTCCGATGTTGTCCTTCCTTATGGAAAGCGTCTTGCTTTACAAGGTCGTTTTGTAGATTCATGTCTTGTTTCCCTTATCACCTCAGCTCCTAGCTCCTGGTCTAAATCCCTCTGTTTAGCAAGAGCTCAGTAAACATTTAAGTAAATGGAGCAATAACCAAGCCTGCACATACTCAGAGTGATTGATCATTGTCATTTTCCTACACAAACGCCCTCAGAATGTGTACCCTGGTAATAGCTAGCTGTGTGTGTACTGTTCTTTAAACACACTGCACTTCACGCCTCCGTGCCTTGGCTCAGGTAGTTCCCATCTGCCTGCCTGTCTCCACTTTATCTGCTTGGCAAACCTATATTCCTCTCTAAGTTCCAGCTTAGATGTTCTTCTTCTAGAAGTCCTTTCTGATCCATTCAGGAAGGGTCAATTCTCTCTGTCTCTCTCTCCCCTCCCTACCCTTACCTTGTCTCTTTATAATAATTTCATAGAACGCTCATACTGGGTCTTATATATCCCAGAATCTAATCACTTAGCGTAGAACCTGACATAGAACAGTTATTCAAACAGGCATGTTGAATAAACAGACATGTTGATTTATAGGATGAAATACTGACAGTTTTCAGATGAATTTGTTTTCTGTTCTGGATCATAAATGAATCATTATATGCATCTACAGAAGCAAAATGAAATCTGAGTGCTCATCAACCCCCACCTCCTTCAAAATGGTTGGTTACATTACCCCTATCCATTCCTCCCTTTCCTGGGGTAACTTCCGACGTAATGCATCCATTTGGGAGCACATCGATCAGGCTTGGAATTGAATTTGCATATATGCAGCAGAGGGAAGATGCGGTTTGCACAGGGCTTTGGCCATGACTTTGGCTTTTTGCCTTGGTGTTCAAAACCCAGTAATGCTCATTCTGCAAGGGCAGGTGTGCCTCTGGAGGGGTGTAACAGAATTTCTGTGGCATGACATTCTTTTGTCCATCAAAAGAGAGCATGAGTTAATAGAAATACCAAGAACCATAGTTGTAGCCATATAGAGACCTAGGAAAGCAATCAGGAAGAACATCTACAGACAGAAACATGAAGAGACATGGATTGGCACAGAAAATGTGCCTCTGTATCACCCATGCCTGGCTGTGGATGAGATTTCTGGGCACTCTGGAAAAGACCTGAGTCTGTATCAGTCGGGGTTGCTCAAATCGTTAGATTAATGATATTAATGTAAATGGTTACAATGAGTTCATCATGACATTGAATTTAGGTCTTATGGTGGGCAGAGGGGTGTGTTTATAGTTCCAAATTGTTATCTTGTTTTGGCTGTTCTAAACATTAGAGTTGCTTCATATAAAAAGTGGCATTCATGCAGAATTATTGTATCTGATTCTGTATTGTTTATCCACTGGAAGCAATCATTGTAATGAATTCAGAATTCTTACCCTCCTCCCCCAAACAAAATGGTATCTGTGTGCGGTAGGGATATTTTGTGTAAAGAGGGCAGGGAAGATTAAGCTAGTAAATGAACTAATAATAAATGCAAAGTATTTGGGGTGTGCCTGGCGAAACCCACTGTTACTGCGTAAGTACAGTTTAACTTAATGCTGCCCTTCAGTTGTTTAGAAAAACACAACTAAACAAATATCCTTAAGAAATACATTTTTTTTTTTTTTTTTGGTCTGATGCTTGGCTATTCTGGTTCTTTGCTTCAGGATAAACTCTGGACCCAGAATGTTGTATTAATATAACTGGGTGTCTGCCTGACCCGGTTTGTGCAGCTCTCTAGGGCCTGACACCCCCCCCTGGCCTCCCATCCCACATTTAGAAACCCAAATACAGCCACACTTTCACTAACCCCGAGGTGCGCTGCTCCAAGCTGGTCAGATCCGAAGGGACTAGTCCCATGGTTGCTGGAGTAATCTCATCTCCCTTCTGGTATGAGGATGTCTGCTTATTCTCCTTATTCTGTCCTCTGCTGAAGATGTGACGCTCCATGATGTGGGCTGGGACAGCAACAATTCAGAGAATCCAGGGAATTCTCCCCCACTGCTGAGCAGGCCACACACCCCGGCCTTAACACTCAACAATGAGGCTGCTCTCACATGCTGGTGCCAGAAAAGTTTCTGGCTACTGGAAATGTGTCCCCAGTGGACCTCAGATGCATACATTTTGTAAGCGATAGATTGGTCTTGGTGAATATTATTCTAATTTAAAATCAGCTGGCATTTACTGAGAAGCGATTCTTTCTAGACACTGTGTTAAGTGCTTTCCGTGCATCCTCATATTGATTTTCACAAACACCCTATGATGTAGAAATTACTAAAATGAGATTTTAGACCAGAGGAAACTGAGGCCTAGAGGACTGGATAAGGAGCTTCCCTAAGGTTGCACTGTTTTAGAGAATGACAGAGCCAGAATTCAAAATTCATGCAGGTCTGACTCCAAAATGACTTGTAAATCAGAAGAAGAGAAAAAGACACTAACAACCATTATAAAGCACAAAGAGTTTTTTAAAAAATGGTTATAATGATGGTTACTACTTTAGGTAACAGAGGAGTGTCATGGTTTGAATGGTGGTCCTCCCCAAAAGACATGTCCGCATCCTAACCCCTGGAACATGTAAGCGTGACCTTTTTTGTAAAAAGGGTCTTAGCAGATACAATTAAATTAAAGACCTCCAGATGAGATTATTCCAGTGGGTGGTCCCTAAATCCAATGACAAGTGTCCTTATAAAAGACACCAGAGGAGCGCACAGAGGAGAGAGAAAGCCCTGTGAAGACGGACAGAGGCAGAGACTACAGAGATGCACCCACAGCCAAGCAACACCCGGATGAAGAAGCAAGGAGAGGTCCCCCAGAACCTTCAGAGGGAGCGTGGCTCTGCCTATACTGTGATTTAGGATTTATGGCTTCCAGAACGGAGGGAGGATACATTTCTGTTGTTTTAGCCACGCGATTTTTAGTCATTTATTATAGCAGCCACAGGAAACGAATATGGGGGCAGTACTGGCAAGGACACTCAACTTAGGACCCAGATTCCAACCGTGACCTTCACGTGTGACCTTGGCATGTCCCTTCCCGGGGCCTCCGTTTCCTTACATGGAAAGCGAGTGCAGTGAGTGAGGCTCTTTCTGTCCATCCTGATCTAAGTTTGAAGGTTCAGGAGCCCTATTCTCACTCTCCCCTTCAGCGGCCGTGGTGGGGGTGGTAATTACGTGGTGACCTTCTTCTCGGCAGAAATGTTTGAAGAATAATCATTCAAAGTTCCACTTTTAGAAATATGACTAATAGATCATTTACATTTTTAAGAGATTCCTTCTGTACAGTGGACTTAAACCAAGGACTACTGGCCTTTAATTCCCAGGTGCAAATTTTAAGAAGAAATAAAAATGCTAGAGAATGTGGGGGGGTACAATTGCTCTATGGTGATATGTGTGTGTTAAAGGAATAAACATCTTATTGAAGGCATTATAACTTGGATAAAGCACGGTGTTATCTTTCCCCTTGCTATGAATGTTACCCAATTTTCTTTTTTTTAATCAGGCAGGCTTATCAAGCCCGATTCCTCAGAAACCATAGTCCTTGCCTGATAGTAAAGGTTCATGGTAAATGCAGCCTTTTTCAGCAGGCAGCTTTTCAGCAATTGCTTGACTAGAAAAAGTAGGCATTCCATTTTGAGAATCATAGTGTTTTACCCTATGCAAGAAATACAGTGCAATTTGGAATGCTTGCTTACAACTATAGGTAGATTACACAGGAGGAACAAATTAAGAATCAGCAACATTTTTTTTAAAAACCCTTTTAAAAATAATCAGCAGAGAAATGGCAGCTCTCCTGCAAATTATTTAACTCTAGCTGTCTTGGTTAAATCTAGGATATATTTTTCTATTATGAGTTGCAGAAGATTATTGGGAATGTTCCTTTTTGTGTTTGACAATAATTTCCAGTTTAACTTTTTATCAGAATGTTCCATTTGCTAGAAATGCAAATGAGCAGGCAGAAAGGAGGAGGAGCCTCTAGTTTACTGCCCAGAACCTGCTAAATGGTGGCTATTTTAGAAATGTGGACTGAACGAGGAAGCCTCATCCCCAGTCCATCAGCTCGAACACAGAACAGAGACGCCTCTTAGGAGCCTGAGCACTGTGTGGAGAACACCCAGTGCTGCGACATCTTGGGTCAATCAGTAATATTTTATTGAAAACACATGTGTTCAGAGCACCAGGGTAGCTGCTGGTAACTGCCCCGAACTCTCACTTTCTTTCTAGGCTACTGTCTTTTCTGGACAAGAGTCAACATAAACCTTAGTGGGATCAAGCAATACAAATCCCTATGAACCCAAGGTACACTCCAGAGATGATCACAAAGCAGTAAGGAAGTTGGGGGAGGTCTAAAGGAGTTGCAGGGAAACAAATAAATACTTGGAGGAAAAAATACACAAAACAAAAAGGGGATCATACAATTTCCCCTACAATACATGTCAAAACCTAACTAATCAATTGACTGCCTTTTTTCTTTCCTCTTTTCTTTAGTCTTCCTTAAACATTTATTGAGCACCTACTATGTGCCAGATAGTGTTATGGGTACTGGGGTTACAGCAATGAACAAAACAGACAAAAATCCAGCTTTCCTGGAACTTAACATTCCAGGTGAGCTGATGCTGGTGGAAGAATAGCACCTGGTTTCCTCCAGCCAAGCCCAGAGCAGGAAGGCTCCCAGAGGCTGTGGTCTTTTAAGTAATTAACAATATGTCGTCTATTAGCCGCTAGTTAATCCAACAAGCTTTAAAGCTCTGAGAGAGCTGACAAACTCTCTAGTATTTCCCAGAGTTTACAGACAGTGCTAGGTATACAACAGGTTTTAAATAAAAGTCTGTGGAGGGCATAATATTGAATTGAACCTAATGTTCAGACAAAGCAGATGAGCTTTCTGCAGTCAACCATTTAACTCTGAGGTCAGAATATTTTAGAAAGCATAATTCAATGATTTCCATATGAGAAGTGCGAATGAAGGAATAAATGAACTAATAGTGTCTCTAAAAATAACAGCTACTATTAATATTTGAGTTATACAATTTAATCAGCTTAAAAGGCTCATGAGATGGATACTGCAGTCATGAGTGGCCTAACAATGGGGATACTTCCTGAGAAATGCGTCACTAGGCAATTGTGTCATTGTACCAACATTATAGAGTGTCCTGACACAAACCTAGATGATACAGCCTAGGAATCCAGGCCTAGGCTCTATGGTCTAGCTTATTGCTCCGAGGTTACAAACCTGTACAGCATGTTACTGTGCTGGATACTGTAGGCAACTGTAACACAATGGAAACTATTTGTGTATCTAAGCACACTAAACATACAAAAGGTCTGTATCTACCATAGCCAGTAAAATAAAAAAAATAAACATACAAAAGGCACAGTAAAACTACAGTATTATAATCTTATAGGACCACCATCATTCGTACAGTGTATTATTGACCTAAACGTCATTATGCTGCCCATGACTATATTTGTAGCTCCACTTCAAAGATAAAGACTCTGAAGTTTTAAGCTGTTAAGGAAATTGCCCAAGATCATGTGGCCAGAGAGAAACGGAGAAGAGGATTCAAACTCAGGGAGGCTGTCGCTGGTAGCTTTTAACATCATGTTATGCTGCCCCCTAATGGAACCCCAGATGAATCTGACTTTGGGGGAAGTTTTACTGGCATTCAACATTGTTTTTTTCTGCAAGATCGACTTTCAAATATCTCATCATTTGGTTTTCATGCTAATGTTGCCTCCACTTGCTAATTTGGATATATTTAACTTTTTTCCTGTTTCTGTTTGAGCAATGGAAGGTTAGTCTATTTTCTCATAGAAAAGTGATATGTAAGTTTCCCTTCTCAGCTGATTCAGGGCGGACCTGAAAATTTGGTGAGACAGACAGGTTTCTGTAAATGCAAAATTGAAGGGGTGCCAGGAATGTCTCCCTACCCACAAAATCTCCCCTATTTACTACCTGATGTTTAAAGTCCCACCAACACAGCTTCACTGCTTGGCTTCAAACCATGTCCTTTGTCAAAATGCAAATACATTGGGGATAGATAAGTGACACTGTAATCCAAGCAGCCTGCCAGCCTGCCTGTCTTCCTTCTTCCATTTATTTATTTATTTTTTTTTTTTTCAGTAAATATTTTTGGAGGTAGATTCTAGCTGGGTACTGGGTGCTGGAAGTTCACAGATAAATAAGAAGTGGTCTCTTCTTTCAGAAAGGTTTTGATTTTGAGGGCAGGTAAATGTAAAACAAATATAATACATGTTTTACATACTATGATGAGACTTTTATAAGGTGCAGGGAAATCCAAAAGGGAGGAATGTACTGGCTCTACTTGGAAAGATGAGGGTTTATATCCCTTAAGCCTAACATCTTTCACACTTTAGTAAGAATGAATTATAAAGCTTTTTTTCCCCAGGGGGCATATTTTGGTGATAGAAGAAGAAGGTTTGGAGTTAGTATGAGTTCACTTGAATATTACAGAGGGAATGACAACAGGAAAAAGAGTTCACAATGAAACATCTGGAAGCAAATGTTGACCACTTAGTTGATTTCAGAACTAAGAGTATATTGAGCCCTTTTCACTTATACAAACCTGCCCAGTTGTCAGGCAATGTGTGAAAACACTGTAGTAAAAGAAGAAGCAGTATTTTTGAGAAGAAGTTTACATCTATTCTGCAAGGCCAAAAAAGGTGGTTGTGATTGGCAGCCACAAAGGCAAGCATTTCTCAATTGCATACACCAAGGGTCAGCAAACTTTCCCATAAAGGGCCAGATAGTAAATATTTTAGGCTTTGTGGGCCAGGCAGTCTCTTATGACTGATTGACTCTGCCACAGTAGTGTAGGAGCAGCCATAGGCAATGTACAAATGGATGGGCATCAGTGTGTTCCAATAAAGCTTTGTTTACAGAAGCAGGTGGTGGGCTGAATTTGGGCCACGGACCATGGTCTGCTAGTTCCTGGCTTATACCATTTAATAGGCATAATTTTTGTGAGGAGAGAGCTCTAGTTCCTGGAAGGACAGCAAGCCCTCGTGCAGAGCTCTTTTCCTGACATTATGTAACTACACAGCCTGGTAAGCAGCCGTTGAAAGGAAGTGGGCACATTGAATGGCAGCTGCGGAAAATACTGCGGAGACACGAGGAGGAAGAGAGGGAGGGAACAAAGAGAAACAGGGGAATTATCTGTTTATTTACTTCTTGTTTATTAGTAGTAATGTAAGACTGTCTACTTAAAATATTAGTTCATGGGTTATATTTACTTAATCTCTCATGTATCCATTGCCTGCTATGTACCAAGTATTATGCTAGGTCCTAAAGAAATAATATTGAATAATTCAAAGTCATCACTAGATACAAAATATTCAAATTACCCCCTCTACACCCCTATTGTAGCTTTTTGTAATCTTCAACTGTTTTATAGTATGTGATTGTGACATGTTGAACTCCACAGTTTTCTTTTTTTAAAACTAATCCCATGACAGATTATTGAACCCCACAGTTTTATTAAGACTCCATCCCTTTGACCTAGTTGTTCTTTTAAATTACCAAGACTATTTCTATTATTTCCTCATAAAGATTCCACATGCCAGTGAAAATCACCCCCATGTCATCTTTGCAAATGGCTCAATGCATCCCCATTGCTTAGCCTTCATGTCTGCTGGCTCCATTTAATCATCAACGCTGGATGCAGACTTTACCCGCTCTAGGAAACATTCATTGATTAAATACTCACAAAAATATATAGCATATCCCTCCCTGATGTCTTCTCTAACCAACTATTTACTCGAAATCTCCACTCAGATGTTCCATAGGTCCTCGAACTCAGCATGTCTAAATCTGAAGTCAAGACCTACACCCCACTGACCCATAACTCCCTCCTTCTCCCAAGTTTATCTAGGTCAGCGAATGAAAACATCGGCTACCCAGTTGTGCAGGCCAGAAGCTTGGAGGTCATTCTTGACAACTTCCGTTCCCTCACCCCTTATTCTCTGTCATTCACAAAGTCTGGGTGATTATATCCCCTAAATATCTCTTGCACTCAGATACTTCTTTTTAACTTCATTGTCTTCATAGTTTAACTCACCAACTTCGCATATGTAAACACTCTAATTATTCTACTTAAGTCCACTCTCATCTAAATCCCACGTGTACCTTACCTCCACCTGCTCATATCAATCCATTCAATGGTTTTACCCTACTCTTAGGGTAAAGAACAAAATTCCTAAACATCCTGTTATGCCCTGTCTGATCTGACTCTAATCAATGTCATCATCTTTCTTTGAGACTATTCTTTTTCACTTTCTCTGGACACATCTGAATTAGCTGTGATCTTAGAGCTTAACTCTGTTTCCCACCTATGGATGATTTGCACTCATGGCCCCACTCTTCCTCATGCTTGTATACACACCCTTTGCCACCTAACACTTCAGTCCTCTCCCACTGTTGGTGACACATAATTCCCTGTCCCTGAGTTCAACCCAGTGACTTGGTCTGGCCAAGAATATTAGACCAGATACAGAGCCCAAGCTCTATGAGGACTTGAGTGTTTCCACTTGTCCTGTTGGACTTCTCCCTTCACCGTAAGAAGAACATGCCCAGGGGAGGAGCCCTTTGGTCCCATAAGCAGGATGAGAGACACATGGAGCAGAACCTCTTAGCTGGGCCCAGCCTAGGTCAACTGATTCCCAGGGGACACATAGATTTATAAGAAACAATACTGAGATGTTATTTTAAGTGATTTAGGATGGTCTGTTACATAGTAATCACTAACTGATACACTAACACGGTAACTTGCATTTTCCTGTGGGTTTGTAAATATCCTCTACCTTCATTCATACATTTAGGCTAACCAGGGTTAAAATCAACAAAGAATGTATAGATGGACAGCATCCTTACTACTGTAAACAGCAAACTGTTGCTTGAGAATTAAGGTCCAGTAATAAAACAGTGGCTATTTCTCCCAAGGACTCCTCTGTGACTTTCCAAATGAAATGAAGACCTTTCTGTCAGTCTCACAAATTAGGGAGATGAAATTGGGTGTGGATCTTTCCCTCGCTGCCAGGGAAGCTGTTCGTACGTGGGAGGGATGGCAAATCCACTGCCACAACCCGGGGGCCACACTGAGAGTCCAGAGCTGGTTTCTGAAATGACACAGTCCACTTCGTTCTAGATAAGAGCACAGGCTGTCATAACAGGCATTTTAAAGGTCACCGTAGATTTAAATAGAACATCTCGTTCCTTTTATTCTTGTCCTCTAAATTTTGCTTTGAAAAGCTGTTAAATATCTCTGGTCTTTCCATTTTCTCTACCAGACAAAACCAATTACTAAATGGATGTTAATTAAGCCACAGAGCTAAGGCATTGACAACTCAAAATGAAAACCATGACCGTGTTGTACCTTCCCCCTCAAAATGCTGTGCTCTTAAAGGAGACTCTTGAAATTAAGACTCTTGCACCCACAAACATGAAGAGTGACTTGGGAGTTGTAAAACAACGTGCACTGATCAATAATGCACCATCAGGTTTGTCATGTCAGAACAGAAAGAAAGACGTAAAAGTGAACAGTCAACAGATGTCACAGACTGGAGGAAATAACTGCACACATACCTGGAAGGATGTGATTCTTCTCCCTGTAACAAATTTTAAAAACATATGTTTTAGTCTTGCTCATACCCATCCAAAATTCCAAAGCAGACATCTTGAAAGGAGAAACAATTTGCTGTCCTAGTTAAAATGTTTTGGATTTTTTTTTTTGGTGGGGGGAGACTAGAAATTTGAAGAATTGGCTCTTTTCTCCCCTTTTAAACCAGCCACCACCAGGTTGTCTTTAAAAGGAGTGTATTTGCAGGAGGCCACTGTTATTATCCAATGCCTGACAGACATCGGTAGCCCGGCCTCGGTGGGCCCTTTCTTAAAGTGCCTTCAAGGACTAGAAGAAAGTGACCTAGACCTCCACTGTATTTCTTCCCTAAATTGCTACACCCCTTTGACTTGAGAGCCAATGTTTCTTAAAGAGTGTGTGTCCCCTCAGCAGTGACCTTCTGTGCTGTCTCCTATCACTCCATCGCCTGGCCTTTGGGGGCAAGTGGCAATCCCGGGGACCTACTTTGCTTTGTGGTTCACTAAGTGAGAGGTAGGAGGCTTCGAGCTGTGTTACCTGAGGGCCAGGACACCGTGGTGTGGGGCTGGGCAGGGAGTGGCCTTCTCGCCCCGGGAGAGAGGCCTGGTGAAGACAGCCCCCGTCCGTGGGCGGAAGCTCGGGGAGGGCGTGCTCGTCAGAGGGGCCGTTCTGGGGCTCCAACGAGTCAGCTGCGTGGAGGGCCCTCTCAGGGCCGGAAGGCCACCTTGAGCAAAGCCTCCAGGGCGGTAGGGAGTGCGGAGGATCCTTTGGGCTCCCAGGCAGACTCTTGGAAAGGGAGCACGTGGCGCCCACAGGCTCTCTCCAGCTTCCCCAGGGGGGCACCTGCAAGGCGTGTTGCTGGGGCAGCGAGTGCAAAGTCCCACAGCCACTGTCCCTTAATCTCCTCAGAGTGGGAGAGATGGAAATGCGGCCTGGGGCCTGCCGGTCAAACTGGAGAAGGCCGCCCTGGTTCTCACAGTGCTTCTTACACAGGCTCGTGGGGGGCTGCTGAGGACAGGCTCCGTGGCCTGGGGGTTGCACCACCGGGCAGGATGACCCCGTCTTCCCCGTGAAGCTAACAGGACCCATTGCTGGAAGCTTCCAGGGGACATTGTCCAAGTTGCTCTTCTCCGGACCACACTGGGCTTGCTCAGTTTCCTCATCCAAGTGCCGCCCTTCCTCTGGCATTTCTTTGCCCTTTTCCAGAGAATCACAAGCAGGTCGTTGCATATTTAGTGAGGAAGAGCAGACAGTGGAATCTGTAGCAAATCAGGGAGATTGCAGTGAGAAAAAAAGGTGTCTGACATTTCAAAGGAAAACTTCTAATTCTTCATAGGAGATAGGTAGAGCCCAGTTCCCGTGAGCATCCTTCACGTTTTGTAGATAACTGACATATGACTCCAGCCTTCCCATCTAAATAGCGTACTGAAATCTGTTTACTGTCTACTTAACATCTCTTCCAGCTTCAAACAAAAAAGCCTTTAAAAACTTCGGTGACTTAAGATACTTCTTGGAAACCACATAGTTCCTCATCATTTGATGACTCCATTTTAAGAGAACCAAATATACATGAAATTCTCCTTACGTTCTGCATCAATGTATGTATGTGTGCACTTCAGTGCATTCCAACGATATGAAAATAAGGAAAACAAGGCCTCTTCCCTCAAGGTTTAAATAACAGAATGAGATATAGCTTCAGACATAATCGTTATAAAGTCTCTGACAAAAAACCTTTCAGATTTGATCGATGCCCATGTTTTGGAAAAATGACTTGCAAATTTGAAAAGAAAAACACAGATGCCACCAGGCTACCTACTTCTCATGATTAGAGGTGTCTTCTGGGATTCACACATGCAGAATTACCTCCTGATTAAGCTCTTCGTATGTTCAAGCAAAGCTGGTTCTGCCATTTGACAACTTGAGTCATGGACGTGACTTACAGTTCTAGTATTTTACAGTTTCCCACATGAAGAAGCTATTCACATGTGGGAACACAACAGTCCTTACCTATCCTGTCAGTTACCGCATGAGAGTTAACCTTTGATTATTTAGGCGTGGGACTGTGGAACAGATGGTAGAACTGTCTTCCCTTGCCACGGACAGTGTGGAAGGTGGTTCAGACTGTGTACGATTGTCTGTGGGTGGAACGTCAGTAGTTGACCTCACTTCCTGAGGTCTCCAATAATAGCTGTGGCAAGTCTGAAATTCTAACGTGAAGGTCAGCAACATGAAACCCTTTGGGAATGACCACATTTGGATAGCCAAAATTTGAGGATGGCTAATAATTTACTTTTTTCGTGTTATATAATTTTAATTGCATTAACAACACTTTTTAGAACTCTTTCTACAGCGTATTATTTACTTTTCAACTTGATATACAGAATGTTGAAAACCAATAAACCTTTTTCTCATGACCTGACTTCCTTATGTTGACTATCACTCATAGTACTTTTAGTATGATTACTACTACGTTTACTGTGGCTCTGTGGCAAATACAATCACTGTTACATGTTTTTACAGCATCTGATAATTTACCCGCACACTAAATGGCCCACACTGATGTACTCCCTAATTTTTATTCATCACTTCCCATTATACTTTGTGTACTGGCCTGTGGCAACCCCTCTCTTCTCTTTAATTTGTTTTTTTAAATCTGTTTCAGGCACAGAAGTCCCACAACCTTGTATGGAGAGAATTAATAAGTTCTTAGATTTATTCTTATCAGTAAAGAGGAGGAGCCCAATGTTATAACATTGTCATGACAGTGTTGTGGCACTGATTTTGGGGACTCCATGATCTCTCATATTTACTTCCTATCTCTCATCTTGTGTGAGGTCAAACTAACTGGTATTAGATTTTAGACTGGAGAGTTGCTCGAGGAACTACTTAGATACCAACTAAAGTCAATTCAACTCTTATTTACAAAAGAAATCTGAAATTCTTAATGTTGAGTTGACTTAAATATTTTGAGCAGAAGACTCAAGTTGTTACAGAACTTCACATGTAGAACTAGAATGCATGAGGTATCCTTTTTTGGGTGGTGGAAGAAAGGGGGTAACACAAGCTTGAACACTTACATTTAGCTAAGGTGGGGTTGAACCACTTATGGTTCTAGATTGGGAATTTCGGGTTGCTGCTCTAAAGGCTGATATCAACTCTGCTGGAAAAGAATGAACAGGTCTGTTCTGACCACTGATAAAGTTGGGTATATTGCTGCTTCCTGCAGGGGCCAGTTCCTCATTCTCCCAACAATCAAATGCCTGAGCCGAGGAGGGGCCGGTTCCTCATTCTCCCAACAATCAAATGCCTGAGCTGAGGACCAGAGTTGTAGGTACTTTCATGCCTGTATATACCCAGGGATTCTCTTATTTTTCTCCTTCAGACGACTGTCCAAGTTCTAGGCAGCAGCAATATTAAAGGAATTCAGTATGCTTACATAGGTGCTTGCATGGTAGTTATATCAGAATTCTTGGTCTCTGAGCTTCCCCTCTGTCCTTTTGGCCTTTTATCTCCTCTTTTGAGGGGTTAGGATATACCTTTAAGTTTCCTTTCTAGTTGTCTGGACACAGAGGTGTGGCTGTTGGTAGGAGGTTTATTTACATCCAATAGGATTTAAGACATTGAATATTATTTATTAGTCAGTGTCTTAAATATCGGAACCAAGGCAATAGCAACTGCTGGCATGACTCACCGCAGACATGGAGAAACTTGAACTGCAGCAGGGCTTCATGAGGTGGTTTGCAAAGAGGGAGGAAGAGACCAAGCGCTGGAGTAAATGGATCTGGTTTCTTTCCTAGTTTCGCTGCCAACTAACCTTGTGACCCAGGACAAGTCACTTCTCCTCTACCAGCCTCTGTGCAGCATTTATAAAAAGGGCATGAAAGTACCTTCCTCCCAGGCTTGTTGCAGGAGTTAAATGAAATCATGGCGGAGGCTCCTGGGAGGCCTTCCCTTAATGACTCCCCCCAGCAGACCTGGCTGAGTCAAAAGTTAACAGGAAATCAGTCCATGCTAACTGTTCTCCTTTACGTTTAAAAGACTAAATCGAAACATGATCACTGTAAAGAAAATTTACCGGCCTTTGACCTCCCAAGCTTTAAGAATCCAGCAAACACCCACCGGGAAGCGATCTCATTCTACTAGAAATTAAACCCTGTGGATTAATGATTCACTAGCTCTCATTAGACCCGGAAAGACCAGCAAAACAAGACCAAGCCAAGTTGGTAGTAACAGGACCCGAACGAACAAACGGAAAGTGCGCGAGAGAAACCCGGAGAGCAGCTGAACGTTGCCTTTAATACCTGTGGGATGGTCCGTGGCTGACTGTGACATTGTCCAGGGGGGCCCTGAAAATCCGCAGTCTGCAGAACCACAGAGCGAACTGCCAGGTGAGGCGAGGGCTGGGAGCGACAGGCCCCACACCTGTAACAATGGACCCTGCCCAGCTGAGTGCTCGCAACCCTGATACCAGCTGAAATGAGGAACTAGCCTCTCCCCTCCTTGGAGACATTTCTAATTATTTGTTTATGAAAAAACCTGAAGGGAAACAAGTTCAGAATCTAAGACCGCCTAGAAAAAGTTAGGTGAACAATGGCTGATCCAAAATAGGTCATCAGAAATGATGCAAAGGTGGCTTTTTACATCCCCTTAAGATGTCCAATAATCATCATTGATCGTTCAGTGAGGAAGTTCTAGGTTTCTAGTCTTTATTTTTTCTAAAGTTATGAGAATCATTCTTTGGAACTTTACTTTCTTCACACCTTAAAACATTTTGTGTTGATCTATTTTATTAATGGGATGCTTTGATAAGCCTTGAATAATAGAGGAAATGATCGCCTTACTAGGGAACACATTTGTGAGCGTCAGTTTTCAAATAATTAAAATGCAAACAGAAAGGCATTTGTATGTATCAGCATTTTCATCAGATTTGTACCCCTAAGAACATTTATTTGGTGTCTAGGTGGAGATCATGCATATTCATGCAGCATTAAAAAAATTTCTATAGACTTTATCAAACAAATTCAAACTAATGCTAATTAAGTCTAATTTACTGAAATTTTCATTGCTTGGAGTCATTACAGATACTTATTGTGAAGGTTCCTCTAGGTCAGTGATTCTCAAAGTGGGGTCCCTAGACTGGCAGCATCAGCATCCCTTGGGAACTTGTCAGAAAGGATAATTCTTTCCCTGGGCCACCCTCAGAAACTCTGCGGGAGGGGCCCGATGTCTGTGTGTTTACTCTTCCAGGTGATTCTTACACTTGTTAAAATTTGAGAACCACTGCCTTAGGAAAAATTTAAAAAGGTCTAATTTATAGACGTTGGCCTAGTGATAACCTTTGCATTACTCTTTAATTCTCTCATATTGGTCTTATTAGAGCATCATTTACACAGAACTTTGCAAAATGACTTGATCTCCTCCCCTCACCATCACTGCCACCGTCACCACCACCCAAGCAAAAGTGGAATATCAAGAAGTATCTATTTTGCCAGCATAGAGCCCGCATAACACAGTCTGAGCTTCTGCCAAGCCTGTCTCAAAATGAATTGCTTCAATTCAGGAAGAAAGAAAAATGAATAAAGTCTTTTAGCTTTTGGGTTGTGGAAGGAAGGTCATACTTTATCTATTAGTCCCCTCACGCACATGTGATTGTAAAACTGTCTCTCCTGGGGGATAATGATAATGGAATATTTGATCCCCATGCAAAAATTTCCAACCTCTGGCTGTAACTTCAGGAAGGAAATTAAGAGTCTTACAGAAAGGTCACAAAGGATTATCAGGGAAAAAAAAATAGTACCACTTCCACCTGATTTGTCAAGGAGATGGGGACAGGGAGGCATTTTTTGGGTAGGAAAGGGATGCCCTTGGGTTAGCTTCCCCTTCGAGACCTAGGGCAACTCCACTGACAGCAAAAGTGGCCTTTTATCTCTCAGTATGACACACGGAGTTTCTCTCCAGTTCTGCAGAAGAAACAGCTTGCCTCCCCGTTTTTTGCCTACGCTCTGGGTTTCTCAACTGGGATGTTTTGGTTGAGGAGAAAGTCACCTGGGAAGTGCCCCATGTGGAATCTAAAGTCTAACAAGCTGTTTTCTATCGTGAATATTCAGATCTGAGGCTGCAAGCTATTGAGTTGTGATTGGTCCTCCAGCTTCTTATAAA
This sequence comes from Lemur catta, assembly GCF_020740605.2. NCBI lineage: Eukaryota > Metazoa > Chordata > Mammalia > Primates > Lemuridae > Lemur > Lemur catta. The sequence goes on from NC_059133.1 coordinate 25,627,504, forward strand.
AAAATTTATCTAACATTAGAAATTAGGAGACTTTATAGAAAAATTTGGATTTCAGGGTTTTCTTTTTCTTCTTTTTAAATTAATCAGTCTGGCAACACTCCATTCCTATTCCCATATTCTCATATATATCAAAGGACTGGATCTGAAGACAGGCTCCCTGTTTGAGATAGGACAAGCACCGTCTAGTTTACCGCAGTCTCTACCATCCCCTATTGTCTCCCTAATGCGGGCTAAAATTGTTGCTGTTGATCATTGTGCTCATGGTGGTTTTATTTCTTCTAGCAGCATTGTAAGTAATGGCCTCAAACTGGAAACAAACCCAGGACCCATTTCAATAGGATGTCCATCATCAACAGATAAATAAATACATTGGCATATTCCTATAACTGACACTATTCAACAATGAAAATTAAGGAGTGACTGTTCTACTCCAAAACACAATGTTTAGTGAAGGAAGTCAGACTACATGATTCCATTTAGGTGAACATCAAGAACAGGCAAAGCTAGTCCACAGTGTGAGAAGTTGGGGCAGTGGTTTTATCTTCAGGGAGAGGTGATGAGTGCAAGTCAAGAGTGTGCCTTCTGGAATGCTTTTAGGTTCCATTCCTTGATCTGAGTACCGGCACCAGAGTGTGTTCTCACAGTGGAAGCTTATTCACTGGTGCACTTCGCTTATTGTACATGTAGTTTTATGTCCACGTATTCTTTGCTTCAGTAAAAAGTGTTCTTTAAAAATTGTGTCTGTGCTGAAAGACAACATTCTGGTTTGCTTACTTTCTGAGTTTGAATTGGCAAATTCCTAAAAAATATTTTCTTTCTAGTTGTTGAAAAGAAGTATGATTTTTATTTGAGTTTCCTTTTAGGCTTTAGGGTTACAAAAATCTAACAGTCCCATATTTAAAATGATTAATATCAATGTATATCAATATAGTTTAATATTTTTGAGTTATTGATTCAAGAAAATTTTCTAGGCAGTACATATTCTGAGCCATTTCATATCCAAAACTGACTTTATTTTGCTATCACATATGCTGGGTATGAAATTCTTGCACCAAAGTGTTTTCCTTTAAAGGTCTGTAGACATTTTTGCATGATTTTCAACTATTAGCAGTTAAAATAGAAGGCCAATAGAATATTTGCTCTTTGGTGAGCTCTTCTTCTTTTTTAAAACTTCTTTGCAATATTGTATACGTTTTCTTGAAGTGTGAAATTAATTTATATGTATTATTTTTAAATTGCCTTTATATTTGAAGGTAGAGATGTTTACTAGTGTATGTCAAGGTATGTTCTGTTTCGCCAAGGATTTGGTGTGCATTCTTGATTATTTAAAATGCTTTTTCCAAATAAAGATTATTTTCTGTATTATTTGACAGTTATCTCTCTTTCATTATTTTCTCTTTCTTTAGGGGAGATCTATTATCTCTTACATCTAATATTTAATCTTCTCTTTACATTATTTTTATTGTCTTTACCTTTTCCCCTGTAGTCAGGAATAATTTCTTGACATCATTTTCTATTTTGCTTGTTCCATTTTCTGCAGAGTCCAACTTGCTTTTAACCGTTTCCATAATGGCTTTAACATCAGTTTTACTTTGAAGATAAATAGGAGTATTTCAGTGCAGTTCTTTTTTATTGCAAAATGTCTCCTTTTTCATAGTGGCAGACTTTAGGTTCTTGAATCACACTGAAACTACAATTCATTTAGTGTGCTGTGAACTTAGGCATGTGATTAACCCAACTCTGTATATGTCGTCTAAAGATTAAAGTCAAAGAATCATGAATCAGACAATTTCTGACTTTTTCTGTTTCTTGAAATAACTCTATTTCAAAGAAAGGTAGTTTGCCTGAGCCATCTTAGAATCTTGTACTTTATTCTTATGACCTGCAAGCTATTTAGCCAGGCCTTCTGGTTATTCTATTTGCTCTTCCTTATAGAGGGATATCTTTGATTGTCTGGTGTTGATGTATGATCAAGAAAGGGTGGACTGGGTTCTATAAAGTAACGTGTGGGTTTATATCAACATATCTCAAATACAACCTGTTTGGAAGGAAGAAACGGGAAAAATAAAATTAAATCACTAGATTTAATTTTAATCACTCAGCAATTTTGAAGGCTAAGGGACAAGGATCTAGAGCCACAGCTACAGTGACAAGCAGCCCATGAGCTGGTGTCCTTGCAGTTAGGTAGGACTGAAGGGCACCCCAGCATGCCTAGTCCTTGCTTGCTGGGACCTTTTGCCAAGAGCAGAGTCTGCAGACTCCCCCCAGGGCTGCCATGGTGAAGGTGGGAGGGCCCAAAGGGCTGGGCTTCCCCAGGGGACCCAGCGCACTTCTCCCTTCTGGTCTCAGAACTGCGCCAACCTCACTTTGAACTGGGGTTTTAGCAGACATTTGTTAGTAGCCTCCCCATATCCATGGCCTACTCCCCCTTCCACAGTTGCAGCTTCCACAAGGTTCTGTGTGTTTCTCTCAGGCTTATTCCATGCCTAGCTTGAGGGGTGGAACACTTGACCTTGGCTAAGCCAACTATGCCTTCCAATCCCCGGGCTGCAGGGATTGGCTCAGGAGAAGGGCATGTGACCTAAGCCAGCCCTATCAGTGTGACTCTCAGGGATTTTGCTGAGAATTCTGGGACAAAGACACTCTTTCCTGATGGAGGTGGAAGAGGAGGCCGGCAGCAGTGGGAACTGTTGGTAGGTATCTTGAGACACTATAGCGGTGGAGGAGCCTGTTTTAGGATATATCTGACACTATGACAGGGAGAGTAAAGTTAGAAAACAAAACAAAGCAAAACTGGACTTTAGTGAAATCCTGAGTAGCTCAATCAGTCCTCAAACTCTAGAAAGACATTTCTCTACATTTACATTTCCCTAAGTCATTCAATTTCCTTTATTGTTAAACCACTTGGAGTCATGCTTTCTTTGCTCACATCCAAATGCATCTTCACTGATATAGAACTGTCAGTGGGGGCAATGTGGGGGTCTCTTGGTTCCTCTTACCTTCCAGAAACATTGCTCTCAGGAGGAGAGCAGTTTTCAGCATCATCCTTTGATCCAGGACCACTTAGATTGTATCTGAAGAATTAAGTCCTCTGGATTTCTGGACTATAGGTGGCACCAATCCTTGATTTCCAGTGGTCATGCAGATGTTTTCCAATGTGAGTATTTTCTTGGTCACTGTATTCATTTTCTAATGCTGCATAACAAATTACTGTACATTTAGTGCCTCAACACAGCACACATTTATTATCTCACAGTTTCTGTGGAGCAGGGATCTGGCACAACTTCTCTGAGTCCTTTGCTAGCTTTCTCGCAAGGCTACAATCAAGGTGTTGGCTGGACCATGTTCTTTTCTGAAGCTGGCGGGGTCCTCTTCCATTCTCACATGACTGCTGGAAGAATTCAGTTCCTTGTGGTTGTAGAGTTGAGGTTCTCAGTTCCCAGAGGCCCCCTGCAATTCCGGCCATATGGTCTTCTCTATTGGCGGTTCACAACATAGCTTGCTTCTCGAAGGCCAGTGGGACAGCCTTTCCCTCCAGTCTTGGACTGGAGAGTGACTTGGAGTGGGACAGTCATTTCAACAAGAATTGAGTTTTTCTAATTGGAACATAGCTAGGCTAAAATATGTCCCCAGCCTCTAACACCAAGTCTTTCTTTCACTGTCTTTGACGTCAGATTGGCCTGAAGAATGGTTTTAAGTGTTTCTGAGGGATAGAAGCCAGTGTGGAAAAGTGAAAGTAAACCAAGACACGGGGCATGGTAGAAACCCAGGAAGCAGACACAGCTAAGGTTTTTTTTTTTTTTTTTTGCAATTCCAAAGGCTGCCTCTGGCTCTGTACCAGCCCATCTGTGTTTGCCAACACCCAGCAGGAAGTTGTGGGGGTTGATTTCAGTGCGGGCTGCTCTTCATTTTACTTTGAGTTCAGCAGGGGCTCACCGTAGTGCTTAGACTTACCTGAATGTATTTGTTCTGATGTTGACTGAACCTGCAGCAAATGATCTGCCTTGGAAACGGAGGAGATGAGATTTAGGTGTAAAATTTATTTCTGAGTTGTGCCGAAGTCCTAAGCTGCTGCTGATTCACTTAGAACGTTTCAGCCAGCTCAACTCAACCAACTTTGAGTTCTGACATTTGTAAAGTGACTCCCTTGTCAGAATTCTAGCTGTAAAGAAGTTAACAACTGCAATAACAACCTTGGAAATGAGTTTTAAAAGCCCAACGGGGTGGGGAAAATAAGCCTGTGAATTTTATTTTTAAGTGTAATAAAGATAGTACAGATAATTACGCTGAAAATTATCCTATTTCTGGTTCTTCTTTGTCATTTAGGGCCCACTGTAAGACTTCATCCATTTTCCTATGATCTCTGTCCCTAAGTCATAATTCTAGCGTGATTATGTCAAAATCATCTCCACAGTAGCCAATCGTGGTGTTACAAACAGAGAATTAAGACTTCAGGTGGTAAATAAACAGAAACAGCAGGAGCCTTAGAAACAGAGAGGCATAAACCTTCTGCTCTTCTGAAAATGTTCCTGAGGAAGCAGTGAAAGTGGAGAGGAAAGAAGGAAAACATGGTTTGTTACTTAAAGCAAGAATTATTTCTAACTGGAAGGAATGTTGATTCAGTTTTCTCAAATGACACTTATGAAGCTTTCTTAAGCAAGGGGACTCTGTGAGAAGGATCAAACAACTGTCACATTATATGTAAATAATGCAGTGGCTGTAGAGTTTTTTTCAAAATGCAATGCACGTTATTTCCTATACAACCTACGGTCATTGTACAAAGAGAGAGTCATCTTTAAACTTTTATGACCACAGAACACTTTATCTAATTTAATTTTTTGTTTTCTTTGCAGGGTAGGAATATGTCTCAGATTATTGTTTAGAGAATCATAATAATCAGAAATTGATTTATGCCTCGTATTCCATGGTGAGAGCATTATCAGCGTGCAAGGTTGAATATATCACATTAGATAGTTAAATAATCACCTGCAATTTATTAGTTTTACTTCCTTTAGCAAATGTTGCTGTATTCGATTGCTGTATATTTTGTTTAACCCTGGGAGTGCCCTTTGTGCATGGTTAAATCCTTCACACCTTACAAAGTCAATCAAATTAACTTAGTAAAGATTTTATGGGTCCATTTTGCACTGTCTGAAAAACCAGTGATTTGTATTCTTATTTTCTGCTTTTCACAGATAAGGAGAATTTTTTTAGATGTAGTATACTTCGACTTTAACACCATATCTAACAAAGACTCTCCTGCTATGCTATCTTTCAGGGCAACATGAGGAAATGTGGCTAAATTGGAGTTTAGGTAGGTTTATAGGGATCACCTGTATTCCAAAAGGGCTCATGATGGTCAGTGTGGAGGACAGCCTATAGAAAGCATTATTTATAAAAATAGCAAAATAGTTTACATGCCAGTGTGCAATTTTTTTTTCACTTAACAGTGTGTCATGAGCATTCTTTTTTTTTTTTTTGGTTGGTTAAGTTTGGGAGCTAATATTTCTTTTTTTTTTTATTTCAGCTTATTATGGGGGTACAAAAGTTCAGGTTATATATACTGCCCATGCTCCCCCATCCCCCTGAGTCTGAGCTTCAAGCATGACCATTCCCCAGACGGTGAGCATCACACTCATCATGTAGGTATACACCCATCCCCTCCCCCCACCCTCCACCTCTGTCTGATACCCAATTGGTGTTATTCCCAAATGTGCACTTAGGTGATGATCAGGGAAACCGATTTGCTGGTGAGTACATGTGGTGCTTATTTTTCCATTCTTGTGATAGTTTACTTAATAGAATGGGTTTATGGACAGTACTATTTTTTAGACAAAGTTCTAGGCCCTTTCTCAATAACCGTGTGGGGATGGTATTGCTATATCTTCGTGTTACAGATACAGAAATTGAAGTTTCAAGAGGTAAAGTACATTGTTCAAATATTAATAATAAATGACAGAGATATAGTTTAACCAGGACTGACTTCTGTTACTCTTAATTATTATACTATAAACATTTATTAAAAGAAGGACGCTAGAAGTTATAAGTTAGAATATATAATAATGCCTCTGGCATATATGACAGACCTGTGCACACTGAGAAGCAGACATACTACAGTGACCATTCACTGTCACTTATAAACTCATTTAAAGACATACAGTGAAGAACATATGAATAATGTCTTGACATTTGTCAGGACAAATCTTTTATATTACTTATTTCTGGTTTTATTTCAAAGGAACTCCTCTATTCCCCCCGTTGATTAGATTTCAAAATGTTTAAGGATCTATGTTTAAGCACCAATTTAAGTTTCATCTCACTTTCTCATCAGCAGAACCATGCATTTTTGAGTTTGGAGGAAAAATTTAAAAGCAGTTTTAATTCAGGGTATCCATAGAGTAAGGCTAGCTTTGCTCAATTTGCCATTGGCTTTAATTATTCTTTCCTGATATTCACACTACACAGAGATTAGAGAAATGGAAACATCCTCCACTCATTGTTCCTACATGTTTTTCTTGGTTCTGAAATGTAGTTTTACATCATTGTTTTTTAGACACAATTGTCTCATTGGAAGGTCCATGACTGTTACCCTGGGCTCATTATATACAATTTTTCTCATATTTTTATTTTTTAGCTTCAAGATGCCCTTGGTCAAAAGTCCCATGAGTGCTTCCTTCCTTTCCCACAGCCTGTGGCAAAATCAGTCTCAGAAATTTCCAACTAGCAGAGAACAAAGGAAAGCCACTGAAAATGTGGAGGTGACAATATCTGCTCCTCCTGGCACAAGCTTCTCAGGGGAACTAATCTCTAGGCTCCACAGATACCAGAGAAGCAAAACCTGGGAGGAAAGTAAGGAATCACCAGTTCAAATCCCTTCATTTTTCAGTTATAGAAACAAAATGCAGAAACATTAAACAATTTGTCCAAAATCATTTTGCTTCTAGTGTGATGCTAGCATTAAAACCCAGGAATTCCGACTTCCGGTTCAGTGCTCTCTCTAAAACCCATCAGCAGACAAGCCATTGTTATAAAGCCACTCAAAATAATGCCAAGAAAGATGACACTGCCATTTGTGTGTTGTGACTTGCTCCTTCACAGATAAACATTTCAGAAATCTGCACTTTTACCCCTCAGGCCAAGGCAAGACATGCAAGACATACAAGACCTTATAACCATTATCTGTGATGCCAAAGGCCTTAATGGCAAAATGTGTTCTGAGAATATTTGAATATTTTTAAAGATTTCACATTATGTGGAGGTTTGACTGACAAGGTCAGCAGACCATGAAAAGAGGGTCCATTCTAATCAGACCCAGAGACCTGCCTGAGTATCCAGTCTTGTGTGTGTCAACAGCACCTGTTGAGCTAAAAAAAAAAGTTGTGAGAAATGTTTTTGGCTTGTAAGAGAAAAATGAATGTGTGGTCATAAAATATCTCTATTTTATGGAGTCAGTTTTGATTTTCTCTTGCTCCTCCACTTCTTTTATTGTCCCAGATATGGTGCCAATAAACTTACTACAGTTTGTTCTGAGTCCGATATTGGGCTCATTAGCCAAAGTACTTCCTAATCAAATCATGCCTCTAAAATATAACACTAAAGGTCAATTTAAAAACATGTTTAGTTTATACTTTTCCTATCTGCCTTACCCTTGTCCTGATGCTTCAGTGTTTATAGAGGAGTCCATACTGGAAATAAAGTTGTCCTAAAGTTAATGTACTAACTTACCAGTTTGGTTTAACAAACCATTTGAATAATAATCACGACAATAACAACAATAATAACCACTATAGTTCATAGAGTTCTATATACATTGGCTTTATTAGCAAAAAGATGACTAAGATACAGTCCTCTGGCTTAAGAAATTCCAGACCAAGGGGAGTGAATGATCTGCACACAAAGACAGTACAGTGTGACAGCCAATGTGAGTACAAGATTTAAAATTTAAATCTAAAAGTAGTAATAAATAAAGGTAGTTTAGAGGAAGATGTGATCACCCCTGTCTGAGGGTGGTCCAGTGGTTGCTGGTAAATGTTTAACAATCTTCCTGGGGAAAAGCCCTGAGGTGTAGTTAGCTGATTTCCATTGGGTAAATGTTACCATGATGGCTGATTTTAAGCTACTCCCCAAAAGTCATGAAAAACAGATTTGGGAGGAGATGCATTGGCTTTTATAATTGGGTTTTTGTTGTCTGTGCAAGCTGACTCCAGCACACCACTGAGGTGTTCGGAAAATGTTCCAAGATAAGGTGACAATTGAACAGGGTTTTGAAAAGAATAGGAGTTCACCAGGTATTATAAGTGAGGAAGGGTATTCCAGGAGAAAATCCAATATACGATGGCATGGACATAAATTTGAAATAATAAAACATGAGAAGACACTCTCCCATCTTTTTGTTAAACTTACCTTGAATGTGACTGGATTAATGACAATGCCAATCAAGCATGTAGGGAATCACATCACTTTCATAAAAAGGATTATTTTTATAGTTGAATATTCTCTATCTCCATTAACACTCAATAAAAAATACCTGATATATGATAGTCACTTAATAAAAATTTTATTTCTTTCTTTCATTCTATAAAAGTATTTTCTGGATGAAAAGAAACTAGTAGTAGAATATTTGCAATCTCAGCTGCTGATAAATTTATAGAACAATAATTTAATTTAGTTTTTTTGTGAAAGTTTCAGGACAGTATAAATCAGACTAATAGTTTTTCCAAATTTCTGTTTTTAAGAGCAAAATAAAGTTTTTATGCCTCAGCATATACCCTGAAGTTTATTTATAATAGCAAAATTTTTTGAAAAGCCTAGAAGTCCAACAGTAGTGGAATGATTTGGTAAACTATGTGGTATATACATTCAAAAATCTATTACACAGGCATTAAAAATGACACATATAATAACTATGTAGTGATATAGAAGACTTTTTTATATAAAATTAAGTAGAAAAGAACAGGCCACAAAATTTTATTAATAGCAAGCACTAGAAAAAGACACAGGAAAGATACATGCTTAATTATTATCCATGGTGGTGTTTGAGGAAATGCTTAGTCAATTTCAAGGTTGGTTGTTGCAGATCAACCTCGTACTAATACAGTTGCAGCAAGGCAGTTAGTGGATTATTTCAAAAGCTGGTACTGGAATAACTATTAGGAAGGAAGCTATCTTTGTTAGAAAAACGCATCGATGAAGTATTTGTAGGTCAAAGATGGTGCTGGCTTCAGTAGTAGCCAAGAGAGCCAAGGTGATGGTTATACTCCTCTGAATGAGACAATGAGATTGATGCCTTTGGGCCTTTGAGAAGAAAAATACAAGGATAAAGAGAGGACAGAAAAGTGGGAGGGAGGGTGTGTGCAGGTAGAAAGAAGCCAACCACATGTGACATGACTGGCTTTACTTGGGGGTGAAGTGGCTCATAAAAGTTCCTCAATGCTTGTTGGGCTAAAAAGTATCTTAAGAACAGAAAAATCTAATGTCTAACCAGAACTTAAAGTTCAATTTGAAGTGGAGAGTACTACTAGATGTAAATCTCTCCTTTGTAAACCTTTAGTAAATCTACTACAATCAAATCTTCTGGCATTGTAGTTGTGGTGCATTTGGATGTGTGTGTATGTTTGCATGAAATCTAAGAAGGAGCTGAGTTTCATGTCTCTGTTGCAGTGGTACCAAATTGAGTCAGCATGGGCAGCACAGGGGTCTTTGACCCCTTCCTTGTGTGGCAGTCAGTCTTGGAGACTGAACTAAGTCAGTCTCATTGTCCCCATTTACCAGTGGTAACCAAAGCCTAGAGAAGTTAAGTTACTCACCCAGGGTCACACAGCAAAGAGTGGATTTGGAATTTGAACCCAGGTCCTCTGACTCCAGAATTCCTTAATCCTTATGCTATTCTGCATGTGGCCCTTCACTCCCAGCTTTCCACGGAGGGCTGGCCATGGTATGGTAGAACTCAAAAGCATCATGGTGATGGTAGTCTTCTCCTTGACTTGTCCAAGAACTCCATTTTCTTTTGAGGAGTGCTAGGGAAAGCAGGAAGAAATCAGGAACTTTTCTGGAGGCTCTGGGACAATTCCAGCAGGCCTTTAAAACCCCCAGAGTTACCCGGCGTGGACCATTTGTAATAGGCTCCAGCCCCTTGGGCTCCCAGTTCTGGTCACTTGAATGTTGGCTAGATCTAGGACTTTGATGATCCCTCTGGTTCTGCAGCCATGTGGACAAGGCCAGGTTAATGGTGCAGCGTTCCAGTTCGGTATGATTATGAAGCTATCTTGGAGAGGCTTTGTCACTTTGTTGTACTTAGTGTGCAGCAGAGGAATTGCAGAGCTGGCAAAACCTTATAGAGTACCTGTTCCCAGTCCCCTCATTTAGCAGCTGTGCATAAGGAAGCATGATGTTCTTGTGCACCACATCACCTTACTGTCAATGGCAACCTGGCTCGTTTGTATAGATGGCTCTAATGAGACTGAAATTGCACCAAGTGATGCATTTTGAGGAAAGGGTCAATCTGGTGACAGTTTCATACACAATACTTGTTTCTGGGGTGTGCAAATGTGACCCCCAAAGCATGAAAGTCAGTGCTTCTTTCTTTGCCTTATTTATCTGGGTAGCATACCTGCTTTCTCCTCTGGTGAAGTTAACCTTGTGCTGCCCTTAGCGGTGCAAAGTCTGTCCAGATTTGGAAAATCATTTATATTCCAGGAGGTTTTAAGCATCACCATTGTGATCACATAAGTCCTAAGATCCAAATCCTTTTCACTGTTCAAATATTAATTGGGAAAAATATAGCTACTTTGAGAGAAGGGATTGAGTGTGTGTGTGAAAAGGAATATACTATTCTTTATTCATTGTGAACATGTCTCTGACTCCCCGGGAAAGACTGGTGAAGTGCCTTTTTATAGTAGGACTGATTTACAGGGGATCATTTATTTTCTCCTTTCCAGTGCCAAATGTGGTTGTAAGCTTTTCTGAGCTTGACAATCAAGTTTGAACAAATGGGGAAGAGAGAGTATTTATCTGCAAAGAATATTTCTCTATATGAAGAAAATAAAATTCATGGAGAGGCAATTATAATGGAGAAGTGACAGTCATTGAAAATAATTCTTAATGATTAATAAATGATGAAAGAGCTCTTAATGATTTCTGTTTTCATATTCTGTTAGGAAATAAATTGTTCTATATGCTGCAGATTTGCTCCATTGATATTTAGTAAAGCAAAGCTAGTTTTCATTCCTTTTTTGCTACAGCACTTACCATTTAACACTTATCATTTAATGACTTTGAAGTCTCTCTGTGAATAAAAATACATCTTTATTAAGTATACAGTACTGTTCAATGCTATACATTTATTCATATCATTGAGCTAACAGTGTGTGTCAATAGATAAAGGAGAATATATTGCATATATGTTTATGTACAGATATACAGATTTGAAGAAGAAAAGGAATGCACACACAAGATGCTTAATAAGCAAGTAGAGGCCCTCAGATATGAAGATGGCAATATAAGACATCAATTTTGCTCTTCTAGAGGACGCAGATGCTGGGCTAGACAGAGGGCACATCAGGGCACTGAATGCAGAACTCCTTATACTTAAAATCTCACGAGCTCAGCTTATAATGTTCCCCTACTCCACCTCCCACAGTGTCGGGGACAGAATAGTTCCACTATCTTTACACTGAATATATACGGAGAACATTAAAAGGTGACTCTGCTGAGAAGAATTTGAAGTCACCATTTGGTGCCCAACCATAAAATTGTCTCCCATTATATTAGTTACCTATTTCTGCAGATCCAATGATCCTAAAACATAGTGTCTGAAAACAACAAACATTTGTTATTTCACAGTTCCTTTGGGCCCCAAATCCAGGTGCAGCTTGGCCAGGTGCCTCTCTGACTCAGGGTGTCTACAAGGCTGCAATTGCTGTACAGCATCGCTTCTGCTGTATTCCATTCTTCGAGCTGTTGTCCGGGGCTGTGCTCATCTCAAGGCTCGAGTGGAAGCGGCTGGGCCTCCTTCATGCTCAGTCACACGGCTGTTGGCAGGTCTCAGGTCCTTCCTGCCTGTGGGCAGAGACATCAGTTCCTCCTTACATGCAGCCCTCATCGTGGGGCAGCTTACCACAAGGCAGCCCCCCACCAGCTTCACCTAGAGCTGGGAGCAAGCCAGGAGAGGGTGAGCATCCAGACCAGAAGCCACAGTCTCTGTCAATCTAACCTTGGATGTGGCATCTCATCGCTTTTGCTGTATTCTATTCTTCGAGGTGAGTTATCAGGTTCAGTACACAGTCAGGAGGAGTAGATTACAGAAGGGCACGAAGACCAGGAGGTGGGGATAGTTGGGGACCATCTCAGAGGGTGCCTAGTATGCCCATGGACACACCTCTTGCTTAATGTGATGAAGTAGGGGATTGGTCACCCAAAATCACATAGCAGGGGAGCTCACGGAGGGAACTGGAGGCCCAGAAGCACCATCGGATCCTGCTTTGTGAGCTCCTCATCATTTTGGCCTCTGAGACGTTCCAAGTGAAGCAAATGTGGGATTTAGATGAAGCTACTGCAACTGATGTGCCCAGCCGTTGGCTCTTACTCCAACTCAGAAGGTCATGTCAAGGGGGGGGGCGGGCAGCCACCATGCAGGGAGTCAGGCAATGGTGCATCGTACTCTCAGTGGTAGTGGTTGGGCAACAGGCCACACAGCTTTGAAAAGTCTCCTAACATAGGGCCACGCCACTGAAAGTCCTTCCTGGCCCCTGGAAATCAGAAGCACTAACTTGTAGATAAATCTATAGTTATAGCCTATAACTGCAAACAGAAAGTCTTTCTTTGCAAAACTGACTAATTTTATGGAGACCAGACCCTTGGATTTACTTACTGGCACCATTTTAAGGCAGCAGAGCAGAGGGGCTGGAAATGAGTTGGGTTTGAGCACAGACTTATTAACTGGGTAAATGTAGGTAAGTCAAGCAACCTCACAAAGTCTCACTTTTATCTCCTGTAAAATGGGGACTACATCAGTTTTGTCCTCCCAGTAAACTTTGGTGCCATCTGTGATGATTTATGTAAATTAGCCCTTATTGCTGTGGTTATTAGAGTACGACTGTGGGAAATGCATTTCCCACTCCCCAATGTTTAGTGGAAAGAATGAGATTTTTACCCTAATCCCCAGGAATAAAAAGATAGGAGGAGCGTCTTTTTTCTACCTTCTCTCTGTCCCCTCCACTCCCTCCCTCCTGGAAGAGGAGTGATTTCTGATACATGATGGTGAGAATAACTGAGCAGGCTCAGTCTTTGGCTCTCACCTCTGCAGAGGGAGTGTGTTTTCATTTGCTTTCCACTATGTTGAAAGCTCATTTAGGCAGATTCTGCCCTGTTCTGGGGGAGCCAGACAGTTTTATGTGGATAAGTTCTTTTTTATCTGGGGGGCCGGTATTCAAGAAGCCTAATGCGATCACATTGTCTAATCTAGCCATTATCAGTAATAAGCTTGCTAGTTTGATCTTTATCTATCCGTATTTTTCAATGAATTTCACATAGATGGAAGTAGTGGCATTACTATTGTTTAGTCAGTTGTGCACACTAGCCCAGATGCTTGTGAAGATAAAGACGAAGGTGAGAATATCCATCCATCTATTTGGAACAAATTTAACCTTTTTCTGTTTCTCTGGAGAGCTCTTGTACTTTTGTGGTTGACTCAGGCCAGATTTGGGGATTGGATTACCCAGGAGGCACTTTTCTCTGTTTTCAGTCTGGGGTGTATAGAAGAGGGCCGACTCCTGAAGGGCGGTGGTGTTACTGCAAGCCCCAGGGGCTTCCCAGGCGGGGCTGCCCTCCTCCCAGGCTGTGGGAGAGCAGCCGGGTGAGGACGCATCTGACTCCTGTCCCCGAGAGGAGCTTCATCAGGAGGTGCAGCCGGGCAGGTGGCCAAAAGTACTTGATCATTAAATCTTCCAGCTCCTGGTTTCTCAAATAAGAGTCTTTTACATACTGAATCATCTCATCGTCTGTGAGCAAGCTGTCATTTCACTCCTGCTTTGTGGAAAAAATTTTTTTTCTAAAATTAGTCATCCATGTTTGTCATAATTATAATTACAGCATCACCAAAAAGCCACACCTGACACTGATGGAGATTATCGCTGATGGCTTTAGAATACCCCTACTCCCATTTTTCACAGTAAAACAGGAAAGGAAAATAAAAACAGTGAAATTAAAGACTAAGAATTTAAGATTCACATTGGATGGCTTTAGCATGTCTCTGCTAAAAACTACAGAGAAATTCATTTTTACCTTTTAAAGATCCACAAAATTCAGAGGGACTTTATGAGGATAAAATGAGATAAAATATGTGAAGCACGGTGTCAGGCAGCCAGAGCAAGTTTTCAGTAAATAATAATAACAGTATCAACAGAATGATCATTTACAAATGTTACAAAAATGGCAACCTACAAAGGCTGTAGGAAGATTCTATGTTGGAGCCTGTTCTGAAGGGGCCTTTTAGGATATGTTTCATATCCATAGACATCTGAGTAGCAATGATTCTCACCGAAGTCTAAGCAGTGTTTCAAAAACTAGTGTTCTGAGAACAGTATTTTAGGATATGAACAGAGATGGCTTGAATTAACAAATGAAAGCATTCCATGGTCAGACAAGTTTGTGACAATCTGCATCCTAGCTGCTCCCTCTCGTTAGAGATTCACAGTGCATGTTTGGTTTTTGTAGCCCTTAAGAAGTCCCCTAGGAAAGAAACCGATTCCTTTTGTTTAACTGATTCCCAAACTAAGGCTAGGCTGTCCATTCTCCACACTGTCACCAGAGGCATCTTTGCAAAGGCAAATAGTACCCTCCTGCCTCCCTGCTCAAAGCCCTTCGACAGCTCTCCATTGCTGTCAGGATAAAGTACGACCTCTTCCTCATGGCCCACGTGACTCCATCCGTGCAGCCTGGTCCCCCGGTCTCAGCCTCACTTCACTTGGCATCGTCCTTCACTCTTGGCATTGCCATCCTGATCCCTGGACGTGCCATGGCCCTTCCTTCCATAGGGCTCTTACCTCTTCCCTCAGTGTGGAGAATTTCCCTTGTCCCCCTTTGCATGTTGACCTATGACCCCTCCTCATGCTCACCTGGCACTGTTGTCACTTCTTCAGTCATCTGGTCATAACAGTGTTGGACTTCCCAGAACTCATGGCTGGGTTGTTTACTTCCTGCCTCCTCCACCCCAATACAGTACGATTGGTGAGGGCGACCCTTCCTCCAAAATTCTGCCAAGTATTCGGGAGCAACATGGGCAGCCTACAGGGCCCATGTTATGTATCAGGGGGCTGGACCGGTGAGGTACTATTTATGTGGTTTTTATCTTGTTTACTCTTATCAAGATGTATTGTTTCAAAATGTTTTCATCCTGGGAAACACGGGAGTATAAGGTAGAATGTGATAAGGGTGGCTCTCTGCGTCTTACAGGGAAGAGATACATCTCAAGATGGTCATGAAAATCCACACAGCTCAGGTGTTCTCTGCAAGGCAGACAATGCTAGCAGTTCAGTATTTACTCAGTTCACACTCAGAGCAGCTCTACGAGGTTTTGCAAATGAGGAAACCAAGACAGAGGTAAAACCTCTAATGGCACACTTCTTGTAAATGGAGGAGCTGTCTTAACCCAGGCAGCGTGATTTCAGAACCTGCCATGTTGAGAGTAGGAACGGCTTCCCAGAAGAGGTGGATCTTGAAAATTAGATAGGATTTGGGTATTGGGGGACTGGCAGTAGTTGGGAGGGGAGGATATGGAAGGGGAAGGCAAAGGCCAAATGTTGGAAGGGGTAGGGCACAGGATCCTGAGTTCAGCTGGAGTGGAGAGGCAGGAAGAAGGGTGGAAAGAAATTATGCTGGGATGGCAGGCTGGGGCCAGAACCTTGGTTGCTATGTTGAAAAGCATCGAATCTGTTTCATAAGCTGCAATGAGTTAGCAAAGGTTTTCATTCAGGGCTGTGCATATTGGGGTTAAGCTTGACTGTGTCAGAAGGATGTAGAATCAGTGTGACAATATATCCAGGCTAGATTGGATTATACCTGTTGTCCTGAGGTAATTGTTAATAGTGCCTGCTTTCTCTCTTGAAAGTGTCCTGGTTTAAGTGAGAAATTCAATGGTTACCCTATGGAGAAGGGTTGGCAGCCGGCAAAGGCTACAGGCTGGGAAGGGAGGTTGTTGCAAGCCCCCTGTGAGAGACAGGGGGCTTTGGACTAAGGGAGGGCTTTATAGAGAGAGAATAAGCTGGATTCAAGGAATATGGCTGCAACAGGGTGATGGTATTTAACAAATACTTGGATATTTAGGAGCAAGGGAGACTGAGGAACCACAGGTGATTGGGGGGTTTTGTGTGGCTGGCCAGGTGGACAGGAATTCTTGTAACAGAATTCGGGAGCACAGGGACAGCAGCAGGTTTGGGATGGACAGGTGGGTGATGGCTCTGCTCACGGGGGAATCAGGTAGAGACATCAAACAGAAAGCCGACCCAGGGAACCTGGGAGAAGGGTCTCAGGACTGAAGACTCAAGTTTGGGGATGATTTCACAGAAATAGTCAAAATCATGAGAGTGGTTGAGAGTCAATCCTACCTAGTTTCTTTATGTATGCATGTGTGTGTGCACTTATTAACATTTCTCCTACTACTTAGAAAAATGGGTTTCGCGTGGCTTAAGACAATGACCAGTAAAACCCAAACCATTCAAACTAGAGAGAAGAGGTAAATAATGAAGGGAAAAGGGAAGAAGAAGGTTTGCTGTAGTTGCTGAAAATATGGTAGAAAAAAAGAGGACCAAGAATAGAACAGGCAGAAGCTCTTAGAGTGGGGGTGTGGGTGGGGTGTAGGGTGGGGAAGCAGCTGAAGTTCTTGCAAACTCCTATTTACCACCACTCTCACTGCCAGTCTTTCTCCCTAGCTCTGGAACTGCTCCAGGTTTTTCTCTTCCTTCCCCCACGCTCCCTCTGGAAGCCAGGCCCCCGGATAAGCTTGCTGAAGGCCCACTCCCCTCTTTAGGACACAGAAGTGCCACTCTGATCTGTGACTCTGACCACAGCACACACGGAGGAGCAGTGGAGAGTGGGGACAACGACCCCCAGTGAAAAACAGAGATCAGGCACCCAGGGGTACAGCAGCATTTGAAGGGCATTGCTTTTAATCTTTTAATTCTTGTTTTATGTCTGTTTTGTGGCTCTGCATTCCCTGTAGTGACTGGCAATCCCGTGGAACGCCTCAGCCGGAAGCCATGGCGCTAAACTGCAACGTGGTTTTGTTACAGAGTGGCCAGTGGGTGACTCTGCTGACCTGAAAACTTCTCTCACTGTTCTCCCTGCCTCCTCCCTGGCCTCCTGGTCCTTTCCCTCTCTCTTGCTCTCTCCCTAGACCTGTGGAGGGAATGTGCTTTAATGGATTAGACCTTGTATGTTCTGTGTGCCTTCACTTTCTTCGCAGTTTTCATAGCATCTCCCCAAAGAAGAGGGAATGTATGGCCTACTGAAAAGTGCCTAATAATCTTCTTCATGATTATGGGGTTGAGATTTTCTGCCTAAATGTCTTCAGGCTCTGTTTGTGTCCTGGCCGGCACTTACAGCAACACAGTGCCCTTTGAAAGATTGAAGTTGCAAGTTCTCCTAAAGTCTCCTTGGAGTTTTGGGTTTTGCAAAAGAGGTTAGATCCAGCTCAGCACTGCCAGCTAAGAGGAAAATGGAGCACCAGCCCCAGCTCCAAGAGCCAGAGACTAGAGTTCCTGATTTCAACCCAAGGACTCAGGAGCTTACAATCTACCCAGGAGTGGTGGAAGTTCTATTTCAAAGAGCCCTCAAAAGGAGCATGTTGCTTAAGCCAAAGGTCAAAGCTAATCTCAATTCAAAAACAAAAACACAAAAAACCACAAACCACTCTTTCAGGAATTGTTTGTGTTTTTGATTTTAAAAAAGTCAAAATTTTTCTGACCTATATTTTCCCATTCCAAATTTTTATTTTATTAGCTGACTACTGTTTTCTTAACCTACATGCAGATCATGTTGACAAAACTGGAAGACAGCAGAGCCTTCTAGAGCCCCCATGGGCTGTAAATCTCTTCCAAAGTCTGCAGTCTGTAAGCACTTTGGCAAGCGTCTGATTTAACAAAAACTAAAGAGAGTTTGAAAGTGCCTGTATTGTGCCAATAATTTTGTTTCCCAGGTAAGGACTGAGGCAAAGGATTGCTTTTCTTTTCGCAAGGGAATCCACACGTCAGTATCCTCCAGCTCAGTGGTTAATGGAAGTAAAAGGGAAGGCCTTCAGCTCCTTCTGCCATCGGAGTTCACAGTGGTTGTAGGGAAAACACAGACACTCATCAGATTTGGGAAATTCAAGGGACAGAAACATGTGATTTCCTTTGCAACCACATCTTTTCTGTGCTCACTCTCATCCATCTGCTGCCGTCACCTGCCTACTGATTGGGAGTTAATTTCGGCCTTGCTGTTACTTTCTAAAAGCTATCAATTCTTCTGACACTTGATAATGTCATGATGATATGGCATCCAAGGTCAAGGCTCATCAATATCCCAAAATATACCACTAGGGGGTCATTAATAATAATGAAAATAATAATGGAAAAGTCCTGAAATATTCATTGGTCTTTAGCCTGGTTTCTTTTAGGCTCTTTTGATATCTTTCATAATTTAAGACCCATTAGTTTTTTGTTAATCCCAACATAAATTGGGAGCCAACTTCTTATATTTGCAAGAGACCTAGAAGTAAAGTCCAAGGATTGGATTCTAATCCTGGTGTGACCTTGGATAAATTCATTCACCACCATGTTCCTCAGTTTCCTCACCGATATAAGAGAATATATTTTTCATACCTACTGCACAAGGTATTGAATTAAAAGTACTTTGGCAGAGATAAAAACCACATATAAGAGTGTTGGATTATTATTGCCCTTTCTTGTCTTATTCTGATATTCCAATATCAGACATAAGCTGAGTCAGTTTCTTCCAGCAGGGGAGGAAGCACTGAGCAAATGCGCTTCTCCCAGCCTGTAGGCTGGGGCCTGGGAGGGGCTTCTGCTGATGGGCGATGATTGACAGGAACCAAGCACAAACAGAGGCCCCTTAAATTCCACTGAACTTTCTACAGCTCTCCCTTTACATTCCTTTCTGTGATGATATTTAATACATCTTAACAATCATGTCAAGATATTTGGTTCAAACATTTTGAGAAGGCATCAATTTGGAGAAGGTGCTCAAGGCAAGCAGCTGTCCTTTTGCTTCAAACCAATCCTCCCCCTGGCTTTGTCACTGTGATCCATCCTTGCCTCTGGATCATATGTGAACAGAAGGTCCTCGCGAAAATGCATAGCTACGAAGGGGTGATGACCCTCACCCAACCAGGAGGACCCAGGACATGAAGTTGCAGGTAACCAAGTGAAGTTGAATTTACCAGTCAAGGAGTTTCTAGCAGCCAGATGTTTACATGGGTCAAATCTGCTTTGAGGAGAGAGAAAATAGAGAACCAGGGATGGAAGGTGGATGATAGAGGATTGGAGATATGGCTTTAATAGGATAAAAGAGGTGGAGGGCAACAAACACAAGGCTTAGACCTGCAAGTGGAGTCCCCCTCTGAGAGAAGGGAGAGACTAGGAAGAGAGGAGAGAGGGAAGATCTTTGATCTTTGAGAGTTTCATAGGCCAGGTGGGATGGAAAGTTATGTTTTATTATTATTATTCTCATCATTGTTATTTTGGCCAGTTTCAATGAGTGGTTGTAGAGCAATGAAAAGTCTTCAGAATTGCACATCCGATTATTGAAATCACAAGCAAATGGCATCATTCAAAGCCAATGAGGTCATGATATTCTGCTGGTACCTGCAGCTGTCTGTTAGCATCTTTGCAACTGCCTGATTCAAAAGAAACTAAAGAGATTTTGCAAATGCCCATATTGTTGCAACAATTTTATTTGTCTCCCAGCTAGGATCGAGATAAAGCTTGTTGTTTGGTATAATGAATCTATGTCAAATCCATTCTCCACATGCCCTTTTCATGTTCTGCAATAAAAAGCAAATGAACAGGTATTTGTATTTTGCAATCATAAAGGTGATAGCTTTAAAAATTATTAAAATCCCTGAATTTATGTAACAAACGGATATAATGAATGTAAATTTAGATGGAAGGGGAGAGAAATGAATGTTATGTTATATAGATATTACGCTTCTGTTAATGAAGATATAGTACTTACTGGCATTCTGTGACTTGCAAAATTTATTTGTCTCCTAGATCACTCTCAAGAAAGCTTCATAAGTTTTTTTCTTCATTTTCACTTCTAACAGAGCTAATTATCAAAATTATACATTGTGCTCATTTCCAGGGCTTCATGGACTATATTTTGTTCACTCTCACTCCATTCTTATGTGTAATAAGAATAAAACATATATACACAATATAAAAATTGGTCAACATAACAACAAAACCATTATATATTTCTATATTTGAAGAACAAACTGACACTATGATCCAAAGTAGACATCTCTCTTCAGTTGGTCATTATAGGTCTAAAGAAAAAAAACAACAACACAACAACAAACTAGACATCTCTGCAGACTCAGGTGGAAGGGGCAAAATGGCTGCCGTTGTGCCGTGGGGTGATACCGAGGGTAACCGTCACTGGTGACTGAACACATGTCTGCTGGCCGGGCCCTCTGCTGGGCACATTTTACACTTTGCCTTGAATACTCATAACAGTCCTGCAAGGTTAGCATTATTCCCACCCACTCCCTTCCCTCATTTTAAAGATGGAGAAACTGAGGCCCCAAAAGAATCTAAAGTCATTGTCCCAAGGGCAGAACAAGCGGCCAATCAGAATTTAAACGAAGTCTGAATCCAAATTCTTTTTACCACATGCCTTTGCCTCTTAGTAGAGGGAATACTGAGAATACTGATTCTCCTAAATTTTTTCTTAATTCAATAGGTTATAGCCTATTGAATAGGGAATATATATAGGCCCATGTGTTTTGTATGATAAAGTTCTTGAGCCAGTATTACTTAAAGGAAAAGAAACCCATTTTTGGAAGAAAGATATGAAATCCAAAGATAATCTTCTTGTGCTCCTTATCTTGTAAATTGAATGAGTGCATCACACTGAGAGGTTTAACTGTGGAGTTCTGGGGCTTATGACAGAGCCAGGTGGTAGACACTAAGTTGCTTCAACATCATACTCTCAACTTCTCTCCAAGTTCTGTGATGTTATGAATGGTGTTATAGTGAGAACGACATCAACAGAAGAATTCATTCTGCTTGTACATTGTACTTCCATCAATTATCTCATGTGATCCTCACACATGCACACAAAACCAAAGTGCCAGTAAAGACAAGTGTTAGTTTTAGAGGTGCAGAGAGTCTCAGTGACTTGCTCTATGTCCCAAACACAGCAGGTGGTGGTAACAGGACCGTCCATCTGTGACTTGGGAGGGCAGATCCAGAGCTTCCCTGCCTTCCTCTGCTGCCCTGGGGCTCCCCAGAGCAACTAAGTCCTTGGCTTTTGCCTACGATGTAGGGTGAGTTTTCAAAGCTGGCAGGGAAAGTGTCTAATTCCTCCCTCATCATCTCCTGTGAAGGGTGGGCAGTGCTGGCTACACCAAGGGAACATGGAGTCCCCAGGACTGGAATTTTGCTGCAGAATTTTTAACATTGAACATCTGGAGCTGGTAACTAAGTGAAATCGATTCGTGGTGTAAGTATCTTGTCCTTATTAAAAGCATATAAGATATTATCTATTCAGAACGAATGAGGGCATAGTTAATTTTTCAGAACTATGTTAAAAGAATTTTTCTAGTTTCTTTCCAACTCTCTTCTTTTGGCTCAATTCTGACACATTCAGTTGGGTTGGCTCTGGAGGAACATCAAGCATTTTACATCATTTTTTACAGAATTTTTTAAAAAAGGCTTTAGGATGAATGTGTCTTTTGACACTTTTCTCAATCTGCTTCCTGATATTTGTGGTAGACATTCTATCTCTGCCCTTATTTTTCTAAAACCTTTGGTATGAGTCTCTTAAAACATCATTAGCCAGTTCTTATGCATTATTCCAAGTAAAGCCACTTAGAAATTCTCCATTGAAGTGAATAGTCTTGTGATTTCTTTCTCATTAAAGCTTTATAAGCTAAAACTACAACAGGTAGTAAACAGCATAATTTTCTGGACAGTCATAATTTTTATCTGGATTTCAAATGCAAAAAAGGAAACAAACATTTTTGAAAAGGTATAACATTTGTTTGCCTTCAACTCTCCAAACCGAGACTTAACAAGATCAAAGTCATTGACTTTGGTTTCTGACTTTGGTTTTCATTTGGAAACACTATATAAACTACCCAGCAATCAAACTTTATATAATATAATTTCCGCTATTTAAATTTAAGTTTTGTGTTCTATAATTCCTCCGAAAACCTCAAACCAAAATCTTTTTCCATGGAGTTTTTCTCTTATAATTTTCTTCCTATAACTTAAACATATAGAAATGTGGCTTAAATGAATTATATTTCTTTTTGAAGCAGCCAATGGATGGAGTCACCCATCCACACACCATCTGGATGGAAATTTCAGATACTTACCCTTCCTCCATGTCTCTCACTGCCTGCATCCAGTTAGTAACCAAACTTGCAAATTCTAACTCAGAAATTCCTCTCTTTTTCTTCCTCCCTGCCAAAGTCTCAGCGCAGGTCTCACCTCCTTTTGCTTGCACTGTTTCCATCAGCTTCCTCTCTGCACTTCATGTCTTTGCTATCATCTTAGTTTAAATTGCCCACTATGCTCCACCCGATTATTAATCCTTAGACATAAAACAATGACAAGCACAACCGAAACAACCTCACATTTGATGACTTTCTGATTCAAAAACCTCCAAAATCTTGAACTTGTAGACAAGACCATCTATATTTAGACTATGGCCTCGTCCTCCTTCTCATATCTTATTGCCCACTCACTCCATGGCTTTATGCCCCAACTGCGTTCATTTTCTTCCCCAAGTACATACACTTTCTTAAATCTGTACTTTTGCATGTCCTGACTCCTCTTTCCCCAACATCCCTACTTCCAAAAAGGAAAAAGAAATCACCCCTCTGTGAAACTCGTCCAGTGCTGGGGCCAGCCATGCACTCTTGCCTGGATTCTCAGAGCACTTTGCTCATAATTCTGGCATTAAGCATTCAATCTTGTCTTGTTTTCTCTATGTTTTCTTGCATGTTCTTCTTTCCCACAAAACTGAACATTAAGAGGGAGCACACGTGTTATCCCAGCTTTTCCTGGATGTCAGTATTTAGCATACCACCTTCGCAATTTCTGCCATACCTGACTCCAGTGGAAACCAAGATGTTTCAGTGAGTGGCTGAAAATGAATATTGCAAAATGCAGAAAAAGTCAGTATTTATATCACACACACTGGGCACATTTCCAAACAGTATGGATGCCAGACATCTTTCAGTATTGGGGGGCGAGGATGGGAACCAGCAGACCAAATGATGCGGAGCTGAGATGGAACATGATAGAGATAAGAGAGGAAGGGAGAGTGTGAAAGAGACCTCCCATCATGATGGAACCCTGGGTCCAGTTGTGCGTGATGTACCACTTCTGCCTTTTCAAGCATAAAGTCCAGTTGTGACAGAAATTGCTGCGTGTTCACCAAAACCCATTTCTTCTTCCTCTGGTGCACACGGATAAATGCTAGTTCCCAGGTTCTTGTAGTTAGGTGTGGTCTGTGCTTTCTCACCAAATGTGGCTGAAGCACATACGACCTATTTCCAGGCCTAGCCCATAAACACATCCCATGAGGACTCTTGGATTTCCTTTCATTGGTTAGGAGGCTGAAGACTTGGAGAAGGGTAGATCCTGCAACCATCTGGCCAGGAATGTCACCATTAAACAGTGGCATGTGCAAAGAAGAAGTGTTTATTGTGTTAAGGCACTGAGATTTGGGGATTTAACTATTTACGCAACTAGTGATTAATACCTTAAGTAATCCAACTAGAAACTAACTTTTTATCACTAAAGGCAAGTTAGGTTATATTTTGGTCATGTGCCACCAGAAGAATCCCCACTTACATTTGGCCACTTGAGTGCGATTAATGTAGGGAGTGGCAGTGTTGCAGTGGGAAAATACTGGACTTAAAATCAGACTACCCAAGTTTCTTGTCATTGCCTTATTAATGTTATAATTTTCATCAAGTATATTTTGCATTTACATTTGCAAGCTGATTTACTTTCTTGGGTTTGACTTTTACCGTGACTTTTTAGCTAATCTAATCTCTATTTCCATTACTTGATTCCTCCTGCTTCCACAGTGGCACTATGAAATTTATTGGTTATTTGAACAAACCATCAGGCCAGTGATTGCATTACATGGTCTTTCTATTTAGTAATTGTTTTCTTTCTAGGTACGTGGAAAAGTCCTGAAAATAATCTTAAGGACCTCTTCTCAGACAAAAAACATTTTAAAAGATTATTCTGGAAATTTTCAAGCATACACAAAAGTAGAGAGAAGAGCATAACAAGCTGCCATGTTGCCATCACCAACCTTCAAACATTATCACACGACATTTTGCCTATTTTATCTCTTCTATTCTCTGTTCCCCTCCCTACTTTTTTTTCACTGCTGGAGTATTTTCAAGCAATTTCCAAGCATAAAGTCATTTCATCCCTATATTTTTCAGTGTGTATGTGTGTGTATATATGTGTATGTATATATTTATTGTATATGTACATGTATAAAGTTTTTATGTCCTTAACAGATAAGGACTTTTTAAAAACATAAGTACAATGTCATTATGACATCTCAC
This sequence comes from Lemur catta, assembly GCF_020740605.2. Taxonomy (NCBI): domain Eukaryota; kingdom Metazoa; phylum Chordata; class Mammalia; order Primates; family Lemuridae; genus Lemur; species Lemur catta. The sequence continues at coordinate 25,652,318 of NC_059133.1, forward strand.
AAAATGGCAACAATTCCTCAATAACATCTAATACTCATTCCACTTTAAATTTCCTCAATTATCTTAAAAATGTTGGTTTGGTTTTGATCAGCATCCAAAAAATATCCATATATTGCATTTGGTAGGAGTATATTTTGAGTTTTTTCTAATTTATAAGTGATCAGTTAGCTTTAGCTGTTAGAAAGCTAAGTGGCTTAAATCAACAACACGTTATTTAGTGCAAAAATCTGTGGTTTGGCTATTTGGGCTGGGCTCAGATGTGATTAGGTGCTGGGCCAGCTCAAGTCTGGCTGGTGTGTAGTGGTGAGGGGGGCTCCCCTAAGATGGTTCATCTTTGCTCTCTGTGGTCTCTCATCTCCCAGGAGGCTACCCTGGGTTTGCTCACATGGTGCCATGTTTCCTTCAGCAGCAAGTGAGAAACCCTGAAAGGCCTCTTAAAGCTGGGCTTGAGCTGCATGTACTGCTTTGTCATGTTCTGTTGGCCAAAGATGTCACAAGGCCAACTCCACCTTTTGAGGGGGGAATTTGCAAAGCCATATTGCAAAGGACATATCTATACAAGAGCATTTTAGCAATCTACCACCGTCACCTTCCCAATGTGTTTGAACTTCCATAACCCTTAAAACCTGTCAAAGACTACATGTCTCCTAAAGCTTGTATTTTAAATTTAAACTATTCTTAAATGACTATAAATTGATCACTTGCAAATTTTTTTAAAAAATTACTTACCCAATGCCAACAGAAAAACTTGCAAATTTTTAAGAAACATTGGATCAGAAGCCATAAGATAATTTTGTTCTTGTATAAAAATTTTTATCTCAAGTTTCCTTCAAATGGTAAGTTTAATTCATGAAGACATCGATTTCAATGTCTGAAAGAATTTCGTACCATATATAACTAGAGCATAATAAAAAGTTTTGAATCATTTTAATTTCAGCATGTAAAGTAGTAGATGTTTTGTTTTGTTTCTCTTTCCAGAACATTACCAAATGCATGAAAACCACTGGATGAGCACTCTATTCTCTGGTTCATGGCAATAATTTAATAGGAGTCAAAGAAAGCTACTTATAGAAGCTATCTATAGACTGAAGGCTTAATTTATGTGGTAATTTCTACCAAATACTTTGCAATAAAGAAAAACTATGAACTGTTAAAGATCTTGACAGGTCAACTTGCTTTGGTAGTAAAGGGAGGTGATGAGAAGGTTGATAAAACAGCTATAAATCTTCACTGAACATACAGCTTTAATTGTCTGGCATTAAACTTACAGGCTTTAGCTGTGATGGGCTGGAGCCAGCTTGTACCAGCTTGTGAGAGCCATTGTACTTGTATCTTTCTAATTCCATGTTCAGTAAAATCACATTGGCAGCTTAACGTTGGCCAGAGGGGGAGTATTTACACCATGGAAATTGGCAAATGCTATAAATCATGATCTCATTTTTTTTTTTTTGGACAGTCAATTGTTAAACATTCACAGCAAACTCTGGCCTTTACCCATGTAAAAAATGACGACAGGTACCATTTCCTAGGAATATTTAAAGAAGGTTTCCTTTGCGATGAAGGACAGTCATGGTAGAAGAGAGGAGGGCTTCCCGTGGTATCTTTTCCATTAATCTGTGTCTCCAGATTGCTGGTAGCCTACTTAGGTATGAGCAAAGATTGAGAAATGGGAAGAAGCAGAGACAGAAAAAGGTACAGGAAGTGTGCCTGGTCCTTTGCTTATTCTATCGACTCTGACTTTTATCAGGCTCAAGCCAGATATGCATGCTCTTTAGTTTGTTTCTAAGTGCTTCTGTTAGCAAGAAAGAAAGAAATTGAAGCAGCTCTTTCTACATTATGGCATTCTGCCACTTGCCATTCAGTCCTGGTCCCTTGCCTGCCATGGTGTTTCTCATCTGTAGATCAGAGATGGGACACCTGTTTCTCCCCATTGTGCAAGTAGTTATAGTTAATGCCAGGTTGCCTCTTCCTGTAGAGTAAGAAATGGAATAGAATGAGATTACTCAGAAGTTTATTCAGAAGAGTCTCCCTGAAGAGGGCTGTCTGTGGAGAAGGAGAAGGAGAAAATTCGGAAGCTATCAGATGAGACCTTGATACTGAAAGTGCAGTTCGTGGAACAGCAGCATCTGTGTCACCTGGGAACCTGTCAGAAATGCAAAATCTCAGGTCCAGACCTACTGCATCAAAATCTTCATTTTAACAAGAATTCCAGGCAATTTTTATGCACATGATAGTTTGAGAATGATCTAAGTGATGGCTTGTTCCTGGGACCAGAGAAATACCCACGTTTTTTGTGCAGCGCACATTTTAATCTAATTTATAGCTTTGTTTTGTTTCCCAGTCTTTGTTTTTCCACTTTTAGATTCCCATTTAAGCTTTACACTTAGCAAACAGCTTGGCCTTTCCAAGAAAAACATTTACATAATTCTTATACTAGAAAAATGCACATTGATTTGCTTAAAATAGTGACATACCTACATTGGGAGTACGGGAGAAGTGGGCATTAACTCCCCATCCATAATGGCAGCAATCAATAGGTAGAAAATGTAAAAATCAAGAAATAGCAATATCAGCATATTATTTAGGGATATGAAGTTAATTACTGGATTAAAAAATAGCGAAATGATTTAAAGTGGCTGCCTCCGGGAAGTAGACCTATTTTTTTCTACTCTGTCTGTTTGGACTATTTATTTTTTAAAGAATGTGTATATGTATTATTTTTATATCATTTAAGGATATTATGCAATCTTGTGTTTTATGCATTCTAAGAACAAGGTGGAATATAAACAAGCAAGCAAAAAAAAAAAAGACCCAAAAATCTTTCCCAGGGAGGACAAGCAGCGTGTAATGGTGACTAAAATAACAAATGCTGTGGTTTATGCAAGGAAAAATACGCACATATAGTAACTAGGAGAAGAAATGAGCTGTTCACATCAGCGAAGACCTTATATTGGGAACCTGACATATAAAGGATGAGAAAGGGAAAAAAGCAGAGGGCTGCTGGGAGCAAGAGTAGAGATAGAGAAATCATATGAGGTTGTGGTAGGATAACATTAAGGCGAGAAGGATATCGGAAGAGCTATTCTCAGAGAGGTTTCCCCCCAGTGATTTATCTGCCAGAGATGTAAGCTCTAAGAGGTGGAAATTATGACATTTGGGAAAAGAAACCACAGAACGGGAATGGATCTTAAAATTCTTTAAGGCAGTTTTCAAACTTCGTTTTAGCCATTGACGTTTCTTTACCCTCAGCTGGATCCTACTCTGAACTCTGAGGTACTAAAACATAAGCCAGCGGAGCTGCAGTAGTTGAAGGAGAGAGTGGAGGGCCTAGAGCCTGGTCCCAGGAACCTCTATCTTGCCTTCAAGGTGCTCTGACTTCCAAGGGACATAAGCAGAAAGGAGACTACGCTGCAGCTCAGAAACATTCCTTATCTTACTAAGGCTTGAGGACACCAATGTGATTTGCTAACGGTCATTTATAAGGCCAATGGCAAAGTCAAGTATTGACCTCAATTTTCTCAAGTCGTAGTTCAGTGCTCTTTCTAATTTACCCTACTGCTATGTTATGTCATTGGAGGGGTAGTTGGCTCCAATACACTGTAAACTCTGTGAAGACAGAGATTGGGTTAAGCTTCTTCTTTGCCATCGAATACTTGGTGTAGACCCTCAATAAATATTTGTTGACTAAATGAAATACACAGTGCCCTAAATTGGCTGAAATCCTTGATGCTTTCAGGGAGTGAAATGGAGTTAAAAGATGTGAGGAGTATAGTTCATTTATCTTTGAAGATTCTCTTCTCCAGGAAGAGAGGTTAGTTCCTTGAAGATAAATGATTTACTATTTTTATCTCCTTAAGCCTTACATGATCCTTTCACTATCCCTTTTCAGTTTGGTACTCCTCAGCCAGAGAGTTTTCATTTGTTTGGGATTAAAATCTTTTTGGTCTTCTTGTCTTTGAATAGCCCAGAACACAGGCCATTTTTTAGACCAGCTCTTTGATAACCTTTGTATCTATTGAGACTGCCTCTAGCTATGGAAATGCACGAGTTGGATCTATTCTCACAGATTCATAAGTCGAGTTGATGGTATCCCAGCAGTGACATTTTTTGGAAAAATCTACTAGTTTACTCCCTGGTACCAGGGACCAGTTTCAGGGAAGACAATTTTTCCATGGATGGGGTGGGGGCATGGATGGTTTGGGGATGATTCAAGTATTTTTTGTGCAGTAAAACCTAATGATAATCCATATTTGCAGCCACTCTCCAGTGCTAGCTAGCATCACTGCCTCAGCTCCACCTCAGATCATCAGGCATTAATTAGATTCTCATAAAGAGCATGCGACCTAGATCCCTCACATGCACAGCTTACAGTAGTTAGGGCTGCTATGAGAATCTAATGCCACTGATCTGACAGGAGGTGGAGCTTATGCGGTGATGCCAGTGATGGGGAGCTGCTATAAATACAGATGAAGCTTTGCTCATTTGCCTGCTGCTCACCTCCTGCTGTGCGGCCCGGTTCCTAACAGGCCACTTACTGGTACCAATCCACTGCCTGGGGGTTGGGAATTGCAGCTCTTCAGCTTTTGCTTTGCTACAGAGATAGCAGAGGCAGCGCCTGGACAAAATAGCTCAGCTGTGATCACTCACTGTAATTACTTTTTATTGGCTTGTCTTGAGAAGGGGGCTTGTGCACAAGATCTGTGTGTTGGTGTAAAAGTTTCCATTTAGCTCAGGTAAAGATGGCAGCGAAAAGCAATCTGTTTGATGACTTCCACCTGTGTTTTAATAGGTGCTGCACCCTCCCAGGTGTTCTGGGTTATTGGCAATGAGAAAAAACATCAGGAGAAGGGCATGGAGAAGAGAGAAAAAGAGGTGAGCCATCAGCTCTTCAGGTAAGAAAATTATATAGGCTGTGGCTCAGTCTGGCTGCCAGCACTTTCTCTAGGGCCCTGAGGTGTTCAAGTTCACTTTATATTTTTTTTGGAAGAATTAGAAAAAGATGTTGGTTGGCTGACCTACCCGCTGTGCCCTGTGGCTGAAACGGCCTGTTTAGGCCGGAGTGAAATGGTTAGTTATTTCTCTATCCTTGTTAGTTGTTCCACTGCCCTGAAGTTACCTTTCCAAAGAAGCAGTTACAAAGATCATTCTATTTTCAGTGCCAAGGGGTGAACTGGAGAAGGTGCTGCCAAGGCTTAGAGTGGCTGGGATGGTGGGCTAGTTTGCATGCAGGCAAATTGACCAGAGGGCCTTTTAAAAAGTTGGCAGCAAGACTTTTCCTCCCCTCTCCCCTTTTTTTTCCCTTATGACAATAATGAATGAAGCATGTTAGGCTTGTTTTCAATTATGCAACAAGTCCCCATTCATTAGAAACCAAGGCAGCCATCCCAACTGCATTTCAGTGACTGAAAAGTGCAGCTCCCTACGCGGCCCACAGTTGAGCAGTTTTAGCATTCAGCATCTGCGCTGCCAGCTCAGGTACCCTGGGAGTGATTAAATGTTTGCATATTCAAGAAAGAGCCAAATCTTTTTCACTTGAGTTTAGAGGGCCCAGGGCTTGTTATCTGTTTCTGGGATATGGAGAAATCGAAAATAAAAGAGTTCCAATCTTACTGTGTGTTGCAAGGGAAGGGAATTGTCATATAGCCAGGAAGGTTGGACCCTTGGATGTCCCAACTTATGGTCTTCTCACAGTGATTGCTTCAAAGAAGCACATGTTCCACTAAGAGCGATCAGGAGCCCATCTGTCTCGTGTCTCTGCCTCCTAATCCTCTTTTCTTGAAAACAAAAGCTGGGAATTCTGAGTTTTAAACATTTTTTTCTAGTTATTTTAAAGCATACCCTAACTTGCTTATTATTGTCATTTTGTTGTGCTATTAAATATTGTTCATTCTATCTGTCTAACTATAGTTTTGCACCCATTAACCATCCCCACTTGAAAGAAATTGATCCTTGCCTTTGAAGTGAACAAGAATATTATTTGTGTGTGTTTGGGTGTTGTGGGTGGGGTGGACGTGAGGATACTGCATCACAGTGGGACCGTGGTTTACCATTTGCAGTCATCAGTCAAAACCCGTTCATGGAGCTCCTCTCATCTGCAGCCCAGCCCAGATGGTGAGGATGATAGGTGAGCCCTGTAGCTAGGATGTGGTACCAGGCTGCCTGGGTTCAAATTCGTGCTTAGCTCTAGACTAGCTGGGTGACTTTGAACAAAATACCGAATGCTCTGTGCCTAAGTTTTCTCACCTATAAAATCAAGTTAGTAATTGTATTTATTTCAGACGCTTGTTGTAGTGCTTAAATGCATTATGATTGTGGCACACAATAAGTGCGTGATTAACATTAACTATTCGTATTGCAAAGGCATATATACATCTAATATAAATTATATAAATATATTTATGTAATATAATTTTATTATATGTAATATAGTTAGTGGAAATCTATATTTCATAAATATAATGTAAAGATATGTGTGTGTATGAGGTTGAAATGAATATAAATTTTTGTTAAATGATATTTTGAATGTCCTGAAAAAAATTTAAAGGAATCTTAGGAGATGGATACCTTTTTGGAAAAAAATAATGATTTTTCTCTTTATTATGTTTTTGTTTTAGGTTGTACTAGCTAGAAAGCTGACCACCTCTCTAAGCACCAAATGCTCATGGGGGCTCTTTAATTTTTAGCAGGAGGAGTGGAGAGGAATATTAGAGAGAGGGGAAGAAAGAGGTTGGTATGAGAAGGGTGGCGGGGCACCTGTCCCTCTGCTGGGGGAGGGGACTGGCTTGAGGCCTAATGGAGAAAGTGCACAGAGTTAGTGCTAGCGCCCAAGGAAGGTGACCATGAGATATTGTGGCCCAAGAAGGGCTGCCCTATGAGGGCCAAAGCCACAGGGATTGCCACTTCTCTGTACGACCTCAGTGCACTAGGGTGTCCTGGTGCTGGAGGGGGCAGGCCTCTAGGGAGCAGCAGCTTCCCAGGATGAAAAACCAGAGGGCAGGGTGTCGCAGCCAAAGAAAATGGGCATGTGTGAGATACTTTGGGGACCCCAAGAAGTAATTGGGGGAGATTTTTAAAGACAGATCCCATAACAACAGTGCTGGGAGATAAGAGAACTGTGCTTTTAGCAATTTATGTTATTATGGCTAGAAACATTCAGGATGTCACCATACATCTAGACTTTTGGATTTGGGGGTAGATGAAAGCAGAATCTGCTTATCTTCCTTAATTCTAAATTGGCATCCCTTATAAAATATACTTTGATTTAGTAACATCTTATTCTGGAGGAAGTTGGGAACTGGAGTGAAGAAACAAAGGCATCAATTATAAACTATACTTCAATATTAGGAATGTCAAATGTGAAAAAGTGTATTTTAGCCTTGAGAAAACAAAAATATTCTGAAATCCTGGGAAAACAATGTTTTATGGGCATTGCATAGATACCCCAAGGGCTGTTTCTCTCTCCCAGTTACTCAAAGGATCTTTAATGGCTGAGGTGAGCCTAAAGATTTTGTTGCTTCTTGCAGGACAAAGGAAGGAGTGGAGAGTTGGAATGAACAAGTGTAACAATGACAATAATAATGATTACCGTATAGATAATGACTATGTGCAGACACTGTGCTCAATACTTTGTATAATCTGGAGACGTGGGTATTACTAACCCTATTTTACAGATGAGGAAACTAAGGCTCAGGAAGTATAAATGAGTTGGCAAAATGTCATAAACTACTAGATGATGAAGATAAGATTGGAAATGTGTTGTTTGACTCCCCCAACGTTTACACTTCAAGGGTAGGGAAAGACGTAATGTTTAAATTCAAACCAAAAAGGGGCAAAGTGGAAAGTGGGAGTTCCAGGAAGTGACAGGGAGGGAAGGGAGGACCTCACTGGGGCTTTAGAAAGGAGAGCGCTGTTCTTGTCTCAGCTCCATAGTAACAGCAAAATCTTATTATGTGACAGGCTCAAGGCTAAGCACTTTGCATGCATTGTCTCATTTAATTCCTACAACAGTACTGAGCAGTTATTACTATTCTCATACAGACAAGGAAACTGAGGCCCAGAGAAGGAATTATTCAGTTGGTAAGTTTATTTTTTAAAAAAATTTTTAATCGATACATATTTGTACATACTTATGAGGTCCATGTGCATAGAATGTGTCGTGATCAAGTCAGGATATTTAGAATATTCATCACCTAGAGTATTTATCATTTCTATGAGCCGGGAACATTTCAAGTCCTCTCTTCTAGCTATTTTGAAATATACAATACATTGTTAACCATAGTCAACCTACTCTGCAATCAAACATTAGAACTTATTCCAGTTGGTAAGTTTAAACTCTGGTCTCATTACCTGTGCTCAACCCTGTGCTCATAACGAGTAGATTATTTTGTGACAAAAGTGACCTGTTTCTCCTGCCAAGTTAGGGCCTCTCTTCCATATCCTTTCCCAAATCTCCTTTTCTCCTCCTGCCCCTACTCCAAATCCCCGTGGCCGATGAGACTTGTTTTGTCAAACCACAGCTTTGTTTCTGCGCTCCCGAGGAAGGAACCACAGGGTGGCAGTATAACATCACACAGTTCAAACAAGAGGGCCCGAGACACTCATGCATCTTCCTGACTGCAAGAACCAGGTCAGACTCAACTCTCAGACAAACCATGGACAGTCAGACTGGCCTTAGCAGTTCATCCTGCCACAGGTGCAGAGTCACGGAATACCTTCCTCGCTAGCTAACTGAGGGGAAAGGATCCCGGACACCAAAGCTGGATGACAGTGGTGGTCCCGATACTATGGGGCTTCAGGGGATCTTTGAAGAAATTAGGGAAATGCTATACATATAAACATATTTCACATGCTCCACTCTCCTCTCTGTATTTAGGTTTTGTGGCATCTGTGTTTGAAAAGTACAGAAGTGGTGGAAAGAGCAAGAAGAATAATGGGAAAGAAAGAGAGAACGGGTTTGGAGTCAAAGGGCTTGGACGGGGGACCAACTCGGCCCCTTTCTAGTTGTGTGATACTAACCACGCACCCGACATACCCAGACTCATTCCTTATGCATGAAATGGGACGGTCATTGTCTGCCCTGCAGATTGTTGGGGATATTAAATAAAGGAAAGTCAGGAAGGATTTTTAAGTCCTTAATCAGGAAAATTCTGTGTTTTCTTCAGATGTTTGCTTCCGTAGCCTAGAAAAGTATGGCAACTAAGAGAGAAGGACCAAGAGTCATATCAAAGAATGACTAGGATAGTGCAGCAGGGGTAGAAATCAATACATAGTCTGTGGACAAAAAGAATTCCTGTTGACCTAGTGACATAAAAACTATTTATGAGGCTGACAGAACAGAGGGAGTTTTGTTTGTATCTCTCTATATCATTTTGTAGTTTGTTGCAGTATAGTGGCAACAAGAAAAAATCATGCTTTTCAAGGGAAGTGACAAGATACACATACAGAAATACGTTTGATTTCTAAAGGTTCTTAGGGACCAGTTAGGTTTTATAGACGTGTCTCTCACAGATCATTCTTCACATGTGCTTATATTGTCCGTGTATAGCCCAGGATGAGCAGTCTGTGTGCTCTGGTTTGAAACCTGGCTGTGTTATTTACCAGCTTTGTGACTTAGCGCCAGTTCTTTAACCTGTTTCCTCATTTGAAAAATGGGGAAAATGACCATAGCTCCTACTTTACAGGCTGATATAAGGATTATATAGGATGATGTGTGTAAAGTGCCCAGCATACCGTAGGCCCTAAATAAATGCTAGTCATTATTATTAATAACTTTCCCCAGTTGCAATAACAAGAGTGCTGTTCATGGGCCAGGAATTCAGGCACAGCTGGGAGTCAGGTGATACTGGAACTTACTCAAGGAACAATAATGAGACTAAAAAGCTGCTCCCTTGCTGGTCCCTGTTGAAAGACAAGCTCACATCCCTTCAGGGCACTTGTAGCAATACCTAGATCTTTCCTCTGGGATAGTGGTGTCTACGCCAGGCTAAATTGACTTCCCTTTGCACTTACATTGCATTCTTGGGGACCAGTTGGATGCCCACCCATGCTTTGAACTAGAGGCACCAGCAAGGCAGTGGGGTCAGGAGAGTCTCTGGTTTCCACTGGTTCACAGAACAGCTGTCTCCATAGGTCATGGCACTTTTTGACCGTCATTTCAATCTCCTTGCTTCTCTTTCCTCACCTTTTACAGTGATCTTCCTGTATGAAATCTAATACTCTTGTGTTCTCCTCCCAACCATCCTTGTGGAGGTGAGCATTATTACAGAAGTATTAATACCTGTATTGTCTAGATCAGTGCTTTTCAAAGTGTGGTCCCTAGGCCAGCAGCATCGGCATCTCCCGGGAGCTTGTTAGAAATGCAAATCTCGGACCCCAACTCAGACCTACTGAATAGGAGACTCTGAGGTGGTGGCATCTAAAAATTTGTGTTATAACTGGCCCTCCATGTGATTCTGGTGTTTGCGCAAATTTGAGAATTCCTTCCTCTAGCATTAAAAATAGGTCATCTCTGTACCACGGGATGCTTTGGTGCTTGTTTCCAAGAACCCAGCCATTGGGGTCAGATTCATCATAATGTTCTGATGGATTATATCCATATTTTGTCATATTATCTCTGCATTTTGCCAGTAGAAAAACTAACAGGGTTTAGAATCCTTTTTAAAACCAAATGCAGCTCTCTTATTCTGCCTGCATATGCATAAATATTTGACTTGTTTCCCCTCTATTAGTCATTATTGCAAACCATGAAGTTGGAAACATTAACTGAATTGACCTTTTAAAAATTAGCAGTAACACTTGCCATTTCATTCCCAGATTCTTTTCTTCTGTGTTTTATTTTCTCATCAGAAAAAAAAAAAGCGGTCTGTCTTCATCGTCTTTAATCCTAAGGCTGAAAATTGAGAACTAGTTACAGATTTTGCATGGGCATATGGCAACAGTTGTGACTGCCTGGAGCATTACAGCACTAATAACACTAATGACAAAACTAATATATTATTTTTTATTTTTGTTTTTGACACATAACAATTGTACATATTTTTCTGGGGGCACAATGTGATGTTTCAATACATGTGTGCATTGTGTAATGATCAAATCAGGGTAATTAGCATATCCATCACCTCTAACAGTTTTTTTTTTCTTGGTAGAGTCTTTAGGCTTTTCTATATATAAGATCATATCATCTGCAAACAGGGACAATTTGACCTCCTCCGTTTCAGTTTTGATGCCTTTTATTTCTTTCTGTTGCCTTACTGCCCTGGCTAAGACTTTCAGTCTTATGTTGAATAGAAGTGGTGAAAGTGGGCATCCCCATGTACGTACCTTGTATACCTCATTTGTTGGGGGTGTTTATCATTGAAGGGGTATTTAATTTTGTCAAATGCTTTTTGTGCATCTATTGAAATGGTCATCTGGCTTTTGTCCTATCTGTTAATGTAATATATCACATTTATGGATTTGCCTATGCTAAACCACCCTTGCATCCCTGGGTTGACCTCCCCTTGATCATAGTGAAAGATCTTTTCAATGTGCTATTGAATCTGGTTTGCTAGCATTTTGTTGAGGATGTTTGCATCGATGTCCATCAGGGATATTGGTCTTTAGTTTTCTTTTTTTTTGCTGTGTCCTTGTTTGGTTTTGCTCTCAAGGTAATGCAGGCTTCATAGAATGAGTTTGGAAATGTTTCCTCTTCTTTAATTTTCTGGAATAGTTTCAGAAGAATTGGTCTTAGTTCGTATTTAAATATTTGGTAGAATTCAGCAATGAAGCTATCAGGTCCTAGGCTTTTCTTTGATGGAAGACTTTTTACTACTGATTTAATTTCCTCACTCATTTTCTATTGAGTGAGGAAATTTCTATTCCTCACTCATTTTCTATTTCTATACAATCTTGATAGATTGTACGTGTCCAGGAATTTATCCATTTCTTTAAATTTGTTGATGTATAATTGTTTATAATAGCCTCTTGTGATCCTTTATATTTCTGTGGTATCAGTTTTTATATCTCGTCTTTAATCTCTGATTTTATTAGTTGAATCCTTTCTCTTTTTTTCAGTCTAGCTAAAGGCTTGTCAATTTTATTTTCAAAAAACCAACTCTCTGTTTTGTTGATCTTTTGTATGGTTTTTCTGGTCTCTATTTTGTTTACTTCTACTTTAATCTTTATCGTTTCCTTCCTTCTACCAATTTTGTTTGATTTGTTCTTCCTTGTCTAATTCCTTGAGGTACCCCATTAGTTTGTTAAAAATCTTTGTTCTTGGCTGGGCGTGTTGGCTCATGCCTGTAATCCTAGCACTCTGGGAGGCCGAGGTGGGAGGATTGCTTGAGGTCAGGAGTTCGAGACCAGCCTGAGCAAGAGCGAGACCCCATCTCTACTAAAAATAGAAAGAAATCAGCTGGACAACTAAAAATATATAGAAAAAAATTAGCTGGCCATGGTGGCACATGCCTGTAGTCCCAGCTACTAGGGAGGCTCAGGCAGTAGGATTGCTTGAGCCCAGGAGTTTCAGGTTGCTGTGAGCCAAGCTGATGTCATGGCACTCTAGCCTGGGCAAGAGTGAGACTCTGTCTCAAAAACAACAACAATAACAACAACAAAAAAAACTTTCTTCTTTTTTGATGTAGATACTTATTGCTATAAATTTATTACCTTTTACAACTGCTTTTGTTATATCCTATAGGTTTGGGTATGTTGTATTCCCATTCTCGTCTCCAGAAAATTTTTAATTTCTCTTTTAAATTCTTCATTGACCTATTGGTCATTCAGGAGCATGTTGTTTAATTTCCACATATTTGTAAAGTTTCTGAACTTCTTCCTGTTATTGATTTCTAGTTATATACTATTGTGGTCAGAAAAGAGACTTGATATGATCTCTATCTTCTTAAACTTGTTCAGACTTGTTTTGTGGCCTAACATATGATCTGTCCTGCAGAGTGTTACATATGCAGTTGAGAAGAGTGTGCATACTGCAGCTGTTGGATGAAATGGTCTGTAAATATCTGTTAGGTGCTTTTGGTTTAGGATGCAGTTTAAGTCCAGTGTTTCTTTATTGTTTTCTGCCTAGGTGATCTGTCCATTATTGAAACTGGGGTGTTAAAGTCCCCTATTATTATTGTATTGCAGCCTATTTCTTCTTTCAGACTTAATAACATTTACTTTATATATTTTGGTGTTCCAGTGTTGGGTGCATGTACATTTACCAATTGTTATATCATCCTACTGAATTTATCCCTTTATCATTATGTAATGACTGTCTTTGTCTCTTTTTACAGATTTTGACTTAAACTCTATTTTGTGTGATATAAATATAGCTACTCCTGTTTGTTTTTGGTTTCTGTTTGCATGGAGTATCTTTTTCCATTTCTTCACTTTCAGTCTGTGTGTGTCCTTAAAGGTGAAGGTAACTCTTGTAGGCAGCATATAATTGAGTCTTGTTTTTTTTAAAATATCTTTCAATTGGAGAATTTAATATATTTAAATTTAAGGTTAATATTGATAAGTAAGGACTTACTGCTGACATTTTGTTAACTGTTTTCTGGTTGTTTTGTAGATCCTTTGCTCTTTGCTTCCTCTCTTTTTGTTTACTTTTGTGGTTTGGTGGTTTTCTGTGGTGCTAAGATTTGTTTTCTTTCTCATTTATGCATCTGCTATAATTTTTTTCTTTATGGTTACTATAGGGCTAACAGAAAGAGTGTCATAGTTATAATAGACTATTTTAAGCTGATAAAAACTTAGCTTTGGTTACATAAAAATATACTAGGCTCCCTCCCCCCCAAATTTATATTTTTGTTGTCTTAATTTACATCTTTATATATTATGTATTACTTGACCACTAATTATAGCTTTTGTTATATTTGACTATTTTGAATTTTAATTTTCATACTGGAGACTTGAAAGATTTCCAAAGCACCATGACAGTACTAGAGTATTCTGAGTTTGATTACGAATTTACCTGTACTAGTGAGTTTTATTCTTTCATATGTTGTTATGATATTATTATCCTTTTGCTTCCAGTTGTAGCAAAATTCACTTAGCACTCCCTTAACACATTAACTGCCATGTGAGTTGTATCTAGTTCACACAGTTTTGAGCCCAGGGCCTCATGAAACATATGTAACTCACACATTTCTTCACCTTGGGGGCCACAAGAACTATTTTTCAAGTTGCATATAGCTCACACACACAAAACAATAAAAAATAACAAATTTTTTATTAAATGAGAAAGCATCATTTTGTTTTTAAAGTTTTTATTCTATTTTCATAATAAAACACTGTGGCCTCAAGTAAAAAAAATTTTTTTCTAGTATGGTAGTCAATGTGTTAAGCATTTCTTATTAGACTGGTCTTGGGGTAATAAATTCCCTCAGCTTTTGCTTGTATGAGAAAGATTTTATTTCTTTTTCATTTCTGAAAGATAGTTTTTCTGGGTATAGTGTTCTTGGCTGACAGGTTTTTTTTTTTTTTTTTTTTTTCAGCGCTTTGAATATATCACCCCATTCTCACCTGGCCAGCAAGGTTTTTGCTGAACAATCTCCTGATAGTCTAATGGAAATTTTCTTATATATAACTTGTCAGTTTTATCTTGCTGACAAAACTAATATATTAAATGAGACAAATATAGCCATGAAATTTACAAATTACTGTCACATGCATTTTATTATTTATTAATTTTGCTATATGTATTATTCTTATTTTTTAAATTAGGAAACTGAGGCTCAGAATGTTACACCTTTATGATTGGATACCATATGTTTTGTTTTGTTTTGTTTTTGGTGGGGGGGGGTGCCAGATGATTTTAGACAGAATTTTCTTTTGTAATATGAATAGCAATAGCAATTGATACATATTGGATGCTTTCTATGGGCCACACACTATAATAGGAGTGTTCTGTGTTTTACTTGATTCACAAAAAAGCCCAAAGAGGTAGTAAAACATTACTGTTCCTATTGTACAAATGGGAAGACAGTCTTACAAAGGGTAAATAACTTGCCTATGTCATATATAATCTCAAGGTGTAACAGAGCTAGGGTTCAATCTAGATTGGTTTTAATCTGAATCCTAGCTCTGTTCATGTGTGGACAGGATCTCTGGAGATAGTGCATCTGAGCAGCATCTTAACCCTCCAGAAGAGGGAATTTTCACCTTTGGCTATTTTCTGTACGTAGGAAGAAACACAGCAAGAAAGGGCAAAGGGACTCCACTAAAGACTTGATTCCTTCAAGCCAAGGGACTTTGTGATTTTCAGATTGAACCAGAGTTACTCACACCCTATTTGTCATATCAATTGCTACTGATGATTTGTTTTGTCAATGGCCAAATTCTTTCCAGAAAGGATTTCAGGACACTATAAGGGTCTATAAGAGATCTCACACAATCCCATAAATAGTTTTACCTATAAATAAAAAGGGCAAGCTTTCCTAAAAAGCCGGCCTCTAAGTCGATTATTTTAAGTTCATTGGGACATTCTGTTATTCCCATCATACAAATGGCCTAGGTGCAGTTCCAGCTTGAGACAGCTATCTACTTATCCAAAACAAAAATACTTTAAATAAGAGCAACAAGATAATTACAGGTAGATATGTATAAAGCAAATATGTATATGTATATGCAGATATGTATAAAGCAAACATGAAATCAAAGTTCTTCTAGAATCAGATTTTAGTATCTCAATGCTTTAGGAGATTAAGTAAGGAACAAGGTTGATGAGAATAAGATAATATAAATTTCCCCACCTCAACCAAGCATCCCTGGATCCTATTGCAATGGAAACGAAGTCCACTCTCCTCTTTAGCTTTGTCTGGCCCCTGGTCCTCAAAAGGCTGAACAGGTGTAGGGCTCACCCTCTAGGCAAACATATTATCAGCTACCTTCTAACTGGGGTTTATTGATCTCAAGCTTCAGTAAAGGGCTAGCTTGTGCTTTAATAACCAGTGGTGCAGCAGTTCACCATTATCTTTGGTGCCAGCATGATTATTTCTTGTTCCTAAGAAGTGCTTGTGCATAAAATAGAGTAGCATGCCACAATACTATTCAGAAACTCAAAGTTCTGAGCTTTTGTAAATTTTTGGTGTTTTTGGGAACAACTTTATTGAGATATAATTAACGTAGCATATAATTTACATACCATACAATTCACCCATTTAAAGTGTATAATTCAAAGGTTTTTTAATATATTCACAGAGTTTGCAACCACCACCATAATCAATTTTAGAATATTTTCATCACTTCAAAAAGAAATCCCATATCCTTTAGTTATTACTCCCTTGTCTTCCCATTACCCTCCCACTCCCAGCTCTAGGCAACTACTAATCTAGTTGCTTTCTCTACAGATTTGCCTATTTTGGAAATTTTATATAAATGAAATTTTACAATATGTGGACTTGATTAAGTCTGTGAGTAGGCAGTATCCTGTGGTTACAGGCAAGGTACAGATTTGGTTTCTACTCCTCACTTCCCTGCCTACTGCCTCTGCAACCATGGGCAGAACCCAACCTAATTTGCAATTTCCTTGCTTGCCAAATGAGGGTAATTTTTCATTTCCTTTCTTTAAAAACATTTTATTTTTTTGAATCATTTCA
Organism: Lemur catta; assembly: GCF_020740605.2. Taxonomy (NCBI): domain Eukaryota; kingdom Metazoa; phylum Chordata; class Mammalia; order Primates; family Lemuridae; genus Lemur; species Lemur catta. The sequence continues at coordinate 25,668,892 of NC_059133.1, forward strand.
AACTTACAGAAAAGCTGCAAGAATAGTACAAGGAATCCTTGCGTACTTTTCCCCCGTATGCTCTAATTGTTAATAATATTCTACCACATTTACTTTATCATTCTATGTATGTGTTTGTATGTTTTTCAAACTATTTGAAAGTAAATTACAGTTGCTTATTTACTCCTAAATGTTAGTACGTATTTCTGAAAAACACATTTTTTGGGGGGTATATAACCACACTAAAGTTATCAAAATCAAGAAATTAACATTGTTGTAATACTATTATCTAATCCAATTTTTCCAATTGTCCCAATAATGTTGAGGATTACCTGCTGTTTAATCTGTGGAAATTCTTCTTAGTCTTTCCATATATGTCAATTTGTCCCATTCTTGTTTCTCCACTATAAAGTTACCATTTTCCCCTTGGCAATTACTAAGTGCCATGTGGGTAGATACTTTGAGAAATTTTACAGAAATATCCTATTACTCATCAAGCTTTCACTGGCTAGTTTTTAGTATCCATTGACAATTTATGACAATCAGTTATTACGATGATGGTTGCCACATGTTGATTTTCTAATTTCTATTATTTTTTCTAGATTTATTATTTGCATTCTACTATAAGGTAAATATTTCCATTATATTATTATTTATTTTTGCTCAAACTATTCCATATTTGGCCACTGGTGTCTTCTTCAGTCTGGCTGTTGTGTTGTTTTGACATATCATCATTCTTTAAGCATTTCTTTACTTTCTGGTGCAAAAAAAGATGTTTAGGCTTATTTTGTATATGCAATATTCTAGTTCTGGAATTGGCCATTTCTCCAAAGGGCACTGATTCCTTTTAGTGGAGGAAGAATTTAGAAACTAATACGTGAATACTAGGGGTGTTCACTGTTACTGGGATGTCATTACTTCTAGGCCCTCTCAGTGCATAGAGCTGGGAAATATATGTATGTATACACACGTGTACTTTCAGATCATTTCCTATATCTTTCTATCAACCTATATGAAAAATGATGGTATCTCTCCAATTCCAGTCCAATGCCATAAGGTTCATTTTGTACTTGTAACCTCCATTCTCTGACAGCGAGAAACCTGGCTCCCTTTATTTGTAACCTATTTACTTATTTACTCAAGCTTGCTTTCTTCTCCCTCAGAAGTGATCCTCCTTTTGAGGATTGCCACCTAGAATCACATATATATACTCTTATGTTCCTCCCACGTTGCCACCACTCTGATCTTATTGAGTATTGATGTCCTCAGAGTAGATTTTTCTTTCCCTGGAGGTGAGTTAGGTAATCTTAAGCTCTCTGCCAGCTCCTCTCTTCTGTGCAGTTTTTCCAGTCAGCTCTTCTCTCTGCTAAGACTTGCTGCAGAAGTTTGAGAGAGAATTTCCTAGGATTTGGTGTTGCTTTTTCTATGTATGGGTCATTTGAGGTTTGGACATTCTCTGTCTTCTGTTTCTGCTGAAGGTGGGGTTTTGAATAGTTTTATTTGTTTTTCTTGCTGTTCCTATTGCTTTTGGAGGAAATATAGGGAGATTTGAATTTAGGGACTAGCTTTATTCTCAGCTACTTGGAAATTTATCCAAATAAGAATTTTTATTTTGTGAAGATTAAGTGATTTAACCTATGCAGAGTGCTAAGAGTGTGTGTGTGTGTGTGTGTGTGTGTGTGTGTGTTAGAGAGAGAAAGAGAGAGTGACAGACAGAAAGAGAGAGAATAAAATTAAGTAAAGTTAATATGTAATATAAAAAGCAAAGTACCTGGCACATTAAGTTCATAATAATAAATTTCATGAGATTTTCCTAACAAGAATTTCTATACTCATTTTAACTTTAATTTATGTAAAAGTAATATACATATACATATATACACCTATGTGTATATATATATAATTTTTAAATGACTACAAAGCTTCAGCAAAACATAGTCATCCCTGGATCAATCTACTATTTCCTTTCCCCAAGTCCATTATTCAGAGATAACCTCTTTCTACTTCTAGTTATTTTCTCTGTTATTTACCTTTTTATTTCTAGATATATCTTGCTTATATTTCTTGATTTATCAAGTTTAGGTAATATCAGTATTTTGTTAAATCAAGAATCGGTTTTACTGTATTGCGGTTGGGGGTCCCCAACATCACATCCAGGTTTGATAATTCATAAGGAGGATTCACAGGACTCAATGTATTTGTACTCATGTGTCTTAGTCTGTGTTTTGCTGCTACAGCAAAATATGACAGACTGGGTAATATAAAATGAACAGAAATTTATTGGCTCACAATTCTGGAGATTGGGAAGTCCGAGATCCAGGGCTGACCTCTGGTGAGGGCTTCTTGCTACCTCATCCCATAGTGGAAGATGTAGGAGCAAGAGAGCTTGAGAGAGAGACAGAGAGAGCAAGAGGGGGCAAAACTCACCCTTTATGAACAAACCAAAGCTATTCCCACCAGAATGACATTAATCCACTTATGAGAGAAGAGCCCCATGACCTAATCACCCTTTCAAGTTCCCACTTCTCAATACTATTGCATAGAGGATTAAGTTTTCAAAACATGAACTTTCAGGGATATATTGAAACTGTAACATCATGGCTAAGATTTTTTTTTTATGGCAAAAGAACACATAGAATGATCAGCAACAGTCAAAGGCATATGTGGGTGAAGTCTAGAGGAGACAGGCACAAGCCCCCAGAGTCCCCTCCCACTGGAGCCACACAGTACACACTTAATTCCTCCAGCAAGTTGTGACAACAGGTGTGAAACCTGTTGGTCAACCAGGGTCAAACAGATGTCAACCAGGGAAGCTCATTAGAGACTCAGTGCCCCATTTTTTGTTGTTGTTGTTGTTGGGGACTTGTCACCTAGGTACTCTCTGCTTGGCATATGCAAAATTCTAGACTCCTCAGAGAAACCCAGGTGCTCAGTATAAACCATATTGTTTGCGCAGATTAGGCACAGTAAATCACTTATCGCTTATCCTGAAATCCAAGATGCCTGCCAAGGGGTAAAGGGCCAATCTTGTAAGCAAGAATTTTAAAGCACAGCAGTCAGGTCTGCTATGCTAACTTTTTCTGCATGGTGTTTTTTGTGAAGATTTTGACACTTGAGTCAAGTAGCATGCTTATGATTACATCCAAGTAATATGATTATATCTCCATTACGTGTGACGTTTTATTTCCCCTATAGTTAATAATTCCTTCTTTTTGTTTACTGTTGTTGTTTGCTTGCTTAGTTTTTTGAATAACTATTACTTATTCTTCCCCCATACTCCAACAGAATTGTAAGAGAGGTAAGAGAAAAGATTTGAAAGGAAAGTTGGGACCATATTATAAAAAGTCCTGCATGCCATGTGTTATGGACGGAATGATTGTGTTCCCCTAAATTCATATGTTGAAATCCTAACCCCCAGTGTGATGGACTTAGGAAGCAGGGCCTTTGGGAAATAATTGGATCATGAGAGCAGAGCCTTCATGATTGGGGTTAGTGTTCTTATAAGAAGATACACTTGAAAGCTTGCTTCCTCTCTCTGATGTCTGCCTTATGAGGACACAACGAGAAGACAGCCATCTGCAAACCAGGCAGAGGCCCTCACAGACACCAGATCTGCCAGCATCTTGATCCTGGACTGTCCAGACTTCAGAACTGTGAGAAATAATTGTTTGCTGTTTAAGCCACCTAATCCATAGTATCTTGTTACAGCAGCCAGAGCTAATTAGGACATCATGAAAAATAATTTTGAGTTTTTTTCTGTAGGCTCTGAGAACCATGAAAAAGGCTTAATCCCCAAGAGACTTGATTAAATTTAGTTTTAAAAAAGATTGCTCTGCTGGAAGAGGGATAAAAGTTGGTAAAGATGGCAGGCAGAGAAGTTAAAGCAATACCATAGTCCAAGGAAGATATGATATGGATCTGATCTATAACAGAAAAGATGGGAAAAGATGAAAAAAATTTGGCAGCTGCCTGGACTTGGGGTAGTGGCGAAGGGATGTAGCATTTCAGGTAGGTTATATCATGATGGGGTGAGAACAAACATAGAAAATCACTCCAAGGCTGGATCAATCCCACGTTTATTTAGCTAAGTATATTAGTTTCCTAGGGACGCCATAACAAATTACCACAGACCGGGTGGGTTAAAATAGCAGAAACAAATTGTTTCCTAGTTCGGGAAACCAAACGTCTGAAATCTAGGTGTGGGCAGGGTTGGTTCCTTCTGCAGCTTCTGAGGAGAATCTGTTCCACGCCTCTCTCTGGGCTCTGGCAGCTGCCGGCAGTCCTGAGCATTCCTTGTCTGGCAGATACATCACTCTGATCTCTGTCTCCGTCATTGTAGCCTTTTCCCCTGTGTGTCTGTGGCTCTTCTGCTCTTTTCATTTAGGCCTTACCCTACTCCAGTATGACCTCATCTTAATTTGACTACATCTGTAAAGACCCTAGTTCTAAATAAGGCCACATTCTAAGGTTCTGAGTGGATATGAATTTTGGGAGGACACCATTCAAGCCAGTACACCAAGAGTATGAAATGGAACCAAGAACAGGAGCAAATCCTTGCACCTCAGCACAGGCTCTGTTTCCTCCCTCCCCCATCCCTCACGGGTGCCTGCCCCTGCCAGGTATGCTCTTGCCGGGACTGGAAAGCTCATTTCTTATAGTAGCATTGCTCTTTTAAACTTAGGGCTTATATCCATTTTCTGGAAAAACCTAGAATGATTCTTTGTGTGATCTCATATGAAGGACTGTTACAAACATCTGCATTTCTTTGCCCTTGAACCTAACAGGCCCATAGTTTTAACTGTACCAGGGAGGAGGAAGGAGAGCAGATCAGAGCCTGGTGTCCCTGAACAATATTTCTGCCTACAGGCTTCCACTGTCCAGGTGGGACTTGGGTCAACGACAAGGCCATGGTAAATAAGTAGCAGGGCTAGGGTTCTAATATGGACCCTGTGATTAAGGTAATTGCATGTCCCAGTTTGTCTGGGACTGTCTAGTTGACGCCTAATTAGCTCCCCCTTCACTCTCCAAAATTTTCTAGTATGTATGATAAATTATATATTCTTACTATTTCTGACTCTGTCCTGTACTCTATTTTTCTCTTTCTCTTTTTTTACCATAACATACAACTTGCCAAGACCAAAGAAAATCAGCAACTTAGAATGCTAACCTTTGGTTGCGGAGCACTAAAATACAAGCTTGATTTCTGGGTCACAGTTTGCCTGGTCTCTACTAGTTTTCCCCAGAGTAATTAGAGCACTGAGATTTGTAGTAATGATAATTTGCAAGTGAAAAGAAGAAAAAAATTACATCAAAGGAGTAAAGAATATTTTATGGATAAATGGTTTCCTTAAAACTGCAGAGGTCTGCAGCCAGCTTGTTTTGGAATGATCATTTCTAGAAACTTCTATGAAATGAAGAAAGATAACAAGCATGTGCAGTAGTCTTCCCTTACCTACAGGGCATACCTTCTAAGGCTTGTGGTGAATACTTGAATGCAGTCAAGGATGCTTGGCCTGTTCACGGCCACATGGATATGCATAATAATAATAGCTAACACTTATGGAGTCCTTACTAGTAGCTAAAGACAGTCCTAAATTCTTTTCATGTGTTATTTCATTTGATCCCCACAACAACCCAATGAGATAGAGGTTATAATTACTGCCTTTTATAGAAAAGATGTTAAGGAATTTACCCAAAGTCTCACAGCTGGTAAATGGCAGAGCTGGGATTTGAACCCAGGTAGTCAGATCACAGAGCCTGCCCTCACGTCTGTGCCACATGACTCTCCATGTGGCCTCCTTCACTACACCTTACGGGGAGAGTGGTGACTGTCGGGATCAAGGGTGGCCAACCCATAGCTTGGCCTGCAGTCAGTGAGGTGGCCTGACAGAAACAGTTGTGTCAGAATTGGACCAGGGTTATTGACAAGGACAATCGGGTTTTCTCTTGTGAATATGTACTGAGGAACACAGAGAGAGGAACACAGAAGGAAGGGGCAGATGCCAACACTCCCACAGCAAGAACTCAGGGAAACTGAGGCTGTAAGATCACGGAGATCTAGAGAGGTTGCGAATGAACCAAAGCAATGATGAGCCAAAAGAGTCAGTAAGCAGAAGTGTAAGCTGGAGAAAAGACAGAGTAGAGAACAAAGTGGACGGTCACAGGAGCAGAGGGTATGAGGGGACAGAGAGTGTCAATGACTTCTAACAGACAAGAAGGCAAGAGGCCCTCTCCAGGTTCATGCCCCTATTCCCTGACAGCCAGGAGACACTCAACAAATGCTGGCTTGTGAGTAGAAGGAAAACGACTCACAGGAGGATGCTGGACCTGCCAAGGGCATCACGTCTGAGGGCAATTTGAGAACACTTGTTGCCAAGGAGCTGATGAGATGATCGGCCACTGGAGCCAAATGACTTTCAGGGGCATTTCCCCTTCCTCTGTGGCTCCTTTCTGCTCAAGAGACTCCCTTCTCCTTTATTGTCAAGAGTAGCATTTCACTAAAACCCCACGTCTATTTCTGGAGGTTGCTCAAAGCTACCTTTTTTTTTTTTTTTTTTTTTGTAAGAACAACTGAGTAGTGAAGAATACTTTACGTGAAAAATGGAACTATCTCTGTACATCTTCTTCAAATATTTTCTCCCTTATTATGGGTAGAAATAAGAACATTTAGTTCTACCCGACAGTGATAGCCTTTTAAAATCAAAGCATGTGAAGGTAAGGTTCACCTACATTTTTAGTATTTTAAGTGTTACAAATTTCAAATTACTTTCCAAAGGTGAAAAATGTTTTATATTCTTCCCCTTGTAAAAATCCAAGGTTGATCATGCATGTGCATGAATAATCTAGATAATGACTTTCCATTTCTTAGAATAATTTACAAATTCTGCCTCATATATCCTCTTCCACTGTCAATTACGTGTGTCAGGAATGGAGCTCAAGATCAGTTTTACAGAAAGGTTTACGACTGCCGATTTGTTCCCTGGTACCCAGTCTTGAAAGTGAATTTAATGGATTGGCTATGTACCACATGGGGCATGCTGCATGGAGAAAATATAATATTTCATTTAAGTATTCCTGATTTCTCATCCTAGTTTTGCCACCTTTCTGACTGTAATCTCAAGCAAATCACCTAACTCTTCTGAGCATTCATTTTCTCATCTTTAACTAGAGGATGCAATAATAAATTTATTTAACTTTAATAACTCTTGCTAATAACTGTTTAACAGGATTTTTGCAAGCTATTTATTTATTTATTTTTATTTCAAAATATTAAGGAGGTACAAATGTTTTTGTTTATGGTTACCCTGTATAATGCTTAATCAGGGATTTTGGTGTGCCTGTCACCAGAATAGTGTTCATGGCACCCAATAGGTAAGTTTTTATCCCTCATCCCCCATACCCTCCCCCCTTCTTGGTTTCCAATGTTCTTTATATCTCTTTGTGCCCACGTGTACCCATCGTGTAGCTCCCACTTATTAGTGAGAACATGTAGTATTTGGCTTTCTATTCCTGAGATACTACACTTGGGGTAATGGTCTCTAGTTCCATCCAAGTTGCTGAAAAAGACATTATTTCATTCCTTTTTGTGGATGAGTATTACTACTCCATGGCATGTATATTACCACATTTTCTTTATCCACTCATGAATTGATGGGCATTTAGGTAGATTCTATATGTTTGCAATCATGAATTGTGCTGCGATAAACATTCAAGTACAGGTGTCTTTTTTTATAAAATGACTTATTTTCCTTTGGGTAGATATCTAGCAGTGGGATTGCTGGATTGAATGATATGTCTACATTTATTTCTTTGAGGAATCTCCATACTGTTTTCCATAGAGGTTGTACTAATTTGGAGTCCTACCAACAGTGTATAAGCACTTCTTTCTTTCTGCATCCATGCCAAAAAACAATAGATTCTCTCCAGCATCTATTGCTTTTTGACTTTCTAATAATGACCATTCTGATAGGGGTAAGATTGTATCTCACTGTAGTTTTAATTTGCATTTCCCTGATGATTAGTGATTTTTTCATATATTTGTTGATTGAGTATTTTTTCATATATTTGTTGGCCATTTGTCTATCTTCTTTTAAACACTTCTGTTCATGTCTTTGGCCCACTTTTTGATGTTTTTGTTTTTATTCTTGTTGATTTGTTTGAGTTCTTTGTAAATTATGGATATAGTCCTTTGTCAGATGTATAGTTTATGAATATTTTTTCCTATTCTGTAGGTTGTCTATTCACTCTGTTGATTATTTCCTTTGATGTGCAGAAGGTTTTTAATTTAATTAAGTCCCATTTATTTATTTTTATAGTTGCTGTATTTGCCTTTGAGGCCTTAGTCATAAATTCTTTCCCTAGGCCAATGTTTAGAAGAATTTTTCCTATGTTTTCTTCTAGAAATTTTGTGATTTCATGCCTTATATTTAAGTCTTTTATCCATGCTGAATTAATTTTTGTATATGGCAAGATATAGGGGTCTTGTTTCATACTTCTGCATATGGCTACCCAATTTTCCCAGCACCATTTATTGAACAGGACTTCCTTTCTCCAGTGTATGTTGTTGTCCACTTTGTTGAAGATTAGTCAGTTTGTAGCTGTATGGTTTTATTTTTGGGTTCTCTATTCTGTTTCATTGGTCTATGTCTCTACTTTTAAACCAGTACCATGCAGTTTTGGTACTACAGTAGTACAATTTGAAGTCAGGTAATGCCTCCAGATTTGTTCTTTTGGCTTGAGATTACTTTGGTTATTCAGGCTCTTTTTTGGTTCCAAATGAAGCTTAGGATTATTTTTTTCTAGATCTGTGAAATATGACATTGGTATTGCATTAAATCTGTAAATCACTTTGCGTAGTATGGACATTTTAATGATGTTGATTCTGCCACTCAATGAGTGAGGGGTGTTTTCTCATTTGTTTGTATCATGTACAATTTATTTCATCAGTGTTTTGTAGTTTTTCTCGTAGAGATCTTTTACCTCCATGGTTAAATATATTCTTAGGTATTTTTTCTTTGTAGCTGTTGTGAATGAGTCCTTGGTTTGACTCTCAGCTTGACTGTTATTAGTATATAGGAATGCTATTGATTTGTGTACAGTGATTTTGTAACCTGAGACTTTGCTGAATTTATTTCTCAATTCTAGGAGTCTTTTGGTGGAATTTTTAGGATTTTCCAGATAAAAGATCCTATCACCAGCAAACAGAGATAGTTTAACCTCCTCTTTCCTGATTTGGATGCTCTTTATTTCTTTCTCTAGCCTGATTGCTCTGGCTAGGACTTCGGTATTACGTTGAGTAAAAGTGGTGACAGTGAGCACTCTTGTCTTGTTCCAGTTCTTAGGGGGAAGACTTCAAGGTCACAGTCTGAGTCAGAGGCTGGGGGCATCATTCTATGACCCAGATCACTAGGTTTTGGTCTCACTCAGAGTTTGAGGGACACCTGATGTCTGATGAGACCTTCAACAAGTCATCTGAGTTGGGATCACCCTCTCAGACTTTTGGCAACATGTGACCATCCCTAAAACATCCTTTACTTTCTCCTAGTTGTCATCATGGGCAATGCTCAATCGGCTCCACCTACAGACTCCCCATTGGGCTGTCTCCTTAAGAATTTGAAAACTTTGGAACTCACTGACCTCTGACCTAAATGCTTAGTCTCCTGTTGCAATACAGGCTGGGCACAATGTAAGTGAGGTGACCAGGAGGTCTGGCCTGAGAATGGATCTCTACGTGGTAACACCATCCTGCAACTTGATCTCTATTGCTGCCAAGAAGAAAGGGGCAGATGCAGCAGTTTCTCAACTCTATGCTGCCATTTTTACAACCCCCTTTAACAAGCCCCAATAGCTGATTTTCAGGACCAGCACATTGTTCCTCTTTCCACCTCCGTGCTGGTCCTTCCCCGCCCCCCCCAGGGAAAAGTAAATAAACCTCTTCTTTCTATCCTAATCTCTGTGTGGAGAAATCTTTCTCAAAACCTGCACACTCTGGCATCTTTACTCAACAGCAGATATTACTACTAAAGAGAGTAACAAAATGTATGAAATAATTGTTTACTTTACCTGTTGGTTGCGCAGGAATTGAGGTTGTCCGCAAGTATATATAATTTACAAGCTAGTACAGTATAAAATAGTTGAAAATTGGTACCTGAGAATATATAAATGTAAAAAGGCAAGGCCAGGTCAAAAGCTAGAATAAATATTTAGACTAGAGAGTTCTATGAGGTTAATAAAATTGAGCTGTAAATGTGATTCTACGCTTGCCAGGGGCCAAAAAAAAATGAAAATATGATCAGTGATGTGATGGTCATTGACCTGAGGGAAAAATCACTCTAGTCTTCGGGGGAAAGAAAGCTGTTCATGGTACTTTTTTTTTTTTCTGAAAGAAATTTTTATGAAGGGACAGCACATATTTTCTCCATGGTTCCTTGAGCAGCTTGGCAGCCTTCCAAAACCTGCAGCCTAAGAAGGTCAGCGATTCAGAAATTCTGTTTCCAGATTCTTCCCCTCTGCTAAATTTCTGTCTCACTGCAATTAAAAAATAAGCTTAAAGTTTGGTTTTTCCAAGAGCTGGGATGGTGGTTGTGGGAGACTGTGCAAATCTGCCAGACCCTAATCCAGGGGTGTGACAATATCCTGACAGACCCTGCTCTGGCACTGACCTGGAGTGAGTCACTCCATCTCCTGGGGCTCAGTTTCTCTGTCTGCTGGGGACCGCTGACACCTTGCTCAAAGGGTAGCTGAGAAGATGAGTGAGATAACACCTGGAGCTATGCCTGGCAGGGCCCATGTTCCATAAATGGTTCTCTCTTACACATTTCTTCCTCCCTCTTAGAATCGACATAAGGATCAACGGAGAGATGATGTGTGCAGTAGGCCCCTCTCATCCAGGGTTTTACTTTCTACAATTTCAATTACCTGCAATCAACCTCGGCCCGAAAATAAGTGAGTATGGTACAATAAGATACTTTGATAAAGAGTAAGAGACCATATTCACATAGCTTTTGTTAGAGTATATCATTATAATTGTTCTATTTTATTATTAGTTATTGTTTTTAATCTCTTACTGTGCCTAATTTATAAGGTAGATTTTTTCATAGGTACATATAGGAAAACACATGGTGTATATACAGTTCAGTACTATTCATGGTTTCAGGCATCCACTGGAGGTCTTGGAAGGTATCCCCTGTGGATAAGGGGGAGACTACTGTGTTTGAAAAACTCTTGCAGATGTCTGAGCATATGTGTATTCTAGAGGCCCAAGCTATTAGTTTAACAAACAAAAGGGGAAGAAAGAATTGAATGTATTCCTATTTACCAATGATTTCCTCCCCTGAATTCTATTTTTATATATTTTTATTTATTTTTACCTAAAGCAAGAAAACAAGGAATGGCTTCATAGCCTCTAATCTTTTTACCTAATATATATGTGGAAAATTTAAAAGTGTATGTGTATGTAATTTTAAAAATCCCTATTTTTGCAAATTAATAAGGCATTGCATCAGTGATTCTTGCAAGTGAAAACAAAATAGGAAGTTATGGAATTCATGGTCAAGAGCCAGGAAGGACTTCATAGTTGAGCTTATGTTGGGATTTCCCACCTTCACTGCCTTTATACTGAGAGATGGGGCTCCCACCTAGTTGAACCTAATCACAGCTGGAGATTTCTCTTTCTATAAAATTCTCAGAATGTTTACTTGGTCTCTTGTGTCAAATGTCTGAATTTTAAAAAAGTAATAACTCCACTTAGATTATAAAGTCTATGACCCCTGAGTAAATTCTTCTTGTCTTTCTAATTCATTCAGTCCTGATTTGTTCATCTGAGAAGGTCATGAGAAATGTGTGCCTTCTTTAGGAGCTACCTTAGATACGGTGGTTTCTGTGACATAAAATCTTGGGAGGGACAAAGTGTATGGCCCAGTGGTTACCAGCACTGTCAACAGAGGGAATGATTATTTGTACAGTAATTTCCTCTATATATTTTTTCTCCTGAAAGAAAATATCCTGTTAGCCCACCAAATCTAAAATTGGATATGAGGTATGTGTCTTATTATGGTTTTGTGGACAAAGGAACTAAAAACAATGGTAGTTTAAAAATAAGATAGCTTTGTTTCCTCTGGCAGTGTCAGAAATGTAGACTCTTTCACCAGTAGAAAAGGGTACTAATTGTGTGGTTGTAACAGACTAGCAAAAATGTGTCTAGTGCTGAGCATTATAATTGGTAAGGGTGGAGTGAATTTATACACAGAAATCCAGAGTGTTTACCTCTGTTAAAAATACTTAGATTTAGTAGTCCGTGGATATTAAGTTAGAAAGGTTTCAATGACCAACATCCATCCAGAAGTGATATTGGCTTGGGGAGTGGGCCACTCTGTTTTGAGCATCTGGCACTTCACTCGGTTCAACAAATTTCTGTCTGTAAGCATTCTAGATTGGAAAAATAACCCCAAAAGTGGCCACTGAGGGCAGTTCTTTGTGGCCTGTGAAGTTCTGGGACTTTTGCACTGGGGACTGGCAAACCAACATTTCTAGCAGTATGACACTAATATAGCATTTACTATATTACCTACGTAGTATTGATATTGTGAGTAATAAAATGAAGATGAATATGTTGTCTTCCCCTCATTGCATACTTACTGTGTTAGTTATGACTCAAAGCACTTCAGTCTTTTGAGATGAGAAGGTCTACGATTTTTCCTCCTTTGCAAAGTAAACTCTATTTCCTTCCTCTCCAAACTGCTTGTTCTTCTGATTCAGCCTTGTGAACAAGTGGCTGAGTTTTTGGTAACAAAATATGGACAGTTTAACTATTAATATATGGTTTTTAAGATTCCCCTAATCATCATATTAGTGAGTCTATGATTAATATGAATTATTTGGGTAGCCTGGATCATTTGAGAATAGCAATGGCTGTTGTGATCCATTTTGTAGCTCAACATTTTATAAATGTGAGTTGCTTAACAATAATGCAGGGCATGGAAATGTGGTAGAAAGTACCCTAGATGAGTCATCTGATGACTTTCTGGAAGAAGGTCAGAAGATCTGGGTGTTATCTTAGTCTGTTTGGGCTTTTATAACAAAATACCATACAGTGGGTGCTTACCAACAATAGAAATGTATGTCTTATAGTTCTGGAGGCTGGGAAGACCAAGATCAAGCCACTGGCAGATTTGGGGTCTGGTGAAGGCCCATTTCCTGGTTCACAAATGACACCTTGTCACTGTGCCCACACCTGGTGGAAGGGGAGAACTCTGATCTCTTACTCCAGTCTCTTACAAGGGCACTAATCCCATTCATGAAGGCTCCACCCTCATGACCTAATCAACTCCCAAAGGCCCCACCTCCTAATACCATCACACTGGGGATTAGGTTTCAACATAGGAGTTTTGGGGGGACACAAACATTCACATCACAGCAGGTTTTACCACATATGAGCTATATAAGCTTCATCAGACTACATAGCATTTCTGAGTTTTGGTTTTCTCATCTGACATATAACAGCATGTATCTCATACTCAATGTCTTTGAATTGAAAGAAACAATGGACAGTAAGTATATTGAAGCCTTTTACAGGTAAGGCTATGATTATTAGTAGAATTATTGAAAGAATATTGACAATAAATGCCCCAGTGAAGAGTAAAAAGTGGGCAATCAACATACTGGTCACAGGGACCCCTGAAGCTCGTATTATTTGCCTGCCACTGCCATGCAGAAGAGTGTCAATAGTTTCTTCTCTCCTGTTCAGGTTTCAAGATCCTTCCTGATGGCTCCCCTGATTCTCTTGTGACCCTTCCCCGCAAGAGGCAGAGAGCTGAGTTATTGTCGAGGACTCTAGACAGGCCGGGGTGGTCTCCTTTGCCACGCTGCACTGGGGCTGATCAGCTCCTTGGAGTACCTTGTCTGTTAGAGTGTCTGTGAACTTCACAGGTCTTGGTCCTGCTCATCTTCACAGCACGACCACCTAGTCCCGTGTCTGACACAAAGTCAGTTTTCGACAAATGCTTGTTGGTAGACTATAAGCTCTTGAGAGCTATTTAGGCATATGACACGATTAGGGGACATTTAGATATTAACAGCAGTCATTATAATAAAACAATAACAAGAATAACAATAGCTACTGCTTATTGAGAACAAGGCACTCTGCTAACAGAGTCATTACTTGCCTGCAAACCACATTTGGACATTTGACTGCCTTGATTGTCTTTTCCAGGCTGAATTTGGACCTTTGGACCTGGAATAAGAAATTAATGTTCTCAGCCTGGTACAGTTGCCTCTCAGCTGATAATTCAGTTCTGGGAGCATCTTCCATTTTAATTTTTATTGAAGTGATTTATTCAATAATATGAATTTGAGTGTACTATTGAACTTATTTTATAAAATACATGGGATGGAAAAATGAAAGTGTAAGAGTGCTGATTTTAATGATAAGTAATTTGGTCTCATAAACGTAATGCAATTTAGAAAAAGATGGAAAGCATTAGGCTGCCAAAAACTGGGACAATTTATCCTTAATTGGACATTTATTGATCTTAAGCCAGTCTACTGTGGTTTAATTGTCAGAGCAAAGAACAAAATTATAGAACATGTGAAATATTCTAGAATTCCATGGTCAAAGATTATGTTTAAAGTGCAGTGAAATTAAGAACTGTATCTTTTTTATAACACACTGAATATGGAGTCCCACTTATAAAATATGTATTAATAATAATGCCGTTCAATTTTCACAAACTTGAAAATTTTCAGCAATGCATTATATACAAAAATTGGGAACTTGATATGTTTTTCTTAATTCTCCAAACAACTCTTTAAAGTAGGCATAGTCCTCACTGTTATAGAGCAACCATATGCTTACTAAGTGGCAAAGCTACATATATTGGTTTGCTAGGATTGCTGTAACAAAGTACCAGAGTGGCTTAAACAATAGAATTTATTTTCTCACAATTCTGGAGGCTAGGAGTTCAAGATCAAGGTGTCAGCAGGTCTGGTTTCTTCTAAGTCTCTCCCTTTGCAGTTGGCTCCCTTCTCCCTGTGTCCTCACGTGGTCTTTCCTCTGTATACCTATATATCTGTCATAATCTCCTCATTCATATTGAATTAGGGCCCACCCATATGACCTCATTTTAGCTTAATCACCTCTTTAAAGGGCCTGTCTCCAAATACAGTCACATTCTGAGCGATTGGGGGTTGAGGCTTCAGCATACACAATTTGGGGGAACATTATGACATAATCCAAAGTTAGTGACTCTAAACTCATTTTTCTTAAGAAGGGAAGAATGTGTCTTGGGGAATGAGGACAGAGTGAAGATGGCAAAGAAGAAACTCATAATTGGAAGATTGACATTGGAAAGGGTAGCTCAGCACCAGAAACAGAAATTACCCTAAAAGATGAAAATTTTCTTTCTCTAAAGCAATGTTTTGCTTTTCCATTGTTGTTAGAGTAAAACAAAACAAAAAAATTTTTGGGCTTTATGCAATTTGACCCCAGAATAAAGTTTGTAGAACTAGGACAGGCACACATTACTGCTCTGAGTAATCATACAATGGCTGCTTCACTGCAAAATGGCTAAGGTGTTCTGAGAGCTTTAATCAACCTAATCAGGTCATCTCTGGGACTTAAGGGGGGGGTCTGGTTACAAATCTTCAAAAGCTCTGAACTACTTTCTGCATCTACAGGCTAAAAGGATTATTAAATTAGTTGCACAGAGAGATGGAATTAATACTACTTGATTGAGCTAAGATCATCATATTCTAAAAAGCAATTAAAATTGTTCTGACCTTTGAAAAGTAAATCTTGAAATTTTTATGTTACATTTGAATCTGAGAAAAGGCAAATAGTGAATTTAATAAGTATGAATGAGTTATGTAACTGAAGAATTTTTAGAGGGTTTTAATATACGACTTTCTTTAAAAAGTAATTTGGTGATCGTAAAATCCAGATTTTTACATTCCTTTTTATGTCAAAGAAGACTAGTGCTTCCTATGTGTGCAGTATATCACAATGCATATTTTTGTACATATATCTACTAAGTGATACATATTCATATATGTATTAGCCAAAATTCCATTAATAGGCTCCATTTTTCCAAGTGTTCAGAAGTCATTTGCCTTGTCTCTTTAATTGCCTGCCCAGTAAAATGTGAAAGTAAGCAGACTGACTTCTGAGAAGCAAAAATGTACATTGAGAATGTTTGAGGACTCAAGTATTAGCATTTAACTTACAGGAGAATCTCTTTGTTGTCAATAACAGCCAACAAATTAATTTCTAAGGAGCTTAATAAGCTTGAGTTTGAACATGAAAATTAGAAAAGGGCTTGACCAAAATGGGTACAAAGAAGTAAGTGAGGGGAAGTAGAGAGGAATGATAGCAGACACAAAGTATGCTGGAGGTACAGCCAATTTTATAAGGTTTTATAGGAACTGAAGGCATTGCTATGCAGTGACTTAGGCTATATCAGTGATCCAGTCATAAAGAGAGAGTTAAACAGTATCTATAGCTTCTATTTAAGAAGGCAGATTAGTATGAAATGCACATGATGTCTCTGGAAAACTAAATTCTGTGAACTATTCATTTGCTTATTCATTAATTCCTAAATATGTCAAACACCTACTGTTTATTATCCAACAATGTTTATCAAGTGACTTCTCTGTCAGGCACTGTCCTAGAGTCTAGGGATATACTGATGAACATGATAGATATAAATATCTGTCCTTGTGCTGCTTACCTTTTAGTTGGAGGAAACAGACAATAAAAAGGTAAGTGAATGCCTTTGTCCATTTTGTGCCCTTATAAAATAATATCACAGACTGGGTAACTTATAATGAAAATAAATTTATTTGATTCATGGTTCTGGGGACTGGGAAGTCCAAGATTGAGGGGCTACATCTGGTGAGGATCTTCTTGCTGTGTTACCTCATGGAGGAAGGGCAAAGAGAGAGCAAGAGAGAGCAAGAGATCAAACCCACAGCCACAAGCCCTTTCATAATTAGTATTAATCTATTTATAAGAGTGGAGCTCTTGTGGCCTAACCACCTCCCACTAGGCCCCACTTCTCAGTACTCTTGCATTGGGATTAAGTGTCCAACACATGCTTTATGAAGGATACATTCAAACCATAGCAGTAACACCTAGAATGTCTATATAGAATAGAGATGGTGTTAAGTGCTATGGAGGAAAGTAAGGCAAGGGGTAACATACCCAAATGAGGAATATATAGCCTCCAAAAGTTCTCTGGAAGAGCTGTAGGAGGGCTTGGCAGTTAGAGCAGCAGAATAGAAAACAGAAATGGGCATTATGATACTAATTTTGTTAACAAATACCTTGGGTTAATAAGATGTTTCTTCTTTCTTTGCCAGTTTCCCTATTATTAAAAAAAAGGCATTCATAGAATTTAATTTTGACAGTTAAATTGTAAAATGATCATTTTACTCTATAGAAATTATGGTAATCAATTCACTCAAGATGTGCATTGGGCAGCTATGATATGCACAGTACTGTATTTGTTGATGAATGTCTTTTGTATGTTAATGAGATGACCTGTGGCTGAGAACCCCTAGATAGTTTTGCAATGGGGGCTGGTTGCTAGGAAGACAGAGGCAGCATTAGGGAGTTGGAACTTTCAGCCCTAACCTTGACATTTGGTGGGGAAAGGAACTAGATAGAGATTGAGTTAATCATCAATGACCAGTGATTATTCATTCATACCTATGTAATGAGACCACCAAAAGAAACCCTAAACTATGGGGTTCAGAGAGTTTCAGGGACGGTGAACACATTGAGGTGCTGGGGAGTGCAGAGCGGGCATGAAAACTCCATGCACCCTTCCCCGTATCTTGCTCCATGCATCTCTTCCATTCGTCTGCTTCTGTGCTGTCTCCTTAATGATACATCAGTGATGGTGAGTAAAGTGCCTTCCTGAGTTCTGTGATCCATTCTAGCAAATTATTGAACCTGAGGAGGGAGTTGTGGGAACTCACAATTTATAGCCAGTTAGTCAAAAGGATGGGAGAGCAAGGACTTGTGATTGATGTGTAAAGTAGGGGCAGCCTTGTGGCACTGAGCCCTTTAACATGTGGAATCTAACACTAACTCTAGATAGTACCAGAATTGACCAGAAATATTGGGCACTCAGCTGGTTGGAAAATTGTTTGGAGTGGGAAAAACCCCACACATATTTGGTATCAGAAGTGTTGTTACTAAAAATGGTTCATACTCCCTTTGGAGAAAAGGCCTCTATGCCAGCAGAACATACTGTTGCATGAAAAGGAAACAAAAATTTTGCTAATGGGTCGTTAATGCTAATAGTTAGTGGTGCCACTCCCATTTCCACCCCTTTATTCCTGGGCCCATGAGGTATGGTGTTTAATACATGGGCTGTGGGAGTACCACGTATCTGACATTGATTCACAGCATATACAACCTCCTGGAGAACCTTGTTCTGGCCCTGCAAGGTATTGCCACCCAGCTGGTGCTGTAAATATTCAAAGGCCATTCCACTGTTCTGTCAAGCTAGTTGCTTCCAGAATGGGGGGAAACATGGTAAGACATGCGAATTCTGTGAACATGGGCTTGTTGCCACACTTATTTTGCTGTGGAATAAGTTCCTTGATCAGAGGCAATGCTGCATGGAATACCATGATGGTGGATAAGTCATTCTCTAAGTCCTCAGATGGTAGTTTTGGCAGAAGCATCACATGTAGGCAAGGGAAATCCATATCTATTCCAGTAAGAACAAAATGCTGTCTCTTCTGTCATGGAAGTGGTCCAATGTAATCAGTCTATCACCAGGTAGCTGGCTGATCACTGTGGGCAATGGTGCCATATCGGTGGCTCAGTTGGTCTCTGGTGCTGGCAGATTGGGCACTCAGCAGTGCCTGTAGTCAGGGGAGTGGAAGTCCATGTTGCTAAGCCCATATGTAACCTCTATCCCTGCCACCACGGCCGTCTTGTTCATAAGCCCATTGAGTGGTGATAGGGGTGGCTGGGGAAAGAGGCTGATGGGTATTCACAGAGTAGGTAATCCTAGTCACTTAAAAAAATCCTCCTCTGCTGAGGTGACCATTTGGTGAGCATTCACAAGAGACACAAACATCTTCACGTGTTTTGCACATTCAGAGAGGTCTATCCACATACCTCTTCCCCAAATATTCTTGTCACCAATTTTCCAATCACATTCCTTCCAAGTCTCTGACTGTCCAGCCAAACCATTGTCCACAGCCCATGAACTGGTATGTAATTATGTGTCTGGCTATTTCTGCTTCCAAGAAAAATGAACAACCAGGTGCATGCTCAATGTTTTGCCCACTGGGAGGACTGCCCTTTACCATTGTCCTCCAGGGATGTCCCAGAAAGGGGATGCCTTGCTGCAGCTGTCCGCTGCCGGATCATGCCTGCATATCGTGCAGAAGCATCGGTAAACCAGGCCCGAGTTTTCTCCTCCTCTGCTGACTGATCATAGGCCACAGGTGCAGGCTGGGAGAGAAGGCAATGTAGCAGGAGTGGGCACTGGGGGCATTTAGGCCACTTTTTCACGTAACTTGTGCCTTCGGGACCTATCAGGGATGATCGCGTATATACCACTTGTGCTTGATGGTAGAGAGCTGCTGAGCACACCCAACTCTGTCATGATGTGTCTGACAAACCCCAGTTCATGATGGGCAGCTCAGGTCACATGGTGAGTTGGTGACCCATGATCACGTGTTTGGTTTCTACTAAGGCCCAGCAGCAGGCCAAGAGCTGTCTCTCAAAAGGAGAGTGGTTATCTGTGGATGGTGGCTGGGCCTTGCTCCGAAATTCTAAAAGCCTCAGCTATAATTCGCCTATAGGGTCCTGCCAAAGGCTCCAAACAGCATCCACATCCGCCGCTGCCACTTCAGACCATTGAGTCTGCTGGATCCTGTGGCCAAAGTGGAGGAGCAGCTTGCATAGCAGGCTGGACCTGTTGCAGAGCCTTCTCTTATGCTAGGCCCCACTCAAAACTAGATGCTTTTCAGGTCGCTTGGTAAATGGGCTGGAGTAACATGCCCAGATGAGAAATATGTTGCCTTCAAAGTCTTCTTGAAGAGCTGTAGGTGGCCTTGGCAGTTAGAACAGCAGAATAGAAAACAGAAACGGGCATTACGATACTGTTTGTTATCAAATGCATTGGGTTAATAAGATGTTTCATCTTTCTTTACCATGGTTTCCCTCCTATAAAAAGAAGACATTTGTGGAATTTAATTTTGACAGTTAAACTGTAAAAATGATCATTTTACTATATAAAAACTATGACAATTTACTCAAGGTGTGCATTGGGTGGCTATGATAGGCACAGTACCATAGTTGTTGTTGTGGAATGTCCAAAATGTATAACCCTGCCTATTTTTGTGGCATCTAAGGTGGGGCTGTACACACAGCAGGTACTTAATAAATGTTACTTGAAGGCCGCTATTTTCACAAAGCTAATATCTATTGGGGGAAAAATAAAAGACACATCTACAGATTTAATAGTGTGGCAGTCATGTAGTCATTTGATGCACAGTTGATTTTGAATAGACACTCAATAGGTGGCCCAGGCAGAGAGCACCTCCTAGGTAACGGTGGCCTCTGGAAGCTTCATGGGATTTACAAGGATAGGTGGGAAGAAAGGAAGGTGCGTCAGGTAGAGCAAATGGCCACCAGCAGTTGTGCAGTTGCACAGTTAGTGGGAGTGGAACAATCTGCCTGAGCAAAGGGCTCATGTTGAGAAGTGGCGGGAGGCCAAGCTGTAAGGGCCCTGGGGCATCTACCTTGGCCTTGGCCCTGGACTAGGACATAGGGACTTTATTCATCTTGTAAATGGTGGCTGCCTTTGATTTCGAGGAGAGAAGTAACAAGTTTAAAGCAGCACTTGAGAAAGATCTACTTGGTGTCAACAAAAGGAATGAATGAAGAGGGCCCCAAATTGGAAGCAGGATGCTATTCAGGGATTTTTAGCATTGTCTAGGTATGAGGTGATGAGAGTCTGGTTTGAGGAAATGGCAATAGAGAGAGGACAGACAGTTGTAAAAGCTAGTTAGTGGAAGAACTAGTAGAGTTTGGTAACTGGAAAGGGTGAGGCAGGGAAAAGGAAGAACAAAAGACAAGTATATTCAGAGCTTGGGTGGCTGAAAGAATAAAGTATACTTTGATAAAAATAACCAAAGGTAAATAACAGAAACAAAACAGAAGAATGAAGGCAGGGAAGCCAGATAAAAAATAAAACAATAAATTTTTAAAATTTTACACTAATATAATATTATTAATGGCACAGCACCTAATTCAGTATTTGTACAGTACCTTATAGTTTACTGGGTATGTTCCCAGACATGTTAGGTCATTTGTGATAAAGCTAGAATAGCCCACTAGAAAACTAGAAATCCATAGTTGGTGAGAGGCATGCAAAAGCAGTTGGAATGAGAGGATAAGACTGTAGAAATAGCTCAAAAACTCCTTTGCATAAAAGTGTTAACATACAGAGCAAATGGCACATAATGACTCATTTTGCTTTCCTGTTTAATTCTTATTTGTGTTACTACTTAAAGTAGTATATCTATAATTGAATCTATTAAATCTTTAATGTTCACTTCTTTTCCTCAATAACTAGTGAGCTGTATTTCAAAATATCAGCCAGTGTTTTTAAATAATTCTTCAAATTATGCCTTTGTCCCAAGTCTTAGCATACTTTTTCACATATGTGTGTGTGTGTGTGTGTGTGTGTGTGTGTGTGTATTCCATTTGCAGATTCAGCAGTATAGTGGAACGAAACCAAAACAGGATCTGCTATTGCATGTTTTTATCAGTGAGTGCTGGGGAGAATGATTGGCAAACTAAATTGCAGTGGTATTATTAAAATTCATGAACCAGAGAATTACCAATGTGTAATATTCAAAAATGCAGTGGGTGCTAAGTATCTTTGACATATTCCCTAAAGCTTTAACCATCTTGGGAAAAAATGTTAGAAGTCTGTCAGGAACATATTGGATTTTCCTAAAGCATATGGTGATGAAATAGTATATCATTTTATGAGAAAATATTGTCATACTGGCTTCCTGGCCCAACATGTCATAGTCATTTTATATTTCTATTTTGTACTTATCTTTTTTTTTTGGTGCCCTTTATTTTAGGATGAATTTCATTCCTGTTCTTGGAAGAGTGTCATTGTTAAATTCCTCCCTCTTTCTTTGGGCCGTTTCTTTGTTTTTATTCTTCCTTCCAGAATCTTTTGTTCCCTGCAATAAAGTCTTTATACTGTGTTTCAAGACTGGGAGATGTGTGCTTTGATCAAGTTTTTGTTTTGACTCCACTAAAAGTCTTCATCTTCCAACCCTTTCTCCCCTCCATGGTTTGTGTGCTCCTGTTTCATCCTCTTTCTGAAGTACTTGCTTTCATCCCAGACCTGGCTGGGTTGCAAGAATGGAAGTGGTTATACTGTAGCTTGCATTTGGAAAAAAAAAAATCCATTTTTATTTCCAGAGGATGAAGAACAGGAAAAAAAATGTGGGCCACTGGGTCTTTTTACCACATTCTCTGTTTGGTTCCCTTGTGCCCTTTTTAAACGCTGAACATGTTCCCAGAGTTGGTCTAAACCACATCACCCAGTTCCAGGCAGTGTTGTGGGTTGGCATCCTCTGGGGGTGGCTGGTTGGTAAGCTCAGTTTCCAAATTCCTGGAACTGTCATATCAATCTGTTTTCTAAGGCAACTAAGGAGCAACACACCCTTCCTCAAGGGCTTTTATTGTCTTAGAGTTTTAGAGGTCACATGGGCATTTCTAGTTGGTTGTGAATTTCAAATTATTTTGCTATATACTCTCAATGTTAAGATCTGGTGAGCTTGGATAAATTGTTCCTCAACACAGTTCCTTATTTGGGGCAGCTCTGATGCAACTCATAATCCTCTCCCCCTTCCTCAGTGAGGACAACGGAAACCTCCATTTAAAGGCATTTGGGATGCAGCAAGGTTTAAATTTCATACTGGAAAATGGACTGGGAAGACATGGCTGAAAGCTGAACTAAAACAAAGGTTGGGCAGCTATATATCTATAGCCCAATTCACTTGGGCTACATCCTGGTTGCTGGTGTGGGGGTGAGGGGAAACTCTCCCTTTGTCCCAGAAGGTTCTCTGAAAGATCAACTCACAATAAGGCAATTAATAAGAAAAAGAGATTTTAACTCATAGTAAGGTAGATTAGCAAGAGAAAGAGATTTACTTACTGTGTGCACTGGGAGAATTGCAGAGTAATTACCCAATATTCCAGTGAGGTCCAGAAATTTATATACCCTCATTTTAGAGGTGAGAGGGAGATGAGGAATATAGGTAATTCTGTTTGGGGGCAATACATGGTTAGTAGGGAGAATGAATAGATACTTTAGATATTTGAGAGAATGAATGGATGGGGGAAAACAAATTGACTTGTAAATGATTTTCTTTGGAAATTAGATTAACCTGAGAGACAGGTAGTATCTTTACAATGGGTTGGGCCAGGTCTGGTTGCATTATTGATCTTTTTTCTTGCAATATATTGAGATAACAGGGAGGGAAAGGAAGGCAATTGCTCATTTTGAGGTGTCCCTCTGGTTTTATGCAGATGGAGGGAAAGCCCTTTCCAGTTCACGTTGATCTCTAAGGGCCCTTAATTCAAAATACTCTTTATAGCAAGGAGTCATATTTTGGGGTGAAATTTCCTGGGCTCCTTCACAGGGGAAAGACTTATATTTGACTGGAAGTAAGAGAGAAGAGTGAAGTTGCATCCTGTGCAGGGCAGTTAAAACAGTGTGTCAGACAGCATTCCTTACAATCCAATCAATATCCAGAAGAATGGTTTAGATATAACCCATTTAAAGATACTACTAAAAAATTTGTAAACATTATTTTTTTAAAAAAAAAATTGCCATTAGGTGACCACATTTTGGAAGAGACATTTGGATGGAAATGGAGAGACAAAATAAAATTTTTGGTTTTCATTCAAACCCACTAATGACTCATATTGGAGATGTTATTGAATTTTTCTTGATTTTAAAGAGATTTCTACAGATGATAGAAACTTACTATAATGTCAAAACCTCCTCTCTTTCTTTGTAATAGAAGTTAGCAGAAACTAAAATGCCTTCCTGAAACCTCCCATCTGTTTTCTCTAATGCAGTGCCATCACCAGGAGTCAAAATCCAGGATGACAGTCAATTACAGACGGCGTCATTAAATAGGTGGTGAGAATGGAAAACATGGGTCTCTTAGAAGGACCTACATAAAATACAATAAAATGAGAGACACTAAGCACAGCTGTGACAAGGACTTTGGCTTTCTTTTTTCTCCTTTCCCTCCTTATTCCTCTCCCATCTCCTTTGTTTCCTCAGCTTCTAAATTTTCTGCTTTCAATCTGTTCTCTATGATATTAACAAATATATCTTTTACTTTGCAGTTTATCCATTTGGGACCTGGATCACTCTACAAGTACTTAGATTGACCCATAAATGTCATTAAAATAGCTAAAGTATAATACCATTGATGCAAAATTATTTTCTTTCACAAAATTAATTTAAAAAGTTAAATTCCACCAAATTAAAGAAGCTCTGGAAATTTCATCCCAAAATACAACTCCTTGGTACAAAGAGTATTTTAAATTAAAGGCCCTTAGAGATTAACAGGCCCTTGGAAGAGACTTTTCCTCTATCTGCCTAACCAGACAGACCCATCAAAAGAACAATGGACTTCCCTTCCCCTCCCTGTTATCTCACTATATTGCAGGAAGGAAAATCAAGAATGCAACCAGACCTGGCACAAATTATCTTAAACATAATACCTGTCTCTCCAGATTAATTTAATTTGCAAAGAGAATCATTTACAAGTCAGTCTGTTTCCATCATCCATTCATCCTCCCTAGCAACCATTTATTGCCCCTAAACAGAATTGCCTATGCTCCTCATCCCCCCTCACCTCTTAAAGGCAAGTATAAAAATATCTGGATCCCACTGGGACATTGGGTAATCACTCTGTGATTCTCCCCTTTGCATGTGGTAAATAGATCTATTCCTCTTATTAATCTGCCTTAATTGTGAGTTGATCTTTCAGTGAACTTTTGGGGGAAACGGGAAGTTCCTCCTCACCCCCAACAATATCCTTTCACTTCCCCATCTTACAGACACTTTATTACATCAGTTATATTATACTTAGAGACCTTCATGTTTCTGCTGGTGGTGATTCCTCCTTCTAGAATATTCTTTCCCCCATTTCTCTCTTATTGAAACCCTTTTTATTGGTTAAAGCCCAACTCAAATGTCACTTCTTCTGGAAGGCCTTGTGTCAACAAATCTTTATTGAGAGCCTTCTCTATACCGCCTAGTATTCTAAGGGCTGGAAGCATGGCAGTGAACAAGGTAGACAAAGTCCCTGCTCACGTGGAATTTACATTCTAGGAGTTGGAGATGGCCATTGATAGATATCCAAAAAAAGTAGATATATAGCATGTCAGGTCTATACTCATTAGCTACAAAGAAGAAAACAAAACTGTCAGAGGTTATAAGTATCATAAGGTAAAATAAAGGAGGGTAAGGAACTAGAAAGTGAGGGAGAAAGACAAGAGAGGAGAATACAATTATTTTTCCTTTGGTGCTCCTATGGAGTACTTTGAAAAATTATGTGCCTTTTTGTACATGAGAAAATGACATAAATGTCTTATATGTTGTAAGCTGCTTGTAGACAGGAAGTTATTTAGCTTTGTATTCATCAGCACCTTGTATACAATAGGCATCTAATCGATGTGCAGTGACGTGACATCAGCAGCACATAGGAAGCTGATGTCCATAACAACATAAATGCATGTTGGTGCCATATGATCTAAGTCATGCAGAGAAGTGGAAAAAGGGTGTCTTGTCAATTAGCTGGGGACCAAGAAATGACAATGGAAGTCAGAAATAGATCTTCAAAGGCCGGAAGTATGTCAGTGACAGGGGTCAGAGGAATCCAGGAGACAGAAACACAGATGAGAGTGTGCTGGGAAGGATAGAGGCAAAGGAAGGGGACAATCTGCTTGCCCCAGCAGCGGGACCACAATAAGCATCAACGTTGATGCTAAACTAGAAAAGGTCCTTCCACCTTGGCTCGCTTGAGTGAGCCTAAGGACTCTCAAAGACTGGGATTTTGAATAGCATTGAAATTTTAGCTTCCATACCCTTTTATGTTAATGCATTAAGTGATATTTAATGTTAAATTCCATTGTCCATTAATAAGCATCTTTTTTGGATACACTTTTGGTAAGAGTGCCAGCAAGACCAGAAGATCAGTATTTGAGCTATTTCTTAAGTGTTAGAGTGGGATACTGAGTAAGGCAGTGAGGAGCAGCCCAACAACGGAAATATTCTGTGTAACTGACTACTAAGAAATTCATAATAGGATGTTGTACCACACAGACCTTAGAAACTTTGTTTTTAAACAAACAAGACATATATAGAATTTACAACGTACCTTGCACTATTCTCAGTGTTTTACTTATGTTAACCCTATAAGCTAGGTTTTTATTGTGCCCATGTTACAAATGAGGAAACAAAGGAGTGAAGAGATTAGGAACTTGGCCAAGGTCAGTTGGCTGTGTGTGGAGATGCCAAGATTAAAATCTCAGCCTATGGCTCCAGCGTCAATGCTGCTGTTAACTGCTTCATGACACAGACGGTGGCATCATGGTGATGACAAAGAAAGTGCTCAAGCACTATCTCTTTCTGGTTTAGGGGAGAGCAACGCTCATTCCTTTCTTGTGCCCATTCTGGGAGAATTGTATCCAGACTATCAAACAACCGTGATCTCTTGCCTTTGCATTGCACTTTACGGTGTACCGACTCTTCCATTTACAATCCGTTACCTTGATCTTTTGACAACACTGAGAGGAAGTTTATTGCCTCTGGCCTTCAGATAGGGCAGGGGAGGCCCAGGGTCGTCATCCTCAGCAAGCAGGGCAGAGCCAGACACATGCAGAGGGCTGAGGCCTCCAAGCTCTTGTGTTCTGTTCTCATGTTGAGCAACTTCTTGAATCTAAGGATTTGAAATGGGGGCCAGACATGGGCCCAGGCACTATGTGAACCTTCCAGGTTCACAACAAGCCAGATTCTTCCAGCACATCAATTGTGCCGTTAAATAGTGAGGTAGCAATGTATTCATTTTGGAGCCATGTTTTGAGAAGTCCTTAAACCTGCAACAATCCTGTCTTCGTCTAGTAGCCTCTTGGTTTTCCAAATTGTCAAACAGTTATGCTGGAGAAGGATCATCTATTTATGAAACTTTAAAAAGAGTCGTAAATTTTTTTTTGTATTTTAAGAAAGGAAATTAGTGCCCTTTTTTTTTCTTGGTATCAATGTCGTATGGTAGATTTGGCTACCTTTAAATATGAATGGAAAAAAATCTAAAATATATTATTGTATTTTAAGTGAGTAAATAGGACCTTGATTTAAAAATAATACATATCTATTATTGGCATACTGAAAATGCTTTTAAAATGACTCAAAAAATATTTTCTTTTATTTCTCTCTCTCTCTTTTATTTTGTGAATGAGGAGTAAGTGAGGCATAGGAAACCTAAGTGATTTACTCAGGTTTTACTGAGCTGGTAGTAAAATTCTGGGTCTAGAGAACCCAGGCTGGGAAAAGTCACACATCTTTTTTCTCTGTTTTTTTTTTTTTACTTCACGTGAATTCTCTACTGGTTCATAAAGTTGCTAGTGTAGCTCTTAGAAATATCTCACTCATGAGATGGAGTATCGATTCCATGGTTTATCCTTTTTCTCCTCCTGACTGAGATTTTCTTTCTCTTCCACAAGAGGAAAGGGAAGAAATGAACTACTGGAACTGAATACTGAAAGGATGAAGAAAAACAAAGACTACAAACAAAGGAAGCTAAAGCTTACAAGCTGGAAATAATTTTCTTCCAATCTTCCTCTCTTCTTTCCTTCATTCACACCTACCAATCCAAGTCTGATAACAGTGCAGCTTTAAATATGATCTGATTATTACAGTGAGATTAATTATCATGGACAAAAATTAGTCTCCTTGTATTCTGAAACTATGTATACTAGTTAGATATCATTAATGACAAAGGATTATTTTTTCTAAATCAAAATGATTTCTGGGCTTTAGGTAGATAGTAGACAGTATCATAAACGCAAATGCTTACATAGGCCCCTGAATTATATGAGAGAGTGAAGTGGGTCAGGTGCAGGAGATAATGGGAGTTTGCCTGAAGTGTAGACATTTGCAGAACACCTCCCCCACCCAAAGCCTACGGGCTATATTGCTCCAGCTGATTGCTACCAAGTGGGAATTTGGTAGCTGGGCAGCTGGATTTCCCAGTTTTTCAAGGTGGGCATTTAGATTTGCATGTGAAAGCCTCCAATTAAAAAGCTGGTATCCACTTCCACAGTTGGTATCTGGTCAGCAGAACACACACATTGGCTGGTCTCCACTTGGGAAGGGCTGGCTTTTGCCTGTAAGATAGAGGATGTCACTGTACTTTTTTTATTGTTTAATTTTATTTCAAAACCAGAAAGGACAACAATGAAGCTCTGAGAACATGAGAACAACCGATGAGACATAATTCTTCCAAAGAAATTGTCTGTTCTCCAAGGTTAATGGGAAGGGCTGCTTTAGACAGCAGTCATAGGAAGGCACTTTATACTCTAAATTGACAGTAACCGTGGGGTTTGGGAAGGAGAGGAGTACACTAGCCGAGCAAGTGGAAATGAGTAAAGTCTCGCTCATCTTTCAAGGTTATTCTCATACACCACTTGCTCTACAACCCATTTGTTTTAAAATCATATGGAACATCTATGCCGTTCACTACAGCTTCCTAGAGCACTGACATAAATATTTATATTCACAGTGATACTCAACAACAAATTTAACAGTAGGTTTGCCATAGATAATGGCCGATCAGAACAGATACAGCCGTTAACAAAACAGTAGAGATATGGTGATGTACGCCAGCTAAATACAGCCCTGTTTATATCAGACTTTTACTATGCTAGAATTTTATTACTCAAAATGTAGACCTTAGCATCACCTGGGTGCTTATTAGAAATGCAGAATCCCAGGTCCCGCCCCAGACTTACTGAAGCAAAATCTGCATTTTAACAGAATCTCCAAATGATTAACACGCACACTACAGTTAAAGAAGCACTGTCCTGACACACTTTATAGGTCTCTTTGTCATCTGCCATATTTTGTATTACAAGTATTTAAACACTTCTTTGTCACTACTAGTAGACTATTAATTTGTTGAAGGCAGAGGCTACATTTAAAAAAATAATACTACTACTC
Source organism: Lemur catta (assembly GCF_020740605.2). Taxonomy (NCBI): domain Eukaryota; kingdom Metazoa; phylum Chordata; class Mammalia; order Primates; family Lemuridae; genus Lemur; species Lemur catta. Next base: position 25,698,162 of record NC_059133.1, read on the forward strand.
CACTTAACATCTCGACCATAGTAAGAATTAAAAAATTTGTATGGAATTAAATTGAAAATTATTTTAAAAATGGTCATAGACATAAATTCAATCAAAGTGGCTTATATTTATTGGGAGTTTTCTATGTGCTGATGTGGGGTTAAATACCTTACAAATTGCATTTTATTTAGCCCTCACAATAATGTAGAAGGTAGAAACTATTATTATATTTATGTTGCAGGCTGAGCGTGCAAAAGGTTAAGTTGCTTAGGCTGGACTTGAAGGGGCAGAAAGGGTTCTCAGCTTTGATGCCACGACAAAGCCTGCACTCATATCAGACTTGGACTGGTAGGTGTGAATAAAGGAAAAAGGAGAGGAAGACTGGAAGAAAATCATTGCAAGCTTGTAAGCCGAGGAGACTAGGAGAAGGATGTTTTATTCTTGATGATATTGGAAGACTCATCAATAGTTGTCTTCGGGATCTTGTCCCGGAGATAAAACGCTTCCTTTTACAACAGGGAATGTCTGCCGGTTAATGTTCATCCTTGACCAGAAGATGGAGCACTTTAGTCTTCATGGTTTATTGATTCATCTGCCTGGAGATGAAAGGGCAAGAAAGAACATTTTTTGCCTGTGACAGCCGTTTTGCCTTTTCTCCCAAAGAAGAGAACAGAATTAAGAGCTCAGCTAAATGTAGGAGAGATGATTGAGAGCGGGGAGAGGAAAAAGAGAGGAAAATGTCACTGGGTTTTTCAGACCCTTCCAGTGGGAAGCAAAGAGCTCGATATATTCTGCGACACAGGAAACCCTAGTAACAATTTAATGGGACCACCAGACAGTACTATTATGGGGGTGATAGGCAGTATATAATTATTTTTAATGTGCATGTATGGTTAGGGCTGGAAATGTATCATAGTGCTGTCCAATACTGAAGAAGCACAGATAAAATGAACAATTCTCCCCGTGTACTGGGACAGAAACCAGCCCGAGTATCCTACCGGGGGGTAAAAATATGAAATGAAGAGGTTAATAAAATTAAGGCTGTGCAAGAGAAAGTGGGAGTCTCTCTTAATAAGCAAGCTTTGAAATATTTTAAATTGCTCTTAGGAGGAGATGTATTAGATTATTCGCAAAACACTCACATGGAAAAAATTGTCTTAAGCTACATTTCCACCCCATTTTAAGAACTAGATGGTGAATACTGCAGAAATTTTTGCCATCTCCTAACAATTAGCTTCAGGGGACATTTAGTTAATTAAACATCTTGCAAGCAAAAAAAACAACCAAACAAAACATATTTATGTTCATCCCATAAACATATAATCCATTGCCCCTACAATTTAAGGAATTCGTCTAGAAACATCCTAGGAGAATATTATCTGCAACATCTGAGAATCTGTTAGTATCAGGTTAATTGGAAAAAAAAAAACAACTTTTAAACACATATTGTCAAAAGTAGATGAACTGGTCACTTGAGTAATTTCTTAGATTTCAGGATTAATTAATGTCTTATAACAACATTAAAAATCCATATGGAATCTCAAATCTAAACTTCCATAATCACCTTTTCTGGGATAAAATAAAAAATTCGCTCCATTTAGTCTTCCCTTTGTTTCATTAGAATCTTGCATCTTCTTACTGGATACTTATGTAATGTAAGTGGCTACTTCAAATACAAGACCTTAGTTTAATTGTATATTAAATTCTGTTTCAGCATGAAATTCAAAAATTTGTAATTTGGGATTTAGAAAAATATAAATCATGGAAATATTTTTTATAACTTTGGGTTCTGTATTTCACTATACGAAAGTTTCATGAAACTTATCATAGGATACTGACAAGTGCTTTTAACTATCAAAGTGTTTTATGCATATGAAGTACTAAAGATTAGTAAAACCCTCTTTCTACATAAAGGGACCTATAAAATGGCTTTACATTTTTCTACTTAAGATATGAGTTGAAAGAAGGACTTTAATAGCCTAGGCTTGAATTGAGACTGATCCCAATTGTGGAGGAAATATCAATCGGTCTCCAGGGAGCATCCGTGTCAGAAGTGCTTTCTGTTCTCAGCTGAAACTCCTGTCCTATGGGAGAGGCTGCCACTGTGGTGATTAGGAATTCAAACCTGGAGACTGGCTTCAGATTATAGTTTTGTGATCTGCAGTTGTGGGACCTAGGACGAATTACACAAACTCTCTGTGCCTCTCTTTTGCTGTTGGTAAAAGGAGAATAATAAATAAATAAACACATCTACATTGTAAGAAAATTCTGTGGATTAAATAAGATAACATGAATATGGGACTTGGCACAATGTTCTTCCTGAAATAAATGCTCCAAAACTGTTAGCTATTTTTATTATTAATGGCAGGAGAATAGAACCCCCTGTCTTTGTTTATTCATTAAAAAAGTCAACTTGAATTAATTGTTACCATGTAATATTATTCTTAAAATAACATTTCTTATTTATTTTATTACATGAGCAAAACAGAATCATTATAAGTTACAAATGCACATATACAAGAAGAAAAGATCATTCAAAATCTTAACATCCAGAGACGATATCTATATTTATAATGACATAGATACACAAACTTTTCTCCCATGCAAATATGTGTCTCTATGATGCATAAATAATCACATTTAAACCAAAGTGGCATTAAAGACTCTGTACATGTACTGTGTAATTCCTTGATTTAATTTCTGACCTTGCCAATGAATAAGCTACATGGCCTCAAGCAAATTATTGATCTCTTTTGTGTGTCAGTTTCTTTGTCTGCAAAAGGGGAATAATTACAGTAGCTCCACTCAAGTGTTGTGAGGAGTGAGGATTAAATAAGAATTTATATAAAGTGTAATGCGCTTTATTATATAAATCATTGTGTAGAACATATATATATATTTTTTTCTTTCTTTCTTTTTTTTTTTTTTTTGAAACAGGATCTTGCTTTGTCACCTAGGGTAGAGTATAATAGTGTCATCGTAGCTCAGTGCAGCCTTGAACTCCTGGACTTCAAGTGGCTCTACCTGCCTCAGCCTCCCAAGTGACAGGACTACAGGTGTGTGCCACCACACCCAACTAATTTTTTATTTTTTTAATTTTTGTAGAGACAGGCTCTCACCATACTGCCCAGTCCAGTCTTGAACTCCTGGTCTCAAGGGATCCTCCTGCTTCAGCCTCCCAAACTGCTGGGATTATAGGCATAAACTACCATGTCCAGGAGAACATATGTTTTAAGGATTCTATTTTAAGGACTTTTTCACTGGTGAGAATCCAGGATCTAGTGTGGATCTATTCCCATTACTATACCTCTCTCTGCCACCTCGATTTGCCAGACCTTTAATTCATCATATGACCAGGGTTGGCTCTGAGTCACAGGTGATTTATTAGTGAAGAAGTCTAGCTTCAGTTGAGACAAAATGTACCCACAGGAAGATTATTTTTCTGATAGGATTTAATCAGATTGGGAGTGAGAACTGTATCTTATCCTTGTTCATATTCCCCAACTATGTACATACTGTGCTTTGAATATTAAAATTTGATGACTTTTGAAAGGATACTAGAATAGTCCATAAAGTAATATTCACCAACTCAGAAAATTCACTTGATGTCCTAAATGAGTTAGTTACTCATGTACTTTTATATTAGAAGAGGCAATTGAATGAGCTGATAACATTTTTTATGTGATATTGCTTGAAGTGTATTAGAAATCTTTTTGGCTTTGCTTTTATGCCCTTACAGGATTAAGTATCTTTTTGTCAAGTTGGCATTTGCTGTTTGCTATTTTTCTGTGTAAAGTATGTTATGGCTAAAAATGAAAGTAATACACTAAAACACTGAAATCTCTCCAGTGATGATTATAACAAAATTGTCCATTATAATTTTATAATTAAAGCCCTTGATGAAATACACATATTAAATGAGTTTTTTGGAAAAGTCCTTTGTTCCGCATTCGCCCTTTTAAAAAATTAATTTCTCATGCCTATAATCCCAGCACTTTGGGAGGCTGAGGCAGGGGGATCACTTGAGGCTGGGAGTTCGAGACCAGCCTGGGCAACATAGTGAGACCCCCATCTCTAAAAAATATTTTTCTAAAAATTTAGCCAGGAATGGTGGTGCATTCCTGCAGTCCCAGCTACTTGTGAGGCTGAGGTAGGAGGGAGGATGACTTGAGCTCAGGAGTTTGAGGCCACAGTGAGCTGTGATCATGCCATTGCACTCTAGCCTAGGTGACAGAGTGAGAGCCTGTCTTTAAAAATAAATAAATGATTGAATAAATAAAATTAATTAATTCATTTAACTGAAACTGACAAAGGGAAGGAATGTATTCAGGCTTGAAATTTTGTTTGGAAACAATTAAGTTCTGCCTTTCCCAAAATATAGATTGTGCAATAAATGGGGAACTTGGCTAGAGCAAGATTGTTGACAAAATGTAACTAGACAATTTGAGCTATTTTTAGTTATTATGCTGGCTGTGCTTAATAACATTTACCATGAACATTTACTTACATGGAAGTTATTCTTTCAAGACATAATGAAGAAATAGTTGGCACTTATTTTGGAAAAATATCCAGTTTTTATTAAAAAATAAAAATAAAAAAACCAACCAACCAACCAAGCAAACAAAAAACTCCTATGCTTAGAAGAGATAAATATTCTAATTGACTTTAAGTGGGGTGAGGTTGTGTTAGCATATATAATACTTTATTTTAAAAATTCGTGACTGTAAAACTGATTCAGAAGTAAAAATTTTCATTTATAAAACATTTTAACCCCATTTTTTTTGCTTTCAAGTGTGTCTTGTCACTGAAAGTGGCCTAATAACATTTAACCTGGTAGAGAAAATTAGGGGAATTGCTTTCCTAAATAAGAATAATTTTTAATTAACATGGTTGAAGGGGTCCTTCTAAAGTTGCTGAAGATGCACGGAAGCTTCTTCTCTTCGGTAGATTGTTTCTATAGCAATCTTTCTCTCACTATTTTTTCCTTCATAAGTTAGTAAAAGACAGTTTGAGTTCTGTCCTTGGCAAGTATCACACGTTGTCAATGACTGGATGTGAAGTAATGAGATGGTAAACACCTAAAACTTCTGGTGACTCAATCTACATCCCATAAGTCAATGTTTCAGCCAAATCAAAGACTGTATATGCCCCAGCCCTGGAGCTTGCTTTGTTCTACTTGGAGCTCATGCTTCTGTGTTGTCTTGGCCTCCTCTGAAAAACCTGAGCCCTCTGGAACCCCCAGTGGAGCGGAGCCCTGGTATGTGCTCAGGATCGCCTTAGATGGAGCCAACTCAGAATCTAAGCAGATAACCCTGCGTTGTCCCCAGTACTGCAGACCCACAGGTTGCTTGGCAGGCAGTCCAACTCCTGATCCCTCCAAAAAATGGAAGTGCAGAAGCTGCTGTTTTTCTGCTGCTGATGTGATTGATTCAGGAACTGAGGCAGGTCTGGACAGTAAGACCCATCAATAGAACCACCCGAGAGAAGACCAGTAGGGGGTGCCATGACCGCCTCTCTCTATTCCCTTGTGCTTGCTTAGGTTAGTATTTGCAAGGCGTGCATTTATTTATCTTATACCTCTGTCAAAAAAACCCGCATAGTCATGGCTTATAGTAATAAAAATAACAAAGTGATACATATATAATAATATAAAATATATAGCAAAATAATGTATATAGAAGAATTATAATAAAATAAAAGCTGTCTCTAGCCTTACCTTACCCCACCTCATCTCCCTTTTCTACTTCTTTGTCTCAGAAGTAACTGCTTAAAAGTCTTTCAATTCTTTATTCTTGTATATATTTTCTCATTTCTACACATATTTCTTGATTTTTCATTTTAGATATTTTCTTGACTGCCTACAAATCTTTCAAGTAGAGTTATGTAGCATATTTAGTTAATTACTTTTTAGTGTCTAGCGTGGCTCATAGACTAGCCACATAGTGGACGGATTAGATTTTCTTTCCTCTACAGTTTTTCTTTCCTCTACAGTTTTTCTTTCCCTGATGTTAATACTGTCTGAGTTTTTTCTTTCATTGCTTTGTATGCTTTACTAGACATCTACTGATGCCTAACATATACTCAGCAAGTGCTACATGCCATGTGTTGTTGTAAGTAATTTAAAGGTGAAGAGTTAGTGTATAGAAGGTGGGGCATGGTGCACCTTGGCTTAAAAGGACAAAGTCCAGATCCTGGCTATGCCACACAAGATCTGTCCCTTGGCTAGCCCCACGGCTGTACTCCTTGTCTTTTCCTTTCCCTTATTTTGCATTCCAGCCCCATTGGGCTTGTTTTAGCTGCTAGCATTACAAAGCCCTCTCTTACTTCTTGGCTTTTTTACCAGCCTCCTGCTGTCTGACTCACTCTTCTGTTCCCTTCATTCAACTTCTATTCATCCTCAGGTGCCAGTCTCCCCCCACTGCTAAACACTGTTCCATTGTCCTGCAACGTGCTCCTGTGGCACTGTGTTCTTACTCACCACTCTTTATGTTTATGACTTGGTTAACACCTGTTTTTCTTGCTAAACCACAAGTTCTGTGAAGATGGGGCCTCCCTGGTCTTGTTCTGTTAGACGGCCCCAGTGTTTAGCACATCGTAGGCTGTTTATACATTTTAGCTATTATATGACTGGGTCTCTAACGAGAATGACAATGATGCAAATGTACACGAAAACACTGCAATAAGTCAGGCTGAAAAAAAGTGCTACGTAAGGTAATACATTGTTTTCTCACATGAAGTTGTTCCCGTTTCTCCTCTGTATTAACAAATTGCCTAACTTTAAACTGGCCACGGCTTGTTGCAACTATAAAAGGAAAGACGTGGCTTTATAGATTGGGCAACCTGAGTCTCAGAGTCCAGTCCTTGGATTTTGCAAATGATCCTGGGCAGCTTTTAAGAAGTTGATTAACATCTTGGGGTATCAGCATGATGGGTTTCTCTAACCTTCTGTCTACCATAACACACGTGAGGGGTGCACTGTGCCAAAAGCAGTGGCTCTTTGACCAGTGAATTCAGAGAGACCACTGGGGGGGGGTGGGTTCTGCCCCCCTGGAGCCTCCAATCTATTAAGGAAAGCAGACAATTAGCAGGTAAATGCATAAGTATGTACTTATAGATTGAAAATACAGTGTCAAACTGGAGATCAAATGATGATGGAGAATAAAGAAGAAACTCTGCATAAGCAGTCAGGGAAGGAGGGTATGAGAAAATGTCATTTAAGTAAAAAGTCAGAGACAGGGTATTACGAGATAAGGAAGAGCAAGTGCAAACTCTTTAGAATGGGTGATATTAAGCTAGTTATGTCTCTAAAACAGCATGGTTATGTCTAGGACCCAAAAGGAGTCCACTGTGGTTGGCACAGAGGAGGCAAAGGAGGGCAGGCTCAAAATGAAGTTTGAGAGGTAGGCAGGGGCCTTACTATCTGGGGTTGTGGAGCCGGTGTTGCTCAACCTGTGGTCTGCACATGGGCTGCTGGTCTCCACCCTGTTGGTCTTCTGTCTTCAATGAGAAAAGGAGCTTGTGCAGACATAAATCAACCATATCACCTAGAATGCTTTGTAGCTGAGTTTACACACAAACACATGCACTCCCACATTTGTAGAAGGCTCTCTCAGTGAAAGGAATGTGTTGATTTACACTATGTTCTGCTGTAAGCTCCTTACCTGGTTGTAGACCAACAATTTGAGTGCACAGTGGAAAAAGACATTAAGGATTTTCAGTGGATGTGAGTGTGATTTTGGTGGTGGGGGAGTAGGGGAGCTTTGGCATGGTAAATTCACTTTTCAAAGTGACTCCCCTGGCTGTAGAACAGAGTGGAGTGGAAAGCTGGCAGGAGAAGAGATCAGTTGGGAACAATATTCAGGAGAAGAAATGACAAAGGCCTGGATCAGGATGGTGGTGATGGAAGTGGAAGATCAGTGGACACAGTGTGGGAGATTTTCAAGGTAGACTCTATAGCATTTTCTCATAGAGTGGGATATGGGGAGTTCAGAGGTCAATTTACGCTTGACCCCCAGTTTTGTGCTCTGAACAACTTTGTGAATGTGACATCGGTGATTGAAATAGTAACAGGGGAGGATGAATGAGTTTAGAATTGGGGAGATGCCGTGCATGGATATCAATAGTAAGTAGCTATTATGGTGGGGTTTTAAATAACAGGAACCTTTCTGAGAGATCTGTAAGAAGAAATTTTTTAAGTATCCAAACTTACAAGGAGATCTTTCATCGTGAGTGATTCAGCTATGTGACTAAGCCAAGTTGTATGGCTATCATGAGCTTGACAGGTGCTTCTGAATGGTTGAAATTATAAATGTTAAATCCATGAATACCTAAGGGTACATTCAGGGTGGGGAGTAAGTTTCATCTTAACTGTCAACTCTGATGAATTTTTTGCAGATGCTCAAAGCACTGTTTGGAGGCTGCATCTGGATTTAGTGAAAAGAGAGCTGTCATCAATTTTCAGTGCATCCCTTAGGTGCAGGGGGGAAGTGTGGCAGTAGGCATTTGCTGACCTTCTGCATCTTTCAGGTAGAGAAAATGAATTGGAGAAATGCCTCAACATGTGTGGCACTAGGTATATCATTTCCAACACTGCAAAATGGAACAAGCGCTCAACTTTGAAGGGACTGTCTGTGTGATTAAAACTTGGGACAGATCCCAAGAGCTGAAATACAATGTTGTCAGTGTTCCTTCCCCTGACCGTGATATTTGAACCAAAGCTGGCTGATAACAACTGAAAAGCCTTCTGGGATGTCAATGTGATTTCATTCTCGGATCCATTAGGTATAGAAAATCAGCCCAATTAAGACTGGGCAAATTCCACAGGTCTGGCTAGGCCAATTGCCGTGGAGTCAGATCATGTGGCTGTACTGGGTGATACGGTGGACCATTCTCAATTTCCCTTATCTTATTCCACGCACAAAGACGGTCTGCTTTCTATTTACTTATTTCAATTGGATTTGTCTCTATCATCCCTCCCCCTGCCTCTGAGGTTCCTAGCAAGTTCCTACCCTACAGGACTCAGGTGACTGAGCGAAGCATTATGAGACTGCAGACTAGTTGGGATTCATTAAAGAGTGACAGCGTTTTGATCAACAAACATTGGGAAGGATGCTGTCAATCTCTGCTCAGGTGTCAGAGACAATAAGGCTTGTGTACAGTGTTAGAGATGATTATCCAAGGACTCTTGTCAAGACTCTGTGAATAATAACAACAATAATTATTATCGTGATGATTCAGAAGAAGAAAAATGATTTGGGGAAGTCAGTAAAACAAGTCATATCGGTTTTCTGGCTGAAAGCCAGCCTCATTTTCTATCAAAGGGAGACAATTGATAATTCTTTATAATTTAGACAATTTTGTCAAGGGGCTACAGAATTCACTACTGGACAAAAGAAAATAAAAGGGTTAAAATTCAAAAGAATCACTTTTAATTTGTCCTGAGATATTTGCTGGGGTGTGAAAATGAATTGAGAAAGCAAGTGTATGCCTGCTTCAGTGTTAATATTTTTGTGGACTCATAGAAGGAGTTGGGAGATGTTTGAGGTCATCTAATCTATGTGGTTTCAAACTCTTTATTCTTTATAATAACATATTGTGGTTTTTTTTTTTAAATAAACTCTTTTGTGGAACTCCAGTGCAAAACAGATAAAAGCAGAAATGATGGTAGAGGAGATAGAATGAGAGTGGGGAGCATGACCTACCTGGGCTTGTGCCTCTCTCCGCCCACCTGGTTTTCCCACAAGACACTTCTGTGCTAAGGGCTCAGTTTCAAAACCACTGATCTGATCCAACCTCCTCATTTTATAAACAGGAGATAATGTAACTTGCTTAGAATCACACAATTGATTACCTGGCTGGACCAGCTTCCTGTGCAATGATCTTTCCACTAAGCCACACTTGGGTGTCAATAATGGCCTTCCTGCCTCCGTCCACCCCCTCTAACTTTCCTGACCTCTCATGTCAACAGGGTTCCATTCATTACTTTCTCCCCACATGTCTCAAGAGACTGTGTCCCCATTGCTGCAATTCTCATGACAGTTTAAAGGAAAACTGCACTGTCTCCATGGAGTTCAGAAAAGAGCATTGGGTACATCTTCCACAGTGACGTGGGGCTCCGGGGGCTGCTGTAAGGGTTCTAGTCCGTCACCAATACAGAGAAACACTGTCTTGTCATATGTTACCATATTCCTTGGTCATGGGTCAGGAGAGAGTAACAAGAAGTTCTCTGCAGGCCTCATGTTGTTTTGAATTCTGTTTCTCTTTCTCAGAACTGATATTGTATCTGGTCTTTGATAAAGGATAAATTCTCATATCCTGTTTTGTGAGAGTTTTAATCATGTGCCATTAATAGACTATTACAAAGCATGAGAGTAACTGCCACCTGGATAAAACAAGGGCTAGTTTTACATGGACTTGTATTTCTAAATTTCACCAATTTTTGGAGCTATATACAATCTTAGAGAATTTCTTATTCATTTTTTTCTCATATTGATTAGGAAACTGACGCCCAGAGTGGTGAAGGAGTGGGTCAATGATGAATCAGCTAGTTCAAGGTGTGAACTAAGTCCTTCTCACTCAAGGTGCATTGCTCATGTCACTCCTTAATTGGGTTGACACCCTGAGCCAGGTGAACTAGGGGTCGGGGGAGGAGTAGGGTGAGGTCACAAAGATGGACAGGGTCTCAGCTCTCAAAGGACTCGGCGGTGAGAGACAGAGTAGGTGGGGATGATGCGAAGAGCCTCAGTGGCCCTGGCCTTCCAAGGGCTCACTGTCTTGAGAGAGAGACAATCAGTAAACAAACGGGGACAGAGCAGTGAGAGACGTGCAAAGTGCCAAGGGAGCACAGAAGAGGAAGTGACTAAGACAGCTGGCGGAGACCAAGAGAGGCTTCACATGGGAAATGACGCGGAAACTGGGTCATGAAGGGTGAGTAACTGTTTGTTGACAGAGGAGAGGGGATGAGTTTCCAGGCAGGGGAGCTACATGTGCAAAGGCACGGAGGCACAACACGCAAACGCCGGTAATATGTGGCGGCGTGAGCAGTTCAGAGAGCAGACGTTGATGCACCACCCTGGTTTGAAGAGAAGTCATGGCCCAGACTCTGTACCGCAGCTGGCAGAGCCTGGCGTGTGGTGGCCCTGCCCACCTTCCCAACCCCAGCCACACTCCCTCCTTTCTGTCCCTGGATCATCACAAGTGTGATTCCTCTTCAGAGCTTCTGTACTTTCTGCTGCTTCTTTCTGGAACATTCTTCCCTTCTGTTTGCATGGTTGGCCCCTTCCCATGCCTCAGGTCTTATCTCCTGAAGAGCCTCCTGTTACCCCCTGTCATAGCACATATCACAAGGAATGCACTGTGACCTGTGATTATTTTCCCTGTGACCGTGTTTACTGCCTCCCCGCCTCTCTGGAAGGTAGCATGAGACACGAGGGTAGGGACACTGGCTGTCTGGTTTCTGGTATGTGCCTAGTGTCCAGGTCGGTCCCTGACACTGCGCTCAATAGAAATTGTTGAATGAAGAAATGAAAATATCAATGAATGAATGAATGAAAAATCTGGAAGGAGATTGGATTGAATATCTTCCACTGGTTTCTCCAGGTCCAGTCTCCCCGCTTCTCCATCCAATTCTGTGTCATGGAAGGCCGACCTCTGTGGACCACATCAGTATCTTCCCTCTGCATTGGATTTGGCCAGTAGGGAACAGATAAGGGTGAGAGAAGAGTTGGTCAGGATGGCCTTGAGCTGGCTGCATCCTTCCTTGGAAGGTCTCTGCAAGAGCCGGCTCCATGCAGCCTCTCTGCTCCTTCCTTTCATCACTTAGGAACTGGGAGGCAGCACCTGCTCCTATCTTTCTGTGTCACTATCCCTTATGGTTTCTCTATACCTACTTCTCTGTAATCCTTTTATTAATCTCTCCTCAATTGATATATGCCAGTCTATTTCCTGCTAGGATCCAGAGAGATATAAGAGGACTGGGGCCAGGTTAGGAAGCACTTTACATACATGTAAGGAGCTTGGACCATATTTATTTGGCAGTGGAGAACTGTCAGAGATAGACCTTTATGCAGGGGCCATGGACTGAATGTTTATTTGCCCCCAAATTGATATGTTAAAATCTTTACTGCCAATGTGAAGGTATTAGGAGAGGGGCCTTTGGGAGGTAATTAGGTCATGAGGGTGGAGCCCCCATGAATGGAATTAGTGTCCGTATAAAAGGGACCCAGAGAGCTAGCCAGCTCTTTTTCCACTGGGTGAGGACACAGAGAGAAGACGGCCATATGTGAACCAGGAAGTGAGCCCTCACCAGACATGGAATCCACCTGCATCCCGATCTTAACCTTCCCAGACTTCAGAACTATGAGAAATAAATGTCTGTTGTTTAAGCTGTCTAATTGATGGCATCTCATTATAGCAGCCCAAGCTGACTGAGACAGCAGGTGTAGGACATAATCCAAAGGTGAGGCAAACACCTGGGGTTAGTGTAGAGCATGTTCCCCAAACTTTTGGTAATGTGCCCCATCATGTTTGAGCATGTCCTGCTAATGTATGCATAGGTGTTCACGTACAAATTATATAGATGCATGCTTGTACTAATAACTTTTGTATAGTATAAAATATATGAGGCTATTCAAAAAGGTAAGATAAAGGTAAAATAAATTACATTTAAAATATTTCAAATTGATTTTCAATTTTTTTTTCACTAAAAACTATACTATGAGTATTCTGCTTAGTTTTTAAGTATCTTACTAAATATTATAGCTAATATTTTATTATGCACTTACAGTGACATTCATTGTTAAGGAGGGTACACATAAATTTATATTCCAAATCACCTTCTTGGGTAGGGGAGGGTTAATCTCATGTCAGATCTAATTATATTATATAATTTGGGGGGCTTATAATATGGTGACAAAGTGCCTCTACTAAGTGGAGAAGGGGCAACTTTTCTCACTCACATGGCTTGCTTTGTTGTATCATCTTTGGCCCATGATTTATTTTTAGAAGTCTTTTTAAGTTTCTCATCTATTTTGTGATTGTTCCATAAGTTAGAATTAGACAATGGTTCTGCATATTCACTTGACTCATCATGTATCATAGTAAATAAACAAATGAACTTGTGAGGGGACCACTGTGCCCTCCTCTGACATGTGGACCCTCATTCTCCCCCAGGTCCCCCCCATATCCTCCGTGGGAGGGGATCACTAGCATACAGACTGAGAGTGCCATGTCATATCAAATATCAGAAAAGCTTAATCTCTTGTTTTCTTAGATAAAAATAAATGTGTCCAGAAGTTCTAATGTTTTCTCGCATTCCCCCAGTGATCGTGTGCACACCTGCTAGACTGTATGAAGTTCACTTTGAAGACTACGGGATAGATCATGGGCAGAATCTAGAACTAGAGGACCAGTTAGGAGGCTGTTCTCACAGGTCCCACATTGGTGGAGTCCTTTTAGAGCTATGAGATTTGTATTAATTTCCACTCAAAGCCTTGTTATCCCCGTGGCTTCTTTCCATGCTAATTTTCTTATTCTTTTCCATATCCCTAGCAAAGAAACAAAAAAAAAGAAATTATAATACTAACCACCTATTAAACACCTAATTTGGCCCACATTAGTAAACACAGATCCAGAACCAGGAGTTTTGTGTGTCATTTTGAGCTTATGCTAAAGGAAAGACTGGGGGCCTTTGATATGTGGTGTAAATAAAAGTTCAGTACAATTCTGCAAGATCAGCACAATTTTTACCTTTTTACTGTGAAGAAAACTTACTTGGAAGATCAAGGAACTTGCCCAGCAGCTCGTAAGTGGCAGAGAAAGCTTGGATTTAATTCAGGTCAGCCTGTGCCCAAAGAACTTGTCCCTAACCTACTACATAATGCTGATTTAAAAAAAAAGAAGAAAAATTTGGGAAGCTTTTGTTAAATGGTCTTGATTTTCTCAGTAAAATAGAAGAAGAGAATTAGTGGACTTAAAAGGCTATGTTTCAAAATGAGGTGAAATGTGCTCACTGCCCAGCTTGAAGGCAGAGCATCTCTGAAGCTATTCTTTTTCCTTTTCTCCACATTCACACCAAGAATCTGACACCCTCTCCAGATAGCAAATCCACTCGTGTTCCATCGTGGTTTCCCTGTGGCTCCTTCCACTCCAGCTGGAGGTACTTTGCTTGTTACCAGTTAATGCTCTAAGTGAGTAAGGGTTTGCAAGGGGGAAAAAAAGAATGCTTGATTATTTTTGGTTTATCTTTTCTGGACCTAAGTTGCAAGACGTTGAGGTGAATGTCAAATAATGTTGAGAGTTCTTGGGGAGAAATGGCAGGAGACCACTCAGAAAAACACTTAAAGGAGAAGGTCACAATTATAAGATGAGAAAAGGTGTTTTTCTGTTTTGTGTATAAACCTTGATGAAAATGTCTATTTCACTAGCTGCTAATCACAGTCCCTATGGAGCTATGGGCACCACCATCATATCTGCCAGATCTCCTGAAAGTCTTGAGTCTGGCCAGCCTCTGTCTTTCTTCACAGAGACCTAGTATTCCAAAGGGTCACAGCCATTGAAAAGAACATGGGGGACGGGTGTCCTAGCACAGGTAACGGGAAGATAACAGCTTAGAGAGGAAGTGAAGTGAGGGCTTCCATGACTATGAGAACAGCAACCATGGAGGTAGGAAACAGACCAGGAAATCAACCAGACAGGCATGGGATGATCGCTGAGTTGAATATGGAGAGGGTCCTTCTGTGTCTAGCTCTTTAAACACTAGGCTTTCCTACACACTGTTATGTGCTCTTCCAGAGAAGGCTGATGGAGAAACAAGTCACTTCCGCTTTTGATAAATACATTTTCAAAAATTATAGTTTAGGGTGGGAGGGAAAACAAACAGAGAATTTTGTGCCTACCAAGCAATTCACAGTAATCCACCAGGGTGCCTTGGAAATACAAAGCATTATGTTAAGAGCATGAAAAGGTAGCACTTTTAATATATTTCCTATTATTTCTGACTGAATAGGTCAAGCAGTTTCACATTGTTGAATGCTGGGCTTTTATCCTGCCTTGGGCAGTTTTAGAAGGCATTAAGCTTCTTTAATAAGCCCAGAGAGTAGAACGTTTCTATTGGGACACACACTTGTGGATCCACACACACAAAGGCACACCCCCCCCCCTTGGAACTGGGGACAAAGAGCCGCTGCTGTCTTTCCTGCAGTGGGCTTCTCCGGTCTCCGCCAGCAATCAGTAGGGCAATCACTCCGGGCCTTGCACTGGGGTGTGTGGGGTGAGGCTGGAAAACAGTGAGTTGTTAAACACCGTTGGAAAGACTCACTCAACCCTGAGACCAGTACACTCTTTCCTACACCCAGGCCTTACCACAGCTCTGTACTCCTTCCTTTTACCTCCCATTGACTCCCTCTATTTCCTCAGTTCCACTGTGATGCTTTTAATATGAATTTTCAACTCAACAATGCACTCTCGGCCTGGCACGGTGGCTCACGCCTGTAATCCTAGCACTCTGGGAGGCTGAGGCAGGTGGATTGCTCAAGGTCAGGAGTTTGAGACCAGCCTGAGCAACAGTGAGACCCTGTCTCTACTAAAAATAGAAATTATCTGGCGAACTAAAATATATATAGAAAAAATTAGCCGGGCATGGTGGTGCATGCCTGTAGTCCCAGCTATTCAGGAGGCTGAGGCAGAAGGATTGCTTGAGCCCAGGAGTTTGAGGTTGCTGTGAGCTAGGCTGATGCCACGGCACTCACTCTAGCCAGGGCAACAAAGTGACATTCTGTCTCAAACAAAACAAAACAAAACAAAACAAAAAAACAATGCACTCTCCCATTTTTTCCTACCCGTTCCCCCCTCTCCTTTCCTCCTACATTATTGGCCTCATCCTCTCATAGTTGATCATCTGCTCACCTCTTTTCCTGGAAATATTTGTCTCAACTCAGCTTATTTATTTCTCTGCCAAATCCTTCTGTTTTCTTACCTTTTGTTTGGCTTGCCTGCCTGGGTCCTCAGTCACCTTCCACTGTGTATCCCATTTCCATTCCTACTGGTACCATTTTCTCTGTGTAGATAATGCTCAGTTCTCCCCTTCACTCAAAATATCTGTCTCTTCTTGAAATTTTGGCTCTATTTCTCAAGCTACCATCTCAACTCATCCACTAACCTTTACTGCTAGCGTTTTCCAAGTGCACATATTTTATACTTAAAAAACTCTACTTCATGACTCATGGACTCTATTTCAGTTTCTTCTACTCTTTTCGCACCACATGTGGAATGG
Organism: Lemur catta; assembly: GCF_020740605.2. Classification (NCBI taxonomy): domain Eukaryota; kingdom Metazoa; phylum Chordata; class Mammalia; order Primates; family Lemuridae; genus Lemur; species Lemur catta. Next base: position 25,714,411 of record NC_059133.1, read on the forward strand.
CTGAAGGACAGAGAGATGTTTAGTTTGAAGAAGAGAAGGCTCAAGTTTGTCATGTACTTTGTGTTAAAGTATAGACAGGCTCTCAGGTAGGGGAAAGATTACTTGTTTTATAAGCCTAAAGTGGAGAATGAAAATCAGCAAGAAAAAGCTCCAGTGAGGCAAATTTCAATGCAATATCAGGAAGAATTTTATTACCACCTGAATTATCCAGGGATGAAGTGGGCTTCTGTGGGCAACAGCACGTTATCTGTTACTGGAGGTAGTCAAGCTTAGATTAGATTGTTGTAAAACAGATGCAAGCATCAAATGAGCTCTTGGACCACATAGGTGCTTCTGAATCCTGAGATGTGATGATACAAAGTCATTTTCAAGTTCACTTTCGTTTGACCCCATTGCAGCATAAGCCATCAATCACTGTGTTCAGGTTGTACTTATTCTTTGTGTGTTGTATACAAACAAAAATAATAATGGCCATTATGAAAAATTTTAAGAAATACAAAGTGTACAAATGTACACAAAGTGTACAAAATGTGCAAAGTGTGTATGGATTCGAGACAGGTTTTGAAAGGACAGTCAAGAGAGTAGATATGACTGCCCAACCCATTCCATCTCCTGGCCAGGGTTTTGATGGAGGAATTGGGGTTCAGCAAGTAGGTATATAGGGGGAGATATCAGAGTGAGGAAATAGCTTATGTTAGTGCACTGAAATGTAACACAGCACATTGAGTCAGGAATCGCAAGTTATTTAGTGTGGCCAAGGTGGAAGGAACAGGGACGTGGTAACAAATGAGGCAGGAGAGGTAGGTAGGAATGATCAGATCAGGAAGGGTCTTGCATGTTATTTTAGGAAGACTGGAATTATCACAGGGATGGAGGGGGGCATTAAGGCATGGGAGCCATGTGGCAGTTGTGTGGAAAATTAATATAGGAGGGATAAAGAGGAGGAGTGAGACAAACCCTAAAAAAGGAAGACCACTTAGATGATTACTACAAAATCACAGAAGGGAGATGCCAAAGGCCTGACTGGAATCTTGCACATTGCAATCTCAATGTCTAACGCTCATTAAATATTGTTAAAATGAGGAAATGGTTCTGGTCTTGTATTTTTGCTATATCTATGTCTGGGAATCTGGGTTTTCAGATGGGCTCTTGCCCTCAGCCTTTGCCGTGGGAATATGCCAGTGCTAGCCTACTGGATGGTGAGAGAAAATTGGAGTGTGGCTGAGGCCTCCTGTTCATCTCAGTCAAAGCGATCTTAATCTGCTGACAGTCAGCTGACTCCCAAGCATGTAAGTGAGCCCAGCTCAGGCCAGAAGAACTGCCCAGCTGAACCCAGCGTAAATCAGCAACCTGCAGACTTGTGAGCTGAATAAACACTTATTATTTAAAGGCACCAGATTTTGTGGTTATTTGATATGAAGCATTATGATGGCAAAAGATAACTGATATACAACATGATACTGGGCAAATCACTTTACACGATAAGCTTTAGCTTTTAAAAAATGTTTTCATATATAAAATGAGTGTACAATAACTTTTTCACAAGATGACTATGATAATTAAATTCATTAAATTGGAAAAGGTATGTGAAATTGTTTAGCACTACCCACGGCACAATTGGCATATAATCCATGAGAGTTTCTTCTGTGCTGCACATTCTGCCTTTAGATCTCTCCCAACTGAAGAAATACCTTCTTAATGTCCTCTGTCTTGGTCTCCATTCACCGTGGACACCATGTGATCCATAATTGGTGCCCTGTTTGGAGCATTGCTGTGGAATCTGCAGGGTACACTGCCAACATTTAAACAGAAAGTCTCTTGTGATACCCAGAAGAATCCTGCAATGTGTTTGAAATTTCCCAGGTTACTTCAAAGATTCCATTCCTTCCAGATCACAGCTCTAGGTTGAAGCCCAGAGAAACACCAGCTGAAACACACACTTTTAAAACTCTTTGCTTGTGACATGCCTGACAACATCTCCTTGGCCAGAGAAAGTCACATGGCTGGGATGGGAGTCAGAACCTGCATACGGGAAGGAGTAAATAATTGGCAGATTAATGCAATCAATCTATCACACTCAGCTAGTAGATGTCAGCTGAAATTTATTCCCAAAGCCCTGGCTGGTCATTTGTTGTGCAGCATACTGCTTTGCAAAAGGAAGCTCCATATCATCTGAACTGGGCCTAGAAAATGTCATCACTGGTTTCAAAGAAGGTGCATTTATTTAATCTTTTGTATTGTTTCCAATTCACCCTTTGGCCCAAGATGGATTTGATTCAATTTACTTAATTTTATTTTTTAAAGAGAGAGCTATTAAGGAGAGAAGCACTCTAAGGCCATTTTTAGTGATAGGAAACCTACTCAGGTACCATTGGATTCTACAAACTTCCATAACGGATAGTATAGGATGTATAGACTTTCATCTTTTCACAGTTATTTTGATATTTCCAAGAGGAGATGCAGAAAATGAGATGCCTATGGCTAATTTGCATTCAAAAGGACTTTCTTAAAGCGGCAGCTAAGTCCAAGAAGATTGCAAGTTCAATTTGAAAGGTCAGAAGCATTTGTCCACCTACGGAGATCGCATAGCTAAAAAGCGCTGGGATTGTTCTCGCTGCCCCAGGAAGCTTTGATTTTAGGAATGCATTCTTCTTCTTCTTCTTTTTAAAGAAAAGTTGTGACCACCTCTTTGTGTCCCAGGAGGAGAAGAATAAAACTTGACCTCCTTTTGTTCCAACAATAGCCTGCAACTGCCTCATTCCATTGACTCAACGTGTATCATCCGTCAGTCGTCAACTCTCCTTCCAGGACAGCACTGCCTTCTCCTTGTGATGCCACTTCACTATGTGGTGTCCTTTCTCATCTAGTTTCAGAATTTAAAGGAAAAAAAAGGACCATGAAAAATGTGTAAGTTGGATGCTATTCATTCACTTATTTATAAATAAATGGAAACTGACAGGCACCTCTTCAGAAAATGTTTACTCTCTGGACAAGTGTTGATGACATGGGCTGAAAGTCACAGTCTGGTGCCACCAGGACCAGCTGCTCCTTCAGTTGCTACCATTGTGCAGCCTTGCTTTCGCTGTGGCTTGGCACAAGCATTTTCAGCCTGCCTTACATCGAGTCTCCAGGATACTTTATCTCTGGCACTGTCTGCCGGAGACAATAGGTGGGCCTTTTGACCAGCTCTGAAAGCCTGGGCTTTGTGTGCTCTTGGTCTCTGGTGCTACGGTTGTTAACAAAATGAGCTTCGCCTGATGCCAACGGATGCATCTGCTGTTGGCCCAGTAACTTTGCTTCATGGAAATGGTACTTGATATTTTTGCTCTTCATGCTGCCGGGCTGACATTTACTAAACTGGACAAATGTTTTTGTTTTCAGTGGAGAAGAAACACTGCTCATTGCTTAGCTAGGGGAGCAGTGGATTAAGCTATCGGATTTATAGCAGATCTCAGATTGGCTCAAATCACAGATCTTGGATGATCCTTCCTCACCCACTCCAAATAGTTGGGGGAGTAGTTGGGGGGCTGTTGGGGAATTGGGGGATGAATTCCTGGTGCTCCCCTGTATAAACTCTAGGTAGTACAAGCCTGTTGCACAATTATAACAAGAAGTTAAGTCCTTGTCTACCGATCAATCAACCAATTGACCAGCAAGCATATCTTTAGCACCTGCTTGAATGCTGGGCACTGTTTTGGGTTCTGGGAACACAAAGGGGCATTGGTTATAATCTTTGCTTTAGAGGTGAACAATTTGATTAAGAAAAATTCTACATACACACACACACACACACACACACACACACACATACACACACAGAGGTAAGGTTTTGCATTCAGGAGGGGGAGGATTTAAGAAAGGGAGAGATCATTGTGAGCTGAAGTGCCCAAGAAAGACTTTCTTGCGGAAAATGAAATTTAAACCTCATGTGAAAGACTAACTGATAGATTGAGGGCTGAGTGAACCCAGATGTATAAAAACACACAGTCATAAACAGAGCTATTCTTGGATGCACAAGGGTTGTTTTAGAAGCTAAAACACTCTATGCCTTTAAAGACCACATTTTTAACCCACAGGATGTACCATGTGTTTATTTGCTGTATCCTCCAAAGACTTCAGTAAGCTAAGGGGAAAGGGGAAGAGAATGACATGTATTAGCCACCTGCTGTTTGCCATGCACTGTGCTATCTGCTTTACACACATAATCTCATTTAGTTCTGCAGTCCTGTGAGCCATGCATTATTGCTCCTATTTACAGAAGAGGAAACTGAGGCTCAGGGAAGTTCAGTCACTTGCCAGGTCTCTCAGTTCTGAAGTGGCTGAGACCCCTGCATTACTTACAGCCTGTGACTTAACTCAATTTTTAGGGCAGTGAAGAAAGTAGAAAAGTTCATTATCAATTCTGTTTCTAAAATACATATTTGAAATGCTGCTTGTTAGATGAGAACATTGTCAGTAATTACGAAAATGAATTAAAATGACAAAAAAGAAAAATAACAGTTGATGCATATCCTTTTGGGGCACATCTGTCATGGGATTTGTCACATGGCATGGGAAGAACAAGGGTGTGTGTGTGTATGTGTGTGTGTGTTTGTGTGTATATATGATGCTGGAAACTACAATCGTTTTAATTTGGTGCACTCTGCACCATTTAGGTACTTACTAACAGGGTCTGTGGCTGATACATTAGAATTCTCTTACAAAATCATGAAGAACATTGAGATTCCTCTCTGACTCTCAAAGTGACAAATGTTCTATAGCTAAAATATTGCTTTAGGGAAACCAAAATAGACCCACTGCACCTAAAATAATGAGCCAAAAATATAAGGAAAAAATAGAAAATGGATACTCACAGCAAGGCAGAATGTTATATTTGAGTGATGGTTTTCAAATTTTCCTTGGTGGGTCACACTCTGGCCTGGCCTGTCTGTTCTCCCATGGGCCTCATCTTGCAGAGTCAAGGTCCTTTAACACTCTTGGCCATCCCACCCCTGTTGTCCCACATGAGTGCAGTGATAGGGGTTCCTACATGTCATTGCCCAGGGCAGCAGACTAGAGAATGCAATGACACTATTTGCGCAAGCAGTTGCTTGCGGACTGTAACTTTGTCCAGTGTCCTTTAGCTACTCTTGGTGAATTTCCAGAAGAGTAAATAATCCCTTATAGTAAATCCCATTCCCTCCATGACCCCTGTCTGGGAACATCACCCAGCTCCTACATGACCTGCTTTTGCATTTTGGGTTCGTACCTAGACCAGTTAAAGTAAGAGGCTCTGAGCCCTGCAACCAGGGAGAGGGAGACAATGACTTCATCTCACCTATGCCACTGTCACAAGAATTTGTCCCTTTAAGTCTTGCTGAAAAGTAGCTCAACACCAAAACACCTCTCTTGCCAGGACCACCTGCCTCTATAATATATGGCAGGCCGTATTTTGCTGGAAGAAATGGCAACACTGAAAACTCTTTCACAGTGATGTATAACACACACAGAAAAGTACACCAAGCAAATATATAGCTTAATGAATTATAACGTGAATGCTCATGGAATTGTCACTTAGGACAAAGAATATAACATTTCTAGCACCTCAAAAGCTTGTTGAGCGTCCCTTTCCAACACAACCACCTCCTTTCTCAAGATAATCCTTGTCCTGACTTATTTAGTAACCATTTCTCTGTGTGTGTGCATGTGTGTATGTGTGTGTGTGTTTTGATCATTTTACTAATAAACACCACAGTTTGGGAACTGAAAACTTTTTGGGCATTTTACTGCTTTCAGTTCACCAAGGAAAGACTCCATAATACAATCTAGGAGGCTGCAAGGAAGAAGACTTAGGTGTTGGACAAGGCTGGGATGAATCCTTGCTTGGCCATTTTCCAGCTATACGGCTTTTAGCAGGTCACACACACTCTTAAAGTTTGATTTCCTCATTTATGCAGTTTGGGATAGCAAACTCTACCCCCCTGGGGTATTGTACAGGACATGAGGTAACATATGACACTACCTAACATACCATCAGGTGCTTGTCTGTGCTTAGGAGCCCTGCTTGCTTGAGTTGCTTGCTGTCTGGTGACTTAGGTGAAGTTTTCCTTCGCTACTTCCGGCCCTCATTCAAGCTTCTCTGCCTTGCATCCCCTGCCCCAGAGAAGGCCCTCTGAGCTGTCCAATGTGATCATTCACTCACTCATCCCTGCAGTGTACTGGGTAGCGTGTGTGGAGGTGTACAGTACCTGGCAAGTAGGAGTCATGGAATAAATGTTGGCTGAATGAATGACTAAATGAATGAGTCATTTGTCCTGGCCCCCTCTCTCTGGGCTTATCATCCGGTAGAGGAGGTAAGACCTGCACAGAAAGGGTGAGGACGGCAACACAGGGGCATTGGTTAAGAACCTGCCCAACTGCTCCACTTATTAACTGGGACAGTTGAAGTAATTCACTCCACTTCAGTTTACCCATCTGTAAAATGAGGCTGATAACAGTACCTATCTCATAGAATCGAGGAGTAAATGAGAAAACTAGATAAACTGCTTATAGCAGAGCCTGAGACATTGGAAACCTTCATTAAATGTGGTTGTTGCTATTACGGTTATTATTACGAAAGAGTTAGTGATAAAATACTAGAAGAATTTGTAGGAAGAAAGAGGCAGGGAGACTAAATGGGGGAAATTTTTAGAGAGTTTTCAGGTGAAAACCTAATTGGCACTGAGCTTTGAGGCTATGTAATATTTAGATCTAACTTTTTTCCATCTTAGGGCATTCACAGGTGCTGTTCTCTCCTCTGAGTTGTTTTTTCCCTACTTTTGTTGCCTAAGTCACTGGAGTCTTGTCTTAAATGTCATTTTCTCCAAGAAGGTTTTCCCTAATCCAGCCGACCAGGTCAGGACACCTGGTCATACATTGACAACACTGCATGCTTGGTCTTTAAAGGATGAATTACAATTTGTATTTATGTATTTATTCACATAATTATTAATTTAAATAATTAATAAAATAGAAATGAAATAACTAATAGAAATTAAACAATTTTAACTCCCCCATTAGATTGTAAGATTATTTTAAAATTATTATTATTATTTTATTTTATTTCAGACTATTATGGGAGGACAAATGTTTTGGTTACATAAATTGCCTTTGTACAGTTTGAGTCAAAGTTATAAGCGTGCCCATCACCCAGATAGTGTGCATTGCGTAAGATTCTTGAGGGAAATATTTGTGATCTTTGTCCCCATACAACTTTATCTTCAGTGCTTGAATGTATAGTAGACCTCAGTAAATATTTGCCGAATGATTTTATATATACATATATGATTTCATATATATGCAGGGAAAGTCATTTTAAGAGAAAAATAAGAGGATGAATAGAATCATCTACGTAGTTTATTTAATCCGAAATTCATCTAAGTAAGGTACTAAGAGAATGTTCCCTTTTAGATAATGTGCATTTCAGTTACGATTTCACAGACACTCTGCCCCTAAGCACAAAGAAAGTTTCAGCGGGGATTTCCGAGGATGTAAAGATGGAGCACAGGGTGTGTGGCAGGCTGGCAGAGCCACCTGGGAGTAGGTAGGTCCTACTGGTCCGTGTAAATCCTGCTTTCCCAGAGGAGGGCCCAGATAAAGGGCCACATGGTGGTTTGGAAATGGAAACATTCAAAACACACTTGGGAGGCACTGTGCCCAGTGGCTGGGACCCTGGTCTGGCAGTCAGATGCTCTGCTCTAAGCCAGTCTGGCCTTGGTAGGAGTTCCTGATATACTTTGGATATTAACCCTTTATCAGATATATGGTTTGCAAATATTTTCTCCCTAGGTCTACTTTTCTTGTAATGTTTCCTTTTTCCTAATGACAGTAAAACTATCATTAAATTGAAGGCAAGTTCTGGAATCAATAGTGTTTTACAATTGAGGATAGATAATACAGTTATTTTTTTTTAATTTCTTCTCAGAAAAATGTCTCCTATAGGATTGAGTCTTAATCTGAGATAAAAAGAGAAATATTTAAAGTTGACCCAGAGAAGTGTTATTACTGCTTTAAGGTATATATAAAAGGAGCATGTTTTACGGAAGCTTTCCAGAAACTAGTAGATTATGAAACTGGACAGCTTTTGTTTGTTTCCTATTAAATCACTTGTGCAATAATTTTTTAAGAAATATGAGATTCCTTAAGTGGTAAAATGGCTGGAAACAAAAAGAAAAAAGAAAGAAACATGAGAAATTTACTCAACTAGTACGGCACCCCACAAGCTAAAATTCTATTTATAAAGCATTCCTCTTCAAGGAGTTTAAAGTGCTTGGCAGAAAGTTTTTAATAAACTTACAAAACTCATGTGCAAGGAGGCCAAGTGTGCAGGAAAGCGGGAATGCAGGAGTTGTTACACTTAAGTTTAACTCCTAAAAGGCCAGAAGATCAGTGGCAAAGCTGGGAACAAACTCTAAGTTTCCTAATGCCAAAGTTATTTGTCTGCTTACTGAATACAATTAACATTTCATCCAGTATTTTTTTGGATTTTTCTTCCCTTTCATTTATTTGCTCAAATTTTCAATTTCTGATTAAAAATTTCTCATTTGTTAACTAGTTGGCTGAGCTGTAAATGTGACTGACAAGATGTTTATCTTATGAGTTAAGTGAAAACCTAAACATCAGAAAGTAATATAAATGTCAGCTTTTATTATTAAAAATCTATTTCATAAACCTAAAATTGGGCTCTGAATGTATTGTATCCTTAGATATGATTTTTAAGCCAGTATTTAAAAAGCGTCTATGTTAACCAATGTCATAGATACAGAAAAACATTTAGACAGCAAATAGTCAAAATTATGTGTGTATTAGCATTTCCTTTGAAATATTTAAAAATAACATCATGATCATTTTCACTACCAAAGGTTACACTTACAGTGTGTTAACCAAAAGAACAGTGAACCTTACCTTCATATAGAAGCTGTGAACATAGATATACTTATAGCCTTTCTGGAAGGTAACTTGACAATGTATATAAAATTGCAAATGTGAAAACTCTTTGATCCAGTAATGCCATTTCTAGGAATCTATTATATGTAATTAATTATGAATGTGCTCCAAATTTTAGCTGAAGATGTTCATTATGGCATTGTTTATAATAGCAAAACATTTGGAAACAGCATATGTGTCAAATATAATACGTTGATCAAGAAAGTTATGGTATAATCATACAGTGAAATTCTATGTTGCCATTAAAAATTATAGTTACTATGCTATATTAGTTGATGTAAAAAATGTCAATAATCTGTATTTTTAATGAAAAGAGCAGATTACAAAACAGTGCCCAGTATAACTGCGGATATATGTGTGTGCATACAAACATGGTGTGTTTGCACACACACCCATGCGCAGGAAGTATCTATAAGCATATACAACAAAATGCTAACTCCTTATTTCCAGGTAGTGGGTGATCTCTATTTCCTCTTTTTACTTTTCTGTGTTTTCTAATTTTTCTGCCATGAACAAATATCACTGCTATATTCTTAAAATTGTAACTGTTTAATTTTTAAAAATTTGTGACATCGTATAAAAGAACTTAGTGGTAACGGCAGATAGATTTCTGTACTCCCAATACTGAAGCAGTATTCAGAGTCATTTCCCCTAGTAAGCCGGGGCCTGCCAATGGGAAACAATGCACAAAGGCAGAGTTTGAGAGGAATTTTACAGCAGCACTTGAGGAGCTCTCACGGATTTCAATAAACCAAAAGGGCAAAGTAACATGTCCTCGTATATAACAGCAGTGAGGTAAACAGTCTCTTTCCTCTGTATTTTTCTTTGTATCTGTATCCAAGAAATGAAATCCTCCATCCTTCCTCCTTCCTCCCTCCCTTCCTTCCTTCCTTCCTTCCTTCCTTCCTTCCTTCCTTCCTTCCTTCCTTCCTTCCTTCCTTCCTTCCTTCCTTCTTTCCTTCCTAGGGCTTGGACAACTGTCTTTCTTCCATGTAATCCTCATTTAAATTTTGGGTATTTTGAGACTTGGGCCTTCTATTCACTGTGAAAATGGTAAATAATAGACATTCCTCAGCACAGAGGCTGGGGGCAGGGAAGCTGTGGGCTCCTGAGAGGGAACCAGAGCTTGAAGAGGCTCCTCCAGCCTGGCTGCCACCTGCAGTGTCCCCCATTGCCCCCCACCCTAAACACACACACACACACACCTGTCAGAGAGCAGTGATGTCATGCTCTCCATTCGTGCCACTTGATGGCCACTTAGTGCATACCACATGCTGTGCTAACCATGCTTCTTGCTTCTCAAGGTGGGTGTTTCTGAGATGATGCTGGTGGTGCCCATTGCTGTGAGCACTGGCTGATAACAACCCACAGCTGATAACACCCGCGCGCGCGCGTGTGTGTGTGGGGGGGAGGGGGGGTTAGGGGGAGGCTTCCCTTGGCCACTGGGACCCGCCTCTCCACCCCAGCTCTCTGCCACTGCCTGGCTGACCCCGGGGTTAGCAAAGGCCAGTCCTCATCTCCAGGTGGAGCAAACTCTGGTGCAATTTATGCTTCAAAGTGGCCTCACTTGACCTTCTGTTCCTGCCCTATCCTGCTTCCTCCATTCCACTTCTCCTGAGAACACTCTCCCGACAATTTGTTTGAACGAAAAATCCCCATCTCAGACTTTGCTTTTGGCGAGGCTGACCCGAAATATGTCCCCTTTACAAGTGAAGAAATTGGAGCTAAGGGTGATTAAAGTTGTTTGAACAAATTGCACAGCAGAGTAGGAACACAAAGTCCAGTTCTACCCAATGCTATGTCCAATTATGGCCCAATAATTCCTCCCAATGCTAATTTCGATCCACAAGTTTCCCCCTTCCAAGGGGGTGTGGAATTCCAACTGTCAAGATGGGCAGGTAGCTGGGTTCACGTCCAGGGTGCTGAGCAGGAAGGGGTGATCCCACGCAAGGAGCCGGGTAGTAAATGTCATTATAGTCTTTATAAAGCAGGGCTTCCTCACTGGGGACTTTCCCCCACCCCCACGACAAACTAGAGACGATTTAGAAATGTGCATCCAGTTTTTGGTTGTCACCATGACTTTAGAACAGTCCTAACCTTTAATGAGCATGGCCAGGGACGTTAAAAAGTCCTGCCACCCATGGAAACGGGTCTGCTCAACACAGAGCTGTTCTGCACCAAATCCTAAGAGTGCCCCTGTCGAGAAACACTACAAAGCGCCCAGGGTCAACAAGTAAATGAGCCAAATGCAGTCATCAAGTCCAAAGGGCAAGGGAATGATGGGAAAGAGAAGACGAAGCCAGAGACCGGGGAAGCCAGGCAGCTCCGGGGCGGGCGCCAAGGGCATGAGGCTGCTCTCAGCGGCATCCACCCCGTGGGCAGAGCCAGTCTCAGTCTGGCCACTTTGAAAGTTTAGGACAAAATGAATCAAAGTGGATGTCATGGGAACCCAAGGAAAAAGAGACTATGTGGCGTTAGATTCATGGTTCGTTGGTTTATTGCGACAGATACTGAGCACTGTAAGTTTTAGCTGCTGTAGGGAGCTCGAAGAAAGCCACACAGACGATTTGGACTCCAGTGAACGCTAAGAAGCAGGTGCAGGAGCGATGTGCTGTGCTGTGATGTTGGCGGCCCAGCCTTGGATCCCCCATCCCACGGGGGATTCTTTACCTTGTAGTCTCGCTGGGCAGGAGGCCCTCTCCCGTGTTAGGTATCCGCGTCCCCCGCCTCCCTCGCAGGTAGGCCGGGATTCGTGCCCTGGATTTTTAACTGGGAGGCAGTTATTACAGGGGAAAGGGAGGGGGGTGTCTCTGCTTCTCAGCAGCAGCAAGGCCGATGCCTGGGGACAGTCGAGGTGGCTGAGGAGGGGGTGGCGTCCAGCGGCCCGGGCTGTGGTGTTGGTGGTGCCAGGGCGGCATGTGGCCTGCAGTAGTGACTCCACTCAGGGCTATTTGGGGGCTCGTTTCTGGCCACACAGATCCAAAGGCTGGATATCCAGGCTTCCTGGAGATTCCAGGAAATCGCCCAACATCTTTTGAATAAATTCCTCTCTTGTTTCCATCAGTCACAAGTAGTCCCTTTTGTGGGCAGATATGAGCACCTTCTACACTCCAATTGCTGGGAAAACAAAGGTAAGTCAGACTAAGCTTCTGTGATCCCACACGGTCAGGAAGACAAATGGGTACCAGGGTGAGACTCAGGGGGTGCTGCCACGTGGTGTCACCGAGAAGCAGGGATGCCCTAAATGGGAAACAACAAACAATGACCCATATTGTGCTCAATTTGAGGAGGAGGCAAAGGGCCACAGAGCCTGGTATGAGATACACTGGGATCATGCAGACATTAAAATAGAAAAAGACAAAAAGACAAAGGGTGAAACCTATGGACATTTTGCTATAAAGTGGTCCAAAAATAAGTCACAGGACGCATCTGGAATCTGCCTGATCGTGGAATGCAAATGCTGGGAACAGGGATTACGGGGTGGCCCAGTGACTACAGAGTGCTGGGTGCCCTGCCACACTTCCCGGGAAGCACTGTGGGCGGGTGAGGCCTCTCCCTGCCTTTTAGTGGAAATAGAGGACAAAGAGCTGTACATGGCAGGTGGATTTCTGGCCCGGTTTATCCATGATTCTAAACTTCTAAAAGACTGTCTTTTTTTTCCCATTATAACTTTGGAATCCTGTGATTTACAGCACACAATGAAGCCTGCTCTGGTTGGTGCTATTTTGTATAAGCCAAAGAGAATTTTATTTGGGGGAAATAGGGGTTGAGAATGAGTTCAATGCTCTAATTCCCCCTTATTATTGATACATAACTATCATTCACTGCGCATCTCTTCTATGCCAGGCTCTCTCCCATGTACTCGCTTTCATCTTCAAAAGAACCCTCCAAACAGGTTTTATGAGCCTAGTTTTACAGGCAAGGCCTAATGACTTGGCCAAGACCACAGAGCTGCAGTGACAAAAAAAATTGAGCCCAGATGAGTATGGCTGTGATCCCATGACTCATACAGCACAGTCTCCTTCCCAGATATCCTAAGTCAAGGAATTGCATGCTTGACCTCAGTGATAATATGTCCATTGTTCCGTCCTAGTTCCTAACTCACTCCTGGCAGGTTACAGGGCCTGAGATAAGCATCGAGCATTTTAAAGGGGTCGATTTAGATCAGTTACAGAATCAGGAAAGATATTTGTGGCAAATAAATCTTTCTGACTTTTTTTTTAATTCCATGGTTAAAATTCTGGATTGTAAGACCTCTTCCCAGCCTGATTTCTCTGAATACAGATTAGACTGAAGATAATCTTGTCTAGTTAGCTTGGTTGGTAGGAGAACATTGTTGTTAGTTGGCAGAATGCTGCTCTGAGGTCAAAAGCATGGAAGTGGGACTGTTAGCTCAGATCTACCAAACTCCCGCCACTGGGCCCAGGGGGGATGTGGGCAAGTCAGTGTGAGTAGACTAATTATTAGTATTAAAAGTAATGATAATAGTTAACATTTACTGAGTAACTACTATGTGTTAATACTCTACACGTATTTAGATGTCTCATTTTTAGTCCTCTGCACAAATCTATGAAGTCCTACTCTTTTAAATGAGGAAACACAAACTCAACATCACAAACACCAGGTAGGCTATCCAGGATTCAAACCCAGACCTTCCTTCCTCCAAAGCCCAAATCTAAGGGTTCGTAAGATATTAACCATCCATGAGCAGTTCCAGCTATGCCTATGAAGAACTAATTTAAAGTTATTACCCATTCACTCAACAATTATTTGTCAATGCCTACTTTACGATATGCAATGTGCTCTTGAACAAAAGAGAGAGACATGGTCTCTGTCCTCATGGTGGGGGAGGAAAAAAAATCAAACAATTATACACATAAACATACAATTATGTGCTATGATGTAAAGGCACAGAAAGGTGGGTGAGCATATCCCAAGGGGACCTAACCTAATCTAGCAGATCAAGGAAGACTTCCTGCAAGCAGTGGCAGGTGAGTCAATACCAGAGGGATAAGTGTAGTTGACTAGAAGGAAGGGAGGGGGAAGAAAATTATTGGAAGAATGAAGGGCAGGTGCAAAGGCCCTGAGGCAGAAGGAAAGGGCTTTTAGTCTGTGGGAGTTACAGACTGCTGGACTGTGGGATAAATCTAGTTTTTAAGTATTTGTTTTGGCTTACAGACTCTTTTGTAAAGATTTGAGCCCCAAAGAGTTACATATATATTCTGACTTCAAGATCCTCTTGAAAAATCGTAAGATCTGGCAACCCTTGTCCCTCAGGACTTCATGGCAACAATGACAAAGGCTGCGAATCTGACCAGTTTGTGTGGAGCATACACTGTCCATTTCATCAGTCTTCCTGTTTCTTACTCTCTTCCCAACACTTTAGTGAGGCTTCAGTTATCATCTATCATCATGTTGCACTGTTGCTTTTCTTATAGCGGAGAATTATTTCTCTCAATTCTTGCCTCCACCAAAAATTAAAGATAGAACAAAAGGATTATGTGCTTTTCCTCAAACTCACTGTGTGCCACTCATGCACCTTACTGGTGCCTGTGGGCATTTAAATTTTCCCCACCCTTACTTTGGAGGAAACAGATTAAGGCCTGGAGGGTGTCCCACTTAGGAACAGTCTAAAACATGTTGATTTTTTTTTCAACTACAAATGCTTAGTGAGAACAGGATGTGCTTTATACATTGTGAACCCTACTACAATGGTAGGTAGGGAGAGCTGAATGTCCAATAGATTTTTAGTCCAAGATATAAAAAATGCTAATTCTACTCTTCTAAATATAAGACTGTATCTGTTTTTAATGGCTACTCAATTTATTAAGCATATATACTATATTAAGCAAAATAGATCCTCCAGATCCCCTGCCCTGGACAGCATATGTTACTCATTCCTTTCTTTATCAGAAAAATTAATCTTACCATCTCGAAACCACTGCTCTTTGAATATTAGCAGGCCAGCAAAAATTAATTTTGAACTTTTCCTAAACATTTATAAACATGTCAGCTAGTGCAGGCATCTCTGGTATCATGTAAGAGCCCTGGACTGTGGCCTAAGAAACCAGTTTGTTTTACACAGTTAGTATGTTCTCCAAAGAGTATAAATCATGTAACATATTCAGAGTGCTAGAGAAACTCGCTGGGAGAACTTGTGAATCATTTTGTAAAGGAAAGTACTTGAATGTAATATGAAACTTATTAATATATTCTTTTTGCAAGAACAAAGTATTCTATTAGGATTTAATAAAGTGCATGTGCATCATATATGTTATATGATGCCTAAAATGTCAGTTTCCTTATATATAACTAAAACTGCTAGTGGATTTCTGTTTGTTTTTTGCATCCTGGTCTATAGTTTTTACCTTGCTTTCTTTTCTTCTCTCCTTGCCGCGTGTTGTTAGTGTGACTAAGCCCTGCTACAAATCAAATCTTCAGCTTAAACTCAACCAGCAGAGGGTACTGTTTGAGCACTTAAGGGGACTTCTCATCTTTGTCTCTTCTACCCAAAGAGAACAATATCTGAATAATAGGCTGGGATGCTGGCAAGAGAGTATGCATCAATGATCATGTTTCAGCATCATCTTGCAGAAAATCCTCTTTGTTCTCTGCTATTCAAAAGGACATTCCTTGCAAAACGCACCACAGTTCCTGGTGATAAATGTACATGTTTAGAAGGTAGAAGAAGAGGGTGCTGGCAGTGGAGTGGAATCAGCTTCTAAATTTACTGAATACTCATATCCGTTTTAGGCTTGAGGTTCAGAATCAAGATAGCCCCACGTGTTCTCAGCTTGCTAGTGAATGACCATGAATAATTCCTGCAGTAGCAAATGACATAATAAAATAATCAGGCATTCCCTGCACATTGTAGATCAATGAGCACAGATGTCTCCAAATGGAGGGGGAGACTGGAAGATACTTTACATCTTGCTGGGTTTGAACATTTGAGAATTAGTTAGCGGCTGTTTGTCAAAACAAAGTGAGCACCTCCCCATTCTGAGATCATGTTTAGCGCTAAATCCATTATAATAGAATACTTTGTCACTTCAGTTTTACATAAATTTGATCAACTTGTGTATAACAGTGGATTACACATGTCTTAGTAAAATGTATACACTTGGATTTTTATATTAATCATTTAAAAGCCTTTATCAAAGTGAGAACACCGCATGTGATAACAATGACAGAAGACAGAACCACTCAGGCAGAAAAGCAACAGCTCCCCTGTCCCACTCCTCTTATCCTCGGTATCTCTCTTCACATGTATCTTTTAAATTTCATAGCATTTCTTTGGTTAGTTACCTCTCTATCTCTAAATAATATGTTTATATTGTTAATTCTTGAATTATTAGGTTTAGATATTATGTATTGTTTTCCTACACAGATAGATGAAAATGTAACTTGATTAAGTGGCTCAATACCCCTTGTTAATCATATTCCTACTTCAGCTCTTTGTTGGTTACCTGAGCAACTACAGGTAAAACACTTATTCCTTTAATAACAATAGGCAATTTTGAGTCGTCATCTTTTCAATTCTTCTCTCCCACTTCTATTTCCCAATTTTTGTAATCTATTCCTCTATAATGTTAGGATTATTAAGATTTGCCTTCTCCTTTCCCATTATAATTCTACCATCTTTTGTCTATAATTTTGTAAATCAATGAGTGTTTACATTGGGACGCAATCCAGTGTTGTTTATTACAGTGTCAAGTAGGGCTCTGTTATTATACTTCCTGTCCTATGTAGCTTTTAATTTTTCTAGAGTTTCTAATTGCCTTTTTTTTTCTTATGCTACTTGCCTTTATTATTTGGTCAATTTTTTTTGTCCATTCAGTCCGAGATTTTGTTAAAATTTTTCCAGCAACTTCCTTCTTCTGCAGCTACTGCAGGAAGACAGGAAGAGACCCTCTACGCTGCTGGTCTTGTTTGCACGTGCTCTCTAGGCCTCCCGCACAGTGATCGCCTTTTTCTGTTTTATTGAGTTGGTTTCCTCACTTCTAGAACTCAAGTCTTCTGCTTTCTTAGCTTCCTTCTCTTTGCTGCAGGACAGACTCAATGTGATTCCTAAGAAATGGTTTGAGAGATGAAACTTTTCTGATTCTTTGAATGTGTGAAAATCAGCACAGGCAAGTGTGAGCTACGCTTGCACTTGAATAATAATTTAACTAGGTGCAGAAAATATAGTTTGAAAATAACTTTACATTAGAATTTTAAAGGCATTGTTCCCTTTTTGTGAGCATCCAGTATTACTGATAAGAAGTTAATGCCAGCTTGATTCTCATCCTTTGGCGAACGATTTGGTTTTTCTTTCTGCCTTTTTCTTTCAGTGATGATCCTAGATGAACGTCCTTTTTATAGTCACTGATGGGCTCTTCTAATCTGAAATTTAAATTTTTCAGTGATACAGAATTCTCCGTCATTCAGATTAACAATTTCCTTCCCTCCATTTTTTGCTTCTCATTTTCCATAATTCCTATTTATTATCTGTTAGTCCTCCTGGTTTGTTGTTTTTGTCTGTCTTCATTTTATCTTCTGAGAGATTTTCTCAATTTTATATTCTATAATTCTATAATTTATTTCTATTTTTTATTTCAGCAATCATATTTTTTATATGACACAGGAGCCTTTAGATTGGCAATCATATTTTCTTAAATCAAACTTCCTTCTCAATCTCAGTTTGTTCTTTTTTTATGATATCCTGTTCTTGTCTAATGAAAACAATGTATTCTTCTAAAGATGTTGGAATTGCTGTAAAAATTTCTGGTTTTTGTATTATTGCTTTTTATTTTGGAATCATCTTTTCCTGTTTATCTTGGTCAGAGTCTCTCTCATTAGGGACTTTTTCCCCACATGTATGGGAATCCTTGGTTTGTTGTTCACATTTTAGGATGGGGCAAATGTGATGACTGGGGTTGTAATTCACATTGTGGTGAAATCAGCTGTTTCATAAACAGACTTTTGATTTATTTCCTCCATGTTTTAGCCTTATGTCTTACTCCCACCCTATAGTATTTCAGTTTTCAGACTTCTGAGCATCTCAATAATTCTTCTAGGCAGCTAATCTCTATCCCTGTCACTACCTCCCACCCTACCCTCTTTATTTTACTCTAAGCTAACGTCTTTGGATAACTGTCATCTGTTACCATGTCTCCACTTTTCACCTTCCCAAAATTTGTTGAAATCTTTTATCAGCTGGTGACCACTTCTTATTCTGATTTTACCTTATGAGTTTGTACATATTTGTATTCTTTTACTAACATTTTAGTGGGTTTTTAGGTGGAAGAGAATATATAAATACATGTGCATAATCTGCCATCTTTATCTAGAAGTCTATGTTAATTTTTAAAGGCTCATTTGTCTGACTTGAAAGTTCTAGATGTGTATTCAGTATCTATTTATAGTCCACATCATTTGTAAAAATGTATCTTCGGCTTAAGATATCTTTTGACATGTGCCATGTCTCTGACAATTGTCTCAATATTTCTCAATATTATACCTTTCTCAATAAAGGTATAAAAACAAGGCAAACATTTGTTTAATCCTTTCCAGGTTATAAGTTACTTTAACTATTACATTTGTTCTTTAAAATAACACTGTGAAATAGGCATTGTCACTATCCCATTTTACAGATGAGAAATGGAGATTCTGAGAGATTTGAATGATAAGCTGATAAACTTAAGATCATACAGCTAGTGAGTGTTGACTTGATTATATCCAAAGATTTCAGGGCTTTTTCTCCTATGCGAGACTATGTTTATTATGTTTCTTAGATACCACTTGATAAAACTTAATAAATACAATAGCACATATAAATATTTTAACCTGTCTACAGAATAAATTTCTACTTCCACAGGGTTTTATGTGTAATACTTCAGTTTTAGTCTTGGTTCTACTTTTTAATAATATTTAAAACTGGTCTTGAATATTTGGTAAGAATATAGCAGTTTTAACTTCTCTTCCCAGTGACCTCTATGGATAACTTCAATGGATTAAATAAGTCACATCGCATAAAGGAAAGACTGTTGTTTCAAAAATATTGGGGGCAGGTCCAAGGTACAATCAAACTATTTTAATTGTCTTCAACGATTATACATCTTACTACATTTTAGGTCAGATAATTTGGCTTGTAACGTTCAAAACTGTATTAATTATGGGATTTTACAACAAGGTTAAACAGTATATGTTTGCCAATTGGGAAAGAAAGATAATTATGCTTGAATGTAGGTCACATTTAAGAAACTCTCTTAGGCCTATGGGAACCATGTTTCCTTAAAAATCAAGAGTTAGTGATATTAAAGAGAATGGTACCTCTCTTATCCCGTGACCCAGTTCTCTTGGACAGAGATAGTTTTTACTTTTTTTGGTGGGTGTGCTTAGGAAGAGGAACTTGCATAATTTCCTGTAGGGCAGTTTGGGCCAATGGTGGTAGCTGCTGGGTTGGATCCGTAACCGTTGGTTTTAAGAAATTGGTGGATGAACATTATTAATGGGGACATTTACAGGCACATTTCTAAGGTTGATATTACAAGCAGATAGTTCTCTTAACTTCTCCCAAAGTTGGATAAAAATGCTGATTTTTATCTGGGCAGATTTTTATCTGCAACATAGTTGTTTTATTCTTTGTCCATGAAAAGTTATTGGTATGTTCAAACTCTCAGTGTTTTGTTTTTTCCTGAAGAATACTATTTAAAATGGGAGTGAACTCCCCTCAAAAGTAGGAGTTTGAGATAAGGATTTGATATAATTTCATAGCATCCAAGAAATCTCTGTTGTACCTAATGAACCATTTAAATGAGGTCTTAAAAGATGCTCTGCTCACAAATACCACAACCTCTGTTCCACCCTACCCAATCCCTCTGCTCACCACTGGAGGGAAAATGGTTACAAAAGAATAACAAACTATTTAAAATTCATTGCATGATACAAGAAGAAACATAAGGTTTTCTAACGTTGTAGCTGGATGTCCTGGAATGGTGAATGATTTTACAAAATAGAACTCAGCTCCCAATGTCCAGAGCAAAGCTTTGATTATGCTACTGGAATTTAAGCAATTTAACTTGTGTTGGGATTGGGGAAAAATTGTTTTTTAAAAGATGAGAGAAAGAGAGAGAGGGAGACATAAAAAAATTTCTAATTTACAATTTTAATTGGGCTGGGATTTTTGTCTGAAATGTATTTTCAGTGATTGTTTCATCTTTGCCTTATCTTATTACTAATGAAATATTATATTAGTTAACTAGTCAACTGACGAAATGTTCTGAGGGTGAAATTTATAGCCTGTATTTCTCTTTGTCTCTTTTCCATCTTTAAAGAGTTAAAGTACTTGAACAAGCTGCTTTAAGGAACTACCAATAGTATAAAACATATACTGCACTTTAAGATCACTGGGCATTTTTCGGTGCAGTCACCAATCCTTGGAAGGACAGATGGCACACTAAGGATGATTGGGGCCATGGAAAGATCTAGCTCCTGAAGTAACTCTCTTGGTTGGCTTCCCCTGCTCCTTCTCCCAGTAAATATTTGGCCTTCGGGACTGATACTTAGCTAGCCATACAGTTTATATATATTTCCTTGTCCCCCGCTTCGCTGGGGATATTTGCATGAAACTAGCTTTCTCAGACTAATTTGATTATAAGTCTCTTAAAGGGAAGCCTCATATCTTTTTCTCCATTGGCATCTCTGTGAAATTCCCATGTTGGTTACTGAACACAGCAAAGGCTCACAGCAAGCTGTAGATGGCAGATGTATCTCTTGGCAGGGTCTTACATATTTAGATCTAAAAAAGAATCCTGGAATCTAGAGTCAAGAAAATACAGTTCCTTCTGAGCCTATACAGTCCCATTTAGCTGTTAATTTCCATTTCAGAGCTCTCTTGTGACAGGGCATGAGTGGTGTGAGAATTCCTCTGGGCTTTGAGCTTTATGTGAATAAGGAACTCTAAGATCAGCATTTACCAACAGGTGAGCTGTGGGACAGTAATCCAGCTGCTGCTTGTCTTTTGGGTATAGTATGTTTAGCTAATCCTATTGACTATAATTTGAACTGGGTGGCTCTTGCTAGAACTTTGAGGAAAAGATGTGATCTTCAGGTTAAGGGAACATGAAGCAAGTACTCCAAATGTTCTTGAAACTCCCCAAATCTAAAGCAAGAAGTTGATTTATTTTTTTTTAAACAAGATTTATAAGCTGCCCAGACTGATTGCCCCTCAAAAGTTATGGTTGGAATGTAACCAAGACAGCAGAAACACTGCCTTCATCAAGCCAGACACTGCTCAAGTTTGTAACGCAGGATAAACAAAAAGTAATGAATATCATGTTTTAAAGACACGTCGAATTGCTAGGAGATTACTCAGGTAGCAACCCAATAGATCTGCCCTAATGATTTGTGGCAAGACATTCTTAAATGTTGGAGAAGAACAAGACTTATACTAGGGAAAGGATTGAGTGTGGCTGAGTCTCCTTGAATTCTTTTTAAAGCCCTAGGATAACTTTTAGGGTGCGTACATGGCAGAATAAATGCAAGTGTTTCTGAAACTCTAAGACTTTGTAAATAAGGGGTTTTGGGGTACATCTAAAAGAGTTTGAGGTAGCAGAAATGGTGAGAGTCGGATAAAGAGTATCACAGGATGAAAGTCTAATTCTGGTTAAAGCACATTAAGAATTCCACCTTTTCCTGTTTGAATAACATTCACTGGTTTGAAATTATAATTGGGGGACCTTTTGGAGAAAACTTTACACTTAAGAGCACAGTGTTTGTCTTAATACCCAACATAACAATTTATGTCCGTGTGGAGATGAGTAATTTTTGGATGATTTTTGATTTTTAGAACACTGCATTTGGTAACCTTTTATAAACTTTTGGATATATATTGCACCCCATAAAATAGCTACAACAGTTTGGATTTTTTTTTAATGGTCAGAGCCATTATGTGCTGCAGCGCTTGGATTTCATCCATAATGCTTCAGTCCAACAGCAATCTCTAGAGTCCAGAGCCCTGGGACTGCTTCCAAAAAAGCAGTAGGTCTGCACTGGAAGAGAAAGAAGTGGTTGCCTACATTGCTGCAAATGGAAATGAGAGAAGAGACATGCTTATCAGGGTAAATAAACTCAAAGTCTTATTATTAGTAAGAGGGTGGCAAGTGGGTGGAAGGAAAAAAGGCACAGGACTGACATATGCTGAGTACCTACTTAATGTCTCTTATGTTATAAGATGCTTTAATACATTATTGCATTTAGTCCTCACTAAATCCTAAAGATTTTATCATCATCATTATTACTAACTGAAGAGAGAGGTTAAGAAAATTGACCACAGTCACACAGCAAGCCCGTGGTGAAGGTGTTTTGTTAACTCAGGTGGCTGACTCTAAAACTTGTGCTCTTTTTAAGGTGTCACAGTTAGGTATTACTTCAGTGACTTGTTATTAGTGACTGCTGAAGATCTGTAACTGTTCGGGTCATCTTAACTGTGCAATGGTCATGGGTGATCGAATCATCCTGTTTCCTCAGGCTTGAAAAAGTCAAGGTACAGAATTCATGGAATGTTGATAATCAGAATTAATTACGGATCTTTGGGTTCATATAGTCATTCAACAAATATTTGTTGAGCCCCAGTTATGTACCAAGTACTGAGCAGGGTGATGGTACTGCAGCAGGAGAGAGGAGAGATGCAATTCCTGTTTTCACAAGCTTACGTTCTGGGAATAGCAAACAAGTAAAGAGGTAAACACATTCAAGTCTGTGAAGGGATCAGTTCGGTGAGTGGAACCTTAAGGTAATCCAGTCCTCCAGGTTGCTACAGGAATGAGATGTGCAGGTAAACTGAGCAATCTGGTGATTTGCATAGACTTTATCAAGAAGTAAATATGGCCTCACTGCATGGGAAATTCTCATATTATTTCACCTAGGGATTAGTTGCCATAAATGACCCCCTCATCCTTTTGTGTATATACTACTCAAACTGTTGTTCCCTTCATTTCTTTCTAGTCTTTTCTTTTGGAGGACTTTGCTAGATTTCACTGGTACTAAAAGGTCAATAGCAGAGCACTTCAATAGGGTTGTGCCATCTCTATTTTGGAGTGGGGGTGGTTTTCAAGAAAGGGAATGGGTTTTTCTTGTTTTAAAGGTCACCGTTTTGATTTAGAATGCTCTCAAAGATAAATTTAAAAAATGAAATTTGAAAGTGATGGTATAATAACATTTATTTTTTTAAAAACCTACCAAACAATATTGTTTATTTTTAAAGGTCCACATATATGCAGAAAATAATCTAGGAGGAGAAGAAACCTGGATTGTAGCTGGTGGCCAAATGAGATTTTTGTCTAATTCATGCTATTATAGTATTTTACAGAAAGAGTATATTCATATATTATTTTTATAATAAAAAGTAATATGAGAAGAGGTAAGTTTAGTGGAGCCCAGTTAGGAGTCTGTTGTTGTAATATTCCAAGAGAGAGATGGTTCTGCCCTGAAATAAAAATGGAGGCCGTATAGCCCAGTGGTTGAGAGCAAAGGCTCCGATTCCAGACTGCCTGGGCTTGGATTTCTACTCTTACACTCACTGGCTGTGTATCAGTTGCATAAATTAATCTATTTGTGTCATGGCCATTTCCTCTGTAAATGGATATGAACAGGATAGCACCTACTTAATAAGAGTTGTTGTGATAATTAAATGATATAGGACATGAAAAGTGCTTAGAACAATGCTTAGTATATAGTCAGCCTGCTATACTGGCTACAATTTTAGGGGGGAAAACAGGATTGGAGTGGGGGAAACGAGAAGAGTGCTGAATAATCGAAGATGCAAGTACATTGGACACCAAATCGATGCTCAGTGTCTTGTGGGGCCTTGTGAATCATCATGCTTTTTTGACCATCACTTCCCACTGTATGTCCTGAGGTCACAGGGGTATATAAGACATTATATTGACTCCACAAATTCTATGGCAGGTACTGGATGTTGATTTTCTAGCCACGAATTGCAATCTGGGATGAGATGGTCACATCACTTAGCCTGTCTGTACAGTTTTCTAATTAGTAAGCTGGTAACCATGCCACTTATCTTCAGTGCTTGTATTTATTTTTGTAATGAATAAGGTGACTATACACAGTTCAACAGATATAAAATACTCCCTCCCTCCTCTTTCCCCTGCTTACGCTGTAGCATTTCAGTCACTGGTACATCTGCTTCTCTGAATAAAGTTGTGGAAAACGAGAGAAGTCAAAGGAAAAACTTATTACCTCCCAAGGTCTGTGTAAAAACCCACAAAGATAAATATCAGTCGGGTGGGGCTGGGGAAAGGCCCTAGTGTACTGCCCATTTCTCTGAATTCTTTTAAGGATCCGCTGAGGAAAAGCATGCTTTGAGACAGTGTGTGGCACTGCACATGTTACTATTTAGTCTGTTGGCTTTCTATGTATCCTTTTTATTTTCTATTCCATGTGAAAACTCTGTGAGAACATTCTAGATGGCTGCATTCTGAATAAACAGCATTCACCAGGTTAATAGTTGTTTTTAGTTTTGTCTGCATGCCTTATCTTTGAGTTTACTGACTATTGAGTAATTGTTTAAACCTTGGCATTTTATTCACTTCAATTTTAGCCCACTGGTAGGATAATTGCTGAACCTTTGGAAGAAGGACAAATATTTAATTTAGATGATATTCTCTCTTCTCTACCCATCGTCTCCTCATACATTTTTTCCCGTTATGAGCATAAATGAAGTTTTGATGGCATCATCTGTTCAGGAAACTCTTAGAGCTTGCCCTGGAGGCTTTGTCTCTTATGGGCTTGAATTTGGGCTATAATCTAGCCCACTGTCTAGCCTCTTAGAGGTGTATTCAGTAATCTACAAACCATAACCATAATTCCAGACCTTTCTCTGTGCTGGTCCATATTCCAGTTGATAGTGCCTTCCTGCTTCTTACGACAGGAAAAAGAGTACTTTTGTTACTATTTCTCTTATTATTATTATTGTTTGTAAACCAGGAGTATGAGTTTACATATTTCTGTTTTTTTCCCCCTTATCCTGGATTTTTCTCATTCATATATCAGGAAATACCTTAATATCTTATAATAAACTTGAACTTTGATTCTCAAATGAGAAGGTACTGATATTTTATGAAATTCTGAACTGTGCTTTTTAAAAGCACCACTTTTTTGAGGTATAATTGGCATACAATAAACTGCACATATTTTGATTGTATAATTTAAAATCTACTTTTGAGTAATAAAACCCAATTCCTTTTCCTCAGAAGCTCCTATATAGGGACCAGCCTATCTTTCTTCTTGTCTTCAAAGTGAAGCTTCTCAAGGGCATTGTCTTAACTTGCTTTGTTTAATTGCTCACCTTCCAGTAAAGTCCATTGTCAACCCCTCTCAGCCAGGCTTCTGCTCTCATTACTCAGGTCAAATTGCTCTGGCAAGGCCCACCTGCCAATCCAGTGGACATTTTTCTAGTCTTTTCTTATTTGGATTCTTTGTGACATTGGCCACCATTGTCCATTCTCTACCATCTTGAAAATTTCACCTTTCTTGGTATCCACAGAGACACACCCTTCTGGTCTCCCTCCTACCACTGACACGGCTCCTTCTCAGCCTCCTTCCTCTGCCTGGTCCTGACTGACATGACAGCATTGCATTGGCTCTGCCCTTCATTGCTATCCCCTGAAACTCTACACTGTCCCCAGGTGAGCCCGTGCACTCTACAGGCTAAGCATATGTTGATGAATTATAAATGAATGATTTCAGCTTAGACCTCTCCTCTGACATTCAGATCTACATACATAAAATGCTTATTGGACATTTCTACCTGCATATATCAGAGGCATGTAAAACTCAGTATCTTAAAAACTCACGTCATTATCATCTTCTCAAACACCTTCCCTTCCTTCTCTATTCCCTGGCCTAAGACATATGCCTTCCCTGCGGGAAGCTGACCTTTTTGGCTGGGAAAGCAAAATATGGATGCAAACAAGCTTGTGTCAGTTTAGTATAATGAAGCAGCAAAGGGCTCGGTAGAACCATACAACCTTTAGAGAAGAGAACCAGAGAAAAAGCCCTGGTGGTAGGGCACAGCTGATAGACACAAAGGGCATCCGGAAAAATGATAACATCGAAGTTGGGAGGAAGTTGTCAAGAAAACCTTCACAGAGCTGAGGCAGCGTCATTCCTTCATCTATTTGACAGATACCTGTTGGGAATTTTCTATGTGCCAGGAACTCAGGTTCTAGAGAACCATCAGTGCACAAGACACATGGCTCACACTCTCATGGAGCTTATATTCTACTAAGAAGAGTCAGGCAATGAGTATGGAAAACATTAACAGAAATAGAATTTTAGATAGAGATAAATACTCAGAAGAAATTAACAGAACGTAATGGTCTAAAAAGCAGTAGAAGGCTGGGAGGACCGCCGTAGACATCATAATGAGGGAAGCCTCTCAGAGGAGTGATAGTCAAACCGTTTGTTGAATGAATAAATGAATCTTCCTCTCTTCCTCAACTCTGGAGAGGAAAAAAAGGTTTAACAACCAAATCAAACCATTCAAAAGATTCCGCAGAGTGGGTGTGAAGCACCGAGTTTATTGGAATTTCCCCAACACATCTGGAACAAATCTCTGTTTCACTTTCTTTCTTCAACATTTGAGATGAGTTGCAGACTTACTGGACTTTGCTTTCTGACCCAAATATTGTGCCTGTGCTCACAACACGGAGAAAATAGAAAAACTCTGAGTTAAAGAGGCTCCTCTCTGTAGTGCCTGAAGTGAAAAAACCCTTAGCAATGAGAAAACTTTGGTCTCCCATTTAGTATTAATGATATCTTCAAATCTTACAGCTTCTCTAACACATGAGGGACAAATATAACATATTTGCCTTAGAAGTGGCATCCTGAATGTTATTTAGGGAATTGAATTCAGGATGCCAGGTCTGGGAATGCAACAATAACTGAGACAAATTTGCATAAAGGTCTTATCTTCCAGGAGGCAAAAAGAGAAAATAAATAAGTAAACAGATAATTAAAAATACGATGTCTCAGAGTGATAAATACTATTAATAAAGTAAACGAGGAAAAGGGGGAGGGGATAGAAAATAATGGAGAAGGAGCAATTTTAGAAAAAGACACCTCGTGGGAGGTGATATGGGGGTGGAGTGTGTCCCCTGAAGAGGGAGCAGCAAGTAGAAGAATCCTAAGTTGAAAATGAGCCTGCCGGGAAGGCCAGAGTGGCTGGCGTGGAGGATAGTCTGGAGGAGGTGAGTGATGAGGCCCCCTGAGCAGAAGGCAGACCCTTGCACTCCACCGAAAGGAGCTGGAAGTTTCTCTAGATGCACCAGAGGGAAGCCAGTGAAGGGTCTGGAGCAGGAGAGTGACAGGACATGATGGAACTAACTATTCAACAGGAACACTGACCGTTGTGTCAAAAATGGAAGCAAGGCTATGTTTGGAACCTAGCGTGGCTCCTGACTCAGAGAAAGGATTAGAGAAATATTTCTTGAAAGAAGTTGTCATACATTAAAAACTGTGACAGTTCTGGCCTTTAAAGAGGTTGTTTTCTCATACCCCAACACCTATGTTATCCAGGACTTGCAATGGATGCAACTTGTTGTTTCATGAGATTCGGAAACAATTATTTCTTCATTTCAAAGAAACAGCATGTCATTTGCCTGGGAGTGTGGTTTATTCAGGAGAGGGATAATGTCTCTCTTCTATACTTTGCGATTTACACCATACCATTTTCACAGACATGGCATTTAGGCCAGAAAGGGAAGTCCATTTGGCCTACAAACATCTTAAATCAAGGGGAAAATTTCTCTTAAGTTTTCTCTTCAACCTGAATAAACTAATGTCCTCAAAAAATGCATACTCAGTACTCTTGTTGGAGACAAAATTCAAAAACAGTTTATGTGCCACATTTTTGGTTTTGCCATAGCGGCAACAGGATAAATAAAAAACCAGGGCTTAACTTTGTTCAGTGAAATAAAATGTAAGAAAATGGATGCTTACTTGTGTTGTTCTAGGGGAGGAGAGCGTCAGCTCAGCTAAGTTTCATTTCCTAAGCTCATATCTCTTTACTCCTCTTTTAGGGGTTATAATTTTTCACATGGAGTAAGGAAAGAGAACTAAGACTCTCTACCATTAAAGAGAAGCCAGAAATCATTGGTTCTTGGTTTTCATTGTTTTTGGTTTCTGTTTGAAGATGTGTAATCTTGAAGAACACTTAACGCTGACCTTGGGAATTTCTGCTTGAGGTTTTCAAATGACCCAGTTGACCATGATGAGCTGGCTGATGAGACAGAAATCTTTTATTTAAAAGCATTTTAGGAAGACAATAGGACTTAAAGTTAGAGCCTGGGAGTTGAGTCTTGGCACCATTATACTTGCCATGTGGCTTTCAGCAAGTCACAGACATCATTGTACAGGACAGTGAAGGAAGATCCAGTGAATCTGGTATTTGGTGATCGCAAAGCACTTTGAAAATACTGGTTCTAGGCCATTGTTCTGACTATCCTTGCTTTTATTCTCTTGGTAGATTTCTCCTTCCAAGGACTTACTGTCCCCACTAAACTTACTCACTTGAGTTTTTGGTCCCATCCTTGTTTTGGAGGAGTGTGTTTTAATTACTCAATTCAATACAACACGTATTTTGATTTTAAAATAAAAGCAAATTACTTCTTAGAAGGGGTTAACAAGACAGGTGTGGCATTAACTTACTCTAACATAGGTTGAGGAAGGAGCCAGAAAGAGAGTGTAAGTCAAGAGTTAAAGGAATGTGGCAGAGAGAGTGAAGAATGGATTCTGTCAGGGAGAATCAGGGAAAACACTTGTTGGTGAAGTGGTGGCAGAGAGAGCTCGGATACCTGCACAGGGGTGAGACAGGCTGAGATATGCCCTACCCCAGAAGTAGACAGACCCCGTGTGAAGGGGCAGGCACAGGACGTGTGGGGTCAGGCAGGAAGTCTGGACCAGCACGTACAGCAGCAGCCAGCATGGGATTTTCCAGCATAGCTGTCAACGTCAGAGGGCCAGGAGCAGGAAGGAAAGGCAAGTTTCCACAGGCCCAGTGACAGGGGCACAGGAGTGAGTGATAATAACAGCTCCCGGCAGCCAGGCAGCAGCTAATCGGGACCAGAAAACCTAGCACGAGCAGCAGGGTCTCAGAAAGCCTCCCCCCATTACCTACTCCCCTACGCACAGATACACGGACACACACATGCACACATTTCTGCTTTGTCTTCTGTTAAAAGTTATAACTATTGATGCAGCAAAGGCTCTAGAGTCCGAACACATGGTTTGGGTTCTAGTTCCATCATCTAACGGCTGTGTGTCCTTGGGCAAGTTCCTCAAACCCTCTGTAGCTGGAGGTACTGATGGCGTGGTGCATGCCATCACAGGGGTGCTGTGAGGACGTGTGTGTGCAGGAGGTGTGGGACACGGAGCCTTGCCTGCAATAAATGCTCAATAAATGGGATGAGTGACACCAGGAGACGAGCCCTGGAGCTAAAAGTGGGCTCACACAGGACAATCAGGATGGTGCTCACCACAGAGATGTGCCTGAACCTGGAGCGACGTCAAGCCTTGGCCAGCGGTGGAGCGCAGAGGGTGGGGTTGGTAACCTTGAAGTCTCTTCTGTCTGCACCAGGGCTGGCTCTCTAGATTGGCACAGGGTGGGGCTTCGGGTGGAGGTCAAGGAGAGGGACGCAGGGTCGAGAAACCCGGCAGGGGCACAGTCTCACGGCAGGCAGAGGGTGAGAGGAGGCGTTCTGGGATGGTGAGAGGGCGGAACAGGGACAAAGGCGCCTCTGCAGGCTGGAAGCCAGGTGATGAGGGCTGAGGAGAGAGTGAGGCCACCAGCGGGCAAAATCAGCCACACAACCGCCTCTCAGAAGTCCCGAGGTAAAATTCCAGAGAGGTGGAGGTTGGCTGAAAAGATAAAAGCAGGACTGCGTGAGCACTCAGGAGTCAGTCCCTGGTGTAGCACTAGAGGGGGGTAGTGCGGGAGAAATTAAATAAGAGAGAGCAGAAGAGGTGGAACAAGTTCCGGAGGAGAGAGAAGAAAGGGATCACGCGCTGAGGTGCACTTGGGGATGGAATAAAGGCGGCATTCCTGTCCCCAAAAGGGAGGGTGAAGACGGAGAGAAATACTGAAGTGGACAAAAAGAGACGATGAGGAAGCCTTTCTCTGGCAGCCTCAATTTCAGTGAAGAATGAGACAAAGTCATTTTGGAAGAGGTGGGGGAGCGGGAGGTGGAGGCTGGAGGACAAGGTGTCATAGAGGGAGTGTGGGGACCGCTAGACGCTGACTCACTCCAAGGTCCTGATTTCTGCGCGTCTGGAATGCACCGACCCCAGGCCCAGGCTCAAAGGGAAACTGAAAGTCGCCCGTATCAGAGGCCCGAAGTCGCAACACCGAGCTCATCCGCCCTCCCCACTCCAGCTGAAACAAATCACCTGCCCGCCTTGTCTAGTCTTGTCCTCCCTTCCTGCCACAGACTCCCCGCTTCCCACCCTGCAGTCGGCCTCACCCTCCCCCCCCAACCCTGGACACGGTGCCCAGAGGTCGCCCAGGCAACCTGGAGGCCTGTGGCCTTTTGTCAGTTACTCCTATATGCCCTCTCTGAGAACTAAACATCCTATTTCTTTTTGAAATGTCCTTTTACCCTTTACCCTCCTTCCCTGCATTTTGTGAGACAGAATCCTTCTCATTTTGTGCATCTCGGGTTAAAAGTCACCACTTCAGGCTCTCCTGAAACCCTGACAAGAAGGTCCTTTCCTGTCTTTTGCTCTTACAGCATTCCCGCCCCGCCCCCCCCCAACAGACAAAAAGCAAGAAAAAGACTGTTGGTTTCTTCATTTTCTGGGTCCCAAACTGTCCTGTAAGCTCCCTGAAGACAGATCCAAAATCTGTCACAGAGGGTAGCACATAGGAGGTGCTCCATGCGGATCTGTGGAATGAATGAATGAGCAAATAAATGAATTGATTAACTTTCATTACCCTTGTTACCTTCCTGTATCTCTTGCTGCTGTGTATCTTTCACTGGTGTCTCGTCTTCCTTCTACAGCAAAATGTGCTTCCTTGTGGGTTAGTTTTCAGGACTCTTGTTGGGCATCCGTGTGTTCCCCACTTTGGAGCCTCAGCCTCTACCACGCAGGGACTACTGCTTCCCAGCCCTAGAAGACTGGACGTTCCTCCCTCCATCTGAAAGGGGCAAACTGACACAGCTTCACATTAAACGTCAACGTACAGCCTTCATGCTGGCTGGTTCCATTTCTTCACGGGCCCTCTCTCCTCCCTTTGGTCCCCTTGGTTGTTCCATGTAATCATGCCATCCAACTCAGTGTTTACCTTTTCTGGCTTACCCATTTTTGGGAATATTCCTTCACTGATGCATGCATTATCTCCTCTTGAATCATTATTTCAGATGCATAACGATTTCTTTCTTTTTTTTTTTTTTTTGAGACAGAGTTTTGCTCTGTTGCCTGGGCTAGAGTGCTGTAGTGTCAGCCTAGCTCACAGCAACCTCAAACTCCTGGGCTCAAGTGATCCTCCTGCCTCAGCCTCCTGAGTAACTGGGACTATAGACATGTGCCACCATGCCCAGCTAATTTTTTCTATTTTAGTTGTCTGCCTATTTTTTTTTTTTTATTATTTTTTAGTAGAGACAGGGTCTTGCTCTTGCTCAGGCTGGTCTCAAACTCCTGATCTCAAGCAGTCGTCCAGCCTCGGCCTCCCAGAGTGCTAGGATTACAGGCATGAGCCACTGCGCCCGGCCTCAGAACAATTTCTTTTAATTACTTCCTAGAATATCTGACAAACACAAATATGAGGCATAATAAAGCCTGGAAAAATGACCTGATCTAGAGACCAGCCCTGAAAATTGTTGTTATAATACCCAAGACAGGAAACCATCTTCCTTCTATTTGCCAAAGTGCTTTGCACTAGGTATCAATGAAGCAGGTGGATCAGGTAGCAGGGAATGGTCACCATTCATGAGCCAGGTGGTTGTTTTCTGGAACTGTTTCTCCCAGCCTCAGAGTAAGCTGATAAAGAAGCTCTGGGGCCAACTGCATGGATTCAAATCCCATTGTCACCTCTTGCTAGTGGAGGGATCTTAGTTAAGGTTCTTGATATTTCTGTAACTTAGTTTTCATATCTGTGAATTGGTGGTAATAATTATGTGTAAATAATAGGGTGGTTATGGATATGAATGATTTAGTACATAAAACACTTAGACATGTGCCTGGCAGATAATAAGTGCTATCATAAGTTATCTGTTAGTTATAGAAGGCAGCATCCAATCATAGCACAGAGAGGACTGGCAGCAGTGGGTTGGGTACAAAGGCCCCGGGCTCCGAGTACTGCTGTAAGTGGGGCAGGTGTCTAGGGCTCTGGGAGAGGAGTGTCTGAAACTGACTCACACTCCCAGCTAGTTGTTTGGAGCGCAGGGTGAAGGCCCTGAGCACATGCATTAATATGTCTGTCGAGCGAAGGTTCCCACTAATCTTTGCCTGTGTTCCCTGCGTGCACTGATGTTTCCCTCTGGCTTCTCACGCGCACTCTCTTTCACTCTTCCCCAGGGTCGCGGCCCTTCTTGGAACGCTCATCCCATCAGCTGTGTAGATCTCCTTTTTGATCAAGGCCAAACACATAAGCATAACACATGAGCCTCCCAAAGACTCTGCCAGGGGAAAGAGGGGACTCAGGTTGGAACTGAAGTCCCAGCAATTCTATGGAGAAATTAAAGATTATTTTTAGCCCATTTAAATTTTTCCCATGCCCTTTTGCTTGTACCCCTTCATGTATTTATGAAATCAGAAATTAGGCTTATTCTGGAACTCTGCAGTTAGCCTACACATACCTCTACAGAATTTTTTTTTTTATTTCAGGAAATTATGAGAGTACAAACATTTTGGTTACATGTTATGACTTTGCCACATCCCAACCATGATTTGAGACGTGCCCTTTCCCCACCTACAACACTCACCATGTCCATTAGTTGTGAGTTTACCCACCCCCAAGCCCCTACCCCAAAGAATATTACCACTGTGTGAGCATCTTAGTGTGGACCAGTCAGTGCCAGTTTGATGGCGAGTACATCGATTACAGAATTTTTTTCCATGACCATCTTACCAGTACCTTAAATGCTTTCCAAAATGGTCTATCTGCCATCCCCCAAGAATATTTGAGAAAAACTGGAGTTCTTCTCTTCTGAACTTGTGTTCACGCCATTCCTCCGCTCTCGCATATCCCATAGTGAGACTTTAACTATCCCTGAAGCCCCTTACAATATAGCAGGAGGTCTCCATGAACATGCCATTGGTTTCTGAAACACCAGCTGATATCCCCTTTTTCTGAAGTCCTAGATGTATTTGTTTTAGACAAGTGTTTCTCAAATGTGCATACCAATCACCTAGGGAATCTTGGTCAAATTCACATTATGATTCTGGAAGTCCCATACAAGGCCTGAGAATCCACATTTGCAACAAGCTCCCAGGTAATACTGGTGCGGTGGATCCTTGTGCCAATTCCATGACACCTATCTAATCTTGTGCCATCTCTATGCTGTTTCACCCACCATGTTTTGAGCTAGTTGAGAGTGGCATCGCATATTTAGTCTTCATATCCTCCCAAATGTCTGGCACATTGCCTTGCATATTGCTGGTGCCTAGTAAATATCTGTGGAATTCACTACAAATGCTTAATGCTCTATTTCGTATCAAACTGGGCTTATATACAGAGCTTGCTGTCTTCCTTACCTTTCCTTCATTGGCATCCCATCTCACTTCCACTAAAATAAGTCACCCCAACCCTGGACTCCATCTGTCACCAGAAGAAATCTCCTTTATACTAAAATGTTAATGATTTGAAGTGTTATCCATACCAAGAATATTTGCACAGAAGAAAGGTCACCAGAGAGGTCCGTATCTACACATATGCTGCACCATAATCTATGTAATGTTTCTCACGTTCCCCCAGGTAATTAATTTTATAGCATCTTGCTGAGTGGCATAGGTCTCTTGGATATATCTGAACCAAGGGAGAAGTGTTTCCACCACAGAATACTATTTAGAAACTTCACAAACTAAAAATCCTTCATTATATAGGCATCAGAATTCTATAGACATTTGTAATTCTTCAGTCGCCTTGGCTTCTGAATAAGCACCCACCCCATCTGGTCACCTGGAGGTGGTATGACTTTGTGCTTCAGGCTTCACATTTCCTGCTTGTCCTGGAACTTCAGTGAGCATGCTGCTCATAGTCATCTCCATGATTCACGTAGCATCACGTGATGTGCTCAGTCTTGGAAAAGGGGGAAAAAAATCCTTTCCTAACCTTTCCTGGTGGTAACGCCATCTCTGTCCTACCTGCGCTTCTCCTGGGGCTTGTGCTTCCTTCTGCTGCCATTGCTGATTTTGAGAATTGGCGGACCTTGGAGCCTTTGCACAGCCATCTCTCTATCCATGGCTCCACATCGGTTAACTCTGATACTTCTGGGAAGAGAGCGAGAAATCAGTTCATTTTCACAGAAGGTCACTTATTTTAACTTTTTCCCTATCATCTGAGCTATGGCTTGCTGAAGAGATCTTTCTGATCCCTTAGGGGCCTCTTTTATCCAACTGTCTCTCACCTGTCTGTCTGCTCACTCAGTCTTCCAGCCTGTGTGCTTCTCTGTGCTGCATGCCTCTATTACAGTCTAGACATACAGAGGAAGTGGATTCTGGGACCTTGAACACTTGAGCAGTAAAGACATATTTTAACAGAGGGATCTTCCCAGGCCCTTGAACTCCTTCCATGTAGCCAGTCATTCCCTACACCTCTGCCTAGGTTGTACTCTGACCAGACGAGGCCATCTGATTGAATGAGTCATGACTTTGGGAGCTACTTTGTCATAGTAGCCTCAAGTAGGAACAACAAAGTTTCTGAGT
This sequence comes from Lemur catta, assembly GCF_020740605.2. NCBI lineage: Eukaryota > Metazoa > Chordata > Mammalia > Primates > Lemuridae > Lemur > Lemur catta. The sequence goes on from NC_059133.1 coordinate 25,749,298, forward strand.
GTGGTTCTTTCTCAGTCTAGTTAGAGTCTCCTACCTGGAACCACGGACCTTGTGATGCAGCATGTAGGGCAGTTTGTCAATAGACTATAACAGATTGAGACAGAGAGGCCTCGGTGCTCTCTTCTTTAGAGATTTCCTGTCCATCATCTCAATCCTCCAGTGTCAACCTTAGTTTTTATTCTGGCTACTTTACTAATTATTTGCCCTCACATCAAATACATGCATCTCTGTGTCTGTGGATGGGTGGATCAATATCACACCTCAATCTCTTTTGTGGAGTAGCATTAGGCTGTCACTCAGGGTCACTTAAAATGACCTGTTATTAAGAAGGGCATGTTCAGGGTATGGCCAAAGGCTCATCAGAAACCCTGGAAATTGTAGGTGTAAAGTATTTCACAACAGGTTTGAGGGAGGCCACCCTGGGGTAATTATTAAAAGTCTGGAGCAATAGCTATCATGTAGGCTGCTTCAGAAATTAACTTAATGTGAAAATAGAGGTCATCTGACTTGCTGAAGTGTAAGGACAGGTAGCATGTGGGCCCAAATTTGGCTTCCATTTGCCTTTGAAGTTAATGAGTGTTGCAGGTGCTTATCTAATCATGGCATTGGAACCAGTATGTTTTGCACATTCAGGAGTTTGTAATGAGATCCGACGTTTATGCTCCATACTCTTCCCCACAGACTGCAGAAATACCCTTTGCTCAACCCTGTCTAATCATTGTAAGTGTCAACAGTCAAAGCTAATGACAGAAAGTAGGTTTATTGGGTAGTAACCCTGCCTACTTGGCATAAAAGATCTATTCCCAGAAAAAAGGATTAAGCAATCCTGTGAACTCTAGTCTAACTAAGGGAGCTTCAGTGGTTTGTTGGTTCCAAAATAAAGATCCTTTGATAAGGTTGGTAGTCAACATGGAGTAGGTGGGGAGTGGTTGCAGTTGATGTTTATTTATTATACTGTATAGAACACGAGTCTTAGCCTGTCCTTGTTCAAGATCAACCTTAAATCCCTAAGTCTTCCTGTGTGTGTCTCTGTCCACCAAAATACTCACTGGTCACTCCCTAAATTGAATTTTATTTATTAACATTTACCAAATACCTGCTAAGTTCCACGTGTTGGGTTGGAGAGTCAAAGGTAAAGACACTTAAAGACAGTTCTCCATTTGATTGTGAATCCCTACATCATGGTTGGCCTTGCATATAATTCCCAAACCTGGCTACTCAGTGCAGACTATTGCAGAGTTGGTTGCGTAAGAATTATCCTGAGAACTTGTAAAATATACAGGTTTGGAGGCCTCAACCCCAGAGTTCCTGGTTTAATATATCTGAGGAGGGATCAGATTTTTTTTTTTTCCCTAAAGGTTCAGTGGTAACTTTTAAAAATGTATTTATTTGTATGTTGTTATTTCATATCCTTAGTCCTCTTGAGCTATCCAAGTTTGAAAGAGTTGTGCTAAAATATTCTCCTAATATTAAAATTGTGTTGACTTTTCCTTATTTTTTCTAATAGATTTTGTTTTATATATATTTTTAATATTTTTTATCTTTTGCTATTTTCAAGTATACAATATACTAGTATTAAATATAGTCACCATAATGTAGGATAGATACTTTGAACTTATTCCTTTTGTCTAGTGGAAATTCTGTACCCTTTGGTCAACATCTCCCCAACCCACCCTGCCTCCCCCCAGCCCCTGGTAACCATCATTTTACTCTTTATGTCTATGGGTTTAGCTTCCACGTATAAGTGAGATCATGAAATATTTGTCTTTCTGTGCCTGGCTTATTCCACTTAACATAATGTCCTTCAGGTTTAGCCATGTTGTTGCAAATGACAAGATTTCCTTCTTTTTTAAGGCTGAATAGTATTCCATTGTGTATATATATTTCTTTATCCATTCATCTGCTAATGGTCACTTAGGTTGATTACATATCTTAGCTCTTACATATAAGCCTTTGATAAATCTGTGTTTCTTAACCTTGAGCGTATGTTAGAATTTTTTGGAGAGCTTTTCAAAAATGCTGATACCAGGTCTCCACCTGGTACCAATGAAATCAGAAACTCTAGACATTGGGCCTTGGACATTGACATTAAAAATAAAATTCCTCTAAATCCTTTTGTGGTTCATAAGCTTGTTGCAATGTCGTTGGCACATTACCCGTCTGATATGAAAAACATTTTCTAGATGATTTTGGTATGAATTGGGAGTTAAGACCCATTGGACTAAATGTTTGTCACTGATAAGAATAAGCGTGGGGAACTGCTGTCTTCCTGGAATGAGCGTGTGCCTTTTGACAATTCCTTCTATTTCTGTGGTTATTTTCAGTTTTCAAAGTGCTTTCATGTGTCTGCACACAATCTTACAAGCCCCTGGAAGAGGCCAGATTGTCTATACCAGGGCCCAGCAGACATTTTCTGTAAAGGGCGGGGTAGGAACAGTTTTAGGCTTTGTGGACCCTGTGTCACAACTACTCACCACTGTTGCAGGAGAGCAGCCATAGACAACATGTAAATGAGCAGGCATGGGCGTGTTCCAGTAAACTTATTTACAAAACACGTTGGGAGCTGGATCTGGCTCCCTAGCTACTATTTGCTAACCCATGGTCTACACCAACACTCGAATTTCACAGATGAGAAAACTGAGGCCCAACTGTGATGTGAGTTGACTCGGAACTCAAGGCTTGGAAAAGGCAAAAATGAGCCTTAATTTCTAGTATTTTGACTTAAAAACAAAGCCCCAAAACCCAATATCTGCAATCAATGAGTAGCACCCTTAAAAATTAAAGAGGGTTTTCTCATCCTTGCCTTTTGTGTTTGCCTGGCCTCATGCTGCTCTGGTGTGCAGTGCACATGCTGATCACTCTCTTCAGTGTCACGTCTCCTCGGGTCTGGGGCAAAACAGCGTCCAGTGCCTGTTAGTGAATTGAATGTATCCGAGCCTGTGCATCTGGAGCTCAGGCTCACGTGTTTATTTCAAGACAGCCTGGGCTGGCTGGCTCATGGATTTCCGTAAGTATCTTTTATTAATATCTACTTTACTGTTTGTACTCTTTGTAACTTCAAATAGTGTTCATATAATGACAGAAAAAGTTTGGGAGTTGTGGCAGTGGGATAAAGCAAAGGTCAGAAGTCTAATTATTTTAAAAAAGTCAACCTTCATGTTTTGCAAAAAAAAAAAAAACAAAAATATAAGAAATCAAGTTTGAGCATGATTCTCTGCAATATTATTTTTTTCATCACTTTTTCTTCTGCCCGGGCATGCAGGACAGTATGTATGCAATATGTGACTCTCATTTATCATGTCCAGAAACCTTCCTCCCTCCACCCCCTACCACTGGGCAGTCTCTCCAGTTTGACCTTGAGAGATACTGTTTACACTTGAGTGAACCTAGGTCTCTCCCTTCTTCCTTCAAGCTCAGCAAATGGACAAGAAAAACCTGCAGAACTTGTTCAGCAATTTCAGACTATAAACAAGCAATCCAAAGGGAATAGAGGTAGATATTACCTTGTGACTGCAATTAAACTCTTCTCTCTTGAGGTTGTCAACACACCAGGCTGAGCCGTGGCCTGAGAAAGTTGCTCATTTCCCAGGCAGGTTTGCTTAATGCAAGGTGCAACGGGCTGTTATCTGATGTACCTTGCCTTAACAGAACACAACGTTTTTCACACACAAGTACACGCACCTTCATATACATATGCACACAGTAGCTAGTGTCTCAATATGGAAATAGTAGAAGACAGAATGTTATGGCTTTATGAAGATAAAAAGATAAAACTTTTAAAGAGTAATTCATTCTGGGGGAGAGTGGATCAAATGATTGGGACACGAAAAGGACAATCTAGATAATAAATACAGGGTGGGGTTGTAATGTCATATGATACAATTTTCATATCTGCAACACAGAGCTACATTATTTCACTTATAATTTTATACTGTGATAATTTGGGAGATACAAAAGAAATAGACAACATGGTTCTTATTCTCTAGTATTTGGCAATTATTTGGTGAGAAAGGACAAGGAATGTGTATCTCATTGAATGAATGAATGATGTACACATTTCAGAAAATGATGAAGACCCCAAATGAACAGAATAGGTAACACCTTTTAAATTAATTCAAAGAAGAGGATTTTTAGGGTGGGGTGGAGTGGCTAGGAGGAGGTGGTATTTGAGTTAGGTATTAGAGGATGAATTTGGATGGCAGAGTAGATCTTAAAGACCATGCCAAGCTCAAGGCTGAACCAGCAGAGGCAGGAATGAAGTGCAGGGTAGTGCATTTTTCTGGGGGCCTGGTGGTGCCTTGGTTGCAGAGTAAGGTGGAAACTGAATAATGTTGTGGTGAAGTCTGTAGGTTTGGGTTCAAGCCTTAGCACTGCCACTTTCTTACCTATAACTTGGGGAAATAACTTCCCTGAAACTCTGGTTCCTCTTCTGTAAAATGGGGTAATAACTTTGCTCACTTTATGGGTCATTTTGAGGATTAAATGAGATAATCTGTGTTAAGCTCTCTGTACAATGCTTGGCACACTATAAGCGCCCAATAAATAATCGCTGTTAAATTATGGAAGATACTGAATGTCAAAAGACATTATAGTTTACCAGGTGCATTAGTATTCATCTTTTCTCAATATTTGCTTGTGGAATACAAATCTCTTCTCAGACTACCACTTCTTTCCTCCTGCCCAGATCCAAGCAAGAATTTCTCCATGAAGTCACGGTAGGACGCTCCGAGGTCTAGTTCACCAGACTAAATGTCATGAGTCAGCGCTCTGGAGCTCTAACCTGAGTGGGATGAGAGAGACGCTCTCCGTGCCTTTGATTATCTAATTTTCCATCTATAACATGACCTTTGATGCTGGTACAAAGTGAGAATGAGTGTCACCACGCCACCATCCTCCACCCCTCAAAAGGTATAAAATTCTAAGTAAGAGTACTACATCATGTTGTGTGCTTTCCTACATGCATGCTAAGCCTCCACTAGAGATCTTTAAACAAAAAGAATAATAAGTTAGGGTGGGAGTATTTAAAAAAACCCACAAGATCTCCCCTAAAAGGAAGGGTTTATAGATGAGGAAATGGAAACCCAGGTGGCTGATGTGACCTATTTACGGTCACACAGAGCAGGAGGTCTCCTGATGCCAGTTTGAGGCTCCTTGTACATCATACTAATCCTACTTGTTGATTTATGGAAGTATTAACTGCTTTATTTTCCCCTTAATTAGGATACAGAGTAATTCTCATTATTGGGTCCAGGAAGAATTATGCTAAGTAAAGATTCTGCATGGAACATTTGTCATGCAAAGTGCTGCCCTTCGTAAATAGACAGGCCCTATGGACTGTGTCCCCATGCCCAGGATTGCCAACATGAGCGTCTCCCACCAGCCTATGTAGATGAGCTGCTCCTGTAATGGGACTGTGATGGCCATTTGATGGCCATGAAATGTCATTTAGGAGAAGAGTTGACATCTTTTTTGTTGTTGATCCTTAACCTTGATGGAGCATGAGCCTCTGAGGAGTCTGCTTTCTTGCCATGAGGGGTTTTGCTCATTCATTCACAGAAGGGTTTTGCTCAGCCTCAGCTGACCGGTTGCTGCTTGCCGGGGCCAGCGCGGTCGACTGCTGCTGTGTTTCCCAGCAATGCCAGCAGGATCTCATTCTTTACATCTGAGCCTCTGAAGCAATTCTTCGGGGCAGCTTTGTCTGTGCTTCTGCACTGGGCTCATCGGTTGGTGACTTAGGGAGGCAGGCATCACAGCCTCTGCCCTGGTGTCTGAGCCGCTGGATCTGATTTCTGGGGCAATTGCAGCTTGGCGGCTCCCCAGGGCATCCTCTTGAGTGGCTGCTCTGCCTGCACCGCTTGGAAGGCCTCGGAAAATCCCCTGGGAAGCTTGTCAGATGGGCTTGTGGGAATAGCGGAAGCCTGTTTCCCATAGTCAAATTGTCCATTTTCATCATCCCTGTTGTTGAGTTTCTTTTTTAAGAAAAATCACAAGACAAACACACTCCTTTCCAAAGAAGTGTGGACTTGTACCATGAGGGTTCGAAGGAACCTCGCTGTGTACATACCCCTCCCCGCCCCCTCGTGTGGCAGCTCATCATTTGCTTTGAACCTGGGTGTGTCCAGGTGGTTTTGCAACGTCCCTCAAGTCTCACCCACCCCTACTCTCTTACCATCTGCTCCCTTTGATGTTTCCGATCCTCAGAGGGTGGCCAGACAGTTCTCCCTGGAACAGATTGAGGTTTTGAAGGCATCTGGGCACCTAAAGATCCTAAACAGTCATCGCGACTGCTGTGTGCTGAAGTTAGGCCCATGTCTGAGAGAGACTGCCCAGGCCCGAGGTCTGGGAAAACGTGACACAATAGTTACTATTTGCAAGTATTGAGCATATTGTGCATCGGGCTTGGAGATCAGTGGTTTACATGGGTCATATTATTTGATTTTCATAATATATCAAGAAATAGTTTCTTCCATTATTTCCATTTTACAGATGAGAACATTGAGGCTCTGAAAGGCTAAATGACTTGCCTAAAGCCACATACTTAGTGGCAAAGTCAGAATTCGGTCTCGAAGGCTGTTGAATCCCAGAGCCCATATCTTTAATCACTGTGTTATACTGATTTAGTTCTTGTGTCTGGAAACTATCAACAGTCTTGGGAATAAATTGCATCTCGATAAAAATAAAGCACAAATTTGGGTGTGCCTTGTCCATGGACACATTCCTTTTGAGTGCCAAAGGACAAGAGGTTAACCTTGTGACTTTGATAGGAAATATAAGACAAGTTATGAAGTTTCTTGGGTAATTCTAGGTATTTGGACACCTGTTCAGCTATTCTGGGATTCTGTGGTGGGGGTGAGGGGAATATGCGGAGGGTGAGGTCATTATTGCAAAAACCATTTCCTGAGCGCTTGACTTCAGGAAATGCTGCAGCATTAAAAATACCCATTGTGTGGGAGAAGTGGTAGAAGCATGACTCACGTTTAGCAATTGTGTCCATAGGTCACAAAGGATTTGGGGAACACAGGGGACATTCATACAAGATTGCATTTGTGCGTGGTTCATGACGAAATTTTTAGTAGGTTGAGAAGCATGGTCACATTTCAAGAGAAGTGACATTTAAGAGTCTCCATGGAAATTGTGAGATTTGACTCACCCATTCATACATTGATTAACAAACATCAATTGTCCACCTACTAAGTGCAAGGCCTTGCAAGAGGCATAAAGCATGGTCCTTGTCATTTAGTGCAGTATTTATGAATTGGTGGCAGTGAAACAGGCTGCTTTTTAAGTCTCCTTCTTTCTTTGCTCCTTGAAACTTTGACGAAAGGAGGACTAACCCTTAAAGAAAGACATTTTGTTTTATTTTATGGAACAAATTATTTTCAAAAACTGGGTCTGGCAACTCCCAGGCCTTCTGCTCAGAAATACATGATTATCAGGAGGAAAGAATCAGGGGGTTGGCCTGGCCTCGGGACCTTTTTGGTCACCGTTGAAAGAGACAACATCGAGAGGATAGGGATTGTTAATTAAAGGATCACGTACTTTGCAATTTGGCCAGAGGATTTTTTTTTTTTGCTTTGTTTAGTATTTTAAAATTATATTTTATATAAAATTTTATACATGCTAAAGAAACTAAGATACATATATACATTATAAAGTATAATAATATACTTATCACCTGTGAAACCACCACCCAATCTAAGTACCAGAATAGGATCAATAACTTGCATTTCTCTCTATGTTCCTCCTCTATCCTAACACCTTGTCTCTGGCTCCTTCTCCCAGAGGTAGCCATTGCCTTGAAATTTGCACTTACTGGACAGAATGTGAACATTTGAAAACTGTCAATCTGTATGTAACACTGTGCATGAGAAAAAGCTGGTGTATTCACAGAGAGGTAGCTTAGTGTCCAGGGCTGGTGTCTAGAGATTTATTTTGTCTCAGCTGCTAGACCCAGATACCTGTGGCTGTGTTTGTTTCCATACAGGGCACAATCTGGACACAAATGCAATTCCTCCTGAAGAGGCTGCAGAGGACAGGACTATGAGAATGGGCCTGAAGTCAGGTAGATCTGGCTTCAAGTCTCACCTCTATTACTAGATAAAAGTAAAATGTAGGTCTGCCTTGTGTGCCAGGCCCTTTGCAGATGATATCTCGGTTATTCCTATGACTCTGTGAGGTCAGTGTTCATATGCTCATCTTCCTGGTGAAGAAACTGGGGTTTAGAGAGATTGTGGAATTCGTTCTGGACATCCAGCTAGTCAGAGACACCACCAGCATTAAGCAACCTTCAAGTCTTATTCCAAAGCCTCTTCTCCTTCTTCCTATCGGAAACTTTCCCTTTCAAGTCAGTAAGAAAAACAAAGGCAGCCATTCTCATATGTGTTTGATGCTGCTTTGGAAGTTCTGGTCAATGCAAGAAAATATAAAAAGAACTCAGAAGAATTAATATTGGAAAACAAAATTAAAATAGCATTTTAAGATATCGTGATTATATAATTTTAAAAACTAAAAGAAATAATCTAAAAAGTAAGAAAAAGCTATAGGTGTCAATAAAACAGACAGCTGAATGCAAAATAAATATATATAAATCATTAGGAGCTCTTTATTCCATGGTAGAATAATTACATAGCCTCTAAATTATTTAACAATAAGAATTCTTATGAAAGAGTTGCATGTCTTATCTAATATGAACAAAAGTGTAAAACTTTATTGAATACTATTAGAGAAGATGAATGGAGAGGTAAGTGTTCAATTGTCCTTGAAAATTATGATAAATCAGAAAGACTTCTATTTCATTCAATCAATTTATAGGTTGGATATAATCCATCTCAAAACTCTCAATACATTTTTAACTTAACAATGTGATAATTTTTATTTGCAAAAATAGATCTCATTTATTGAGCACTTACTATATGGCAGGCATTATTCTAAATGCTCTACATATAGAAAATATCTCACTTAATCTTCACAAAACAGATAGGTATCTTTATTATTCCCACATTGCAAATAAGAAAACTAAGGATGAGGGAGGTTATCATCGTGCTCAAGTTCACACAATGATAAATTGCTGAGCTGGGTTCTAATCCAGGCCGTCTGACTCCAGCGCTCATGCACTTACTGCCACCATGCTCAAATAAAAGTATTAACTGGTATTTTGCAAGGAGGGACAATAAAGTGGAGCTACATCTTCCCCAAATAAGTATGTAGATGAATGGAATAACATAGTCCAGAAATAAACATATCATATATAGGGGTGTAATAGATAATAAGAGACATCTTAAAATAAACAGTAAAGGATATTGTTTAATACACATTACTTAGAATACTTACTTAGAATTTTTAAAAAAAATCAATTTAATATCTCATGATCAAAATAAATTTTAGATGGCTAAAGCACTAGACAACAGAAAACAGCAGAAAATATGTTATTGCCTGTCAGATCTCTGAAGAAATCACTATTGTTTTTTCACTTTGAAGTGACAGAAGAAATCACAAAGGAAAAGACTGACAGATTTGGCTACACAAAGAATTGTAAATACATTAGCAACAAGAACAAAATAACTTAGGTCAGTAGATGGGGCAGAATCACATCAAACATGACAAATAGAGGCTATCATCTGTGGCAAAAACTCTCACAGGAGAGCTGAGGCACACAGGAAAAACAGCTTCTATGAGGGAGCAGGGCTGGCATCTTGGGGACCTGCCTGGGCACAGGGAGAAGGGGGCTGACTCTGGCACCCCCCTGTGTCTTGCAGGGCGCTGGGGAATGGGAATGATCCCAGGGTAGGAAGGATGTGGTTACCCAGGAATTTTGTCTCTCTAGGAGGGTCCTTGACTCCAGAAGGTAGAAAGAGAAGAGACAGCCCTGGATATGGAGAGTATTGGGAGAGTTGTCCTAGAAAATCAGCCTCAGTGACAAGGAAAGAAACTCTTCTGCAGGTCAAGAAGAAGATGGAGACAATGTCTCCCAAAGAGCCACTGGAAAATAAAGGCCTATAAGTGAGGAAGACAGGATCCCATGGGAGGTGGATTTTTCTTAGCTGTGAGTAAATTTTTTGCATGGTGGTAAGAGGGCAGTCGTCCCAGGACTCAGGAAGCCATGTGGGAACTTGTAGGGAAATAGAAGCAGTGAAGCCTCTCGTGAACCTTCATATTAAGAACTCATTTAATACATGGAAATAAGACACGAATAAGTAATTTATACAACTGCAATGACAAATAGCAAAGAAACACAGAACAGTGATCACCTTTACAAGTAACCAAGAGCATGAAGCTGAAGCAACACTGAGAAAATGACTTTACCCCTAGGAAATTAGCCTCCTACTACTTGTAAGCTCCATGCCAGCAGAGGATTTTCTCTGTTTTGTTTGTTACTGTCCTGCACCCAGAGGAGTGGCTGGCCATAGTAGATACTCAGTAAATATTTGTTGAAGGTCAAAGGTAAAACAGCTATCCAGTTTGTGACAAAATCTTGATAACTTAAATATTGCTGATGGCACACTAAATTGCTTCAACGCTTTGGGAAACCAGCAGGACTATGTATAGTGTATCACTGTACATACGTAGTGTTCAAATCTTTTGAACTGGTCAGTGGATGCTCTTGGGAATGTATTCTAAGAAAATAATAGAACATCAAAACAAAGCTGTATGTATGAAGTTCTGTAATAGTAGATGCTATGATAGGAATGTTTTTCCCCCCTTCCCCTATTCATATGTTGAAATCCTAATCCCTGAGAGGTGACAGTATTAGGAGTTGGGGTCTTTGGGGGGTGATTAGGTTTAGAAGGCAGAGCCGTCGTAAGTGGGATTAATACCCTTACAAAAGTGATCCCAGAGAGAGCCTTGCCTCTTCCACCATATGAAGACACACAGCAAGAAGGTGCTGTTTATGAACCAGGAGGTGAGCCCTCACCAGGCACTGAATCTGCTGGCACCTTCATCTTGGACTTCCAATACCCAGAACAGTGAAAAATAAATTTCTGTTGTTTATAAACCACTCAGTGCATGGTATTCCGTTATAGTAGCCCAAATGGACTAAGACAGTAGAAAAAAGTGAAAACAAAACAAAAAACCAGAAGAGGTTAATAGACTACATATAGCATATCAATAAAATAGTATTTATTCATTTAAAATGGTAGCTAAGAAAGCCATAGAATGTGGAGAAACATGTTGTATAACGTCAAGTGAATACAGCAGAATAGACGGACCCCCTGCTGCCTCCAGTGGGCTGTGCTGAGGCACCTCCCGCTGCTGCTCTCCACTTGCTGCTGGAGGAGCAGATGCCTGACAAAGCTTCCAGGGCCGTCATGATGCCACCGTGCCCGCCACCAAGTGTGTCGCTCTGCTGTTGCAGACACTAGGGGTGCCTCCTGTTACTGCCCGCGAAATCCCACCATGCCGGCACCCACTCCAGTGCCATACCTCCTATACTGGTCCCCAAATTGCTTGACTTTCTTGTCTCAATATCTCAGAGATGTCTTTGTGTGGAGTTCGTCAATTCAATTAATACAACTATCCCTTGCCCTGGAACTCAGATATAGAGACTGGGTGGGAAAACATTAAATAGTAACAATGTTCACCTTTCGTCTTTTTTTGTGCCGTGCTCAAAATCATCCCACTCTTCCCAATACTGTTTGGCTGAAAGCATGTGTCCAACTCTAGCTTGTTTAAGATGAGATTGTCTTAGGAAGCTCCTGACTCCTTCCCTCCCTCATGCAAATCAACCCCCAGCGGGCCTGACCCTTTAGCAGCTACACATGCCCAGACGCGTCTGAATCCTATGGTGACAAAAACTACTACGTGCGAATTGGGGCCTCTGACATGAAAGTAATTCTTTTGTTAAGTAGTGAGATGTGATATGTGCTTTTATTTCAACACTGTTTCTACATTTTATACTTACATGGAAAAATGAAAATCAGTCCTCGCTGATGTCTGTTACTTTCTTGACAGTTCTTGAGTTACCATGTCATGCTTTATTCTTATGGTTTTAATTTAATTAAAAAGTTCCTAATATAAAGCATACTTAGAAACCATCCTAAAATTTATAAAGGAAAAGTTGATCATTTTCCCTCGGCACACCCAGTCCATTTTTACTCCTCTTAAAAACAAATGTTAATAGTTTGATTTAGGGTCTTCTTTACGTTTCTATTTTTCTTCATGCTCATACAAATAAACTTAAATGCATGCTCCATATATGGGGAGGCTATGTGTAAGCTGATGGTGCCCTATACGCATAAATATAAAACTTCTTTTTTTTTCCACTTAATATTTCATCTGGCTATCTCTCCAAGTAAACTAATATAGAGTCTACCAATTTTATTTATAGTAGCATAATATTCTGTAGTATAAATGTCTTGTAGCTAATTCAATTATTAATATTTCCCTAATTTTGGATAATCAGCCTATTTTTGTGATTAATGGTACAATAAAGAATGTTACAATAAAGATTCACATGTATGTATACATATTATAAACATACATACACACATACTTACACATACACAAATCAATTTTGATGCTTTTGTTTCTCTCAAATATGATATTGATATTGCTTCCTCATATCTGTTTTATGTTTTACCATAAGTTGCTATTAATTTCCCAAAAGAGGATGGCAATTTACAATCCCAGTGGCCATGCATTCAGTTCCTCACCTCTTCACTGAAGTTGACCATAACTTTAATTTTTGCCAATTTGATGGGTGAAAAATGGAATCTCATCAATATTTTAATTGGCATTTCCCCATCTACTTATTAGGTTATGTATCTTTCCCTAAATTTGTTGTCCTTTGAACTTCCCTTTCTGATGACATTGTTTATGCATTTGCCCATTTTTCCACTGGGATGTTAGCTCTTTGCTTATTGATGTGTACGAGCTCTTCATCATGTGCATTGCAGTCTGTGGTTTACATTTTAGATTTGTTTAATGATGTCATTTACTTGTCATAAAAAAATTAAAAATGAATGTAGTTAAGATTAGAATTAATATAACTCCTTTCGTTTATGACTTCCGGATGTTCTGTTTTGCTTTTAGGAAGATCTTTCTTCCCCAGAGTATATGAAGTATTATATAAATTTGGAGTTACCCATTTCTTAAAGATTCAACTTTCCAAAATCCTTAACCTCCCTGCTACATTGACTGCCCATCACATTCACCTGGCAAAAGCCAATGTCTTGATCAATCCAACTATTCACTTCCTGCATATTTGTTCCTGGGCTGCTAAAAATTGCTGAGAAAAAAATGAGCAACAGCATAAAAGCATTTTTATCATTGACAATTAGTGATCTCCAGCGTCAACTGTGTTGTCAATGTTTCCTGGAATGAATTATTTGAGTTCCAATCAGAGCCATTTAAGAACTTTCACTGTCTTCGGCGTCTTTGCCCCTCTACCTTTCTTCTTATCCTCCAGATTGTTCCGGATTTCACAGAAACAATAAAGGCAAACAGATGGAAATGCTTTGAAAGTCCTGAGCCTCTCCCAACACCTCCACCTTTTCCACTGCAGAGCTATCCCTAAGGAAAACCCTTCCATGAGATTCTCTGCATCCCATTCCCTCCTCCTCCCTAGAGACCTTGCTCCATCTGTCTGCCACTTTCAAATGTAAGTTCTTCATTGTATCTTCTTGTCATCATTTAAGCTATTCAAGCCTCTTTCATTTTAAAAGAAACCCCAAATCCTCCATTCGTCATACATTCTCTTCTAGTTACTGTCTCTCCCTCTGTTTTCCCAGCTAAGCTACTGACTTCACTTCTCACTACCTACTCACTCATAACCCTTCACAGTCTGGATTTATTCCTGATCTTTGTACTGAAATTGCTCTGAGCCAGTGATTCTCAAACTGGGGGTGATTTTGTCTCCAGGGGACATTTGGCAATATCTGGAGACATTTTAGGTTGTCACAAGTGGGGTGGGGGGATGAGGGAATGAAGATTGGTATTGTCTTCTAATGAGTAGAAGCTATGGATTTTGCTAATTATCCTATAATGCACAGGATACCCCCTACCCACAACAAGGTATTACTCAGCCCCAAATGTCAGTGGTGCCAAGGTTGAGAGTTCTTGCTCTAGGCAAAAGTCACCACTGACTTCCTAGTTGCTGAAGCCAAAGGCCAGTTGCAGTTCTTATCTTCTTGACCTCTCTGCAGCGCGAGGCACCATTGTGACTCTGCCTTCTTGAAACTTGGTCCTGTTTTGGCTTCTCTATTGTTGCTCTTTTCTGGATACCCTCTTACCTCTCTGACTGCTCATCTTCGTCATTCTCATCTGCACAATTTTTGCATATGCCTGTTTTCTAGAGATCCAGCCTCAATTTTCTTCTTACCTTTCACACTGTCCTTAGATGATTTTATTTACTCCCATGGCATTAACTTCTGAATATACACTGATGTCTTCTAAATCCATATTTTAACCTAATTCCATAACTCTTCCCATGTCTCCAGAGTTCAAACCTCACATAATCTCCTGCCTGTTGAACATCTCACATACATCAAACTAGACGCATGAGTGTTCTCCCCATCCTCCCAGACTTTGTGTTCCTCAGTCTCCAGCCAGGATAGCACTGCCACTAACCCAGCAGCCCGAATCTAGAAACCTGGAGGGAATTCTTCAGTCCTCCTTTTCACTTAACTCAAGTGCCCAACAAATCTTCATCACGTATTAGTTTTTCTTATTAATTTCTCTGGCATCTGTCCACTTATCTCTGTTCCCAATCCAACCATCTGGATTGCTGCAACCGCCTCTCAACTGCTTTTCTTAACAAATATTTCCCCGTTTGCTCTATCTTAGCTGTCTTTAGAATTGTCTTTCTGAAATGCAAATCATACTAGACCTACATCTAAAATCCTTCGTTTTTTTTACTCTACTAAGAAAAGGCTAAATTCCTAGACATAGCCTGAAAAGCCATTCATGCTGACAAACCCCTTGAGAGCAAGTCCACATCTTATTTATTTTGCTGTAGTAAAGTGTTCAGTACATATTAGTGGAATAAATAAATACACAGAAGAAAAAATTTCTGGAAAAAAAGCTATCACATACATGTATTCCTTTAGTGTCAAAAGCTAAAATTAATTTTATATGTTTCCTTTGTAATTATTTGGGTAGTTTTCTATTGAATCACATAAATAAGAACTAACATTATACTGGATGCCATAAAAAGTAGACTCAAAATTGAGAAATGAGAATAAAATATGCTTTGAACAAATGCCTGGAGGTTAAATCATTATGCCAATTTTATACCTTGAAGGTTTTGATGCATATTTACAAATTGCTCTAAAAGATATGGCTTGTATTTAAAACACCTGTAGCTGCAGGTTAAAATCTTTGAGAGTAAGTTATAATGATGTCTGCAACTAACTGTCAAATGGTGTAGAAAATCTTATACATATCATACATATATTTACACACACATATTTGTATATACATAAACCAACAGAAACACACACATATATATGTAGAGAGAGAGAGAGGAAATGTGACAAATGTTAACAATTAGTGAATATAGGTACATTAGTCATGTTTCTTCAGAGAAACAGAGCCAATAGGAGAGAGATATATATATGTGTGTGTGTGTATGTATATATACATTAATGCTATATGTTTAAAATGTTGATTGAGAAAAAGTGTGAAATCCTAAAAAGTTCAAAATAATATAGATAATTATTGCTTGATGTTGAGATTGAAAGGAAAGTTCCATAAAACAATGGAAGAAAAACAAAAGACTGGCAATATATTTGATAGTATATAAACTTAAAAAAATACACAAACACCAAAGAGTTGAAAACCTTAGTATACAGGGAATTCTTGAAACCAATAAAAATGATAATGTCACAATAGAGAAATATTAGTATAAAAACAAAAAACCACAAGGAAGAGAATTCAAAATAGAAAACAAGTCCAAATGCCTTAAGAGCATATGAACAGATATTTTAAAATGGAGAATGTAAGATGTTGGTTCAATTGGCTCATGGCAGTTCGTGTGAATGAAACTCAACCTTAACTGTTGAAAACCCAGAACATTGGCAATAATGCTTTCAGAAATGTTAATATAATATGGGTGAATATCCCTTATTCCAAATGCTTGGAACCAGAAGTGTTTCAGATTTTGGAATATTTACATATACATAATGAGATATGTTGGGGATGGGATCCAAGTCTAAACACAAGATTTATTTATGTTGCATATACACTTTATACATGTAGCCCAAAGGCAATTTTATACAACATTTTAAGTAATTTGGTGCATGAAACAAAGTTTTGACTGTGACCCATCACGAGGTTAGTTGTGAAATTTTCTACTTGTGGCATCATGTCGGCACTTAAAAAGTTCCGGATATCAGATTTCAGATTTTCAGATCAGGGATGCTCAACCTTCCTCAGCTCTCTATTAGAAAGAGCAGAGCAGGCAGGAGCTGCAGATCCCCCAAGCATGCTTGGCATTGGTCAGGCCCTTATTAGAGTAATGTGATCAGTGTGAGGCTCTGCCCTTTAAAATGCATGCAGAGGAACCAGAGAGGGTTTCCTAAAGAACACTACTAAAATGATTACAGAGAATGCCAAACTCATGGAGGCAGATTAAGGAGATTATATTTATTTAGTCTAGAGAGCAAAAAGCTAAATGGTGGATAGTAATCTCAAGCATACGAATATATGAAAAAAATGATTATACTGAGGAAAGTTGGATTATTCTATTGCTCTGATAGACAATAAACGAAGAGGAACATGGTTAAATTTCACTAAGAGACTAATTAACATCAGGTCTTGCAAAACTTCAGGGAAGAATAACTAAGAAACAAAGGATCCCCTGTCTTTGGATATCTTTCTGGGCAATTTAAACAACTGCCTATCTTGTGGCTTAGTTATGAAATAGGAGGTGGCTGGATCCTTGATTACAATTATAGGTTTATAGAATCTTAGAACTGAAAAATATCCTTGGTGGATTAATGTTTCTTATTCATATGTTTTGTAGATGTCTGTTGACACCCACCCACCCACCAAGAGCATATACAAAGGAAAGTATGAGATACGAAGTCTTGTAGGTTGGAGTTCTGTCATGGTCAAGTGACTGGAGCTTTTTGACATGTCTGCTTAGATACTGTGAACAGATGTTAGCTGTGTGGCATGAAAACACAAACTAGGGCAGTAAATTAGGGCAGAACAGTGTAGTATGTAGTATTATTTCTTAGCTTTTTTCCCTAGGTTATGGATGAAAACTCATCTTTTATCCCAAGAAAAATGTGTACAAGCAAGTGCCTGTGATACAAGCACCCATTTGTGATACCCAGGTCCCCAAATTTAGTGGCCATGGGTGGAGATAGTGTAGTACAATGCTTAAGAGGTTGGCAGTTGTATTTCTTATATTTATATCTACACTAAAATCCTACCTTTTCTACTCACTAGCCTATAGTCTTAAGAACACTTAATTTCTCCAAGTCTGTTTTCTCATTTCTAAAATAGGAATAACTTATCCTACACATGTAATTTTTTGGTGAAAATAAATTAAGTAACAAAGGTAAATTTTTTAAAAAATTAAGAAATAAATGACCTGACACATAGCAGATGCTATAGAAAAGTGTTTTGCCAATTGCAAGCTGTGATCCACAGCAGAAGTAAAATTGATTCAATTATGATTAAATCATAACTGAAGTTAAAAAATGAAATAGAATAAAAAGTAGTCATTGTACTTAGTAATTGTAAGTACTGCTTTGAATAATTTTTTCTTTCATGTATATGTTTGAGTGTCTGAGAAAGTTGTTGAACACTTACGTACTGGGTAGCAGTATAAAATATTTCTTATTGTGGATCATGGTAAAAAAGCTTGTAGTCATTACGGTTTATTACTTTTGTGTTTTTAGTTTTATCCCTTTGTTTTATCTTTCTAGTGGTTGCTGTAGGATTATAATATATATCTCATTGTGTAGTCTGAAATAACATGACACTACCTCACATATAAGGAAATAATCGTACAATATACCTCCATCCATCCCCTCCAGTCTTGAGTGCCATGATCCTCATACATTTTATTTCTATGTGTTTTACAAATTCTACAAAATATTGCCATCAGTATTGCTTTAAACAGTTAACTTGACAACAAATAAGTTGAGATAAAAATTGTTAAAACTTTCACATTTACCATCTCTGGTGCTCTTTCGTGTTTCTTGTAGGTCTGATCCTTTATCTTGCACCATCTTTGCTCAATCTAAAGAACCTCTTTCAGCATCCTCTCTAGTGTGGGGCTTCTGGCAATAAACTCTCTCAGCTTTAACAATCTAAAAATATATCTATCTCATCCCCACAATTAAAGGATACATTTGCTGGGTATAAAACTGTAGACTGACAATTCCCCTTCTTCAGCATCTCAAATATATTGTTTCATTGCCCTACGGCCTACTTTGCCCTGTGAAAAGTCAGTGAACATTCTCATCACTGTTTCCCTCTATGTGTTATCTCCTCTTCACTTTTTGCATGTAAGATTTTATCTTTATACTGTGTTTTCGGCAAATTTACCACGATATACCTCAGTGTTGTTTTGTTTGTGTTCATTCTGCTTGATATTTTTTACATTTCTTGGATCCTGGGGTGGATATTTCTAATCAAATTTGGAAGTTTCTCAGCCATTGGCTCTTCAAATATTTTCTCTCTCTCTCTCTCCTCCCTGAGACTTCAATTGCATTAGACCATTTAATCTCTTGGAACATTGATGCACTCACTGTTCTTTTTTCCCCTTTCAATCTCTTTCCTCTCTGAGATTTAGACTCTCTACTAATCTCTATTAATCTATTTTCAAGTCCATTGATGCTTTCTGTTAAAGTCTATAATCTTCTTATACTAGTTTGGATTTACTGAGAAACATATGCAAAGATCAAATCGGATTTCCAAAAGATATATTGGTGAAAATGTCTGTGAAGGATAAAAGATGAAGGAGCAGGAGAAAGTATAAAGACCATTACTAAAGTTTGATATCTGTGAAGAGATGGAGAAGGAGGGAGGATTATGTTGGAAAAGTCTAGGACTATTGCACAGGCATAAAAACAATTTTACCAGACTGACGGGAATACCCTCTCCAAAGTCACCCGTTGGAGAAGTCAAACAGCTTCATAGGAATGGGTGTGCATTAATACTCCTGTCATGCTCAGCCATTGGCTGGAGTGGCATATAGGAGATTGGTCTTGGTGTGACTTCTATGAGGGATCCAGAGAAACAATATCTGGGCTGTCACTCAATTTTGCTCCCCACAGCAGGAGATCTGAACAGTACATATTTATGACTAACCTATTACTGTTAAGCCTCTTTAATACATTTTTTATTTGATATTGTGTTTTTAGTCCTATAATTTTCCATTTGGCTCATTTTTAGTGTTTCTATTTCTTTTCTAAAAAAAAAAAAACCTATCTCTTCATCTATCATGTCCATCTTTTCCCTGTAAATTATTTAATATATTTATAATAGTTGTTTTAAAACCTTTGTCTGCTAATTCCAACAGCTGGATCATCTGTTGGTTTGATTCTATAGACTGTATTTTCTCTTAAATAAAGTTACATTTTTCTATCTCTTTGCATGTTTCATAATTTTTTTATTGCATTCTGTATAATGTATATAAAAGGACCTTGACTGAAGTACATTATTTGTTGTTTGTTTATTTTCTAGAGACTGTAATTTCTGTCTTTTGGTTAAGGTGAGGAACTAGTCATTTTAGCTGTCTCCTAGAAGGGGGTTTAGCTGGTACTGAATTGTAGCTTTAATTTGATTGAATTCATTTGTGATTAATGACACTCACAACCTCTTTACAAAGTTTTTGACCATGTCAAGATTTGAACTGGGGGGAGATGAGGTTGTAGTATTACCTCAGAATTCAAATCTGATACATGCGTAGCATCCAAGCATCATGAGAATGTGGGATACTGTGTGATGATGTTCGTTTTTCCAGCCTCTCCTCTGCTGTCTCCTTCTCACTGTAATTTGGAGGTTGGGGCCGAGGAGAGCACTGTCAGGCTGAGCAATTTAATTTTCATCTGGGGTTCCATTAGACTCTAGTCTTCTCCACTGACATTCATTATTGAATAAGCGTTGGTTGATTTTTCTTCCTTCACTCAAAGCCTCCCAAGTCCAGTCTCTTTTTTTGTGCTACATAAAATCTGAAACTATCCTGCTTGATTATTTGTGTGTTAACTGTCTGTCTCCCACCACTACAAAGTAAACCCTGTAAGAGAAGAAACCTTGTGTGTTTTGGCCACTATTGCATCCCCAAATTGAGAAGAGTGCCTGTTGCATAATAGATACTCAAAAAATACAGTGAATGAATACATGATGAATAAATATTTTTATGTCATTAGAAAGTTTGTATGTTTTCTTTGAAGAGTACTTTGCACTGAATTGTTTGTCCCCAAATCCTCATGTTGAAGTCCCAGTCCCCAGTGTGATGGCGTTTGTTGGTGGGGCCTTTGGGATGTGATTTGGTTTAGATGAGGCCATGAGGGGGCCTCATGAGGGGACTAGTGCCCTTATAAGAAGAGGAAGAGACACCAGGGCTCTCTCTCTCTGCTATGTGAGGATACAGTGAGAGGGTGCCCATCTACAGGCTGGGAAGAGAGCCCTCACCTGAAACCGACCATGTTGGACCCTGATCTCAGACTTCCTTCCAGCCTCCAGAGCTGTGAGAAAATAAATGTGTGTTGTTTAAGCCACCCAGTCTAAGGTATTTTGTTATGGCAGCCCAACCAGTCTAAGATAAAGAGCACATAAGCAAACTGTTTTCCATTTTTGCTATTGGGGTCTTTATCTTTTTCTCTTTTGTAAGATACAGCTTACTCTCTTAATTTATCAGAGGGATTTTTACAGAAGTGACGAGTGGAGTCCATCCCAGAGCCACACTTTCCTAGGCATCATTCTCCAAGAAATCTTATGGGTCTATGCTATGAAGTGATTAAATTCTACAGCTCTCATCTATAGCTGAACATGATGTTATTTAGTGTTGATATAATATTATTCATTAAAATGTGGCACCCAGACAGAATTAAAGGTCTGAGGTTGACAGGTTTTGCTTGTTTCAAAACTTTTCTTCCTGGTTGTTCCTGTTGCTCATTCTCAGTAAAGCTTGGTGATCTGAGAGAGAGAATCACTGTCCCCTCTGTTGTCTTAGTACTGCCTGAGTAATCTGGAAAATTACGTACTTTTTGCTTGACTATCATTCTCCTTCCCCAGAAGGCCTGCTCCTTCTTCCACCACTGTGAACTCCACCAAACCTCACCTCATGTGTCATCTCCTTTGAGAATCCTTTCCAAGACCTTTTAGAACAGGAGTCAACAAACTTTTTCTGTAAAGGGCAGATAGTAAATATTTTAGGCTTTGTGAGCCAGTGCAGTGTGAAAGCTGCCATGTATAAGCTGTAAATGAATTTGCATGGCTATGTTCCCATAACACTTAATTTACATACACAGGACAGATTGTAGTTTATTGACATCTCTCCTAAATAATTAGTAGATCTAAATTATGGTGCTTTTCAAATTGTAAGGTGGTTGGTTGCTCATTTGGGCTACTTTGATCATAGTTACAGTGCATTATGCTCTGTTTCTAGCACATATGTTAGGCACACAATAATTCTTTGCAGAAAAAAAATGAAAGAAAGGAAGAAAACGAATAATATATAAGATAACTGTAGAAATGAGGAGACAGAAGCAAGTGAGAAAGTAACTGTATTTGATAAAGTAAATAATGCTAGTCACTGTAACAGACAAAAACCTCACACCTCAGTGCCTTAACACCACAAAGATTTATCTCTTACTCATATCATAGTTCAATGTGCAGTGACAAGGTGGAATGATAGAATTTGCTCCACACAGTCATTCAGGTACCCAGGTCCTTCCATCTAATGGCTCTATGACCTACTCTAAATCCAGCTAGGGAAAGAAAAATGTTCACAGGTGGAAGGTTCTTATGGCCCAGGACTGGAAACGGTACCCATCACTTTTGCCCACATTCTGTTGGTAAGATTTCAGTTATAGGCATCACTCAACCACAAGAGAGGCTGAAGAATGTATTATAGTTCTGTGCCTGGGAAGAAGAGGGGAATATGGCTATTAATGAAGACCAGCAGTATGGTTTGGATTGCATTAAAAGAAGGCAGCGAAAGGCTAAAGCAGTTTAGGTGAGAAAGCAGTCAAGAAAACACTCTCCAAGGGGGAGGAGGCAGCATTTTCAACAATGGCATACAGGTTAGGTTTCTCAACAGAAATTTGCAGCACTTGTAAGTTGCTGTCATGTGCAGATAATAACCTGCCTTAGATAAATACAATTCTATGCCAATGTGGGAGGGGGAAAAAAACTGATTGGCTATACTCCAAGATACACTAAAACACTATAGCAGATGTATGGGAATGCACCCGCCCTCTGTCTGGGTGTGGCTACTGGCGTAAGTTTGGTTATTTTAAAGCCCAAGGTACAATTATCAATCTTCTGAAAACAATTTTATCCTAATTTAGTTTCAATTACACTGAGTCTCTTTCTCAGTAGCTGCAATTATGTCCTTCAAAATAATCCCACTGGACATTTTTCAGAGTTATTGAGAGTGATTTCTTATCAGAGTTGGTGAGTAGTAGGCACAGGGATGAGAAGGGAAAGATCTTGCATATAAGAAAGTACTTTAAACGTATTGCATGAAAGAAAGACATTGATAATGCAATAGTGTGTGGTTGTTATAATATTGCTATCATTATTTTAGCTTATTTGTTGCAGTTGAATTGCTTATGGAGTTGAAATACCAGTAATGGTACTTGCCTAAGGGAGATGAATCCATAAGACTTTTTCTTTATTAATGGATTACGGACAAGTTGTTTTCCTCGTGATGCGAAAAAGGATTGTAGGTCCTTTCCAAAATTCTACTTTCCAAAATTCTACTTCCTTTAGAAATCTGGTTTCAAGTGGGCTTTCCAGCAGAGCAGATAATTTGGAGATCACTGCAATTTAGCATTAGTTCTTGGGCATGAATTCCTGTTGTCCCTGCGGTGGTTTGTGGTGCAAATAAAAAAATATCTCAAATTAGACTCAGGTTCCTGAGCTGAGACAGCTTGAAGAAAGCCATGAAGAGGGTTGGAACAAAACCACTGCCCTTTCATTTACAGAAGGATGGAGCAACTCAACCCAAGCCACATTCCTTAAACAGCCCTTCCATTCTTTCATGACTGCTCTGGAAGAACCTGGCACAGGTCTTGAGCTCCAGCAAGGCCATCAGCACTTCAAAATTGCTGTCATGAGTCTGCTCCTGAGGCAGGGTGTACAATCCTCCTCACTGCCTTAGAGCATGGATATATTTAGCTCAGTAACCAGGCTTAGAAGTTGGGCAGAACAGGTTGTCATGACTTCTGTTTTCTGTCCTGTCTTTTCTCTTAGACTGTAAGTTATCTTGGTTGATACTGAAGAATGAATAGAATGAAGTGTAGCGGGGATGAGTGAGGGCTATGCACTCGTTTTTATGATTGTTGAACTTTCTCTTCTTTATATTCAAGAAATTTGCATGTGTGTCCAAGAATATAAAATTTACCATTATAAAAAATCAAAATTATTTATTTATGTGTATTATCAACTAATAATTGTACTCAACAAAGAAAGACAACACCAGCCTTAAAGAGCTAGTTGAGATTTAATTTCATTTTGAAAGTAGAAATTCACAGGAAAAATTCTAGGGGAAGTGGGTGCAACATATAGTGGGCACTTGCAAACACAGTAACCTCTCAATAAATGATAGCCATTTGTAATGATTGAGTGTTCACCATGTGCCAGGCACTGTTCTAATAACTCTAAGACATACTATAATAACTATAATGCAGGGACTATGATTCCCATTTTATGGATGAGGAAACTGAGGCACTGAGAATTTATGGATCTTGTCTAAGTTTGCAACATAAGCTTAGAGCCAGAATTCAAACCCAGCCAGAATGACTCCAGGACACCACTGGATAACTTCTCCTACATTCTTTTGTCTACCAACTTGGCATATGGATCTGCTTCCCTGGTTCTCTCTTCTTTTTCTTGGTTTTTAAGAGTGTAGTTCTAAGGAAAAGAGGGAACTATTCTTTCTCCTTGATGCTCACAGCTTTCCCTCTGCTGTTCAGACAGCAGCCCTAGCTCCACATGGAAAGGGCAACCTATTCATCAAGGGGGTCGTGATGTCTGCAGCCTATGCTGAGTCAGGTTATTTGGGAGAGGGAAGGAGACTCTAGCCCAGTGTCAAAAGGAGGAATGAAGGGCCTTCTCTTCTCTCCAAATACCCAACAGGGCTCCAGAGCAGGTCACCTGGAATGGCTGCCTTGGAGAAAGTTGAAGAAACTGACAATAATTAAACCGGAGATAACTCCCCCCCATTTGTGCATAGACATAGTACATGTTTGAATTTTTGTATTTCAGTCATTAATAAATTGGGATTTGTTGGCATTGTGGTTGCATTGAGCAGATGAATATTATTAAAAGGATTTGTTCTGTAAAATTTGGATTCAGTCAAAAAGCCACGCTCAAGGATCCAGAAGGCCACATGTGGCCCCCAAGGGCACAGGTTCCCCACCCCCCCAAGCGTACATATAGCAGGACTTCTTTCAGCTTTGGCATCAAACCACCCTATTGGAAATTTTTAGAAATATACTTGTGGAAGCATAAGCTAGGTGATGTGGATTATTCAAGTCAAAAAGACCAATGTGTAAGAAGTGTGCCAGATGTGTTCATACTGATGGAAGAGGTCCCTTTCCTGTCTGCAAAGATTGGAAAGCCATGTAGTTATTCCAATATTCTTGCCATAGTGAATCAAATTTTCTTTGAAATAGCGCAAAGAAATGATAAATGTTTGAGGTGACAAATATCCTAATTGCCCTGATTTGATCATTACATATTGTATGCATGTATCAGAAATCACATGTACCCCATAAATATGTATAATTATTGTGTATTAACTTAAACCATTAAAATTTTTTCTTTGAAATATTTTATATAGTCTATCAGAGACCAATTAATATTTTTTTACAAGTGATCTTCATTGATAACAGATTGTTGCCCTTTTAAGACAAATTTCATTTTATTTTATTTTTTAATTTTTATTTATTTATTTTTTTTTGAGACAGAGTCTCACTCTGTTGCTTGGGCTAGAGTGCCATGGCGTCAGCCTAGCTCACAGCAACCTCAAACTCCTGGGCTCAAGTGATGCTCCTGCCTCAGCCTCCCGAGTAGCTGGGACTACCGATGTGTGCCACCACACCCAGCTATCATTTTTTTTAATAGAAACAAATAATTAGAAGTTGAGTCTAAAGAAAAATATGGATCATAAAAGTGATAAGGCTTTTGCTGAAACATGGGGCATGGCTATAATAATAAGATTAAATTTGATTGTGTAAACTCATTGCTCTGAAAGCAATTTCCAAAAAGCAAATAACACATGAGAAACAAGAAGTGCATGGAGGTGTGACAGCATTGAGTTTGTGGTCTCTCAAGGTGGCCACTTGACCTAACAGCAATTTTTTGTATGTCTGAATTCTCTTAAGAGTATTTATAAGACTCAGTTTATATTTTATGGTCACATGATATATTTTTAAGCAATAGTTACAGTGTAATACAAATTTTTATAATAGGAATATGAATGTACAAAAATTTATAAAAAGAAAGAAAAGTCAAATAAAATTAGCACATTTGGTTTTAGAGAAAATTTTACTGTAAAGCTGTATCTTTCTATTTTTCCCCTCACATAAAATCCTTTGCTCTTAAGGAATATTCTGAATGGGTGAGAGTAATGCAAGGTTACTTTGAATAGAAAGTGATTACAAAGGTGTTTTGGTAGCTTGATACATGAGTAGCAAGTCTTTTTTTCTACGTAGCACAGATGGTAAAAAGAATATACTTTAAGCATCTGTAGTAGCACTTCATTTTTTTAATTGCTACTAGATTTGAAACTTCAAAGGAATATTCTATAGTTTTGAATCCTAATTGGAAGGTTCACATTTCATGCTTGTTACTCCTGGGTTCAATTTTGGAAAATAGTGTTTGGTTTCCAAGTGACATGGCAGAGAGGAAAGCTCTGGGCTAGGAGTTGACAGAGTAGGACAAAGTCCTTTCTATATGTTTATTATTGCTAGATTGGTGATGTTGAACGAGTTACTCTGTCTCTCTAGGCTCCAGCATTCACATGGTCAAAATGAAAGGAATAAACTATAAGACATTTAAAAGTTCTACTTAGTTCTAGCCTTCAGTAACTTGGTGTTCTCTAAAATCACAAATCGGGCATTATATGGCTTTTATAGTGCAGATATGCTAAGACATTGACACCTGGTTTTCAAGAAAAGAGCCAGCTCAATAATTCCATTTTGTTTTCCCTCAGTGTTTGAACTGGGAGAGAGGATGACCTAGCCAAGCACTCACACAATTATTATTCTTATGATGTAGTGACTTAACAACCAGCTTGCCTATTTCTTGGTTGACATACCCAGGAATTATCATCATTACATGCTTCATGTATTGCATAATTGATGGACTGTAGCATTTATGGAGTAGCGCATTTTGCAATACTCCCTTTTTTTTCTGATGGTTTTAAACCATAGAGCCATTATGGAAAATCAGCTCTCTTCTGTATATATACATAATTGGCTTTGAATTTTCATGCAGATCAATCTGATTATAAACATTCTACACTGGACTAGAGCAATTCAGAACAGAAGAGTAGTTCATTGTATTCATGGTCATGAAATTGTAAACTGTTTACATTTTTTGTTAGGTTCCAAAAGTATAAAACCCTTTTAGCAATCCCTAAATTACTAACTTTTCATCCAAGGCTCTTTCACTATATCACAAAGCTACAAAAATAAAGCAAAATATTTGCTGAGAGTAACTCAATATAACTCCTAAAATTACCAGAAAACCTTTGCAAATACAGACACCATGGCACATAAATATAACTGCTCCTACTTCTGATTTAAAGGTGTCTGCATTGTGTATCATTGCTCAGCTTCCCAAAAGTGACTTTAGTGATAAAATGGTAAGTCTAGCTTTACAAACACACTTTTTATTGAACATTTTAAAGACTGAGCACATTTGAGGGAAGGGCAATATTGCCTGAAAATAGAGAGTATTCATTGGTAATGTGCACCACAATTCAAATTCAAGAATATTGGGGCAGGAAGGGGTATTTAACTGGAATTAACCTTGGAAGAGAAAGCTCATAACTAAAAGGAGCTTCAGTAAGATAATCCTTACTTTTAAACTGCAAATTGTACATGAAGATGGAATTTATAGTCCCAATAGGCCAGGCATCAAGGAAAGCTTATGAAGTTGAATTGCAGTTGTTTATGGCTAGCCAACCCTGGGTAAAATAGGAATATACTTTGGTATACTTAAAAGAAAGTGTCAAAGCCCCTAAAATTTCAAGGAGTTTTCTTTGTTTTTTTTTTTTTTTTTTTTTTTGAGACAGGATCTTACTCTGTTGCCCAGGCCAGAGTGTAGTGGCATGATCATAGCTCACTATAACTTTGAACTCCTGTGCTCAAGAGATCTTCCTGCCTCAGTCTTCCAAGTAGCTAAAACTACAGCATGCACCACCATATCCAGTTAATTTTTTAAAAAATTTTTGTAGAGGTGGAGTCTTGATATGTTGCTAAGGCTGGTCTTAAACTCCTGGCCTCAAGCAATCCTTTAAGAAGTTTTTAAAAACTTCAAGCTTTAAATTTCTGGGTTAAGCAAGTTCCTTTAATATTATAGCATTATGGACTAAACTCCTAGAAACAAGTATGTATGTAACTTGTATTTGGGTTTGAAAATATAAAACTATATTGATAAATACACATAAAAGGATATATTAATATCTATTATATTTATACATATATCTATCATCTCTGCATCTTCTGAAATGGCCATGAGCAGATTTGGGGTAAGGACAAGGAAGAAAGACAAAGAAGGGAAATGAAACAGGAATGGGAGGAGGTAGAGGGGAGGAGGAAGGAATGCTAAATAAGAACTTAACCAATATTGGCCAGGTGCAGTGGCTCACACTTGTAATCCTGGCACTTTGGGAGGCCAAGGAGGGAGGATTGTCTGAGGCTAGGAATTGGAGATCAGCCTGAGCAATATAGTAAGACCTCCTCTCTATAAAAAATACAAGAAATTAGCCAGGCATAGTGCTGCATACCTGTAGTCCCAGCTATTCAGGAGGCTGAGGCAGAAAGGCGTTTGAGCCCAGGAGTTTGAGGTTATAGTGAGCTATGATGATGCCACTGCACTCTAGCCTGGGCAGCAGAATGAGACTCTGTCTGAAAAACAAACAAACAATAATAACAAAGAACTTAGCCAATGTCAATTCGACCTAGCTTATGAATTCAACTTCATAAGCTTAGCAAATAGTTTGAAGACACCATTTTTGTACTTAACAAGTTTCTTTTATTGTTCGCTATGAGATGTTGCTATTAAAAATGATATTATGATGAGCTCTGACTATTCTTGTTTCAGTATAAATCAGCAGATAAAGCCCCTTTTTTTTTCATTTATTTTTCTTCCCAGAAAAGGAAATCCCCTTTTAGTTGACAGGAATCTATTGTTAGCTTTCCTCTTCTAAAATAGAAACCTCTTGGCATATCCAGCAGAGAACTACAAGGCAAGCAGAGTTCAGCATGTTTCAAGTCAGTGGATGCAGAAGTTGGTCCACTGGCTTCAATGGTTAAGAATTCCACTTTCTCCCTCATGACTGCGTTTGTTCCTTCCTGAAGCTGTGCAGCTGGATAGAAATGAGAGTGGAACAATTCAGATGGGGATGGACCATTCTTTCATTAGGTGGATAGCTCAAAGCTTGAGTTCAATTAGATACAGTTTTTGTGAAGGAAAGTGTATTGATCATCTTTTGCTTGGTTATGCTGCATTAACAAATGGTCCTCAAGTCTCAGTGCCTTACAAAAGTAAAAGCTAATATCTTGCTCATCTTGCATGTTGGCTATCAGTCAGTTGTGGCTTTGTCCCTCATCCTTTTTCCTTTGGGATCCAGGTGGATAGAGGAGTTTCATCTGGGAATATGGTGGGGCCTAGTGTCAGGGGATAGAGATAGTGAGATCTCACAACCGCCCTCAAATCTTGGCATGTCACTTCTACTCCCATGTCATTTGCCAAAGGAAATCACATGGCCAAGTCAGATAAGAGTGTATAATTCTCCCACATAGGGAGACACTGGATATTTTGAAAAATAATACAAGTTATCAGAGAATACTTTCACAATTGTTTAATGTCTTGTTCTCTGCTGGAGAACTAAAATGCCCACCTGACCCAGGCTTTGCCATTCTTTCTCATAATTCATGGCTTTATATCTGTGACAACAAAACAGAAAAGATTAGGAGCAAGATTGTGGGCCAAATCTTTTGTTGGCATTCAAAGTGTACACAGAGTACCACATGTGTTTCAAATAGGGACGTCATAAAGAGGCCTTCAAATTATAACCCAAGGACTAGCTCCCCCCGAAGCCTTCCTGAATTAGCCCAATAGTATACCACTTACCAATTCTTTTTATGACTGTCCCCTTCCTCTGCTCTAACTCCATCAATGAGTTCTTCTTCTTGTTCTAATATAAGATAATGATGAACACAATTTTTACTGCTTGTTTTTACTATTGGTTTGGAAGTTGTCTAAGAGCAGAGGTTGCTATGTAGTACAGCAAAAGTTATTGCCTAACTGTGAGGTTCATTAAAATCACACCAAACCCTGACTTGGTTATTCCAGTCACTCCTCAGAATAAGAAGGTAATTTGGTTTCACTTAGCTGCCTCCTCTCCCACAAGATATAGTGCTAAGCAGGGGTGGGAACCTGTAGCTTAAAGGCCACATGGGGCCTGCTAGGTCCTTAAGTGTGTGGCCTTTTGACTAAATCCAAATTTTACAGAACAAATCCTTTTATTTTTATTGATACATTTTCTCATATTTTATATTTTTATTTTGAAATGAATATATGTAAAAATGCCAAAGAATAAAATAAGTTTCAATGAAATAATCCTCCCAGAGTGACTGGCACAATTAGAACATTAGTAATTCATAAAGTCTAAATTGACAGCTGCTATGCTCATAACTTAGTTCTAACTTTCCTTGCCTGACTGGCACCACTACCGCAAGAGGGTGGTTGGTGAGAGTTTATGGGGGTCGAGTACACCAGTCTGTTATCAGCTTTTGACAACAGTGCACTGTGCTTCTGTTTGAAGTGGAATTTGTTCATAGTTGCACAGCTCAACAGTATTTTTTAATTCTGTCTGCTTAATAACCCATTACGTTAAAGAAGACCAAGAGAATGCTGAAGGAAGAAAACAGATTTTTTAATGAGGGGAATTGCAGTACTATCTTGTTTCTGCTAAAGATAAGATGATCTGCTTGCTTTGTGATACTGCAATATCAACATTAAAGAAATTCCATGCTCATCAGAATTATAACACTCATAAGGACCACAGATATTTTAAATTAATGAGAGAGGTGTGAAAGGTTGTATTGTAGAAATTAAAAGATGAAAAGCAAAAGCAAAGACAATTCTTTCAAGGAGCAATAAGACATAGAAATAAGGGAAAAAAGGGAAGCCATTCAGTGATGTATAAATTGTGAAAGAATGCATTGTCAAAGTTGTAAGATGCTCACACCCTAATAATATTCCAAAGTACAAACAACTTCCTCTTTAGGGAGAACCATAACTGATCAGCAGTATGAATTAGCATTCAACTTAACAGAACAACTGCATGCAATACTTCAAAAGGAAAATGTATATTATTCAATTGCTTTGGATGAATCAAATGATAGTACTGATTTGGAGCAGGTTTTATACTTCATTTGGATCATAACAGATGATTTTCTTTGCTAAGAAGAGTTACTCACTTTGGGCACACTTGCAAATAGAACACAAGGAATAGATATCTTCAACTTTCAAGATAATGTAGTGAAGTTGCACTGAATTTGGTAAATTTAGTGAGTGTATGTACAGACAGTGCACCTTCCATGACAGGAAAACATGAAGGGTTTATTGCATAGATAAAAAAATGTATTAACAGATCCAGATGTTCTCATTTCATTTCATTGTGTTTTGCATCAGCAAAATCTCTGTGCTAAAGCTACTATTTCAAGTGACACTTTGCAACAAGTTATAAGTATTGTTAACTATATTCATGCAAATACAACGTGGCATTACCAGTTTCATAAAATGCTAAAGTTGAATGAGGAGGTATTCAGTGTGGATTTGTTATATCATTTTAAAGTGTTAACTATATTCATGCAAATATAACACTATATCACTAGTTTTGTAACATGCTAAAGTTGAACAGTGAGGTATTCAGTGTGGATTTGCTGTATCATTCTAAAGTACATTGGCTATTGCAGGGACAGGTAACAGCCAAAATTTGATCTCTGTGAGAACAGATAGCTAAATTTTATGAAGAACAAAATCAGGAAAGTGAATTATTGAAGGATGATTTCTATAGGAATGCAGCATTTCTGTGTTATATCATATCAAATCAAAATGACTTGAATATTTCTTTGCAAGGTAAAACTAAGTCTATGTATGATATGCAGCAAAGAAATCCAAGGATTTTGAAAAACACTATCTTTTTTCAAAACACTTCTTCTTCAAAAAGAAATTTTGGATGAACATTTTCCCCAGTTAGCAAAGGTCATTGATGAGCAGGATGATATATGTGAATCATACAAAGAATATGCAGCTGTTATAGACTTATTAATTGGAGAATACAATGAAAGGTTCACTGACTTTGAGAATCATGACATCACACTCAAATTAGCATTTCTGCCTCACCTAGTTGGTATCGCCAAAGCACCTAAAGAGCTACAGATGGAATTGATTGAGCTCTCTGCAGATGACAATTTAAAGTCATTGTGTGATGCTAAGAAAGATCCAATTGAAATATAGAAAAATGCAGAACACCCACAACTTTGGCACCATGCCTGAAAAATGTTTTCTTGCTTTTCAACCACTTATTGCTGTGAATCTACATTCTCCTTCCTAATCAAAATCAAGATACTCTTAAGGTCACAAATGACCGATACCCATCTAGAGGATCAACTGAAACTGTGGACCTCCATGCTGCAGCCAAATATTCAAATGCTTTCCAACAAAAAGAAGATACAACAAGGTCATTAAAAGTTAGCTAACTTTAAAATTAACAAATAGTTTTCATTTTTGAAATTAATAAGTACATAGTAGTTATATTTTTACAAAATAATGTACATTTTAAGGATATCTAATTGAAGTTTCTTGAATGTGGCCTTATTTGATTACACCTAAATTAATGTAGCCTCCCAAAATGAAAAGGTTCTCCACCCCTGGTGTAAAGCATAGGCAACATTCATTCATTCATTCATTCATCTATTCAACAATATATTTAGTGCCCACTATATGCCATACACGAAGCCAAATGTGTCAGTTCTGGCACTAGGTGCGCAAAGTTTCTGCACTCATGGAGCTTACCTCTAGTGGGAGTGACCCAGGAAAATCAATTAATCACACAAACATATTGTTACAAACCATGATAAACACCAGGAGAAAAACTTGGAGTACTCTAAGAATAGGAGTACTCTAAGTATAGGAGATCTGATTTATTTTGTGTCTTTGTAAAGGTTTCTAGTAGGAAACGACAGCTGAGCTGAGATCTGAAGGAAGAGTGGCAGTTAACGATATAAATAAAGGAAAGACAATTGAAAGGAGGTACAAAGGCATGTGCAAAGGTCTTGAGGTGGGAGGAAGGGAAAGAAACACCAGTTGGACAGGAGCACAGGGTGTGAGAAGCAGGTAGAGTCAGTTTTCTCAGGGGTTTGTATGCCATATCAAGAGTCTTGGTCTTTAGCCACTGAAAGATTTCTAGAAGGGAATGACATGACAAAATTTGAATCGTTAGATGTCACTCTGGTTGTCATGTGAGATGGATTGGAGAGTGGGAAATGGAAGGCAGAAGACCAACAAAAAGTGTTTTACAGGAATAGACATAGGACTTCCTGCTCAGTGCAAAATTGGCATCTGAAAGTTGGGTGGTGTGCTGATGATATTCTAGATCTTTTTAATTCTAGGAATTAATTTAAAAAATTAGACCACAATTTAGCAGATTAAAAAAAATCTAATTTAAACTGGCCCATGGTTCATGATTTACAGGATAATTCAATACCTCTGAGATAAATAATCTCAACTATTCTAAGGATATAGGTCTATGACTTTCTAATGATTTCAATAGATGTGCTTCAGAGAATCCATGAAACTCTTGAAATTCTGTGAAAATTGTGCTTATGCTTATGTGTTTTTCTAGGAAGAGGATCCATAAATTTTTATCAGATTCATGACACATAAAAGGTTAAGAACCCCTGATTTATATTATCACTTGACAACCCATAATTACTCCATTGCCAGAATGCCATTCTGAGTAATATGTCCAATTGGTGGGAAAGGTTAGCTGACAAACGAAGGTTTGATCTCCTCTTTCTGAGTGAGAGTATGATGACCACAGATAGCTAATGTAAATGGCTTTTAACCATATAAGAACACTTTTAATAAGGTAAAAGAGAGACATGTTTTATGTGAGTGGAGATATTCATTCATTCATTCATTTATTTATCTGGCAACTTTTTATTGAGTTTTGTTTTATGATATAGCTAGAATTTTGTTTTTATCAGGTATGGTAAAGTGACAGACACATAGACAACTGTCTTTGAAAGAAGAGTTTATACCTTATAGTTCCCAAGAGGATGAAGCATGCCATGCCATGTAGGGCCATGGGGGAAGCATAGGACTGCTCAGGTCAATATTGTTAAAGTTTACTCATTTATAGACCACCTTCAGAAAGAGGGAGGGAAAAGCCTGGGCAGCATCCTTTATTTCTGTCTTCATGGGAAAGAATGATGGGTGAGGTGGAGTAGGAAGCTAAGCAGGTTTAGGATTGACTAGTTTGTATACTTTTGACAGTCTCTGGGCTATAGGAGTGTCTCTAATTGCCCAACACCTACCTGGCCCTGGGTGATTTAGGCAGGAGGGTAATGATCTGGACTGCAAGAGCATGATAAAAGGAGGGAATGCAGGTATGGACTCTGGATTGGTTGGTTTGCATATGAAAGGTGGGCTTCAAGCCAAGTTGTTGAATATCTCCAGGAATGAGCTAACCCTGGGAGGGGCAATCCATCCTTGGTCTACAAGACCCAAAGATGTCAAAGCATCATAAAATATAGAAAATAAAAAAAAAACATGATTAATAGATAATGTACCAGCCATACACACAAAATAAGACACTAGGGTCTACATAAATCAGATTAACCATATAATTACAAAGACCCAGATTTACCTAACATTCAAGAGTTTGTTATCCCATTACCCCACACCATGTAGTCATTTTGACCACTGAACATTTCTACTAAAATTATTCATGTAAATATATACATTGAGTTACTTATGATTAAAATAAATTATGGGTATTTCAAATTAGTGAAAGGAAGTTCTTGAAGAATTGTCCAAGTACTTCAGGATTGAAACTAGAGTCTATATTGAAACACGAACTTGAAAACTATACAGGGCCGGGCGCGGTGGCTCACGCCTGTAATCCTAGCTCTGGGAGGCCGAGGCGGGTGGATCACTCGAGGTCAGGAGTTCGAGACCAGCCTGAGCAAGAGTGAGACCCCGTCTCTACTAAAAATAGAAAGAAATTATCTGGCCAACTAAAAATATATATACAAAAAAATTAGCCGGGCATGGTGGCTCATGCCTGTAGTCCCAGCTACTCGGGAGGCTGAGGCAGTAGGATCGCTTAAGCCCAGGAGTCTGAGGTTGCTGTGAGCTAGGCTGACGCCACGGCACTCACTCTAGCCCGGGCAACAAAGTGAGACTCTGTCTCAAAAAAAAAAAAAAAAAAAAAAGAAAACTATACAGTCTACTGTGGTTCCAGAAGATAAATGCAATCCCACTTAACAAGTATCTTTAGTTTCCTCCATCCCCCACAAAGAACAACATTATAAAATAGAGTCCAACGCTTCAAACTTGTCAGAGGCTCCCCAGTGCATACTGTACACATTCTCAAATTTCACTCATTTATAGACCACCTTCTGAATTTTTGCTATATCTGTGTAGCACCGCTTTTACTATATTCTTATTTCTTTTTAAGTTCAACTCATCATGGTGCTATCTATGCTAGTTTCTTCTTAAGCAATTTTTGCAAATTTTTGTATCTGTGTAGTTATAGATTTAATGTGCTAGTTACACGTGTTTTTCTAGTTTGTATGAAAATCAATACATAACTACTAAAAGTCTTTAAAATCTCTAAGCACACTTCCATGCCTGCCTAAACTGGTTCTGCACCTGTGGCACTTCAGTGCCCCACCCCAGCTGGGCCCTTGGGCTGTCTGTAATAAAAGTCCCCTGTACCTCTGTGCAAGGCTTTCTCTCTGAGCTCTCCCATCTCATAGCCCCAAACCTGTGCTGCCTCCAGTTTCTGTGTCCCCACTGCTGGCTTTTTTGTCTTTATACTTGGTGCCTTTAGGATGATATGTATGTGACATTTTCAACTAGTATTAAGTATATTTTTTATCACTGGATGCTGCCTTTTGGGGCTCCTGGGCTCAAATTTTAAACTTCATGGGACAAGTCTATCCCATCCCACTCAATTGTTTGTACCAAGTCCCCAGAACCCTGGTCAAGGTAAAACATTGCAGACTGCCCCACTTACCCAAGGTGAAAATGAGGCTTTTCCAGGGCTAACTCCTCTGCCTGGAATGCCGTTCCTCTCCCTGGCCTTCTGGTGTGTTCCTACCCAGATCACAAAACCCAGTTCCAATATCACCACCTTCTGGAGACCTTCCTTGCCCTCCCTAGGCAGAGTTATGTTTTTCTCATTCTTTTGTCTCGTTGTACTTACTACAATTGCTGTAATTATTGGTCTAGAATCTATCTCTCCCATTTGTTTGAGGATGTACAAGGCGGGGAATACATTTTAATTATCTTTGTTTCCCCAGTACTTAACACAATGCCTAGTACATCGACAATGCTTAAATGATGTTTATTGAACGCATGAATAAATTAATAAACTGGAAATATATTAATTCACTTATGTACTTCAGAATAAAGCTTTGACATTTCATTCTCACATATGGGAGGGGAAATGTTCCTATGATAAAATAATGTGAGAAATGAATAGTCATTGAGCTTTCCTCCCATCCCCCACCACTACCCCTACTCCTGGGTACAGGCAACGCTAGGAATAGTAAGAGCTTTTACTTCCAAGACAGAGCAGGAAGCCACCTGTGACCTAGGGGTGAAATGTCACGTTCACACCCAATCCCCAGAGATTCACTAAACCAAGTCCTGCGAAGAATTTGGTTTGGGCTAAATACTAGAAAAAACATGGGATATTTACACAGTGTATTTTTCCCCTAGTTTATGCTAAAGTAAAAAAAAAAAAAATGTGGAAGGGGGGTGAGGAGACCAAATTAAATAAGCCAGCTGGTTTAACTTCTCTTTTTACATATTTTCCACTGCGATCCTCTCTTAGTCATAAAGCCTTTCTCAACCACTTTACTGCTTTTCATTTGGCTGAAATTTTTTAGCTTTTTCTACATTAAAAAAAAGAAAAAACAACCCCAGGATTAAAGGTTGAGTAGATTGT
This sequence comes from Lemur catta, assembly GCF_020740605.2. Lineage (NCBI taxonomy): Eukaryota > Metazoa > Chordata > Mammalia > Primates > Lemuridae > Lemur > Lemur catta. The sequence continues at coordinate 25,785,905 of NC_059133.1, forward strand.
GACTTTATCCTCTCTTTCTTCTATCCTCCCACCCTCCTCCCTCCTCCTACTAACACACACACACACACACACACACACACACACACACACACTTGCTATCCAACTATGTTTGGCTAAAACCAGTTTCTGGTAACAGCTACCCCAAAACAGGATCTCTGCTCTGTTTTGAGAAACAAAGCCCATCTTTCTTGAGGTGCAAAAAACATTGGCTGTTCCCCCACCACCCACCCTGCTGCCTGCCAGTGTCACACTCATTGCCCAGCCCACTTGAAGCCAGGGCTTCCCAGGAAGCAAGAGGAACAGCTGCTGAGAAACAATAGTTCCTCACCAAGCCAGTAAATAGACAAGGCCTAATTTTCCTGAACTTTTCCACCCCTGCTCCATCCTTAGAATGAGTGTTTTGATCCTGGGCTGGGAGGGGGAAGAGGGGAGGATATGGGAGGCTCCTTTTTCATTTTGTCTTTTGCTGTCCTTAAAAACAAAAGAGAGAAGTGTTCACTGGGGAATTTTGTTTAGTAATTTTGTCCCAGTCTCAAATATCCACCAAAAAAAAATGCACTGCATGGTGTGAAAGAGCGTGTGTGTGTGCATGTGTGTGTGCACGTGAGTATGAGTTTAGCAATTCCATTTTAAGAGGGGTAGCTCAGTAAAAGAGGCCACTCTTCTTTCTTTTAGAGGCTGCGATTTGCTCAGCAGAGGAGAATCTGGCTGGAGTGGTTCCAGCAGGTCACTGCACTGGGACAAGCCGGCCAGTGAGGGGGGATTTTGGACGCTTGTGGGTAAAAAAATTTGTTTTGCTCAGTGGGCAAAAATAACTAACTTCTTCAAAAAATCAGGTATGAATCCACATGGTCTGTTCAGCCCTCAGACAGGGACCACTGCCAACAGTGCCCTTCGCCGTATGGGATCGAGGTATTCCTTTCTACAAACGCCTCTTGCCACGTTGGGAGTGTTGAATGTGCATTGAGCTCAAAGGGAACCCTGGTTTGGTGGCTGCAGATTGCATTCTGGAAATCCCAGTCTCCAAATCCATTGCCTTACAAGCTTCCGACAGAGCAGCCTGACACGGCGGATCTTCTCTTTTTGAAAACGGTAGTGAGCTAGAGTAAATCAAAGCTTTGAGCCCCGCCTGCTAGGCTGCCCCGTGGGCGGAGCTCAGAGGAGATACTCCTCTCCCTCTCCCCATCCTAACAAAAGGCCCCCTAGTCCTGATTTCCTTATACAAAAACAAGTGTAAAACCAGCCTGGGGACTGGAAATAAAATGAATGCTGGAGGAGCAGCTGGCACATTAATGGCCCCGAAAGCACTAGCTGGCACCTCACCCTGAAACCCAATCACCCTGTCTCTGTGGGAGCTGGGGACGGATTTAGTTTTGCAACAACACAATGAAGTATATTTTTAACAAATAAACATGATCTAGGCAGAAACGTAGGCACATGTAGCCAGTAAATACTTTGTGCGCTCGATCTCAACTCTCCATACCCCCTCTATCCTCCAGCCCCCAGTCACTCCCTGACCCCCAAGAAACGAAATGAAAGCTGGGAAAAGAAGTAAACTAGCACAAATGCATTAAATCAGGAAAGATGTCTGCGCCCACACTTTACAACCAAATGTCACCTCTCTTTCTAATTAGCTACTGCCTAAACAGCCCTTGGTAATTTTATTTACATTTTCTGGCCTTGAGGCTTGCCTAATAGCTAGTAATGTTTGTATTTAATCACCATTTTCTGAACTCAGTCTCTTGCCTGTTTCACTTTTTCTTAAAGCAAACCCAGCCAGAACTTCTGGGAAATCGATGTGCCAAATGTTCAAGGCAGGTTAAGTAAAGAGTCGAGCTTAGAAGAACACAGCTCTTCTTTGAATGTCTTGGTGTCACTGTCCGATGATTCTTTGGGAGCAAGGATGATGAATAAGATGCGGGAACTCGGCCAGGCCCATGCTGGGAATTCGCAGCTGCTGTGTGTCGGCTTGGGGGAGATTTATTGGGAAAGAGTAAGTTTTAGTTAATTCCAACAGCTCGTGAAGTCACACGTGACTGTCACCAAAGGGTCCAGATACTCTCTCCAAGGGAGAGATAACTGTGAGGGAGAAATGAGAAGAGGACGCTGAACACAGGAAGAAAGACTCAGGGAAGAGAAAGAACATTCACGTGGGATTCAGGCTGCAAACAGGGAAAATCCCAGAGAAAGAATGTCTTCCCTTTTTTCTGAGTGCTTCTCCTAACTCCCTGTGGCTCAAAGCCTTTCATAATTGAGAATGGAATTGGAGTGCTTCCCTAGGCTGCTGAGTGTGATCACACTTAATTTCAAGTAGCAAAGTCCATTTCGACCCATATTTTCACGCTGACAGGGTGAATCTGCATAATAGCTGTACTGAGGCTGCTTTTGGAATGGCTCGCCCAGTTGACGTGAACGTCACTTTTAAAAAAGAGAGTGTGTTTAATAGTTCAGAAACAAGATTTTGCTGACCCTAGAATCACCTCAGGAATCCTGTCGAGAGCAGCTCTTGGAATATGCTGGTCAGAAAAGATTATTGTCTCCAAATGTTCCCTCCTGGGTCTACCTCACTCTGTCTCTATTGGCATATTTCACGCTAGCCCATCCTAAGCCCTGTCAAAATCTCCAGTTTCCCTTCAGTTCCCTGACATCTGGGCTTCAGAGTTTAACTTGACTTTCTTTGTCTTCCTAGCTTCCGACCAAGCCTTCTCTGTGTTTCACTGGTTTTGTTTCAGATCTCTGAATCTGAATAATTTCCCAAGGTTTGATTCCTAGTTATATCACAGGAGGATTTTGCCCAATAAGGCCTGACTCCCAGAGGCCCAGGATGGCAGAGCAGATCCAGGTTTCATGTCAAGACAGAGACAGAACAACTTCCAAAGGAACACGGGACCTCATTTCCTCTCGCACCTTCTTAGGAGCTTCCCAGCTGACTCCTCAACCTCCTTGCCTAGTTTTTTTTTTTGGAGACAGAGTCTCACTCTGTTGCCCAGGCTAGAGTGAGTGCCGTGGCATTAGCCTAGCTCACAGCAACCTCAAACTCCTGGGCTCAAGCAATCCTATTGCCTCAGCCTCCCAAGTAGTGGGACTGCAGGCATGTGCCACCATGCCCGGCTAATTTTTTCTATATATATATTTTAGTTGGCCAGATAATTTCTTTCTATTCTTAATAGAGATGGGGTCTCACTCTTGCTCAGGCTGGTCTCGAACTCCTGAGCTCAAATGATCCACCCACCTCGGCCTCCCAGAGTGCTAGGATTACAGGCGTGAGCCACCACGCCCGGCCATGCCTAGTTTTGTGTTTCATGCACATTCGTAACAGACATGGGAATGACCACTGTTGGCTTAGACCAATCAGGATCTGCTCTCTGGATCTGGGATGAATTTGAGGGAAGCACATGCCTGAAGGGAGGTGGGGGTAGGGGAAATAGCTGAAATGGGAAGGTCAAGGTGGGTCATGAGTGTTAGAACTCAACAGTGTCTATGACACTGCTGTTCCTTGTCTTTCTTCAGAAACTCATGGACTCTCAGGATTGAGGTTCTCAATAAAAGTTTATTATTGAACAATGAGTGATAGTCTTTGATATTAAATATTAAGGGACCCTTTCAAAGCTAGACATTGAAAGTCTTGACCTACCTCTGAAACTTTCTCTCTCTCTGCTCACCTCTCCATGAATTCAGTAATACAGACGGGCTTTCCACTCACTGGATAGTGCAAGCTCTGCCAAATATTCATGATCTCACATATATTTCTACTCCCTATAAGTTTCTTCCTTTTTTGCCTACCTAGAAAACTCCACTTGTCTTTTGAGATCCAGATTAAAACTCTTTTCTTCCACAGGTCTTGTGTTGCTGTCATGGGATGAATGGATCCATTCCTCTCCAGACTCCCATGCATGAGTGGTTTTGTGTCCCTGTCTACTTCCACACTTAGCCTATGAGCCCACTCAACATCAGGGGTCATCTAATTCCTCTTTAATTTCCCTGCATACAGCTTAGGAGATCCAAAATAAATTACTGTGTATTTGATTCAATTTCATTGTATTTTAAATCTGAGAAAATGACATCTCACTTTTTTTACTTAAGATTCTTCAATAGACTCCAGATAATTTTCAAATAAAATCTAAGTAAGCTCTTGACCATATTCTACAAGACCTACAGAGTATAGCCTGAATTCCTCCTCAGCTTCATCCTGTAGCTCTCCATCTTGCTCCCTGTGTTCCAGACATATTGGTCATCTGTCAGTTTTTTAAACAACTCAAACTCATGTCTGCCTCCCGGCCTTTGCATGTGCTCCTCTCTGGAACACCTCAATCTCTAGCTCTTTATATTTCTACTTTACATCCCTGAGGGTCAGCTTTTCCTATCAGCCTCTCCTGCCCAATGTATCCAGAATGGTAATCTAGCACCCTCGTTATTCTATTATACACGCTCAGTTTATTATTCTCAAAGAATCCATCTCTATTCCAAATTGTTTTGTCTTTATGTTAATGTTCATCAATTAAATATCAGAAATCCAAACTTCTTGCCTTGTCTTACAAGGTCTACTCTCCCTAACCACATCTCAGACCGCTCTTCCCTTTGCTCCCTACATGGTAGTGATATTAGCTTTCTTCCACTTCTCAAACATAGTAGTTTCATTTCCATACTAGAGTCTTCACACGTACCATTTCCTCTCCTGGAAATTACAGCTCTTTCCACGGCTGTTCCTTCCTTCATTCACTTCCTTATTCACTTCTCAGCATAAAAACCTTCTCTTAGGAAGTCTTTCTTTTCCTGACCTCCCAAAAGAGAAGCCTAATTTTATATTTTACCATCCTTTTAATTTTCTCAATAAGACCTATCATTATCTTAAATTATCTTCTTATTCATACCTGATCTGTATCATTCACCTTGATATCCCACAGGTCTAAAACAATGCTGGATTACAGTAAATGTCTAAAAATATTGGTTGAATGAATAGCACAAACTAGTGAATATTCTTAGGCTGTTTACTACTTTGGAATATTTAATGGAAATGTTTATCTCTGTACTCATCAAGTATATTGGTCAGTGCATTAGTTATCTTTTGCTGCATGACAAATTATTTTAAAAACTTAATGGCCAAAAATAACATTATCTCACAGTTTCTGTAGGTCAAGAACCTGAATGTGGTTTTGGCTCAAGATCTTTTATAAGGTTCCCCTCAAGTTGTTGGCTGAGACTGAAGTCTCATCCAAAGGATCAGCTGGGGTGGGAGACCCCTTTCAAGGTCACTCATGTAATGTTGGCAGGTCTGGGTCCCTCATCACATGAGCTTCTACACAGGCTGTCTCATACCATAGCAATGGGTCTCCCCAGGATGAGTGATCTAAGAGAGCACATGAGACAGTTCCCAACGATGGAAGACACAGGTTTTTTTTATAACCTAATTTCAGAAGTGACATCCCTTGACTTCTGCCACAATCCCTTATTAGAGGGCAGCCCAGACTCAAGGGGGAAAGGAGATTATCAAGGGTATGCATTCCATAGGCAGGAGCCACTGGGGGCTGTCTTAGAGGGTGCCTACCACGGTGAAGGATGCTTCGTTGGCAGGAATCTAACTCAAATGACTTTTAAAAACCCAGGAAATTTATTAGAAGAATATTGAAGTATCTCCTAGAATTGAAAAAAGGTGCAGAAACAAAGGGGCTCAGAGACTGCAAATAGCACATCAGTCATTCTGTCTCTAACATTTTTCTTCATTATTTCATTATTTCTAGATGTTCCTTCTCAGACACCTGTGCTGATTTTCCTTCTTTTTCCTGATTTTCAAATGTTGAAGTGCCTCAGGGCTCAGTCTTCAAACCACTTCTCTTCATCATCTAACCCCACTTCCTAGGAGATCTCATATAACCTCATGTTTTAAATAGCATTTATACACTAAATAATGTCTTTATTAATTAAGAATGCTGACTGCTGTAATAAATTCAAAATATATAAAGATTAAGCACGATAGATGATTATTTCTAACTGACCTAAGTCCAAACGGGGTGTCCCTGATCAGTTGACAGCTCTCCTTGAAGGGGAGATGTAGCCTCTTCGTATTGCTTGGTTCTGCCAACTTCAACTCACAGCTTCAAGGTTGTCATATTTGTTTGGAAGAAGCCAGAGAAAGGTAAAAGGGTATGATGGATCAGGCACAAGAGATTTTTATGGCCCAGAGAATGGCATCCATCATTTTTGCTCATATAAAGCTGGCTAAAATTCAGTCATGTGATCAGATTAATTACAAGAATGGCTAGACCCTTTGTCTAGATGTGAACTCAGGAAGAGGAGCAAATGGGCTTGGGGATAAGCCTCCAAGCACACTCATAAATGTTTACCTTTTTACTTCTTGCTTCAGGCTTTCTCCTTTTAACTTACCCTGACTCTCCTATCTGTTTACCTAGTTGGCACCTGCCCAGGTAACAGCCTGACAGCAATGTGACAAGAAAAGTAAAAGCAAAATCTCTTCTGGAATTTCAGTTTAAAATATCCCAGGGAAGACTCTTACTGGTCCTGCTTGGGTCATCTGACCACCTCTTGGACCCATCACTGTGGCCAGGAAAATGGGATGTTCTGATTGGTCCTGTTCACTCTGACCAAGAAGACTGAAATTCACTAAATGAATTGGAGGTAGCTACTGGAAGAATTTCTGTGAGCTGAGCAGACATCACAATTTGTACCTTCTTCACAAAGTGCTAATGCCAACATAAAGCACAGAATGTGAGGTAAATATTTTTAAGGTATAGACCTCAACTCAGCAAGTTCATTGGGCTTGCGTGACACCACACAAGAGACATCATGCTACTAATTTTTTTTACATTCATTCATTCACTCATTCATTCAGAATTTATTAAGGACCTGATATATACAAGGCCCTGTGTGAGATGCATTATGTACTGGAACATGCTAGGAACATGGTAGGCACTCAGAAATTACAACTGAATCACCGTCACAGTTTTGTAAATCAGAGATGCTTTTCTTCTGGGCAGGAAACTCTCCTGCCTGGCTTCACCTTAGCATTATGACTCAGTCTAATTAGTGTCACTACCTGAATCCTTGAGGGGTTTCTGCAGGTGATTTTTAGATATCACTATTGGGAAGAGAAACAATACTTAGATTTCTGGCAGTGTGGGAGTTAGAATAAAATCATGTAGGGTTTCTGGCTCTTTTTCTTGAAATCAGGATAATCTGATTTCAAGCCTATTTCCTCCAAAAGGGTAATGAATAAGTACCTATTTATAATTGTTTGAACAGTATCTCCTGTATCTCAGCCTTATCAGCACTCACCCCTCAAAGCAGGAGAGCTAGGAGATGGATAGGTTAGGGGTCTAATCTAGAGTTTTCTTACAAATTGGTCCTCTTGCCTCCAAAGATATTTCAGCTCCAGACATTGAGCTGATCAATAAAAGCACTCACATTCTCCTTTGTGATGATGCCTTAAGGGGATAATTCTCAAAGTGAGGTTCCCCAGACCAACAGTATTAGCAAAACCTGTAAACTCATTAGAAATGAAAATTCTCGGGCCCCAAGAATTAGGCCTCCAGACTTGCTGAATCAGAAACTGTGGGGCTAAGGCCCAGCCACCTGTGTTTAAATAAGACCCCCAGGAGACTCTGATACCAGCTAAAGTTTTAGGACCACTGATCGTATGTGTTCTGCTCTGCAAAAGTGACTTTTCTGGTGATGAATAAAAATAAAAGCTTGACCTTTTCTTGGCTCTACATATCAGATGGTATTTTATCCAAGAATTAGAATGCTCTTAGTCTAGTCAATATCCTACTTTTAATAATGACTCTCTTCCTAAATGATGAATGAAGGAAAAATCTGAGCATTTGGCTACGGTTTATACTTTGCCTGGCTTATTCAGCATGATAAGAATATAGGTATGGTCTTCAAACAAACCTATTCCAGTCCCAGTTGTTTTGAGTGGGACACAAGTAGAGAGGAATAGTTTTGTTTTTTCCTCTATTTACTCTAAAAAGCATGCAGCTATAGTTCCAGGAAACAGATACCAAAAATGGCTTGATAACTTTTGCAAGACAGAGGATGCAATCAGATTGAGATGTGGAATTTGACTGTAGATGATACTGTAGTTGCTAGTTCTCCATATTGATTAAAAGAACAACAACCATCACCTCTACCCTTCTGAATAAAGGAGAAAGAGACCATTCTAATCCCAGGTCTTCAGGCGAAGACTTAAATTTCAAAATTACATTTGACTAAGGATAGATGTAGAGGGGGAGGGAGGGAAAGAAACAATGCATAGTATCTCAGATAATGGAAGATGCTAAAATCATGGAAGATGATGGGAATGGCACTATTCCCAGAAATTTTACTCTAGAACTGACCAAGAATTTAATGAATTGCCTTTGCTTAGTATTTCAATGCCTTTCTGTTTCTTTTCTGCCAGCAGAGCCTCTGAGTGATAAGACTCCCGCAGTTGTTCTATTTATAGCTATTTTATGACTAAGAGTAGAAAGCTGGTGTGTTCTGGTGTACACTAGGATTTCAAAGTCAGGAACCAAATGTGAGCAATTTCTTATTATTTTGGGCTATTTTAGGAAATTTGTCAAAGAGCATTTTGCACATGTGCATACACACACACACACACACACACACACACTCACACACACAGCCCTGAAGAATTTAACTTAAGTATAGCTCAAAGACAGAGCTGCAGGGAATCTTGGTGATCATCTGGTCTAACTGAGCTAAGAGCTTACACAACTTGCACAGAGTCACTTAGAGGATTTCTCTAATTTCCACACCACTTACATATTTTGAATTGACAATATCTTGACACATTTAGTCTGTAAAAATAAATAATTTTTCAAATAACCTCTTTTAAACCTTAGCTGAGTTTGACATGTTATTGGAGTCGCTTACCCAAGCATTTATTCTCTACCAGGACACAATAATCAAGAGCTATTTCTGCAGAGCAGAGCTGTGTTGTTTTTGTTTTTGTTTTTATCTCGTAAAGGCAAAGTTTGATGGACCAAATGGTGGTTATAAGACATAAAAAGCACAGCCCTGAAATGACTCTGAGGAAGCAAGAAAATGTTGGTCTCCTGTAACTGTATTAAAGAGCTTTAAACAAGTGTCAGGTGCAAAGCTTTAAATCCTCTATTTAAGTCATGGTTAATAAACAATAGCATTTCAGTGACTGTCCTCAAAGAATTTCATCTCTAGCCGCCAACTTGCAGTGGAAGAGACTGATCCAGTGGGTTGCTGAGTTACAATGTAAGTTGAAGTCACAGCTTCATTGAATCTCTCAAGTGAAAATAATAAAAAATAATTGAATTATTTTAAATTTTTTGGTACTAAGTCTTTATGATGTACATTTCACACTGCCGTCATATCTCAATTTAGACAGGTGAAGTTCAAGTGCTCAGTGGTCACATGTGGCTAATTAGTGGCTGCTGTATTGACAGCAGAGAGTCAAGAATCAACTTGGTTTGAGGAGAGTCAAAAAGCCTCCTTGGGTAAGTGACAGAGCAGGTCATTTAGTCCCAGTACACCTACTCCTCCTTTTCCACCAGCTCCACCTCAACCCACTCTTAAAAATTCACTGGATGCTCTCCATGACACATTGACTGGTAGAGAAGAACAAAATTCTGCATTTGGTTTCCAGATGACTCGATGCACTACAGGCTGGTGACAGCTGGAAAGGACTGTAGCAGCTGCAGGTGGAGACTTACAGGAAAATGGGAAAAGAAAGCTCATTGGGAAGAATCCCAAGTGACACATCTGATTTCCCACCTTACCTGAAAGTAGACATATTGTTTTAGGGCTGATAAGCGGCAAAATTCAATATCCTGGTGTGCATTGCCTGTTAAATAAGTGAGAGATCACCTCAGGCTACAGTTAGCCAATCTATAGAAGAAATAAAAAGAAATGCTGCAGTACTCATGTAGACTATAATCTACCTGAAGTCTGCAAGTTATATCTTTTAAAGTCTAATAATTTGAGTTTTGTTGAGCTGGAAGTCACCTATTTTTATATCCCAGTCCAAAGCAGTTTAGCTGATAACATCCTTAGCAGGAGATGGCCACACTAAGGTGGTAGGTCACAGACAATGTGGCATTTAGGTTGCTGTCTTCTCACTTGCGACCATAGTTTGGACTCAGGTACCCTTCTTCTGAGTACTTGAAAATAGATACAACACAGAGGTTGGTAGGTGAAATAAGTCTTGAGATTTAAACTCAAATAAGATATTCCACTGTGGTTGCATAGACACTTAGCAACAGCCCATGGATTGAAGTCTACTAAGTTTTCAAGAGACGTGTACAGCCAAAGAAACACCAAACCAGGCCAGAAATAGCTTGTGAGTATAAAAATCCTTAAATAAATTTCTAGGCCCCTAAACCCATACCACCTGGAAGGGGATTGCTAAAGCTGGGTAACCCCAAGGAAGGAAATGCTCTCCAATGCCTATGTCAGATGTGACTGTGAAAGACAATGAATAAGGAAGAACTTCCTGGCATAACCAGGGACAATGGACAAGGGAAACTGTTGCTGGGATTAGGGCCATGGGCTGCCAGCTAGGTCAGCAGGAAACCTCCCCTTTGCCACAATCCTGTCATGGGTGTGATGCTTTCAACCTGCAGAACTGGATCCTTGCTGGGGAATTATAGCAGCTGCAAATTTCTTCCTTCTTCTCTTCCAACACCAAAACAGAGTTTTTTTAAATTGCAGTTTCACTAACATTTTACATTTGGTCTAATGGGGGCAATAACTCGTCTTTTGTTCTTATAGCAGCTACCTCTGGACCTTATTGAGAGGAATGTACAGCCAGAGATTCTTGGCTTTGAGCTCTATGCAGTAGATGGATGAAACTTGCTCCATGCATAGGAGTGAGTATATATATGTTTGGGTAGCTAGAAGGATGGAATCTGCTACTTGCTTCCCAATAATCATTCTCCCCATCTTCCTTAGAAACAGAACCATGGGCAATGGCCAAGCTGAAAAACTACACCTCTGAGACTCCTTTGCAGGTAGAGGGGGCTATATGTCTATATCTGACTAGTGAGATGTAAGCAGAAGTGATATAAATATAAAGGAAGAGGGAAAGCTCTTCTTCCGCTTGTTTTCCTTTCTGCTGTTTGGAAAGCAGGTGTAGAAGCAATCGTCTTGGACTGTGATGTAGTCTTGCAGACAGATGCCACTTGTGATATAAAAGAAAGAGGAATCTGGCACCAGATGAATTTGTGGACCCTATTCCCACTGCTACCTCTAGATAGTTTCTAATGTGAGAGAATAAACTCTTGTGTGTTTCAGCCATTGAGCTGGGCCTCTGTTACCAGTGGCAGAAAGCCATTCTGATATAGTTGTTCATATCACACATTGACATAAATGGAATGCTTTTCTCAATTCTATTGGTTACAAATAAAAGAAACCTAAATTAGCATTCTTAATGGAAATAAAAAGACTGTGTTTGAAAGCTACAGGATATCTGGTAAGATGCAGTGTGCTAAATATCAGAAGACTAGAAATCCAGGAACTCTGGCTTTCTCAAATTATCTCCACTCTTATCTCTGGTTGTCTCTTTGTCTCTGTTTCCATGTCTGTGTCCTCTCCCTCTCTCTCTCATTCCATCACCTCTTTATCTCAACCTCTTTACCCATGTGCTTTGCTCTGCATACCATTTGGAATATAGCCACCAGAGCCTTGGAGTAGCATCATCACTGTCTTTAATACCACCAACCAATTTCCTAGATACTAGGGCTTCAATTTTACTTTCCCAATAAATTAACAATGAGTCAGTTGTCTACCCTTAATTTGATCTGCTAAGGTAGAAGGATGTGAACTGAGCTGTTAAACATAGCACCTGGGGCACATTTCTTCTGGTGGGTTATTTGGAATACTGGTATGAAGAGAGAAAAATTCTCAGAAAAGTACTGGATATAAGGCAAATACTCTGTGTGTTTGTTATGTGTGGTCAGAAGGGAGCCTGAACTAAAGAATGTGAATGCATCAGTATAAATCCCTCATTGCTACATTCAAAACTTGCCAATAGAGATGTACTTATAATTTTCCTATATATTTTGGCAGTTTTAAACTGATTTCACATATTTATCTCATTTGGTGTACCTCCTACCACAACAACAATGGTAAGGGGTAGGAATCATTATTCCCGTTTTACAGAAGAAGAAACTAAGGATCCAGAAAGTTAATCAATTAAAAAGCAGGTATAGCTAATAAAGTTGCAGATTAAAGATCCCAGTTCAGGTTGGTCTTGAAACTTCAAATCTAGGTTTGTTCTACAACACCTCATTCTTGCCTACATAAAAACTGTATCAGTAGTTCTCAAATACTGATCTGAGAAGCTTCTTCATCTCATAGCAGTTTTCGCTGGTTCTGGCAATCATAATATTTAATGATAGTTTGATGGTGTTTTTGTTTTATATTTTTCATTACTTGTCAAATGAACATTCTGTAACTCTAAGTCTAGAAACCACTGAATTACATAAACCTGGCTTACATGGAGTTTAGCATTAAAGCCATACAAGCACACTTGGAAATTGCCAGATGAAAACATCAGGACTCATGACAAAAATATGAAAAATAATATATTCAGACCATTTCTGTTCACCTGGATGACACAAAGTGGTTGGACAGATCACCTAAGCATAAAATAAATAAATAAACACTGGAATTAAATGGGACTCTAGAACAAATGGGTCTAACAGATATTTACCTAAAAACTACTGATTATACATTCTTGTCATCAACAATCTAATGACATGTGTCAAGGAACAAGGAAAGGAGGGGCAAACCAAACCCAAAGCTAGCAGAAGAAAAGAAATAACTACTAACAGAGTAGAACTAAATGAAATGGAAAACAAACAAATAAAAAAACAATAAAAAGAATCAATGAAACAAAAAGTTGGTTCTCTGAAAAGATAAACAAAATTGATAGACCTCTTGCTAGATTTAACCACAAATAGAAGAGAAAGGACCCTAATAAGCTCAATCAAAAATGAAAGAGATATTACAACTGATACCACAGAAATACAAAATATAATCCGTGAATACTATGAAAATCTCTATGCACATAAACTCAAAAATGTAGAGGAAATGAACAAATTCCTGGAGTCAAACAAACTGAAAGACTCAATCAGGAAGAAATAGAATCAGACCAATAATGAGCAACAAGATTGAAGCAGCAATAAAAAATCTTCCAACAAAAAAAAAGCATCCCAGACAAGATGGATTGACAGGCAAATTTTATCAGACCAACAAAGAAAAGTTGGTATCCATATTTCAGAAATTATTCCATAACACCAAGAAGAAGGGAATCCTCCCCAACTCATTGAAACTAAAGCCAGGAAAGGATAATACAAAAAAGAACACTACAGACAAGTATCCCTTATGAATATAGATGCAAAAATCCTCAACAAAATACTAACAAACCAAATTAAACAGCACATCAAAAAAATAATCCACCATGATTAAGTGGGCTTCATCCCACAGATGCATCCCAAGGATAGTTCAACATATGTAAATCAATAAATGTGATTCGCCACATAAACAGAAGTAAAACAAAGATCATATGATCATCTTAATATGGATGCAGAAAAAGCATTTGACACAATTCAGCACACACTTTCATGATAAAAACAAACTAGGCATAGAAGGAACATCCCTTAAAATTATAATACCCATAGCCAACAGCATATTGAATGGGGAAAAGCTGAAAGCATTCTCACTAAGAACTGGAACAAGACAAGTATACCAATTATCACTACTTCTATTTAACATAGTGCTGGAAGTCCTAGCCAGAGCAATCAGGCAAGAGAAAGAAATTAAGGGTATTAAAGTAGGGAAAGAGGAAGTCAAACTATCATTTTTTGCTGATGATATGATCTTATATCTAGAAAACCCCAAAGATTCCACCAAGAGACTCTTGGAATTGATAAATAAATTTAGCAAAGTCTCAGAGTATAAAATCAATGTACATATATCAGTAGCCTTCCTAATCACCAACAATAGTCAGGGGGAGAGTCAGATCAAAGACTCAATACCATTCATAATAGCCACAAAGAAAATAAAATACCTAGAAATATACTTAACCAGGGAGGTAAAAGATCTCTACAAAGAGAACTATGAAACACTGAGAAAAGAAATCTCAGATGATAAGAACAAATGGAAAAACATATCTCACTCATGGATTGGTACAATCAACATTGTTAAAATGTCCATGTTACCCAAAGTGATTTACAGATTCAATGCAATCCCCATCAAAATACCAATGTCATATTTCCCAGATCTAGAAAAAAAAAATTCTGTGCTTCATTTGGAAAGAGTAAAGAGCCCAAATAGCCAAAACAAATCTCAAGCAAAAGGAACAAATCTCAAGCAAAAGGAACAAATCTGGAGGCACCACATGATCAGATTTCAAACTATACTACAAGGCCATAGTAACCAAAACAGCATGGTATTGACACAAAAACAGAGACATAGATCAAGGAAACAGAACAGAAAATTCAGAAATAAAACCATTCCCATATAGCCAACTGATCTTTGACAAAGCAGACAACAATATACTCTGGGGAAAAGAATCTCTATTCAGTAAATGGTGCTGGGACAACTGGATAGCCACATGCAGAAGAATGAAATAGTATCCATATCTCTCACCACTCACAAAAATTAACTCAATATGGGCAAAAGACTTACATGTAAGGCATGAAACCATAAGAACACTAGAAGAAAATGCTGGAAAAACTCTGCTAGATATTGGTGTAGGCAAAGAATTCACGAAGAAGACCCCAGTGGCAATCACAGTAACACCAAAAATAAATAAATAGGACTTAATTAAATTAAAAAGCTTCTGCACAGCCAAGGAAACAATCAACAGAGCAAACAGACAACCTATAGAATGGGAGAAAATATTCACAAGCTCTACATCCAAGAAGGGGCTAATAACCAGAATCTATAAACAACTCACTCAAATCAGTAAGATAAACCGAACAACCCTATCAAAAAGTGGGCAAAAGACATGAACAGAGATTTTCAAAAGAAGATAGACAAATTGCCAACAAACATGAAAAAAATGCTCAACATCTCTAATCATCAGGGAAATGCAAATGAAAACCACAATGAGACATCACCTTACCCCTGTTAGAATGGCTTTTATTAAAAAGTCACAAAATAATAGATGCTGGCATGGATGCAGAGAGAAAGGAACACTTCTATACTGTTGGTGGGCCTGCAAATTAGTACAACCTCTATGGAAAATAGTATGGAGATACCTGAAAGAACTAACAGTAGATCTACCATTTGATCCAGCAACCCTATTGCTCAATATTTTCCAAAAGGAAAAGAAGTCATTCTATCAAAAAGACACTGGTACTTGAATGTTTATTACAGCATTATTCACGATTAAAAAGATGTGGAATCAACCCAAGTGCCCATCAATTCATGAATGGATTAACAAAATGTGGCGTATGTGTATACTCTGGAATACTACTTAGCCATGAAGAAGAATGACTTATTGCCTTATGCAACAATTTGGATGAAATTAGAGACCATTATCCTAAGTGAAGTATCTAAAAAATGGAAAAACAAACACCACATATGCTCACTATTAAATTGGAACTAACCGTTGAACACACATGTGCACAGAGGGAAGTAAAACTCAACGGAAATCAAGCAGGGGGGAGGGGGCAGGAGGGGATGTGCAATAACCCATTTATGAGGTAGAATGAACACTATCTGGGTGACAGGCACACTTGTAACCATGACTCAAGTATTATAAAGGTGATCCATGTAATAAAAAATATTTGTACCGCTGTAATACTAATTTAAAAAAAAAGAGAAAATAAAAATGCATTGATGCTTTACTTACATTATTTAAACTAATCCTTAAAATAGCTATATGATATCATTCCTATTTTAAAAATGAGGAACCTAAGTCTCAAAGATTTTATATAATTTGTCCAAGGCTGTATGTGTTAGAAACTTCTCATTAACAGGCAATAGAAAAAATGACTGGCACAGGCTAGAACACTAGAAGGGAATTTGCTGGTTTGCATAGCTGAAAAGATCAAGTAGATCAAGCTTCAGCTGAGCTATTAAAGTGGTTCATCAATATCACCACAAACTCAATTTCTTTCCATATATCTGCTCTGTATTTCAAGGTGGCATCCTTCTTTTAAGGTTAGCTCACCTCACGTTTGCAATATGCTAGCCAACAGTTCCTAACATAATGATATTTTTCTTCTAACATCAGTGATTGTGTCTTGCCTGGTAGTTCTCTCAAAAGAGCAAGAACACTATTTCAGCAACCCTTCCAGAATATCTCCTGAACCTCATTGGTCCAAATAGGATCATGTGGTCACCTTTGAACGAATCAGAGAACAGGAAATTGGGCACTGATGATTAGTTTAAACCAATCAAAACCCTTGGTATAGCTGAGAATAGGATTAATTCCATTCAAACTGCATGGCTAAGTAAGGGGAATGGCAATTTTAAAAAGGAAAATCAGGCCACTAATCCCATGAAGAAGAGGCAGATGAGCCAGGATTTAGATCCAGATCTCTCCGGCTCCTAAGCCCATGATTTTGCAAATAAACAATACAGTTTCTGATCTCTAGAAGCTTCAAGTTTTGAGGGAGACCAGGAAATCTACCATAGTAATACAATAGTCGCTCTGTGCAAGGTCTGAGGCAAGTGTGGAGCACAACAAGCTTATAAATGGCAAAGCAAAGTCTTTAAGAGTCCAGCCAACCCCTGGTTCTGATATTATTGGCTGTGCAATCTTGGGTAAGCTACTTAACCTTTTTATGCCTCAGTGTCTTATCTGAAAAATGGAGCTAATAATAGTAGCCACCTCATAAGGATTAAATGAGGACAATATTTGTAAAGTGCATAAAAACTCATGACATATAATAAATAATTGTTAAATTAAAGAAATAAGAAGCAAATTCTCCTATTTAGGTGCAACAATGATGATAGTAATAATGACAAAATCATCCACCCCTACTCTGTACCAGGCACTCTGTGAAGCTCTGGGGATGCAAGTGTGCATAAATCACAGTGTCTGTCCTCAAATAACTTGTAGTTTATTGGCATAGGGAGGCAAAAACTAAAATATGGTGCTACAAAATGTGTAATGTGATGACATTTGAGGCCCCTTCCAAGTGACTAGGGGCCATGGAAAGAAACAGTGAGTAGTGAAATTCAGCATTTCCACGTCCAGCTGTTCCTCTCATTGGCTATTTTGAAAGGATAAATAAGGAAGAATCTTTTAGGGGGCTCAGGGAATTGAAAGATGAACATAATTATCAGTTATATGTGTTATTTTCTTATTTTCAACTGTTTAGTTTGATTCCATCTTTTGATCATATGTTATGTGCACATCTGAAGTATCTCAACTACCATATAAAGGTGAAATGATGGCTTGTCTTCCTCCTTCTGGTGTGTGCAAAAAATCTACACTATAAAATGAAATAGTTTCCCTAGAAGTCTCAACAGAAAGACCTACCATTTAAATAACTTGGAGGCTGAGGTAACCTTCACTTTCTGAAA
This sequence comes from Lemur catta, assembly GCF_020740605.2. Classification (NCBI taxonomy): domain Eukaryota; kingdom Metazoa; phylum Chordata; class Mammalia; order Primates; family Lemuridae; genus Lemur; species Lemur catta. Next base: position 25,803,437 of record NC_059133.1, read on the forward strand.
TAATCCTAGCAGAGTTAAGGAAGAAGACTCATCTTTTTCAAGGAAGCATTTCCTGTATTCCTTCTTCTTGTCACCAAAACTGGGTCTTGATTGCTAGGAATACAAGAACATCATGCTATTTGCTTCATCAGTCGAAAATACTGTAAAATCTAGAACTTAAATGGTTTAATCATTTAATCAGCTATCAACAAATTTAGTAAAAAACTTAGTGAGGCTTCTAAATGTTCACTAACACCTGAACAATCGTTTGACACATCTTTAAATACTCTTAACTCCCACCTCTGTTGACAGATACTTTATATACAATAAACATACTTCAGTTGTATGATGTTTGGCCCACTGCATCTCCCAGATGGAATCTGGGTGTAGACCAGGGTGACTTCAGTTAGCAGGATTTCAGAAGGAGCCTGAGTTCGTTCAGTGGTGAGATTAGAACTCAATAGAGATTAGCTTTCTATTCTGTACTTGGGCCCTCAATTCATATTGATAGAGATCTGTGTAAATATTCTTTTCCCCACAATGTTCATGGAATCTTGAAGTAATTCAGTAGAAAATATATTTCTTTGTTGCCCTTTAATCTCAAAAACAAGATATTTGCATACCATCTTAAATATGGTACTCTTTCCCTTTTATTGCAATAATCCATTAATAATATCAATTAAGCAGCCTGTTGTCACAAAAATGAAGTATGAAAACATCCACACAGATGGTCTGCTTTGAATTTTCTTAATTTCAAACATTAGATTTGAAACATACTGAACAAAAACCCAACTTCATTGTAATAGCAGAATTTCTCTTTTGTTTTTTACATAGCTACTTATTTAGAATGGGTGTTTTTTCCAAGAAATTCCTTTGCTGAGTACAGGGTTCAATCACACACATACTTTCCCACATATGATCCTGAATAGGCCCCTGAATGATAAGGTGATAAGATGAACAATGCAACACCAGCAGGTTGCTTTTCTTTTTCTTTTTTTTCCCCCCTCTTTTTTAAAAGGGAACAATAGATTTGTTGTGTAGGCCTTCAAGTGACAAAATAGCTTACTGAAAACGCAGGTTTGAAGCTAGTTGAGGTTTCACTGCAGTTTAGACCTCCTTTCCAACCTTAGATTAATTCATTGATAACTGAAAACTATCTGGACACGTTATATGTTGTAGATATTAATCTGAGGCTTTCATGACTACCTACACCTTCAGACCTTCATGCTAGCTAAGCTGCCTTAAATCCTTTCTGGAAGAAGGCAGGGTATAAATAAACCCATTGGTCAAATTAAATTAAATTAATGCATTTGTTCCAAATTTGTTGAGATGGCTTTCAATCTAGAGTATTTGTTCCTCTTACCTAATCAGCCTTATTAAAGATGCAACTGCCCAACACAGCTTTCTTTATAAGAGTGATAAACTGTGATATAACCCAATTGAATGATTTCTTAGGGCAGTTTTAAAGAGCTTCCAGACAACTTTACAACAAAATGAGCCAAAAGCCTTAATTTCATTTTGTTGTTGCTTTTTTTCCTATTTAAAAAGATGGACTTTGCTTTTTCTGGAGAGATGTTTATCAAAACATGGTCTGCTTACAGTTATTTTCCTGTGAATATAAACATCTCCCAGCCACAAAATTTCACACAGATATCAAACAAAGGACGGCTCTGCTCTTAAAGCTAATGTTTGTCATCACATAAACTACCAAAGCCATAGGCCAATATCAATGGCAATGGGTTCCTCTGTGACTTAATACTACTGAGGGGAGAATTTGGGCACTTCTAGTACATGAGTGAACTGAGGATAAACAATTGTCCTGACCACTTAACAGAGTATGATGTTTTTCCAGGTAGTTTGTTTAACATGAGTCTCCAAGGCTCAAAACCACTGGGCTCAGATCTCATGCACTTATGAGAACTGATGTATTTTATGAAAATACATAGCCAAACTCTTTTTTCCTACCCAGCTTCTTTTTAAATACTCCTTACGCTGTTTCTTTTAGTTTGTTCCCTTGCTTTAAGATTTATATGAACCATTGTCGTAGAATATAATTTTAAATTTCAAAGAAGATTTGGAGTTGAAAACAGTTTTATGATTTTCCCCATATTTTGGTCTGGGTGGTGTTTGTATTCAATCGGGCTTTTATGGAAACACTATCATTAAAACTTCTCATGGTCTCTGGAGACAGGATTTGGAAACACAACCCAGGCCTTTCTGATTAGGGTTATGAGAACTCCCACTCGTTTGCAATGGTTTTGTTTTGTTTTTGGTTTATAATCACTCCCAGCTAATGATCCTGTTTTAGAGCTATTTAGAGAAATTCTAAATTAAAATTGTAAAGGAATTAGATGAGCCTCAAAAATCATTCACACAGCAAATAAATTAGCATTCCCACCCCTGGCAGTGCACATCCCTCAAACCTTTCTCCTCATTTTTCTAGTCTTTTCTTTGACATCGCTTACTGCCTCCTCTCTCCCTCCCCCTTTGCCCTCAGGGGCCTGGCCATTCAGCTGGGTTCTATAATCTTCATCTGCTTCCTTTCATTCTTTCTTCCATGATCCTGCAGGCCCTCAGTTCTGTTCTCTTGTCCTCTCACTAATTTCTCTTGATTTTTCCATTGCCCAATCCCCCTCTGGGCCACTCCTTCATCCTTCTCTTCATTTCCTTTGACCTGAATCTTGGAAGCTTTTTTTTTTTTCCTGCCTTACTATTCATTCTGCTATTAGTCAGAAGTCACCTCTTAACCCTGGAGGTTTTGTTATTGTTGTTGTTTTGTTTTTGTCTTCCTGAAACCAGTTCAAATCTGGACAGATCTTCCTCTGGAACTCTCAGAGCAAGAATTTCTTGGACTGTGCAACCATCAGAGCATAGGATCCTATTTTTCAAGAAGGAATTATTTTGGTTTAAGGAGGATAACAGAACATGCTCCTGCCCACTATAAGCTGTGAAAAATAGATAAATAGATATAGCAGGCAGGTGGAAGATCAAAATATTAGCTATTGACAAATATCAATATTTATGGATAAAGCCAAACTAGAGACCCTGGCGTGGCCTGCGGTTAGAATCAAGCTTGCACCTTAAACTCTTTCTACTAGTCATGGGCAGAGCAGCTGAAAAACTGAATGTGGAGAACCTTCCCCAGGTGTTTCACAGCATGAAGCAGAGATGAATGTGGTTCTGCTGAGAACTCTTGTTTCTCAGCCTCTGTGGCATTCCTCGAATACTGTGCTCTCCAGAGAACATCCTGGCTAATGCAAGTATATGTTAATGCTAATGCTCAGTCCCTTATTTTATCCATTACATCAAATCATGTATAAGAATTAATTTAAGTCAACCCATTCTTGTATCTAATCCATCAATACATTGTTTATGAAATTCTAACTGAACACCTGGCAACTTTCTGAGCACCAGGATGTGAAAATGAATTGGACATTGACACGGACTTTTGGCCAACATGGTACAGGTGTATGAAAATTTATTATATACATAATTAGAGGCAAAAATATTATTAGCTAAGAGTCTGATATGAAAAGTAAAGTCTTCATGAGGTAGAGCCATCTTTGATTGGTAAGTGCTTTGATAAATCCAGTTAAATAGAGTAGATGGATTTTGTAAAGCCTGAAGCTTGTAGAATTTGGAGGCCCCTTTTTGGAGGCCCCTATTTGAGAGAATACAAAATTATGAATTCAAAGTCAGTCTCAAAAGCAAATATCTAGAATGAGAATAGAAATGACAGCAAAATTGCTAGAGCCTTGGAGACATATGTCCCCAGCTTGTAAGATCTCTTGAGCCATTTTCCATATGCTCCTATGAGCATATTATATCATATTATATAGCTTTACCTTAAGATAACTTTTATGCTTAGGAGATCACTAAGCATTTTTAAATATCTGTGCCCACTTATATTCGAATGGCATAAAATAAGGGACATTGTGAATAGTAAATGAAAGTATTGATGATGTATCTATATTAAAATAGAAAATCATATTGCAGGCTATCACTTTAGAGATATTATAATTTTTCATTTGTGTTAATGTATGTTACATACTATTTAGTAATACAATAAAGTAGGTGTTACAGTTACCTTTTTACAAGTTTGAAGATCATTATCTGAACCATATTTGCTTATAATGTGTTACAGTATATATATCAAACCCCTAGAAAATATTTTATAATACATTATCATATATTATAAGGATGGTTACATTTGTTTCTGGTACTCGGTTAATTAATGGTACATCATATCTCAAACTGAAAACGTCTAAAATCATATCTACTATTTTTTCCCCTGAAGATTCCTTATGCATTCAAGTCTAAAAAATAACAAAGGAACACGAACTGGCCATGGAACTTCAATCTGGTTACACATCAGAATCTTTTGGGCAGGTTTTAAAATTGCAAGTTTTTGAGTTCGTCCCTAGATGTAGTGGATTTGAGTCTGTGGAGGGGAGACCCCAAAATCTAGAATTCTAAACAGCACCTTTAGTGGTTCTGTATATATTCTGCAAATAGCATTTGGGAATCACTGACGCAGAGGATGGTGTCTGTGAAGCCGCAGTAACATTTCCTTAAATGTGTGCTGCAGGCTGTTACTATTTAATAGAAGGCATGTGAAATAAAGGTTCAGTGGTATAATGGGTTGAATTGTGTCCCTCCCCCACCTCCCAAATTCATACGTTAAGTTCAAAGCCCTAGTACCTCAGAATGTGACCTTATTTGGAGATAGGGCCTTCACAAAGGTAATCGAGTTAGAATGAGGCCATTAGGTAAACCCTAACGCAATATGACTGACGTCTTTATAAAAAGATGGAATTTGGAGGCCGACACCTATATAAGGAGAATGCCTTGTGAACATGAAATCAACCATCTACAAGCCCAGGAGGGAGGACACTACCAACACTTTGATTTTGGACTTCCAGCCTCCAGAGCTGTGAGACGATACGTTTCTGTTTTCTAAACCGCCCAGTCTGTGGTTCTTTGTTAATGCAGCCCTAGCAGACAAATACAGGTGTTTAAATAAATTAAAGAGTGTTTAACTTATTTCTTTGCTGCAGGGTCCCCAGAAACCCAGATATGCTAATGTGTCCCATAGTCCTCTGAGAGTTGATCACATGTGCATCACATCCCAAATTTGAGGGCAGAGTACTTCTTGTTTGGCACAGAGCATTTCATGAGACTGTGTTCCACGTTTGTGACTCAGGGAAACATCGGGTTTATTTCTCTTGAGGAAGTAGCCATGCTGTGGGTCCCACACCTGCAGAAAAGTCAGCCTCATAGAACTGAGCTACTTGCAGTACTTTCAGTGTCAGTAAGGGTGGAGGAGAACATTTTTGAATGCATTAGTTCAAATCCATCACACCTCGTGGGGGCAGAGGGAACAGCTCCAAGGAAATAACCTGCTGGAAGTTATCAGGAATCTTCTTTCTTGATCCATGAATCCTTTGAATCCTGTTATTTTACATTGGTGACTCAGAAAGCAGTCATTTGAAGAGGAAAAAGCCAAAAAGTATCGTGTTATCTTTCTTAGTGGGAGTAGTTCAGGAAATGTAGGAGAAAAATATGCAAAGGTGATTCTATCAAATTGAACACACGGCTGCATATTTGCTTTCCGAGTACTCTATTTATTCCCACTGTTGTTTGCTCAGATCTTGACAAAGCTGATACATCTTTCTTGAAATGGAACATTGGGGGAGAGAAATGGACCATAGTTATTGTCAGTGGTTAAAAAAGTGACTGTAAAAATTTAACTTGTGTATTTCAGTTATCAAACATGCACACACAGAATGAAGGAAACGGGAATTAGATAAACACAGGCATTTTAAACATTTGCAAAATTGTAGTACTTTGATTTCCTGTTTATCTGATGTGTTTTATATTATTTAAGGCTGAACTTCATATAAAAATGTTAGACTTAATATTTGATCTATAACTATGACACGTTTGTGACCACACCCAGTGAAAAGTTGGGATCATGCAGACAAAACATTTCTCAATCTTTGTTTTGTATTTTTAAGTCATTATTTATTAACACAAACTCCTCACAGCCTATTGCAGTCCCCATCTCTTTCGTACAGCCGTTACAAATGTCCCTGCAAACCTGGGCTTTCTTACCTGATAACTCATTCATCATTTCCTGCCAACCTCACCAGTTCCCCATAACCAGTGCCTGTTAAAGCCAGTAACCACTTCAAACAAGAATGCAGTTTCATTGACTCTACTTCCAGAGTTTCTGATTTATTAGGCCTGGGTGAGTTGAAAAATCTGTATTTTTAACAGGTGAGTCTAACGATCATGTCAACTTGAGAATCAAAACTACTCGTTGGGCATTTAATTTATGCTGTCTCATATGGTTAGTTGAGGTTAGTGAGCCTTTCTCATCTTGGTCCATCCTTTCCTTAACCGGATTAGATTTTTCTTTTTAATTTACAAACTATGTTTTTGAGCTCTGGAAAGTTATCTTAATGCTATTTTTCAATCTTTGTAAGTGCACCTTTGATTCATTGTTGTAGTTATCTGTCTTCTCTGGAAGTTCTATTTGACTAGAAGAATATTCATCTTGGTGTGGGGTGGTGGTTTTTCAATTTGGCTACTGGGTCCCCTTGGAGCATTTGTGATTTTCACTGCCTGCCCCTGGTTCTAGTTGCCTCAGTTAGCTCTGGGGACCCTTGACCTGCTGGAAAGGAGGAAAATACAGCTGTCTCAGTCCCTGCTGGCAAATTGTCTCACCCAGCTAGGTATCAAGAGAAAATCACTCCTCTACAAAGCTGCGACATGCTTGGCCAGCCTCAAGGGCAGAGAGGACCTGACCCACCTGTGCCTCTTCCTCCAAACTCCTCCAAAGCCAAGGAGACTAGCAGGTGCCCCCAAGATCATCCCTTCGAGCTCACCCAGTGCCCTTTAGGGGTTTACAGGTCCATAACTCAGGGCCTCACTCTCTCCAGGAAGCATGGTGCTCTGATTCATGCCCCTGGGTTCATCATTACGGCTGCACAGAAGTCAGCCTGTCATCAGCTTTCTCCAGCTGGACTCCCGCAGATGGGAGGCCTTGCATGCAACCACCAGGCCCCACCTATCACCCTGCCCCTAAATGTGCTCTGCTTAAGACAGGTAGCTGGAAGTTGATTAGAATTAGAATGGGGCAGGGGGCGTTGGGAAACTGCAGGGTAGGTGCTCAGGCCACCATGTTCACAAAAATACTCTTCTTGTTATTGAACTTACTGTATGTGTATATCTCAGCTCTCCAGCTAAGGGGCTTTAGATGTATCCTCTGTCAGTCCATGGGGGTCACTATAATAAAATACCTTATATAGAATACTTTAGAAACAACAGAAATTCATTGCTCCCAGTCCTGTAGGCTGGGAAGTCCAAAATCAAGGCGGTGGCAGATTCAGTGTCTGATGAGGGCTTGCCCTCTGCTTTAAAGATGGTCCTTGGAGCTGCATCCTCACATGGCAGAAGGGATGACTGAGCTCGCTCAAGTGTCTTTTATAAGGATACTAACCCATTCATGAAGGTGAGCCCTCAGGACCTAATCACCTCCCAAGGGCCTCACCTTCTAATACCATCACCTTGGTGATTAGATTCCAACATATAAATTTTGGGGAGATATAAACATTCAGTCCATAGCACCCCTTAACCTCACCATGCCTCATTTTCCTTATTTTGAAGACAGAGATAATAATAACCTCTGTATAAAACTGATGTTTAAATCATAGCTAGTGCTTACTGCACAGTCCCTCTGTGCCAGGCACCTAGCTAAGTGCTTTACATCTACGGTCCCCAGCCCCCGGGGCCATAGACCAGTACTGGTCCGTGGTCTGTTAGGAACTGGGCCACACAGCAGGAGGTGAGTGTCTGGCGATGAGCAAAGCTTCACCTGTAGTTACAGCTGCTCCCTATCACTCGCATCACTGCATAAGCTCAGCTTCCTGTCAGATCAGTGGGCGCCATTAGATTCTCATGGGAGCAAGCACCAACCCTACAGTAAACTGTGCATGTGAGGGATCTAGGTTGTGCGCTCCTTATGGGAATCTAATACCTGATGATCTGAGGTGGAGCTGAGGAGGTGATGCTAGCTCTGGGGATCGGCTGCAAATACACATTATCAGTAGCAGAGAGGTTAGACTGCACAATAAATGTAATGGACTTGAATCATCCTGAAACCATCCCCCTCCCTGCTGGTCCTTGGAAAAATTGTCTCACCACTGAACTAACCTGGGCATCTTGCTCTCTCTTGTGAGTATTTTTTAAGTGAGTTTTCTTCACTAATACTCATACGTTCATCTATTCAAACAAGTTAGCATTTTCATCTCAATTGACTCAGCTTTAAAAAAATCAATATTTTAGTATAGGCACCTTTTATTTTTATAAAAACCTTTCATTTGTAAGTAATTATGTTTTGGAGTACAACTTTTTATGAATTGGAATTGGGTTCTAATTCATTACTGATAGTTACCCAAGCAGTAGGTGCTGAGATTCTGTTTAGTAAAATGCACATTCCTTAATTGTCTGGTATGAGCTCTACCTTGTGGTAGAAACTTCTAGGAGAACCAGACGTGAATCCCTGCCTTAGGTCATTAGAAGACTATAGAGGCCAGGAGGCAAGAGCATGGATTTATTTGGACATCCCCTGCACTAGGCTTGTATACCACCTGTACCCCATCTGGACCAATAATGATCCTGACCATACACTCTTTTAATATATATTAACTATTATTACTGGTAAGGAAATAGAAGTCTTGTAAAAACTTGCTAAAATGCATGCTCCTGGAAGACAAGATCCCAGTTTGATATATTTTTGAAAATTCCACAATGCCCAGGACAGTATCTTATTACAGGTGTTGCAGCTGACCCCTTCCAGAGTGTGAAGTTATCACAGGTTGCTGCCCCACAGGGAAATACATTTCTCAACCTTCTTGCACGTAGGTGTGATTATGGCATTTATTAATTCCAACAGCATGTGAGCAGATGACAGTTAAAAGCAGATACACCTGCTTAAATATCTTTTCCCTTATCTTGGATAAATGTAGAGGACTCTGAAGCTCTAGAAGATGGTGGAGATACGAGGTAGAAGGATCCTGGCCCCCTGAATCCGGGGAGTCACTCACATTGCACTATTTTCATGAATGAAAATTAAATCTTTAAGGTTTTAGGCCATTGTGATTTGGGGATTTATTTATTACATCAGCTTGCATGGGCTTAACTAATATAGCTATTCAACAAATTTGTCGAAGAAATAAATGAGCTATATAACTAAATCACCCTGAGTACAATACTGTTTAGTACCTAAATATGGATGTGTAATAAACCCATCAATCTTATTTCATCAATCTGTCTGTGGTCTCACGTCGAAACAGTTACACTCAATCGGAATTTAAAGTGGGGCAGCGAGATGGAGTAGCTCCGAGGCAATAATAGTAGCTTTTTCTTTTTATATTTTTAAAAATACATCAAACTCTGTTGTACAAAAGAAGCAAGCAAAAGAACCAGAGAATGAAGTGGGGGCGGGGAGACTTGTATATTGTTGGAGTGTTTCATCTTAGCAGTCAGCTAACAAACGAAATAGAAAGCATTTGCTTGTATGTTTTCTGTTCAGTCTACTATGTATTTTTGTCTTTTTAAAACAATATGTGGGATTGCAAAATATAGCCAATAATTCCCTTACAGAACTAAAAGAGAATTAGAAAAGGCTGCTAGTATAATAGCTTTTGTGTTTAGAAGTGAAATGTCTTCCAGGGAGTTATTTTATGAAGTGTCTGGAATTGCTTATGAATACTGGATTATAGATTTTTTTTTCTTTCCTTTTTCTTCTCCCCCCCCTTTTCTTTTTTTAACTAAAAGAACTTAAACATGATATTTTAAAAAACATTTTATCTTGTGATAGAAATGTCAGCCACATTTCAATTCAGTCTTAGGCTTCCCCTAAAAGGAATGACTTTTACGCATAACAATAGCCTTGTTTTTATAAGTGGCTGGTAATATCTGCAAATGTGTAAGGCATTCATTTTCCAGGAGCTCTTTTCTCCCTGGTAACACACCAGGAAATATCACAGTGTTGTTATTTGAATTCTTTCTTGTGCTCTGACTCCCAGATGAATTGAAATTCAACTTCACAGTCAAATGAGTAGCCATTTAAAGCTCAGGTGTGTATTTCTTAAGACATTCTCAAAGGATATATAACTGCTTATGTCTTTCCTAAGACAGCAAACTGAATTTTAATTGGATCTCACCTGTCCCAGGAGATCATTATATGTCTACTCTAAGGCCATATATTATAAAGCTTCAGTATGAACTGGAACACGAAGCCGGTGTTCGGGTTTAATGTTTAAAGCCGAAGTTACAGCAGCTGACACCCCACTAATTTCGGCAACTCCCCAGGCAAAATTTTATTTAATTTGAGTCTCCCCAAAAATGAACATACACACACATGCATGTATATAACTTGCATGTCAATATAACATAAACTTTCAGATTATTAAAAACAGTTTGTTTTTTCAGGAAATAAGTCTCCAATGGTACTAGTTTCAAATTTTTCTTTTCTCAACCCCGCCTTGACCCTGTCGGATGGATTAAAAAAATGAAGCGGTGGAAAAGTTTATGTATTTACTAAAGACCTGCTGACTCAGAACTGGATCTGGGAGATCCTTTTGAGACACAGAATGAATCTTTTCATCAGATGGTAGAGATGGTGGGGAACGCCACCGCTGTGCACATGAGCACGCCTAGAGCTAGTCTCCCTCTGATCTTAGAAACTAGCAAGACAGCATCTGAAAGGAAACCAAAAGACTTGTGGGACTTAATTCACCAATACTAAATAACACAGCCATGTGCTTCTTTGTTCTTTATAGTTTAAGGATCCCTGTAAATTTCCTGAGGTAAATTAAGACTATGAGGACCAACGTTAAAAATTCTGCAAAAACATCCCAGAGCATGCTGAAGTGTGGAATTCATACTTTAAAACTCTTAAGAGGCAGTGTTACGGTCTTGCTTTAATACCATAACAAAGTGGACCTTTGTATATTATATGTAGTTAACACTAGCTTTTTTCAAAATTTTTTTTTTCTAAAAAAATATAGGTGGTGTCTTTATTCCAGATTTGAATGTTTTAGAATTCTTGGTTTTTTTTTTTTCCCTTAGATTTGTAGACACAGACCTGAATTGGCTATCAAGTACCAGGGTAGAGAAAATGTCCCTTAGTTTATCTGAGACGTGGTTTTTTTCAATTGTAACATGAGTAGGTTTAAGAAGTAATCTCCAAACCTGTTGCATTTATAACATTTTATGGTCCTAAATTTCAAGTGGCATTTTTTTTTACTTTTATAGAAGACTCAAAGTCACCAGTCAGCATACATCCCTAGATTTCAGCATTTTTCTGCCATGATGTAAATGAATATTTGGATTACACACTCAGTACACTCAGTGTTGGAATCGTAGGCCTCAGTTTGTCCATTTATTTCTACTTAATTTCCTCTACTAAATGTACTTCTCTTTCATTTTTTTAAAAAAAATCTTTCAGTTGTATCAATAGGTTCTTAGTTACTAGGCTCAAAACCTTGACATTTTTTTCAATTGTTTATTCTCCCTTGTCCCTAACAGTAAATCAATCACACAATTCTGTTGGGTGCACCTCTGTGAAGGGTAAGACTAGTTTTACAAAACAGAATTGCAGAATTTGAAGTGACTTCATTACTGGTTCACAGATTTTATAGAAGTGCTTTGAAGATCTTAAGAAATATCCACCATCTTCCCAGGAAAAAAAAATACACACACAATTTTTCATATAATTTCCAGGGACTTCATAAAGTTCACCCTTAGGTCTCAGATTAAAAATTCCTCAACTAGGCCAAACGTTTCCAAAGGCAGAATTTCACTCAGTAACAACCCTCGTGGGTCTGGGTGACTTTCAGTGCCTGCATAAGTGCTTCTGGGGACTGCAAGTGCTCATTTCTGGAGCCTTCTCTTCTCTTGTTTGTAACGAAACTTATTGTTGGAAAGTTTATTTGGGGTTTACTTGGGGTTAAAACCTTTGCCTGTGACTTTCAGTTGACCCTAGGTCCTTAGTATTTGAAAGTATCTTCCATATTTCCACAAATCTTCTGTTTTTCACGTTAAAGATTTACCATCTCCTCAACTATGCCTTTTGTTGCATGGCTTCCACACTCTTTCCTATCCTGGTCATCTTTCTCTAGATATTACTCAATGTCTTGATTTAATGTGGGGTCCTTGAGATGACTAACATTCTCCCTGTGTGATATGAATAAATAATGCAAAGTTCTTGGAAAATCTTTTTCGTTAATAGCACAGAGGAAAGGACTTTGTAGCCAACCGATCTTGGCTAATGTCTTAACTCTGCTATTTGCTAGCCATTTTGATTTAGTGCTGGTTATTTAACCTCCTCCATTTTCTCATCTGTAAAATGGGAATAGTTTATACCTTTATTATAAGTTTATCTTAGCACACACTAGGTACTCAATAAATGATAGATGTTGTCTCTATTATTAATTCAGATTACTTGGGATATCTTAAAAGCAACATCAATCGTATTGAGGATAGACAAATAACATTTCCAAACTATTTTTAACCAATATTAAAATTTGGCCTTTCCTACCCCAAAGGTATGATATTAATTTTTTTATTTAAATGGGGAATTTCATAATTACTTAATATTATTAATTTTTTTTGTATTGGGTTTGGCTCACATAACAGGCTTCTGAGATCAGTCAGTGTGTCTCCTGTCCTTCCTAGGTTTGTGATCTCCAGTCACGTACGTGTAGAGCCAAGGACCAAGATCCAGTCTACATTAGCCACTTCTTCCCGAGTTGACATTAATTCATTAAACAACTTTCTCTTGTGACCAGAGTTTGTCATGTACCTTGCTGACAACGTGATACTATGCATTTGAGATTTCCCTGATCTATTAAAAAAGGGGGAGGGAAGAAAGAAAGAAAAGGATATTAGTGTGAAATGAGTTGTTTTGTGTGAACTCATGCTGACTCAGTTGTTTCACTGAATTCTTTCCAAGTCCCCGTGTTATAAGAGAACTACATAAAGACGGCAGGGAATACACCTCATTTGTACAGAGTCAAATAGATTTTGAAGTCCTTAAATGTATAATAGATCACTTCCGTGACTTACAGATGAAAGTGAAGACAATTTCAGGGGCAAGTAAAAGGAGAAAGCCCAGCTCTTCTAAGCATGGTCCAATTCCCGAGAACTTCCGTAGCGCAAGGCAGTGGGGCTCCTCAGATTATTCAAGGAAAAGCGTGGGTGGCTGGGTAAGGCTTCTCTTTTTAGCCAGTCTCTTTCATCCTCCCCAAGCTCAGGGACAGGAAGAAGGAAAAATAATAAAACTGTATATTCATTCCCTCCAAAAAGCCTGTTAAATGGAAACTCTCTGAGAAATCCTTCAACAAAATTTATGAATGAAATTTTTTTTTAAAAAAGTTTTTTAGATGGATTTTCCAAACATCTTTTAGTGAGAGAGAGCGAGAGAGAAAAAAAAAAAAAAAAGACTCAATGCTCTCAATGCTAATACCCTTTCCATGAGCTCAGTCTATTTTGCTCTTGCCTCCAGCTGTTGAATGAGTTAGGGTCACATTTGGAAAGGACAGCTCATTCTGCTTGGAAGGTTGTGCAAGGCAGTTCGGAAGAGGAGGGGCATGGAGATGCCAGACGGGCAGGCAAGCCAACAGACACACGTGGATAGGGCTGCAGCCAGCTCCTCTTACTCTTGGAATGTCACTGCCTGAAATGGAATCCAAGGATCCGGCCTCAGGAGTGCAGGAGGACCGGACTGTGACCTCCCTCAGAACCTGGCGGTGAACTCTCCTCAAAAGGACATTTACTCGAGCTCCCTGCCCCTTAGGGGGGCCTTAGCGTTGAATTTAGATTAATTGAAAGCTCTGTTAATATAATTGAGTGCACCTTCCCATCTCTGCCATTTACAAATAAAGGGACATGTTAAATGTTTTCCTTTGATTAGAGTCTGCCCTAAAGTTTTAAGGTATGATGAGATGTGGGTCATGAAAAGTTTTATGTTCTTCAGAGAAAGATGCAATATTCAATCAATATATTTCTCTTATCTTAACCTAAGATTTTATTTAAAGCACATAACAAATGTCCAAAAACATCTGGCTCTCATTTCCTGGATAAAATGCCGAGATAAATTAAATTCTCGAAATACATAAACTTCTCCCTACAAATTAGCATAAGGAATAAGGCAATGATCCTTTCAAATAAGTATTTAGTACATAAAATATGGTGACCCCCATAAGAACACTTAGAAATAGTATGCTAGGACATAGAAATTGATTTAGCTCTCCAAAGACCCTTGCTATCCAGGAATGTATTAAATTATGGAAGAACTTGACACTGAGTCTATATGACTCCTTTGGAAAAGGGGCCTTTTACATCATCTATACTATTATTTTTTTTAACATGACATCTACCTATTTTTAGTTTTTTTAAGGAATCTCCATCTGTTCTCCATAGTGGTTGCACTAATTTACATTCCCACGAGGGTTCCCCTTTCTCCACGTCCTCATCATTATTCATTATTGCCAGTCTTTTGGGTAAAAGCCATTTTAACTGGGATCCAACTCCCAAGAACTTCTCTAGCGCAAGACAGTGGGGCTCCTCACAATGAGATGATATCTCATTGTAGTTTTGATTTGCATTTCTCTAATATTTAGTAATTTTGAGCATTGTTCATATACCTCTTGGCTACTTGTATGTCTTCTTTTAAGAAATGTCTATTCAGATCTTTTGCCTATTTTTTAATCAGATTATTTGATTTGTATTCCTGTTGTTTGAGCTTCTTATATATTCTGGTTATTAGTCACTTGTCCGATGGGTAGTTTGCAAATATTTTCTCCCATTCTGTGGGTTGTCTCTTCACTTTGTTGATTGTTTCCTCGGCTGTGCAAAAGCGTTTTAGCTTGATGTCATCCAATGCATCCATTTTTGCTTTGGTTGCCTGTGCTTTTGAGGTATTACTCAAAAAATCTTTGCCTAGACCGATGTCTTGGAGCATTTCCCCAATGTTTTCTTCTATTAGTTTTCTAGTTTCAGGTCTTAGATTTAAGTCTTCAATCCATTTTGATTTCATTTTTTGTATGGCAAGAAATAGGGGTCTAGTTTCATTCTTCTGCATATGTATATCCAGTTTTCCCAGCACCATTTATTGAAGGAACTGTTCTTTCTCTAGTGTATGTTCTTGGCATCTTTGCAATCTCACTTCTGGGTACCTATCAAATTATGTGGCAAGTTATCTTCTTTTCTTTAAAAATTTTATTTTTTATTTTGTTTTTAATTGACATAACAATTATACATATTTATGGGGTACAGTGTGATGTTTTGATACATGTATACAATATGCAATAATCAAACGAGGGTAATTAGCATATCTGTCACCTCACATATTTGTCATTTCTCTGCGGTGAGAACATTCAAAATTCTCTCTTCTAGCTATTTTGAAATATACAATATGATATTGTTAACCGTAGGCATCCTACTGTGCCAATGGTTAACACCAGAACTTATTCCTCCTACTTAACTGTAACTTTGTACCCACTGACCAATCTCTCCCATTACCCCTCTCCTGCTCTTCACAGCCTATCTTCCATTCTCTGGTTCCTAATCTTACAAAACAAAAAATGCACCTAGCTCCTACCTTGCATACCTGTGAGTATTAAAGGTATCAGATACCACATATATGCACAGTTCCTGGGGCAGGAGATGCCTGTAGCAAACGGCAGCTAGCCATCCTTCTAGTTAAAAGACCAGAGCATCAGAGAAAAAAAATTAAAAAAAAAAAAGACCATCAGAAGCAATGGCCCGGGGTGCTGGCCTTGTGGAGGTCCTGCAGCTTCTGCGGCACAGGCCTTACTGGGGGCATCCCCCTCAGTGAAACTGTATTGTAATGAGCACCTTTTGATATTTTGGTCACAAATTCCCCCTGAATTGACCCCACACTGGACCTGTCATATGCGTTATTAATGTCACATCCATTAATCTTAAGAAATACTGGGTTGAATTTTAGAGATCATGGAAATCATCAATTCAATGTAGTTTTCTTCCCATCCCATCTGGGATTTATAAGGACTTCAGCCGTTCCTAAACAGCACAAAATGGTCTGACAGTGACTTCAGAGAGACCTCTGGCTCAGAGAAGGCTCCTAGAGTCCAGGAGAAGGTTGGAAAGGTGGGCCCACGTGAGATGTCTGTGCTTGTTTTCTCCTGAGGGGAATGCCTTTGCTGATAATGCTTCCAGGCACCCCAGGGCAGTGAGTCCTTTTTGGCCATACCCACTTCACTTAAGAGATATGAACTGAATTTAAATCCCAGTTATTTGAGGAAAGCCATCTCATGTTCCTTCAGGGCTCGTACAGCAGCAGCAGCAACAAAAGGTGATGATAACATAGGGCAGGTGGAGAAGAAGATTCAGAAAATAGTATTCTTTAACTTGGATTCTCATCTATAGAAATGAATAAAGGAAACATTTCAAATTTTAACTTCCCCCAACTCATGGACCTACTTCTTTAAGGTTATAAAAATCAGAGGATTCCATTGGAGAGATAAATGTTTTGAAGAAGTAATCTTTTTATCACTTCCTCTCACTTGACATATTTAACTAGATTAAAATCAATACATCTTAGTGTAGCAATGAGTTTGTAAAAAAAAAAAATCAGTAACATAATTGGGTGTTGAGAAGCATCTTAGGATAAAAGAATCCTGTAAAAAAAATTCCTTCTTAATCCCTTTTCCAATCAGTGATCATCTCTGATTAAAAATCAAATGCGTATGGATACATTCAGACACTTAATTCATGGAAGTCAAGGCACAAAAGAATTCTTTTTTTCATTTCTCAGTGCATTTACTTGTCAACCAAGCTGCTCTAAATGATACCCATGAAAACAAAGAATCTGAGTTTTAAACTGAGCATGAGAAATTGAAAACATAACTACGTAAAACATCAAAAGTCCCCTCCACTTTTTAAAAGAACTTGCTTCATTCAAGCATATTTGGGAACTAGTACCCTTGCCTAATATGTTTGTTACATTACCACAGTGCCTGCTTGTAGGTTTTATTCTTTGCAGTTCAACGAGTACAGTATTTCAACTGGAGAACTCCAAACAAACACAAAGCCTTTTTTTTAACCCCTTCAGAGAAATCACTAAGGGACACTCACCACTTCTTCATTTTGATTGTCACCTGGATTCACAACTGTGCAACCAACGACAGTTTCAGATGGACAGATGGCCCTGGTAGTTAGGAGGGATGGGGTGGGAAAAGGAATAAATGAATAGTCTGTTTTCTGCGTAAGCAAATAAAAGGGCAAAGGAAATAAAAGGAAGGAGCTGGCCACGGTTGAATCAGAGAGTCCCTCCAAACATACCTTGGCTTCCCCAGGCAGGGATCTACTTCCCCGACAGCCAGGTCAGCACACTCATGCCCATGAGCCTAAGAATGCGTGCCTCGCAGAGATCAGCACTGCATTTCTGCCTGGTGTACACAGCAGTTGCAGGAACCTGCCAACGCTGTGTGTGTGATAAGCAGTAACGGAATGCTGAGAGTCGGGACGCTTGAATCACGATTGCTTCATTCGGGTTGAATTGCCCATCTAGGGCAGTGTTTGGCTAAGTGAACAGGGTATGCAAAAACCTCGCTCCCCTCTGTGCGGTGGGGAACTGAGAGAGCGCTGGTCCTGCAGGCTTGGTGTGGAAAAATCCATTTGAATGTTTACTGCTGAATGCTGCAGGGCATCGTCAGGTTTTGTTTACTTTGTCTTACATGTGAACATCGCAGCTGTTTCTTTCAGTAAAAAGCGAGTAGGAGAATGTAGCAACCAACCCCACATTTTCCCCTCCTCCAAACGTTTGTGGAGCCCAACAGCTGTCTTTGCAAATCCTGTCACTCAGGATTGGAATGGTTCTACATAATCAGGAGCGGAGCGAGTGAGCGGTGGAGCTGAGACTGTTGGCTGGCTGGAGGTGGCAGGTGGGAACGAATTCTTTTAATGGGCTCGCTTGGTCCGCTCTTGCAGGGGTTGACTCAAAAAAGAAAGAAAGAAAAAAGCGTCTAAAGGAGGTGATGGAGGAAAGTTGAATACACACCTCTTGTATTTCATACGCATAGATCTGAATGGCTGTGAAGCATGAGTTCACTGGTTGTCAGAATTGGAAGGGATTTGAGAGGTCCTCTTGTCTAGGAATTTTCAAATTATTTTTAGTAGCAGGTTTTTTGTTTTTTGACCCCCCCCCCCCCGCTTTTTTTTTTTTTGGCCACAAATGAAATTTTAGACCAGGGGTATTGTTTGATAGATGAAAATACCTGCATGGAATAAGCAGGAGCATCAATGGAAAAGTGGTCTGAGTATAAGAAAAGCAACCTCAATAACAAATGAACTCAGTTCTGGGGCCATAGTAGGAGAAACGGGGACTGTGGCAAACTGGATGTGCTCCAAGGAGGCAACTGCTATTGCCTTCTAGCACTGTCATGCGCCACATAACAACGGTTCGGTCAAGGACAGACTCCATGTGTTACAGTGGTCGTAGAAGATTATAATACCATATTTTTACAGCATATTTTCTATGTTTAGATATGAGAGGTGGGGAACTTGCGGCCTTGGGGCCACATGTGGCCTTCCGGATCCTTGAAGGGATTTGTTCTCTTAAGTTTGGATTCTGTCAAGGGGCCGCACTTGGGGATCTGGAGACCACATGTAAGGACACATTTCTCAGAACCCTGTCCCTAAGGAATGCATGACTATATATTGCTGCCTTTGCCAGACAGGGTTTCACTCATCCATTTATTCATTTAATAAATAGAATTTATTAAGTGCTTGCTATATACTAGGTACTGTTTTAGGCATATGCAAAACAGACAAGGTACCTGCTTTCATAGTGCTTATATTCTAGGGAATATAATATGTGGAAAGAGATAGCTAACAAAAAAGGAAATACTTGGCTGGGCGCGGTGGCTCACGCCTGTAATCCTAGCCCTCTGGGAGGCCCAGGCAGGTGGATCGCTTGAGGTCAGGAGTTCAAGACCAGCCTGAACGAGACCCCCCGTCTCTACTAAAAAAATAGAAATAAATTATCTGGACAACTAAAAATATATATAGAAAAAGTTAGCCAGGCATGGTGGCACATGCCTGTAGTCCCAGCTACTTGGGAGGCTGAGGCAGTAGGATCGCTTAAGCCCAGGAGTTTGAGGTTGCTGTGAGATAGGCTAACGCCATGGCACTCTAGCCCGGGCAACAAAGTGAGACTCTGTCAAAAAAAAAAAAAAAAAGGAAACACATAAAAAAATGTATGTATTTGTAAGTAGTAAGAAGTGCCAAGAAGCAAAACAAAGCAAGTTGGGGAATGGAGACTCACTGGGAAAGGAGGTATTAGAAAGAACTGATGGGGATGAATTTTAAGGGAATACCTTATATCAGAGAATTCAATGACGGGAGAAATAAACCATGTGCAGATCCGTGGGGTGGGGATGGAGTTGGGGGAGATGAGATAAGTGCTGTTAGATTCTCCAGTCTCTCAAGAGAAGCTGGAAGCTTTATTTCCTAAAATGAAGTCTTATTTTCAATTATCAGCAACTACTTCAAATAAAAAAAAAATGCAAGCCGCCTTCAAATCACCCAACTTACAGGTCCCCGGTTTATATACTCTCTTACACAGACCTCTCCCCCACCCCCCAACAAAGCAGAGGTTCTTCAACTGGAGCAAGAAGGGAAGGACAGGGACCCCAGTTGGTTTGGTTCACCACCCCCCACAACTGAGCACAGATTGAAATTCTATTCTAATTCAATCTCTTCTGTTTATCCTAGGTAAGAGACCAGAAAGGTGAAGACCCTTGTCCAAGGTCACACAGGAACGCACTAGGACAGGATTGAGGTCTTTCCCACTCTCATTCAGCCCTTTTTTTCCTAAAAAGCACGTGCACTCAACATTTTCTTCCACACCCCAAGAGTGGGTTAGTCAGTGGAATCTATATGACCAAGGTTTAAATGACAAATGAACAGCAACACAAACAGTAGCAATTTTCAATTAGGAATTTAAAGAAAGCTTCTTAAAATTTTCATAGAGTTCTGTCCCAATTTGCCCAGCCAATTTCTACCCTAGGGTAGAATTCCATGTTGTTAACAACTTTAACATCTTTTCTGGGCTCTTTGCAAACATGAATACAGTTTAAGTCATTTACTTCCATCCAGTAGATTAAATCCCACAACAACAGAGGAGTCTGCAATACAGAAAAAGAAAATATCTAAATTACTAATAAAAAGGACAAAAAAAATCAGCTAAGTCGGAGCAGTTTCAAGAGGGATGCTGATGTCTTTTTTTTTTTTTTAGTATGCACAGACTAGCCAGTTATCTCACATTCCGACTTCATTTTTCACTCAAAAGTTAGGTCAGCCAGGATCTGAAATAACAGTCCTTGATTATCTCTTGGTTCAAAAAACAGAATACAACAGATTGCTTCTGCTCAGTCAACCAAGTTCTTGTTTTCCAGTTACCCTGACATCAGATTCAGGTGGAGAAAGAATGTTTACATATCAAAGGGGATAAAATTTTATGCAGTAGGCCCTTCTTTTTCACTCTTTCTTCCTTCACGCAGGCTGCAGCCAGAACCAGGCTGGATTCTGCCTGTTTTAAAGGAATTTGACTTCTGGACTGGCTCCAAGACAAAATGCAGATTCGTCTTCCAGAACAGGTGCAAAACATCCCCTGTTATTAACAACCTACAGTGCCTCTCTTCTTCTCGTTTCTTACATACAAACAGAATTTGTTTTTTACTCATATTGTAGATATTGTAGTTGTTTTTTTCTAAAACATAAAGATTGAAGAAAGACAGAATTTTATTCAAAAGAATTTTTTTTTTGTATTTAGATTTTTCCTAGTCAGTGGTTCTGAAAAGTAGAATTATGTCTCATTTCTTGAAATCTTTTGAAATGCCATTAGACTTTTCCAAATCTTCCAGATAACAAACAATAATGGAAATTGATAGCGATCTTCCCAGGTGAAAGGAGTTGAGCCAGCTAATGCGTCGCTCATTTTGTTTAACCAATTAGAAGGCAGGAAGTTGTTAAATATTTGCTATAATTCATTCATGGGTGATTATATATGCTTCAGTGGAAGATTTTACTTAATAAATATCTATAACCATGGCAATGTCCCAGAAAGAAAAATAAAAACAAACTATAAAATTATAAGTTAGGTGCTTCTTTTATTAAAAAGTATAGTGAAAAATTATCTCAAGATAAGCATGGACCATGGTTTAGACATGTCTTAGAAACATGTTTGTTTCTATATCTGTGCTTTGGGATGATTTCAGCTCAAATAAATCTATGAATTATTTTATTAAGCATTTGTTCTAATTTAGTAGATGTCTACAGTGGGGGAAGGTAAGGAAATGTGGGTACAATTTAAATATCTTACAGGGTTGCCTGCAGTCTTCATAGAGACTGAACTGACCCAGAAGATAATACATGTCAGCAAGTATAAGATTTGTACTATGAAAATTCTAAAGGGCTAAAATTATTGGGGAAGAGATCATAGAAAATGGAAGTTCGATTAGGCCCAAAATCATGGGTACAATTTGGATCTGTGAAGAGAAATTAAACCTGGCAAACAGACAAGCAATGGCAGAGACACAAGGCAGCAATGAAGACGTGCTGTCTAGAGAGAGGACTGTAGGGAGGGTGATAAGACCAGAGATGTATTAACAAGGCTTGCCCATATTACGGAGAAACTGGAATCCTAGACAGAGAATCCTGGCCTTGTTCTGAGAGGTACTAGAAAAACATTTCTGAGTGCTTTGAGATTATACCGATGGTGGGATGGTGGTTGCAAAAGAAATGTGAGGGAGGAAGATAAGATCAAAATGTCAAGAATTGCCTAAGAGCTTATTACAGCATTCCTGTCTTAGTGGTCCAAAAACAGTAGTAGCAAAAGAAAAAGACATCTAAAGAAAAAGGATGTAGCGTGATGATTGATTCCATCATACCTTTATTCACAGGTAGGAATTGGATACCTCTTTGTGCTGTGGGTACAAACCTCTAGTACCGTCCCTGCCCTCACAGGGTGTAGACTCTAGATCAACCAGGACTGAGTTTGAAACCTATGTGTGGATTTCTTAGCAAAGCGTCATGCCAAAGGACTCCTGCCGAAAGTGAGACAGAGTCCAGAACAATAAATTAAAACATTTAGGCCATTTGTCTATCTTCTTTTGAGAAGCTTCTGTTCATGTCTTTTGACCGCTTTTTAATGGGGCTGTTTGATTTTTTTCTTGCTGATTTGATTGAGTTCGTTTAGATTCTGGTTATTAGTCCTTTATCGGATGTATAGCTTGAGAATATTTCCTCCCATTCTGTAGGTTGTCTATTTGCTCTGTTAATTATTTCCTGTATTCACTATTACATTGGAACTAACTGATGAGCACACACGTGCTTAGAGGGAAGTAAGTCTCAAAGGAAACCAAGTGGGGGATCAGGTGGAGGCGGGGATAGGTGAAAACCTACCTAACAGGCATGATGAACATCTGTGTGACAGCACAGGTTTAACCCTGACTCAAGCATTACAAAAGCAATCCATGTAACCAAAAACATTTTACCCCTATCATAGTTTGAAATAAAACAAACAAACAAACAAAAAACATTTTACAGTGTCCAGGTTGATTTTTTATCATTAGAAAGCCTGGTCAACATGTAGGAAAACAACCAAAGAGTAAGCTATGCTTGGTGAACCTGCATCTCAATCAGTTTTGGCAATGGCTCAGTCATCACCTCTGAACTCCCAAAGCCCCACCCCCAAATCCCAGCCATCTGTTGACATCAAAACTGGTGGGAAAAAGCTCTGGACTAGTCGTCATAAGTCTCTTGATTGGAATCTTGCTTAGCAGTGTGATTTGGGGAAGTCATTTATATTCTGAGTCGCACTCAGCTTCTTCATTTGTGACACTAACACTACTTGCCAGGCAAACTCAGAAAATTATTACGAAGATCAAAGGTGAAAATAAATATTAAGGTCACTATGGCATAACAGTGATAGTGGGAGAATGGAGGAGAATAAAGAAGTCCACTGGGGTAACTGTTTGCCTTGTCCTAGTTATCACAATGTAATTTTTTTAAAAAGATACATAAGAATCATTCTCATGCTGGGAAATTCAAACCTTGATCTAAAAAAAAGTCCCAATCTAAAGAAGTAGCTCTTGTCTAGTTAAATGTTGGTTAAATATTGTTGCTGGGAAGTGTCTTTTGTAATTCCAAATGAAAACTTACATAAGCCTTCAATATATAAAACAGAAAAAATGTGAGTCATTTTCATATAAAGGATTTTTAAATAATTTATAATATTTACTTATTATAAAGTCAATCAGTGGGAATAATGAAGTTTTTCTGATTAACACAATATTAGAGATAAGAATCTTACATCCACTTCAACCTCCAATTTTAGATGTTTTTACTTTGCACAGTGTCAAGACAATTCTGATTTGCACAGATAAGTAGTTACAAATGGTAATTATTTTTATCAGCTTACCTTGAATGCTCTGCAAAACTTTCAAGTAAACAGAAAGAACAGGAAAAACTTTGCTTCAATGTCTCTGCACAACAAAAATTAACTGATAACACAAATTAGCATGTAGAGTGAGAATATGTGTTAAATTTGCTATACATTGCATTGACATGTTTCTTTTTATTAAAGTATTTTTAATAGTGAAAAATATTTCAACAACAATTGAATCAAACATTTGCGGAACCTCTGAAAGAACTCTCTGGAACCTTAAGCGTCTGCAGAATTGTGGTCAAAGCTAGCCACACGCATTGAGCACAGGGTACTGTTCTAAGCACTACTGTGGTTTATTTCTTAACCATCATAAACACTCCGTGAGGTAGGTGAAGACCCTGAGACACATAGAGGTCTAGTAATTTTCCATAAAGCATATAGTTGGTAAATAGCTGAGACAAAATTCAAACTCAGGTTGTTTTCGACTGTGGCATGCCCTTGAATACTGAACCTGAAGGAAGAGAAAAGGTTCACAGTCTGGATGCACAACTTCCTAGCCAGGCAGTTTCAGTTTTTACATTGAGCAAACACAGATCGGTTGTGAAGCTTAGTTATGAGACTACCTGGAAACCTTGGCATTTAGAAAGTGTCTGATAAATGTTTGCTGACGGAATTTACCCTGTAAATGACTCCCATCACAAATACATCTATGTAGCGATCATCTAATACAGGGATTGGCAAACTCCAGTCTGCAGGCTACATCTGGCCTGCATCATGTTTTTGTAAAAGAAGTATTATTATGACATACTGCAATGCACTGAACATTTGCGTCCTCCCCAAAATTCTTATGTTAAAATTCTAATCCCCAATGTGGTGGTATTAGGAGGGGGGGCCTTGGGGAGGTAATTAGGTCATGAAGGTGGAGCCCTCGTGAATGAGATTAGTGCCCTTATAAAAGGAGACTCCAAAGAGCTCTCTTGCCCTCTTTCCGCCATGAGAGGATACAAGGAGAAGACAGCAGGTCTGTAACCAAGAAGAAGGCTCTCACCAGACCCCAACCATGCTGACACTCTGATCTAGGACTTCCCAGCTTCCAGAACTGTGGGAAATAAATTTCTATTGCTTATAAGCCACCCAGTCTATGGTAGTTGGTTACAGCAGCCTGATTTGACAGTAACACATACCTACGTGTATTCATCCATGCGTTGTCCATGGTGGTTTTCTCTCTAAAATGGCAGAGTTGTGTAGTTGTGACGGAAACTGTATGACTCACAAAGTCTAAAATATTTACTATCTGGGCCTTTACAGGAAAAGTTTGTCAACGCTTGATCTAATATAATGACTGTTTCCTATCAACTTCCCAGAACATAGAACCATCCCAGGTAGCAATTCAGATATGGGCTGAAGGAGAAGGCAAGGAGCTCGTGTGAAGTCCAAACTGGTGAGGTTGTTTTGGTCTCCGTGCCATCATCCCGCCTGTTTCAGATCAGTATACTGACACTTTTGGGTTTGCATTAATTTTTTTAGCATGTTTTATATGTCATAAAATATGGTCAAGTTTATTAAGAGAAACTTAAAACAAGTTGGGATTAAGAAACTCAATCTACTGATGGCTCAGAAATGACTTAATACTTTAGTAACAGTTTCTAAAATGCTAGAATGGATTTTTTTTTTAAAAGGAAAAGTTCAGGCTATTCTCTCCCATGAAGAAAAACCAAACAAAAGAAAATAGTATTAAACTGGATGTTACTTAAATTAATTACTTCCTTAGAGTTTAAATTGTAGTTTGTAGAATTTCTTTTTTATAACTTAAAAAAATAATTTAGGAGAGGTAGGAAAGTGTTTCAGGTACTATGTTTTATTCCACCAAGAGGCCTGGGTCTTTCCCACAAATTTCATAATTATATTTGTTAATTCAAATCACATTGATAGTTTCAGGCCTCATCCTCCAATTTAATAACATATTTGAAAATTGTTAACAGTCAATTATTTTTTTCCCAGACATATGGGAATATATTAGATTCAGGAACTCATTAGAAAGTGAACATTAGCAGAATAGATTCTAAATTTTGAAAAGATCAGTTATGTTTCCCCTGCTTACAATCTTAACTATTTCTATGGGCAAAGTTTCCTCTATTTATAGAAATATGTTTTAGTTATAATATGAGGGTATAATATTAAATTGTAAGTATATAAGGCAGCAACTGAAAATTTGAGTATAGAAATTTCTGCCATCCATTCATTTAACAAATACATATTGAACACTGATGATGTATCGCCAGGCATGGTACTAACCACTATGTGACATGACATCTAATAGAGACCTGGTATCTGCCCAGATGGAGCTGGGGAAGAGAGATAAGAAATAACACTTAAAAAATAAATTATGATAAACACTATAAAGGAAATGGATAGGTGAAGTGATAGAGAAAAATGAGAAGAACCACCCCAAATGGACCACAGTGATAGCAAGGGTGGGTAGGAGGAGATACCTGGACGTGCAAAGGCCCTGGGGCATAGATTAGCTTAGAGCGTTCAGTGAACTGAAAAGAGTACAGTGTGATTGGAGAAAGAGGAAGGAGGTGGGGTTAGAGATTGCCCACAGGGTCTATTAGGCCATGTCAAGAGAGAAGAACTAGTTAAGATTTTATATTTTTTAAAAATGAAAACAGATAGCCTCACTTATTAAAAGAGAAACCAATACAAAGAAGTTTTCTGGATAAACTTTTGATGTCTTTTTTGAGGGACATCGTTTCTCATTCATTTATCTTTGAAATCTCCAAAGGAAGGGTAGTGATTGTATATAACATGACATATTCTTTTGTGGATAATTATATAATATTAATAATACCATCAGAGTAAAGCATTTAGAGAGAGGAGATAATTTTACTTTTTTCAATCTGTAATTTTTGGTAGATAAAAATAAAACATTTCAAGTTGTCTCCAAATACATTACTATTGCTGAAGAGATTCAAATTACTGTCCTTCCTCCCTTTTACAAAAGATTCAGGTCCTAATTTATCACACTAAAGAAACACATTCATGGAAATCCTGCATATTGCATTCCTGAGATATCATAAGAATCAAGAGAAAGTCATTAATGGAGAAATATATATATTTTATATATACACATATAGATATATAGAGATAATATTTAACTTTCTAAACATCTACACAGTGTGGAAATTTGTGATAAAACAATAGAGAACTTGACAGAGAATTACAGCTTCTGAAATATTGGTGTTTTGCAGACGATAATTTATGACACTGTCACTTAGTATGTATGAGAATATGATCTCAGCAGGTATTCCAGGCCAGATTGAAACATAGAGAATTCTTAATAGACTGATAAAATGATGATGATGATGATTAGAACACAAGTCAGTCCTGAGCAGCTGGGCAGAAAAGAGAGGTCAGGATTTAATGACCTTCTAGAGCCAAGAAGGTAACTGAGCACCTTTTTGGTTGTGGGTTACTTTACTTCGAAGGGCTTGGTTTTGAAATACCAGATGATAGGCATGTATTCCCCCTAATATCAGCAACCATCAAATAGGATCAAACATAAATGTGAAAGATAGTGTTTCAAGTTTTATAGTTTCCATCCACAATTTCACTGGTGGGTGGAAAAGCCTGGGTTGATTATGTAGAAGACTAAATTCCTATTACCATAAAGCTGATATGAGGAACAGATTATATGTCCTTTCTAAATGTGCTGTTCTGGGAGATCCTGTGTGATGTTTTGGAAAGAGTAGGATGAAGAGTCAGAAGACTTAATCTCACTTACCAAAGCAATGAGTGAAGGGGAGGGTATTTGAGGATATGCTATATCCTTTTGGTTATACTTGGTCTCATATGAAAGCAACTCTATATTAAATCATTCTTCCCTTTGCTTAAGATTATAAAATGTGATTAGAAAAATAGAACTCTTATCAGGAAAATAAGGCAACTAAGTAAGCCTCAGCCAATCAAGACTTTTCTTTTCCCCAACTGTACACTCTCACTTGTTGGTTACAAAATTTATAAATACACCTGCTTACTGGGCATCTCTTTTGGGTGTCTCACAGACACTCAATGTGTGTTCAACTGAATTGTTTCTTCTCTTTCTCATAATAAATAACACCATCGTCTCTTTTGCCAAGCCCTCAAACCTGGGATTGATTGATTGATTATCTTCTTGTTCAACCTCCACATCTAAACCTAACACTAATGCTGTAGACTCAGTTTCCTTAATATACCCTATAGCCATATACCTGTTCTATTTATGTTGCCTCTGCCTTGATTCTGGTCCTTATTTCTTCAAAGCAGATTTACTACAATGATTTTCTAAGTGGTCTCCCTTGTCCAGAACTAACTCTTATAAATTACCCTCTTCAATGCTGGCAGACTAAACTTCCTAAATTAGAGATCTGACCAAACTAAACGCTTGTTAAGAATTTTTTAATGTTTTCTAGAGCTTTCAAGGTACAGTATCTTAGTTCACATGATTTTTATTCTCTAGCCCTATATCAATCAAGCCCCATTATCTTATATTTCTCTGTATGTTCTGTGCTCCATCCACATCAGACTGTTTCATGTTTTCATATTTGCATCCATGAAGCTCACACAGTCTAGAAAATTCTTTTCCCCACTGTATGCTTGACTAAGTTGTTCGTTCTTCAAACTTGAGCTCTTCCCAACTCTTTGCAGAAGACTTCCCGATGCCTATTCATTTAAATGTCCCTTTAATAATAGTACCTGAAAAATAGCACTTAACAAATAGCTTTTAAAAATTAGTAATAAAAGGATGGTACAAGATATACCACAGAAACACTAACTTAAAAGAAAGCTGGAGTGACTATATTAGTATATGATATTTTATAGTTCCAGTACTGAAAGTTGGAAATTTTGACACCTCAATCTCAGTAAGTGATAGCAAAAGTAGACAGGAAA
The DNA here is from genome assembly GCF_020740605.2 of Lemur catta. Classification (NCBI taxonomy): domain Eukaryota; kingdom Metazoa; phylum Chordata; class Mammalia; order Primates; family Lemuridae; genus Lemur; species Lemur catta. Next base: position 25,831,851 of record NC_059133.1, read on the forward strand.
TCAGGAGGACATAGAAGACTTGAGTAACACTATCAACCAACTTGACCTCATTAACATTTCTAGAACATTTCATGCAACAACAGGAGAATACACATCCTTTTCAAGGACACTCAGGAAGGTGGACAATATTCTAGATCATAAAACAAGTCTTAATAAATTTAAAAGGATTAATATTATTCAAAGTATGTTCTCTGACCATAAGAAAATGAAACTAGGACTCAATAACAGAAATATATCTGCAAAACCTCCAAATATTTGGAAATCAACCTATAGGTTAAAGAGGAAATCACAAAGGATATTAGAAAATGTTTTGACCTGAATGAGAATAAAAATACAATATATCAAAATTTATGGAATGCAACTAAAGCAGTGCTTAGAGAAGTTATTAATATAATATCAAATGTTTATATTATCAAAGAAGAAAGATCTCAAATCAATGATCTCAGCTTCCACCTTAGGAAACTAGAAAAATAAGAGGACATTAAGCAAAAGGAAAAAAATAATAAAAATAAAAGCTACCTTTATTGGACACTTACCAGGCATTGCCTTAAGTACTTTATGCTGTATTTTTTCTAATCTGGTCACAACCTTATGAGTTAGTCATGAATATTATCCCATATTTCAGACAAGGAAATTGAATCTTGCTGACATTTTGTAACTTCTCCAAGTTTATGTAGTTAGCCAAGAGCCAGAGTTATTATATGATTTGATCTGAACTCGGATGTCTACGCTATAGTAACTTTAACATCCTGTAGATTGATATTTATACTGTTAAGCATATTTTAATAACTTCAAGTTTGAGCTTTCTCTATTTTTACATATGTATATTTTATGGATATATATGAATGTACACAATGCATATGAGTGTGTATATAATGTATACACACATAATATGTGTACACGTACACGTATACTAAATGTTTGTTAACCTAGAACCCAAAGGCCATTCTCCTAGCATGCTAAAGAACAGTTGAGAGACCAGACATTGCTATCATCACCTCTGAAAATCGTTCCATCAATGAAATGATCCACCATGAAGGACATTTGTGGAAAGTCTGTGGGTACAGCCCATGAATAATTTTCACTTGTTCCTGCCAGTCTTTCAAGCTATGTGCTCTTGAGTCACAAAGACATGGGTGAACAGCTGAGAGTGTCACAGTGTACTCCATGGCCACCGTAACTCATGCAAGTGTTAATATCTCCTCACAAGGACAAACCCAGCCTCTCTAAAACATTGGGACATCTAACCTGTGTTTTTTTACATGAGAAGCCAAATGCATCTCTCTCCAAGCACAAGTAATAAAGAACACTGGATTCCTGAGTCCTGTTTCCAGGACTGCTATACAATTACTGTCTATCTTGGGCAAATCACTTGATTTTCTAGATCCTCAGTTTTCTCAGTAGTAAAATGGAAGCAAGGAAGATCTCTAATGTCCACTCCTTGTCTACTGTTTTCTATACCTTCTCTCCTACACAGTTGACAATTTTAACTGCCTTATCACTATGACTCCTGCATGATCAGTTTCCAATATCCATGAAGGTGAAAGTCAGATCACATTATTCACCTGCTCCAAATCCCCCAATGGCTTCCTATATTACAAATATAAAAACTTAAGTCCTTACAATGGCCTCACAACATAATTTCCTCCAAACTGCTGCCCCAGCTCCTACTAATTCTCTGGCTTAATCTACTCTCTTTCCCTCTGTATTAATCTGCTAAGACTGCCATGACAAAATACCACAGACTGGGGGGCTTAACCAACACAAATTTATTGTCTCACAGTTCTGGAGGCTGGAAGTCCAAGATCAAGGTGTCAGCAGATTTCATTTTTTCTGAGGGCTCTCTCTCCTTGACTTGTAGACAGCTGCCTGCTTACTGTGTCCTCATGTGATCTTTCCTCTGTGTGCAGATATGCCTCGTGTCTTCATGTGGGTCCAAATTTCCTTTTCTTATGAGGACACCAGTCAAATCAGATTAGGGCCCAAACTAAAGGTCTCATTTTAGCTTAATCACCTCTTAAAAGGTTCATTCTCCAAGTACAGTCACATTCTGATGCACTAGAGGTTAGGGCTTCAATATATGAATTTGGGGAGGGACATAATTCAGCCCATAATACTCTCACTTAGTGTGCTCCAGCCAAACTACATGTTCTTCAAATACAGTTTTTTTCCTAAGGCTTTTATGCTGGTTATTTCTTTTCTTTAGCAGAAACAAGATAATATTGCAATTCCCAATCCTTGTTAAAAAGTCTGTTTTCTTCCTTCAGTGTTCTCTTGGTCTTCTTTGACATGATGGGCTGTTAGACAGAATTAGAAAATACTGTTAGGCTGTGCAACTATTTTCAAATTCCACTCCCAACAGAAACACAGTGCACCATCGTTAAAATGGTAACAGACTGGTGAACTCGACCCCCATAAACTCTCACCAACTAGCCTCACGCTGTAGTGGTGCCAGTCAGGCAGGGGAAGTTAGAACTAAATCATGAGTGTAGCAGCTGTCAATTTAGCCTTTATGGCTTACTAATGTTCTAACTGTGCCACTTACTCTGGGAAGATTATATCATTGAAACTTATTTTATTCTTTGGTATTTTAAATATGTGCATTTAAAAAAATAAAAATATAAAAGAAGAATAAAAATGTATTAATAAAAATAAAAGGATTTGTTCAGTAAAATTTGGATTCAGTCAAAAGGCCTGTGCACCTATAGTAGTAACATTCATTGGGTGTCGGGCAGGTGGGAGGCGGGAGGAGGCAATGGGTATATTCACACCTAATGGATGCAGCTACACCGTCTGGGGGATGGACATGCTTGAAGCTCTGACTCGGGTGGGGCAAAGGCAATATGTGTAATCTAAACATTTGTACCCCCATAGTATGCTGAAATAAAAATAAATAAATAAATTTAAAAAAATATTTTAAAAAAAGAAAAACTTATAAAACATTTGATTGGAAAAAAAGCCCCCATTTAAGGACCTAGAAGGCCACATGTGGCTTTAAGGCTGCAGGTTCTCCACTCCTGCTCTAACCGATAAAATTCTGGGCTGTTCTCTGTTGGCTTTTCTGATTATGAACAGGTAATAAGCTAAAACTATCTTTTTTTTCAAGGTAGTAAAAAGTCTAGTCCAAAGTCTAATCTGTGTAAACTTAAACTCTGCCTCCTCTTATGGCTGTGTTACCACTTGGACTGGACATCCAGGAGGAGGAGGAGGGGGCAAGTTGGTTTCCTCATCTTCTTCATCTCCTCCCCCTTTCCTCGCTGTGATTTCTGGCCTCTACAAAGATAGAGGAAGGTGGGGGAGCAAGGGGAAGGGAGTAAGGGGGAATAAGAAGTTTTAACTTGGCTGGTGCTATTCTACTGTGTCATTGCAATCCTCTGAGTATAGCGAATATCCCAACTGACTTGTCTCTCATAGGGCATTTTGTTGAGGTTTTTAAAGATATCTCTTTCCCTACATTGCCAGGTATCTCTCTCAGTAACTGTCCCCTGGCTCCAGTTCTGCCTTCGCAGGGTAGCCACTTGTGACTTCTTTATTCTCTTGGCTCCCAATGGTCCATCCCCAATGGAGTCATGACACCCTTCCAGGCAATTTCTTTCAAGATGACTCAATCTGTCTTTTTTTGAATAGGGTCCTTATTTGCCCCACCAAATTTTGGAAGTGCTGCTTATTCACAGTATAGTTGTCCCAGACACCAAAAAGGCAGCTCTAGTCGTAGGGTTTTCAGGTATTAGTCAGATTTCAGTCCCTTATGTCCCTTAAAGTCTGGACGACACATACCAAGCTCTCTGAGTGGTCCCATTGAAACGTCTCTCATTTAGCTTGTGTTAGGGAAGAAGCACACACACCTAGAATGGGGTGAGAGGATGAGGATGCTTACTAAATTGACAACACCCTCCGAAAAAATCCTCAGGGCCAACTTCCTTAAAGTCTCTCTTGACAGGCTGGAAGTTGCCAGTGTGATGACCTGGGTAGAACCGCTTTATAACCTCTTAGCGGCCCCTTTATAAGTGAGCTACCACCCGGCCTTAGAATGTGGAGTTCCTCAGCACCAGTTGTATTGGGCCTCCTCTCACACATCCAGACAAGAGGAAATGCCCCGTTTAACATTCCATTGAACGTGATTTAATATACTTAATCCACACTTAACATTTTTTCTGAGAAATATAGCAAATAGCAAGAGGAATCAAAGCTGAAATAAGAACTAGTCATGGATACAACCACTGAGACTTAATCATGTTATTTATAATGTATACGTCTTACAAAATAAGGAAGAAAAAAACCGAAAGTATTAGTTTTATGCGCCATTTATTAGCTTCATGGGGAGTTTTACAGCCATTAGGATGTGGACAAAGATTGAATTGCACTTGTAAAAGGCTCCCTTTGCTCTACTGCTCACTCTGTTTCATGGCCATCAGACAACAAATTAATTTCCCTTGTAAATACTTATCTGTGCTGAGGCTTGCACTCGTCCTTTGGCTTTCGTTGTGTTTGACCTTTACAACAATATCCTTGTTTTGCCAAGTGAGCGCCTGTTGTCAGCTGATTCCTAATGAGCCCAAAGATATTAAGGCCTTCAGCAATGATGCTACAGAGAGTTAACAGTCCCAGTTAAAGAAATGCAAAAGCAGGTTTATACTGAATGTCAATTCTCTGATCCATGTTCAGGGATTAGCTGTGCATCTCATCAAGTTCAAACTCACAACTTTCTGAAATTTTTCTTTTTTGAAACATAGTCTTGCTCTCTCACCCTGGGTAGGGTGCAGTGGCATAATCATAGCTCACTGTAACCTCAAATTCCTGGGCTCAAGGGGTCCTACTGCCTCAACCTCCTGAATAGCTGGGACTACAGGCAGGAGCTACCACACCCAGCTAATTTTTCTATTTTTAGTAGAGTTGGGGTCTCACTCTTGCTCAGGATGTTCTCAAACTCCTAAGCTCAAACAATCCTCCCACCTCGGCCTCCCAGAATGCTAGGATTACAGGCATGAGCCACCGTACCGGCCTGAAATTCTTGACTTTCTCACAATATCCTAGCACAGTGGATCTTAATCATGATATGTATGCCAGAATCACTTCAGAAGCATTTATAAGATCCCAGTGACTCTAAGTAAATCAGAATCTTTGTGTTTGGACCCAGGTGTGAGTATTTTTCAAAACTCCCACGTGCAGCCAGGGTTGCGAGTCACTGCTAATCCCTTTTGCCTGGAACCTAGCTTCTATTCATTCATAGCAGAACATATAATGAAAGCCCTTATGAAACCTCCCCCCATCTACATGTAAAAGAGACATGGCCCATGCATTGCTACATGTTTGGTTTTGCCTGCTCAGTGCCTCTTTGAAAGTTGGATTAGATTCCATCATTTTAAAAAAATCAGGAGTTCTAATGACAAAAATCTAAAGGTTCAGTTTCTCTTGAAAACTCAGCTATTTTGGCAACAGTAGTCCGCCTCTCCCTGTGACAAGCATCTGGTGCTGGTAGCAGCAGACCACTTCATTGGGGGGCTGAGCTTCCCAGTTTGTCCACAGTCCTCACCCGCCTGAGTTTCCAGCCTGGCCCCTACAGGCAGTGTCATGGATATCTGCTATTGTCCAAGTTTGAAGAAGTCTCTCAAAGCTTAGCTCCCTTTGCCTCCTCCATTTGCAAAAGCAGAAGACTCTAACTTGTGCCAAAGAGCCTTCTTTGATCTGAATGACTCAAGCAATTCCTTAAACCCTGGATTGTTTAAAAGGTTGTTAAGTTTCTCTCTCCCATTCTCTACCAGCCCATTCTCCCCTAGAAGAATTTATTTTGCTCTTTTGCTTTAAAAATGAAAACAAAGTTTGACTACACATCTATTCTCCAAAGACTATAGCTCCTCAAGGCTGAGAGCCAGATGCATGATTTGTTTTCCATCCAGAGCTGTACACACAGAGAAAGTCGTCAGTGCAAGGCCATTCTGCTTTTGACCTTCCTAGGGCTGAATGCACAGCTAGTCAACAGTGGAGCTGAAAATAGAACCCAGGACTTTCAAATCATTGTTCTGCTCGCTGGGCCGTGCTTCCTCCCGTAAGGACTTGGTCGAACAATGTCCTGTTTTGCAAAAGCAGAAATCATAGCATACATATGAGAAAGTAGACACTGAAGAAACCCGGGCCCCACCCTTGGGAAAGATGGCACTGTAGCATAAAAGGAGTGTGAATTGGTTTCTAGCACTATAGTGTATAGGTTGGATGCACTTAAAATATGTGTGTTGAATCATCAGCTTTGTAATGTGTGGCATTTTGAGCAAAGAGTTCTCACTGAATGCCAAGAATGTATTTGCCTGACAACCCACAGAAAGGAAATTTAGAATCTTAGAGAGGTTATCATGAAAATGACAGGACCTGTATATAAGGGATGTGGGATCTGAGTGCTGGTTTTCAGCATAAGGTAGCAAGAAGATTGGGAAAAAGCCAGAAGACTGGTAACCCTGTCATTCATTCTTCACTCAGAGAATGTGTGTGGCCCATAGAGAAAACAGAAAACAGATCTAAACAACAGGAAAGCTGGGGGTAACTGATACGTCCCCAAGCTCCTAGGAAGAGTTCAAAAGTCTTGCTTCTGTGCCAGCATTTTGCAGAGGATTTACTTCTCTTTCAGGGATCATCCCCCTGTGCTGATTTTTAGTGGGCAAGAACTGTGTGGGTCTTGTTGCTCTTGCCCCAAAGCCTACCTCAGCTGGAGAGCCTAGAACCAGACTTTCTGAGTTTGAGTCCTGGCTCTACCACCTGCCAGCTGCAAGATTCATGAACAAGTGACTACGTCTCAATTTCCTCATCTGTAACACAGAAGTGGTAATAATAGTTCTTACTTCAAAGAGTCATTATAAAAATTAAATGCATGTGAAGCGCTTAAAATGGTACTTGGCACATAATAAGCCTTCATCAAGTTTAGTTATCATAGGCAAATCAATACATAATTTATGAATGGATAAATATTCTAGTTAACAATATTAGATAGTCAGAATAGGCCAGGTGACTTGCTAAGCACTTTACACGGATTATCCCACTTAACTCTAAACAGAGGCACACAAGATGCCTAATCTTAACATTTTATATTACAGAGGGGGCAACTGAGGCACAAAGGGATCGGGTAACATACTCAAGGTCACACAGATGGCAAACAACAAAAGAAGGATTTGAAACTATATGGTCTGATACCACATCTTTCACCACAACTCTGCCCAACAGTTATCTATTTCTTGGGAGGAATGCAAAGGAAAAAGCTACTTTATGATATTCTTATGTGGCTCAAATACAGTAATTTATTGACACTTTGAAAGCATTAAAAATATATATACATATGTGAGATGATGGTGATGACTAATAAACACATGAGAAACCCTACTCTACTCTCATTAGCCTTACTTAGCATATCAAATAGTGTTAAAAATAATAATTAGCCTTAGGAACCAACGAACAAGTCAAACCAGTCATTTTGACACACCAAAATGCAATTTGATATGCGAGTCACCTACTCAAGATAACAGCCATTGAATAAATTAGCAAAAGAAAATGTGTTGAGAACTGGAACACCATGATCTTTTACTTTTTTCTCTACTAAAATGTACTTAGCTATGATATATAATTTTTATTCACATACTTTATTTCTCTGAATAGTTCCCCCAGACATACATATGAATGAAAACGATGAGATGTTTTTTCTTCTCAGACATTAGATAGAATACTCTGGTATCATGGAAAGCAAACCAAACTTGAGGCTGGGAAATGAGATTTCTGATTCCAGCTTCACCACCAAGTAACTCCCTTGAGAACCTGGAGCAAGTTTCTCAATCTACCTGGGCCTCAGATTTCTCTATCTAAAAATACAGCTTTGGATGCCATGGATTATAAAATTCCTAATACCTCCAAAAAAAAAAAAAAAAGCCTTTCATTTCCTTCCTGGGAATTTTTAATTACAGAGCATATCTTTCCCATCCCTACCCCTGCACATGTATTTCAACATTTTTGAAATCAGATTGTTTTACAATGAAAATATTCACTAAATTTAATTAGTTTATTTCTCTTTCTCCCCACCTTTTTCATATTTTGCTCCTTTTTTCCCTGTAAACTTGCTCATTGAATTGATAACGTGTCTAGATTTAAAGAAAAAACAAAACCCAAACAGAAACATGACCCCTACCATCACAAAAAATAGCTAAAGCTGTTCCAAAGGCTCGATTGATGTGTGAGTGGACTTGCATGCTGAAAATTAGAGGAAGAGCATTTAAAGTGTCCTTACTGCTTAATTTCTTTTGATTTCAGGCCCCCTTCCAGGGAATAAGTTGTATTTTATTTGTAGCAGCTACAATCCCTGGGTTTCCCCTGCCAATGGTGACAGCACTGTATCAGAGACAAAATACTTACTTTTTAGAGCTAAAATGTCTTGATACGTTTGACTATGCAACCATGTGCATGTACCTAGGACTAATCCATGTGATGCCAAATCATTTCTCTGCAGTCAGCTGAGAATACCGAGGGCCCCTCTTTACTCCAGACATATCCAAGAAGGAGAACAGATGTTCTTTGTTCCAGGAAAGGATAGGGTGAAGGTTAGCTCATGGGTAGAGTTTCCTGTTTGTAATGTTTGAAACCAGGGAGGTGCCAACAATTTTGAAGGTTTTATTAAAAGGGAGATAGTTCTTGCTGGGATAAGCTGTGATGAAAGTAAAATTTGCTCCCCAATTGATGTCTTGGTACTTCAGATGTACGTAAGACTGATCATATTATTTCCCTGCAATGAAATCCTTCAATGACTCTCCTTTGCCTGCCACATTAAGTCCAAATGCTTTAGCATTCTCTAAACTCCGTCCAGATTTACTTGCAGTTCTATGAACTCATCTCACTCTTTCTTGCCTGGAATAGCTTTTACACATCTCCACCTGGCTTAGTCATTTGTCAAGATTCAGCTCAGATATCCTCTGCCCTTGGTAGCCTTTGGTTCCTTATCAGTCAGGTTAGGGACTTCCTCTTGGTGGTTCAAAGCATACTATGCTTCCCTCTATCCATGAGATTCTTGAACCTGGCTGCAGAATGGAATCACCTAAAAAGCTATCAAAACACACCAGTGCCCAAGCCCTACTTATAGAGACATTTTATTCCATTGGTCTGGGTTGGCGCGAGACATCTCTAGTTAGTGTTCGCAGGAGATTCTAATGTGCAACCAATGCTGAAAGCTGCTGCTTTATTGGAAACCTCACAACGTGTTGTATTAAGTTTTGTGTTTATCTTTCCCAAGATTAAGTTTCTTGAGGACTGGAATTCTTTTATATTGATATGCATATCCACTGAGATTTAAAAAAATATCAAGTGCTAGGAGGTGTTCAATAAACGGTTATGAATAATGAATGAATGAATAATACATATACATCCCAACCTCCCACCCACTTATGTTTAGAAGCTCACTTATATTCTCACAGTTGTTTGGGGTTAGAAATTATGGAAAATAGAAGAATCAATATGGATCCCAGGTGTTTGAGGATAAAAGAGGTAGTCTAAGAGAAGTGTCTGAGAAAACAAATAAAATATGGCCTGAAAGAAAACCTGGAAAAATTTGAATTTATTAATAGCAGGTGCTGAAAAACAGAACCATAAATCTGACCTTGGAAGGAACTTGGGGACTGAGAATAGTGCAAGAGATTCTGGGAGATGGGGAGAAGGGAACAACCAGCTCAGAATGTAGGAGATTAGCTTGTACCTATACAAGGTAGAAATACAAGGTACCTAGAGTCTGGCCCGAAGAAACTTAGCCTTCCCTTGAGACTCAGAATCTAGGGCCTGAAAGTCAAGAAGTACAAGTAGCCTGAGGGAGAATCAGCAGAACAGGAGTCAAACTTGAGCATCAAGGAACACAGAGCTGTGAATCTGTATTTTGGGTCATAGTGTGTGCTGTGTGCTCTACATGTGTTATCCTATTTAATAGGCAAGATTAGATTTATGAAATAGGCTTTATTATCCCCAGTTTCACAGATGAGAGCACAGGTTCTGGGGAGTGGGGTAGGCATCCCAAGGCACCTGATTGCAAATGCTAAATGTCACTTGCTAAATGGCCAACAGGAATGACTGGCCTGATGACCCTCCATGGAGGAGAGATATTGGAGAAGATAGAAGGACAGGCTGGAGCACTGGGGTCTCTGGCCAAGAAGAGAGTGTTCCCCCTTAAGTCCTGCCGGTGGATTAGGAGGCAGCAGGTGAAGGAACCTTTGTCAATGGTTGCCTCAAATGTTTTAATTTAAAAAAAAAAAAACTCCTACTTGTCTGGGCTCAGAACTACTGAGTGGCCTTAACAGTGAGGACAGAATACACTCCACTTCTGGACTCCTAGTGAATGTGTTTTGTGGAGGTACACACCCTTTCTCAGAGAAGGGAAGATGGACAAAAACAATTAGAATTCAGTGATTTTATAAGATGGAAGAATGTGTGTGAAGCTTGGATTGTTATTTTTCTTAAGAAAAAAAGAGCTATTTCTTTATTGCTTTCATAACATGGAAACTGGTTCTATTCCATTAAATGTGTCATCAAAACTTTAGTCTTGAAATATTTGGTTTGCCACTTTAAGGAGAATTCCCTCTCCCTGGACTTCTTTCTTGACTGTTTACAGTCTATGTTCAGGCAAGCTTGTCCTCTCTCTTATCTTAATACACATTTAGGTTCCATAGTGAGCTCTGATCTTAATTATTAGTGTAGCCAATAAGTTTAGTCTGTCTACATTAAGGTGTGATGAAGATGCCTGCAGATTTTTGTCTGCTAAAAGATATCTTCCCTTATCAGTCATCTGTGATGACTAGTGTGCCTGGGATAGTTCATGTGCTCACAGTCTTGGTGCCAAGCACGTAGGAGCTACGGTTCTTTCCCCCAACCCTGTACGCAATTCCTGACTATGGAACTATAATCACCCTTTACTGTTAGACGTGCCAGGAATAGGTTGATGCTGGGAAATTTCTGTGGCTTATTGGGAAATAACCCAGGCTTTGAACTCAACTGAATCTGAGTTCAAATCCTAGCTGCCATTTGTAAACACTGCCAGGGCCAAGGAAATTTCAGCAAATGTTGATTTCCTTCTTTATCCCCTTCTGTTGAGAAACAGCATATACTTCTTTGATCATTTCTATGATCCAGTCATATGTACATGCAATCCAACATGCCTACATGAAAAGCACACGGTTATGGATTTTACTATCCTCTCTGCCTTTGGTTCTTTGACGACAAGCCAAGATTTCGGAAACGGCTCAGGAGCAGTCTGTATTTCATGGCAATTTATTATTTGACCTTTCTCTAGAACATCAATGTTATATTACCTCTGGCTTCCTGACATGAGGAAAAATATATTCCTTCTCTCTCGGTCTGTGTCCTCTGATAACAAGTTCAGACGAACATTTTCTAAATAATAAAATAGAAGGTGGATGCTACAGGCATTTACAGCTGACCTTATTTCAAGAATTTGGTTGGGCAACACTTAACCTCACTTTCAAGCGAGAGGCAATGTGTGTGTCATGAGACAACCTCCCCAGGGGTAGTCAAAACAATTGGTAGTGCCTGACCTTGGCAAGTCCACCCGCCCTTCTGGTCCTGGTTTTCCCCATGTGAAAGGAAGAGTGTGCCATGTAACACCTAAGGTCCCATTCCTTTTCTTAAATATTTGTGTCTAGTTATTGCTTATTTAAAGAAAAAATAAGTTGACTTGCCCGAAAATAAAAAGATATTAAATGGCAAAATATTTCACAAGAGAACTTGTCTTTCTCTGCTCTCTCTTTTATGTCTAGGTTATAAAATTATTATAATGATTACTTTTCATCACCCACTTAATCCCATAAAACACCTCTTGCTATATAAATTCTCATGATCTGTTTCCCTGTAGCAATTACTCATTTTACCCATGGGAATCAGGTTTTCCACTAAAGCCCTGTAAGGGAGGGTACCAGCTCTCTGCTAGCAGACTTTATTTTCTCTCTGGGCAAAAGATTTCCCATGGCTAAGACCAATTCAGCATCATGCTGTTATCTTCTGCGAAGGGAGAATTACCAACTAGTATTTAACATTTAGGTGCTCCAAACACTGGTAGCGTGTGCCATAAGGATGGGGGAAAAGAAAAGGAATATTATTAGTAGCTGTCTTAGTCCGTTTGGGCTGCTGTAATGAAATACCACAGACTGGGCAGCTTAAACAACAAACATTTGTTTCTCACAGTTCTGGAGGCTGGGGTGTGTGAGATCAGGGTGCTGGCCTGGTCAGGTTCTTGGTGAGAGCTCTCTTTCTGGTTTTGTCTTCTGTCCTCACATGACCTTTCCTTTGTGGGTGCATGGCGTGTTGTGGGGGGAGAGAGAGAGAGAGAGAGAGAGAGATAGCATCACATTCATATCTCTTCCTTTTTAAAAAAAAATAAGGGCAAAAAAAATAATAATAAGGACATTAATCCTATCATGGGGGCTCTACCCTCATGACTTCCTCTAAACCTACTTATCTCCCCAAGGCCTCACCTCCAGATATCATCACATTTGGGATTAGATTTCAACGTATGAATTTTGGGAGTACACATTCAGTCCACAGTAGTAGGAATAAAAGAAACATAATAGATTCTACTCATTGTGCCTCTCTTTAGTGCTTGATACTAAACTAATGCATTTTACATAGTTATCTCATTTCTTCTTTTTTATACTCATCACCACCCTTCAGAGCAATTTTTATACCTCTCTCATACCTGAGGAAATAGAGGCTGGAAGACATTAATGAATTACCCAAGGTCACCTAGGTCTCTGGCTGCAAAGCCTGTATAAATTTTATTTTGTTGTCATGGACCCTACCACAAACTCCCAAATGGGTTTTTAGTGGGTAAAAAAAGTTGTCCTAGGATGTGGAGAAACCCTGAAATGACCCACAGCACTGAGGAAAGCCTGCCTAAATGGTGTGTTCCATTTCTGCAAGCTTCAAGGAGAGGCCCTTCCAGTAAACCTGAAAGTAGGAACTAAAATATTTGACACCCCTATGGCAAGGGGTTTTGAATCCTTTTCCCCAGTAGCATAATAGAAGTCAGATATGATACAAGATGTAATAATCATGGGTGCCACTGATTGAACTTGTTTTGCTCCCTGAGCTATGTACTTCCTAAATACTTCATTTACTCAATCCTGCATGAGATGGTGCCACTCTCTTATGGAGTTGTGGGCATTGAGACTTATAAAGAGGTGTGACTTAGCCAAGTCACATAGCTTGGGGAGATGGGAATTGGGGTATACCTGAAGCTAAAGCAAATTACCTGAAAACACACCAGTACCACAGGGCATATGGGTGAAAGAACTGTTCTCTCTTTCCACTGGGTCTGCACTTCCATATGGTAACTTGAAGACCTTGTGAGAATCACTACTGTGAATACAGAATGTCCACAACTGGCAATCACAGTTATAGGAGAGGTCAACACCATCGGTTCTCACCATACTTACATTCGTTCAAAGCAGAAATTAAAAGGGAAGAAGACAAAGGAGAAAGTACCTACCTCGAATGAGGTCATTTAAACAACAGAATAATCTCAGTACTTATTTAAAGGGAACAGAACCGATTAGATATTGGAAATAGAACCACAAAGAGGCCTTCTCCAGGAGCCACTTCCCTTGCAGAATTTCCCTGAAAGATCACTTATCGTTGAGGTTAACAGTTTCCAAAATACTAAGGAATACGACAAGGTCTACTAAGCTAGATTGATTAGAAGATAAAAGATTACCAACAATGGCATGTTTTAAGTTGATTGCAGCATAAAGAAGCCAAACCTAGCAGGTCATTACTAAAGAAAAATATGTAAATACTGTCCTTGAATTTCATAGTGACAACATTTAAGCAGAACTGACCTAATCTAAGTTTGTTTGCCACTAAATGCTGCACTTTCTTATCATAGCTTTCGCTGCTTAGCTGAGAGCTGATTATGAAAGCAGATCTTTTCCTGGGAACTGAGTGAGTTTAAAATATACAGTGACCTGGTATCAGTGGATTGGGATTGTCTCAGCTGTGTGGGATGAAGGGTGGCCAATGCACTTCCTGAAGTCCTGGGAAAGGGACTGTGCTATGGACCAAATGTCTGTGTCCCCCCTAAGGTCATATGTTGAAACTCTGACCTTCAGTGTGATGGTATGTGGCCTTCTCTTGGGCCGTGAGTTAAGACGAGCAGCAGTGAGTAGACACAAATCAGCCACCTGGCCCAGTCAAAGCCTTCCCAAGACAGCTCGCATCTGACGTCTGAACCAGGCAGGGGGGAAAGAGCAGCTATGTTGACCTGACCCAGGAAGACTCCCCCAGGCAGCTCTCATTCCCGAGCTCTGTGCCAGGTTGGCTGAGGTTGTCACTGTGTCACGGCTTGGTTTCTCACTCAGCCCAATCCTGTGTCCTCCCTCTCCCTTCACAAGGACCAGTTTCTGTCAAACATCTTGTACCTCAAATTCTGCCTGTGGGTTGGCTTCAGGACATCCAACCCTGTGGCAGTTGGGAACAGGAATGGATCAGGAAAGGTTTCAAGCAGGGGCTTTGGGAGTTTGGACCAGGAGAAAAGTGAAGAATCCCGTATACCTAGGAGGCCGCATGGGAGATGGAGTGGTGTATCTATCAGGAAGGGGGAGCCCGATAAGGGTCAGAGGGCTCTGATATATGCAAGAGAAGAAGGAATGAATTCATTTCTTTACTCAGTGAGCACTTGCAGAGCAGACACTAGGTGCCAGGCACTGAGGGAGGCACCGGATTATGGGGATCCAAAGACATATCCCTGCTCTCACAGAGTTGCAGACCAGACACACCCAGAGAAATGAAAACTTCCTTAAATGTAGAATAGACCAGGTAACATATTTTTTGGAGATTAATCTAGATCTAAAGATTGGTTTAGACACTTCAAAAATCTAGACTTTTCAAAAAAAAAAAAAAATGAAGAAAGAAATCCACCCATGTAATCCCAGAATGGTAGCACTGTGAGAGGACCTAGAAGAGATAAAAGTTCAAAGACACTATTGTTTTCTATTCATCTCTTAATCCAAGACCCATACAGCATTGTTTATAGGAGTAAATTCCAGAAGTCACTATCCACCAGCTCCTATACATATAACAAATGATAACAACCAAAAAAAAAAAAAAAAAGATGGGGCTCAGAGACATCAATTAAGGTAGCCCAAGAGTTGAGTAGCAAAGTCCAGGTGTCTTCATTCTGTATTACTGCTCTAATCTTTATTGTGACTCTGAACTTGATTTCTCTTGTACAAAAGGTATGACATGCTCAGACATAAATAATTGTTAAATTATAAAAACTGAATCCTTGGCTGTTTCCTATCAAAGGCAGAAGTAAAGAGGATACAAAGAAATATGCCCTGCAACTTTCTAAAAGGTAACATGAATTTAGAGCAAGTTCCCCGTTTGCATTTGCAGGACTTGGCATGAAGATATTGATCACTGTGCAGCAGAAAAGTTTCTGCCTATTTCTAACAGAGCAATTGCCCCAAGGCTGATATTCTTGGAACACAGAGTTACACCTTGGAGTTTCCCTAACGCTGAAGAGAGTATCATTTTCAACTTTCCCTGTTCTAAATAACATATCCTAACTTCCCTAAAAAGATGGATCTATATTTGCATTAAGAACTTGATATTGTCACTTCCCCTGGATCCTCTCCAATTTTCTCTCCCAATTTATATCCACAAGTGGCTGATGTCATTCCCTTCTTTTTTTAAAAAAAGATTGCCACCTTTCTCTTAACCATCCACAGAGATCAACTGCCTCACACATGGGATGTTTCTAATATCACAGCATAAACCAGTTCCATTATTAGAAATTTGGATTGAATTTCCTGATAAAATTAATAGTCCAGAAGGTATTTCTGAGGTGGTGTTAAAATATGTCTGTAAATTTTTTATCAGATGGAGAAATCAACAGGTGGAGTCCATGTCCCATCCCCTTAAACATGACAGGTCTTGGTGATTGCCATGACAAATAGAATGCTAAGGAGAGATGCTGGGTGACTTCTGAGGGTATATTAGAAAAGCCCATGAAGCATCTGCCAGTCTCTCCTAGAACAGTGACTTTGGAAGCTTTCACCCCTGTGTAAGAAGTCCATCTACTCTGTGTCCACCATGTAGAAAGACCATATGGAGACACCAAATAGAATGGTGCCCAAGGAGCCCCACCTTGTCCAAGCCCAGGTGTTTGAGCCAGTCTAGATGTCAGATATGAGTGAAGAAGCCTTTGTGTTAATTCTGGTCATAGCCACTGTCTAATCAGGACCTCATGAAGATCCTGCCAGAGAACTGCTTAACCAAGCCCAGTCAACCTCTAGATTTGTGAGCAAAATTGTAAGTGTTATTGTTTTAAGCTACTGTTTTGGACACAATAAAAGATGATTGGAACAAGTTCTGAGAGCTCAAAGTTAGATGCTGCTGCAACAAAACCTAAAACATGAGGTCTTGACTCGGACTGGTTGGTGGGCAGAAGTCAGAAGAGGGGGAAAAAGAGACTCTTAGCAGAAGCCTGGTGGCACTTGAGCAAGCTGTCAGTAATGGCTTAAAGAAGAGTGAGGAGATTGTTACCGGAAACTGGAAGAAACTGTAGTGTCAGAAAGTCTAGCAAAACTGTCACTGGCAGAGACATGGAAATTATAAAATATACCTAATGAACTGGTGGCTTTAGCTAAGAAAAATTCCGGCTAGAATGTTGAAAATGTCAAGGGATTTCTTTAAGTCACATGTAATAAAGTAAGTATGTAGAGAGATGAGTTTTAAAAAGGAACTGTTTCATTTTCAAGAAAACTTAGAAAGTATATAAAAGACCCAAGACTTGTTACACTCACATATAAAACTATTTCTTTTTCTCAGTCTCTCCAGATAGCAGAGGATTCTCATATTAAGAAAAGATGTCAGATCAAAGATCAAATCCAAAAAGCCAAAGACCCTTTGTTAATACTTTAGAAAAATATCAGGTAATGTCTCATAAACTCTTTGAAATAGATGAAGTTCTTCTAAGGATCTAAAGGCATGCTAGGCAGAGTCTCTTAGTTAAAAAATAGGGCTTCTCAGAACTTAAGGTTGTGATCCCACACAGCCTTACAGGGATCCCAGGCAGAGAAGGGCTTATATCAGAGAGATTTGTAGCTGGAGATTTTGTCTAATGGAGTATACTCCAATAAGAATCATAGGAAGTTCATAGAGTCATTACCAGAGTTGTACTAACAGATATTTTGCCAGCTTGAACCAAAAGGGACAGAAATAGTATTAAATAAAAAGTGGTCCAAGAACCAAGAACCTAGAGGGGAGACCCAAGAACAATGGAGAATCCTTCCTCCACTTCCTCAGTGGGACTGAGACGTAAAGGACTGGCAGTGTTTGCTGGTTGGATTCCTGAGTTGCTATGAACCATTGACTTTTATGTGTTTTCATTTTCCTCTATTTTGAACAAGAGTGTCTGTCATGGCTATCTTTTACACATCTCTCCACTAAATATTGGACATGTGAACTGCAAATAACTTGTCTCTTAGTTTACAAGTCTTCAGATTGAGAGGAGCAGTACACGAGAAACCTCACCTGTGGAACATAATGATGTTCCCACATCTGAGTCTTGGGAGGGGTGAGTGTAGTTTATTTTGTATGTAGGAGAAATGTAAATAATTTGTGGCCAGTGGGTGGACTTTGGAACTTTAGAGACATGTTTACAATTTTTTTATACTGTTCTCATAAGAGATGGAGTCTGATTCTCATCCTCTTGAATATGGGCTGACCTTAGTAACTCACTTCTAAAAGATAGAATGGGATGGAAGTGATGTTACATTAATTCCAAAGCTAGTTCTTAAAGGTAATACAGCTTCATTCTGTTTCTCTCTTGGAACACTTGTCCTTACAATACAGCCACCTTGCTGTCAGGAAGTCCAGGACACATTGAGAGTCCTAAGGCCCCCAGCCCTCAGCCTCAGTTGAGCTCCCAGTGAGCTGCCAAGCCAACTTGCCAGGCACATGAGTGGACCGTTTTGGAAGTGGATACTCCTGCCCTTCATCAAGCCTCCCCTGCTGATACCATGTGGAACAAAGACAGGTCTTCCCACATAAGCCCTGAACAAATTGCAGATTTGTTTGTAAAATAAATGATGTTTCTTTAAGCCATTAAATTTGAGGTAGTTTGATACATTCCAATAGGAATGTAACATGAATAATTTGCCTGTATATGTGTGTGTGTGTGTGTGTGTGTGTGTGTGTGTGTGTGTATTAGGTCATTAAATATCAAATGTTCAATTTTGAATCAAAAGTTTCATTTATTATATCTCAAACAAGAAGCAGTACAATTAATCAAAAGTATGTGCCGATAGTTTACATTGACAAAGTTTTGCCATCTTAACGGTAGCTTGTTTATGCCAGCGACGAAGAAGCCTGGAGAGCCAATGGTGATGAAATTGTGAAAGGCATTTTCCATAGCTTGTTGAAAATTGAACATTTTTCCTTGCAAGATGGGGTCCAAAGTATGGAAGAAGTGGTAGTCTGTTGGTGCAAGGTCTGGTGAATACAGTAGATGACAGAGAGTTTCCAAGTTCAGTCTCTGTAGTTTGAACAGCATTGTTTGTACGACATGTGGTCTAACGTTGTCTTGCAAGAGGATTAGCCTGTCTCTGTTAACCAATCTCAGCTGCTTAATCACAAGCATCCTCATCATTTCATCCAATTGTTTGCAATAGACATCCATTGTAGTCGATTGACCAGGTTTCATGAAGCTATAATGGATAATACCAGTGCTGGACCACCAAACAGATACCATTAGTTTTTTTGATGAATATTTGGTTTTGGACTGTGTTTCAGCACTTCATCTTTATACAGCCATTGTGCTGAATGCTTGCAATTGTCAAAAAGAATCCATTTTTTATCACATGTAGCAATACAGTGTAGAAATGGTTGGCCTTTATGTCACGACAGCAAAGAAAGGCAAACTTCCAGACAATTTCTCTTCTGATCCTCATTTAATTCATGTGGAACCCATTTATCCAGCCTCTTTACCTTGCCAATTTGTTTCAAATGGTCCAATATTGTTGAAATAGTAACATCAAACCTTGCTATTAATTCATGCGTAGGTTGAGATGGATTCACTTTCACTACAGCTTTCAGATCCTCATTATCCACCTTGGTCTTAGGTCACTCATTTTCAAGATTAAAATCAGCAGAATGGAACTTCTGGAACCATCTATGTACTCTGTATTCATTAGCCACATCCTTCCCAAACACTTCACTGATATTTTGAGCTGTCTCCACAGCATTGGCTCCACAGTGAAACTCATATTCAAAAATAACACAAATTTTTGACTTACCCATGGTTTCACAAAAATTGCTTTAAAAAAATTTAAAGATAATCAGAAACCAAAAACCATGCATTTGAAAGATGAGGATGTATAATACCTTCACAATAAAAATAAAACAAGAAGTGTCAAAGTGAAAATGTCAGAGATATCAACTGTCAAACTTAGTACTTAAGGAAATTGGATGTTTCACACTTAATGACCTAATATTATTATTTTTTATATATATAATCTCAACATTAATTTCTGCTTACTCCTTTTCTTAACTTGATTAGTGTCAGGTTATACCCTATCCTTACAATGCCAATCTGTAGATAAACATTTGATGACAATGAATAAAAACATATAGTGAACACATATCTATTATAGCTGGCATTTATTGATGGATTAATATAGGCTGGACCCTATCCTATATATTTTATATACATTAACTCACGTAATTCTTAAAACTCTATGAGGAAAATACTTGTATTATCTCCATTGAATAGATAAGGAAATGGAGGCATGGAGAAGTTCAGTAACTTGACCAAGACCACACAGCCAGTACCCAAGCCAGGAGCCAGGCAGTCTTGCTCCAGAGTTTGTTGTCGTAACCATTATGCTTCTGTGCTTCTTATAACTTGCATATTCTACTTTAACTGTTCCTCTTACCTCTAGCACCAGATAGCCTCTTGACTTCTATAGCTTTAGCCTGGATCTTCAATTGAGGGAACTTCTTGTTCCTGCTAAGCAGCCCACGGTCTAAATTTTGTCTCCAAAGGTCAGATTTACTTAGATCAGGTATCAGCAAACTATGACCTATGGGCCAGATCTGGTCTGGTTTTGTGAATAAAAGTTTTCTTTAAGGAAAACCACCGCCATGTTGGTTCATTTATGCTTTGTCTGACTCCTTTTGTACTACCTGGTGAGTCGAATAGTTGTGACAGAGATCATATGGTCCATAAAGCCTAAAATGTTACTATCTAGTTCATTACAGAAAAAGTTTGCTGACTCCTGACTTAAATCACTGAAGTTTCCTTTATTACTGAATTTATCACATTTTATAGAAAGACTATACATACATGAAAATAGTAGGCAGATAGGCTGGGACTAAAACCCAGCTCTGTTACTTAAGTGTGATCTCAGGAGAATTTTTTAACGTCTCTGAATCTTAGTTTTCTCTTTCAAAGAGAAAGAATAGTAAGACTTCTGTCTTAATTGCATATGCCAGGACATTGACACATAAATAAAATATTATTAATATGTAAAGAGTTTTGCCAACCTTTTTCGTTTAGGTCAAAATTTAGGAGATCATACAATTAGAGGCAAAAAAAATAAAAGATAATAAAAAATAATAACAACAAACGTTTGTAATTCTTAGGGCACATGAAGAGAAAACAGTGGCATCAACTTCGGTTAGGTCTAAGACAGAGGTGGGAATTGGTCAGTGAAATATCTAACCAATGGAAACAAAAATCCAGGTTGTGAATTTCCTTCTATAGTTCAGATTTTTAAAGAAAAATTCTACAGGCAGAGAGAGCTTCACAGGCAACAGTTTTCCAAAAATCAATTTCTGATTGATTAAATGTCAAGACTTGAAGAAAGAACTTCTGGTTGCTTATTGAGCTAAAGGAATAATCCCATTTTCCCCACTATCACTGAATATATTTCTTTGAGAATATGAGTAAATTGAGAATCCCAAAGGTAGAGTGATTTGACCTGATTAAAAAGTTTTTTTTCCCCCATTTCTGCAGATATTCCAAGCAACTGTCAGCAAGTTAGTTATTTTATCGTTCTAACCAAAATGATTTAATATTTGGGGGGTTGAGATGTTTTAAGTTGATCTAAGTAGCTGAACTGACTGATTGTTTTCAGTTCCCTGGAGAGATCAGCAGTCCCATTCTGGTTTCATGGGGGAATTAGGAGAACTGAGTTTTAGAAGGGAGATTTTGGGGGCATTTACTCTTTTTCTGACATTGTTACTGGGAGATCTCTGTCCTCAGCGTGACAGCCATGGATCAGAGCTCCTCTCAGCTCCCAGGTGAGGCAGAGCGCCTGTGCAGGTATTGTTGTACATCTGGCTAAGTGGCGAGTGACAACCAGAAGTATGGGAGAGGCTCTGCTCTGAGGGCCTGTCGCACTTGTGGGGTGTCAGATGAGCAGAGAGATGAGCCCTGGTGCTTGACGTGGTAGGTGGAGGGGGGTGTCTGAACACCACCCTCGAACTGCCCTGCGGAGTCTAGTTTTCTTCATTCGGGTGTCCTTTCTTTCTCTATTTTCACTTGTCACACACATAAAGGGCAGCGAAATGCCAACCTGACCCAACTGAAAGGCCTGGAGATATGAAACTGTAAAAGAAGATAATGATTAGACACATGTGGAGGTGACTGGAGACCCTTGGTAATTGTGCTTCACATTCCTGTTTAACCTTTTAACTAGAAAAAGGCATGCATTTAATAGACATGTTCTACTTTACTGAAAGAAAGAAAGAGAAAGAAAGAAACAGAGAAAGAGAGAAAGACAGAGAGAGAGAAACAAAGAGAGAGAAAATAATTTTGTCTCAAATCATATGGGCATATTTTTAGTATTGTACCATTCTAATTTATTAGTTCCTTAGAGAAATCTCAGAACCTAAAAATGGAAATTTCCTTGGAGGTCACTTTGTCTAAATTTATACTTATGCAGAACTCTTCTGCATAACTACTAGGTTCATTTATTCATTCAACAATTTTTTTTTTTTTTTTTTTTTGAGACAGAGTCTCGCTCTGTTGCCTGGGCCAGAGTGCTGTAGAATCAGCCTAGCACACAGCAACCTCAAACTCCTGGGTTCGGGTGATCCTTCTGCCTTAGCCTCCTGAGTACCGAGTAGCTGGGACTACAGGTGTGCGCCACCACACCCTGCTAATTTTTTCTATTTGTGGTATAGACAGGGTCTTGCTCTTGCTCAGGCTGGTTTTGAACTCCTGACCTCAAGCAATACTCCCTCTTCAGCCTCCCACAATGCTAGGATTACAGATGTAAGCCACCACGCCCAGCCCATTCAACAATATTTATTGAGCATGATCTATACCAGGTATTAATCTAGGCACAGGGTTCAACAAAAGTAATGAATATTTTTGCATTTATAGAGATCTGCTTATATTCCAGGGCCTATGCTTGGACAATTCCAGTTATTAGAGCTGTCAGGTTAGATGGGAGTGAATAAGTTCTTAAGATTTTTATTTAGCAAACTCTTTTAGAGAAGCATTTTAAGCTTTTTACAAATACAATATTAATTTGTTTAATGCTCTAATAAGCCTGTGAAGTAGATACCATTATTATCATTGTCTCTCTTCTAAAGATGAGCAAATGGAGGCAGGAAGAGTTTAAGGAATGCCCTAAGGCTGCACTGCTGGTAAGCAACAGGACCAGAATTAGAACCCCACAGTCTAGGTCTAGAGTCTGGACTCTTAACTACTAGGCTACAGTGACAACATTTGCCTAACTTATGCTTATGACTGGGTTCAATTTTTCCTGATATTGGTATTTCTTATCCTAAAATGTTTAGCAGCTTTATATCTAGCTCTTGAGATCTTCTACTGTATACTCTAATTCACCAGATACAACCAACCAAAGGCAACTCTATACTGTCTTGAATTACATGATTTATAGTGGAGAAAACAGCTCTTCTTTAAGAGGTATGAGCCCCACTGGCCCTACCACTTTGCCTGCCCAACCAAATAAAAGGTCACTGCCTGTCACACACTAGGTGGTCAATAAGTGGCAGCTCTTGCTATAAATTAATAAATTTCTGGCTCATTAATGCCCTAGATTTCCCAGTTTAGCTTCTTTCCTCTAGGTCAAGCCTAGTCTCTAAGATAAGGAGCCAATCAGGAATTATTGGACACATTTTCAAAATTTTTCCTGAAAGTAAGTTTTAGTAAATAGGAGAGGACCTCATGAAGCTGATGAGAGAGACATTGTCATCACCAACAATGGAAATGGGGGGAGGTGGGAGGATGAAGAAGTTGGGAACACTGAAAAACTCACTCACATGGGGACATCTTAACAGCTGCCTTCCTTGGTCAATTAACCAATCCCTCCCCACAGCATGTCTTGCCTTGGGTCTGAGAAAAAAATCATTTACGTCATTTCATCATGGAACAAGAAGTGAAAAGGATAAAAGTTTGAGTAGGGCCACAGTACTTTTCAAGTTTTTTGGAGTCAACTCATAGGTAAGTTTAATCCTTTGAAAGGAATTCAAAGAATGCCAGGTGCCTTCTTATTTCAAATGGAGAAGTCCCAAATACCTTCTACCATCAACCTCCAACTATTTCTGGATTTATCTCCTAGCTCCTCTTCCTGTCATGGATGAAATTAATCTAGTCCACTGTATGACACCTGGTTTCATAACCCTCAGCTGACATGACTTCCTTTTCCTTAGCCAGTCCTCCTACCTGCATGAATGGCTGATGAAAATCATAATTCCTTTTGCTTCCCCCTCCTCTGCTTCCCTCATTCCAAGTAAGAGGCTCTGCCCTACATAGAATTATCCACCTCTTCCTCTACCTTTAAGTATGTCTGCTCCTGCATGACATTCCCCGCACATGCTTCTAAACATAGCTTGCAGCTGCTCCTGTCTGTCTTCCTGCTCCAGTCATGCCCAGAAGGCCACTATCTAAACTAGGAAGCCAATGTCCATGAATATTCCACTGAATATTTCTGTGCAGAAGGGTGGGAATAACTGTTGCAAAACCATTCTTATAATAGCCAAGATGTAGGTATAGAGAAAGCAAAAAATAACAGCTACTCAATGTGGGCATTCCAAAGGCTGTTTGGATGAGCTTGTGAAAGAGGGTGTCTTTACAATTTTTTCACACTACATGGTACTTAATTTTTTTCTGACAAACATTTTAGAGTGCCATACACATCTGTAAGAAAGGTTTCTAAAATATTATTTTTTTCCAAAATAAAGAAAAGTTGGCAAAAATAATTTGAGACATTTGCCAACAGCACTTAAAGAATTTGGCTCAGAATCTGAGTCCCTGGGACCAAACAAAAATATTGACAACTCAGGTAGGTTTCTATTTCCTCCAAATGAATTTGTTCATCTCTTTTTCCTGGTTGGCTAATTTTAAGTGTTTGCTGGTTGTTAGTCAGGGAAGAAATGTATTATAGGTCATTAACTTTAAAAAAAAAAAAAAGGAGGACATTTCTTCCTTGAATTTTTCCCGAATGCTTTGAGTGGATTTCTATTGCATTATTGGTTGAGTATATTCTTGCCACGATAATCCACTTTTAGTAGCTTCATTTACATTAGCTATCACTCTGGAGACCCATAGTAACAGCTCGCTGAATCACCCAAGAGAAATTACTCTTGAAAGTAATCATTGTGAATGAATTTTCATCACTCGGTCTCATCATTTCATGCTGTTTTGTCTCTTTCCTTTCTGCCCCTGATAAAAGTAAGGCATAAAGAGGGCTTTTGTTATGATCTCATTTTCTTTAGATAACTTAGTCTTATTAATCATAGCAGCTGGTTTATAGAGGCAACCAAAGTATATTTCTCACTCTCTCTCTCTCTCTGTGTCTCTCTCACACACAGTTTTTGAAATGCATATCATCTACTTCTTGTGGGAACATTGTTTTAATTTACTTTAGTCTACAATATCTCACACAAATTTGGTTCTGTGTAACCTAATTAGCGCAAGGAATATATTTAAGTACAGGGGCTTGGGATGTTTAAGCAGGAAAACTCCATTGAATTTGTTTTAGATTACCAACACTAAAAAGTTATATTGTACCTTAAATAAACATACTTCACGTCCTACTCCAATTCTACATGGTTTTTTTGATAGCTTCATTTCTTCTCTTCTCTGCTCTTCTCTTTTCCTGAAGAAGTTAGAATTGACCAAATGAGGCAGAGTTTTCCCAGCACCCTTTAGCTCATCTGAAGGAAATCTTAAGTCAAATGTTGCTTTACATTAGTTGATAAAAAACAAATGTGATTTTTGAAATCTGTGGAATCTGAATGCTAAAAGAAAATTTAGCCTCTTCCTGCATTTATTCCCTTTTTCTGATATTTGTATTTCTCAGCTCTCTCTCTGTCTCTCTCATTCTTTCTTTCTCTTTTGGTTACACTAGTAATACTTAATATCTGACTTTTTTAGAAAAATATTTTAAATTCTGAATTATCACTGTACCCCAATATTTTCTCCCATTTTACAAAATTGAACCCTGTGGCTCATTTTAATTCCCTTGGCTTTTTAGCAAGATAGTATGCCTGCATAATTCAGGCATCGTCAAAGTTGGAAAAAGCACTATAATGTTATTATACCTGAATTAGACTGCCTGAGTTAATAAGCTAGGTTGAATAGTAGTTTTAACTTGGGCTAGATACTTAACTTTCAGGAGCTTCAGTTTCCCCATCTGTAAAATGTAATAATAATAATAATACGCATACTGAATGCTTTTTGTAAAAATTAAATTTTAAAAAAAGATAATTCACATAAAGGACTTAGCATAGTGCTTGAACAGAGTTACCTGTATATTAAAGATTACGATTTCCCCAGGGGGCTATGGGGCTATCTGGGTAACTCAGGGTGGTGGCGTGTGGCCCAGCAGTTTCCTTAGGTCCTGTGACCCAGTTTCCTATCCCTCCACCTTGGCGACCTGTCGGTACTGCTCAATTGCACACCACAGCCCAATCATTGACTTTCAGGTTAGACCCAACTCTATCCTTATCTAGGCCATTGATGGCTTCTTTGACCTCAGGGCTTCATTTGACTCCTGCCTCTTCTGACTAAAGTGGCCTTGTCATTTATTATCCAAACTAGAATGCTTCTGGGAATACAGGTGGAGTATGCATGGGTTAACCAGCCTAAATGGGGACTGTTCCAGGCAGGTGAAGACATACTGGCACCCCTTTCCTGAGTCCGACCTTCTGGTTCTTTCCAGACTACGTTCTTCACACTTATCTTCTGCCTTTAATCATTCTTAAGAAAAGAGGGCCTTCTAGTTGCTTGTCTCTTTTTTGCTGTGTGTATAGATGGCTACCATCATGATGTTACCATGAGCCAGGCACTGGTTTTTATGCACTGTCTTACTGCATCTTCCCAGCAATCTTGGAGGTAAGAATGATTTAGGGAGGAGGCACAGGCTTAGAGGGGTTGAAGACTCAGTCTTTGGCACCCCCAAGCAGCAGTGAGCCTGACCTTGCATCTGGTCATCAGAAGACAGGACATTGTTCTTCTCACAGTGCTCTCCTGCCTCTTTGTTTTTCAAATGTCTAGATGGGAACAGACAGCCTCATTTTCCTCTGCATCATTTAAGTACACTCTATGACATCTGCACAATGATGAAATTGCCTAATCATGAATTTCTCAGAATATATCTGTCCCTAAGCAATGCATGACTATATATGTAAATAAAATGGAAATTGGCTCACTCAGCTATGAAGGCCAAGAAGTCCCATGATCTGCCATCTACAACCTGGAGAACAAGGAAAGCTGGTGGTTTAATTTGGTCCACGTCCAAAGGACTGAGAATCAAGGAAGCTGACATTGTACGTTCTGGTTTAAGTCAGAAGGCCCTCAAACCAGGAGCACTAATGTCCCAAGACAAGCCACTATCTGTTTCTTTCTCAAAGGAAAATAAAAATGACGCCTATGGGATGATGCTAATTCCTGTGGGCCCCTTGCATGAATGATTGTGGTACATTACATCACAACCCTCCACTGGCCAGTCGATAATTATTGAGCACCTATTCTGTGTGGAATACTGTTCATACAATACTGTGAGTAATGATGGGAACAGACTTCATGGGAGACATTGAAAAATTGTGGACATAGAACTTCTTGGCAATTATACTCTTGAGATCCATTTATAATGGACACATATTTGGAAGAGAAGAAAACTGGAAATTCTTACAAAAGTTTGAGCCTTTTAAAAAATGAATCTAACTCTTATGAAGCTTGGCTTTGATCTGTACATCCATCGCTTTGTACCCCTGGCAGGGCCAGCCTGTGTAAGGTATGCAAGTAACAGGCAGGTGACAGTTCTGGGTGTGGTGAAAGTTCTCCCTGACAAAATATTCTCTCTTCCCTTTGCCTCTTTCATAGTACGAGATATTTTCTTCTCTAGGATTACCTTACAGATACCTTTATTCCAGGTAGTATTTTATTACCTGAGAGATGGTGATTCTTACCCACACATTGGAAAGAGTGGTTGATCGTATTTTGCATGACAGGAAACAAGACCATGAGCGATGACCACACCAGACTGTTTTATTTTGAAATAATGGAATTTGTTTGGGGAAAAGCTAAAAGAAAGGTCTCCTTGAACAGCTCTAGGGAAGGAAAAGAATATTGGATCTCTCAGAAAAACAGCGGTACTGAAAAGAAGGAACAGATGCCAAAGAGAGGAACTGAAGAAATGTCAACAATGAAGTCACCCCTGCGGCAATGTAGCATTTGCCAAACCTGACTAGGGAAGTTCCAGGGGGCAGTGGAACAACTTGTTAGGGAGCCCGGGGTAACTTTTACCAGCCGTCTAGATGGGCAGACTCATGTCAGGTGACCCGCACATCCAGGTTTGCCTGGGACTTTCCTGGTTTTGACACTGAATGTCCCACATCTCAGGAATCTCCTCTGTCCTGGGCACACCGAGATGGTGGGTCATCTAGCTCATACCCCAAATACTAGGAATGCTGCCATCTTATTCACACATCATTTTTGAAGGGAAATCTGTATAAAGTCATCATTATTGTGAGCTAGGTCAAATAGTGTGTATATTAGTCAGGGTTCTCCAGAGAGAGAAACGGAACCAAAAGGATATATATGGATATATAAGCAGAAATTTATTATGGGAATTGGTTCACATGGTTTGGAGACCAAACAGTCTCAAGATCTGCTGTCTGCAAGTTGGAGAACAAAGGAAGCAGTGATGTAACCAAAAGCCTGAGAACCGGGGGTGGCCGCTGGTATAAATCCTGAAATCTGAAGGCCAAAACATCTAAACCTCTACTGTCTGAGAACAAGAAAGGAAGGATGTCCCAGATCAAGAAAAGAAAGGGAATTCACCCGTCTTCAGGGAGTTTTTGCTCTATCCTGTCACTCGACAGATTGGGCAAGGCTCATTCACATTGGTAAGAACTATCTGCTTCACTCAGTCTACTGATTCAAATATTAATCTCCTACAAAATGCTCTCACCGACATACCCAGAAACTGTGTTTTACTAGCTCTTGGGGTGTCCCTTAGACCAGTCAAGTTGACACATAAAGTTGGCCATCACAGTGTGGTTCAAACTCGTATCTTTTATTTCTTCCAGCAGGTCCCTGAGTTTCTGGATCACTCGCATAGGAGGTTATATCGTCCTTTATGTTTTAGTAGCATCAGCCTTTCCTCCCATAGAACATTAACTCACCCCTCCCCTCTCTTCGCAATTGTTTTCATTTTTAATTTTAGAAGCTGATTCATTCTAGGAACATCACTTCCTAAAGCGATTGTTTGGTGTTATGTGAGAAGATTCTCCAAGGGCTCTAACAGGGGTTGTGAAGCTGAGAGATTTCGGAGGTGTCATTCTCACTAGAATTCAACAGTGGCCACCTATTTCCATGTGGAGATAAGTGCGAAGTGTGGTGGTAAATTCAGGAATGTCGGGTCATTGGTCCTTAGAGATAATCACTTACTGATGTTTTCATGGGAGGCCTGGCACATTCCAATATGCACAGCACTTATAGATGCATGCTTGCCCTCGTCCTGAGCAGTCTTTTTTTGGGCTATAGTTTATGAAAAGATATTAAACCATGGTTATGTTATATATTTTGTATATATAACATATATATACACACACACAGTTATATATATATATGTATACATATATATATATAACTCTGTGAGGGTCTGTGGCAATACCATAAAATCATTTATAAAATCCATAACTAGAAGAAAATATTTTCAAAAAGTTTTAGAACCAGATTAAATAATTCACTAAAAAGTCATTCACACATTCTATAATATTAACTGAAGATATTTATATCAATAATAAAGTTTCATCCCATGATAATTCTTTGCTACAAGGTAGTTAAGTCCTAATGTCCTTAGCAAGGAAAACAATGAGAATATTCACAGATTAGGATTTTTGTTCATTAAGTCAACCTTTCATTAACTTTATTAACAGCGGAGAGATAATGCACTGTTTTGTTTTGTTATAAGCTGAATCATAGTTAAAACAAAAGTTGTCAAAATGTGGTAGAAAACTCATTTAATTAAAAATGCATCCAATGTTTAGAAACACATTTACTATTGAATGGAGGTAATCCAAAAGTGAAATATTTGTATAAACGCATTAGATTAGAAACACCTAATGCCAGAAGGCTTTGACATATTAAAAGAGTCTGCTATTACTGGTGTTTATTAGCTGATTGCTGTTTTATTCAATATTGAGTCTTAATAACCAAAAGTTACTGCTTTCTGTACCAAGTTCTTTAGGTGTAGTAGCTCATTTAAATTACCCAGCAATTGTACAAGGTAAGTATTACTATAATCCCTTCACATTTACAGCTGGAAGTCTAGTTGGTACTTACAAAGAAAGGTACATTTTGTGTGGCTGGCACAAAAAAACACATCTAATAACTAACTGTCATTTTATTATCATTAATGGTATTACTACTCTCTTAGTGACGTCCCAGAATTAGCCAGAGCAGACACGCTGATTTTCTAAGTCTATAATATACAAGTTTCTGAACACTGGAAGAAATTTATCTTAATATAACTCAGAAAAAAATTGAATGTGTCTAGAAAGCAAGTCAAACCTTCCTGTACTAAAACAGGAAATTTTTAGGGACCCCCCCCAAGAAAAAAATAGTTTGTTCATTTCATGTTCTTTATACACTTTATGCAGTCAGAGTGACCACAGCAGGAGCTGGGGAAGAGTCCATTTCGATTCCTACTCGCCTCTGCGAAATGCCATTCCTGGTAAAGTTTATGAAGAAGCAGACATTGAATTGCTGGAATATCTTTGTAAAAATATCATCTAGGAGGTTTATTTAAAGATGAGATACACATGGTGCTAAAGAGAGGAGCTTAAGAGTAGACATCGTGGAGAAACTGGGTAAGGTCAGAGAGTGCTGGCATAGAAAACGTTTCTTCTTGTGGCTTGGAAAAGTAGAGCAAGTATTTTGAAACCAGGATTTGACAAATAGTTCATAGCGTTAAATAGATTTCTCTTAAAAAAGAAAAAAGATGAAGTAAATGTTCACTGGCTATTTTTTTTCTAACTTATATTTACCATCATGTAAGCCTAAATTTCTAAATTTGAATTTCTGCACATACTAATGAGGGCAAAAGTGCAACTTATTCATCACGGCCTGTTAGGAATTGCTGTCTCTAGTTCTGTTAACTTCCCTAAAGCAAAATCCTTACCTGCCTCTCTCTCTCCTTGTTCTTTCTGGCAACCTGTTTTTCCTCATTTCTTTCCTCTTTCTTTTTTTTATTTCATCATTCTGAATCTCCTCCTTTCTCTAGTCACAAGTCAATTCCCCTGTCTCATGTTCCCAGCCCACTCCCGCCCACAGTAATTTCTCCTGTTCCCCACTTCTCTTATTACCAATGTCTTTGCCAAAGACTTTGGCTCATGGATATTCTAGCTCACAGCGTTGTTGGATTGCATTTTATGTATAAGTTCAGTTCCCTCAACCAGATCCTGAAAGTCTGAGACCCAGAAAGAGAGCATACATCACTTTTAAATTTCCAACAGGCACAAAACCAATGTTCAACAAACATATGGTAGTTTGAATTACATTGAATTTTTTTCTTCCCTCCATGTTCCCAGTCAAACATATTTCTTTCATTATTCTTGCCCAGCCATGCTAATTTTTATCTGTAAGCCTTTGATAAGCTATGGGAGAAAAAAGAAGTAACAATCACAGAGAAGTGATTGATGAGTAGAAGGCAAAGTGTTAAGGAATGTTATTAACTCTGCTAAAGAATTAAAAATTAATAAGCTACAGGAAAAGTGAAGACAATTATATTTCAACAAATGTTGACAAGTTGGATGGTAATAGGGGTAAGTCAGCAGGTCCCAAATACTAACTAGAGAGGCTACCTGATCGTCAAGGTACAACTCAAGTCTAAAAAGTAGCCGCTTGAAATATAGCTACGTAGAAATAACTTCAATTTATAAAAATGCCTTCCCTGATTAATTTGATCATTGGTTATGTTCAAAATAAAGTTTTAAAATAATGATTAGATATCGCATGCTGACATTAGCCATGTTTTTGAGCATGATCTGCAGAATTTTTACATTTACAGTCCAATGATTCTTTTCAGTAACAATAAAACTTTACCAAAGGAGAGTAAGTTCCCACAGAGAGTGACAAAGGCCAAAGGACAAGTAAGCATAGGTGATCTTTCTGAGTGAACTCACCATCTGAGAAGAAAACAGGTATTTGATACACATTTGAAACATGAAAGCGTGTCTGTTCATACATTCATTCCCCACTGTAATTAATGATAAGAGCAAACGCTGTGAAGCAGAACTTTAATTCAAATCCCATTTCTCTACTTTCTGGCTGTGAGAACTTGGAATTTGAATATTCATTTCCTCATCTGCAAAATAAATGTAACAATATTTCAATGGGTTTTTGAAAGCAGCATGAGAAAAAGCTATAAGTGCTTGCCAAAGAAAAATTGCTGGTGCTTTTTGAGTGATGTCATTCATACCTTAGTTTCCCCATATTGCACAGGATAGGAATGAATGCTATGGCCAATACAGAGCAAAGACTACTAAAATTCACAATGTGAGACCCAGAAATCCAGACATGGGACTTTAGAGGTGAGAGTTAATCTAAGAATGAATCTGAACAACTGTGCTTCTCTCTGTGTGTCTGTCATCAAGGCAACTATTAATAATATTAGAACTTCCCTCTATGAAAAATGGCCACAATTAATACATATTTATTATAACACAGGCCCACTATGAGGCAGCCTGAGGGCCACTCCCAGCCCATGTGTGACCATGCGTGGGAGTGTGGAGTGGAAAGCATTGTCCCCACGCTGGGCAGTGGTGGAACAGGGCCGGCCTCAAACCTGCACTCCCAGCTACAGCATGGCATGTGCAACTCTGAAGTCAGAGGTTGTCCTACGGTGGTGAACAGGCCAGAGAAGAGGCTAGAATCCCTGAAAGATGACATCTAGCCACAGGTCACTTATTCTGTAGCACTCAGGTGTGCTGGGCACTGTGCTTTACGTATGTTATCTTGTGTAATCCTCCCAAGGACTCTACGAGGTAGAATTGCTGGCGTCTTTAATTTACAGATGAGTAAACTGAGGTACAGGGAGGTTAAGTAGCTGATCCTAAGGCTCCTATCTAGGGGGCTACCAGTAAGAGTCAAGTCCAGGCCATCTGAATCCAACGCCTGCTCTCCTAACGCTTTTGAAAGCAAAACACTTTAGATACATTTACACCGACACCAAGGGAGGTACCTCGTGGGTGCGGGACTGTGAGATGGATCTGTGAAGAAAAGGGCAGTTTGGTCAGACATCCCTGTGCGATTTTGTCAGCCTGGCGTGCGGCCTAAATGCCACGGAATCTGCTCTCAGACGGACGCTGGGTGAGAGTGTCTGGTGATAAGAACAGCTGTACGTGCTGTGTGTCCC
Source organism: Lemur catta (assembly GCF_020740605.2). Lineage (NCBI taxonomy): Eukaryota > Metazoa > Chordata > Mammalia > Primates > Lemuridae > Lemur > Lemur catta. The sequence continues at coordinate 25,864,772 of NC_059133.1, forward strand.
AGCGACAGGGTGGGTTGTCTATTTCCAGGACCCGGGGACTGCTTTCCCCTACTTGACCCAGATAAGTGCCAGACACAGGAGCACAGGTGCAAGATCAACTGGTCTGTTTCTTGGGTGGAATTTTCCTGCATAAAAAAAATTTTTTTTTTCTGATGCAGGAAAACAACAGCTTCCTATGACCTCATTCTGCTTAAAATTCCTGGATATGTCTCTGATTTCCTTTCTGGTTCCAGATTTTTTTCTTACTTACTTTTAGCCTTAATTCAGCTGCTTTAAAAGGAAACAGTGATAAACTTCATAAATAAGTGACGTTGATTTTTTTTTTCCCCAGAACATTTTGAACTGCAAAGCCAAAGGATCCCCACTAAATGCCTGACTCAATTTTTGCCAGATGGTCAACTTTTACCCAGAAGGTGCTTCATGGACTTTTGGCATTAGAATCACCCGGTATGTGTATTAAATTCAGTCATTCATTCATCAAGCTATTGATTAAGTACCTATTGTATGACAGACATTATATTAGATGCTGATCTGTGAGCTTTTCCCCAACCCTGCTGAATCAGTGTCTCTGAAGGCGGGTGTCTTAGTCGGTTTTGTGCTTCTGTGGCAGAATACCTGAAACTGGGTAATTTATAAAGAACAGAAATTTATTTCTCATAGTTCTGGAAGCTAGAAAGTCTAATATCAAGTTGCTGGCCCTTTTTATGGGGCCCTAATCCATTCATGAGGGAGGATTCGTCATGACCTGGTCACCTCCCAAAGGACTCACCTTCTAACACTATCACTTTGGTGATTAGGTTTCAACACAAATTTTTCAGGGGACACCACATTCAAACCATAGCAGTGAGCCTGGGAATCTTTATCTTTAACAAATATCCAGATAATTTTTATGCCTTCAAAAGTTTGCAGACCACTGATGTATATTATGAACTCTTCAAATACAGAACTTGGGGTTTTGTGGAACTGTGTCTCTAGCCCCTAACAAAGTACCTTGCATGATGGTGTGATGTGTGGTTGGTTAAATGATTCAATGAAGAAATGAATTTCCCAACTCACTGCTTGGAGGGACTTAGGAAGATCAAAACCATCACATATTCTCTTTCATCTCTTCCTACTTTTCAAATGTCTGGTCTTGAGCCTAGCCGCTCAGACACCTGTACGCCAAGAATCCGTTTATTTCAGAGATTGGCTCGGGACACCAGCACTAATTGGAAACTTAAGGATTCAAGGAGATAGCTATTGCTTTCATCTTCCCAGCACCCAGTTCATTCTTCTTTTAGTAGTGGCACCTTGATTTCCCTTGGGGAAACTATCTTGACTAGTGGAAGGCCAACTTGGTGGGACTGTCAATCAAAGGGTGAGTTTGGTAGGCAGCATGGCCCCCCTAAGATGTCCATTCCCTGACTGCTGGGACCTGTGAATATGGTACATTACATGGCGAAAGGGACTTTCATATGTAATTAAGGTTTCAGACCTTAAGATAAGGAGATTTTTCTGGATATCTTGGTGGGTGCGATATAAGCATACGAGCCCTTAAAAGCAGAGAACATTCTCCTGCTTGAGTCAGTGATGCAGCAGAAGGAAAAGGCAGAGAGATTCAAGGTATGAGAGGGACTCGACCTACTGATGCTGGAGGGAGTTACATGCAAAGCCTGAGAAGGGATGTGGGCATCTCTAGGAGCAATGACTGGCCCTTGGCAGACAGTCAGCAAGGAAACCAGAACTTCAGTCCTATAATGACAAGAAACTGAATTTTGCCAACAATCTAAATGAGGTTGGAAGCAGATTCTTCCCCAGAGACTCCAGTAAGGAAGTCAGCCCTGCCGGCACCTTGATTTTGGCCTCATGAGACCCTTAGCAGAGAACCCAGTTAAGTCCACTAAGCCTTCTGACTTACAGAGACTCTGAGGTAGGGAGTTTGAGCTGTTTTAAGCCATTAAGTTAGTTGTAGTTTGTCACAGCAGCAATAGAAAACTTATACAATGAAGAGTTGGCCAGTCAGAGTCTCTCTCCCAGGAACTGAGATGTAGAGCTAAGTGATACAGGGACGAAGAAATTCTGAAGATGGTCCATCCCAACAGTAGTGTCTTGAAGACATGGTGCCCAGATGCTCTGATTCCTTTCCTTTCTAAAGCCTGGTTATTCATTTTTCTCTGAGTCACCTCTTGGCTATTTTGTTACTGTCATTTTAGCTCGCGAGGGTCAGATTCTGCTCTACAATTAAATAGCCCTACGTGAGACAAGGGTAAATGAGTAGTGGAGCTCTTCGTGCTCAGAGCTGGAGTGATGCTCTGACAGATGTGGTGCACTGACATCTCCCACATGTACAGATTCTTCCCAAGAGGCTAAGCAAGGCTGTGACCTGCCAGCTCTGTTGTAACTTCCCTGGACAAGTGCTGTTGGCTAAAGGTCTTTTGGACCAGGCTGAGCTTCGGCCATACATTCCACCTAACTTAACCATAGCCGGATTGCCTATTTAATTAGAGGAGAACTTCTCAAAGAGTAGTCTTTGAGGAGCAGGAGGAACTGTTTCTTCACTGTACTGATTTTACAATGTGACTGCAAACACTTTTCTTTTTTAGTCTAGGCATGTATTAATCATTGGGCTATGGTTTTTTGTTTGTTTTGTTTTTTAACTGGGACATTTTCAAAATCTGTTTTTCCTCTTAATTCAAAAAATAAGAGAATGTCAAAATCGAGTAGGCCTTAAAAGGTAATGATTTCAATCGCTCATCAAGTGTTTAAATTCTCCCCACACTATACTCTCTGTACTCATCAGAACAGGGTAACTGTTTTAACAAATAACCTCAGAATTTCCTTGGCTTCACAACAAAGCAGTTTATTTCTCACTCATGTCTTCTTCCAGTGCAGATCAGTAGGAGGAGGCTGTGTCATTCAGGGATCCAAGTTCCTTCTGTCTTGTGGCTCTGCCATCCTTTAGATAACCAAGGTCTTCCCCTTTCAGCCAGCAGAAGGGGCAAGAGGGTGAGGCTCACACATGGGTGGGTGTGTGGTGGTGCTGGTGCTGGTGGTTACAGAGCAGCCTGGATGTGGCATGTAGCACTGTCACTCACATTTCATCTCCAGAACTCAGCCACCAGCCCACCCCTGACTGCAAAGGAGACTGGCACAAGCGGTTGAGGAGTTTGAACAGGAGAAAGAAGAGAACATGGGTAGTGGAGAAGATTAGCCATCTCTGCCTTGGCCTCCAAGTGGTCATGTAGCTTCTTCTAAAATTCTTCTAGTGACAGGGAACTACTTTTTTGAGTAAGATAACGTATTTCCCCTTTAAACATCCTGGCCAGTTAGAGAGTTCTTCTTTTGTTGAGTTGAAATATATTTTGTGGCTTTGGCAAGATAACAGAGCACATAAGAACATGGGCTCTGGAGCCAGACTGCTTGAGTTTGTATCCCAACTCCATCAGCTTTGGGCAATTATTAATTTCTCAGAATCTATTTCCTCATAAGTGAATCCATGTATTGCCTGGCTTGTGCCTGACATGTAATAAATTTTTGATAAGTGTTAGCTGTTAATATGCCATATATTTAGTCCTTGTTCCACTCCTTGTACTCGTAAGAGATACATCCTTGTCCTTGGATATTTGAAGCTATCTCTGTCCCTATTCTGAGTATCTTCCAGAACCTTCAGCTGTCCCTCACATGACCTCAGTATCCCTGCCCTATTCTGGTCACTTTTCTCAGATTTGGATCCAGTATGTCTATAACCCTTTGAAAAATGTGATGCTTTTACCAGATTATAGGATTCTAGTATGCTCTGAACAGAGCAGAGAGCAGGAGAATTATAACGTCCTTATTGTTAGCAGCTATACCTCTATTTATGTAACCTAAGGCCATGTTAGCTTTTCCACTCACCACTTCACCCAGTTGATACACATTGATTTTACTTTCTCCAAAAATGTAAAATGTTTTATATAAATGAAATTATAAATTAGAAGCCAAGTTTCTTGCATTGCTGTAAGATTTTATATTTTCATGAGAAGATTGTTATATTCACATCTATAAATTCTTGGTATATTCTATTTGATCTTGTCTTTTCAATCTAAAGGGAAGAGTAACTGCACCCTTGGGGACTTCCTGCTACCTAACTAACAGTGGCTGATACCGTTTCCAAGCACACAGGTCAAGTGGCCAAGAGCCATCTGTTACTGCAAAATTTCTTTTGACCCAGAGGACACTAGCAAAAACTCCTAACACCAGGGATACTTACTAAACTAGTGCTTAGGATTCTTTTTTATGTTTCTGAAAAGTTAAAAAAAAATTCAAAAATACAAAATACAAAAAAAAATTTCTTGGCATGAAGACTCACACCACTGTCTCAACATGAATTCCTTTTGGCCTTTTCTTCTTTGTCAGCTTGGAGTTCCTCTGTGTGTGCTGCCACGTTATGTGAGTTTGGGGAAGGACAGGAGAGGAGACAAAAGCTGTGGCAGAAGCAGCAGGTGGATATTGCAAATAGCACCTAAAGCAGGCATTGGGCAAATATTTGTTCTAAGTACTCTCTGTCCCAATCAAGAATGATGTTTTTTCATCATAATGGCTCCTCCATCATCCCTACTCCCCTAGTCACCCTCTCCATGACTATGACACCTGACTCTGGAGCCTAATCACCAATCTCCCTGGTCTTATGCACTAAGGTCAACCTTTGGTAATGATTTGTTTGAGGCTGATGTACCAGCCATTTCTGTGGTAATAGCAGCAACAATGATAGCAACACTAATAGCTAACATGAACTGAGAACATACTACATGTCAGGAACACACTATGGGGTAGGTGCTTCTATAACACCACACGTTATAGAAGAGCAAACTGAGGCACAGAAAATTACATGGTGTCAGAGTTAGGCGCTCCTAACTATAGAATGTGAAGTACCGTCACACACGGGCATTGTCCTTGCCATTTATCATCTCCAAAGGCTGCAGGCTTAGCTGCCACAGTAAAGTCTCAGGCTGCATGTATCCTCTACCCTTTTGTGGACACTTTTCACTAATTCAACTGGCTTTGACGTCTCATGTTTCAACAAGTGTCTATTAATCCAGTGGTTACTAAGAAGATAAAATGGTATTTTGGTATAATTTCAAAATGATCAGCATAAAGTTCTGGGCAGCAATTGCATCAGCGGCACCTCAAAGAACACAAGGAGAAATTATGTAGCATTTTAACACGGTGCATTTCTTTAAAAAATACTTACAGGATGGAGGCCATTAATCCCTTTAGTTCACTTGGGCTGGGGGTGGGGAAACCCTGAGAAACAAAACAACTCCATCACCTTCTCGAACAGCCCACAGGCACAGATGATTTCTGAGAAATGAACTTAACTTTTAGAGGTTTCACGATCAGCTGCTGGACAACATCCGGCACCAACCTAACCACTAATCTCAGATCTCACAGCAACACAGATCGCCTGGAACTCAAAATAGCCCTGCCTAGAGCTCTTTTCACTCCTTATCACTTGAGCAAGAGCTTGTGCAGGAAAGGTGTCTGTCAGTCAACAGCTGCTGGTTTTCAGAGAAATGAATGGATGTGTGTGGCTGCTTCCATTTAACCAGTCGCCGTCTATCTCAGCAGCATTAGCGCTGCCATTTGACCAGCCACCTCTATCTATGCATATTTCCTTTTATCTAAAAGTCTGCTGGAATCTTTCAAAATCGCTTGCACATGCGATGTTTTCATAGGGCTTAACATTGAACAAAATCCCCTCTAATTCCAACCCTTCACCACTTTATTTTCCAACACTGCCCCTTTGTAGAAACACATTGGAGGCTAATCCCCAAGACTTTGAGGGAGATACACACAAGAAAGGCTTGGTCTCTGAATTTGCTGGAAGATTTTTAACCTGCTTCAAGCCTTGGATATCATCTGATCACAGCTCCTGGTTTCTTCATCCCTTGACCTCAGTCAGAGACTCAGCTGCTAGAAAGTAGATTACTCCTGAACAAGGGCATAGTTTCCACTGGGATAACCTTGCTTCCATCTGTGAAGGCTATGGGATCTGCGGTCTGCGAATGCTTTGCTTAGTAGTAGGTACAATGTAGTTTTGACTAGAATTCTTATTGACGTAAGCTCTCTGGTTGTCCAAGAACAATTTATATCAGAAGAAATCAATCAATAAATATCAATGGAGTATATTATTTGGATTTGTTGCAATAGGGTATATTGTTATATGATGAAAAAATGACAATTTTAATTGAATATTTCTAGATCATCTAAATGGTTGGTTCCTGCACAAGATTCGATGTAAGGAAACAATGTGAAAAATTCCTTATTCTCCCCCTCAGAGGCTTATAATCTAGTTAGGAGACAGATTTAAAAGGTCAACAGCAACCTATGCTTGTAAAAACCCTAAACACCAATGAAGGTACAGAGGTCCAAAGGAGCCATTGATTACAAGGCCTTGAGTGGTGGAGGAGCTCTCACAAAGGCCAGAGACTTGAGTGAGGCTTAGAGGAAAGCTGAGGACTTAGAAACATGGAGGGGAGGTCAGCAGCTGTCCCAGAGGGAGATAATCTTGAGCTAAGAATACACATGCTGGACTAGTGGAGTGGTGGTTATTGTTGTTGTTGTTGTTTCCAGAATTAAGCACAGAGTAGGGGCTGATAAATGCCCCTTCAGAAGCTCCGTTAGACCCTTGCCCCTCAAAGTGTGGTCGAGGCACCAGTGCAGTCACCATCACCTGGGTGCTTGTGGGAAATGCAGAATCATGGGCCCTGTGCCAGATCCACTGCATTTTTACAAGATTTCTCATGTGATTTGGAGCCACATGAAAGTTGGAGAAGGACTTCTTTAAAGAAGTAGGTCCACTCCTCTTGCTTTTCTTGTTTTATATCCCCAAATCAGGCTAACTAAGATGAAGATTTTCTTCTTAGGCTTCTTCCTTCTGCTCTCCTGTCCTCCTTTCCCCTCCTCTTCTGGCTCTTTCTGTAGAAACCGAGGTGGCTGTTGGCGAACTCGGAGGCTTGAGTGATGCCTCCTCTCTATTGCTTTGCCTAAAACCCAACATCCTCTTTCTGTGGCTTCCGTGTGTTACTCTCTTCTTCCTTTTCCCTGGCACTCACTGGCCTGTGAATGCCACTCTCAAGCAATGTGGAGCAACTGCATTTGCACCCAAATACCTACAACGTGGAACAATTCAATCTCCTTCCCAGGAGGCAGCCCTGAACAACTGGGCTGGGCATAAAAGCTGTTGACCTGAGCAGAAGAGGCTGTTTTGTGTGAGCATCATTCAAATTCAGCGGTGGGCTTGGGAAGGGCAGTGTTGCCCTCAGAGGGCCTGTTTGGACACAGACTACCTCAAGAAGAGGGACAGTCACAAAGTTTGGGCCCTGGCTTGTGGTTCATTCAATGTGTATGCTTCCCATTGATATTGTTGGTCTTTGGACTTGGGACCACAGCCAACATTTGGAAAGATTCCAGGTCTAGGGGGAACATTATGTACAAAAACTGGAGGCTCTTTCGGTTTCCAGATCTGACAAGTAAAGAGCTTAGAAGTTGTCATTCCTATTCGCACAATGAGAAAAAAAACTGAACAAACTGAAAATTGACAACTCCTTTTCGATCCTTCAGAGAATTGAGGTCCCAGGGTAAACTGCTGCCCCCCAAACTAGGGAGACCAACAGATAGGTAAAGAGAATTTCAGTTTAAAAGGAGCAGGAACCTCTGTGGAAACCAGGAACTTGAACCATAATGGACAAAATGCTGGAGACTGTGTGGATAAGTTCAAGAATTAAAAACTCTTAGGGGGCTTAGTCTTATGGGGCTCCTCACACTTTCCTGAGCTTTACCTCCTGGAGCCCCACTCTCAGTCTTCAGTGAAGAAAACCCTCTCCTCCTTCCCATCCGGGCTGGGGTGAGGTGGGGGTGGTAGGAGTAGCCATTTTGAAATAAGCCCAGAGCTTTCTGTTCTCCTTAATTCACCCTTCCCTCCCTCAAGGGGAACTATTATTATACCAGAGCCTGACCCACAGGGGATTTAACAAGGGCCTAACTGACCTGAGAAGGGGAAATACTCAATTCTGGCTCACGGAAAGACTGAAACCTATCACAGGACTAGAGAGTGCCCCCCCCACAACAGTAATGCTTCTTATCATAACAAGGGATTACAGCTCAAAGAATTGCAAGCCTCAGCCCTATCTAAGGAGTCTCCAGGGAAGTCCAAAGACAACAGGAGAGACAAAAACAAGGACACAGAAAATTTTAGCCTCTGATACCACAGCTACAGCAAATGGTGAACACAGCTTAACTCCTAGCCAGATAAACATAAAACCTCTCGGTAAACTGGTAGGAGGAGTATCTGTAAAGACGGTAGTCATTCACTTAACCAGATATACTGTCTGCTCACATAGCAGGATGTTCTAGGTTCTCTGCTTCGAAAGGACACAAAGGTATATGTATACCATGGAGTATTACTCAGCTATAAGAAATAACGGTGATGTGGCATCTCTTTTGTTCTCCTGGAGAGAGTTGGAACCCATTCTATTAAGTGAAGTATCCCAAGAATGGAAAAATAAACACCACATGTACTCACCAGCAAATTGGTTTCCCTGATCATCACCTAAGTGCGCATTTGGGAGTAACACCAATTGGGTATCGGACAGAGGTGGGGGGTGCGGGGAGGGGATGGGTGTATACCTACATGATGAGTGCGATGTGCACTGTCTGGGGAATGGACACGCTTGAAGCTCAGACTCGGGGGGATGGGGGGGCATGGGCAATATATATAACCTGAACTTTTGTACCCCCATAATAAGCTGAAATAAAAAAAAAAAAGAAAGGACGCAAAGGAAGGAGAGAAACAACCACATGGTTTTGGGATTTAGCGGGGAGGGAAAGTTATCTTCTTGCAAGTTCTACCCTCTTTGAACTTGACAGTTGTCATCTAGCCACAGACAATTATTTATCTGCAGTTTTTGCCATCTTATGAAATACACCACAGCTGATGTTTTAGAGATTACAGAACCCAGTGGGTTTATTTGTTGCAAGTCATCAAGATTTTTATGAAAGCTTTGTAGTTTATTCCGGTAATGAGTTCAGTTAATGAATGCTCAGTATTTGTAGTGATAAGTTGACCTTGACACATCTTACGTGTTCATGTGTTTTTCCACCTTGTTGGTCCAACTGGCCTACCAAGGTGTGGATGTCATGGGAAAAAAAATCTCCTTAGAACTAAGGACATGTAGCTTCTCGTTGTGATTTTGCTGTACATTTGTTGTATAATCAAGGGGAAGTTGCATATCCTTTCTGAGCCTCAGTTTTCCCAACTGTAAAAGAGGATCATAATAGCTGGCCTATTTCAACACCAGTCAGGATCAAATAAAGTAGAAAGATATCATATCAATGCAGTTATTTTTTTTCTGTCCTCTGTAGGCCAGGATTAATACAGTTATTAATGTCTGTGAAAAAAAATCTGTAAGTCTGTATGTATATAATATGGTGGGAAGAGTAACATTGGTCACTAAAATTGAATATAATTCAGGTGCAACTTAAAGTCAGTCCTCAGCAAGTATGAATATTTTAGTAAAAATCATGAGTTTCTCTACGTTTCCCTTTATTTTTCTTATTTCCATACCTTTTACGTGTGAGATTTCACATTCCGTCTCCTCTGCATCTTTCTCCAGAGCTCCACTTATGTTTTGCAGGTGTTTGGGGAAAAACAGAGTTTTGAAATTTGCAAACATCTCTGAGACACTCTAGGCAGTTTAAAATTGGCTGTATGTGGATTTTTCTCTAAAAGGAAACCAAATAAAATGTTCTTGACATGGCAAATAAACAGCCCTCTTTCCTGAGGGCAATATTTTTAGGCACTAAGTGTAAATGAATCAGAAACATCCGTGGTAATTGTTTTCCCCCCAAAGAAAAGAATTCCAAAAAAAAAAAAATTTTTTTTCATCCCAAATGCAATTTGGATTTTATTTAATTACAAACAATTGTGTAAAATGTTGGGGCCATTTGAGAATCACATCAAGCAGTTGAATTCCACATCTGCCTAAAAATCTTACCACCCATATGTAACACACAATTACTGGTTTGCTGAGCAAGAATAAGTCATTCCAGTGACCCAAGAGGGAACAAAATTGGAGAAACATAGCCTGAGTCATCTCTCCCCAGGCATGCGCATGAAGGCAGGCCTAGGAGGAGAGATACCAGGCTCGGGCTGGGTTTCTGTTGCTCATACGCTGGTGGGAGGTGGGAGATGCACCCAGGTCTGAGACCCATGTCTGGGCTGAGATGTAGGAGACTCAAGGCTGAGTTCCATGAGCAACTGACTGACTTGATTAAAATGAAGGAAACAAATTAATGCCACGACTGTATATGTCTTCAAAATAATGTGGTCTAAAAAACAAGTTCAAACAGAGCTGTGAACTATGAATTAAGCATTGAAGTAATCAGTTTGCCAAGAGGTTTGAGTCTATTCATGTACTCTCTGCCAGGCAGGAGAGCTTGGTGGCTAAGAAATTGGGCTCTGGAGTCTGACCCTCTAGGCTCAAATGCCCACCCTTACGTTGTTGAATAAACTCCTAAGCTTCTCTATCTCAGTATCTGTGTCTATAAAATAGTGCTGGTGATAGTATCCAACTCATTGGGTTGTTGTAAACATTAAAAGAGACAATTTGTGCAAAACAAAGTGCCTAAACACGTGTCCTGTCCGTGGCGGTATTGCTGCACATTCCCCTCTTTTTCTGTCTTATCGCAAGACTTCCCAGGTGCCCTTCTTCTCTATCTGGAACCTTACCTGGTGTTGATATCCTATCCAATAGCCTAGACTCTAAGCATATCCCAACTAAAGCTTCCTCACACTTTCCCCTAGTCCAACTTTCTAAATGTTTGCTAGAGCAGCCATTTTCAACTCTAGTGTGTATATAGGGATCCTTGGGGGATAGAGATAAAATGTATGTCCTGATTAAGTAGATTTGAGTATACCCCGGGGAGATTTTGCATTTCTAGCAGGCTCTGGTGCTAAAGGTCCATGGGCCACACTTTGAGTAGCAAAGCACTAGGTAACTGACTATTCAAATTGTCCAGCATTTTCTTTTTTCTGGGCCACTTGAATGATTGAGTGCTTTAGTAGGACACTAATTGCCTATAACATACAAGCTGGTCAGATCCTCATTCAGTTCTAGAAAGCAGCTGTCAGATTCCTCACATGGCTTCATTTCTTTGTATGCAAAATTAATCATATTAATTCAAACTAAGATGTTTGTGAGAAACAATACTTCCATGTATGACCTAGTCAGGGAGCAAATTTACATCTAAAGAAGCCTGATCCAAAGGATAAAATGTGAGGCTGAAAGGCCTCACATTTTTAGGCCTTGACATGTAGGGGAAGAGAGACTTTGTAGCAGCCCTGAAATTACTAGACAGGCGGTTTACAATGTCAAGCCATCCAATGGCGGGTTGGGCAAAGTGAACGGTGACTGCAGGCAAAAATTTTTTGCCGTCAGCACTGGCAGAATTCATGTCTACCCAAAACCTTATTTGGAAACATGGTCGTTGCAGATGTAATTAGTTAAGAGGAGGTCACACTGGAATAGAGTGGGCCCTGATCCAATAAATGGGGTCTGTATAAGAATTGACACAAAGACACAGAGAGACAGAGTAGGTCAGAAGATACAGGGAGAAGACCATGTGACCAGGGAGGAAGGGATTGGAGTTATGTTGCCATAAACCAAGGAGGACCAAGGATTGATCGCAACCTCCAGAAGCTAGGAGAGAGGCATGGAACAGATACTCCCTCTGGGACTCCAAGAAGGACCCAACTCTGCTGACAGAGTTGGACTTCTGGCTTCCTGAACTGTTAGAAAATAAATTTCTGTCATTTAACCACCTCATTGGTTGTGATTTGTTATGGCAGCTCCAGAAAATTACTATATCATCTATGAGCGGTCAAAGTCAACTCAGTTGCCAGCTGATCTCCTGGAGCCTATTGTTTAAAGGCCATCTGCCCTTTTCACCTCTGGTGAGCTGGCAATGGAGACATCAGCTCCATTTATGGGGATGCTCCCGGGGTGGGCATCCTGGCCTCCTTTATTCTCTTAGATCAACAAGAATAGGGAGAGAGGAAGGAGCAACCTATTCCTTTTTGGTTCAAGGACTAATCCCTTCAGAGTAAAGACAATTGGATGCTCCTAAAAGAGGATTCAATGAATCTCTCGGCTTTTGTATGTGGCCAAGTTTCCCAAACACAAACCCCTTGCATGTGATGAGGTCCGTGGTGAGGCAGGTAGCAAAGGGAGATCCAGTAGTGGAGGGGACACTGGATGGACAGCCTCCTGGGTATCCCTCCCTTGGACGTGATCTAACAGAGAGTGATGAGAGACGTTCAGGGGCGAGGGAACATGTGGTCAGTGAACAGAATGGAAATGATCTGATCTGTCAATGCTATTTTAACCTCCCTCTAGGCACATTTTCTCTGTGCTTCTTGCCTCCACATGGGCACTGAGTTTGCCTCCTGGGCTTTTGCAACCTCAGACAATTTGGAAACTTTTGCTTTGACTAGTTAGGAGCCTGAGATCCACATTTATCTCAAGAAAACATACTCAATTAAGGAAAACATACTCCCCACCCATGATTATTCTATATTCAGTAACACTGGTTAAACATAGGCCTCCTGCCAAAAAGAATCTTCAGTCTGTTTAAACAGAAGGAGGAAAATGCCTAAAATTATTCTTTTCCCATTTCCAGCCCAGTGTATTCATATCTTCTTTATTCCACTGCATGGTTTAATGTAGTACAACATATTCAGAAAGTACATTTTATTTCCCAAAATGAAAATATCCTATTGAGGTGTTCTAATTATTAATTTGCTAAAGTTGGATAAAAATGCTATCATCAAATGCTTGAGGGAGTTATAAAATTCTGAGGAAGGTCAAGTTCCAACCTCTATCTAGTGTTGACAATAGCATCAGATTCAGAATTGAAAGAAAAATTTGAGTTCAGGATCTGCCAGTTACAAGGAAACTTGAGAACATATCTTAAAAGTCTCTGAGCCTCAATTGGTTATACATAAAGAAATTACTCCAAAGTTTGCAGAGAAGTTTTAATGACAGATTTATAAGTCATATAATTGACTGACTAACCAACAAACCATTCAGATTTATTGTCTGAATTCACAGATGAAGAGAGAATGTCGCATTGAGCAGCGTCATCGATGATCTTCATCATCTTAGGAAACCATCTTCCTTTCTGCAGGAAGTTTCTCTTTCCCCGATTGTTTATGTTGCCTGAACTATATTTAAATGGCACAAGCCCACCTCACTCCTCCCCAAATATGGGCTGACTAATAACACGCATTATACCTGTCACCTGGATTTTGTCTCATACCTCTAGAGTTCTGCGCTTACCTTTGTCTCTAGCTGTTCAGACAATCAGGAAACTTGCGAGTTTTGGTTCTAGGAGCTTCTGCTCTTGCTGGAGTTTGAACCACAGCCTCAGCCTTCCCTAGGGATTCACACTGACCTGCTGCTTGGGTATTCATCCCTGTGACACGTCTGATTCCCCCACGTTTTACAGTTGCTACAGCCATTATCCATAAAATGGATTATCATTCAATTATGATGTAAAACAAAAAAAAAACCCAAAATATTTTGATTGTTGTATAGATAAACTGAGATATTATGTTTGAATGTCCATTTAAAATTTTAAAGCTCTATAGAAATGTATTAAAAGTGAAATGCTTCCTTCATATAATAAAAGCTTTTCGAGCAACAGAACCTGGCTACATACTCCCATGGCATGCTTTTCCACCTTCTAGGCTTATCTCCAGCACTTTCATTGTGTGGAAGACTCTGGGTCTTCAGAGCCAATATTTATTTCTTCAACAATATTTTTTATCCCCTATTATATAATTAGAACTCTTCTAAGTACAGGGTGTAATACAGAGATAAACAAGAAATCCTTGGCCTCATGGAACCTACATTCTAGTAGTGGAGACCAACAGTAAACAATGAAACTAATATAATCATTCCCAATTGGATTCATCTTAGGAAGAAGATGAGGAACAAATCAAACAAGGGAAGAATAACTTTAAATGGTCAGTCTGAGGAGGCCTCTCTAAAGAGGAACATTTAAGCTGAGACCACAGGATGAGGAGGAGCCCTGTGTGTGAGGCCTGAGGGGAAGAGCATTCTGGAGAGACGTGTCTGTGGTGTGAATAGCAGCCGAAGGGAGAGATGTGCAGCTGCAGTGACATGAGTGGGAAAGAGAATGGATAGGGGACAGGAGGCAGATCCTACAGGACCCTGCCAAGTGTCTGGATTTTATTCCAAAGTCAACAGCAAGCCATTGAAGGAAGGTAAGTACGTGTGACATGATTTGATTTATATGTCCAAAGGATCACTCAAGTTCTGTGAGGAAAATGAGCTGGAGGGGACAAGAATAAAAACAGGAAGGCAGTTATGGAATGGTTGTGGTGCTCCAGGCCAAAGGTGACATTGGTAGCAGAAGAAAAGGAGAAAAAGCAGATGCAGTTGAAATATGCTATAATGACACTAAACAGGACTCTCCAAGAGATTGGAAGGAAGTAGAGATGAAAAGAGGGAAGAATCAGGACTTGCCTATTTTTGCATCTTCTGTCCTTAGCACAATGCCTAGCACATAAAAGATGCTCAATAGACATATTTAGAATTGATGTGATATTTTTTCCCCATAAAAGCTAGGCCTCCCAAACTGATGATCATCAAGATTAAAGTCTTTATGCCTCTCCCTCCAGGCAAATTTCCAATAAATGTCTAAAGCAGTCTCTGACCAGCAGAGGCAGAATTGAATATTGCATGGTGAATAGGGATGGGGTGTATATGGAAAAGACATTTTTAAAGTGATCTTGTGATTTAGGAAATGATTTTTCATCATCCCCTTGGCTGACTTTGAAGAAAGAGCTTGAGAATAAAGAAAAAACTATGAAGCATATCGCCTGAAAATTGTAGAACCAAGTGATTCTGTCTTGGTACATTGATTCAGATATTATAGAGGGCATTTTGTTAGCACTGTGTTTTAGCATCAATATTGCGTGCACACACAAACACATTCTTTTTTAACGAGACTGCTAAAAAAAAAAAAACCCTGAAATAGACAACATAATCCTTGCAAAGATTTTAAGAGGGGAAGCATGAATATATTCCTCAGACTGGTGAGGTTAGGTAAATACAGATGAGGGTTATACATATTAAATACTAATACGACTGACTGCAGACACCCTTACTTTAATCAGTACTCAGAGTTTAATTTGAGAACTTTTGGAAATTCTGACATTCTTGGAAAGGGATTTCAGGCATCCCCAGTCTTTCTTTCAAGATTCAATTTATGGATCATTTTTTTTAAATCCTGCTGTTCCTTACATAGTTTTGAGTGGTGCCTTCTAAATTCCCCCTAAGTGAACTTAAAAATAAAATGCACTTGCCTTTATGCTAATACTATTTTGAGTCTAAAAATGGTGTTCACGAGTTTAGTCTTGCTCTTTCTACTCTGGTTGTAGTACTTAGGCTCAGGATATGACTGATGGATGGGCTTTGCTCCCGGAGTTGGCTATGTCATGCACATGTCAAGTCCACTCGATTAGAACAGAGATGTTTGTGGGTTCTGTTTATTCCATCTCTAACCATGGCTCCTTCACCACCCTCTCAGTCAAATGTCTAGAATATCAACAGCTTCAAAAAAGCTTTTTTTTTTTTTTTTTAAATGAATGGATGACTTGCTATTGCAGGGCTAAAAAAAAAAGTAAAAAATAATAATGGCTTTTAAAGAGAAAGGAGGAATAATTCCAAAGCATTGGCAAGTGGCATCAATAAACTCTGACATTTAGGCTAAAACGTCTTTTGGAGGGTCTGTCAAATCAGGTGTCTGACTTTCTCTTCTTTTTAGGCGATGACCCGCTCTGAACCCAGGGTCTTTTCCAGAGGTGCACTGAGTTCATATATAAACACGGTGTAGGGACAATTTCCTCTGTGGGATGCATATGAGGCAACCCACCTTTCCTGGTGGCAAGATTTCTAAAGATGCACTGAACTTCTTTCTTCACTTTGCAATTGCCCTCTCTCCCTCAATCTGGAATGAAGGATTAAAGATCTCATACAGCCCATTTATTTGATGGGCTGTCCTTAGTAGATATTTTACCTCTTTTGACAGTTTTTTCTGACTCTCCACCCTTTTTCGGATGGAACTGATGGCTCCTTTCTGTGGCCCACTTGGCACCTATACCTACTCCTTCATACACACCCTGCTCCCACACACAAGACTTTACCGCACTTAATCGTACACTGTGCTATTTGTTTTCCCCACTACTCTCCTTGAGAGAAGGGTTTATCCCCAAGTAGATGATATAGGTGCTAAGTTAGTGTCCCACCCAAATGGAAAGGTCAGGAGAGGTTCTCTACCGTATTAATCCCTGCTAAATCCTCCTCCCTTGGCACACCATAAACCAGTGATTCACCAAGCAAAACAGACATTCGAACACATTCATTGTCCTCTGTTCCAGATCATCATCAACAGGACTGTGGAAGGTTTTATGGAATAAAACATAACACATGACACGTTTATCTCCTATGTAGTCCCAGCAGTGGAGAAAAAGGAGAAATGTGGCTCCTGAGATCCTTACATGCTGGGTTAGGGGCTGTCTGCATCCGGCTTTGGGAAAGAACCACTGTTGGAATTCTGCAAAGTCAGACACACTGACGGCAACTCAAGGCACTATGGAAGTGACTGCTTGTCTATTGTTATTGCTATTGCTATTGTCACTATCAGGTAACACCTTATCTTAGCAGTCCTGCTTCTGCAGCCTCAGAGGAGAGGAGCCAGTAGATGTCACGCATCTTAAAACAACTGTCTTGAGTTCAACCAACACCGTTCATAGATTTTAAACAGTAAACTCAGAAACCCAGAAGTCAATGCCATCATTTCAAAAGAACAATCTTAGTCAATTTAACTCTTTATTGTTTAATGTCCAATCTGTGAAAATTCAGCATTTAAACCTTCACTTCAGACTCACTTGTTGCATTACCAGGACTACTAACATGACCTTCTAATCTAATCAACATTACAAAGTCTCTGGCCAGGAGTAAAATGTCCTTTTTAAAATGGACTGTCTCCAACCACTGAGGATGATGCCAAATAAATGTTTAATGAATGAATGAATTAATGAATGAATGACACTTAAACTGGCTCAGTTTCCCTTCTTCCACCCAGTGTTCTTCATAATCACTTCCCTAGACTTCATGTGTTAGGTACCTAGTATCACAGTCTGATTTTAGTTCAGGAAAATGACAAACATTAAGAAGAAACTTGGCTACTGGTGTCATGAAAATGCATCAGAAAAGTTTCAGATGACTCCCAAAAGGTGAATTTTTAGTTACTATTTTTTAATCAGCAGTATCATCAACTCAGAAGAGTAAGAGTTGATAGGAATTATATAGGTACCTGTTCCTCAAGAATATGAAAGTAGATTTAAAGAAAGTTGTTACACCAAAAAATTCTTTTAAAATTTACCTTTTTCCATAATTTCAGAAGATGTTTATTAGGAGAAACCTCTGAATAATTCCTAGACAGATCATTTGAGTCATGGTACCATCTGCATTTTTTGTCACCATGTAATTAATTCTTCTCTACAAACCCACCCTTCCTTCATTCTTTCCTTCCTTCCTTCCGTCCTTCCTTCCTTCCTTCCTTCCTTCCTTTCTTCCTTCCCTCCCTTCCTTCTTTCCTTTTTACTAGTCACTAGACTTAGATGTATTCATAAACATTATCTTCTATAGTCCTCACAACAATGAAATATAACTACTACTATAATTATTTTTGCAATCTGGGAAACTTAGAGACATTAAATACCTTGCCCAGGGTTACACAGCAGAGTCAGAATTGTAACGCAGGACTGGATGACTCCAAGATCCATCATCAATCTATTTTATCAGTTTGTTTCTGATATTTTTTTTAAAAAGTCCTTGTTAAAAACAGTAATGTCTTTCTGGGGCTATTAAGAGTTAATTTTAAAGCTAATGAAAAGGAAGAAAAAAATCTTGAAAAATATAAGATAAATGAAGAAGACAGCATATATTTATAGGTCCTAAGCAAAAGATAAAGGAAAACAGAATTAAACAAGAATTAAATTTTAGTTTTTTCAAGTCTCTTCTTGATGTATCACAAAAATTGATCATGTGTCCCTAAAAGCAATAATATAATTATCTGGATGTAATCATTTGAAAAGGAAATGCAATTCTACAGGGGTATTTTGGTATTCAAGGACAGCAATGATGGCCCCCAGGGACAGAGACTAAGAATACAGATAGAGACTCGTGGGAAGGGACATCACTGGCAGAGAAGCCCAAGATATTTCACTGGTTTCGCCGCTCAGTTCCTTATCAATAAGAGCATGTTCCTTTAAAGATAAAAAACAGAATGTTTGCATTTCTGGGGGATTTCCAGTTGAAAGGATGATTGGTCAAACGATGGGATGCTCTTGGGATGGATCCCGAAGTCCTTCACTAACTGGCCTAGGAAGCACTCTAGGATCTGCTGCTCTGCCCGCTCCAGCCTCGTCTCAGCCGCTCCTGTCCGGCTTTCAGTCCTCCTCGGCCACCAGCCTTCTTTGTTCCAGAGTACCATGCCACTGCTGTGTCAGGATATTTACTTGTTCATTACATTTTCTTTGCCTATCCCCTCCCCCTATTTTCTCTCCCCTGTCACCTACCCTCTTCTCACCTCTTATGTATCCTTCTCGTCCCAGCTTATAGTCCCTTTTCTTAGAGAGGTCTCCGATAGCCCAGGCTAGGTGTGGCCCCCAACGTGGGCTGAGCCCCTCCTTGTACCAGAAGTGCTGTCTCATAGGCTATCTCATTTAATCTGCTTAGCAATTCTCAAAGGGAAATACTGTTATATAGCACCATGATATAGCTGGGGAAACTGAGGCACAGAGCAATTAAGCAACTGTCACAGAGCTGGTAAGAGGAAGATTTGCATCTCATTGCTAGATTGTAGAGTCAGCCATTCTGTCAAGCACTTGGCTAAAATTGTCTCTTTTAGGAAATCCTACCTGCCCACTCCTAGCATCCTTCTCCCTAAAGTATGTGCCTTCATAATTTTTTTTGTGAAATTATTTGTTTTGGTCTACCTTTTCTACAGTCATCTTTATGACAGCAAGGTCTAAATCTCAACCACAGCCTGGACGCAGTGGCTCATGCCTGTAATCCTAGCACTCTGGGAGGCCAAGGCCAGAGGATCACTTGAGACCAGGAGTTCAATACCAGCCCGAGCAAGAGAAAGACCCCCATCTCTACAAAAATTAGAAAAATTAATCAAGTATGGTGGCATGCTCTTATAGTTCCAGCTACTTGGGAGGCTGAGGAAGGAGGATCACTTGAGTCCAGGAGTTTGGGGTTGCTGTGCGCTATGATGATGCCACTGCACTACAGCTCAGGAGACAGAATGAGACCCTGTCTCAAAAAAAAAAAAAAGTCAACGACAGCCCCTGCATCTAGTACTGTGCCTAGAACATAGCAAGTGACCAATCAATATTTGAAGAGCAATTAAATAGATGGTCAAAGAGAAGGACAGAGAGGGGGCAGATGAATGACTGTTGGTGTTGGCCTTTTAGAAAAGGTGCTAATGCGTCTTGGAATTTAAACTTTATCTGCACACAAAGACGAACCCTGTCCTTAGGGCAGCAATTCATCATCTATGCAAATAGTGGGATGCTACGACTACATATTTTGGATAGACTAAGTCTTGGTGCACCATAATTTGTGTTGGACAACCTGAGTTTAAATCCCATCATTGTTACTTCCCCACTGTGTGACCTTAGGCAAGCTACTTAACTCATCCCCTAAATCTTTAGTCCTTTATTTTAAAGGGAGCTTAGTGTATTACCTAACTCCAAGATGATGGGGAAGATCACATGAGATAATGCATGAAAAGCTCTTAGCAAAGTGTCTGGCACATAATGAATGTTCAATTAGTATTGGCTATAATTTTATGCTTTGCCACTGAGCCCAGCCATGCAATGATGAGATGCAGTAGTGAGGAAGTAATAGTTCTGTCTTGAATATTGTTCACTTGTCAGTAGCTGGAATCAGGCCAAGATAGTTTCTGCCAAATTCGGCAGTTTCAGTTTTTGTATGATGAACTTTGGGTAAAGGAGGCTGCTGAGTGGTTCATTAGCCACAGGTACATTTGAGTATGTTTTTATTCATTTGCTTTACCTCATGTATTCACAAATGATCTCAGAATCTGGATTTGAAATAGGGAGAAAGGAATTCTTTGCTCATCTATGCCAATGAGGTGTATCTATGAACCACAAGGAGAAATTGAATCTAGAAGAAAGGTGACCTATATGGAGGCTACTTTAATAATCCAGGTGAGACTCTAAAGATCCCTAAAGCCCTGAGCCAAGCAAAAGTATACAAGAGTAAAAGCCCCCATGAGTTCTGGGCTTTAGAGCACTCTTCATATCACAAACACAGAAACACTACATTTATTAGAGGACACATGGGGGCCTCTATGACTTGCAATCCTGTACTCAGAGCCAGCACAGCACACTGGAACCCTAAAACATCCACTCCTGTGGCTAACACCATTCAGGCCCCAGGGAAATACGTTTCCAAATCAGCTGGCCTATGTCCTCAGAACAAAAGACAACTGCATCCCCATGCCACGAAGGTTTCTAGAAGCCAGAAACTGCATAGGAAGGCCAGGAACATTTTAGTGGCAGGCACTTTTGAAGAAAATACAACCAAATTATTTATAACTTGTCCAATTCTTCCTTTATAAAGCATGTGTGCAGCAAGATATTGGTTCTTTACATTGGCAACTAAATACACACTGCGCTGTAGAATTGTGATGGGTTTAAGTTTTATAGAAACATTGAATAATATTTAATTATATTTTTAGATAATAAAATAGAAGCTTTATTTACTAATCCTTATTTACATGTTTGATACTTCTTAATTATGATTTATATTTTTCTTTTAATTTTATGAAATAGTTTGAATGTCAGAGAGTAAAACTAACTTATTAAAAACACAAAATATAATTTTTTATATTTATTTGCTTTACATTTTTGATTAAAAATATTCAAAGTTTATATATCTTAATGACATTTTCATTTTTAATACATTAGATCATTATTATCAGTGGAGTCAAACTATGTGATTTTATTAAATGAAAGTAAAAAATAAATTTTATGAAATAAATATGTAATAACTTTCAAATTATATATATTTTTACATAATTACTTACCCAAACTTTGGCAGCCTATCAACTGTATACCCAGACACATACAATATTAATTAAATTCAGTTATCTTTGATATTTGATAGACTTTCAATTGTATGAAAACAATGGCTTTTACATTTAAAACATTTTGCCATTAGGAAGATAGAGTTGTTAAGGGAGGAGACAGAATATATTTTATTAAGCAGCCTGTATGTTTTGGCAATAACTTTTAAATATTTAGCTTTAAGGTATGTAGAACTCCATTTGTACTCCTGACATGGGCCCTGCAAGGTTGGGAGCAGGCCTGCCAGTGGTACATAGTCCTCTCATGCATGATTGACAAGGAATAAACAGGAAAAATGAAAGCAGTGATGCTAATTTGAAAATCAACCAACCAAACCACCAACCAACAAAAGACGCAGAGCACATGGCAACAGGCAGCAGCCACTGGATCTGTTTCTGCCTCCTGCTCACCCTATGGACTTTACATCCTAAACATAGTCACTCTGAACTCCAAATGCATTGCCCATAAATTTTGGGCAAATCTGTGCTTTACACAATTTTATTTTTGAAAACCAAGTCAGGCACAGCCTTACAGAATCTTTCGTTTCTGATTTGGTCATGTTCAATCCATTGGCCACCTGCTATTGTTGAAGTGGAATTCAATTGTGATATACTTAATTCAGAAAGTCAATATCCAGGTATTTTGACATTTTTAGAATCTAAGGGCCCAGTCTATTGGTAATGATTAGCAGTGAGCAGGGACCCTGAGCTCCAGTTAAGAGAGATTGACCAGAAACTCAGAAGGGCAAGCTTCTCATCTTATGTTCTCTATTGACTCAATGAAAAATGTTACCTGGATTCTATTGAATTCAATTCCAAATGGCATTACCTCCTGCACCACTAAGAACAGCATTGTCTTTCCAGGATAATCAGGTGCTTCTCAAAGTAGAAGGCTTCTGAAAGGGGCAGCAAGCAAGACACACACACACACACACACACACACACACACACACGAAAAACTATGACGTCACCAGCTCTGGGTTTTGGGTTCAGAAAGACCTATGCTAATACTCTTATATTGTTTGCATTCTGTGGATCAATGGAAGGAGAGAATTTATTCTTCCTAGAGAGTATCTATTTAAGAAATTAGTAAGGATTAAGCAACTCTTTTTTAAACATCTCTTTGGACTTACTTTGTAAGGTTATATGAAACAGTGAAATCACTGTTCTGTATAGGAGTCTAATCTCCTTGAGAATAACATTTTACTACCTGGTTCCATTGCTTTGTAGCTGAACGTGTATTAAGTCTGACATCTGCATATAAGCTACGGGGACAAATGGGTTCCTCCCATGAGTACTCACTGCCACAGTCTATATTTGTAATCAGACAATCAATATGGTTAACATGTGCCAACTTCCCTGGAGGAGGGTGAGTGAGCCCGAGATCCATGATACTGGAGAAATAATGTGAAGAAGCTGTATGAATGGGGCTCTTTGTTTGCCTGTGTTTTAAATGTTCTCATTTTTCGCAACACTTTATGAAGAGCTCTTAAAAGGCCTTTATTGATGGAGATAATCATTAAATGTCAGTTTTAAAAGAGGTGTTGTTGATGTAATGTAATATAATCTGCTTTTGCAAAAGGCCTTTTTATCCTAGTGTATTGAGGAGTACTTTGCCAACCCAATCCTATCACCAAAATCCAAGATGTAATTTTTAGAGGCTAAGAAAACGCCCTTCTAGATTTAAATTTAGAGGCATGGAATATTTATTAGATCGAGCATCCTAAAAAGATTGACATAAATGTGGTGCATGACTTTTTTTCTCAGTGGTAACTAGACATTGACTATTTACTATAATCATGTATTGACATCTGTATACCAGGTGCAGTGCTGTGTAGTGAGTTAAAAAAGTTAATGTCTACCTTCTAAAGACAGAAATAGACATACAAATAAGGTGATGACATGCAGTGTGATCAGTGTAATATAATGAACCTGTGCAAGTTAGAGAGTTTGAACAGAGTATTGACTCTCAAAATGTAGTCCCAGGACCAGCAGAATTAGCTTCATTTGGGAACTTGCTAGAAATGCAAATTCTCACCACACACACACACACAAAAATGATAACGTATATAAGGTAATGCATATGCTAATTAGGTTCATTTAGCCATTCCACAGTGTACACATATACCCAAACATCATGTTGTACACCATAAATTTTATAATTTCTATATGTCCATTAAAAATGAATAAATTATTTTTTAAAAACGAAAACAACAAAATAATGTGAGTTATAATACTAACAACAGCAAAGCCCTTAAAAAGAGAAATAAATGCAAATTCTCAGGCCCCAGAACTATTGATTGAATTGTAAACTCAGGGGTTGAACCCTGCAATCTGTGTTAACAAGCTCTCCGGCTGGTTCTGATGCCTGCTCAAGTCTGGAAACCACTGGCCTGAAGGGGTGATTCCCAAAATCTGGTGCAGATTAGAATCACCTGGGGAGCACTTAAAATTCTCAGGCCACATCCCAGACCAATTAAATTGTAATCCCTGGGGGTAGATGAAGTGATGTCTGCATCAGGTTTTAAAAGTCAAATAAGATATTTCTAGGAAGACATAGTGAGAAGGCATTTCTGGCAGAGGGAACAGTCTGCGAAGGCACAGAAGCATGAAACAGCTCTGCATTTTGGAGGTAAAATCAACACTGTTGCTGAAGCAGAAAGTTGAAAGGGAAAAGTTGACAGAGATCAGTTCACAGGGAGCCTTCTGGCTGCCCCTACTTGGAGGATGAATTGAATCTTAGTTATATATATATATTTTCTGTTCTCTATTGGGAAACTGGTTTGGGTTCCATTTTGCTGGCTATCCACCTTGCTTCCTGGTGTTGGCGTTCCCACCAAAACCATTCCTCTTAGCTGAGGCTGTTTATAATTAAGGTCAGTGATTATTTAGCACTCAACAAAACTCGGGGCCACATGCTGCTCTGAACAGAAGGAGAGACAGAATTGGTAGCAGATAACTCAGAAAAGACCATCTAAGACAAAGCAGAGGAGCTACAGAAAAGGAAAGGGTCCCTTGAGGCTTTTTTCCCAGCTGAATCAGGGAGCGACGCTGGAATAAGTGCATCTGCCCTCTAAGCAATCAAAGCCAGACACAGGAAGTGGGTGGGAAGAGCGTTCTAAAGAGCCTCAGCTGCTGCATGCCTTCTGTCTGCTGCGGGCCCAGCAGCTGCACAGACCCCTCTTGTTGGGACACAAGACAGGGTTCTTTCAGTCCCATGACCTCAACCTCATCTCCAATGGTGGGGAAGAGAGAAGCTGAAATTCTTCCTGTGACTGAGCACATGAGAATGTGACAGTTATTGGGGGTAACAGGTTTCCTGTGGGTCCTGCATTCAACAAGGACTATTGTGTGGAGAGTGTGCACTTGTGCCAGTGCCAAGGAAGGAGAGAAGGGTGACAGGGAGGCAGGAGTGGTCCGTTGTTTGATTTGTATAACATAAACATTTCCAGGAAACAGGGATGGACCGAAAGCTTGAGCTACAACCATCTTCCATCTTGGCAGAGGGGACTATAGTGGTTGAACTAAGAGCCCAGCATCCCCTGCCGGCCTCTCTCCCCTTCCACCTCCCTTTGAACATTTTCAGGGTGCCTGGTGCTCGAACAGAGTCTACTCTTTGAATTGGATTCAAGGTCAGCTCTGAGTAGGTTTTCACATTCCTAGCCTGCTGACCAGATCAGAGGCAGTTTAATAAACAAAGCAACCATGAATCAGCTATGAAGATAACGGTGAACACTCAAGCCTGTGCTAACTTTATGAGGCTCAAATCTCTGCTTTTGATACCATACAAAACGGAGGGAAGTTGCAGATGCATATGTTTTAGGCACAATGTGTTGAGCCTGAGATTGTGGTAAGCGCTTTATGCATAACCCCAAGGTCAGCCTCATTTGGAATGAGGGCAAGGAAGTTCCTTCCTGAGAGAATTTAAGGAGTTCATCATTTGTTTCTAAACTGAGCTCTACGGGCCATCTCAGCATCATTTCACACCTCCGTGCATTGTATCACGTTATGTATTTGGGACAGAGGGCCAGGTCAGTTTCCTCCTGGTGGGTGATCTGGTTTTCCTTCAGATAATGTTTAATGGATCTCTTTTGGTTGACTATTCTGTATGGAAGACTTGCTCTATGCTAAGCTATAATAAGCACTTTTCAGGGCAATATGACAGCATCGTCCTTTAACTGCAGGCTTTAGGACAATTCTGTCAGGTTCAAATCTCAGCTTTATCCTTTTGGGCAAGTCACCTATTCCAGTCAAGCCTCAGTTTTCTCATATGTTAAACAGAAATAGTAATAATAGTATAGATACTTGCCTCATTGGGTTAATATGAGGGTTAATGAGCTTATTTATGTAATATGCTTCCTATAGTGCATGATACTTAGTAAGTGCTCAATTAATGCTACACACTGTTTTTAATGAGCCATCCAACCATCCTTTACACAACCTTAGGAAGTATATACTCCTCTCCATATGCGTAAAAAAAAGAAGGAGAGATTTAGAGAGTTTTAGTTCAATGGCACACAACTTGCGTGTGGGAGATTCAGAATTCAAACTTGGTTCTGGGGTCAGAGTCCATGCAGTTAAACATTACACTAGACAGCTTCTACTGAACAGTTACTTTTTATTTTATGACGGTTGAAGTTCACCTCTCCTCAGAATGATTGCCAGTTTGTCTTATGCATAATTTATTCTCAAACCTTAATGCTTTTCTGCTCTGGTTTGATTCCTTTTCTCAAGTTTGCAGTTTCACTGTTGCATTTTGGCATTGTATTCACAACAGTTTTTAATACCGTGTGTTATAAGCTAGTCATTTCGCTTCTACACATTCATTCCTAAAGATGAGACTATTTCTTAAGAAATAATAAAATAAAGCAGCAACACATTCTCAGATGTAATCATCGTGGTGTGCAATGAATAGCTAAGCACTTGCAAGGCCATTGCACTTGCAAATATTCCTTTTCTTGTCTGGGTTACAATGACTCAGTAACGCTCTTTTAAAGACAGCTGGCTATTGTAGTCTGGGTGGAAAGCCTTGGCAATAGATCTGTGCTCTATTTAACAGTGAGAGAACAAAAACGGCATATTTCAAGTTTCAGAACTATATATGTATGTACATAAATTAATATATATTCATATATATGTGTGTGTATGCATACGTATATAATCATTTTGGACTATTGGAGAAGATGTAGTTGGGCTTTTATAGGCTATATCCACAAACTGCAACCATAAACTGAAAAACAAACAATTAAGTCACCTAACAAACTACTGGATTGAAACATTTGAAATTGGATGGCTTTTCTGGGACTATTTAGGTGTAGATAATTTGGAAAGTCAATTATTAGAAGTCAGTTATTGTCATATGTTTATGATATCAAACGGGTTCATTTTAAGACCTGTAATATCAAATATTAATAGGTTCTTCACAATTATGGCAAAGCATGGTTGCATAATGCTCAGCAATAATGAATACAATATTTTTGTATAAATGCTGTCAATTGGCATGCTCCTTTTTTGAGTTTCCAATTAGCCACATTACTGCAGTTTCTTGGGGGCAGGAGCTGTACCATGCTTGTACTTCTTACACCTTCTCTAGAAGTGTGGTACTCGGCACACAGTTCTACTCAGTAAATGAGGAAGTATAATTAACTGAAATTCTTTCTCTTTCTCTTTTATTAACCTACTATTTAACTTGTTAAAAATTTTAAAAGTCCTCTTTTTTTTTTTTTTAGCCTTTTGAACTATGTAGCTATTTAACATTTACTGAGCAGCATTCACTGTGTCCAAGATGCACTTTGGAGGAATGTAAAGAAATGTTAGGCAAAAAAAACAGCTAAGACCATCCCTGCCTTCAGGGAGCACCTAGACTGATTGCAATATAGGCCTGTATGTAAATAATTATCAAGCTACAGGTCTTGGCTCTTGGCTGTGAAAGTCTAACCATATTCTAGAATCAACAAAGCATCACTCCCTGTATGAGGTTTCATGAACAGAACTCTTATTGTACACACTGTGCTCTTTATGTTTTTTTAAATCAACTCTTCTAGGTTACACAAGAATTCAGGAGAATTCAGAAAAACCACATAGGAAGAGGCCCGACTTTTTCTGGTTTTCATGTATGAGCGTACTTGATAATATCAATTATTAAGAAACAGTTTCCCATCGATGCGGACTCTGGGCCACTTGCTTACCTTTTCTCTAGCTGCTCTTCGGGACTCCGTGTTTTAGACACTAGACAATGATCACAGAATTGCGAGGTACCAGGAATGACCTGCCCATTTACAATTGCTCCAAAGCCATTCAATAATCACAGCTACACCACAGTGATCATTTCTGAAGGATAAACGGGGAAAAATGAAAAATCTACATCAGGGCTGTAAAATAATCCAGAGTGGTCATTTTCTTTCTACTACATCACTGGAATACTTCATCAGAGATCTATCTCTTCTGTTCCTTATTCTATACACATTTACCTCGTCGTGCCAGGTTTCATTTACATGCTAGCGACCCATCCGTAAAAAGATGTGGTGCCTGTCCGTAAGGAATTTATATGTCTGGCTAGATTATCTGAAGGCCGCAGATGTGTTGCAGCTACTCCTAACCCTTCTGAAGGAACAACTGTGAGGTTTGGAAACTATAAACACTATTTTCTTTAAGAGACTACAGCACAGGAAGTCCTGAAATATACCACAGAGTATGAATAGGTTGTGAATGACATTATGCTACAGCTTAACGTGTACCATAGCTGAGGGCAAGATATCTCATAACTAATTATACTCATTTTGCACTCAACAGTACATTCAAAATACAGATCTTAGTATGTGTAAGTTGAACTTCTGTTAAAATTACACTCTCCCTAAGGAAACTAATTCTCTTTCCTTGCTATACTTTAGGCTACATTTACAGGCTGCCAAAATACTTCATTTAATCTAGGAAAAAAAGTCTGTCCAACTATTGTCAAGGATCATGTAACAACCAGTTGTTTTGCTTTTTTTTTTTTTTTTTTCAAGTCTTGTAACTGTACATTTTTGTTCTGGTGACCCAGCCTTAGGCTACTTGAGGGAGGCAGAATTGAAAGAGTTGATTCAAAGTGGGAATGAAACAGAAAATATGCATATATACAGAGCTTTGGTGTTTAGAACATTTCCACATACATTATCTCATTTAATTCTCCCAAAGTTTCTACAGATAGAGGTGGTATTATTGTCCCTGATTTTCAGATGAGATTTTATTTGAAAAGAAGTGATAGAGGTAGGGTTCAAGCATTGGTGTTCTGACCCCAAATCCTGGTCGTTTCCTACATCTGTATTTCTATAATCCAGCATGCACTGGGATAAAACTTTGCCAGAACCATGTTTTCAATCTGGTTGTTGATATCAACGTGCCAACATGGGTTAGATTTCTCTTAGTATGTCATGTGCATAAATCAGAATTCTAAGTCTAGGATTGGCTAAAGCAGCGGTCCCCAATCTTTTTGGCAATAGGGACCATTTTCATGGAAGACAATTTTTCCTTGGACGGGTGGGGGGTATGGTTTCTGGATGATTCAAGAGCATTACACTTGTTGTGCACTTTATATTTCTATTGTTATTACACTGTAATATATAATGAAATAATTATACAGCTCACCATAGGTTGGGGACCCTGCTCTAAAGGAACCTCATGTGTTTCAGATGGCAATGGGAAGTATTTAAATCTTAGGAATCAGTATGGAATTTACTGGTAGCCTTGGATTCTTCTTGTTAAGGCTAGAAGTAAGAAATGCCTTTTGTTCTGGACTTGACCTGCAATTTATCTTTCAATGGGTCAGTAAGGACAATCAGTTGTTGTGGACAAAGCAGTGGAATTGGAACTTTAAGTTAAGTTTGAAATATTTTCAATAGGAAGCAACATAAGTTTACATCAGTCAATATTCAAATCGTGCCTAAAATATGCAAGACACTGCTTAGATGTTAAATGGAAGGAGGAAGGGACATACATCCTTTTTGCCCAAAACAATTCTAATTTATGCCAACTGCCCTAGTGTCCTCTCTGCTTAGAGCCACTGACTCCATCACTCACAAACATTATATGGTCAAGATAGAAGAATTCAGACTTTGTCCCCAAGGAGATTACAGTCTCATGGGGTCTAGGAGGAGGGATATAAGAAAAGCATACCTATACATATAAAATAAAGCGGAATTTTCCAAGTGTAATTTTAAAATATATTATATAAAGCAAAAGATTTAAAAATTTAGATAGAAAAATGTACTTAGTTGGGATTAAGGGAGGAGGAAAATTTTCATCATTGCTGTCATTTGCAATGGCAGTGATAAAAGTTATCAAAAATGTTTGGGATATATGGGAAACAGTGTAGAGAATCAGTGGTTCAGATGTCACTATCCATTGAGGATTGTAACTTAGTCTACCACTCTGGTCAGAGTATCTTAATTAAAAATAAAGTTCTCTTTAACAATATCTGAAGATATTTTTTGACTTGAGGACTCAGGAAAAGATAATACCCTACTAGTTACCTAGGTGCTGTGTCTCAGACAATTACCTAATCTTCTTTTTATTGGTGCCTGCTTTAGAAATAGTCATGAGACCAATTCTGGCCAATGAAATAACAGAGGAAGTCAACTTGGAGACTCCTGGAATATTTTTCCAAAGAAAGAGAAGGTCCCAACTTTTTTTCTGGGTGACATAATGTCTTTATACCACAGTTGGAAAAGGTAACAAGTGTGAGTCTGAGGATGTAGCCAATACATGAAGAGGAGCAAAGAGAGAAAAATCTCAGAGATGTGGAAAGGTGGTATCAGGAAAGTGGTGGTATCTTGGCTATACGTCTATATTTTTATCTAATTTTGTCCTTTTTTCCTCCTTATTTTCACAAACTGATGCAGATGTTGGTATGATGATCAGGAGGTACGATGCTTCTGAAACAAGAACAGAAGTTACAAAAATGCCCATTGAGAATACTTTGTCCCCTCTATTCTCATCTTAAGAGTGCCTATTTGGACCCCATAGCTTTATGGCAGTAAGAATATAAATTCTAGACTGGTTTCTACTGTGAACAGTCTTTATTTGATTATTTAACGCCTTTTATCTTGTGGTAACTTCCTATATTGAGCTATTAAATCTTCGACCAGTAGGGACCGGTCCCATCTTCTACCTATTTCACAGCTGTTCTAGGAGAGATTGTTTGTTGCCTTGCTAAGCTATTTATTTTTTAAGAAATTAATGTTTGTTTGCATGTGAATTACACTAGACCCTGTGGGTGACGAGAAAAAGAAGCAGTAAACAATGGCCTTTGACCTTAATAGAGTGGCCACGCATCATAATTTGCTTAGATAGTTCAGGTTTGTGCCAGGTGTCCTGATGTAATTATTAATAACATCTCTTTTCATTCTCAAAAGTGTTCCAACCTGGATAATAAATTATATGGTCCCTTAGACCTGAGAGGCTGTAAATTCAGTTAGGAAGGCAGGAGACACAAACAGAAAAAGGCAACTAAAACAACAAAGCAGTGTGTGATGAATGCCAAATACATGATCTGTGTTACCAAGGAATGGAACTGCATTTTAGGAACTGCATTGAGCCTTCAGCAATCTGGTAAACTGCTTGAGGAAGATGAGACTTGAGTTGGCTCTTGAAGAACACCTAAAATTGAAGTCAGCAGGGAAGAAAGGAGATCATGCGATAAACTCTTCACTTGAGAGACTGCTACAATCAAGGCAAAGCCTAATTTTTCAACTCAAATAAATAATGGTAAAAATGATTCCCTCCTCTCTTCTGTGGCAGGCAAACCAGCTGGCAGCTTGAGCGGGAAACCCATTTTGGCCCATTAAAATATAATATGTGGGTGTTTTCCAAATGTTCAGTCTGGTTCCCCACCACATTAATGAGCCATTTACCTTGCTGACATAATCACTACCCTGTGGCTGTGGAGGCATATAAAGAAACAAGGGCTGGATGGGCTAGAACATGTGCCCAGCTGAGGAGCCCCCAGAGTCTGGGCTTCAGTGCTAGCTCCAAGATATGACATTGCACACACCATCCATTTCCTATTTGGCTGCATTTTCAACCACCCTCTTGGTCCAGTGGGTACAGGTACCCCATAAGAAGGAAATGTTGAATGGGATCATGTGTATAAAGCTACTAACTCAGTTTTCAAAGGCATCTGAGGAAAGTGGTGAAGAGCATCCATCTAGTGTAACTTATTCTTCAAGGCGTCCATAATGAACACATTTAGTTTGGTGCTTTTGAATCCCAGGTGTGAATGTCACAACCACCTTGCCCTCTTTGCACATCATCCCATTAAATTAAATACACATGAGCATTCTATCCCAGAGTTGATTACATCAATGTCTTTTAGATTATTTTTTCTTTAAAGATTCAAATCTTTCATTCAAATGGAATCTTAAAAAATAATTCTAATTGGAATGTGACAGAGCCTGGTAGTTGCCAACTCAATATCCACTCTCCCCTTCTTTCGTATTAACAAATCCCCAATTTTTGTTTGGAGTGGCAGTATGCCCAACTTAAAACAATAAAAACTAAATTTCCCAGCTTTCCTTTTACCTGTAGGTGGTTATATGACACAGAGCTAGCCAAAAGAAGATACAATATGAGATGTCCAGAAAAGCTCTGCTATTAGAGGGCTAAATCAAATGGCATGTACCTTTTGCTCTTTCCCTTTTCCTCCAGCCTATCTGAATTGTGGTCATGATGGCTGGAGCTCTGATTGCCTTCTTGAGAATGTGAAGATGGAGCCATATTCTAATAATATAGGAAGAGAAAGCCAGAAGGAACTTGGGTATATAATAATATCATAGAATATATCTACAAAATAATATTATGGAATTACCATACCAGGGCTTGAGCTACCTGTTTACAGACTTGACCATGTGAACAAAACAATCCCAATTTCTTTATATACTTATTCAAAGATTTCCACATTAACAAAAAGGGGAAGTTTTAGTGTTAAACTGATAAATGTTAATCTGTTGGATATGAAATTGACAAACGGGAAACTTCTATGGCTGAAATAAAGGTAAATGGAGGCCAGAGTTCTATCTACTATAATATTTTAATTATAAGATATTTACTAAGCAACTTTAGGTTAATATGGCATTTCTGGAGGTACTAATAATTAAATAAAGGACCATCTGTAAATTATTTAATTTTAATAGATTCGTGACCCTCTGCATTGACTGTAGAATGTTATTTGAGGTAGAAATATTAGAGAAAACTATAATTTCTTTCTCTGTGATTTCAGAACAAGTGCTAGTAAATCTGGAGTGGTCTAATCCAGGCCTTAATCACTATTAGATAATATGTCGTTTTCTCAGTTTAGTGGAAAATGAAGGTGGAAAAAAAATAAAAAGAGAAGAATATATTTTTGAGTATCTACTGACTGAAGGTCATTTTATTTATATTACACCATTTAATCATCACTGCAAACCTATAAGGGAGGGAGATCCCATGTGTTGCCCAACTCCAGCAGGCACCATTCACACTGAAGATAAAAAGAGTACCCACTGGAGTTGTGCAATGTGATACCCTAAATTAGAGGACACAACCTATTTTGATTGTCTAGTGTTCCTTCTTTGGAGAACCAGCCAGCCTCCATTCTACAATAATCAGAATTGATTCCATATGGCTGGGGGGGCCTGTCTATTCCCCTTGCTCCAGCCTCAGTTTGGTCATTTGTCCCAGGTCTGGCTTATCTGACCACTCCATTTCCCAGCCACAGTTAATTCAGGGATGTTTCTGACTAAAGACAGATC
The DNA here is from genome assembly GCF_020740605.2 of Lemur catta. Taxonomy (NCBI): domain Eukaryota; kingdom Metazoa; phylum Chordata; class Mammalia; order Primates; family Lemuridae; genus Lemur; species Lemur catta. Next base: position 25,897,807 of record NC_059133.1, read on the forward strand.
AATGGGAGTACCCCCTGGGATGTCTGCTGGAGCTAAAGGGAAAGCTCTTTCCTTCCTCTTGCATCCTGAGTTGCAAAAAGCATATGAGCTCTCGGCTTCTAGTGGCCATCTCACTACTATGTATCAAGAGCTTGCCTGAAAATGGAGCTGGAATATCATTTGAGCACCTGGATCCAGTCATGTTAAAGACACTGGGCTTTTCCAGTTACGTGAGTCCATAAATACCTTGTTCTTAAAAAGCTAGTTTGATTTCTATTTCTGTCATTTGCTATGAAAGAGTTTCAACTAATGCAGGTAGCTATTATCATGTCCACGAGGCTCTGAGAAATCAAGTAACTTGGCTAAGCTTAAGTCAGTAATTGATGGGAACAGATTCTAAAATAGGGCAGCCTGGTACTCACATCCATCTTCTTTGTATTACACCACGCTGCCTCCGCAAGCCGATGAAAATCAATCACAACTGATGAAATCATGTTGATTTATCATTAGGCTTTCTAAAATATGATATTATTTCTACAAACACAGTTTCCGTGTCCCAAATTTTATGCTAATTCCAACTGGAAAATTTATGCAGCAGAGTCGTCACTCTTTGTTATGGAAATATTTCCATATTTACAAGACTTCAAAGAATATTTCAATGGGGCTTATCTACAAATCCTCTTTGAATATCTACTATATATGTGGATTGGGATTGTTAACAAGGAAGCAAAACAATGAAACGAATGAAAATAGTGGTCTACAGAGAGCATAGCGTATTTTAAGTCATTCTATTCCAGGACGGCAAGCAGTACAAATTGTTCCACCAACACCGATAAAACGCTATGGCAAAAAGGGGTGGTGTTACTTGAGCTAGGCAATGGAAATCACACAGGATTAAATGTGAGGCAGTGTGAGCAGGGCATTCTAGGGCAGTGCTGTTGAATAGAAGTTTCTGCAATAATGAAAATGTTCTGTCTTTCCCCATTTAGTATGGTAGATACTAGCCAGATGTAGCTCTTGGGCACATGAAGTGTGGCTAATTCAACTGAGGAACTGTACAGATAATGTCTACTACATTGGTCAGTGCAGTTCTAGACAAATAAATAAGCAAATAACACAAGCAAATATGTGAGATGGGGAGGATGGAAAGCACAGGGTTTGCATGAAAAGTGAAATAAGTTGTCTACTTCAGCTGGAATCAAGCTCATAGGGAAGCAAAGTGAGAAATGATATTTGGTAAAGTTGAGTGGGTCCAGATCATGAAAGACTTTGACTTTGATTTTTGTTTTTGGGTAATTGGGAGCAGATGATATCTCCTGACCTAAGAAGTGTTATGTTTACCCCTGTGCTGTGGGAGGATTAAACTGGCATATGTGGAAATATAGAACTAGAAAGGTTATGGCAGCATGGAAGTAGAGGTACCACATAAGAAACCACAATGAGAGTCTAGACAAGTTAATGAAAATCTAAAAAAAATTAATAGTAAAAAGACAGATGTGAAATGCATGATGAAAGTAGAAACAAGAGAACTAAGAACTCACTGGAAGAGTCGGAGAAAGAAGAAGAGGAATGTGTTTTGGAAAACAAAAGACAGAAGAGCAATTATAAAAGAAATAGATTTGGTAGAAAATATTATTATCCATATAAAAACACTGTTAAATATATTGTATTTTTGTCTAGATATTTGGAAAGTGGTCCTCCTTTCATAATTTATATTTGATTTTCTATTAACTATAGTATTATGTTAAGTATTTCATTTTCTATCTTACTAGGCAATATATATTTTCAGCCATATGAAATTCTTGCTTCGTTTAAGTTTCATCAATTCATGGGAACTAAATAGGATATGAAGCATAATTTTCAGGTTCAAACTTGTGTGGTCAAAGAAGTACGGGTAGCTGTTTATATCTCACAAGGAGAACATATTTAAGTATTAGTATTATAGTATATTTATGGACTGGCATCATGAAATACCATAAGCTTGGTGGCTTATAAACAACAGAAATTTGTATATCCCAGTTCTAGAGCCTGAAAAGCCCAGAATCAAGGCAGATTTGGTGTCTGGAGAGGACGTGCTTCCTGGTTTGAAGACAGCCATATTCTTGCTGTAACCTCACACAATCACCTCTGTGATCTGATCTCTTTTATAAGGTCACTAGTCCCATTATGAGGGCTCCACTCTTGTGACATAATCAACTCCCAAAGGCCCCACCTTCAGATATCATCATATCAGGGATTAATATCAGCATATGAATTTGAGGGGACACAAACATTCAGTCTGTAGCAAATATAATTTGAAAAATAAAAGAAAGAAAAAGGGAGGGAGGAAAGAAAGAAGGAAGGAAGGAAAGAGAAATCCAGAAAGAAACAAAGAAAAGACAGATGAAATGAGCATGGACTTCAAGGCTAAATGCATTTAGGTTTGAGACTTGATTCTACCACAGAAATGTGTGTGACTTTGAGCATGCTATTTAGCCTGTCCAACATGAATGTTTTTACCTCTAAACTGTAAATAACACCTTCATAAGTTTGTTCTAAGCATATGGTTGCCAAATAAAATATGTCTAGGTAAATTTGAATTTCAGAAAAATGGATAATATTTTAGTATAAATATGTCCTATGTATATTTGTTGTTTATCTGAGATTCAAGTTTAACTGAGTATAGTAGGCTCAACCCAAATATGTCTGCATCCTAATCCCCAGAACCTATGAGTGGTAACTTATATGGCCAAAGATGTGATTAACCTGGGGATCTTGCAATGGAGAGATTTTTCTGGATTATCTGGTGGACCCAATGTAATCACAAGTGTTTTCATGAGATGGAAGATGCAGGAGGAGCCAGAGAAGATGATGTGATGATGGAAGCAGAGACTGGAATGATAATCTTTGAAAATGGAGGAAGGGGCCGCAAGCCAAGGAATACAGGTGGCCCGTAGAAGCTGAAAAAGGTAAAGAGAAGGATTCTCCCCTAAGCACCTCCAAAGGAAACCAGCCCTGCCAATACCTCAACTTGAGCCCAGTGAAAGTGATTTTAGACTTCTGACCTCCAGAACTATAAGGGAATAAATTTGGGTTGTTTTTGTGATTAAGTAGCCTAGACTGGTCAATAGAGACAGGCCAATCCTCTTGCAAGATAATGCTAGACCACATGTCACACAAATGGTATTGCTCAAACTACAGAAGCTGGACTTGGAAACTCTCTGCCATCCACTGTATTCTCCAGACCTTGCACCAGCTGACTACCACTTCTTCCAGGCTTTTGACCATTTTGTGCAAGGAAAAATATTCAGTTCTCAACAAGATATGGAAAATGCCTTTCTCAATTTCATTGCCACTTGCTCTCCAGGTTTCTTCATTTTGTCCAGTTGGTTGTGTAGACATGCGCTGTAATGAACTGACCAGGTTACATGAAGCTGTAGTGGATAAAACCAGTGCTGAACCACCAGAAACCATTAGCTTTTTTTTGATGAGTATTCGGTTTTGGACTGTGTTTCAGCTATTCATCATTATCTAACCATTGTGTCCAATGCTTGCAATTGTCAAAAAGAATCCATTTTTCATCACACATAACAATACAGTGTAGAAATGGTGTGCCTTTATGGTTGTGACAGCAAAGAAAGGCAACCTTCCAGACAATTTCTCTTCTAATGCTTGTTTAATTCATGTGGTACCCATCTCTGCAAGATGCATGAAGCCCCCAGGTGATAAAGCAGTGGGAATGTGAGAAATATAGGTTAGGTGTAGGCAAAATAGGTGTGGGAAATACAGGCTGAGCTCATGTGAAGAGCATATCAAGAGTGGTCTTAATACATTTGCTACAGTGGTTTTGTCATTTAGTCTATGCCATAAATATAAAACTATTTATCTTACTGTTTGTTAATGCTTTTTATTTTACAGTAAGCTCATTTAGCCCTAGTCAACTAAATGCAGAAGTTTAATTTAAAATACTGTGTTTAATTTCCATTTTTCAAAAAAGTCACAGGGATGAATATGAATGTGTAACTTGCATAAAACGTTCGTTGACATTTCCCATCTGTCTTAGCATTGTCACCATAATGCTGTGTACAAACCATTCCAAAGACAGTGGCTTCAACAACCACCATTTATGTGCATGCTCAAGGCTCTGCAGATTGATTGTGGTTGGGCTGATCGAGGCAGGACTTAATGGGGTGATTCTCCTTCAGACTGCGGATTGGCTGGTTTTGATTCTAGTCTGCTCCAAGTGTGTTTCTCTGTGGCCAAATGTGACAGGACAGTAGCTACCAAGGTCATGATCTTTTCACGGAAGATTAACAGAGCATGCAGAACAAGAAAGACCACATAACAACATTTAAGGATGGGACTCCTGTCAGATTTGCCAACATTCCATTGGCTAAAGCATGTTTTATGGATTAATCTGACATCAATGCGGGGGGGAAAGTGAATGTTTGCTGAACACTAATCTAAACTATTACCTTTTTTTTTAAATCATGGAAGCCATAGTAATATCATTAATCACGATAGCCAGAAGACACAAACCTGATAAATAGATTAGTATCTATTTCAAATTTGCTAATTAAACAAAACTATACCTGAAGATAACACTTTAACATGTACAACTAAAGAAAGTACATTTAACTATCACTCCATGATGCATGAATTTGCATTGAGATTAAATAAATGACTACTATAATAAGTTAATTTTGCTCATTTTTAAGTTCAGATGTTTTTGTACATGTAAAAAAATGAAACAATGGCTTTTTAAGTATTGGCTTCATTAGCAGTATATGAACTCCGTAGAGTTAAATTATGCCAATTTATATCAATGTCATTGAATGTTAAACAAAAATTAGTTCATTCCAGTAATAGTACAGGGTTTTTTTTTTTTTTTTAAATCTAATTCATGGAATCAAAATAAAGCTTTTAGAATTTCATTTCATTAAAGGTGAAATGCCAGGCATTGTAAAATCAGTGAAAAGATTCTACATTGAAGATACAATGTTTGCTTCTGGAGTAGTAATGTGATATGAAATTTGGGGAAGCAAATAATGAAACCCATAGAGCAGAAATGTACTTGGAATTATTAATAGTTATGGTGTAGACGTGAGGCATAGTTGCTTTTAAATAAGCTGCTGTGAAATCAAAGCTAAAGTTGTCAAAACTTACAAGTAGCTTAATACATACACAGTTAAAATGAACTATAACATGTTTGTTTATAAGAAGCTGATGTTAAAATGAAGCAAACAAAACAAAGAAACAAAGAAAATTACATCCTCGAAGTATCTTTTTTCTCTCTTTGTGCCCAACTTCAATTAGATTTTAGAAATTATTTAAGATTTTGAAGAACTACTTTTTATACCATTATAAATATTTTACCCTGGTACTAAACTTTTGTTTGTAAATTAGAGCTCTTAAGTTTTCAGAGATACTTAAAAGTACTTTAACCAAAATGTTCAAAAGAAATGAAGCACCAAACTTTAGATTTTGAAGCTTTCAGTGATTACAATTTTCTTAAAAACAAATTTTGCACATAATAAGACATTATGATTTATTCTTTCATAAGCAAGGAAGAAACTGAACAAATTAAACAATGATAGCTCATATGGTGAGCAAAATTTAATTGTTAAATTCTGTAATTGTGTTTTGAAATATCTCAACTTGTAAGAAAAAATTTTCATTGACTACCACTTTAAAATGGATAATTTATATTATCTGTGAGAATGGAACAAAGTTAAGAAGGCCTATGATTTTGTAGCATCTTAATTTGGAAAAACATGAAAATAATTACAAATAGAGAAAACTTATTTTATATGTTTTGCATCCTTAAAACAATTGAAAGAGGAAGCACTCTGAATGAAGGGTATAAAACAGTACCTTTGAAATAATTAGATTAAAATATTTATACAATTCATCAACTCCCTTAAGAATATCTCTCATTGAGCAGAGTTTACTCTGCAATTACAAAACACCTCAGCACATATAGAAAGTATTTTCTCAGTAAAAATATTATGGTCAACAGAGAAAAATCAATAAAAGTTGTCAGAAATGTCAAATGGATTAACTATTTAAAAATTCAACTTTAAAGAAGTTTGTAGGCAGTTTCATAGAAAAAAATAATAAAACCAGAGTCAAAACTCATAGCATTTTTAGGTCAGTGAAATTACTCTGTGGGATACTGTAATGGTGGATATAGGTCATTACCAACTAATCCAAACCCATAGAACGTACAACACCAAGAGTGAACCCTATGTAAACTGTGGACTTTGGATGACGATGTGTCAATGTGGGTTCATTGGTTGTAACAAATGTGCCACTCTGGGGGCAGATGTTGATAAGGGGGGGCTATGCGTGTATGGAGGTAGGGGGATAGGAGAAATCTCTGTACCTTCTTTTGTTTTTTTTTTTTTTTGAGACAGAATCTCACTCTGTTGCCTGGGCTAGAGTGCTGTGGCATCAGCCTGGCTCACAGCAACCTCAGACTCCTGGGCTTAAGCGATCCTCCTGCCTCAGCCTCCCGAGTAGCTGGGACTACAGGCATGTGCCACCATGCCCAGCTAATTTTTTCTATATATATTTTTAGTTGGCCAGATAATTTCTTTCTATTTTTAGTAGAGACAGGGTCTCACTCTTGCTCAGGCTGGTCGCGAACTCCTGACCTTGAGCGATCCTTCTGCCTTGGCTTCCCAGAGTGCTAGGATTACAGGCGTGAGCCACCGTGCCCAGCCTTCTCTGTACCTTCTGTTCAGTATTGCTGTGAACCTAAAAATGCTCTAAAGCAAAATCTATAAAAAAAAAAAAACTTCAGAAAATTTCCAATGTCATGATACAAGATCTAGATGTAGCTTTAAATGATTAAATTGCATAAATAGGCACCAAGAATAACTGCTCTCCTTATACTATTTTTAACATTCAGCAAATCAATATAGAGAAGGGCATTTTTATGTTACTGTATACGGATATGTATTTTAAATTTTTAGACAGAATTTTTAAAATGTTTATTAGAGTTACTTTATAGACCAAGCAATACATAATAATAATGCCTTAGTCCTGGAGAGCTGGACTGGCCTAACGCCCTCACCGAAGCAAGCCCAGCAGCAGGGACCTCGCAGCCCTGCTTTGTGTGACCTAGCGGAGTCCTTACAACGTGTGGACTGCCGGGCCCTGGAACCCAGGCTGTGCCTCGGAGAGGAGCCGAGAAAGACCCCCAGGCCCGTGTCCCTACCCTTGCAGCTTCACGCTGAGGTGTATCTTTTGTATGGCTTGTGTGCTGCTTTGATGGTAATTCCAAGCAAACACAACTTTTCCAAGTAAAAAAATCATCATTCTCTTCAATTTTTCAGCCTGGATCAGCCTTTGTGGCCTGTCCTACTTCTACTGATTTAACTAGAAATTTTTATATAATCACATTAGGCCTGTGGGGAAAGGGATTGAGGTAAAAGAGAAATCCTCCTTTTCCCTAAAGGAAGTCCTTATTTGATAGTCAATGTTTATAAGTTCTCAAAAATAATCAAGAAATAGCATTATACAGTGTATAAGTATGGAAGTAAATAGCTGAAGAAACTGCTAAAATGTTTGAAAGTGGGAAATGGACTTGGGAGTGAAGGGGTAAGAAACTGGTATTAAAAGTTTGGTTGTTGTAGTTGATTTTTAAAAACTGTGAACATGTATTGTTTTAATTTTGAAAAAGTAAATTTTTTTTTAATTTCTGCCTAATATAAATAGTAGGAAGTGAAAGTTTCCTTTTCCTGTCATTCCCAATTTTCACAAGTTTCTAGTTATGCATCTGATTTCCTTCCTTTTTTTTTGTTTTTTGTGTTTTTTCTTTTTTGAGACAGGCTCTCACTCTGTTGCCCAGGCTGAAGTGCAGTGGTGCAATCATAGCTCACTGCAACCTTGAACTTCAAGTCTCAAGTGATCCTTCCACCTCAGCCTCCCCATTAGCTGGGACTACAAACATGTGCCACCATGCCTAGCTAATTTTTTAGTTTTTTGTAGAGAAGGGGTCTCACTATGTTGCCCAGGCTGGTCTTGAACTCCTGACCTCAAGTGTTCCTCCTGCCTTTGCCTCCCAAAGTGCTGGGACCACAGGCATGAGTTGCTGCACCTCGCTCCTCTTGTTTTCTGACAATTTCTGCATAAGAAATTACTAATTCAGTATGATCTGAGGACCACGCAGACTGCCCTAGGTAACTTTGGAATTGCCAAACCATCATGAAAGTTTTTCTATTAAGTAAATTTTAATAGCTTTACCACTCAAAATTTTGCTAACTCAAAGCATTTTTACAAATATACAATTGATTGGAATCTGGAAATGTAATGAGCTTCTTTATTGTCTTATATGTCATTTCCAATATCACACAATATGGTTAATTAAAAGATCACGTGTTACCTTGTCACCATGTTAAAGGAAACAGAGACCACCCTCTTCCCATTTCCCATGCTGGAAATAAGAGTTCAGAAGCATTATTATACATCAAGATCAGTGGTGGGTGGAAATTTGGGGACTCAATAAAATAAGTTGCACACCAAGACTAAGCTTGTTACTGAAATATTTTTGCAAGTCACTAACTTCTTCTTCCTCTAGTTTCTGGGTAAACAAATTAAGAATGCTCAGTGTTATGGGCTGGCCCCCAGGTTTTCCTGCATTTTATGGTCTGGACTGTGTTAGTGAATTGCATGTTACGGTTTATGCATTAGTACCTGAGACTTGCAGGAGCTCTCGCAACTTGTTCATTCCAGGTATTCAAACAGTCCAGCTGTTGGCCAATCTCTGATCATGATGGACCGGGCTGAGGATTCTCTTTCATTTGTGCTCAGACCTCAGATCGGCGTCTTCCAAAAGCAGACTTCATCAGCAGTGAAAGGTAGAATACTTCATATGGAAATTGCCAAGAGAGTGAGTACAGGGTCTGGATAGGATTTCACAGGAGATTGGAAGTGGTATCAGGTAAAAAATGTAGGTTAATATTGAGGGCAATTATCCATTACCAACCTGCTCCTACCTCCCTTCCAAGAGTAAGGAAGTACACTAACTGATCATAATCACAGCTACAGTCACTGAGGCTTACAGTGCATCCAAACAGGTGTGGTTTTAAGTGCTCTTTCTGTCTTATCTCGTTTAGTCCGCATCACATCCGTAAGTGGTATTTCCCTTTCATGGGTGTAAATAAAAGAATGTCTTAAAAGTGCTGAACACAGCACCTGACAGTGTATAAAGAAATGTTAGCTTACTATCACTACTAATCATTAATAAAGGCTCATTAATGTGTTGTGGGTAAAAAGCTGAGTCTTTCAGAATCTTGCCAGTCTAAGGCAGACTCTTCCGCCTTGGGGGAAGAATGCAAAGGGTGGAATAATAAACTCTTAGGCAAGTTTATGTTCCTATATTTTAGTGGCTAACAATCTCAACAGATGAGGGAAAGACAAAAGAAATTTCTCAACACCAATCCTAGTGACTAAAGTATGTCATGTGTCCAGATATTGATTACATCTAACTTGGCTGGACCGACACCTCTTCAATCTAATACTGACATTTTTGCTTAGTAACCAAAGACTCAATCTCCCAGCCTCCACTGTCCAAGGAGAGGATGCGATGTTATGCTCAGACATAGGTGAAGCTTATTGGATGTTGTAGAGGAAATTCAGCCATCAATTAAATGCCCTCTAATGCCACTTGTCACTCAGAATCTATGATGTTAAGAACACATAATGATAACATTTTTTAAAGGATTAAAGGGAAGACTGCATCACTATATTGCTAAAAAGATGTTACTAAAGGCAAGTGTACATTCTGGAAGTACAACTTAATTAAATCTTCTATTTAATTAAAACCTTTAACTTTGCAAAAAAATGCCCTAAAAATAGACATTAAAAAGTTAAACATTGGAGTCCTGGGTGGCTAAAATTGTTGTGGTCAAGGTACATGATGGAGAGAGGTGATTAAATCAAGGGTATCGGACAGATAGAACTGGGATTAAACATGGCCCTGACCTCACCTCCCCAGTCACCTGGGGAAAGTTACCTCTGTATATGTTGCATTTTTGCATCTGTAAAATAAGGTACTTCATGGAATGTTTATGAGGATTATATGAGATTACACCTTTAAAGTCCTTGGAACATAGTAAGTGCTTATTAAGTGACAGTTATAATGACAATGATCATAAAGAGAATGACGAGACCCAGGAAGCACCTTGGATTCCATAAATTTGGCACAACAGAGGACCCATTTTCAAGTCACTCGAGCTAAACGATTTTCTCATCTTCCCCAAAACTGGGGCATATCCAACCCCTCCTATCCTCACAAATCAGCTCAGAGAAATGTAATCCTGGACAGGGAGGGACAGAGATAAAGTGTTCCTCACCGGTGACGCCTATTTGCATCCAGGAGGTCCCACACAACCCTTAACACACAGTGAGCATAAAAATAAAGAAGACCAAGTAGAACAGGAAGCACATCCAGCAGATATGCCATTCCCAATAGGAAATAGCCAGCATTTCAGAGTTTCCCGAAGGGCATCAGGGATGTGGAACTCACCAATGCAAATCCCACAGAATCCAAATATTATCTGTAAAGTGCAAATGGCCAGATAGAGCTAACCAACAATTTCAACCAGTCTGGTAATGACAGGGAATGAAGAGGACAAACACTGGTATATGCAAAATCAGGGGGTGGAAAGATAAGGGATCCAGATCCCATAAGGTAGAGAAATGACCAATTCACCGGTGAGGAGGAATTGGCTGTTAACACCAGACCCACACTTTTATTATTTGTTATACAATTAACTGACAGTGAATTGTTTCTTTTTATCATTCCATAGTATATTCATTCTCGATTATTCATTTCTTTAAAAATCTTCTCTCAGTTCCTGTTAATGACACCTGGAATAACTGTTCCCCTAACTGACAATTTTAGTAACAGTGTCAATATGGATAGAACAAGCTAGGTGAACACCACAATTTAGCAGAGTGTTGTCTGAAATGGAGGGGCTAAGCATTATATTTCACATCAATTTGCTCCTTTGTTTTCTACACTACTTTGTGAGTAGGTAGGGAAAGTATTATCACATCCATTTTACAGATAACAGAATTGGAGCTCCTTGAGATAAACTTAATTTCCCAACTTGACAGAGTTTATGTCAGAACCCTAGCCAAATCAAGTAAAACCAGGACCTCTCCTTTTCATCACTTTGCCCTCTGATAAATACTTTTGCATATAATATGTTGTTTTTAATTTGCTTCTGGTTTCAAAATGTTACATTTTAAAATCCAGTTTGGATTTAAGTCTACTACATGTTGAATATGAAATCTCTGAGCTGTGAAAAACCTTGCGATATTTCTAAGATTCCAAGAGCTGTATACAGTCTAAGAGGAAAATCGGTTATAATGGAAATGATGGATGCATTGAATGGGTTGGATCTTTAAAATATTCATTTCACACAAGGAAATGTTTTAGAATTACACTGCATGCTAATACAGTGCAGGAAATATTAATATCAGTAGCCCTCTGGGATGGAATTAGGGGTGAAATTTAAACCCAGACTAGCCCTAAAATTTCTATGTTTAACATTTATTGAAGCAGCTATACTTAGTCACATTCTGAAGATTGCAACTCATTTTGTTAAATTTATATATATGTGTGTAGGGGTGTGTGTGTGTGTGTGTGTGTGTGTGTGTGTGTGTGTGTGTGTGTGTATCTCCAGACAGGCTAAGAATTGTTAAGTGTAATATAGTTTTCACATGTTATGTGTGAAAAATATTCTCCTTTTGGTTGGTTGGTTATGGAGATTTTGAATTGACAGACCCTGGCACCTGCAGATAAATGCACATTTGCAGATGGTAATTAAAACTCCACTCTGCCATTTTCCCCACTCCCCAGTATCTTCTGTTTATCTTGTTTATTTTTTGTTTATCTTTGCAAAGCTCTCAGGAAGAAAGAAGAGGCTATTGTACTGGCACATTCCAAGATATAAATCTGTTGTTTTGAACCAGCTACCTCTTGAGGTGTTGTGTATTTGATTCAGAAAGTTTGGAGTGCATTTCATTTCATCCCTAACCCAAAGATGTTGTAAAGATGTCAACTCAAGAATGAGTAAGCTGGGTAGTCTGGGATAAGTCAATCATTTCATATAAGGAGGAGTGGTTTGGGGGCAAGGTCTTTGAGGTCCTTCATCACTACCTTCTTTTCTGATTTCCCTTAGTAGAACAACTGCTTTGAACAGCTTATTGAATTTTCCAGTTAGGAGAGATGCTAGGGACTATTGCGTGTCATTCTCATCATTTTATGAAAATAGAGGCAAGGGGAGTGATATACTTTTCCCAAGGCCACACAACAGGTAGTGACAACTGGAACTAGAATCCAAGTGACACCTTTTATTTCAATCTCCGCCTTCTTTGCCCAGTCAAATAAATGATTTAACAGAGATGGTCACTGAATTAAGCAGTTGTTTTGATTGAACTGGTGTAATAAATTCAGGTTCCTGCAACTAGGGTTCATTTTTCAGTTAAACTATAATGCTGATGAACAGACTTGAAACTGATTAAGTGTTTTAGATTTAATTCTTTCTAGATTCCTTAGGCCATGCTTCCATCTGGCTCAACCTCAAAATAAAGAACCCCAGAACATTTTCTTTCTTTAAAAATGCAATTAGGCATGCCATATAAAATGTATAGTCTTGTGTGATTATAGGAATTTTGCCATTATACCCTCTCAGCCAAAGATTATTTTATTATGTGGGATTGAATTGAAGTCGTGTAAATGGAAAAACAGTATTTTTAAAACACCAAGAAAGAACAACTGCAGAGAATGTGATAACATCTACATCACATAAATGTTGGGCTTTGACTAATATGTAATGTTATTTGGAACACAGGATAATGGAATCTAAGAAGGAAATTACAATCAAGACCTTAAAATTTTTCAAACACATCTCAGGGAAAAATGCACCATGAAAAAGGCACACTGGCAATCATCATAAAATATCTAATGGTTTTCTTTCAGTTGCAGGACAAAGAAATTTCTGTCAACAAAGATAGGAAATAGGATACAAAAGTTGATGTTTTGGTTTTTGTTTTTTTTTTTTCTGTAACTCCTGTCCTGATGTTTTAAAATTCATGAAGTACTTTTTTCATTCATGGCCATAGCAAGGTATAGTGAAATTGATCATGAAATTGGTTAAACAAAGACATTTATAAAAGCCTGTAAAAATTGATGCAAAGAGAGATCATCAATGTGTTTACCATATAAATCTGCTATGTCTATGTACATATGCTTCTGTTATAGCCACATTGATTGAGTTTTTGTTGAATCTGCTATTTCCAGCAGCAAGTTCATTCCCTGTTCATGCCAAGTTCTTTTTAGGATTTCCATGTGACTTACATTAGCATTTTTGGCTTCAAAAGTACCTCTAATGAACCATTTATAGTTTTTTTAAGAGTGCTCAAAAAATTAGGCTGTGACAGTTATCCAAAACATAATTTGTTATGCTGTTTAATTATTTAATGCGCTGTTTAAAAATTTAAACGTGGCCTCTGGTTGATTGGTTGATACAGTACCATTAAGGTGGATTTGAAGCTCCTTCAAGACTGTAATTATCTGCTGAGTCCTTCACGGTTCGGATTTATAAATTAGATTATGTTCTAATAAAATGCTATTTCAAAAATATCAACTTCAACGTTTTAAAAAGTATTTCTTTAGAATGTTATTACACACCTACATCTTTAAAAAAATAATTACAAAGCTAAGGAAATTGAGTAAAATATTCTGTTAAAGTGAAAGTGGTCTAATCTACATAGTGTTTCTTTATTATATTTATATATATTCTCATATACATCCCATTTCCAAGTTCTCAAGAAAATACGTGATTCTTTTCTACGAAAGTATTGTTGACTATTATATGGCTCAAATCTTTGCAATAATCATGGGTCTTGAGGCAAACCCTATGATACCTCTCAATCTTTTTAACAAATGACTGTTGAACATCATGAAAAAACCTCATACCCTTTACAGGAAAAAAATAAAAGTGAGTGGTGGCTTTCTCCGCAATGTCCTATCAAATTGTGCCCCTTATTGAAAAAAAATTATTAATATTTCATTTTGTTTTCCAGGTATAACACAAATAGAAATACAATGCAGCTTAGGTAAATATTTTTTGAAGAGTACTCTGAAGACCTCTGCATTAGAATCCCCTGGAGAACTTGCTTAAAATGCAGATTCTTGGCTATCTCTGACCTACAGAATTAGACAGTTCTCTAAACTTTGAAAACGAATGATTAAAATGCCTGGCTGTCTTTTTTTTTTTTTTTTTTTTTTTTCAGAACATCTTCCCTGGGCCTCCTCAAGACCAGATTTGCTAGCCTTCCCCATATTCTTATATTATCTCTACATTGTGGTTGTTGCCTAGAGGGTAGGGCTGTGTCTTGTTCACTATTGTACTCTCAGAGCTCTGTGCAGTGACTGACATGTGGTAGACCTTTAAAAAACTATCTGTTGAAATAATGGATGGATGAATGGATGAATGAATGGTTGGATGAATGACTAATGAGTATAACATAGAACTTTGGCCATAATGAAGCAGAATTGATGATAATCCAATATCCCAAGTCACAGACAAAGTGATTTTAAATAAAGAGTAATTCCTTCCCTTTCCCACCCCTTATTTCACCACCACTCCAGGAAAGAGTGTTCTTTTAATGATAATTTTCTAATCCATCATCTTCAAAACTGAACTTTCACCTTGGTAGTGATATCAAAGTATGTCTGTGGATCTATAATGATTCATCCCTAATCTTTTGCTAATTCAAATTTAGAACTGAAGTGCTCTGGACCTTTGGCATCAAGATCAAGAATGCTCTTCAGAAAAGGAGTTAAAAATGCAAGATAAGAGAATTTCAGTGCAGTTTAGTGGTTGACTAAGAGTTAAAGGAAATGGGAGAAGCCACAGACACTGGAAACCTTGTATAATGCTTTGGGGTTAAATCTGGAAATCAGTTAAAACTGTAGTTAAAGAGTTTAAAAATTTTGGCCAAGCATTCAAGATTAAGGGGAGTACCTTATTTACTTAAATATAGGGTACAATTTTTGTTAAAAAAAAAATCACCTCCTAGAGAGAAAGCATGGACGGCTAATCTAGGAAAATGACCCCAGGGCACCTGCCCTCGTGACTGTCTCACAAACCACACCTCTGGGATAAAAAAGGAGCAAAACAGGGGAGCTGTCTAGAACATTTTTTAATTTAAATTATACATTTAGTATAAAGTTCCAGTCTCAGAAGGCAGTAGACCATGACTGTGTTGAGGTCAGGGACCATGAAAACCTTACCTTTGTCCCTCCCGCTGCTACAAGACAGCTGGCTCATCGCAGAAGCTCCTTGGCCAATGCTCGGTGAATATTGAATAAAAGCAAAAGGAAAATGCACATGAGGGAAAGAATAGAGAGTTTTAAATAATTGTATTTCTTTCTATCATTTAATTTTTTTCTCTGGGTATTATACTGTAGGTATATATACCTACACCAAAAATACCTACAGTCAAGTATAGACGCAGGTGGGGAATGAGAATTAGATATGGACAAGACGAGGACATGGAACCAGAGCATGCCTAAAATTTCATGAACAATCCACTCCTGATTGTTCAAATTTTCCTTTCCACAAGGCTACCAGAAAAAGATATAACACAATACAATTCCCCAGCATTTGGGTGTGAATGTAACCAAAAAAAGAAGCCACACCTGCAAGAGCAGTTGGACACCTGGAGATGGAGTGAAGGATGTTTCTGAAAAGGAAAAGTAAACCAGAATGAGAGAGTGAGGGAACGAATGTCACCTTCCTGGAAGCTACAAGTTAGACATGTGATCATCACACTGAGAAAGCTTGAACGGATCTAGTATCTTACAACCCATTGGTGTCAACTTCATATAAAAGAATGGGTTGATTAATGTCAAAGTATCTTTCCTAATCTAAGATTTAAAAATTCAACAAACATTCATTAGAGGTCTGCTCTCTATATGACATAGTGCTGGGCACTTGGAGAGACACAAAAAGGAATAGGGAAAGATCCCTGCCCTCTAGGAGTTCACAATTTGGAGGAAAGGATTAGCTCAACATACCTGCTGTGTATAATGCAGGAAAGAACAAGTGCTACTGGAAGTATAGAGATCATGAGATACAGAGGAAAGAGCAGCTGTCTTTGTATCTTGAGGGATGTGCACCTTTTTCTTTACCCTTCCTATTTCATCCAAATCTACATGAACTTTTTGTTTTGCCACATACGGATAATAAGAACTAAGTTTTTTTTTTTCACCTAACACTGTGTCAAACATTGTGCCATAAACATTCACATATGTCATGCCAGTTAATTCAAAATAGGCTAATAGAAGCTAAAGACTTTCTCAAAGTCATACAGCTAATGGACATGAAAGTCAGGATTCAAATCCAGGTTAATCTGACTCCAAAGCCCATTCTATTTGCATTTTACTTCCACAAGGGCTTACCTGAGGTTCCCCAAAGAGACCATATGGTTATATCCCTCCATACCTTTTTATCTGGAATGAATAAATCCTTTATTACCTTGATAAAGACTCCTATACATAATTTCAAACCCACCTCAGCTATTAACCGTATTTTCCCCACCACTTCAGCCCTTCCAAAAAATTAATAACTCCCTATTCTATGCTACCAGGTATCTCCTATATGTGCTACTATTATTCTACTTATCACATTGTAGAGGAATTTTTTAGTTTTGGCATCACTTTTAGGCAGTGACCTCCTTGAGTGAAGGGCCACAGCTTTCCTGCTTTTGTATATTTATTATAGCACATGATAGAAGCTCAACAGTTTTTTGCTGAAACACACTGAATTAGGTACTCAGAGAAATCAATCTCAGCTCAGGCTCTATTGCAAGGTTCAGCAACATGTTCTGTAATGGACAATATACTCAGATGAATGGGCAAAGCTATATTCTAATAAGACTTTAGTTACAAAAACAGGCTGGCAGGCCAGATCTGGCCCTCAGGGGTTTGCCAACCCCTCATGTATGGTATGCCAATAAGCCAGGGTTAGGCGTGGGAATAGAGAAACCCTTCCAACCAGGAAAAAACAGCACAAGCAAATGCCAGTTGGCAGCATATGTTCAAAGAAAAACATGAACTAGCCAAGCTGGTTCATGGTGTATGTAGCAAGAGAGTAATAATAGATAAAACGGGAAAAGTGGGGCAAGAGGATGGAGGACCTCAAACGCCAGAGTAAGGAGACTATTCTAATTCCAGTAGGTGTAGGAGTGTCATTGAAGTTTTTGAGCAGATTAATAACCTGGCAGTTAATGTTCATCAGATACAGTGGAGGCACAAGATCTAGAGGTTTATAATATAACCTAATCACAGAAATGACAATGGTAAAAATGGAAAGACCTGGGCAAACATGAGAGCAACAGAGGCAAAACTGGCAGGACTTGGTGAGTGGTTTTGCATGTTGTTGTACAGAGAACAAAAGATGACACTGAATTACCAGCTTGGTGCCTGGGAACATGGAAGACCCAGTAATAGAACCAGGAAAGGCAAGAGAAAGGGTTGGTTTCGGAAAAAAAGAAAAAGATGATAAGTTTGTTTCAGACATGTTAAGTCTGATTTTAATACTTGTTTTGCCTGGTCAAAGCCCAAGTTGAAATACTGTGACTAATGACAGCATTCCTTTCCAAAAGTGGATTAAAATACTTCTGCCATTTGGCAGGGGAAAGGCTTTTAAATTCCTTTCTAAAATATACCTTTCCATGATGTTTCGTTTCTGTTTAATTTTTATTTTAAGCTGCACTTACAGCTGAAGAACACTTAGGAAGTTCTCTCTCTTTCCCTGGGTCTTTTAATTGTCCAGTCACATGCTATGTAATTCTAAACCCATCACTTGAGGTTTCCACTTCCTCCGTAAAATGGGACAAATTAATTGTCAGAGCAGGGTTTGGGCCCTTCCTTATGAACTCTGGTTACTAAGTAGAGTCAGCGTACAACCTAACAATAAGAGCACAAAACCCTAAATGTCCACCTAGAGGAACAACTGAATTCTGATCATAAAGTGTGTCCTGAAGGAAAACTGATGTGGCACATGGAGATTGAGGTTAGAAACGTACAAGTTCTTAGTCAGGTTATCAAATCTTGGTAAGAAAAATCTGAGAGGTGAATCAGAGTGACTAAGTCAAATCACAGGACCGAGAGTGGCATAAGTAAAGTAGGTGAGGTTGAAGATACAGATCACAAAGGGAGAGTGGCTGGGTCCTAACTGCTTGTGATTGACCAGGAAGCATATTCAAACCCAGAAATGTGTTTACAGTCCTCAGTGTCAGGCAAGGCAGAGCGTGTTTTGTAAACAACTCAACACAGTTGAAAACTACACTCAACTCCCTATAGTATTAAAAACATTTTTTAAAAACGTCCTAAAAAGGGTGATCAAATCAGAACTAACAAGAAAAACTTGCAAACAAAAATTGTGCCACAATCTGAATAAAGTCTGTAGTTGAATTCATTGAATGATACCAAAGATAATTTCTTAGTTCTGACTAATGTGTCGTGGTTATGTAAGATGTTAATACTAGAGGAAGCTGAGTGCAGAGTATATGGGAACTGTACTATGTTAACACCTTTTCAGCCTCGTCTAAAATTATTCCAAAATAAAAACCTTAAAATTTAGAAAATGAATTTATCTTGTTGAAAAATTAGTCATTGCTTAAGATGGCTTTTCCAAGAGAGAGAGGGGGGGGGGGGGAGAGAAATAATTCAATTTCTCAGGGCAAACTGATAGATTTGGTTCTAAGCCTGGCTCTGTTATTTACTAGCTGTGTGACTTGGAGCCAGTTTGTTTAACTTCTTTAAGTATCTATTTCTTTCACTCGCAAAATGAGTATACTAATAGTACTCTTATAAAATTATCTGGAGTGTTTGTACATTGCCTGGCACATGGATAGTGCTAAATGAATGTAATAGTTATTAATAATAGAGTGTTGATTCATGTTTGTCATATGTGTGTTTGTGTGCACGCACGTGTGTGTGTGTGTGTGTGTGTGTGTGTGTATAGGCAAAGCTGAGTATGTGGCACCTAGAATATTTCACCACTGCCCAAATGAAACATTTGACTTGTTTTGCTGTGCTTTGGGTTCACAAACAGAAGGCTTGTTCCAATGTTCTCTCAGAAATAGGATTTTCAATTCAGCTACTCTTTTATATTAAAGTAAGCACCGTAACCAGATGGTCCCTGTTCTGGAGTTCCAGAATGACATTAAAAATGAGTGGGCAGAGGGATTTTATTAGTCATTTGTTGGCTTTGCAGCAGCCATTTCCATGAAATTATAGGACAATGATAAAATTAAAGCAGCTTATGCTGGGCTTTGGAAAGCTGGTCCCAATGTCTGCAAATAGTCATAGGTCAGGAATGTAGAACAGGAGCAATAAATCGGAGAATTATTGCCTGATGATCCCAGGTCCCTTTGGTGGAGAAGCCAAGACCTCTGAGGAGCTTGGCCCAAGGAAAATAGGCCAAAGACAGGAAATACTGCCCTGCTGAAGAAGGCCTGTAACACCTCAGCTTTCTGGTTAGCATCATGCCTGCAGTGGAAGGGAGGTACCTCCTAATGGGCTGTTGGAAACTTCCCAGGAACTGTATCTAAAAGACTGAAGAGAAACTTGGAATCAAACCTGGGACCTTAAGTCAACCCATCCACGTAGCGGCTCCTGTCTTCAAGTCCTCCTTGGCCTGCCAGTCCCCTGGGTAGACTTCATTGCCTTGTACTCTCCTTCCTCTGTTCCCTACTGTTTGATACAGCTGCCTTCTCACTGCTTACACCATTTTCCCACCAGCCTGGCCTCCAGCACGGGATCTCAAAAGGTAACGTTGTGAAACAAATAAGTATTGCAGCTTAAAGACTCAAAACCTGAGTTTGAGTCCTAACTCTACCACCTGCTGGGATGGGAAAGACACTGAACAGTCCCACAGTCTCAGGTTTTTCACATTTATTAGCTTCCTTTTGCATTAAAAACCAGCAATAATAAGTTCCTTACTTAGTCTACAAGATGTACACGGGGTTTTTGTGAGGTTTAGATGAAACGTACTAAAAAATATACCTATTAGGCACTCAATAGACATTAATTTCCTTCCCCCTTCTGTCCACTGGAACTGTTTCCTGAAGTTTCAGGAAAATATCCAGGTATCGGCGGTATAATTTTCACTGCCATTGGCCTGATTTTGGCCTTGCTGTTAGAGAACACAACGAAAATCAAAATGTCTTAGAATTCCAAGAAACATTGTATGTCAATATTGAATTATACCGTAGACTTCATATGTGGATGATGCCTTTTGAGATTTTTAAAAGCCAAGCGAATTTCAAACTTGGATTGCCTGCTCTCTCTCAGCACAGATTTCTGACAGCAACTGATTTTGATTGTTACACCAAGGATATGTAAGAAGTAATTAGTTAATTGGATGACCTTCTTTCTTAATACCCGTGTGATACTTGCTTGGATGAATTTGCGTACTCTCTCCACTTGTATTTTTACTCTAAATCCATTGAGAAGAGAATAGTGAAAGCTTCTTACAGATCTTATATCTCCTTGAAAGCTTTTATGAATATTTCCAGCTTATGCACCCGCTTTTCCCAAAGAAGAAACAGAGGTTATCAGAATCTAATTCTCCAAAACACGATTCATTTCTTCAATAGCTCCTGAAATTCTTAATGACAATAGAGAAGCTGCTTTTGAGGTTTTTCTTTCTGTTCTTTCTTTTTTTTTCCCTAAGAATGAAAGGGAAAGGAAGAACATTTGCAAGTGACTGAAAGGTTGTATTAACTTTTAAAATTGCCTTCCCTTTAAAGTTTCAGGTTTGATACTTAATCACCTTTGATTCCGAAGCAGAAAAGGCCAGTCAGCTGCATCCGCTCACATAGCCAGCGTGCTGTGGATTCAGAGGAACCGACGGCCTCTATGGGGTGATTTCAGCATGGTGCTTCCTACTCTCTTCACGCTTCGGATTTATGAAATCAGTGACAATTGAGAAGGCTGGTAAAGAGTTGCAGCAAGTAAGAGTTAAATTCAGTGTGTGGTAAACGGAGAATTGTTTCACAGGGAAAAGAAAGAATAGAAGGAAGCCATAAAAGAATAGTAGTAGAAGAGATAATCCTGACTCCGGGGAGGCAGCGTAGTGCAGTGGTCAGAGCACAAATGCCCTTGAATCTCAATCCGGAGCTACCCATGTCGGCTTGTGATTTTAAGGAGGTTGCTTAACCACTCTGTGCTTTAATTTTCTTACCTATAGCAAGACGATGTGATGATATTTGTCTATTAAGGTTGCTGTAAGAATTAAATGACTTAGTGTCTACCACATAGTAAGTACCATGTACGTCTTTTTTAAACAAATAAAAATAATAATGGCATGGTGAACACAGGACACCATGCACTTGTCAAAACCCATGGAAATGTGTAGCCCAAAGAGTGAACCTTGATATATGTAAATTTTAAGAAAATCATTTAGGAGGTTGGATGAAATGCATAATGAGAAAACAACCTAGCCATATTACAACTGAATGAAACAACCTCACTGAAGGGGGTGGTAGAAAAGATGCTGAACTAAGTGACTTTGGAAATAAGTGGAGTCTGTAAGACTAAAGGTGAAAGAAACTGTACATAAGCACTGTACTCTATTGGATAGTTAAATTTGATTAACAATTCTGGTGCCCTATACATGAACACAGGAATGAAACAATTAGGTGAATGGATGACAGGGGTTTGGGGTCATGTTTCTCCAAGTTGGGAAGTTACAGATAAGCAAGAGAAGGAGGCTAGAATGATCTATGTAGTAATGGATCAGAATTGGAGATACCAGTATGAACTTGTTTTTAGGTTAATATAGATAATGATATATAGAAATATTCATAGATATTTGTATATACATGGGCTAGTACACACACATCTATTTTCCTGTTCTATTATATCAGCCGAGAAGGCCTACAAGCAACACCACGCAGCAGGAGTGAGCACACCCAGCACCCAGATCTTGGTTTCTAATCCCATTTTCCAATACAAGGAACCAGGTTTCTTGGAGAAATGGCTGGTCTAGGACTAGGACAAAAATGCACAAGCAGAGTTCAAAGCATCTTCTCATTCCAGAAAGTAGAGAAATGGTCAAAACAAACAAACAAGCAAGCAAAACATCACACCAAGAAAACTCATTAATGAGAATATGTCAAAGGGACACAAGAGCCAACTGAACAAGCTCCCAGTGACCAAAGCTAGAACAATTTGAGCAATTAAAATAAAGTAGTATTGGGTTATTGCCCAAAATATAAAATAAATATCCATTTGTCCATAGTGATACAAATAAGAAAAATAAATGAGGGAAGGGGAGAAGGAGAAGGGAATGGACAAATTTCCCATGCAGATTTCCAAATAATTTATGTAGATACTCTGCCCTGAAGGATGTAGAGCATAACTCCCATCCCTTAAGTGTGGGTGGTACCTATATAGTGTCTTTGTTCCAAAGAGTACAGTTTGGAAAGGGGAAAAAGAGTAACTTTATAATGGAGACAACTGACAAACACCACCTTAGCAAGATGATCAAGGGTTAACATCAAGAATGATGTCATGTTGATAGCATGTATCCTTGATATGATGTGATGGAAAAAGCACTTTACCTCTGTGGCCTTCCTCTCAAAACCCACACTCCCAGTATAATCATGATAAAAACATCAGACACATCCCAATGGAGGGACATTCTACAAAATGCCTGAGTGGCATGCCTCAAAACTGTCAAGGTCATGAAAATCAAGGGAAGTCTGAGTAACTGTCACAGCCCAGAGGAGCCCAAGGAAACATGATGACTAAATGTAATCTTGAAGGGGATCTTGGAACACAAAAAGGCCATTAGATAAAAACTAAGAAAGTCTGAGTGAAGCATGGACTTTAGTTAATAATAATGTATCAATATTGGTTTATTAACTCTAACAGGCTGGGCGTGGTGGCTCACGCCTGTAATCCTAGCACTTTGGGGGGCCGAGGTGGGAGGATCACTTGAGGCCAGGAGTTAGAGACCAGTCTGAGCAAGAGTGAGACCCTCTCTCTACGAAAAATAGAAAAATTAGCTGGGCATGGTGGCTCCCACCTGTAGTCCCAGCTACTCAGGAGGCTGAGACAGGAGGATCACTTGAGCCCAGGAGTTTGAGGTTGCAGTGTTGCAGTGAGCTATGATGATGCCACTGCACTCTAGCCCAGGTGACAGAGTGAGATATTAAAGAGGATGTTTTTAAAAAAAATATTCTATATCTTGCTTCATTCTTTGAAGACTCCTAACATCATCCTTATTCTCCATGCAATCAGCCAGATCCCCCCAATTGGAGTTAACTTTTCCTGCCTTTGACTTTCAGTATTGTTTTGTTCCTATTTGTCCAACAACCTTCATTTCATTTGTTAGGTATTAGACTTAGTCATTTAAACACCTTTCCTTTGCCAGAAAATGATACTAAGAACTACAACAATGTCTCAGTGAATTATAAGTCCTCTGCAGCACCTAAAATTAGTGCCTTATATTTAGTCAAGCTCAGTTTCTCCATTTATAAATTAGAGAAGAATAATAAAAACCTGCCATTCCTACCTCACAGGATTATTGTGAGAACTCACAGGGTCATGAGTTCTATTGACACTTTTCTGGTCTTTCGGGAAAACACCAATACCTCTGCTTCATAAGCCACAGCAGAGAGTAATTAGAACTTCAGCTCTTTCTAGTAGATCAGGTTTGTCAATACATTTCAAATAGCATGGCAATATCAATCTACAGGCCGTGGTCTCTGAGATCCAATATTGACAAGAATTCTGAGACTATACCTAGGACCAGTGGGACAGACTGCCATGATGGGTTAGAAATATCTGCCATGGCTTGGGATCAGGAACTGGTGGTATGTGATCTACAGTCTCTAAGTATGGCCACCAGCAATTCCTCAGGCCCTGTATGTGCATGCTGCTCCTTGCAAGAAGAGGAAGAGTTGATTTCCTTTGCCTTTGAGTCTGGACTGGCCTCTTTGTGACTTGCTTTGACAAACCCAAATTGGCAGAAGTAATTTGGGATTTCTGAAGCTGTGCTTTGGAACGGGCCAGCAGTTACTGCTTCCTTTCTTTTAGAAACCAGCTGCCATCTAAAAAGTCTGACTAACCTGAGACTACCATGCTATAAAGGAGCCCAAACTAGCCATATGGGAAGTTGGGTGAGGGGAGGGGAAGTATGCAGAAGATCACTGAGGTGACAGTCATATGAGTGAAGCCTTATTAGATCTTCAGGCCCAATCCAGCTACCTGTTGCATGACTCATGTGGAGCTAAAGAGCCAGCCAGCTGAGCCCTGCCCAAATTCCTGACTCACAGAGTGATGGAAAATAGTAAATCATCATTGTTTTAAGCCCTTGGGTTGTGGGATGGTGTGTTACACAGCTATAGACAATCAACTCATAGTAGATGGGACAGAGTTTTGCCATTTCTATATTAAAGAGTACTGGCTAGCCCCTAGGCCCCTATTCCAGATAAGCTTATTCAATTGGTCAGGGATTGGGCCCAGGGATTGGTATATTTTAAAAACTCTTCATTAGATTGTCACATAGAAATAAGTTTCACAATCATTGGTCTAGCCAGAATCATAAGTGCTACTCACTGAGTTAGAAAGTCAAACTGAGCTGAAACATAGCCATAAGACTTTAGCAAGTCATTACTAAATCTGGGATTAGCAAGATAAATGAAATAAAACAAAACAAAAATTCCCCCTTAACAGTCATCTACAACATGCCACATTAGGTCAGGCAAGCTGCAGGAAAATAAATAAAGAAGACCACAACAATCAGAGACAAATGAGTAGACAGGTGAATAAAAGAATACTACTCTTGATTTTTCCTAAGCAAAATAATGGCAATTAACCACCAGATTCAGGCCCAGTATTCTTCAGTTGCTGTTGCTTAATTAGCCTTAAAATCAAAATAAAACATTGCTTTATTTTGGCCAAGATTTTTAAGATTGTATTTTGTGCTTCATATGCTGTTTTCCACTAACATTTGGATAACAAAAGAGTTTGACAGTTTTTTGTGAAAGCATAAGAGAAAGGAGTTTAAGATTCTCAGATGTGTGGAGGGCTATTTGGTATTTTCGTATTTCACTAGAAAATCATTAAGAAGATATGTATGCCAAGCCACACCACCAATTTCCAGATATTGACTCTAACTAGGGTGTCAATATTCTAGTCACATCAGCAGAGTTAACCTCAACTAATGTCTACTGACACATGACACTTTGCCTGCCCTTTAAGCCATTTATATCTTTGCTTTAGGCAAAATGCATTCTGTCTGTGTTGATATATGATTGTCAAGTACTTGAATCTAAAACTCTAGACTTAGCAGAACTGAGAAAAAAAAAAAAGGAAAGGAAAAGAAAGAAAGAAAAAGACAGTGCTGGTTTTCATTGGAGGCATGTCTGTCTTTGAAGCTTCATATTGCAGAAGTTGAAATGAGAGTCTCCTGTGGTTTTGATTATAATCGTTGCTATGTGGCCCTCGAGTTTTCCAGGGCACCTCACGTATGACCACGTGTGTGGTTGGCTGAATAGCACTCATTAGTGAATGAATATGACATAGAAAAGCCTAGAGGTCTTTCAGCCTCCAGCCACTATCCAGGAGGGAGAGAACATCCCCTGGGCTGGGCACATTCAGCCTTCGCATGTGTTAATATGAAATACTTTCATTGCTCCAATTTCCACTCATGTGGATTTTTCCTGGCTCCAACTCAGTGACCTAATTCTCTCATTTTCCCCCCTCTGAGAACATACTTTTTCTTAAGTTATTTTTTTCTCTGAAATCCACACCAACCTCCTCCCCTTCCCTTTTGATTTCTTATTCAGCCTGGAAACTACCTCACCAGTTGTAATTAGCCTGAGTACTTGTGGGGGTGGGGGGAGAAGGGCTCTTCTCAGGAAATAGCTGGAATGAAGCAAGATTCCCTCTTCTAAGAGTAAGGAAGAGAAAACCAGGCCCATGTACGCTGATTAAATCTCTCTTTGCTTTCTTCCCTATTGTAAAGCACCAAACTCTGATGAGGACTCATTCTTTGTGTTATTTTAAAACCTTAATTGACCCATACTGCACATTCTCAGCTTGTTAGGAAGGATATTCTCTCTAATACACTCTCTTGGAGCAAATGAAGAGCAGAAATATACAATTTTTAAATGTCAGGTTAGCAGCTGTCTATGTTTTTTTTTTTCCTATCTCCATCTTTTCTGGGTGTCTGTGCTAATTTGCCTAGAGTTGTGTGAAAAAGGTCTGCATTTCATTCCTATTAATGTCATCTTGAGACAATTTTGCAGTGTATTAGTGGGTCCATTAGGTCTTTACAAATATTATTTCTACAGAAGAATTTTAATGTCTTTTATGTTTTGTATAAGTTGATTTTTCTCAATAATAGTAGCTATGATGCATGCTGTATACTCTGGTGTCTTAATTTTATTATCTCAATTAGTTAGCACAATAACCATGAAAGTAGTTATTGATATCTCCATTTTACAGATGAAAAATCTGAAGCTTGGAGTTAAGTATAATAACTTGCCCAAGGGAGCAGTGTGGCCGTCAGACCTGAGATGGAAACTCAGGACTCTTTAGCTCTAAGCCTTTATATTAAGCACTGTACTAAACTGCCTTTCAAAACACATACACTACCCGTTTGAAAATTTTTGAAGAAAGAGAGAAAGAAAGGAAAGATGAAACAAAAGAACAAGGAAAGAAAGGAAAAGAAATGGAAGCATCTTCTACTCATGCACAGCCTGTAGATAGCAGTGGGGAGAAAGGAAGGATGCTGCTCAGATCTGTTTACACCGAAGGGAGGGCAGGGCAGAGAACGCCCTGGTTTGCAGAGAGCCAGAAGATACTGACTTCTCTCTTTTAGTAGAGAAAGCATAAAATTCTATCTCCTAACAAATAAAATTTCTTAAACTTTCCCTTTCCCTTGACCCTTTAATAAATATAAAAATAAGAAGAAATATAAAAGAATAGAAGCCTACTTTATCACACAACCTCCCACTGTGTGCTAAGACCGTACTATTTTATTCCCTTTGATATATTTTTGTGTATTTTTCAAATTCTAAAATGGATATCTATATAGTCATAGTTGTTAGGTACCAATTAAAAATCTCTGTTGATTTGTATTAGCTTATGAAAACTGACAATGGTAATGTGCACTTGCCATTTGATTGCTTTGTTGACAGGTACTCTCTTTAGAACAAAGGCTCCTGATTAAACAGCCTGTCATACTGACACCTAGGGCACCAGGAAACTGCTGTCTGACTGGCACCAGGTGTTTCCTTTGTGTGTCCAAAAGACAATTGTGGTCGCGATCTCTTGGCCATGTAACTGATGAAGCTCTATGATGTTTGCAAGAGCTGAGTTTCCAGAGCCCCCACAGCAGAGAGTTGGCTGGCTGGCTGGAACGTAATCTCTGGGAGAAGCATGGGTGAAATCACAGGAGACCACAATTACTGATCAATGGACACTCAGGAATCTATGGAAAATGTAATTTCATTTTACCTTTGAAGTTCATATTAAGAAGATTGTTCACTTTTGTGGCAATGGCACTGAGATATTTTCATAATTTTTCATAGCTTAAGGGCTTTTTATGGTGCATTAAGTATCTATGGTGTTTAAATAACATTTCAAAATGGCCCATAAAATAAGAAGTTCAAACAGCACAGAAGAGTAATTCATAGTAGTTTTCCATAAGGTTATTTCTCTGTAAAATAGAAAAAAATCTATCCTTTATGTAAAAAGTAGATATTTGAGTCCTTGAGATCATTTGGCAAGTGGAATGTAAAGGAAAAAAATATTCAGCTGCCTCTACCTAATTTCTTCTGTTGCACATGTGTTTTTGGCTTCTTACAGCAAATATGTCTAGATATGTCTATGGTGTTACATAGCAAGACATTAAGAGTCATTGCCTTACAATTCATGACTTCTTACTTTCCATGCCAAAGTTTGACCACACCTGTATGTTTAATACCCAGAAAGAGACCTTCTCATTGCAATAAAAATATCTTCAACCTGGAGTGCTCTAATTTTGCTTGGCTTTGGTCTCATGAAATGACTCACCCAACACTTATAAAGACTTCTCCACATATTGAATAAATAAAGTATAATCAGATCACTAATTTGCAGTAACTGCACTAACTAATCCTCACTCAGAGAGGGAATGATTGCAATTTTTATCCTCTGAAATGAAGCTACTTTTTAAAAATAGACCCTTAGAAAATCATCATTTGACTTTTAGTGTTTTGAACCTCAGTGTTAATTACATTGAGCAGTATAACCAGAAAGTCACTTGAATTATTATGTAATAATTTGTGTTTCTGTGCCTTAATAGTCATGGCTCCAAGGACTGAATCCTCAAATAATCATTGCAACGAAGAAGGAATTAATCAATCCAATGTTACTCATATCTTGAAGTAACTCACTGTAGTGATTCTCATTTTAAAAAATATAATCTTTAAAAAAATAGACAATAGGAATATTGGAGTTTTCTTATAATGATGGTGAGTTGGTAAACCTGGAGCCTCAAAGGGAAGCAGAGATATAAATTTTGTGAAATCTTGTACCAAGTACACGTAGTCTGAAGAATGAAGGCAGATTTCCTTACTGCTCCAGAGCTTCACTGTCCTTGTTAGCAAAATTGACTGGTTCAACTGAGTTCACTATATACTATAAAGGATAATATATGTATAATTTAAAGATAGACAAGTAAAATGATTGGGGTATAATTTCAAATATCTACAGTGGCATAACACTATACAACTGCAGATAGTACTCCCTCCCCTCTTAAAAATTCTGCTTATTAATATTAATATCCTAATATTAACATTAATATTCTTCTAGTCTAAATGGTATTCATATTCCTTTATATGGAAACTTTATTTCTTAGATTACAATTTCACATTCATTTAACAAACATTTAATAAGAATTTAGTATGTGCCTAGTGTTGTGTAAAGAATGATGATGAATAGAACATGACTTAGCGTTTAAATTGCTCACAATTAGTTCATGAGATAGAAGTATAAGCCAATATTTATAATTGTGAAAAAATGTTATCATAGAGTATAAAGTGTTTGGGGATCCCAGAAGGAAGCTGCCATTTGGGCTTTTCTCATTCTCTGTTATGTCCACTCTACACAGGCTTTTATCTGTATCACTTCCCAAACTGTTCTTGTCAAAGTCAATCATGGCTCCCATGTTGCCAAATCTGGGTCACGTCTCCATCCTTATCTTGCTCAATATGTGAGCAGTATTTCACACAGTTGCTCATTTCCTCCTTCTTGAGAGGCTTTCTTCACTTGGCTCCTGGGAGGTCACTCTTTCTTACTTCATTTCCTGTCTCACTGGTCACTCTTTTTAAGTTTTTGTGGTTTTTGTTGTTGGCTCTTCTTTGTCCTCCTACTTTCAAAACATTTGAGTTCCCCAGAGCTCAGGCCCTGATCTCTCCTCTTCTCATTTCTCTTAAGCAATTCTACCTCATTTGATGGCTTTAAAGACCACCAACAGCAGATAACTCCCAAATATCCACCACTGCCCATGGCAGCTCACTGAACTCCAATGCACATATTTAACTGCCTACCTAACATTTGCACTGAGAGGTCCAACAGGCATTTCAAACATAGCATTATAAGAAAACAAACCTTAATTATTTCTACTCAATATGTTTTTTCTACAGACTTCACCATTGCAATAAATGGAAACTGTTCTTCTAGTTGTTCAGGTCAAAACTTTGAGTGTTATCCTTGGCTCCATATTTCCTTCACAGCCTACTTTTCAGCTCTGCCTTCAAAATATGTTCAGAATCTGACCACTCTTAACCCCTCTACTCTGATCACCCTGGACAATATTTGTCACCTAGATTATTGCAACAGTCTCTCATCAGGTCTCTTGACCTTGACTTTTGCCTCCCTACACTCTGTACTTCACATGGCTACCAGAGTAATCCCATTAAGATATAAGGCAGATCATATCACTTTTCTCTCTACGTTTCAATGGTTTGCAATCTCATTCAGGATAAAACCAAAGCCCTTTCCATGGCTTGCAAAGCCCTACAAAATCTTACGCACAGCTACCTCTTTGGTTTCATCTTCCACTCATTCACTGCACTCCAACTAGACTTTTATGTCCTCCTATACACCAAGAATGCTCTACATCGTGCACTTTGCACTTGCTGTTCCTTCTGCCTGGAATACTTTCCCTACCCCCCATAGCCACATAACTTGAACTCACGCTTTGTATTTATCTGTGCTCCCGTATCACCTCATCAACGGTCTTCCCTGACCACTCAAAAATAACACACCCATCCCCTTACCCTGCCTTATTTTTCTTCATCCTACTTCCACCAGGAATGTATGTTTTTATTTGTTACTTGTTTATTGTCTACTTGCCTCCACTAGAATCTAAATTCTATCACAATAGAAAATGTCGTCTGCTTTTTTCACTGTTGTATCTCTAGATCCTAGGACAGTATCTGGCTCATAATAATCTTTCAGGAAAAAATATATTTTAATCAATTAATTTATTTGAGCTGGGGAAAAAGGACAAAGACTCCAAGGCAGAGGAAACTAGCACCTACAAGGGAATAAATTTGGTCTGTCTCAAATAGAAGTTGGCAAAGTACAGCCTGGGGGCCAAATCCAGACTGAGGCCTGTTTTGGTAAATAAAGTTTTATTGAAACATTGCCATGCTCATTTATTTATGTATTGTCTATGACTGGTTTTATTCTACAACAGTAGAGTTTAGTAGTTATGACACAAACCACATGGGCTACCAACCTAAGATATTTACTATGTGGTTCTCTTTTTACAGAAAAAGTTTACCAGTCCTTGGTCTGGAGGGTAGAAGTCATGGCAAGGATGGTGGGGAGATGGAAGAGTAAGTGAGACCAAGCTGGAGAGATGCACATTTGTTCAAATTGCATATGTAGGCCAAGAGAGAATGAGATAGTTAATGATGTTAGGCAAGAAAGTCTTTGAAAGGTAGAAACTATGTCTAATACAATTTGTATATGAAAAGGTTCTGTGATATTTAAGCCAGAATGCTGTGATATTTAAGTCAGTCATTTCAGTATCACCTTTTGCCAGGACTCAAACCTTGGTGTCACTGTCATGTCTGGGATTAGCTGTTGAAGTAGGAACCAAAAAATGGTGAAAAGCTTCCCTCACTGTCCCATGTTAGATGTTGGTTTGGAAATTCTCTATCTCTTGTGGTGAGTCTGGTACAGACTGGTCCAATAGAGTCCCTCTAGTCTATAAACATGGGGCCTCGGTTTGTCTCAAGAGCCTCAGAAACATGGATTGGTTCTAGGGTCACCCAGAAAATTATGTCTCCTCATATCTGTTGGTCCTGCTTTAGAAAGCTCCTAGAACTTCTGAATTTGAAAAAACTTCTGAATTATTTCTATATAGGATGACAAGCAAAACTCTAAATTTTCTGTGGTTTGACAGTTTATCAGACTTTTTCCAAGTTCTCTAAACCATGTGGATCAGTTTTAGACTTTATCACTGAGTAAGGTCAAAAGATTGTTGATCCATCTTGCTTTTACTCAGATTGGATTTCACAATAGAGCAGTATTTCTCCTGGTGTCTTTGGCTCTCAGAATTTTGATTCCAGCCAGACCCTAAGTAAAGGAAGGAGTAAATTTTAAAAGGAAAAAAAAAAAAGAGAGAGAGAGAGAGAGAGACAGACAGAGAGAGAGAAAAAATATGTTCTGAATTTCACAGAACAAAGTGGAGCTCTGGTTTGTGGTTGAGCTTGAGAGTAGATGCCTCAGCCCTCTTCCCTCTGAGAATGCAGTGGGGAAATCTAGTCTGCTCCAGTGAAGCTGTGGCATTTGGGTTTAATCTGATAGATCCCAGTGTGCCTACTTTGATTTAGGACTAGGTTTTGGCCTGACGATTGTGCCTAGCCCTCAAATGTGTATAAACAGGGGAAGCCAAGTTTCCACTTGTATATTCTGACTCATTCAACTAGAAGTCCATTGCCCTTGAAATAGTTCATGTTGTTTATTGGCTTCTGCCTTTAAAAATTCAAAATATGGGTTAACTGAAAATTGGTAGGTGATCATTTGAAGAAGGAAGTGGAAAATTCCAAAGCAGAGAACAGTTTAGCCCTGAGCAAAAGAAGCAAAACTTTGATTTCTGCTGTAGCCTTTAGGACCCACCCTTTCTCCTGACTTTTCAGCAGATCAGAGGGATGTTTTTGTTGTTGTTGGTTTAATTTGCTGCTTCAATTTTCAGGAAGGAGCTAGATTAAGCTTTATAGGCATTATTTGCCTGGAATGTGATGAATTAATTGCAGGCTTCATTTTGCAGGAGTTGGTATCAATGGATGGGGTGCTAGCTCAGCCCTTTTAAAAGTATGGAGCAGGCAGAGGTGGCTCCAATAATTATATTTAGATCGTGGATACACACATGCCTTGGGGATTTGGAGTTGGGCTTAATCAAATCTGGATTTGACATTTCACAGCCCACATCAAAGATTTCTACAAAGGAACAGCAGAGCACTGCCAGCTCTTGCTCTTCCTTAACATCTCCTCCTGAGTAACTGAGCAGTGCTGTGCTAATCTTGTTGATGTTCAAGCTACATTTATGCCCTGCTGCACAGTTCTCGTAGCTTCTGTAGGCTTTCTTTTCTTCCAGTCAGTGAGAAAGTGTTTATGAAGTACCTATCCTGCACCAGGGCCCTGGGCTAGGGTCTGAGATAGATCCGATAGTGAATAAGACTGGATCCTGCACTCCTGTATTGTTAAAGTTTATACATAGCAGGAACTGCAGAAGCCTAACCTGTGGCTCAAAAGCAATGCGCTGTTTTTATTTATTCATTATCTACCATGTGCTAGGTAGAGGTTTTACAAAGGAGGCAAATAAATGGTGCCTGCCATTGAGGAGTTTAAAGTCCAGTGCAGTGGTTCTCAAACTTTACTGCACTCAGAGGCCCCAGAAATGGCTATTTAAAATTCGGACAAGGCATTTGCATTGTTCATAGGCAGGTATTTCTGAAGCAATTGTTCTTTGGACCATATTTTGAGAAATACTGATACAAGTAAAAGTGATGTAAACAAATAGTAGCTTAAATAGCATAATAACTGCACCTGTCATAGTGGAAGCTCAAAGGTGGAAGAGCTCTTCCCCATTTGGGAGACCACAGAAGGCTTCCAAGATGAAGATCTAGATATTGTAGAATCATACAGTGTTTTATCAGGCAGGCAATAGCTCCAGGTAGAGCCACTGAAGGAGAGAGAATTCCAGGCAGAGAAGAGAGTGGGCACAGGACACCAAGACGGAGAGGGTGTACCTGTTTAGTTTCCCTTCATGTACAAGCTGAAAAGCAGAGGGTAGAATATAAGGTTGGAAAGGTAAGCTGGAGGCATTTAGGATCTTGAAAAGCAATGTAGGATTGTATTCTGTTGGTGAGAAATCATTTGGTAGCAAGTGTGTAAAATGACCAAATTTGCATTTGAGATAGATTATTCAGGTAGCAATGTGGTGCTCCATAGTAGGCAAACAAGATACAAGGCAGAGAGAAGTTAGGAGTTTCTCTATCAGCATTGTTAAGTATAAAAATAATAGGTGTGTTGTCAGCATATACATGCAAAATATTCCTTGGTTGTAAAGACATCTATGTAAAGAAATCTGAACCACCAGCCATGGAAAGAGCAGGAATCACAGAGGAGCCAGGCTGGCAGAACCTTCTCTTGGGTGTTCCACCACGAGCATGCCCTGGGCTCTCTCCCTGCACCTGCTTCTCCATTCACTGGCTTTCTTTATCTCCTGCGTCTGCCTCATACCTTCTTCCAACTCAAAATTTCTACTCCCTTAGAACTTTACTTTCCTGTCATTCCTTGTGACCATGATTCTATCTAATGACATTCTTTTCCTTTTAATCCCCACAATATTGCCTCATTCTCTCAGTATTTCTGTCTAAAATTCCTAGAGAAAGAATCCAGTTGGCCCATCCCATCTCTTCATGTCATACTTTATCACAGGCCACTGGCCAGTCTATGGGTTGTTCTCCCTGGGGAAGGTGACTGTTCTTGATACAGTTATCTATGGCTTAGTAGGAGGTGTTAGTGGAAAGCAATGCACTTTGTACTACTTGTGAATCCACGTAATCATAACTATTTCTGGATCCCTCTGACCCACATGTAGAACCTGCAAGTTAACCAGTCAAGGTACATGATCAGGAAAAGACAAAGTAGGACATTGAATATCCTCAAGTTAGATATTTAGATATTTATGTGTATAAACATAAAAACAGAGCTTAACGCTGAGACCCTGACACCATTCTTTAAATAATTCCTTATTCATTTGACATATCTTTATTTCACCAGTAATCACTTTCTCCTTGTGTTACAACCACAATTTTTTTAAAACACACAAATAGATCCATAAAGTATTTGTTCTTAAAGATCTTTCCTAAAGAATTATGGAGACTCCAAGAGACATTATACCAAAGATCAGGTTACTGCCAGTGAGAAAATCTGCTCATCTTTGGAAAAGCCAGCATTCTTTGTGAAGAGGAATTGGTGATCATCCGAGAAACCCAATCTCAGCTCCTGGAAACATGGAAATTTTTCCTACTTCCTTGGTGGACACAGTCTTCCAGTAAAGACTGATAATCTTCCTATACTGACAAGCTGGGTCTAGGGTGGCATGGATCTGAATCAAAAGTCAGCATAGAATGCATGCGAAATGGGGTGTAGCTCATGACTGGGGTGCACAGTTACCAACTGAGCTAAACAAAGAGACAAAACTAAGGTAAAAACCAAAGAAAATGGGAACTAGCCCGGGGTTGCCAAAAGGTGAGGTAGTTTGAAAAGAAAACAGATGCAAAAGTCTGGAGTTTTTTTCTAAATCGAAATAAAAGTCTATAGCAATTTTTGAATCCAGCTTCTGTAACCTCTGGTGTGGGCAGGAAAGAATGGATGCAGGTCAAATACAAACAACATAATGGGGCAAATGTAGGAGAAGATCTGGAATCTCATCAAAACTGCCCCTTCATTTAGGGGGTGGACCTGAACAAGGCCTTTTGCACATTAGCGATCCATTTGTTAGTGGACTCTGGATTTATTTATACAATGACAGTCACCAGCTGTTTTGAAAAAAATTTATCTTTCTTCTAATGGAAAAGCCTATAAGTGATGAATTAATGCCAAGTAATTGATTTTGTAAGCCACAGCTGGAAAGGACTACAAAGTCGTATAAATGCAGGCTCTTTATTTCTTGAGCAAGACTTCATCAATTCAGAATGATTGAGAGAAAACAATGGCTAGCATAAATATGTGAACGTTCTGAATTGTGGAACATTATAAAGCATTCTTATTTTCAAGTGTAAGAATTCAAACTTGGTTCCTGTGGGAATTAGACCCTTGAGGGCCTGCTTAATAAACTACTGAGAGTGATTTGTAATTGGCATATCAATTTCT
The DNA here is from genome assembly GCF_020740605.2 of Lemur catta. Classification (NCBI taxonomy): domain Eukaryota; kingdom Metazoa; phylum Chordata; class Mammalia; order Primates; family Lemuridae; genus Lemur; species Lemur catta. The sequence goes on from NC_059133.1 coordinate 25,933,256, forward strand.
TTTTATTTAAACAGTCCTTCCACATTTTTTAGTATATTATTCTACCCAACTGTGATATTCTCCTAGCAAAAGTTTAATGCATCATTCCTTTCTTTGGCAAACTCATTGCCCCATGAAGTGGAAGATAAATTTAAATAAAACTCTGCCTAGCACCAACTGTTATGGATTTAAAAATGTGTCTTACTACCTAAAATTAATAGAAGCATATTTTGGCAACCAAAATTCATAAAAGTCAGAGGAAGTGAGGAGTTTCTGTGTTACCCGTGACTTTTTCCGCAGGTCATTATCTGTGTCACCAAGACTTTAGGTCAGCCTTGAAATTGGGTTTCAAAAGCCTTCAGTTCTACAAACATCCAAAAGTCATGAAAAATTCCCATTAGCCATTGGCAGTGTTCCTTGTAAACAGCAACTTCCACTCTTTCCCACCACACTGGGCTAAGAAAATTTAGGAAGCTGCCTGCAGCAATTAAATACTCTGAGTTCTCACTGCGCACACATGTTCCCATGAAAAACAAGAAAAATAGGGTAGTCAGGAGAGGCAGACACAGAGATGGCCACTCATTCCCAGTGCTTCTTGGCCCTTTCCTGATTTCTTTGAGGCCAGAGCTGATCTACAAGCACTGGAAAAATTGGTTATGAAGGATTTTGCCAACCATGGGAGGCCAAGCATCACCTCCTAGCTATTCCACACAGAGCTGGTCACCCCGTGGTTTGGGATACAGTTTTCCTCTCCATTGCAGCTTCTGGGATGGCGAGTCTTGTCTCTATGCAGCAGGATTGGAGGCAGAGGGTGTGTGTATTCAATCTGAAAGCAGCTTGCATCTGGGTTCTCCTAAACTATCTCTGACAAGCTTCAGGGAGGGCCCATCCCTGTGGTGTGTATCAGTTTGAATAAATAACTGCATGTCCTTCAGGATTTTAGAAACTTTGATCACAGTGTCTCTTAACTTGAATTTCTCAAGCCTAAAAGTCTTGATTATTCTTTTGTTTCCTCACGGGGATATCTCTTCATCCACTCTATCAAGTTAGTGGTCCTTTCCTGGACTTTTCATCTCTGTTCTTTCTCTTTGTAGAATTAAAGTGAGCGGGCAATACAGCATAATGGTGGGTAATACCAAGATCCTAGGAGCTTGCAAGTCCAGACATATAGTAGAGGCTCTGTCACTGAGTTGCTCTGTGACCTGGTGCTTAATTTTACTGAGTTTATTTCCTCATCAGTAAAATGGGAAGAATAACAGCATACTGTTTATTGGGTTGTTGTACGGATTAAGTAAGTTAACCTGTGCAGCTATTAGAACAGAACTTGGTCCATACAAACATAAGCATGATAATCTGGAAAAATGTAACTAGATAACTGAGTTTTTCTCTTCTTTACAGGAATGTCTGGCAAACTATGATCTATGCATTTGATAGGAATATAATCCTAGAATTTTTCTGAATCTAAGGTGCAGTTGATCCCATCTTCCAGGATTAGATATACAGTAACCTCACAATCTAGCCTTAAAATGGTAGCTGCTCTAACATGTTGACTTTATACATCATATGTTGACTTTGCACACACCATATAAAGGACCACTGTGGATCTTACTGGAAGTCATATGCATTATTTATCATCATTCAATGCTTACTCTCATACATGCACTGCATTAGACAGTGAGATCTCATGAATAACAAACCAAAGTCTTTACCCTTAGAACCTCATAGTCCTGTTCATAATTATGTACTAGCTACCTATTGCTATGTTAACAAATAACCCCAAAACTTAGATCCTCAAAACAACAAACATTTATATATCATAGTTTCCGGGAGTCAAGAATCCAGGAGCAGCTTAATACTCAAACTATCTGCTGACACCACAGGATCAACTGAAGCTAGAGAATTCTTTTCCGAGCTTACTCACCTGATTGGGGCAGGGCTCAATTCCTTGCTGGCTGCTGGAGGGAGGTCCCCATTCCTTACCATGTGGGCATCTCCATAGGCTGCCCGAGTGACATCAAGATGTGGCAGCTGGCTCCTCCCAGAGAGAGTAATCCAAGAGGGAGAATGAGTAGGAGAGCACCCAAGACAGGCTGCAGACTTTAATAACCAAATCCTAGAAATGATAACCGTCATTTCTTCCATATACCATTGGTCACACAGACAGACCCTGGTACCAAGTAGGAGGTGGATTCACAAGGGTACGAATGCCAGCAGATAGGGGCCATGGGAGGCTGACTGCCACACAGTGACTAAGTGTCATTGTTTATTGTGAGGAAACAGATGGGGCAGAGACTTCATTCCATGCGCTTTTATTCTAAGACCCAATCTCTCTTCATCTAGGGGCTCCTCTAAAGTCCTTGGTGTTCTCCACCTGATCCTCAGCCTCTTGCCAGGAGGTTAGGAGGAGGCGAAATGCACAAGTGTAGGGGACTGCCCAGTAATTTCAAAGAGCCAGACTTGGAATTGCATAATTTTGGCACCTTCCACTAATCAGAAATCACCTAATTGCAGGGGAAGCTAGGAAATGTGGTCTGTCCATGGCCCCCCGATTAAAAGGGAATGGGATCTGATGAATGCATCACAGTCACTCTGCCACACCTTCTATTTGAAAAGAGACTGTATACTTAAACAGCTTAATTTTCTTTGTAAAGCAGTCTGTTCAGTTTTAATACAACAACGAAAAATGATTGCTTGCCGCTATGTGACAAAGCAACTGATTGATTGCATATTTTCACCTTTTCGGTGCTTTGTAAATGCAGCCCCTGTTAGGGGCCAGTAAGCAGGTGGTGGAGAGTGGTTCCTGAACCATTAAGTTTGCTGCTTTTTCAGGAATACTATTAAGATGCTGGCAGAAACAAGTCTTGCCTTGTTTCCCAAGTGGGGAAAGAAGAAAGTCTTTGTTCCCAAGCAAATGAAAATACAAATCACAAGACTAAAATTATGAATGCAAAACAATATATTAAAATGTGGTTTGTGTGTAGCATTTGCATGCATTTTAATATGCATCTGTCATTCCCTTTGCTAAATTCAGGAGGCTCTGAAAATATTAAGCAATGGAGTACAATTAATGATTAGAGGAATTGTTTGGGAATATATTTTAACTTATTTATATTCCTATTAGCAAATCTCTTGCTTTTTAATGGTCTTGAAATGTTAAACCGGATTGTTTTATTGGTCAGATCTCAGATCACTGTGGCCTAAAGACAATTCATAAAAATATTTTTCATAAACTGACGTGATAACACTCAAAGGATTGTAACAACATTAAAGCCTTTCCTAAGAGAGAAAAATCAAATCCAAATTTGGAAGCTGGAAAAGGCTTTGGATTAGATATTCTCATCTCTCCTACTCATTCTGAAGTCTGGCCATATTTATTTCCAAAGAACCCATAAGAAATTTAAGACCATTTTTTTTTTTTTTTTCCCAAAAGCCCAATTTGCTGAGCCTTCTGCTCCAGTTATCTTTGCAGCTGACGTTTTCAGAATTGGTTTTGTCCTCTTCTGGGTTTGTTTGTGTTGCTTTCTATTTGAGCAAACCCCAAAAAGGGAAGTCACTTTTAGGGCAGTAGCAAAAATGAACCAAATCTCAATCACACTCAGGATCCTTGCTATCCGTCCATCGCGGCTTCTGGATCAGGGAAGAAGAATATATTTCATGAGAAGCCAGCTCTGAATCATAAACTTGAACTACATCAAGCTCTTTGTTGTTAATTGGCACTTACCTCACCTGAAGGCCTTTGCCAAGAAGAGCAGAGGGGCTTAATGGGGAAAGGAGAAAGGAAAGAGCCTGGAGACCTGGAAACCACTCCAAGCCACTTGTGCTTTTAGCTGGGGGGCTTTCCGCTCCCCGGTATGCTAATAACAAAGTGGCCTATGTGCTCTCTCAGCCCTCGGCTGTTTGTTTGGGGGGCAATGCTCAGACTGGGGCCTGAGTGATAACTGCTTTGTGTAATTACGAAGACAGCTTGAAAACTATGCTCCTCTTTGTTTCGGCCTCCAGATGACGGCTGTCTGACCGCTGTTTGTGCCAGTTTTATTTCAAAGCGCTTTTCTTTCCATATTTCAAAGGTCAGTGTGTTTACTGGTGGCCAAAAAGGGCCTGTGTGTAACAGAAAGAAATCCATGTGGCTGGGCGGCAGGAGACCCAGAAGAGGAGTGGGGGAGACTGGATTCGAGTCCTAGCTGGGCTTCCAAAGGAGCCTGTCCCCGCCAATGTGACCTCTTCCTCTCCATTACCACTGAAAGCGGAGGAAGTAAATGATATCAGTGGTCTTTTTTTAGGTTTTTTAAAAAAAATTCTAGAAGTCTGGTTCAGGAAGAAGAAATGTAGGTACTTCCAGTAAAGAAACATTATCACTCAGCCAAGAAAATGTCCACTTCCTGTCCTTGAAATGGAAATTGTTTCTCCCTCAAAGAAAGCAGGCTTGATATTTTGTCTACCCTTGGAAGTCTGGAGACTGTTTTCGGTCAAGGAATGTTAGCACCGGGAAATAATAGCAAACCTTGGCCCCTTTTTCAGGACTCTCCGTTGGCCTTGTGACACTGTTACTTACAAAAGGTTGATCAGACTGAGTTACCTGCCCATATGTACCATAATCGTGTTTCTAGTATGAATATTTGAAAATATCAGATTTTAATAAATTAAGCTCAATACTTATTTCAAATGCTCTTTATGATTCATTTTCTTCTAATCTCTGTTTTTGATATCTACTTTTCCCCAATTTCCAGAGTAAGGAGTGTTGAATAAGCTGCTAAAGTGGTTAAGAACATGCATTCTGAAACTGGATATATTTGCCCAGCTTCAAATCTGAGTATTACCACTTATTAGCTGTGTGACGTTCGATAATTTACTTAACCTCTCTGAGCCTAACAGTTTCCTTGACTACTAACACAAGTACTCACTTCATGGCTGAGGATTAAATGGATTAATACGTAGGAGATAGGCAGAACAATGCCTGGTACTTCATAAACATTCAAATGTTAAGCTATGATAATTATGAAAAACGCTCCTCCTTTCTGAAATGAATTCTACATTGGGAAAAAAAAAATCTCCTCTTTTGTGCTACCATTTCTTTTCTTAAATTAATCCACCTACACCTGTAGAAATAAAAAAGTAAATTTGCAAATGCCAAGGGAATAGTGTCGTAAAGGGTGGAAGACAGTAAAACAGAAAAAGAGAACAAATGAAATGTCTAAAAGTTAATCTTCCAGTGACTGTGAATTTCCTGACTCCTGTGAAATAAAGGTACCTTCTGCCCTAAGTTTGCACAAGACAAACAGAATCCTCACTACTTAACCAGGGAAAGGCATGGAAATTGTTGGTTGTGATTCAGGAAAGAAGGAAGGGAGAAAGAGGAGAACACAGAGAAAGGGAAACTAAAATGTATTGAAGCCCTCATCTAAATCCTGCATTTTCATCACATTTAATCTATTAGTTGAATATCATTACCTCCATTTTGCAATTAAAAAATAAAAAAGTTCAGGGACATTAAGTGACTTTTCAAAGTCTATTCAGCTGGTCAGTGGCGTGGCTAGACTTAAGCCCACTTGTAGGAAGGATGGCAAGGCCTCCTTCCTACATCCCCTTCTTAGGAAGAACCCGGCTAGGATGGAATTCCCAGGGGCTCTGGGGGTATAGGCTGAACCTAGATTCCAGCTGATCTGTTACTGCACGGGCAGTATTAACAAGAGGCTCTTTTATTTTTCCTAAGCCATTTTTATCCCTGTTAAAATGAAGCAGACTCATGGGCATCTTTGTTTTGAATCATATAATTTCTGGCATCAAGGAGAGAAGAACCTTCAGAAAGGTAATTTCCATTCACTGCTAAAGTCAGAGCAGGTAATTCATTGCCACTTTAAAGATGCCTTCTGGCTCTAGCTTAATTCTATGTTATCCAAAGCAACTTATAAATAAGACAGCATATTAGTTTCTTATTGCTGCTGTAAAAATTAGTTCAAACTTAATGGCTTAAAACAACCCAAATTTATTATCCTATGGTTCTGGAGGTCAGAAAGCAAAAATAAGCCTCACTAGACTAAAATCAAGGTGTCAGCAGGGCTGAATTCTTGGAGCTTCTTAGGGAGGATCTTTTTTCTTTACTTTCGTAGCTTCTGGAGGCTGCCTGCACTGCTTGGCTCATAGCCTCTTTCCGTCTTCAAAGCCAGCAGTGGCTGGTCAAGTCTTTCTCACATCATACCTCTCTGACATTGACTCTCTTGCTCTCCTTAAGAAACCTTTGTGATTACATCAGGCCCACCCAGAACATCCAGGATAATCTTATTTTAAGGTAGATGATCAGCAACCTTGATTCCATCTACAACCTCCATTCTCCTTTGCCATGTAACATGACATATCCATGGATTCGGGATGTGTACATCTTTGAGGGGCCACATTCTCCTGCCTACCGCAGGTACCTGCATGATGTTGTCAAAAGGATGCATCCTTAGTATTCTAGCTCTGCCACATTCTAGATGCACAACTTTGACAAGTTAATTAACTTCTCTGTGCCTCAGTTTCCTCATGTGGGGATAATAGCAGTGCTTATCTTACAGGGTTGTTATGAAGATTAAATAAATGGATACTTTTAGAATATCACCTGGTGCTTAACTCTTAACTCTTATTATTATTACCTTTGTGATTATTTTGAAGATTCTGACAACCAGGACATAATTTACATAATTTATGCAACCAGATTGTACATTTATCTTAAGATACTGTTTTGCTATGGGCAGAAGACCACGGTTTTCTGTGACTTCTCCATGTTTCCTCTTTCCCTCGGCAGGCCGTCAATCTGCAGGCCACTCCCTTTGGTAACTTCTGCCCTCCATTCAGCCACAGGGGTGGCCCAGGTTGGACAACAGTCTAGAAGTGTGTAAATGTGCACGAGAGATGCTATGTTAACACAAGCAACAGGAACAATGATGTAGGCATTATCTTTCAATTGGTTTGGAAGTTTCGGGCTGAAGAACTGTTGAGGTCGGTGTCAGACTGACTGACTGTCAGTCCTCTGGTCCAAAGCTTCGTCACAGAAGCACTAACATTGGCTCCTCTACAACAGGCAAGGTGAGCTTTGGATTGCTGCCAAATTGACTGGGGTTCAAATACAGACTCCAGCTGTTGATAGATTTGTGTCCTGGTATAGATCATTAGGATAGGCAGGGCTTTAAGGGCAAGAGAACACAAAATTCCCCTGGAGAGTATGTTTATACGAAGAAGTCCTCTTCTGTCAATGTGAGGCTAGTTATCTCAGGTGAATTATGAATCGATGCCACCTCGAGTCTCACAAACCATGCTTTTCTTTGGGTTTTTAATTCAGTAGATAGTTTCAAAGTGCTCCTTATGAAGTTTGGGGGTTCACCTCAGTTGTGACCTGAGTGGGCTGTAGGTCTGACAGAATACCAAGGTTTGGAGAAACTCTTAATAAGCCAGGACTGAGACCCCAGGACACAGCTGCCCCTTCTGTGTCCTCCTCCCGCGGTCTGATGGGGGCAGATGTTTCGCACAGATTCAGTCTGAGTCCATATTTCCTGATCTCTAGTTGCATAACTTCTTCATGGAAATAAAAAGAGCTCAGACACATGAATTCCTTCTTGGCCATGACCTTGGACCTCCAGCCCCCACCCTTCGCTGCCCTGGAGCAAACATGCCCCATGTTGATGAGACTCTAATAAAGAAGTCCAGTTATTTCCCACATACCTAATTATTTCGTTGAATTCAACCAGGTTTTCTAAACCTGGTTGTGTCTATTTAGACATACGGTGTGAGTAATTTGTGAGCATTTACCAAGAAGTCTTATCCAAATTCCTTTTACGAAGGTTCCAGGACCTCATTCTCAATTCTGTTACTGAAGCTGTGATTTTCCCATTTTAGAGATGCTAAAGCTAAACAGGAATATGGATTTCACTTTTAATAAAATCACTGGCTGGTAAAACCCAAATTAAAACAGAGCATTGGAAATCAGGCTGCCTTTTTCTATTAGAGCTAACAAGAGCTGTTTCATTTTCTAAATCAAAAGTTCTAGACGCTGAAATCCTATTTGTAGAAAATGTTGGGCACTATTGAAAATGCAGATAGCTGTCATGAGCTGGCATGTTTTCCTGTGGTTGCCAGGATGTTTTAAGGGCAGGTACACATAATGCATCGACATTTTAATCAGAGAATAAAGAACAAGGAGAAGCCATGACATGCTCCAAGGCATTTAGGAAAGATAATGCTTCCTCTTTAGACTTAGCAATGACCTCATTGTTAGAAAAAAGCTGTTCATATAATGCATGCCTTTTCTAACCATTCTTCCCTACTTGTATTTCCCTTCTGTCAGTAGTTCTCCACCTTAAAATAACAGCAACAACAAAATTATAATAATAACAAAAAAACTTTCTTTGGTGTGGTAAACCCCTTAATTCCTCTCTATAGAAGGGATTCTTAACCAGCTCCATACAAAATCTTATCTCTAGATTTCTAATGGTATTTTTCTGGGAATTAGGGCCATAGCTTTCATAAACATACCAAGAGCTTATAAACCCCCAAAAGAAGTTAAACAAGCAAAAACAAACAAACAAACAAACAAACAAGAAAGAAATGCATGGCATCCTCTAAGTCCATCTTTCTTTGCTGCCATTTTGTTTTAGCTGGGATTTTGATCAAAGCTAATGGGTAGTTAATTCAAGGTTAAATTTTCTGATCAGAGTAGCAATGGTGCTATGCATTTTTTGATATTGCAGACTGATGGAATCATTCAGATATTCTGCTATCCACTTCAATTCAAACTCATTGCCTTCCCTCCAAAACCATGTCCCCTCCACCATTGCCAAGATCTCTGTCATGACGTTACCATTCTCTTAGGCAATTTCTCTCCCTTGAGATCTAGTTTGTCTTGGAGTCTTTCTTGACCTTTCTCTCTTCTATCTAATCAGCAGGCGATCTCAGGTGACCTTCAGAAGCTCTTACATACAATTCTTCCTTTTAGTTGTTAAAAACAAAAACGACATAGTCTACCACTTGTGGTTTTCACCACTGGCTGAATGTTAGGATCACATGAGGAGCTTTTTAAAATATTCCAAAGCTTAGGCCTAGAAAGTTCCATATAACTGTTCTGAGATAAAGCTTAGACATCCGTATTTTTAAAAAATCTCCCTAGGCTATAGCCAGTGCTGTGGGTCACTTGCCTACCCTATCTATAAAAGCCTCTAGCTGGTGATCTTACATCCAATCTTTTGACCTTCTAGTTTATTCCGTGTTACTTTCCTCTCCCCCAGATTAATCTCAGCATCCTAATTTCCTCATGACTCCTTTTGATTAAGAAGCTCCATTGCCTTCCATTGTAGTGGCATTTAGATTGCTCTGTGGGGCTTTAGGGTTGCCCCAAAAATCCCACTGGAACCTCTGGCTGGGGAAGGATAAAGAGAGAGTGCTGTAAAGCATCTCTCCCCTAGTTTAGCAAATAGAACACTCAAAAATAAAATGAAATGACTGGCTTAAAGATATACAGTCAGGGAGTAGCAGAAATGGATCTAGAACTCAACTCCCCTTACCCTGACCCTTCTTTCTAATTCAGAAAGCTGCCTATCCCGGAGCTATAATTGACCATGAAAGTTAATGCTGGGCCTCTGCCATTTTCCCCCATTTGCTTGTCTGCTGTTCTACAGGTTTGGCCTTCCTCTGTTTGGAACAGCTTCAGCAGGTACAACGATGTCTTCAGCAAAATCAGATGTGACTGAAAGATCCGGCTAGTCCAATTTGTCATGACTTGTTGACAGCGGCCCTGGGAACTGTGGGACCAGTAACACTAGGACCTTGATGCCATGCCTGTCAACCTAATAACATCGTGTTTAAACACAGTGTGTTCCACTCTAGCCCCAAGGTTCTGTCTGTAATCCTTTATATTAAACAGTTAGCTTTAGGACAAGCTCTATGAGTTGTCCAAATAGCAGCTTATCTGTGATTCCAAAATGTTCTACCCACCCCAAAATATCCCTACCTACTTCACATATTACCTAAAGTCATCAGCTTTGGTCACTCTTCCTGGTAATAAGGTAATCTTTATTTTATAAAATGCACATGTAATATCTCAACAACATAACGTTAACTTACCGGTATTCATTAATACCTTAAAACAAATCTGATTATCTTTTTCTTGTTTTTTTTTGTTTGTTTGTTTTTGGGTTTTTTTTTTTTTTTTTGGTCATCTGATTCAGAGCAAAGTCCTAAGGGAATAGACCTGGTGTGAGTAAAAGTTGTTTGATGAAGGTGGGTTTGAAGAGGGGCAGAGAGAAAATCCTAGAGCATGGGTGCAGTGCAACAGGAGGAACTTGGAACTTACAAGAGGGAGCAAAATGGAAGAAAGGGTGCCAAAGAGTATGTACTGCCTGATTCCCAGTCTTGCCAAAGTCAGCATGTTTTCCAGAGCTCTCCTTGGTTATCTCCCTTTATTTATTGCTTTTGCCTAGCTTTGTCTAAAGTGCAGAAACTATGGAAAGAATAATAGCATCACTATAACTAACATTTATTGAACAAGTACTTACTATGTGCTAGGCATTGTTCGAAGCATTTGACATGCATTCACTTATTTTTATCCTACTTCTCAACATGTGAAGTTAGATGCCATTATTATCCCCATTCCATAGATGATGCAACTGAGGCCCAAATATTTGAAGAACTTCCCTAAAATCATCCCTAAAAGTCATAGTGGAATCAGGATTTCAGCCTAAGCAGTCTAGCTGCAAATCCTATATTCTTAATCTCTATGATCTATTGTCTCTCAAAATCACAGCATTTGTAAATAAGCAGTCGGGTGAATCTTTAAATCCAAACAGTCTGATTCCAGATTATTCCACCATAATGTCTCCTGAGCTGGAATGGATTTTTCAAATACGTCAGACTTTTAAAGTCATGAAGACTCTAGTGGTCCAGAAACAGTTACTTGTTTCAGGGTCTTTCTAAAGTTGTAGCAGTCTGGTGTCTCAATAACAGTGCTCTATTGATTTAATATAAAATGAGAATCTGACAAAGGCAGTTGAGTGTAAACCTCACAAAGTGTTGGGCAAAATCCCTGCCCAGCTGTACCTGTCCCGCACTGAAATGGAGAATTCAAACAAAATCACTTGTCTCTGTAAAAGGTCTGCTGAAATAAAAATGGTTTAATATTTCTCCTTTCTCTATATGACCAAATGCTGCCAGTGTCCAGGGAATGCCAAAGATAAGCCAGAAATCTTAGATTTAGGAAATCATTGCACCACTGTTGGATGTATTTTGCTTGGCCCTCTGAAGGGCTTTTTGGATATCTCACAAATCTTCCCAGCTTCCAGGAAATAAGAAAATGGCAGGTATAATATTAATGCAAAAAGGTGGTTATAATTTGGAGGTAGATTTGCTAAACTCTTCCCTCCCCCAATGATGGAACCAGTTCTAGTAAGAGTTCCATTTGGGGTCTAGAGAGAAGAATAAAATGTCTTTTAAGCTGTTGCTACTGGAGCCCAGTTTCCTTACGATTCTTTAGGAGCTGAGAGGATGAATATGGAATTGCTGAAGGATGGGGGATAGGAAGGGAGTGGGGAACAAGGGCTAGTTTACACCATATGTAGACTACAAGGAGCCCCAGCTTTGAAATCCTTTCCCCTTTTCTTCTAGCGATTAGCTAGTCTCATACCAAAATTTAATTATTTCTCCCTAACATTCAGTAAATAAGAGTGAATCAAACAAAATCAAACAAACAAAAAGATACTCTTGTCATAAAAGGTTCTTTTCCATTATTCTCCAGTTTTCACTAAGGAAATGCCTCACCCACTCTCTTAATAGATTTGACCTACCTTTACTTGGGAACATCCTTCATTTCCATGGAAGCCTTAAAGAAACAGAAATGCATTGCTGCAGAGATTCCCAATCTTTTTGTCAAGAGAAACTGCTTTTCATTTTCCCTAAAGCTTTCAGGTCAAGGGGTGAGGGTGGGGAGTTTCCAGGGAATAGTTCCAGTCCTGCCCCCGGAAGCTAGCTATCCCCAGGCAACCGACTTGAGCACTATCAGATCAGGCTTCAAGATCTACCCACATCACTGGTTAAGAACTCATGTACAAGGTTCTTCCATTCAATGAGAAATGGAAAAACTTTTTTTCAAAAAAAGCAATTACTTGCTGTTTCACTTTCCCAGAAGATGTTCTGAGCACCAGCTAACCTCATTTGCCATCAGAGTCGGCCAAAACAGTGAAGGTGACATAGTTTAGCCTCTAGAAAGTTTTTCTTCTTAGCTTTACACCGTACATGTACATACCCCAGACCGAGTTTCACCTAAATGCTCTTGTGGCCCTTGCCAGAGTTTCCAGGCTTGCCATTCTGATTGAATGGGACATTCAGCCAGGTTCTCACCCCGTGGAGTGCCACCTTCCTGCTAAGATAAGAATGTCTTTAGAAATAAAGCTCTCTGCCTATAAGGCCTGACACAATGGCTCACGTCTGTAATCCCAGCACTTTGGGGGCCTGGAGCGGTAGGATTGCTTGATGGTGGCTTGAGGCCAGAGGTTCAAGACCAGCCTGGGCAACAGGGTGAGACACTGTATCTACTAAAAATAGAAAAAATCAGCCAGGTGCAATAGTGTGTGTCTGTAGTCCCAACTACTGGGGAGGCTGAGGCAAGAAGATCACTTGAGCCCAGGAGTTCAAGGCTGCAGTGAGCTATGACCATGCCACTGCACTATAGCCTGGATGATAGCGCGAGACCCTGTCTTTTTTTTTTTTTTTTTAAGAAAAAAAGCTCTGCCTATGGGTGCTCACAATCCCACTATCTATTTATTCTTAAACTCATTCATAGTTCTTGAGTTTTCAGGCTACAAATTATGCTTCTTCTCTGGTTGGAAGGACAAGTAATGTGGAGACGGGAAGATGGTTCCCTCTGTCCGCATAGCCATGCTAGGATGGCTCCCTAGGAATGTCCTACAGAGGATCTTGTGGCATCATGACTCAACGCGTAGAATGGCAGATTTTAGAGTTGGAAGACATTTCAATGGATCATTTGATCCAGTCCAAACATCTTAGGTAGAATGACTTCATTTTACTGATGACACGATGGCCCAGAGAACTTAAAGTCATATCCACGGTTATCTGGTCACTTTATGAAGCTAGAACACAGGAGCTCTAGGGCCCTTATCTGCTGACTCCTACTTCACACTACTTTGAAAATCCTTAAGGAATGTAGGATGCCAAAGCATAGTGACTTTTCAGGTCCTTGGTGTGTTTGCAGGGAAAGGGAAAGAATGGAGCACTTCATAATGCAACATAGAAGCTCCTATGATGTCAGTCCCTTCTGATGTCTAAACTAATATGGCTCCTTTAAGAATCTGACTCAAACTCAAGTGAAGAAATGCCCTGAAACACATTCCGTATTTTTGGATTAATGTTTTAGATACTTGTCTTCATAGCATAGCATGTAGCTCCTCACCCATTTTTGTCACCTTTATCACATATGTGATCCTTTGCCAAAGTCCCCTCCTGTTCTCCCATTTGCCCCCTCAACTCGGATTTTTGCTATTGCCTCGGTCCTTCCTCTCTGGCTGAATGATTCCGCAAAAGGCCAGATAGTTGGAGCCTGGAGTGGTGACATGTGCCTGCAATCCCACCTTCTCTGGAGGCTAAGGCGGGAGGACTGCTTGAGCCCAGGAGTTCGAGACCAGCCTGGGCAACACAGAGAGACTCTGTCTCCAAAAACAAACAAACAAACAAATAAACAAACAAAAAAACAGTCAGACAGTCAGACAGGTAAGACCATTCCTGGGTTAACCAGATCCACAGGCCTTACCTCCTATATGCCCATAGCCAGTCAATAGCAGACGCTGGTGGGTGGTGAAGAATTTTAATATTATGATCACAAGCTCCACAGCAATATATTATACAATATATACAAACTGCTTTTATCCTAACTGTAAAAAAGATAGACAGAATTTAGGAAGAATGAGAGAGAGAGAGAAACAGGTAGTAGCGAGTTAGTTTGTGGCGTTACCACTTAGTGTGCATCTTTGAAATAACCAAGTACTATGTGCAGCTCTAAATATACAGTCAAAATACAGATTCTGCACTTGATGTATGAATTCTGAATTATTGCAGGCAGCAATCCCAAGAATGTTCTACAGTTGTATAAAAATACCCATTCCCACATAGACAAATGTGGGTAAGGGAGCCATCTGGAACCTGAGCAGGGATGGCCATATTTCAGAGAACTAAATGAATACAACACAAAGATACAAATAGATCAGGACATACGCAATTTTCTTAAGCTCCGTAGCTAATGATTTGCAGAAAGGAATAGAAGTACATTGTAGAAAAATATTATCATCCAACATTACTGTAAACTTATATTATTGAATATCATTGTGAATTTGTATATGTAGAGTTATTTACACTGTATTTGATATCTTGCTGTGGAACAAGATTGCCCCAAAATTTAGTAGCTTAAAACGACAAACATTTATTATCTTGCAGTTCATGAGGATCAAAAATCCAAGGGTTGCTTAGCGGGGTGTTTCTGGCTCAGAGTCTCTCCTGAGGTTACAGTCCAGATGTCATCTGGAGATCTGGATGGGGCCGGGGGTTCTGCTTCCAGAAGGCTCACAAGGCAGTTGCTTGCTGGTGTTGTCTGGAAGTCTCGGGTCCTTGCCATGTGGGCATGTCCACAGAGCTACCTGAGTGACCTCAACACATGGTAGCTGGTTTCTCCTAGAGTGAGTGCTCCAAGAGATGAGAGAGAGAGAGAGAGAGAGAGAGAGCGCATTTAACATGGAAGCTTCAATCTTTTTAGGGGGTTGGGCGGAAACATTTTTTTCTTTTTTGAGGCAGGATCTTGCTCTATTGCCCATTCTAGAGTGCAGTGGCATCATCATAGCTCACTGAAACCTCAAACTCCTGGGCTCAAACAATCCTTCTGCCTAAGCCTCCCAAGTAGCTGGAACGAAAGGTGTGCACCACCATGCTAATTTTTCTATTTTTTATAGAGACAGGGTCTTGCTATGTTACAAAGGCCAGTCTCAAACTCCTGGCCTAAAGCCATCCTCTGGGCTCAGCATCCCAAAGTGCTGGGATTATAGGCGTGAGCCACTCCACCAGGCCTGGGCAATTTTTTTTTTTTTATTGTGGTGAATATACATAACAAAATTTACCATTTAATTATTTTTAAGTGTACAATTCAGTGACATTAAGAACACTCACATTGTTGTGCAACCATCACCACTATCTTTTTTCAGTCCCTTTTCATCATCTCAAACAGAATCTCTGTATCCACTAAACAATAGCTCTCCATCCACCAAACTTCCAGCACCTGGTAACTTCTATTCTACTTTCTATCTTTAGGATTTGTTTACTCTAGGTACCTCTTAGAAGTGGAAGCATACAACATTTGTCCCTTTGTGTCTGGCTTACTTTACTTAGCATGTTTTCAAGATTCATTCATGTAGTAGCATGTGTCAGAATTTCATTCCTTTTTAAAGCTGAATAATATTTCATTGCATGTATATACCCCATTTTGTTTGTCCATCTGTCTGTTGATAGACATTTGGGTTGTTTCTACTTTTGCTGCAGTCATTTTACAGCCTAATGTGGAAGTGGCATCCCATCACCTCTACTGTCATCTATTCCCTGGAATAGATTACTGAGCAAGACTTAGTGACTTGCTAAGGATAGATGACAACAAGACACTAAACCTGGCACTCCCCACACTCCTGAGACAGGGAAGGACTGAAGTACCAAAGAATCTGTGGACATATTTCTAAAACAATAGCAAATGCCTAAGTTAAGTTTAGTAATTGCACAAATTCTTTCCATAGAGTGGGCTTGGTTATTATCCTTAATTTTCTAGATGGTTTTATAGAAAGCTGAGTTTAAGAATCTTTCTAGGGATACTTCCCTGGCAGGGGAGATACCAGGATCATGAAGGTGGGTTTCCCAGGGTGAGGCTCATCCATTGCACTCTGGGTGTGCTGACCCCTGCGATTTTCCCAAAGGACGGGAAACTCAGCTGCATAATTTATTGTAGTGGGGGATTGTGTTTGTGCTTTCCTCTGAAAAAAAAAAAAAAAAAAAAGAATCTTTCTAGGGACTACGACTAAAGTAGCCCCAACCACAGCATAGTGCTGAAAATGGGCAAAACACAAAAGTGACAGGCCTCATGAATATTACCCTAACACAGCTTATTTTGGTACATCTGGTATTGTAGACACAAACCCGTGTCTACACTGCTCTTGGGCCCAGGTTTCCCAGCAGGAGGAGTGAGAACAGACTGGCCTCGTGTGTTGTTCTCCTGAATGTCGTGGGTGTCGGTTTGGTGGTGGCAGTGGCTGTGGCATATGTATTTAGAGCATATTCGGCATCACTCCTGTTGAAGTCTGTCTTTACACGGAGTTGACAGAAGGCTCAGTCTGTAATGACAAAAATGACAACAAAAAAGAACAATCTCCCAAACTCTTATTCTTTTTAATAATCCAGCCACCATTCTTATTTCTCTCTCTTAAGATGAACACCACAAAGCCAAGCTCTTTTGTCTTTTTAATTTATTGTGGTAGTTCAGTTTTCTATTTTGTGATGAATGTAAGGAATGTGGAAGTTGTTTGCGAAGACGAAGGCAAGGAGGGTTAAAAAAAGCAATTACCTCGTGCCAGTTATGCCAGGAGGCAGTGGAGGTGCCATTCCTGTGGCCTCTTGGCCCATTTTTCTTCATCCCGTAATGGCGGCCGATCTTGTTTGTGGGAGGTCAGTCTTTGTTCTATCCAGGCCTTCATCTGATTGGACGAGGCCCACCCACATTATACAGTTTAATCTGCTTTACTCAAATCTACCATTTTAAATGTTAATGTCATCCAAAAAGTACTATCCCAAAACCTTCCAGAATAATGTTCGACCAAATATCTGGGCACTGTGGTCCAGCCAAATTGACACATAAAATTAACCATCATGCTATCTATCTGTAAATCTACACTAACAAGGTACAGAGAACTTGTGAGCCACAAATAAACGTGCTAAATTGGGTTTCTACTTAGCGACAAGTCTTTGAATTGGGCTATTAGCATCCTTTTTGGGGGTGTGGCCAGTAGAGGTAGCCTGCAGCGCCAGCGGGAATGGACTCCTGCCTTCCATCTGCACCCTTCCAGACACTTGAATTGAGGGGAATAACAGCCCCAAGGGCAGGAGGGAGTCTGTCTGTGGGTTTGGAGGAGAGGCACAGTGTAGATATGATTGGAAAGGGAGGCGAATTATTTACTAAAGGGTACTTTTCAATTTCACTCTCTAATTGCTACTCTTGCTTTGACTTTCTCAGGAGTAATGGCTGTCACATTGTCACAGCTCCCCTGCCCAACTCAAAAAAGGTGTTGAAACAGGCTGCAGAATTTCTGAGCCCAGCAAGTAGAAGCAAGTCAGCTTCCCAGAGAGGGACTCCTGGGCGGGACTCCTGTTAACCCCTGCGGGCCTGGAGCATTTGGGAAATAGGCCCTGTGAAAAGATTTCCACTAGAAGAGCATTGTCATTTGCCAAACTCTGACGGTGTGCGCAGCCTGTTAAGAATGATAGAGGCGGTGTTCCAGCACAGCAGGCTTTCAATATGAGACAGAGGGATGAAAGGAGTACAATATGAAAACAGCAGGTGAGAATGGATGTATCACACAGGGAAAAGATGTTAGAGGATTATTGAGGTATATTAATTCTCCCCAGGCCCCCTCAAAGGCAGTAGCTTTAGTGAAAACAAAGATATGCTCTTGAATTGGGCCCAGGCCCCTAACAAGTGCCATAGCACCATCTGCTTAGTAGCAAAACGCATAGGAGGTGGGAAAGACAGACCTGCGTGCCATCCGATGAGATTTCCTTCCATAATCTCTCTTTCCGCAGGAGCCTTCACAAGCTGTCATGGGAATTTGATGTCTCCCGGGTGACACTTCTTCAGGCTTGGGCAACTCCTAAGGGCAAGACAGCATTTGCCCAGTGGTCTTGGAGATAATTTGCACATTTCTAAGGGCTCGAAATAAGCAACAGAAGAAGCAGCAACTACTTGGCATCTGGAAAATTTTGCCTAATGATCAGATCTGGAGAGGCTGCTGAACTAACTGCTTATGGGCAAGTTGTCAGACCTTGTCCAAGACAAATCATTCACCGTTGAGAAAGGGCATGGTCTTGTACAGTCACATCTATCTCATTGTAACTTCAATGAAACAAGAACAAATGAGAGGCACACATCCTATCGGGGTGTGAATCACCCGTATCCCTGAGAGATAGAGCTCAGGGATTTCCTTAAATACCTAGCTCCAGCCTTTTGGCTTTGGTCTTTTTGATTTATTTTCTTTACTGCTCGAACAACTTGCTTTTTCCCTAAACCAATTTCCTGAACTCTCAAGCAGGGAGCATGTTGTGACAATCTCCCCTATCTAGTGTGAGGCCACCTGGACCTTGCCCTAACTTGGCACTCAGACATCCATTTGGAAAATCTGGGCAAGCTAATTTCCCCATGCTCTTGCCGTTGCTCCTGGGTAACCTCCTCCAGTCTCATGGATTCAACCACCACCCGTAGTCTGGTGACCTCGAAATCTGTATCTCTAGCCCCAAACTCTCTTCTGAGCCTCCGCGTGGAGTTCTCAACCTCACTATACAGTGGACAGTTCAAAGAACAGGCCCAAAACTTACCTCAACATCTTAGCCTACAACTTGCTCTTCTCTTTGATTTTCTTCCTCTGTTAGTGGCACCTTCACCTGTCACCAGAACTGGTTACCTTTCACTTCTCTATCTCTACCCATCTGCACATACATCCAGTTTCTCACCAAGTTGTGATGTTACGTTCTAAATAGTTTTTTAAAAATGTATCTCTTTCCTTCCATTCCTGCTACTATCACCATAGTCCAGGCTCTGAGAGTTCTCCTGGTTTGTTCACCCATCACAAAACTCACCATCATTAAGAGAAGTAAACACGAAGTTCATTATCCAGCCCTTCTTTGGCTTCTGTCTCTAGTGTTACCTCCTAATAACTTCCCTTTCCCCTTTATATGCTTGTAATACCCTTATAATTCCCCAAATGTCCTTCAATCTGGAACACTCTTCCTACCCTTCTTCACGGGCTAATTATGTCTGACTCATCGTTTAATACTCAGCTAAAGCATTATCTCTTCCAGAAAACCTCTTGTGAACTCCCAGAATGGAACAAGTACCATTCCTCTTTATTATTCCTCATTACACTATGTAGATATTTCTGCTGTTACCTCCTATGTCCATTTCTCTCACTGGATTTTGAGACTTTTTAAAAAATATCTTTGCCCTTAAAGTTCTTAGACTAGAACCATGATGAACATTCAATTTTATTTTGCACTGAATTCCTATGTCTTTGTATTTTTAGATACCCATCCATGGGATATTAATTCTACAAGAAAATTTCCTTGATTCACTAAGACAACAAAATATATCTAAAAATTTCCAAGGGTTTTGAAGATCTCTATTCTTGAAAGCCATACATCCTCTCTATAACCCACAACATCTACTTCTCCAAAACCACTGACCTCCTGGAAAAGTGACTTGTGGATCAGGTCTCTCCCTGAGGTATATCTTTCAAATAGGGCTGACACTGTGGACTTACTTTCTTCACTGTAGTTTTGGGCCTTCACAGACAATCAGAACATTAAACAAACCAGAGCAAGCTAGCAATGTAGGTTAGAGACCCAACACAGGCATTACTGGAACACAAGGAAGTCTCTAGACAATCTATAAGATTCAGGAATATGTAAGAATATATAGGATTCTGCCACTTTGCCCAGTTGGAAATGAGTGCCTGGCATTTCATTATCTCAATTAAATCTTTTTGTCCACCTGCTAGATGCATCACAATATTGAAGATGTTACTGGGGTTAAGATATCAATCTCTATCTTTATGAGGCTTAGAATATAGTAGTCAAGGTAATTTAAAGATGCAAATTTTCTTGGAGGCACGTTCTAAATGCATGTAGATCATACTGTGTTTCTGCTTTAAATTCTTCCTATCTCCCCTGATTATATTCAGGATCAAATCCTTATGATACAATATTCCTGAGGGGCATTAAGGTATAAAGATAAGAGTATGTGTCCTAGCACCAGACTAGGTGGATATTCCAGCTCAGAAACTTGCTAAACATGTCAACTCTCCATCTTTTAGTTCCCTCATCTGTAAAATGGGAATAATAAAATAATAATGTACTTACCTTATAGGGTATTGTGAAGATGGAAGTAAAGACATGACAAGAACTTAGAAGAGTTCTTGGCACATGATAGTCAATTAAATTTAACTATTGCTATTTAATATAAGACATGTTCATTTCTCCACCTGCATTTGTCAATGTACTCCAGCCCTAGTAAACTGGAAGTTCCCTACTCTATCATTTTCTCATTGCTTCACAGCTGCTGCTAGAAATGTTTTTGCCACCTTCTGGCTAATTCCCACCCTTGCCATCAGTCTCTGTCCAGGAGCCCTCTCACGTATTGCCACAGATCTCCATGTGTCCTGCCTGCCCGGTCTGTCCCACGTCCTTTACGTGTCTGCCTCCCCACTGCACGCTAAAGCCCTCCGTGGGAGGGATTTTTTTTCCTTTCTCTCTCAATGTATACACAATAACTGGTATTTATGAAGTGCCCCAAAATGAGCTAAATGAACTACAGACTGACTGTACCCAAACACATATGACAGGTGAAAATAAAAGTGTATCTAATAACCAAATGGAAAATAAATCCAAGTAAATATTGTTAGCTTCAGTGCCTGTATCATATACTCTTGAACAGTCACAATAATTACATATGTGCCCTTAGAGAATGGATTTAATTTTTTTGGCAGCCCTCAAAAGGAAACCAAAATCCAGTTTTTGGTAAATATAGGCCAGTCATCAAACTGCTTAATGCCAGTTTAGATCAAAAATACATGTGATTGGGTAAACAAACTGGTATTAATACATCTAGACAATGGAATCTCATTCAGTGGTCAAAAGAAATGAGCTCTCAAGCCATCAAAAGACATGGAGGGAGCTTAAGTGATATGGCTAAGTGAAAGAAGCCAGCCCGAAAAGGCTACATATGGTATGATTCCAATTATATGACATCTGGAAGAGACAAACCTACAGAGGTAGTAAAAAGATCAGTGGCTTCCAGAAACAAAGGGGGAAGGGATAAGTAGGTGACACAGGAGATTTTTAGGGTGGTGAAACTGTCCTGTAGGACATTGCAATGGTGAATGCATGACATTCTGCATTTGTCAAAATCCATAGACTGCACATTTTATTATGAATCCTAAATCTACCATATAAGATCTTAGCTAAGCTTTATGTATAAATTTAATCATTAAATCCTATATCCCTGCAGAATTCTCATCTAAATTTTTGATAAAAATGATTAGAACAGAATCAAGCCCAGAGTCCTGCTTTTTCCCCCATTATAATCCATTTTTCCACATGGCAGTCTATGATCCTTTAAACTCACAAATCAGGTCAAATCATGCTCCAAATTAAAATCCTCCGTGAATTCCCTTGCATGCTCTATGGCCTCCAAGACTGCACTGGCCTGGCCTCCCAGCCTTCATCTGAGGCTTTACTGTCGCGCCAGCCCACCACGCTCAGCCCAGCCCCAGGTCTTCAGACACTTGCTAGTTCCTTGGTCTAGACGCTCTTGTATCAGATCCCCTCATGGCTGCTTCTGTCTTAATAATCAGGTCTCAGGTCAATGTCAACACCTCAGAAAGGCTTCCCTTTGCACTCTAGATAATGTGTATGCTTATTTTTATTTAACATCTGTAATTACCTTTATTTGTTTAGTTGCTAAGTTTCATGAGAACAGGATATTGTCTCATTCATCACTGCATCCCCGGCACCTAGAAGTGGACTTATTTCAGGGATTGCTCAATTAACATTTTTGAATGAATAAAAGAATAAAACTTTTTTGCTTATTTGCAGTGATGAATTCATCAGCCTCCTTTGGATATAGTTATTTAAATAGCTACCACTTCTCCCTCTGTGTCCATGTTATTCACAGGTGTATCGTGAAAGACTTTACCAAATTTCATTCTTGATACTGACATTCATGCATAGTATAACTCAGTATTTTCCTAATACATATGTCAGTTTAAAAAGGAAATCAGGTTAATCTGATAGAACATTTTCTTACTGAACCCACATTGGTTCTTTGTGATTGTTTCTGAGCTTTCTCATCTAGAAAATGTGCCATGAGTTTACATCAGTTACGCTGATTTTCAGCCTTTTGATTCTTCTTCCCTGAAATATGAAGGAGAATTGTTGAAAGTCATGTTTTTTGTCTATCATCACTTTCCTTCCACCCCTCTCATACTTAGTGATTCCTAAAAGGTTCTGCACAGGGACCTCCATTGGCCCTCACTCGTTCTGTAGTGTGCTGGAGACGCAGCGCATGGGCTCCAAAGCAGTGCTTCTCACACTGCGGTACGTAAGAAACCCCTGGAGGTCTTATTAAAATGCAAGATTCTGGTTCCATAGGCCTGCGATTCCACGTTTCTAACACACACCTGAGCAACAACAATCTGCTGGTCTGTGGCCCTACACTGACTGGGCTCAAACCCCAGCTCTACCATGGGCAAGCTTTTTACCTTCCCTGAGCCTCAGTTTTCCCATCTGAAGAATAGGGATAATAACGGCATCTACTTTCTACGTTTTTGCAAGTATTGAGTTAGAGAATATATACATATATATCAGGTACTTCGAACAGTACCTTGCATCTGATCACCAATGCTTGCCATGATTGTTACTCCCTTGGAATGCAATTCATTCAGACTTAAGCTCATATAATTGTCACATACTTTCTTATCATCTGCTCACTTACCTGGCTTTAGCTCCCTCTTTTATGCTGAACTTCTATTTTCCATATTTTCTTGTTTAATGCTTTTTGATGATAAAGATGAAAGCACATAGAGATGGAGAACTTTTACTTGTTTTTGTCACACAATAACAATGCTCCATCCACTCCGAGTAGTCAGCTTACCTTTTCATGTTTTTCTTCTTGTTCCAAACATACTTTGAAATATCCTATTTAACGTTCTTGACATTTTGGTAAACTTGAACTTATAGTGACACTATTTCAATGTCAGGAGTCTGTTTAACAACAACAGAATCATTTTACATTCTTTATTGTGAATAGCTAAGTGATTCATTCAAATCCGGCTGTGTAGCCTAAATGAACAAGAGCTTCTCACACTCTGTCTAGCTTCTCAGCTGAGGAGGCCACAATGATAACAGGTGAGCTTTCAATTACCTCTGATATGGAACAGGTAGAACAGGTTGTGTAGTTTATCATCAGTTCTCCAAAAAGTCACCACACCCTTGTTTAAAGACAATTTAGAAAATTGGGATGGTGATGAATGGGATAATTGCTGAGGTGCAAATTACATCAATTTTTGCAAAGTTGTTGCTAAACCCCAGTTTATGTGGATAAAAAACAACATAGAGTTGTAATGTCACCAACATGCCTGATAAATCATGTGCTGTGCTAAATATTGTAAAAATTAAAGTGATAAGTCTGCACTTCTCACAAGAAAGCAATCATTAGATCAAATGATAAATTAGAAATGACCCCTAAAAATAGAAATAAACTATCTGGACAACTAAAAATATGTATAGAAAAAATTAGCCGGGCATGGTGGCACATGCCTGTAGTCCCAGCTACTCGGGAGGCTGAGGCAGTAGGATCTCGCTTAAGCCCAGGAGTTTGAGGTTGCTGTGAGCAAGGCTGACGCCACGGCACTCACTCTAGCCCGGGCAACAAAGTGACACTCTGTCTCAAAAAAAAAAAAAAAAAAAAAAAAAAAAGAAATGACCCACACCTCGGCCAGTGGCTGAGCACAGGCAGAGCCCAAGGCAAACGATGCTGTGTGAACTTTAAATAATGACAATTTACATTTGCATTCACTGTAAGAAATTATAAAAAAGTTTCCCACATATTTTATTTGTTGTTTCTAGTGGAATGTCAAGTAATCCTACAGAAATGCTTATTTCTTTTTACCACATATGTATATGGAGTGGTAGTCAATAGCTTGGGCTTTTAAGTCATATTACTTAATTGCATTAGTTGGGTCTTTCAGGAAACAGATGCCAAAATGAGATTGAACATGCAAGGATTTTCTTAGGGAAAATGACTGTGTTGGAGAAAATGGGGGAGGAAGCTAGGAAAAGCTGGGAGAGCCATGATCAATGAGCATGCCTGACCCCACGTAAAGGTGAGAGGGAGGGAAGGTTGGGTGAAGTATCCTAGACTGCAGTGAAGTCAGAGGGGAGGTTTAGCAAGGATCTTGAGTTCTTAAGGCAAAGCTGGCTGTCAGAGAATTCCATATTATCCAGGAATGGACTTACCCTAGCATCCCAGCAATGCGTTTCAGTGAGCAATAGCTGAGGCCCTGGGTGAATGAATGATGGATTCTGTAATTGGAGGCCTATGAGGCACAATGTCATATGTGCCACATGGTTCCAATCCTAGCTTGCCACTATTTGGCTGTGTTATTTTAGCAAGTTACTCTGCCTCTCTTCAAGCCTCATTTTCTTATTTTGTAAGATAGTAATAACAGTAGTACCTCCTCTGTTGTGTGGGTTAAATGAGACAATGAATGTATTATTATTTTTCTCTGGGACACTTGGGCCCTCACTGTACCAGCTGCTTCCAAACCCATCCTACTTATTGGTCTCTGGTAGGGCTGAGGTCCTGGGATGAAATTCACAGACATCCTGGGCTAAAGGGCAATGCTTAACTTATACAGAACAAAGACATAAAATACTGAGAACCCAAAACAAAACAAAACAAAAAAAACAAAACTAGAGCCTCAGATACATGTGGGACTATGCCAGTAGATCTAACATTTGTGTCATTAGGATGCTAGCAGGAGAGGAGAAAGAGTTTGGGACTGAAAAAATACTAGTCATAATGGCTGAAAACTTCCAAAATTTGGAAAAAGATATAACGTAGAGAATCAAGAAGCCAAGTTAACACCAAATAGGATAAACCCAAAGAAATCTACATTAAGGCAAAAAAGAAGAAAAAAAGAAAGGAAAACACCCTATTAGAACTAATGAGTGAATTGGCAAGATTGCAAGATACATAAGAGCACACACACAAGAAATCAATTATATTTCTATATATTAGCAATGAACACATGAACACCAAAATAAAATATATAATACCATTTATAATCAATCAAAAAATGATATATTTAGGTATACAGGACTATGTGTTAAGAAATGCAAAATGCTGATGAAAGAAATCAAAGAAGATCTAATTAAAGAAACATACTATATTTATGTATTGAAAGATTTGACATAGTGAAGATATCAATTCTTTCCAAATTGATATATAGGTTTAATGCAATTCCTATGAAAATCCCAGCAAGAGTTTTGCAGATATAGACAAGACTGTTTCTAAAATTTATATGAAAAGGCATAGGAATTAAAATAGATAAACCAAAGTTTAAAAAGAAGAATAAAGGGGGAGGAATTATCTACCTGATTTTAAGACTTATCATATAAGCACAATAATTAAGACTGGATGGTATTAGCAAAGGGACAGACACATAGATCAATGGAACAGACTAGAAAACCCAGAAATAGACCCATGCAAATAGGCCCAATTGATTTCTGACAAAGGTGCAGAAGCAATTTAATGAAGGAAAAATAGCATTTTCAACAAATGGTCCTGGGACAATTGGGCACCCATGGGCAGAAATTCAATCTCAACCTAACTCTCATTTTTTATACAAGAATTAATTCAAGATATATAATTGACTTAAGTGCAAAACATAAAAATTTACAACTTTTAGGAAAAGACATAGGAGAGAATCTTCAGGGTGTAGAGCTAGGCAAAGAGTTCTAAGGCTTGACACTGAAAGCAAAATCCATTAAAGAAAAAAATATATAAATTATATTTAATTAGAACTAATCAAAATTAAGCCTTTTGCTCTGTGAAAAACTCTGCTAGGAGGATAAAAAAACAAGCTACAGACTCAAAGAAAATAGTTGCAAACCACATAGCCAGCAAAGGATTAATATCTGGAATAGATGAAGAACTTTCAAAACTCAACAGTAAAAACCAAACAATACAATTAGAAATTGTGTAAAAGACACAAGGAGACATTTCACTGAGAAGATATACAGGTAGCAATAAGTACATGAAAAGATCTTCAATATCATTAGTCTTTAAGTGAAATTAAAATCTCAATGAGATATGTCTACACACCTGTCTCTTTACATGTCACATGTAAACTATTAGCTTAATATAGAAACAAAAGTATAAGACATTTATGAATATACAGTATACTACAAAAGACAAGTACATGGGCCATCCTTGGGCCCTACATTCAGTGTATACTATTTGCCAGATATTATCTGTGCATTATCTCATTTTACCCTGACAACCCCTTGAGGCAGTAATGTAGAAGATACATAATCAATATTTTCTGGTTTAATGACTAAATGATTACATCATCGGATAGTTGAATAAGCAGATGGATGGATGGATATTTGGAATCAAAACATTATAAGACACAGGACATTTAGAAGAATGAGGCTAAGTAAGCTTATTTTAAGTGAATTCTGATCATAATACTGAATTAAAATCATAGGGCCAGGGAAGAAAGATGCAGGAAATTCAAAGGAAATTAGAAAAATTAGTCATACCTTATAAATCGTGAGCAAGAACTCCTTAAGTAGTATGCATCTTTGGGAATAGCACATAGTTTATTGAAATAATAACATGACAAAGATGTTTTATTTAGAACTTTTCCTGTTAACTGCTGCACGATTTGATCATTCACAGGGCAGCTATGATCTCTCAGACATTTGACTGACCACAGCTAGGAAATCAGCTATTTGTTTTCAGGGTAGCAGGGAATACATGACAAGCTTCCCGACAAGGAAGGCCCCTAAGGGAGCTGCATGTCTAGTGGCATGACCATTTGCCTGCCTTTGACCCTTGACAGGGATTTGACCTGAGCTTCTGAGCTTTCTATTCCCTAGCTTTTGCTCAGAGGTCACCACACTTGACCTCTGACTCCCAGCTCCCAACTTGGCTTTGATTGTTCTGCACAATCTGTGGTCCCCCAGGGTTCAGAAAAATCTCTTCCACCAGCTCCCACCAGCTGTTGCCACCTTTGTTCTCTTTCTTTCTCTTGGTCTTGACCAACTGAAATCAACACCCCCTAACAATGGCAGGGCCCCTCCACGTTGCCTCGTGTGCTGTCTTTGATCGACTGCTAATAATTATTATTATGAGTCCCCATTTTTCAAAGTGCTAACCACGTTACTACATTCATCATCTCATTTAGCATTCAAGAATCCCATGAGAAGGATGTTATTTATCCCCATTTTTGGAGATCAGGACGCTGAGGCTCAGCAAAATTAAAAGGAAATTGTCCAAGTTCACACTGCCAGAAAGTGTCAAATTTAGGACTTGTCCTTTTTACTCCAAATTCATTTCCCATGCTTCCTATTTCTTAAAAATTCTCCATAGGACATCCCAGTGTGGGTCTGGGTACTGAAAGTACTCACTGTGAAAAAGCTCTGTTTTAATTTCAAAAGCCGTTCTATGTTTCAATATTCTGGAAAATTCTTGTGCAGACTTTAAATCCTTTCAACCCTACCTCTTATCTAATCATAGCTGCAACAACCACTTTTCTGAAGCTTAGCATTAGCACATGCAAGGTAGCAGTATCTCACCTAGACTCTCTGACACTCAGCTTTGGACATTTGTGGAAACCTATGTCATTCACACTTGCACAATCCAGAAGTACTGGGGGTCTAATGCCAATGAGTTTATGATCAGTGTGGGATGGAAGCCAAGGAACACCACTTACCCTGGCATCACCCAGTGGACACATCTGCTAAGCCTCCCCAAAAGAGCCAGCAGCAACAAGCACCAGCTAACCAACCACAGCCATGACCAACTGGAACAGCTTCCTTCCCTCAGATTCCCTCCCCCCTTGTTTCACTTCCCTTATGCCTCATTCCTGCTCTCTGAGATCACATTTCCGAAGTAACTCTACCTACCCATGAGATTGACTCAGTCTTTGCTTCTGGAGAAAAAACTAGGCTAAGACCCTGTGGATCTGTGAGTCTGAATTAGCAGGTCCTTTACCTGCGAATCATAGTTTTCCATCTTACATATCTGCGTGATTGGTTTCAAGGATGAATCAAGTTTATTGAGTTTCTTAATCAGTTGATTTGGCTTCAACAGCAATTTTATAACAACATGAGCAGATACCCCTGTGAAATGTGTTACCAGCATACTTTTTGTGAGGCTTATTTGTTTTGCAGTCATAAGGGAACTTTAGTTAACTGCTAAACAAGGTGGTTCAAGTCGATTCAGAAGTTTCCTGACTAGCTGTTAATGCTTCTTATGTAAATGGTTACTAAAACTTTTGTTTGATGATAAAGACCTATACTAACACATTGCCAGCTAATTTTCACATTTCTAAACTCCCTTTCTGTTCCCTATAAATGCTATTTTTGATAAGATGTGGAATGCCTACATGAGAATGGTTTAAGCCCTGTGTTCTCTTTAGAACGTACTCACCGGCCATTTTAGCTCATCTGACTGCTGATTCTATGGAGTGGGAGGGGGGTAAACAGTGACGTACACTCAGAAAAAACTCCCTGGTGTTTCTGGTACTCAATTACCCCTTACCTTTCTATACACCCTCTGCCCACTCACACCACACAAGATCTCAAACCTGTGGTACAGGGCAGGCGCAGATGTAAACAATACAAAGGAGCGATAGATAAACTCATTTCTGTAGAGCACCGCCTTTAGAATGTCTGTGGATAAAAAAGTAAAACCAGACAAGTGAAATCAGTGGAGGAAACAAAACTGGAAATCTAATGACCTTCTTTCATTTTATATAACCTTAAGAGGCCCAGAGTTAAATTGCTTTTTATGAAATCTCCTTAGCAAGTAAATTTGTTTAAGAGCGGATAAGCTTAGAAATTCTCACATCTTTCAGAGAATCAAATATTCCAGGTGATTATGATCTGAGGGTCTAGAGAATTGATGGTTGTAGTTTATTCTGAATGTCAGACTATAAAAATATAGAAATACAGATCATATGTAGGTTATATACTATGGCTGATTTTTTTTTTTTTCAGTTTTCCTTTACATTGAAAAACAATCATCCAAGCTGTATAAATTAAATATCATAGTCAGCACAGAGCTGCGTTATTCTACTGAACAGCTTTAAGATTAGTCACATCAAAATTAGTTACATCTTAGAACGATAGGATTCCATTAGCTGTCTGCCGTCTCTTGCGGCTGGTGCAAAACCTAGTATCAGTGTTCATGTACGAATCAAATCAGTAAACACCAACCTTCAAGAAAGACTTTCTAAATTATCTAATTTGAAAAATAAATCAGAAAAATACACACATACAAACACACACACACATGCATGTACACATACATGCAAGGATTGCAAGATGATCCTACAGTAGCTGAATCCTTTTTTAAAAATCTTTACCAAAAGCATTTATTAAATGTCTGCCTCTATGTGACACTTTTTAGGAACGATACAGATTTCTTCCTCCCATACTTTGCTCTAATCTCTGTTATAGCATTTATGACATTTTATTATAGTTTGCTGCATATCATCTACCAGCCCTAACTTGCATGCAGCAACTGGTAGGCAGCAAATAATGTTATATTGCAGGATTAAATGATTAAATGATTAAATGATTGAATGATTAAAAATTACTTGGTAGTTAAATTATACTGGTGGTAGCCAAGCTTTCTTTTTTGGTATAAGGATACACTCTTGGATCATCCCTAGGAAGGCTGAGTTTCTGTATATATCACAGTTTTCCTTATAATGTCATCTACAAACTATTAGCTTAATATAGAAACAGAAGTACAGAAAATTTTATAAAATACTCAACATAAAAGAGAAGTGCACAGGCCATTCCTAGGCCCTCTATTTTGTGTGTATTGTTTGCCAGATATTTTTATGTGCATTATCCCATTTTACCCTAATAAACCAGGAATTGCCTCTATTTCTAGATCAGGAAATGGAGATTCACAAACCTCAAGTAATCTGCCCAGAGAAACAAAGTCAGACACAGACATAGGTTTTTGGAATCTAAGTTCAGGACTTGTTTTACTGGGGCTCAGCTGCTTCCTTCCTTTAAGAGTATTTGTTTAGACAAATATTCCGTGGGGAAAAATTATCCAACCAAACCGGTTGGCATTGCATCAATTCAACTGAAAACAACCTGTTGATGAGCAGAATTATTCACTCTTCACTTGATTATTTTGTCATTTTGTACACACAGGCATACTCTGGTTAAAAATGAAAAATGTCCTTCATAAGACAGTTGTTCAGTTCTGCCCCTGGCATGTTCTGTTCAGTACAATGATGTTGTTATTTTTCTTTTAAATCTCCAGGCTTCCTGTTCCATATGCAAAAATGACCCAAGCTCCTTTGTGTTTCCATTCTGTAATTTATTCTTGAATTTATTCCTCATGGTTTATTTAAAAATTTTAGTTTTTGCTTTCAAAATGTACTTGTGATACATATAGGAGTTTTAATATGTGGGGATCAATATTTTCTCCTGAAAACCATGCCTTTAATTTTATAGAAGTCAATAGACTATTATGATTTGCTACATAAAAATTCGCCTTGTAGGCAACTGTTTTAAAAACATAACTTTTTTTTTTTTTTTTTGCAAAATGCCACACCTAGTCAGACAGAAGAAAAAGAGCAAAGACAAAAATTCATTTTGTAGCCCTGTGAACTCTCTGATGGGTTGTCTCTTGTCTCATAGCCATTTTCTCCCATCACTACATTTCTAAGACTCCAAATGGGGAATTATAATTCTGGAAGGTGATGGACTCAGCTGAACTCCAGTGATGCTGAGGCAGCCAGTTTACTACTATATTTCAAAGGCGACCATCCCAAACTGATGCCAGGAGAGATTCATTTTTATCTGAATAACATAGAACTGGAGATGAATAAAATGATAGCTGTACAAGTGCTATTCCGAACTACCATGTAAATAAGTAGCTTACACAGCCAGACATGGGGATAAACATAGGAACATGTGAACTGACATTCAAATCCCATTATAGTATTAATGTAGTCTTCCTGAGTATGAGGTGAAATAATTTATATAAATGTATACGAAGGAACAGAAAGATAAATCACTGAACACAAACTTTCAACAATTCATCTGACAATACAATGCTCAACAATAAATGCTAACAATACCTGATTCTTCTTGCAATGTCTCACCCGATTCCTTTATTTGAGCAACTAGACAATCTAACGACCTGCTCATTTCATCAGACCGTGGTGGAACTGACCTCATTCAGCACAACCAATTGTTCATAATTGGGTTTTGTGAACTGTGCTCAGTGTTAGGTGCTTTCTATTGAAAGTGTCTTCGTGAGTCCTCGCAAGCCCTATCCATTTCAGCTTTCCATTTCTTCCAGTAAAGTGGTCACGTTCAAGAGCTTCAGAATCCTTACAATTTGGAAAGAGGATGGAGTACTGCCGTTGTCACGTATGAGAACATGTCTCCCCTCTGGATGAGCTCCTGTCTGCTCTGAGATGCAGAGGTTAAAATGGCTTCCCCAGCTAAGGATTAGTGTGTCTGCGTTTAATTCACATCTGAGAATTCAGTTACTATTTAAAGCAGTTGATCTGAAGTACTGGTCCCTGCACTTATTCCACTCTGTGATCAAATTCTCACTCTTCCACTGTGAAATAAGGAAAAATAAGATCGACATAGTGAGGTTTTAATAAATCTGAGTTATTTTGTTTTAATTCTGAGATTCTACTTTTTTGTATCATTTGTATGAAATGATGAGGCTAATAGATGATTTTGTTTTGAAATTGGTTTCAAAGTTGCTACTTGGACAAATTAAGAATTGACAACTCTATGTCATCTCCTTAATTATTTAAACTTTGCTGGTCTATAAAATCCAAACAACTGAGAACAATTATCAAAAATTGTATTCAAAAATGTGTTGAAAATATTAGTTATTCTTTGGATAAAAAAACAAAAGCCTTCTAATAGAAGTCCTCTAACAAAGTTAAAGGACTACATTTCACAGATAAACCCCAGATTGAGTAAATGTCTAATGGTAAAAGGCAGAAGGGTAAAAATTATTGGAAAAAATAAATAAGAAAATATTATCATCAGGCTGGAAAAAAACTAAGCAAAGCAGAAACACCAGAAGCCATAACAGGGGAAAAAATAATAAAGGAATAGACTTGACTCTGAGGGTCCCGGTTCCCATAATATTCATCACCTAACTCCCCTCAGTTTCAGCAGAAGTCTAAGTTGTCATAACATCAAAATGCCCACTAGTAAACATTAACCCCTCTCCTTCTATGACTAACACTAATATCCATTCCCACATATTATGTCATTAAGTTAATGATTGTCTGATGTTGCAAACAATGAATAAATAATGTAATTTAAATTCAATATAAATTGAAAGTGAAATTACAAATCTTATAAATGTTGCAGGATGTCATGAAGTTGATATAGTGATGTTGGAAAATTGTTTGAGTCATAAACAAAGACACTGACAAAAGAAGATCCAGAAAAGTTGGATCAGTTGACAACTGCTATGCAGGTCCTTAGACAAAAGCCTTCTAATATTTGTGCAAAATGGGTCATAATGATCATACTGGGAAAGCATGTATGTAGTGTGGGCTTTTACAAGAGCTGTAAGACAAATTTGACCTACATCCTACCTAATTTGATAAATTATTTTGTCAAAATAAAATAATTGCACTTGATGTTTTAAGAATTAGCCAATTTTTAGAATTAAACAATATAAAATAAAATCAACTTAATTTCTTATTTTAATTATATTTTAAAGGTAGAGACTAAATCCATTTATAAATATGTTTATTATGGTATTTTGGTCCATTTTTAAAGCAGACTCACTTAAAATCAACTTCTATCAATTCTCCTTGGATAATTGAGACCACCTGTTTATAAACACACACACACACACACACACGCACACACAAACACACACACAAGGGAGAGAGGGAAGGTAAACAAAAACTGAGGAAAAGTATATGCAATACCCACTATTGATAAAAGGTTATTATCTTCAATATACAATGAACATCTACAAATTAACATGTAAAAGGTAAATACCCAGTAAAAATACTAATGAGGATTATGAATTGAGAGACAATTCTCAGAAGAAGAAATATAAATGACCAATAAAGCAATGAAGAGATGACCAACTTCACTAGTAATCAAAGGAAAGTAAATTAAAGTGTAAGCTAACAGTTTTACCCATCAAATTGGCATACCTGTATATGATAAAATATATATTATACATTTTATTTTACATATATATAATTTTTTTTTAAAAAAGAAACAGGGTCTTACTCTGTCACCCAGGCTAGAGTGCGGTGACATAATAATAGCTCACTGTAACCTTGAACTTTTGGTTTCAAACAATCCTCCCACCTCAGCCTCCCAAAGCACTGGGATCACAGGCATGAGCCATCACTGTGCCTGGCTGATATATATTTTTAAATATATACATTTGCCAGTTTAATGGGTGGATAATTGGATGTATATCCAGTTTTGGTAAGAGTGTAAAGAAGTAGATATTCTTATTGGAGTGTAAATTAAGTACCCTTTTGCTAAGTAATTTGTAATCTACATTAAAATCTAAAATAAGCATTTCCCTTAACCTACCATTTCCATGTCTGGGAATCTATTTTGTAGAATACTAGAAAGGATACATAAAATATGCAATTGTAGAGGCAAATAAAAGCACTTAGTGAAAAATTTCAATAAATTGTGAGGCATTCATACAATGGAATAACAAGCAATCATCAAGAAAATGTAATCTGAAAAAAAAAGTCTACAATATAGTATTAAGTGAAAAAATCCAGGAGCAAATGAATGTATTCAATATCATTCCATTCTTGTAAATATACATTTGGCACAAGCACACACATACACATCCATGCATGTCTGTTTTTTAAAATCATGTGTTACGTTCATTAATTCTTACCAGTGATTATCTTTGGGAGGTAGTATTAATGGGAAAGAGTTAGAATAATGAGTGAGTTTTTGTGTGTGTGTGTTTCAGTGTTTTTAAATACAAACAAATAAATAATGCCAGTAGCAAAAAAAAAAAAAAAATCCAAGGTTCTTATTTGAGGTGGCGGACAATGTCCAACTTGAGTACCGTGACTGAGAATGTACTTATGTCCAAGATGTACATGCAAGCACACCTGAACACATGCTCTCACACTAATTCAAGCCCCTTCACCTGGGACCCAGGGGACCCACAAAGATCTGTGCATAGAATCCAGGAGGGGTCTGTAAACTTGGATAGATGGGAAAAAATTACATCTGCATTTCTATTAACCTCTAATAGAAATTTAGCAGTTTCTCAAACTGACAATACAGGCAGCCAGCTCCAGAAGTGTATGCAGTACCTGTGACTTTGTCACCAATAGAAATCACAGATGTTTTCATATCTTACTACAATTGTTACAGACATCTCAAAGTACTGTTTATAAACTCCTCTACTCTCAGAATAACAGTCATTTGAGAATTTCAACTTGAGCTTGTTCTTCAACACAGTAATAAAGAAGCACATCTATTACTGTCACAACTTTGAAGTTTTTAAGTATTTCAGTAACTGTATATCAGCATAATTGCCTTTCTCTGTAATCCTCTTTTTTAAAAAAGTTTTATGCATTTAAACATTATTTAGAAAAGGAATCCATAGGATTCACTGGACCACCCAGAGGGGTAACGACACAAATATAACAAGGTTGAAAACCACTTCAAGTCTTACCGGGCTTTTGGAGAAAGACATTGGAATGTAGTAAACATGATGCTAGATTGTAATTTAGAGGTTTTCAACTTACTCTTTTCATCCTAACTGAAGATGAACTTGAAACCTTCTGAAAGCTCTTGCTCTGTACCCAGCACTTTCCAGGTACTGAGAACATGATGTTCGATTGGAAGACAAGATTCTTGCTCCCGTGGACTTAAATCTGGAGGGATGTGTGGCAGGAGGGGAGATAGATAAATAATTACAGCTAGAAGTAAGTTCTATGAAGAAAATAAAAGGCATTTGGATTCTTTTCTAAGAGCATCAGGAAGGCATTGTGTGTCTTAAGCAGGGTGGAAAATTGATTATAGGAAGATGAGATAATGGTGGTTTTGAATATAGGAATGGACAAATGGAAATAAAGTAGAAGAAATGAACTGTGTTTGATTGCTGATCTAGTTTTCTCATTCCACTTAAGGAACAGAACATTCATTCTAGAGATTCTAAAACATATCCCCCTGCAAATCACTAGTATATTCTATAAATTTGGATATATATTACCTAAACAATTCCATTAAAACATGAATCAAACTAGTCATTTGGCATGATATCAAGAGGCAATAGTATGGCTGGATAGAAGCTTAGGCTGATAGTTGGAAGTCCTGTAGCAGATTAGAACCACATTATTTTTTTTTTTTGCAGATACAAGGAAAATAAAATCAGATTCTGTGAAAAGAATATGTTGACAGTGCATGTCATTCCAAACTGCCAGAAAAAATTAGGAATCATATCATATTCAGAAGATTAAGGACAAAATATTGCAGGACAGAGCCGTGTTCTCAACAAGAGACATGCATGATCACACTTGTGAGACGGAAGCCTGCTAGTCGGTTCCTAGCAACACTGAGTTGCTTTCATAACCAGAAGCCTCTCAGCTCAATGACACGCAGCTCTCATCAGCAACAGCTGTGTGATTATTGTTAGAGCCTGGAGGCCTCAATAGCTTTGGCAAAGAGCCTTATGTAACAATAGCGCTGAAAGTATCTACCAGAGATATGATACGTCACATTTATGTTGCTGCTTGTGTTGTTGCTATTGTCATTATTATAGCTACCATTTATTGAGCACCTACTTTGTGTCCTGCAGTTTGTTAGGAACTTTATGTATATTAAGTTATTTAGTCTTCAATAAGCCCATTGCATGATGAGTTCAAAGACTTTAAGCATCTAGCCCAGCACTGTCCAACAGAATGCTCTCTAATGATGGCAATGTTCTATATGTGCACTGCCCAACAGGGTAACCACTTAGCCATATAAATTATTGAACTCCCAACTCGTGGTGAGAGCAAATGAATTTTTATTTACTTTTAGTTTATATAAATATAAGTTTAAATAGCCACATGTGGCTAGTAGCTGCCATATTGGTAAAACAGCACAGCACAGGCTTAGGATTCAATCCCAGGATTATCTGCTCCAAAATCAAGCTTTAAAGATTAGTATTAGTTGGGGCACCCTAAATATGTTACCACGTTTGCATCATGAGAGCTTTCCAGCTAGTGCTTACAACTACTTGCTTGTCTATGAGCCTAGGAGAGCACTGAATGCTGGTGCCTTGAGCAATCTGCCACTGCAGGTCCTATCTGCATAGGCAGTGCTACCTGCTATGAACATTTTGGGATTACAACTCCCTGGTTATACCCATTAACCCAACCAAATGCGGAGGGAAGAAACAAAACTAATAGAAAAACTACTGGTGTTAGATATTTTCCGTTTGTCCCTCCAGATCTACTCTCCATTGTTCTCTGCTCTGTTCTGGTTTCAGGGAGTTGACAATCTATGGACTACTTCCTTGGCCCCTGGCTTCTGGTTGAGTGCAGCCAATGGAAGGCTCCGGTTGGAACTTGGAGGGTAAGAGGAGAAAGAGCTTCGGGTCTTCATTCCTCCAGTGCTTTTCCTGCTGGGCCATGGCTTAGCAATGACTACCTAATTCTGTCTGAGAGCACAGCTCCCAGTGAATGGCTCTCTCCCCCAGCTGCAGGTCTCCAGACACGGTTCCCTCTCCTTCAGCCAGAACTAGTAACAGCTTCCCACTGCTACCGTCCCTGGGGTGCTTCACTGATGATTGGCTTCCGTTAACCCTGTTCACGCTTTTGGATATGATTCCTTAGCTATTAATAACTAAATTCTCTTCTCCCACACTCTTCGGATGTGCCATTTTTTTTCTTGCTGGGAAGTCTGAGGCATACACTATTTGATGATTTAAAGAGTAAGAATTATTAGCTCCCTTGTGAGCTAATAATAAGGAAATGATAGAGTATTTCATAAAGTGGCTATCACATATTCCTAGCCACAAAAAAAAAAATGCAGCACATTGCAAATTATATGCAGCAGTTTCTCAAATAATGTTGTTTGGTTCAATGTCATTTTGTTATATTGATGAGGGGAAAAAAAATCAATTCCTGGCCAGGGCCACTGTCTGTGTGGAGGTCACACAGTCTACCCATATCTGTGTGGGTTTGTTCCTGGTACTCTGATTTCCCCCTACATCCCTAAAATGTGCATGTTCGGTGAGTTGTGTGTCTAAGTGGTCCCAGCCTGAGTGAGTGGGTGTGTGAGGGGGCCCTGAGATGGAATGGTAGCCTGTCCAGGGGTGGCACCCACTTGTCACTGAGCTGCCTGGATAGGCTCCAGCCACCTGTGACCCTGAACTGGAATAAGCTGGTTGGAAAATGAATGCATGAATGAATGCAAATTATTTTATTTATTTCAATGTTTCATAATAAAAGTGTTTGTGTCTTTATTTAGAAGTGTGGTAATGTTTCTGTGACCAGAAATATGCTGTAGAACCTTAACCTTAACTCTAGTTTGTATCAATCAACTTATGGTAAAATTGGTTTCATTATACATCGTTCTGCTTGAAGTTGCAGTTTTCAAGAATCTATTGACATTTACATTAAAGGAGGCCTTACTGTATATAAAAGGTTTGCCAAGAAACAATATTTGATGGCCTGGACTTTATTTTGATATTAAAAGGGTCCAAAGAAAATATATGAGCAGGGACATTCATTTCATTGCAGCATTATTTTCTATATTAAGAATTAAAGCAAAATCATATGGCTATCAAAAAAACAATGGTTAGTTTATAGTACTTGTTTCATAAGGAAAAAGTATGTATTTATCAAAAAGAGTGAGGGATATCTTTAAGTACCAAAACGGAAAGATATCTATGACACACTTCTGAGTGGACAAAAAATAGCTGTCGAATTGTATGTGTAATATATTCTAATATATCTAAAATAAATGTGAATTCATCTATTCTACAAATTTATATTGAGTATCTACCATGTGTCAGGCATTTTCCTAGACTCAGGGGATTCAGCAGGAGTAAAACAGTTCAAAAATCCCTGCCTCAGCCAGGAGCAGGAGGCTGAGGCGGGAGGATCACTTGAGCCGAGGAGTTCGAGACTGCAGTGAGCTATGATCACAGCACTGCACTCCAGCCTGGATAACAGAGCAAGACGCTATCTCTAAGAAAATAAAATTACATAAATAAACAATTCCTGCCTAATGGAGTTTGTAATCCATTGAGAGGAAACAGACAATAAATGGGTTTAGTCAAACTCATAGTATATTAAGAGGTGAAATATGCAGAGAAGGGGACAAGGGCTGTTGGACAGAGGGGTATAGTGTTGAACAGGATAGCAAGGGAAGGCCTCACTGAGAAGGTGACATTTCAGTAACTCCTGAAGGAGATGTGTGGGGGAACCACAAACATACCTGGGGAAAGAACATTGCAGGCAGAGGGAATAGAAAGTGCAAAGGCCCTGAGGCTGAAGTATGCCTGCCATATTGGAGGAACCGAAAAGAAGGGAAACACTTAACAGTAATTACTCCTGGAGAATGAGGAACATTCTGTCTTTTGGAAAATATATTCAGTTTTAATTTTATTTACTGATATATTGTTTGAATGTTGAAATAGATGCGTATACCTTTTAAAATTTTAAACCGATTTGTTTTTCCAAGAAGAATCAAAAAACAAAAGACCAGATAAGGGTCTAGTACATGACAAGAAAATTAAACATCACTCTCCAAAAGCACCAACATTTTTCCAGGAAGTGACTCAAAGTTTTGGTCAAAATTACATTATCGATATTTGCAGGATTATTTGAGGGTTAAAAGTAATGACAGCATCCTCAGTGCAATGCCAGTCCCATCTCACATGTCTGCTGTAATAATGACAGCCACATGCTGATTATTTATATCACGTCTTGCCAGACACTATAGCCTCTGACAGCAGATTTGCACTTACTGCCATTGAGTTAAGGGAATTTGTGTATGAGAATATTACAAGATGTCATCATCATGATTCATTGTCCTTAAGCAAACTATCAGCCTTAATAGAAATGAAAATTTCCTGGAAGTAAGTTGTTAGAAGAAATTGGCCAATACAACTTGTTAGATTCTTCATTCAACATATAATTGCATGTTCGACAAAAGCCCTTCTGGGCTCCCACTGAGACAGCATCTCAAAGCTTACTTCAACTGACCTTGATAAGATTAAGTTGGGATTTCCTTCTGTCTGCACTCACCCTTTGTTCATCTTACTAGAATAATAGTCTTTGCTAGAACTATGGGATCTCCTCCTTCCCCCTCACTTTCTCCTTTTTTTCCTTTTCTTCCCAGCTCATCTCCATATTTACCTTCATTTTATCCTGCATTTCTCTTCCCTCTTTAAATTCCAGTTGGCATCACCCTCACCTTTGGTCTCATTTTTGTCTCCCTAGGTTTCCCTTTTCCCCATATCTTCTTTTTTTTTAATAATTTATATTCAATGTTCATAGCATGGAACTGAAATTTATTTTAACAGACTTTATACTTTTCACCTTTCTTTGAAAAAAAAGAAACACAAAAATGAGGAAAAAAGTGTAAACAGGCATATAAATTAAAATGTTTTTCACTTATTTTATTTTAAAAAAAGGAAAACAAAGGCTTTCCCAAGTGGATTTTTATCGCTGCAATTGCAGTGTACGCTGCACATGGACTGAAGTGGAAGTTCATCAGTGAGGCATTATCTTGGTGAACAATAGCAAGGCATTAATTAAAAGAGAACTTTGGAAGAGGCATAATAAATACTCTGTGGTGCCAGCCTCCATTCCCGTGCCCAGGACATATTTTGCCAAACACTCACGTCCCTCTGCCCCACCCTATTTTAGGTGCAGCTCAGGGCCCTTTTCAACGCAACATTCCAAGGAGTCACCACCATTCCTTCCCATTATTGTATTTGCCATCTTGCTTTGGAAGAATCTCTTCTAGAGTCATCTTTCATGGAGGCTGGGCCCTCCCTCTGCTCTAGGACCATGAGGTAAAGACAGAAACAGTAAATCTCCTTAGTCTGGAGAAGTCCCTCAGAGCTACAACTTCAACGAGCAGGTCAGAGCTTTGCCGCAAGGCACCACAATTTAAAGGGGAGAAGTTTAATAATTTTTAAAGTCTCTATAATTTTGTCTCTGCCATCACTGCCTCTTCCGCTGCAGGGGAGGGATTCCTCTGGCCAGATATAGACCCTTCAGGAGCTGGTGAGTATGGAAGGAGCCAGGACCAGAAGTCAAGGGCTTGGTGCCCATGGCCTGGGTTCTCTTTTAACTCTCCTGTCTCCCCTCTCCCGCCCCATGGCCTGCCTTGGCGTACTCAATTTCATCAATTAGAGATTACGTTTTGTGTGTCTTTTGCCCCAGATCTCAGTTATTGCTAAATGTACCTCCAGAGTGATTTGGTCTTTTTATATGGGATAATGAAACCAGTCTCACTACGTAGTACATCCTTGTCTGTGTGAATTGGAGGAGTCCTAGAGCTAAGTCACAATTTGAAAATGTGATTCAGAAACCTTAAAAATGCCAGTCATTTTAACCTAGTGATTCTATGTCTATAAATTAAGGAAATAAATAATTTAACCATCCACACAAAAAAAATGTTCATCAGAGCATTGTTTGTAACAGAGAAAATAAGAAACAACCTAAATCTCCAACAATGAGTGAGTTATTTAAGAACAAAAACTCCACCCATATAAAGCATAATGCAAAATACTTGATGATTTATGTTTATAACATATTGTTAATCTTTAAAGTATAATTACAAACATTATAAACTCTATCATCTGTTTTTAAAAATACTGTATATAAACACCTCACAATATCTGTAAACAACAACAAAATATCAACAATGGTTATTTTTGGGTTGGACTTACAGATTATTTTCATTTTCTTCTTCTTGCTTGTCAGTGAGTAGGTTCCATATATTTCAAAATGGTTTTATCACATGGAAGACGTTTAAAGCCTTGAAAAGCAACATCATACAATGGACCCAACCACTCTGACTTTAAATAATTTTATACGAGTGAATTTTAACTTGGTAGAGAAATCATATAGTTCTATTTACAGTCTACATATATCTATGTAATGCAATATATGCATTTCAAAAAATCACTGCACAATGCAAAATTGCACAATAAAAACCACAGGCCTTATGGGGTTGGGGCACACTGTTGTCAGTGATCCACAAAAAAAGAGATAGGAATCTAATAAAAACAGTAACACAGTTTTTCCCATCTTAAATGGTTGATAAATGCACAAATATTATAATAAATATGGCACTTTTACCTTGAGGAGAACCTGAAGTTAGCTTGTGAAAGTGAGCATCAGGATTGTAGCTTTTAGTTATTATGAAATGGTAGAAAGAGAATTATCTAATACTTGACAGACAGTTGTCAAACTGGGTGTGGATGAATTCGGCTTGTAATATGCATGATGAAATAATGTAACTGGTAAATGTTTGAGGTGTGTGTATTTTGTGTATTCCTGTATATCTTGGTTCATCTGGGTGCAGTTTTCTGCATTCACCTAGTGTTTCTCTCATGTGCAATCACGCATAAACAAATGTAAAATTGCATTGTGCTTGTATTGTTCTCTAATGGGACAAATGCATATTTTCAAACAAGCATTATAGCAGAACTGACTCTGTGGGTGTGTAATGTTATATTTCCATACATAAATTCTATACGTAAGCATTATTCCTACATTGGAAGGCTGATTTTGTGCACTCTATGGGTTCAATGTCATTGCTTTGGATGCATAAGAGAATTGTGTGTGTTTATGCTAATATAGGATAAATATTACTAGGGGTAATAGTGTATTACTCAAATATGATTCTATGAAATTATTTTGCATGTCAGTGTAAAACATTTCAATTGTGAGTTTGATCAATATCTCCATGTATTAATTCTAAGGAGTGAATGGCTATTAGATTACCCTTTTTTAAAAATCTGCTACACTGGAAAAAAATTGGGAATGAAATCACATTTTTAATTTATGGTCTAAAATTGAAACACGAGCTTTGTTGATACACGGTAGTAAATGTTTCCAGGTTCTCTTCTTGTGACACTGATCCACTGATCGTGGCAGTTTTAATCTTTTCCTGAACAATTGTTTTAAGGGATCAAACATAAGCAGTTCTTGATTTTCATGGTTTCAATATGCACAAATTTTAGTTACTTTGGTTTGGTTAAATAATACCAATCCCCCAACAACATGGTTCAAGTTTTAGCTACCATGGTATATTAGCTGTGAGTAATTGCATAAAGTCCACACTTTACTGCTCACTCTTCAGTCCACAATCACTGTATAAACAACAGATGCCTGCCATGATCAGTGACTAATCATGTCATATCTCTCAGCATTTGTCAGGGAGTGGTCACTGAGCATCTGTTATTCGGTTCAAGCATAGACAGCAAAGCATGTAGTTGTGTTGCCTCCTTGTCTCCCAGCGATAAGCCCATGTGACAGCTTACAAATATGCACCACTGAAAGAGGGACTTCGCCAGTGAAACTGAAAGTGCAACAAAGAAACAAAAAGTGTTGATGCAGAAAGTGAATTTTCACTTTAATGTAAATGGAGTTATAGAAGGAATAGGTGATCTTGGGAAGGTTGACACTGTTGCCTTGAGTAGGAGAACTTAACAGAAGGGACCTATCCACATAAATGAGGAAATGGTTGTGATGAAAGTTGGATGAAAGATGCATGGAAGAAACACCAGCAAAAATCTTCATATTAAGGAGATATTTCATGACATTTCAAGTGTAAGGGATAAAATCTTGGACGCTAATCCAAACTTAGAATGGTGCATGACAATTAGTTGAGGCACAGAAACAATACTTGCTCCATATCATAGGTTATATGATGAGAATGAGACAAGTAATGTTCAAACTATTCTTGACACATTTCTTACAAAGAAATAATATTTTAGTTCCCAATTTTTCTAATTTTTTAAATTTTAGTATATTGAATAAATACTGGTCTTACTGTTTTTTTTCTCAGATATTTCTAACCAACAGAAAGATTAATGTTACATTAACAGTAAAGTTAATGTTTTGACAAAAAGCCTTAAAGGTTATAGAACAATCGTAATTTTCCTATTGATTATTAAGATAGCCTTGCACATTTCAATTTGCTTGTTTTTTTTTTACCATCCTATACTACTGTGCGAAGTGAGGACTACTTGTATAACCCTTTGAAAAATGTGAATTTACAGTTACCTCTGAACTATCAACAGTAATGATAAACATGATAAGATATTAATGTTTTAGAAAACTAGGATAATTTTGTGTTGCCTGGTGCAAAGAAGCCATCCAGAAATCACTGGCCTCGTCTTTATATCATTACTTATTTAAACAATATCTGAGATACCCATTACACATGAATTCTGATCTCATTTGAATTCCTCTAAGGCAATCAAGTGTTTGGTGGGACAGAACAAGAGGAATGCAGGAATATGGGGAAAGCCGTTCAGTTATTGAAAAGAATTTCATTTTATCAGCTTCTTGAGGACTTAGAGCCAAGCTCATCAACATTAACTGAATTTTCAGTTAGAAACTATTTAGTCCAACCAAATATTTTGGTAACATGTTGTATAATTTGTAGATAGCTCTTACCACCTCTGAAGAATAATGTCTGATGTAAACATAATAGATACTTTGAACATCTCCTTAGCAGTTGCATACTATATCATAATTAAAAATGGGGAACAAGAATTACACAAAGCTAATAGCTTTTGAATAATAATCCTTTATAGATGTTTTATGAATCGCTGCTAAATCCATCTTGAGCTTGCTTCAAGGAAAGCACTACCAACTGATGGTTTCAGCATTATCTTTTTAACAGTTAACTTCTCTGCCTATACATATAATTTAGAGATGGAGGAATTCCCTTCTATCCAATGATCAACCTCATCTTCTTTAATCAGCTAGTGTAAGATTTTCAGATGGGTTATTAATCAGATTTACACA
Source organism: Lemur catta (assembly GCF_020740605.2). NCBI lineage: Eukaryota > Metazoa > Chordata > Mammalia > Primates > Lemuridae > Lemur > Lemur catta. The sequence goes on from NC_059133.1 coordinate 25,977,355, forward strand.
CAACTGCTGTCCACTGTATTTCACATTCAATACTTGGTGCTAGCATTTATGTGGAAGTCAAGTTCAATCGGAAAATCATAAACCTTTGGAGTATAAGCTCTATTCCTCCCACCAAATGTTTACTGTTAGTATGTGATTCAACACATTTTACTACATTGAGATTGTGAAGATTTGTCTTTTTTAATGTTGTTTACTGCAAGCAAATGTTTGTGTTCTCTACAATTGTGCCTATATTCGGACAACAAATAAATAATCTGGAGAAAAGCAGAAGACTTCATTAATAAATCAGTTGTTTACCCTGTACAAAACTCAGTTTGATTTTTCTATTTTTCCCCCCTCTTACAAATTGACAGCAATTTTTACTGAAATGATTAAATTACCACATGTTTTGACATTATATAGACATGCCTTCAGCCAACATTAGGCCAAATGTTATAAGAAACCTAAAACTCGGGCAGATTTTTCAAAGATTTCTAAACAACCACATTTTTATAGTGTGAATGATTGATTGAAATTTGTTGGGATTCCAGAAAAACTAAAATCCTCTCAATGAAAGCAATGCATATTTATAAGATAATTGGCAATTCCACAATATGTTTGCTTTAGCAGAGGCAATTAAATATAAAATAACAAAAATAGGGAATTGTACACAAGAGTGTGGAAAGAATAGACTGAGGAAAAAATAGAAGTAGAGTATATTAAATTACACTGCTGTTTGTTTATGCTTGTGTAGGATCTTCAGATATGATTAACATAGAATTTTCAGAGTGTTCCATGTATAAAATGCATTTGAACGTTACTCTTATATTTTCCATGTTCAGAAATCTAACTCTGACTTTGAAGGAAATTATACTATAACTATGTAAAGCAGCATACTTAGGCTGGGTCCTCTTAGGGAATGTTAGATGCTGATGCCTATAATCGCCCTGCTTTTCCCATGTGGGGCTATTTTGATACCAATAGGAATGTTTAGTGGCAAACTGTAACTCGAACATTACAGTTGAACAAGCCAAGTGGCTGCTTCCTCTCAGATGCCAGATGTAGAACACTGTTTCATTAGGGATGGAAAGGGAATGATGTTCTCTTAAGTATCACAAATGTGCCAAATACTGTGCCATGTACATTCTATACTCATATATATACTTTTTTGTTTTGTTTTGAGACAGAGTCTCTCTCTGTCACCCTGGCTAGAGTGCAATGGCGTGATCATAGCTCACAGCAACCTAAAACTCCCAGATTCAAGCAATCCTCTTGCCTCAACGTTCTGAGTGGCTGGGACTACAGGCTAATTTTTCTATTTTTAGTAGAGATGGGGTCTCATTCTTGCTCAGGCTGCTCTGGAACTCCTGAGCTCAAGCTATCCTCCCATCTCAGCCTCCCAGAGTGCTAGGATTACAGGCATGAGCCTCCAGTCTCTTCATGTCTTAAGGTCTTCATAGCAACCTTATGCAATATGTCTACTGTACTCATCTTACAGATAAAAAAACTAAAACTCCAAGTCAGCATATAAGAAATCTCCCACTCAGAATGTTGAATGAAAAATGCAAGTGACAGAGAGTATTAATGGTATAATACAATTCAGATACTTTTTCAAAACACGACACACAATAGTACACCTATACATAAATACATTTGTACTAAATGTTTAAGGACATGGGTGAAAATGACAAACACCAAATTCAGGATGAAGTTTTTTCTAGTGGAGGGAAATGTGGTCAGAGTGACATACACATAGGGGATTCTGCTCTGTTTGTGTGTTTTATTTTTAGGCTGGGACTTCAGCATATGAGTAATCATTATATCATTCTCTACACATTTTTCTGTGGCTGGAATATTTTGTAAGAATTTCAAAATTAAAAATAGGTTCAGCAACTTGCTAAAGGTCACACAGCTATTAAAGAAGAGGCAGAGCGGGAGTTGACCCCATGCCTGCTGGTACCAGAAGCTATAGGCTCTCAGCAACTCCTTATACTTTGCACCAGCTTGACTTTGCTGGAGGCTTCTTGTAGAAACAGTTGATCTGCGAATGAAGGGGTTGATTGGGTATCTGTCTATGATTATGCACCATTGAATGGTGGTGAGGTGGAGAAGACCCAGGAAGAAGCACATGAGTGTGTGTAGTGAAGGAATCCATGCTACTTAGAAGAAAGATAATAGAAACTCACCAAAGTCCCTTTCCTCCTAAATATCATGGTCCTTGCAGCTGCTGCAGCTGCAGCTACTGCTGCATTCCAGGCTTTCCCAGACAATGGAACAGGACACTATTAAAAAATTAACTAGTTTGCTAGCCACTTTAGTATAATTATGAAGCTAAGCAAATAGCCTATAAAATTCCATCACATTCATAGTTCTTTTTAAGAACAACATTTAGGAATAACTGGTGCTGGCCACAAAGTTAAGTTGTGATACACTTTTTTTTTTTTTTTTTTTGAGACAGGGTCTCATTCTGTCACCCAGGCAGTAGTGTCATCATAGCTCACTGCAACCTCCAATTCCTGGGCTCAAGCTATCTTCCCACCTCAGCCTCCCTAGGAGCTGGGACTATAGGACATGTGCCACCATGCTAGGTTAATTTTTCTTTTTCTTTTTTTTTCTTTTTTTTGGTAGGGATGGTGTCTCACTATGGTGCTCAGGCTGGTCTTGAACTTATGGCCTCAAGTGAACCTCCCACCTTGGCTTCCCAAAGTGCTGGGATTACAGGCACGACCCACCATACCTGGCCTTGTGATAAACTCTTCAAGTGCTATTAAAGCTCCTAAAATTGACTTCACAGGATGTTCCTCTTTTCCCCATTCCTTTCCCAATAGATTTGTTATCTCTGACTCAACTGATCAGCATATTCCTTGCACCTAGCATAGTTCCTAGCATATGGTAGGCAGTCAATAAATATTTGTTGAATTGAATGAGTAAATGTGTGAATCAATATGAGAAATAGTACCTGCTGTTCACATTTATGTATTTTGCAAGGGAGGCAGCAGTGTACAGTAGCAGAGTGTAGTGATTTAAGAGTCTTAGCAAGGGGTCGGTGGTTGGAAACAAGGCCACTGGAATTAGACCACCTCTCTGGAACCCTTGAGCTACTACTTATGGTGTTTGGGGAAAATATAACACATTGGTGAGTCTCAGTTTCAGCTTCAGAAAAACGGAGATAATATTAATGCTCTCATTTAAGGTTGCTGTGAGTATTAAATGAGAAAATACCTTAAGTATGCTTAGCATAGTTCTAGGCACATAGTAAGTGTTCAAGAAATGTTACCTATTATTTATATCATTTTTGGCTCTAGCTATATAATCCTTGTTTTCATGAGAGAGGGAGGCTGTTTACATCTCATTGCTCTCTGAATAAATTCATTTAGGAAAAAAAAAACATTCTATGGAGCTGCCCATCTTTTTTCCTTATCAAAATTTCTATTTTCTAATAGCAAAGTCACTGTTCACCTACTATTGCAGAAGAAAAATGACTTTAATCTCAAAGGCAACATTAAAAATAGGGAAAAAGAAAACAAATCAATAAAGGCAAAGATCACAGAAACAGATGATTTGAACATAAAACAATGCTCCTGAGCTTTGGGGTTATATACACAAGGCTGAAAAAAAATACGCAGATAAGCAGGACATCTGGAAGAGAAATTACATGATTTGGATACCAATATCCAAACAATTTTACATGTCAAACTTTTTAAAGAATCTGTGTAACTAAAAAGCCTTGCAATAAAGAACTATGTCCAAAGATTTCATTTTCCAGTGATGTGTTTTCCTCTCCGTGGAAGCCAGATTAAATACTCTCATGCAAACACACACACACGCACACACACACCCTCCCATACTCTGAATCAGTTATATTCTCCACCATGGAGAATTTGGAGTTTGAGTCAAGAAAAAATAATGAGGTGACAAGACTCTGGAGGGTGATTATTATTATTATTATTATTATTGCTCCTGTTAATCCTCAGATGTGGCCAGTATCAGTCATTATAAATACCTGTTTTAATCGTCTTCAGGATTTTTTAGTGACTGTTTTATATATAGGAGGAAGTTACCAAAATTTATCACTTAGGGCAGCAGTTTTGAAATCATTGTTACCACAATCTCCAATAAAGAATGCATTTCCTGGCAACCTAGATGTTCTATTTTATTTCATTTTATATTTTTATTTATGTATTTATTTTTATTTTTTAGAGACCAGGTCTTGCTCTGTGGCCCAGGCTGCAGTGCAGTGCTGCGATCACAGCTCGCTGCAGCCTCCAACTCCTGGGCTCAAGTGATCCTCCTGCCTCCATTTCCTGATTAGCTGAGACTACACTCCTGTGCCCGTGCACCCGGCTCCTATTTCATTTTTTTTTTTTTTAATGTTGATTGTCATCCACTAAATTTATTTTCACAGCCCACTAATGGGTTATGACCTACTGTTTGGAAAACACTGCCTTAAAAGGTTCAATTCAAACTTTCCCACTGAAGTTCCCCAAGCAGCGGGGGAGTGGGAAAGCATGAGATGGGGTAGGGGTGGAGAAAGGGACTCTTGAGGGCCTGCTTCAAGTGCAACATGTCTTTGAACTTCCTTTATTTCACCATTAAAATGTACCCAGCTTTGCCAGTAGACACCAAACATGACCAGTCGTTTTCTATCAAAGGTTTTCAATCTTCCGTTTAAATAAGACCATGCCCCAGGGACACGAGCTGTGTTATTCTGGAGCCACCTCCTCTGCAGGTACCCAGCTACCTGGTCCTGCTGAGCATCCTAGGCATGCTGCAGTCTGCAAAGCAGCCCCTGTTGGATGATGAATTGACCACCACACCCCATCCCCGTAGCATGGGGATCTCAGGGCCTTTCTGACAATTATTCAGCACAGGTCTCATGGATGATCTCACCAAGACGATGAGACATTCCTCTTTAGTCAATGTGGCACGTCTGAGTAGGAGCCCCGTGCCTCTCTCTAGCACTTCTGGGCCTGATGGCTGGAAAGGTGAGCCCCTAACTGGATGACTCAGACCCTCATTAACCCACACCACACACATGGAGCCTCCGGGCGGCCCTCGGTAGCAGGAAGGGCACAGGCAGCGCTAACGAGGTCACCCGGCAATGGGCTGAGAAGAGCTGGTAATGATGAGCCAGATGATGAATGTGGAGCCGCGGAATCAATCACGTTGAAGGGGGAACACGTTAATTCTCTTTCCGTGCAATTGGCCTGACAGCAGCTTGACATCATCCTTCCCGAGTCAGCCATCGTCAAGATCAGAGCGCACCAGAATGAAGAGAGAGAAAACAAGCAAAGAAACCAAGGGAGGGAGAACCTTTCGCATTTTTAAGCACTTCCTTTTCTGACTCGGTATCAAAGGATCCCAGTGGCTGGGTTGGGATTCAAAGACGTGGGTACTGTGTTCCCTCAAAGAGAAATTCTCAGAAAGTTCAAACTTTGCCTTTGTGAAATGACACTCAGAAATTTGAGATTAGGTATACGCATTTAGAAAAATAATAAAAATCAATAGAAACCCAAGAAAGAAATCTTTTGATAAAACTATAGTTATAGATGGTTGTTGATATAATTAACGGAGCTTAGGCAAAGAGCTCTGTGTCATAAACGCACAGTGGAAGATCCCTGCAATAAACCACCTAAATGTTAATATAAACTTGGTCTTCCTCCCTCTCTTTCCACTACTATGTCGTCTATTGTCTCCATCCATAAGCCAGGCCCTGTAGCTAAGGTAGATTTTAGCAGAATGCCTTGCTGTGGTGATAAAAAGGATCCTGCAATTTGAAAAGCGGAACGTCTTCTTTTCAAAAGTAGAAGGGGTTTCATTTATGTCGTGATTAGAAGAATAAAGCACATGTGTGGAAATCTGGACTTTGAAAGTCGAGCGCTGCCTTTCCCTAGCTGAAGACATATTATAGTAACGAACTCTAACAAAGAAAGTATTTCAGGTGGAAATAGTCACTGTAATAATATTTAATTACCCCCAAGGGAAAAAAAAAATACTTAGGTTGGCTGCAGAATTTGAACACAAAATATAGCGACATGAATCTCATTGCTTTGTGGCACATTTTTGACTGCCAGACATACTTAAATCCTGGATTCAAAATGTATAATCAACAATGTTTCATCTGAGAGTTGTTTTTAAAATATGAATGTAAATGTGTGTGTGTGTGTGTGTGTGTGTGTGTGTGTGTGTATAAAGATCAAATCACATAGCAAAACTATCTGGCTAAAAAGTTATATTTTGGGGTGACGTAAGTATGCTGTTGGCTGACTTATGAAATACAGTTAGATGACATGGAGACACTGAAGCTTATAAAATGCAGGCCTGGTTTTTTTAGGCATCATGCCTATAGGTATGAAAGAGGGAAATACTATCATTTTTGCCTTTTCGTCCCAACTCATTCCTATCTAGGCTCTCCCATCTGGCCAGAAAGCCTGTCAGCCATCACCAGCCACCTACTAAGGTTTTTTTGTTTGTTTCTCTTTGTTTTTTAGAGTCTAGGTCTTGCTATGTTGCCCAGGCTGGAGTGCAGCAGCTAGTCACAGGTGCAATCATAGTGCACTGCAGCCTTGAACTTTTGGGTTCAAGTGATCTTCCCATCTCAACCTCCCAAGTAGCTGGGATTACAGCCGTGAGCCACCATGCCCAGCCACCTACTAAGGCATTTAATATCTAGAAATTAACTGAAGTCTATACAGATCGTTGGTTTATGTAAAGACTGATTTGAAGCAAATTATCAGGGACATTATCATGTCCTAAAAATCACCATGATGATATCTTTAAATGTATGTACTTTTTACTTTTTTAAATTTTTTCAGAGACGGGGTCTTGCTCTGTCCCCCAGCTGCAGTACAGTGGTGCCATCATAGCTTACTTCAGCCTCCAACTCTTGGGTTCAAGTGATCCTCCTATCTCAGCCTCCCTAGTAGCTGAGACTACAAGTGTGCCACCACCACACCAGATGAATTTAACTTTTTGCAGAGACAGGGTCCTCCTATATTGCCCAGGCTGGTCTCAGACTCCTGGGCTCAAGCGATCCTCCTGCCTCAGCCTCCTAAAGTGCTAAGATTACAAGCATGAGCCACTGTGCCTGGCCTTACTTTATACCTTTATATAGTATATTCTGATATAATCACTCATGTTATCTCCACAACAATTACATGAAGCAAGAAATATCATTTCCATATTTTCAGTGGAGAAATTGAGATGCAGAGTTGTGCTGTCTCCCAGGCTAGGTGAAATCTCCTTTTATAAGTTCTCATAGCACCTGAATTTCTCCTGTGTAACACTCACCACAGCCATAATTAATGAATAATAATTAAGGAATCAACTGTGAAATTCCTGAGAGCAGGGACCTCTCCCCCTTGTTTATCACTAAATTCCAAGCACCCAGCTCAACGGCTGGCACAGAAAGGGTGCTCAAGAAAGATTTGACAATGGAATGAATGTGCAAGCAACATTTTCCCAAGTCCCACAGGAAATAACATACAGACCAGAGCATTAGCTGAATTTGACTCTAAAGCTGAATCCTTTGCTAGCCAATCTCCAGAAAACCCTCATTTAACCTTGGGCAGTATCTCTAGAAGAGGAACATACATCATATGTTGTCCACAAGTGTCCCCTCATCTGCCAGGCTGGATTAGAATATCTATTTGCGTTTCCATTCTGTTTAATCTCTTGTCCAAGGAGACCTATCCACAACACACTCCTCTTCTTCTACCTACCAGGGACCTTGCCTCCAAATTCACAGCTTCTTCTAGCTCTGCTGTGCACATTGGTATTTTCAGCTAAGACCTCGACCCTTCCTCATTCTGCCCCAGCCCATCTCTGGCCTTTTAATTGTTCCTTTTGAGCTTTTTCTTTCTTATTTTGGCCCTGTAGGATAACCTTGTTCTATTGTAAACAAACTCCATCATCTAGGCATCGTGGGAGATGTCCAAGCAAAATGCACCATTGCTGTCTACTACAGATGTCTAAGCCTTTTTTATTCTCTTCAAGCTTCGATCTCACAAGTCCCAGTCTTGGCACATGATTACATCCCTTAGTCTGCTGTATGATATATGATTATTTTTATGTAATTTTTCATAAACATATTTTAGCTGTTTCAAAACAGAAAAAGTTACTTTTTTCTTACCCATAGAACCATACCTCGAAGTGATTTTCCAATGCTTCTAACTCCGAATTTTTCTGATAAAAAGCTAGTGGTAAGAAACAGTGGACAATTTATAGTTAAATCTACAAAAACTTAGCATGCAGCTGAAAGATGAAACGGCAAGCTGTCTTTTGGCATTATTCATGGGGCTCCTTGGTTGGGATTTAGAATAAGAATGGACTTTTTCCTCAGATGAAACCCCATTTATTTTCTTTCTTTAGCAATGGAAATAGTGGCTTCCTTTAGCTAGGTAAATAACCTTAGGGAAAATGAAAAGGGATATCTTAAAGTTTATAGTTTAACATCACAGATGGCGTTTGTCATCATTTAAAACAGGATTTAATGTTGAATAATGTGTCAATCCACTTTTTGGAGGCTGTTATATAACTGATGTTCCAGAAAAGTGAGATTATAATCTCTGATAGCCTGAGACACTGCCTTCACAGAGTCGCTAACAATAAGGTATAGTCTGGTATAAAGCTCTTGAGGCATGTTTTATTCTTTTATTTTAGCTTTCCCTATGAAGAAATCTGCCCACTTCTCTTTTCTCACATGTGGAGAAATTTGTATTGTTAGGTGGTACATACAGACTGTGTGGTGTTTGGGGTTCTGAGTAGACAAGTCTGATTTATGGCATTCCCAGTGCTGTAAGAACTGGCATGCAAGGTGAAGGTTAGCCCTGTAAGCGCTGAAACTTATGTCAAGCCTAGACTGGTATGCTGGTCTCTCTCCACTCCACAATCACTGATAATGCTGATGGACCTGTCTTTTAAAATCAAAGATTATGTTACTGTCTCACTTGAAATCTTTATTAGCATCAACAGTGTAGCGCACACATTCATCAGGACATTACTCACCTCCTTCCTAAGAACCTACCAACCTATCTTCACCTCCCCAGTTTCCTTTCCTACCGTTCCCCCACTTGGAATTTCGATATTCCAGCCCAGCCAAACTATTTATGATTCCCTGAACACACGAGTCCTTTGGCTCCCATGCCTTTTCATGGTGGTCCTGGAATGATCCCCCTCTTGATCATGAACCCACCACCACCCACCTCGTTCTAATCAGGATTCAAACATCCTTCAATTAAAGAACAGCTTCTGCCTTGCTCTCAATCAATCCTTCCTTGATTCCTCAATCCTTGTGTAGATCACGTTCGTCCCTTTCCTCTCCTTTGTGCTACCCTAATGCTTTACAGCTTTGTACATACCTCTCCTCTAGCACTTTACACACTGCCCCTTAATTATTCATCTGTCGTGCTCCCTGACTTGTCTCTCATGAGTTTGAGTAAAAGGCTGTGCTTATTCATCACTGAGGGACCACTCAGCATTGAGTAGTCACTTGAAAACTATTTGCTGAATTAGCAGTCTATATTTTTACCACCAGGCCAAGAAATAAACAGCATTTTTACAAAACTGGAGCTGGAGCAATCTGACATGTACAACAGCATATGGATGAAAATGAATCCTCCAAGAACAATCCACCAATTTGAAGGAAGGCTATCAATTAATTATGCATTTTCACTAGGAATTATAGTCAAGCTTTATGAATGTTTGAAAATAATAACTAATTTTTTTCTGGATTTAAATGAATGTTAATATTTGTAAGACTTTAAGAACAAAAACATTATTCAGTAGGAGCCTATTAGTATATCATGTATATATTATATGGGACTACACTAAAAATGTTAACAAAAAGGATACATAATTATAGTTAGATAAGAGGAATTAATTCTAGTGTTCTATACCACTGTAGGATGACTATAGTTAACAATAGTATGTAGTTTCAAATAGCTAGAAGGAGGATACTGTACGTTTTCAACACAAAGAAATAATAAATGTATGAAATAATGGATATGCTAATCATTCTGATCTGATCACTATGCATTATATATATTGAAACTTCACTGTGTACCCCATGAATATGTACAGTTATTATTTGTCAATTAAAAAATAAAATTTATTTAAAAAGAAAAACACTTTAACAGAAGGAACTAATCAGTGTTTCATTTACAAAAGCTCAGAACTGGCCTCCAACAATAGAGTTGTGTTTAGAATATTAAGGAACAAGAAATAATAAAAAATTAGAAACAAATTTTTTAAAGGTAGGTAAACCAGCTGGTAATTAGTTATCATTAACCTTTTATCAAATGTGGAGCCAAGTGCTTTCACATACAGGAGGCATGGCCATATTACGTTTAGGAGCTTAAACTCTGGAGTCAGCCTGCTGAGCTCAAAGGACATACAGCTCTGCCATTTGCTGTAGGTTTGAAATCTGGATAAGGTTTCACATAATTCCACTTCCTGTCTCAGCTTTCTCATCTGCAAAATGGAGCTAATAATAGTATTTACTCCATAGGGTTGACATGAGGCTTAAACTGGAAGACTCACCTAAAGAAGGTAGCAAGCAATTTTCTTTTTCAAAAAATATTAGCTGTTGTTATGAGTAGCCTAGTTAAAAGAAACAAGTTGATGAGTGTATTAGACAAAGGAAGATGTAGAATGGCCCAATGTATTATAAAATGTATTACGATGTAATAAAGCCAGCACATCTGAAATATGGATTCTCAGAACCTAGTTAAAATTTTAGACCCTAAGGAAGAACTGGGAGGAATTCTAGAATTGCAGACTGACCTAGCTTGTTGCCCCCATATGCTAGAAGAGGACCCCAGCTGAGCAGCAGTAGAGGAAATACAGGACTGCAGCCTGGCCCCACATTAGCTCCAGAGTTAGTGGCTCCCACTTGGGTGGTTTTCTTCTGCTCTACAGAAAAAGGAAAACAGACTAAAAGAAGGTTATATCTTTAACAACATTCGTGGTAATAACAACAAAACATTTGTTTGCTGCAGATATCGCAGATATCGTATAAATAAGATTTGTCCCACATATTAGAAAATTCAGGAGTCCTAGGCATATTTCCATTTCCAAGAAGGGAAGATCTTTCCATTTTTTTTTAAAGTAACAAGGACTTTGGTATTTAGTATACTTTTTTCTCTACTTTTACATGTTTGACAATTTTTACCACTTTAAAAAAAAAATCAGTGTCAAATGTAAATAGCACCATAACGGAATTTTTTCCTTATCGTAAAAATGTGTCTACTTCTAGGCTTTTCTTGTAGTCATATGGAATAGCTGGAATTTTTTTTCTTTATATAAAATTTTCTTATGTTTTTCTGCTTGGATAATAGATCTGTTCATTTTTATTTTATTTTGAAAGCTAGTTCTTTCACTTAGGTCAATTTTCCTTTATCTTTTTGTTGCTCTTCTCTCTTGCCAATTTTATTATTGTTGTTGCTGCTATTCCTGTGAAAATGGAAGCCCCAGGATCCAATGACTATTACATTGGAATTTTGAAGCTCTTTCCCTTAGGAGCTGGTTCTGGAAAGCCCTCACTGGTGCTATACAGACCAGTTCTAGAGGTTTTGAGGATAACTGTACAGGACAGTCTACTTTTTAATCAGTTCTCCCAGAGGACCTAAAAAACAGTCTAAATTTCTCTCTCCCCAGAGAACAGGAAGTGGTGAAAGTTGAAGTCTGACCATATGGTTGATGGCAGATCCAAAAACTAAATCCCCATAGCCAACAGCAAACTGAGAGTCCATGGAAGAGTTCCATGAGCAAACACAAGAGAATCTAGAAAGGGAGAGTCTGAACAAAAAGAATCAGGTGCAAATTAGTGGAGAGGGGCATAATAATGTAACAAATATCAAACACACAGTGGCTCACAGTCTTTCCTTTGTACATTTCTTTCATGAGAATGCTTGAATTTCTTGGTTTCATCAGCTCACTACCATAGTTATCTAAAAATCCTCTCTGAGGTTTACATAAAGGGCTCCTTAATTTCCTGACACATTTGAACAAAAATGAAACAGAATAACAACATAAAACAAAAATCCAGTCAAAAAAATTAATTCAAATTTCATTGAGCAATAGAGTAAAGCAGAGAATTATCTCTCTTTACATGCTTGTCTTTATAGACATAGAGAAAGAGTAACATTTCAATAAAAAACTCAGTGGTGGAATGGGCCATCTATTTACCATGCATAGAGAAGTGAGCAAAGGAAAAAAAAAAAAAAGAACAACTTTGCTTTTCTATAACTCATCCAGTCTGCATCATGAGCCCTAACCCCAGTGGGAGATGAGGTGGCAGATTTTAAGTGTACCAAATAATGGTGTCTCAATACGTTTCTATTTGAATAGTCTCTTTTGAATGACTCATGATATTTCAGGTAACTGCCCAGTCTTTTAGATTTTTCTTTCCTTCTTACTCATTCTCAAGATGTCATCTGTGTATGGGAGAGTGACAGCTCACAGTTTAGTAGCAACTTCATGGAGGACCTCTGATCTGTAGACTATCGGAAGGTCTTCACTGGTTTCTGCCATGAAGCTGCTAATCTATTCTAGTCTGGACTGTCATCAGCTGAGATATGCCTGGTTCCTCCTGGCTTATAACTTATTACAACTCACATTCAAATTCTGGATTTGCAACATCCAGAAGCAAAGTTCTTGCATTATGCAACCTCATTGTTCCAAATTCAAGACTCAGCTGATCCACCACACTCTCCACCACCCCTATCCTGCCTTATCAGGGCAAGTAGGAAAATTTAAAGTCCCTGAACACCTGCTTAAGCCAGTAGGAAGAAGGGGGACTTTTGCAGGCTCATCTGTGGAGTTGCCTCCCTCTATCAGCACAGCACTATTCCTCCATGCCATGCTAGACACAGCCCAATTCCACAAGCTGGGCTCTCTCTAAATACCTGCAACCTCCCTGTGTTAATTAGAGTTGCTATAACAGAATACCATAGACTGGGTAGCATAAAAACAACAGAGATTTCTTTCTTTCTGTTCTAGAGACTGGAAAGTCCAAGATAAAAGTACCAGTAGATTCAGTATCTGGTGAGAGCCAATTTCCTGGTTCATAGATGGTGTCTTCTCACCGTATCCTCACATAGTGGAAGGGGCAAGGCAGCTCTCTGGGGCCTCTTTTATAAGGACATTAATCCCATTCATGAAGGCCTTGCCCTCATGACCTCATTACCTTCCAAAGGCCCCACCTTGAAGTATCATCACATTGGGGATTAGGTTTCAACATATGAATTGGGGCGAGGGAGGCCCTGACATTCAGTCTGTAGCACTCCCCTGGGTTACTCTGGTGAAGTAGTTCACTAACATAGATGTTTTAAGAAAGACCTTATCGATCAAAATGATACCATGCACTCCCCTGATCAAAATTCTAGCCCTAGAAGAAGAAATTAATGCCTGGACATAGTTATAGATGTCAGGTTTCTTCACTCTATTTCTAGTTTCACTTTCCTCCCATATATCATTGAAGTAGAGGGATAAGGCTTTCTCCTTACTCTTATCTCTGACGCGGACTTCCCCTAAGTCACAGTGTCCTTCTTCCTAAGGGCACTAAGCCTCACAGGTCAGTCTAAATGGTGTGTTCTAGAAGAAACACCATGATCTGGTAGGCTAGACTTGCCTTTTAATATTAAGAGTCACTAAGAGAGTTTAGAAATAAATCCTTTGCAAAGCCCTGCTTTCAGGACTTCTGTCTTGCTGAGGACTGTAACATACCCGACTCTGAATGTTAAAGACAGAATATTTACTCCACCTTGCTCTTTGTATTCCTGCCGAACTGACCCTAATCCTCCTCAAGGCAAAAGGATGCCCCTTTCAGAATAAGAGGAAGATTACACATTAAAAGAGTACAAAGGAAAATGCACATGAATTCTGCTTTTCTAAACTGTAATCATTTTATAGCATTTTACTCCCCTCCTCCTCCTCTTTTCTTTCCCTATACCCTTCACTTCTCTTCTTTACATTATCTAAATCAGAGAGTACCATCACATTGTGAAGTTTTTTATTTGCTATATACATTTAACATATTTGGGTACATTTGCTCTCCTGATAATGTTCTGGCAAAGGGACAGTATGCTGGAATGGTTAAGAGCTCAACTCTAGTGCTGAGTCACAGAGTCCCAGATTAAAATTCTTGTCCTAAAACTTATTCCCTTTAGAAAACCATTTTACCCTGCCAAGCCTTTATTTCCTCATCTCAAAAATTAAGATAATAATATTTGGATGATAGGATAGTTGTGAAGAAAACATCAGGCATCTCAATAGCAACATGTCCAAAATAACACTCTTGATTTTCTGCCCCACAGAACTATTCCTCCTCTCAATAAACGGCACCTCCTTCCTCCAAATGTAAAAGGCAAAAACGTTCAGGTCTTCTGATGCTCCTCTTTTACTTTCATACCACATCTCAATTCTCAGGAAATCCTGTTTCTCTGCTAAATATATATAGAATCTGACCACTCCTCATCATTTTCACCTCTATCACCTTTGTCCAAGGAATAGTATCCATTATGTTTTAGTTTAGGCAATGATGGATGCTATTTCATATTATCTCAGTGGTTTCACACCAAATAAGTTTGTTTTTCACTCTTGACCAATGGGTAGCTATCATCCAAGCAGTGATTCAGGGATCAGCCTCCTGCATCCTAGCTGTTGTACACCTTTAACATTGGCATCTAAAGCTGCAGTAGGGAAACAGCGTGGAGGGCTGCACATGGGTGGCTTTGTGGGCCAGGCCTGGAAGTGCCATACATTCCTCTTAATCATGTAACATTAGACAGAACTCAGCCAGGTGGTCATACCCAACTATAAGGGAGGCTGGGAAGTATAGTCCAGCTGTGTGCCCAGGAGGAAGAGGAAATGGATTTAACAAGCTGTTAGCCAATCTCTGCCACTCTCAATTTAGACATGAATTCAAGCATTTTCTAATTGGTTTTCTTACTTTCACCTTTGTGCTCCTACAATTTTTTCTCATTGTATCAACCTGAGGATCCTTAAAAAACTCAATTCAGATCATGTCCCACCTTGGCTCAAAATCTTCCATCTCTCTTGTTTATTCCCAGGTCCTTATGGTGACCTCCAGACTTCATATGATCTACCTCCCACCCACATCGTTGTTTCATTTCCTACCATTTTCCCCCTTGCTCACTCCACTACAGCTACACTGGCTGCCACGGTCATCCTCAGATCTGCTGAGCACACTCTGCCACAGGACTTTTGCATTTGTTCTTCCTTCTGCCTGGAGCACTCTTTCCCCTGGATGGTCTCAGTGCTCACTCTCTTACTTCCTTCAAGTCTGTGTTCAAACTCCAGCTCATTAAAGTCTTCCTTGAATAGCCTATCTAATGTGGCACCCTCAATCCCCTCTCCCTCTCTTCCTTTTACTATCATACTTAACATACTATATACTTGCCTAGTGTCTCTCTTCTGAGATTAGAATTAGAGAAAGAAATTTTTTTTATTTTCAGTGCAATGGGACTAAACCAGTGCATCAAGCAAGGACTCAATAAATTTTTTTAAATGAATAAGTGAATGAATGGTTTAGCACATAGCTGGCCAGAAAATGATCAATAATTGGTATCATAGCTATGACACCCAAGTTTTTCTCTTATACTGGAAATAATATTGATTTTTTCCTGTTATATTCATATTTGAATTTTCATAATTTTTCCCCAAAAATGATGTACAAATATAAGATTTTTCTTTCATTGTGTGTTGCTATAAAGGAATGCCTGAATCTTGTAATTTATAAAGAATATTGGTTTACTTGGCACATGGTTCTGTAGACTGTACAGAAGCATGGTGTCAGCATCTGCATCTGGTGAGGGCTTCAGGCCACTCCCACTCATGGCGGGAGGTAAAGTGGAGCCAGTGTGTGCAGAGATCACATGGTGAGAGAGGAGGCAAGAGAGAGAAGGAAGATACTAGACTTTTTTTTAACAACCAGCTCTCTTGGGAACTAATAGAATGAGAACTCACCCTCAAGGGAAAACATTAATCTATTTGTGAGAGATCCACCCCCATAACCCAAACACCTCCCCCAAGGCCCTACCTCCAACATTGGAAATCGAATTTCAACATTAGGTGTGGAGGGGAAAATATCCACACCATAGCTCAAGCATAATTTCTCCCTCATACTCTCGTCATTCTTGACAACTCTATTCTTTCAACGTTTCATTTTTACATCTCTGCTTCTATACACTAATATGCCCCACAGCCCTAGAATGAGGTGAGAAGTGGGGCACAGACAGGCAGAAAAGGAGAAGAATAGCTTAAAATTCAACACCCTACTAAAAAATGAAAAAAAAACGTTGAATAACCATATCTTGTGCCAAAAAGGAATAATAAAATATTAAAATTATAACCAAATACAACTGTTTTTGCTTGATTCAGTGAATTTTCATCAAAATGGTCTGTATGTACAGTTAGGGTCTCAATTTCTTAAACTAAAGCAATGACAACATGTAGGCTTAGAAATAAGATGGGGAAAATATGACTCTTCTTTTTCCTTTACTTTATATATAAAAAATTAAAAGCATTTGCAAAATATCTCAGACTTTCATTAAGCAAGGTAGTCCATCTGATATAGCTTATATAGAGGGAAAAAGTCACACCCTGAGAATAGTCTTACTCAGGGGTCATAGATAGCTCTAGATTAGAAATTCTGAACTGTAAAAATAAAAAATTAGACTGTGACTTTTAATGAGCTCTGAAATGATCTCTAATACTCTCTATGTCTTCATAAATGGCACCTTTTATTCCTCCAGTAATTGAGATGTGAAAGCACAATTTGAGGCTACTTAAAAAGATGCAGCATCTGGTTTTGTTAACTAGTGAGCTAATTACTGGTACAAAATGAAAATTACTAGACACCACTGAATTCTTGGCAGGTAAACAAATATTCTTAAGAAATCTTGAAAAGTTTAAACTGTTGATATTAAGACTTTTAATATTCGTTTTATAGCTTTCTTTATTCATAAATTCCAAAACGACTGGGGGGGCAGTGTGTGTGCAGGTGTGCGCGTGTGGGCGTGCGTGCATGTGTTTATAGGTACATGGGTTGGGGCAAGGGGGCAATTGAAAAATCTTTTGCAAAATGCATTGTTACAATAGTAAATATATTGTGAAATAGCATGTGAATCACATTGATTTTCAAAAACTTTGAACCTGCTATTTCTAAGGCAATGTATTATACTTCCAAAGGAAGTGACCGTATGTTTGGAAACCATAATAACCTTCCTAGAGCACTTGTGTGCCAGATAATCTGTTGCTCCATCAGCTACCCTCAGGCAATAGAGCAGAACCACTTTCCCACACTCAGTGGTCCTCTCTACTTCCTCCCACCTGCATGATGGTCGAGCCCCACCTGAGAGATGAAGTTAGGTCACACCTCGGTGGAACTTGCAGAGTATCATCTTAAAATGGAGTTGAAGGAGGGCAAGAACAGATCTGCAAAGGAGAGAAAACAATCACCCAAAAGGAATTCTGAGAATGTAGTAATTACAATGTTCATTTGAGAGAATTATTGTTAAGTTAGGAACAAAGTCTAAAGCTGGAATTCTGGGGACAAGTTGGAAAACGAACTTGGGTGTAGGAGCTGGTTAATTTGGAGCACCTGGGGTCAGGGCCGGTGTGGGGCAGGAAGGTCCAGCTGCACCTGCTGGGGCTGATAAAGATAATGAGGAGGCGGAGGACAAGGAGGAAGAACAGGCTGGGGACATGAGCATTTAGTGGACATGAGAGCTTGCTAAATATCTGCCTCAAAGTGTGGCCCTGAAGATTTCTGTCATCAGAATCCCCAGCAAGGCATGTTTCAAAAACAGCTTCTCAGGCCCCACCCCAGACCTCCCTCGTGGAATCTCTGGCATTGGAGCCTGGGAATTCAGACTTAAAACATGCTCCGTAGGTAACTCAGGCACACTTACATTTGTGTGCTAAGCTCTTTACTGGTATTGTTTTGCTTAATCCTCCAACAGCTCTAGGAAGTATGTACTATTATTATCCCTCCCCACAGACAGGAAACTGTGATTCAGAGAAGCTAACTGACAAGACACAAAGCCCGAATGCAAATTTAGACATTCTGATACCAGATTCTGTGGTTGTAATCTCTCTAGATCAGGGACCCTCAAACTTTTTCTCTGAAAGGGTCAGATAATAAACATTTAAGGTATATGGGCTATAATACAGTCTCTGTTGCAACTACTCACCTATGCCATAGACAACACATAAACCAATGGACATGACGGGGTGTTCCAATAGAACTTTACAAAGGTAGGTGGCAGGCCTGAAGACGACTGCTGTAGACTAAGCCTTGCTTTTCAAAGTGTGGTGCTCAGAACAGCAGCATCCTGGGAGCTTGCTAGAAATGCAGGATCTTGGGTCTCACTCAAGACTTACTGAATCAGACTCCACTTCACACAAGGTCCCAAGGTGATTTTTATGCACATTAAAGTATGAGACCCCCTACTCTAGGGCATTTATAAAGGGCTTCTCTCAAAGCTACCTTTATTACATTTGCTGTCCCTACTTTCATGTGCAAGAACTCAACTTCTGATACTGACTGCTGATTGTCTGCCAGAAAAGTTAAAAAATAAATAAATAAAATTTTTAATCAGGTAAAAACTCTTTCAACTAAACTGTATCAATTACTCTTATTACTTCCTTTATCTTTATTCTTTGCAGCCCATAAATAATCAGTATTAATCTCCAAAAAGTGAGGGGGAAAGTAGAAGTGAGATTATCTTTTAACTTTTTACCTAGTATAAACTTAGAGAAAAGTTGCAAGAATAATATAAGCATCTTCCCTATACTCAAATTAACCACTTTTTACATTTTGACATCATTTATTCCATTATTATCTCTCTGTCTCTCTAGATAGATATGTAGATGGACAAATAGATAATTTTTTCTTTCTCTAAACCATTTGCGAGTGGATTGCAAAAATCATGCCACAGTACCCCTAAATATTTCAATGTGGATTTTCTAAGAATATGATAATTATCTTATATACCTACAGTCCAATTATCAAAATCAGAAATTTAAATATTCATATACTGCTATTATCTAATCCATAGTCTATATTCAAATTTAGTCAATTGTCCTATCCAGGGTCATGCATTGTTGTAAGTTGTCACGTCTCTTTAATATGGAAGAGTTTCTCAGTTTTCCTTTGTGTTTCTTGACATCGAAATCAAGAAGGGTATGTGCCAGTTATTTTGTTGAATGCCCTTCAGTTTGGGTCTGACTGATGCTTCCTCATATTTAGATGCAGGTTATGCATTTTGGCAGCACTGTCACTAAAGTGGCATTGTATTTATTCTTGTTGCATCACATCAAGAGGCATGTGATATCACTTTGTCCCCACGTTGGTGATATTAGCTTTGGTCAGGTAGTTAAGGTGATGTCTTCCCGTTTTATCTACTGTGGAGTTACTATTTTTCAATTTGTAAGTAATAAGTAATTTGTGAGGAGATACTTTGAAACTATATAAACATCCTGTTATTTTTACCACTAGTTTTAGCATCCATTGATGATTTTCTAACCCTACAGTTCATTCTCTAGGTAGTAGATAGCATTCTACTGTAAAGGAGAGCTGACCTTTCTCTGTAGTTTATTTATTCATTCTTTAGTTGTTTATTATTATTCTTATTATTTGGTTTTTTTAGACAGAGTCTTGCTTTGTTGCCCAGGCTAGAGTGAGTGCCGTGGCATCAGCCTCGCTCACAGCAACCTCAAACTCCTGGGCTCAAGCGATCCCCCTGCCTCAGCCTCCTAAGTAGCTGGGACTACAATCACGTGCCACCATGCCCAGCTAATTTTTTGTTTCTATTTTTAGTTGACCAGCTAATTTCTTTCTATTTTTAGTAGAGACAAGGTCTCACTCTTGCTCAGGCTGGTCTTGAACTCCTGAGCTCAAGCAATCCTCCCGTCTTGGCCTCCCAGAGTGCTAGGATTATAAGCGTGAGCCACCGCGCCCAGCCCATTCATTGGTTTATATTATTAAATATTATGAACTGGTGGAGTCTCTGAGATAGTGCTTGCATCCGTCAAGGTGAACCTAATGTTTTACCAAAGTTTGAGAGCCACTATTTGAATGAAGACACTGATGTCCAAAGAGGTTAATTAGCTTGCCCAAGATCATATAATTAGTGGAGGACTAAAAGCCTCTCTCCAAATGTAGTGTTTTATTCATGGCAGTAATCTCTAAATCTGGAGAGTGGGCGCTACTAAACATCTAAATGCAAATCACCTGGGAAACCTGCTAAAATGCTGCTTCTAGGTCCATCTCCATAGATTCTGAATCAGTATCTTTTGTATAAGGCCTTCCAATTTGTACAGGAAGAAAAAAAAGGAACTGAAAAAATCACTTTCTATCTATTTATGTCAGTGCTTTTTAGAAGGAAAATATAAATTATATCTTTGATTCTAAGATAACATGTATTATAAGAAGCACCATCAATTTAATAACAATTCTTAAAGCAAAGAAAGAATCAATACCACATTGAATGTACACATTAAATGTATACATTATATTCATTTCGGATTTCAGAAAGATTAGAATATGAAAAATATGAATCTTAAGTTTGTAGAAATAAGAATATAAACTATTAATATTTGGGGAATATAAGACATTACATTGGTGAAATAATTAGGCAATTATTCTGCTTCCTGACACAGTTGAAATTGGTTATTTATTAAATTGTGTAGTAATAACTCCCCTAAGTGACAGCCAATTCTATAAAGTCCACCGTAGCATTCAGTTAGCATTTACATTAGTTGTTCACAGCTTAGCCAGGTTGGTATATTATTGCAATAGCCGTATGTCTAAAGCAGGGTTTCTCAACCACTGGTGACATTATGGAATAAATCACTCTTTGTCGTGGGGACTGTCCTATGCATTGCAGGATGCTGAATATCACTCCAAGCCTCCATCTTCCACTTGTCAT
Source organism: Lemur catta (assembly GCF_020740605.2). Taxonomy (NCBI): domain Eukaryota; kingdom Metazoa; phylum Chordata; class Mammalia; order Primates; family Lemuridae; genus Lemur; species Lemur catta. The sequence continues at coordinate 25,998,288 of NC_059133.1, forward strand.
TACCACCACCCACCCAAGTAATGGTAATGGAAATTGCTTCCGAGCTGGTTAACTCTGGAGGGCAAAATCACCCCTGATTTAGAACCACTGTAGGAGGTTGAATAGTGGCCCCTTAAAAGATAATTCCACCAGAAACTGATCTATAAATGTGAACTTGCCTGGAAAAAGGGTCTTTGCAGATAGAGTTAAAAATTTCAAGGTTTGATAATCCTGGATTTACCCTAAATCCAGTGACTGATGTCCTTATAAGAGAAAGGCCAGGGAGATTTGGGAGATACAGAGAGACAGGAAAAAGGGTGATTTAAGACAGAGGCAAAAATTGGTGTGATACTACCCAAAGCCAAGGAAAGCCTCCAGCCACCAGAAGCAGGAAGTAACAAGTAAGAACTCTTCCCTGGAGCTTTCGGAAAGAGCGTGGCTCTGCCAAAGCCTTCCTTTTTTGACTTCTGACCTCCAGAATTTTGAGACAATAAATTTCTGGTTTTAAGCCACCAAGTTTGTAATAATTTGTTATGGCAGCCCTAAGAAACTAATTGCTGCTGTTCTAAGGGAAAGGGAAGCTTTAATTTATATGGTGTGCATGTATATTTAGTGGTAAGTATTATTTAATTAGAGATGATAGAGTTTGTGCTATTAGAAAACAGTATTTATGGAAAAGATACTGAGGTATTTGAAATAATCAAATAAGGGCTGACCAGTCAAACTTTGCGAAGGTGAGGAATTTGTTTAAGGTTTAGAAAAAAATTAGAAATAGGTACTTATACATTGCCTGCTCTCCCTTTCTCTCTCCATCTATTATTTTCTCTCTTCTCTCCATAATGGCATGCTATATGGCGAGGACCAAGGACATCTCCCATCTCCCCGGTTTGCATCTGGAAGACCCCACTGGCAATGATAATCTGACTTCTCTGCCCTTATTCCAGTTTTTAAATTCTGGGAACAGAAAACCTTTACCCAGTCTTGGCTAAATGCTCACCTCTAGAACAACTAACTCTGACAGGAGCAGGGCATATTAATAGTTATATAAAAACTTTGTATTCCTTGATAGCAACCATATGAATGGAATTAGGTGGCCAATAGTTTCCAGGAGAAAGAAAAAATCCTGGGCATCCAAACCTACAAATACCTGCCATTATATGTAAACAAGAACAATTAGCTTTAAAGTATAATTTTCCTATCAGTGCATCTTTTCTGAAAGCATGATAGCAAACAATAAGTAATATTTCCTTCCACTATGAACTTAATCACTTGACCAGAGTTTAGGTAGACACTGAAATAGTAGCAAAAAGAATTATTGGAAAATATAAATAAGGCCACCCAATGACATTTAGTGTTATAGGAGCCCAATAAATAAAAGAATAATTGAGTCTTCAACAAAATCCTGAGTGTGAAGATCTCACAACAGAATTGTTTAAGGGTAAATGCCCCAGCTCTGGAACCCAAACAAAGCTATAATGAATCATTCAGATGTCCTCGGAGAGAACTATTGCCAACTTGATTAAAATCATCGAGTATATTGTCATTTTCTTTTGAATGAGAAACAAAATAAGGTAGAGTGAAATTTTAAATTCTCCTTCCTTCATTCTCTCTTTTTTATTAATCCATTATATCAAGCCCTTAAAGATCCTGAATTTCATGCCTCATCAGTTTCAGTATATTGAGTCCTTTCCCAGCCTGTGCTGACAATGCAGGTCTTTTGTCTCTCTGCCCTATTGGATTACAGAGATTAGTGGATATGTTTCCTAGGACCAGCCCATCTAGGGATTTAAAATGCATCATCCTAAAATAAAGGCGATGGCCTCAAAGCATGGAATTTAGCACTTTCTTTGGACACTAAAGATGAGGCTATAACTGGTAACATCATAGCATCACTTTCTGCCACTAGGAATATTTTCCTTGTAGTAGACTATGACTGTAGATTATTTTTCCCAAATCACAGAAATCAACAGGTACTCTGAGATTAAGGGAACAAAGAGTGATATTATAAAACTGTGTTCTTAAGGTGTTTTATATGATTGACTCTCCTAATGGTATAAAGTGCCCTTTGCTCAATATCCAGTTAATAAAATGATGAATTAAAAGACTTACAGTTGGGAGGCTGAGGCGGGTGGATCGCTCGAGGTCAGGAGTTCGAGACCAGCCTGAGCGAGACCCCGTCTCTACTAAAAATAGAAATAAATTATCTGGACAACTAAAAATATATATAGAAAAAATTAGCCAGGCATGGTGGCGCATGCCTGTAGTCCCAGCTACTGGGGAGGCTGAGGCAGGAGGATCGCTTAAGCCCAGGAGTTTGAGGTTGCTGTGAGCTAGGCTAACGCCACGGCACTCACTCTAGCCCGGGCAACAAAGTGAGACTCTATCTCAAAAAAAAAAAAAAAGACTTACAGTACTCCTGAGTTGGAGAGTGGCGGACACAGTGAGGTATAGGTCAGATACCCACTTCAGGACCCAGGGACTCATTTTTCCAGCTGCTGGGAGCGCTAGCTGCTGACTGCTCACAGTTGAGTCTCTCTCTAGAACTTGCCCTTGGCTGAAGGGAATGGCCTTGACCCAGGTTACACACTCTTCTGGGAGCAGCCTCAATTCCATGATCCTTCCTGCATACAAGGGCACAAAGTCTGGGCTACCTTGATTCTATTTGGGACAATTCTAAAGGGTCATTCCCAGTCCCAAGCTCCCCACGTGTGGGATGGGCTGAGACCCAGTTGTACCTGCCCTGCAGGTCAAATTCTCCCTCTGTCCCATCCCACTGCTGGCTCCCAAAGCTAGCTCATAGGTGTTGTTCTCACATTGCCCAGGTAACATTCCCCAAGTAACCACTTGTATGCACATCTCTATCTCCGAATCCCTGAGGCCTCCAACCTAAGACTGAGGGTCATGTTAAAAATCCTGAACCCAGAAGCAGTAGGATCTGAAACAACTGGGAAATTGTTCAGGCAAGAATGTGTGCTCAAAAGGAGTTCTACACTGGCCCTGAAGCTGCTCCTGGCAATCATATGAGTAAATACTTAAACTCCTGGACCATCTCTGGTTCTCTGAAAGGGAAATAAACTTAAAAGAAGGAAGGACAAAAAGAAAAATAAAAGGAGACAGAAGGAGGGAGGAGGGAGGGGAACAAAGAAGAAAGAAATGCGCCAAATAAACTCTGACTCTACTTTGCAGGTTTGCACTTTTGAGAGTTCTTTTGAAGTAATTCCAACAGCTATTTTTAATAGTTCAGTTACCATTCAGTGGTACCTACGATGCTTGCTCCTTGACATGTGCTATTTCTAAACCTAAAAACAAAACTGTAAGAGAGAGAATACTATCAGAGAGGCTGAGTGATTTACTCAAGGGTACAAACTTAGTAAATGACAAAAATAGGAATTTAAAACAACCTTTGGTGTTAACCCTGTTGTCTTTTCACCAAGCCAAGGTGTTGCCCCCTCTTCACTGTAAAACACAGGCCAGCACCAGAAGCAAAATTTTGACTTTCTTTTGAAAGACAGCTGCTGTACAACTTGGGATTCTCTGCCCAGCAAGTGACAGAGATCCAATTCAAACTGGTTTAAACACAGAAGATAATTTTTTATGAATGAGGATGCTGAGATGTTTCCTGGAACCCAGGAAGAGAATATGACTTGATCTCAGAAGTAGAAAATTGCAACCAAGGACAGCAACGCTGTCAAGATTCACCTCTCCTATTAGTACAGACCAGATTTTGCCACATGGGCAAAGCATTACAGCCAACATCTTTGAAACTTTATGGCTCTGAATAGTCAGATTGGCCTGTTTTCCTTGTCCCAAGGCAGGGGGAAAAAATCCCACTTCATTAGCCAACCCTGAACCCATCACCCCAAACAGACTCAGAGTTACAGTGTAACATGTTTGCCTGTACTATATCCTGTGGATGGAAGAAAAGAGGAGAGAGAAAAGATTCCAGAAAGGTCAGCAGGAGGGAAGGATGCTATTAATACCACCATATAGATTCATTATATGTATTCACAATTCATGGGCTTGATAAGTTTGTACACTGTGAAGCTTTCTGATTTTCTTTAGCTATCTCTCAAACACATAGCCCTGTAGCTTGGCAATTCACTGAAAATCGGCAGGCAGTGTTGAGCAAGGAAAGAAGCTCTAAACTTACACCCTTATCATTACAGAATTTCTTCTTTGTAAGGTCCAAAGGAAAAGGGGTAAAGACGAGAGAGCAGGAAGAAAAGTCTGGTCTATTTTGAAAGCTAAAACTTCCCTCACCAAAGCAGGAAATTAATTTCTTCCTGATCACGATGGCTGAAGGAGATTAAACAGAAAGAGTAGGTGATGAAAAGGCTTAAGATACATTTTTCTGATGGCATTGTGCGTGAAATCCTAGGAGAAATTAGGCAGAGAGTTTATGATTCCCGTGGAAGTGAGTTAATAGTCAGAGATACGCTTTATTAACATAGGCTTCAAAATGTTTCCCCTCCAGACAGGTCAAAGAGGGACTTCCAGGGGGAGCCAGGGCTTCACTCAAGGCCCTACCTATGGACCTAGTTCCAGACCCACCTTCAAGGTACACAAAGGACAAAAGGGCCTTTCATTCTTCTCTCCTTAGAAAGCCTTGAGGTTGAAAATGACTATTTGTTCCCTCTGCGACATGTACGTCTGATGATATGCATGGGCGTGCGGAATCGCCTGCCTGCATTATGCATGAATTAGCGCCTACTCTGATGCAGCAACAGCTGGATGGATTTTCCTCTCCAGATGCCCAGTAGTACCCTCCCTCTGCCTCCCGAATCCCCGCCGGGCCCCCACACACCCCACGCAGCGGCACTGGGAACAACTGCCCTAATTTACTAGAACCTAAGGACCACTACGGCTGGTGCAGGGTATTTTTGTTGGAGTTGATTTTCTTTTCTTAAAATGTGTTTTTCTTCCATCTTTTACTAGTGCCATTTTCCTAATGGAACAAGGAATCTGGCCAAATGAGCACCCTAGTAATCACCTCAATGCATTCTCACAACCAAAGGCTTCGAGAAGCACTATTTTTTTTCAAGCTGTTGGTTGGATGATCTCTCTGGGGAAATGCTCGCCGCTTGCAGGGATGTTCTGAGCCAAGAGAAACTAGGATACAGGCACTGGTGGGAAGTTTTGCTTGTTGCTGTTCCTTTGTTTCCCAATACATTATCACCAAGTTCCTGATCTCTTATACTGGAAAAATGGCATTAAAAAAAAGAAAAAGACAGAGAGAGAGAGAGTTAGAGATATAATACCACTTATGCAGGCCTAAAATTTAAGCACAGTCTAAAGGGCATTGCTTTCAGGATGAAAGCTGTAAAACCTAGATAATTAGGTGGCCATTTGTAAAGTATTTTAATAAAACAAATAGGAAAACATTTTGAGATTAGAAGACCTGAATAATTGCCTGAATTGTACAACTCCCTCTGGGTGCTTGCCATCCTACAAAATTGATTGTATGTCAAGAAAGAAACATTATATATTAAAAATGTTACAGGGAGTGCTGTAAGTTTGTTTCACTCTGGTGAACAGAGGGCAGTGTGTTTGTGGGTCCATAAACAAGCTCATCTATGGGCTGAAAATATACTGCCAAAATTAATCCCTGGCTACATTTGCTCCACAAGAAAGCCTCCTAGAATAAACTCCTCTTGGAAATATTTCCCGAAAAGAGAAGCCTCTATAAAGTGGCCTCCTAAAGATTCAGAGGAAAACATAATAATCTTTGATAAACTTGGCTGCCTAATCGGGAAGGCTGCATGAAGGGTCTAATGACTGTTTTCTTGCTGAAGTGTCCTCTATAGCAGAGGTCAGTCATCCACTTTCGCCATCAGACAGCTAGAAAGAATCAGGACATACAGGTAATCTCCTTCTATATCTCACCACATTTCTGAGGTCAAAGCGTTTATGCAGTGAGGTCTTTTAGTACCATTAACTGTGAAAATATCCAATATCAAAATAATTCTGAATCTCAAAACCAATTTAAGTTTTAATCTGAGTATTCAGGGTATTCACCCATGATATCGACGCATCCAGCCATCAGTCCACCTTAAATTGGTCAAATTGATGAGGTCAGTGACATTAAATAAAAGACTGCAATGTACTGTCACCATTGTTTGTATGACTATTTTTTGCTTTTCTCATTATTGCCTTAGTACTTTGAGAGGGTGGATTGGGATATGTCAGAAAGTTTAGAGGCTTCTGGCTGTTATTACTTACCGCCTTCCTCCCTTTCCGAAGCGGTGTGGGGACAGTTGAGAAGGTGAGACTGTTGGGGAGGTAAGTGAGGCAAGAGGAGTATTTACCCTAAGGGAGAGCATGAAATAGCTGCTCGTCAGCATGGTGTTGAGCCAGACCATCCTGCGAGTTAAAAAGACATGACTTTTAATTTCTAACTCCTCTTAACAGTTTTCTTTCTGAGCCTCATTTCTAAAATGGAGCTACTAATATCTTTCTGTTTGAATATTAAATATGGTGTTGGATGGGGGTGGAGGGATTCCTAGCATGGTGGTTGGGTGCATAGTAAGTGCTCAATAAATCTAAGGTACTTTTTGCTATTGTGCGATTCTCTGCTGAGACTGTCCTGGCCTATAGCCTGTTTGTCTGGAGCCCTCCACGTACCCTTAGGTCTGAGCCACACTTTTGCACCTCTAGCTCCCAAAAATGTGCTACTAAATGGATTAATCCCACAGAGCCACATTGACATGTTAAAAATAAACCTGGCAGACATTGTTGATTGCCCAGTAGCCGTATCCCCCTTCTTCTTTGCCAGTCCAACTGTGTCCAGATTTCACATTATGATGTGTTCAAGAAAGACGTAGCCTTCCACAGTGTTCTGGGGCATTGGCTGAGCTGGACCATGGTTAATCCATTCCCCTTGCTGATGAATAGTTGAGTTGAGGGATAAGCAAGAGACCCAGTTCTGGCCAAAGAAATGTAAGAAGGTATCTGGGGAAGATGTTCCTTCCCAAATAAAAAGAGAAAGAGAGATGAGAGAATATGGCCACCACTGCTTCTCCCCTCACTTGAGCACCTGCTCTGCCTTTAGACTTTGCCATGTGAGGATTTGGTGTTCAGATCTGGGCAATGCAATATGGTGTTATCTACTGTGTAGGGGCTTGCCCAGAGAACAAACAAAGAAGCAGACCTATGTCCTTGACAGGATTGACCTATTAAGTATGAAATGTCTGATTTCCTTAAGTACAAAGTTTGACAGTTGACATCTCTGGCATTTATTTCACTTTGACACCTCTTGTTTTATTTTTATTGTGAAGTTGCATCCTCAGTCTTTCAAACAAACATCTTGGCTTGTGATTATCTGTCAATTCTTTTTTACAACAATTTTTGTGAAACCATGGATAAGTAAAAAATTTTCTGTTATTTTTGAATATGACTTCTGTCCTGGAACCAATGCAGTGTAGACAGCTCGAAATATCAATGAAGTGTTTGGGGAGGATGTGGCTAATGAACGCACAGTACATCCATGGTTCCAGAAGTTTTGTTCTGGTGATTTTAATCTTGAGAATGAGTCATGTGGGTGACCTGAGACCAAGGTGGATAATGATGAGCTGAAAGCTGTAATGGGAAGCAAATCCATCTCAACCCACGTGTGAATTAGCAGCAAGGTTTGACATTACTATTCCAACAATATTGGACCATTTGAAACCCTGCAACCACCAAACTCAAGACTTCTTATTATGTGAGATGATAAATCTCTTTTAATTATGTTTTTTTGTTTCTTACAGCTAGGAACATCCTAACTGACACATATCCCATACCCTGTGATGTTTACTAACCAATAGGGCCTCCCTAGACTTGGCGATGGTGTAGCGGTCCAGTCTATGTCAAAGCCAGCTGTGTTTCCTTTTCTATAACAAGATGCCTGTGAGACTGCCTTCTGTAGCCTTTCAAACTTAAATTACCCAGCCACTCAAACAATTCCTAATTAGGCTTATGATTGGCTTCCTTTCATTCTTCAAAGCATTTGATAAACTCTTTTAAACATCTATTATGTTTTAGAGAATATGAATACATTTTTTAAAATTCTATTTTGGTAAGTCTTCAATAGTTGGATATATATGGCCGGTTACATAGGTGAAAGATCAAGACTAAAGGGAACCTTTAGCTTGGAAAAATATGTAGCATAAAGCAGTGCACCATATCTCCAGTTAAAAAAGAAGTTAGAGGAGGGACTCATGAAAAATGTTGGCATCTACAATGTAATGAATACTCTTGGGCTTACATGGATTTGGGTATGATGATATCTGTGATGAATTAAATGTGGTGGCAAATTCATTACTAGTGAGCTATTTTGATCATTAGAATGTAATGGAAATAATATTGTATAACTTCTACCACTGAGCCTTAAGAGATCTGGAGCTTCCATCTTCACATTTGGAATGCTCCCACTTGGAAACCGAGGTTTATTACTGTAAGAAGCTCAGGCCATATGAGGGACCAGGTAGAGGAGAACCTAGACATGCATATAGACAGCCTCAGGTGAGCTCCCAGTTAACAGCCAGAATCACCATCTCTGAGAATAAGCCATCTTGATATTGCAGGTCAGTCAAGCCTCTGATTACTGCAGCCCTAGCTGATGCTGCATGAAACAGAAGAACCACCAAGCTGAGAACAGTCACTGCAGAGCCGTGAGATATAATAAATGGTAGCTGTAAATCTGGAGTGGTTTGGTTACATAGCAACAGATTACTAGAACAATATCCAAGCATACAGAATAAGTTATCCAGTGATGTGCTTGTCAACTGGTTCTTGGGAAGGAGGGGAGATAGGGTTGCAAACCCTGATGATAATACTTGCCAATTTTCATGTTGTAGACACCATCTTCCTACCATGGCCAATTTCAAGTTATCAACATGATGTCAACCACCTCACGTAATTCTTAAAAACTCATGAACTGTCACAGCCAGTGCAAACCAGCATGCACCAGTTCCAGCCCATCATTGATGTTATCCCTAAAATAAATAAATAAATAAACCTACTTTGCCATATACAGTTGACCCTTGAACAATACAGGCTTGAATTGTGCAGGTCCATTTATACTCAGATCTTTCTGAGTGAAACACAGATCAAAAAGTGTTCATGGGATGAGAAACTCAGGTATATGAAGAACCAAAGTTTTATATATGCTGATCTGCAGGGCTGCCTGTAGGACTTCAGTATGTGAGGATTTGGGTATACACAGGGGGCCCTGGAACCAATCCCAGGAGTATACTGAGGAATGACTCTACACTGATGCCCCAGACCTTTTCTGATGTGAAATTCAAATAATAATGATGTATTCCACTTATCTAGTGTTTTTCACATAGTGTCTATTTTAATTTTTACAGGAACCAAGAGCAATAGTTATTACATTACTATATTAGAAATAAAGATGCTGAAACTTAAAGAATAATCTTCTAAACATTAACCCCAATCTTTTCTCTCCAGAGTCAGGATTCTTCGACATGGCACAAATTTTACACGATAGATTCCATCACTTCTACCTGCCATTATAACCCATTTCCCTCCACATTTTCTAATATTGATCACATAATGCCTTTAAACACAAAGGGATCAAAGGCTACAATTCATTGAATACATTTAAATAAAGGTTTTTCTAGATAACCATCCAAGAGACCAGTTAAATTCATTTACTAGTCTACATGGGTCCTGCTTCTTACCCATTCTCAAGTTCAAAATAAATTGCATTCTGAGTCCATGCCTTGGAGAAATCTGCTAACACGAAGAGTTGTCTGGGGGAGGTCTGTTCCTTGTTGTTTCCAAATAATCATTAAGTGGACATATGGTGAATTGAAATCATACCAACATTTCTGAGCCTATTCAATTTTTTTTTTAAAGTGCACTAAAGGGTAACATTGACTTGTAAGCATTTTCAGAACTCTTCCATATTAGGTTTTAATTATCCCAATTCTCATCATATTAGTGAAGACAAGTAAAAAAGAAGATGGATTTTTGCAAAAAGATACCCAAATCAAGCATTTCAGGTTTGAGGTTATATGTGTTGCTCCTAAATTAAATGTTTCCAATGGTAATCTATCATTTATAAATTACTGTTTTAGCATTTGCTTTTCCAACATTTGCAAATCGCAAACATGACTTATGGAAAACAATTTACTTCAGTGGCTGGGCTCTCCAGATGCCTGTAATTTACTTATATATTTAGAATATACTTTGTGTGGTGGAGAGTTATGTGCTGAGAAAGCAAGGAGACAGGAACTATAGGATACCTTCCCTAAGTAACGAAGTAACCAAGGCTAGCATTCCTTACTTACATTTACTTCTTCGACATTTGAAAGCCTATATATCAAGGGCAAATTTTCACCATCTTGGTAACATTAGTCTCAGTAAATACTATTCCCTGTGTGCCTCAGAGGAAAAGATCAAATTACCCTGACAAACTCAGACAGTTGAGAGATTTTAGTAATTTTCCCTTTCCCTCCTCCCCTCCTCTCTTTCATAAACAGTATAAATTGCTCTTAAGGAAAGTTATAATGTGACGAAATTAGGTTATTCTTCGATAATAAATGATTATTCAAGCTTTCTGAAGACATAACAGTCTAGTGTACACAACAGTAAAATCTTCTCCTTTTTTTTTTTTTTTTTTTGGAGAAAGGGAAAAGATTTCTTAAAAAGCTATGGATTCCAGCCTTTGGTGGGATTTGAAAAATACCAGACTCGAGGGCAGTAAGTTGATGCCATTAGGAAAATTCAATAAAATTCTTATTTTCCTATTATCATGGAGGCATCTGCTGCTTGGGGAGAAATAATGCAATGAAGGTTTCTCTCTTACACCTCAGCGCCATTCTGAGATCTCCTGGAAAACTGTTTCTGCAGCGAGGAACAAGTGTAACGCTTCGGGTCAGAGACAGACTGTGCTTTGTGAAACCAGACATACTGACTCTCGCCTGCCTAATCTTTCAGTGGAAAGGTGACACTTGGCTCTCTGACACCAGTTCTGATCTGACAAAGCAAAATAATCTTCTCAAATAGGGTTAGAATGGCTAGAAAATCTCAGCTATTTACTACGGAGCTGATGTTCAGAGTCAAAGGGCCTGTTTACTGTATACCAACACACTCCCTTTTTCTTATTCTTCATTCTTGAAAGCGAAAATATAACTTGGAAAATCTCTGGCATTTTTCCACATTATGAATATCCTTTGGATTTGTTTTCTAATTTATAACACATAATATAAATTATAAATGCATATCTTTTTGAAATATAATGTCACACTAACCAAAATTAACTGTTTTCAATTATAACTTCAAATGCATCTCTTTTCTGGGGAATCACATTTTTTAGAAAACAAAATAAATTAATGGCAGATACCAGCCAAAACTCAACATTCTTTCAGGATCCCAGTTCTCATAAACTCTTCTTAGTAAAAGAAATTGAACACACATCTGCATCACTAAAGGGAAGGTGACCCATCACTATAAATACCTGCTAAGGGCCTTCCTTTCAGAGTGAGAGGATTTTCTCTTCAAATTCCAGCCTCACATATCTTGGAGCTGATGAATTCTGCACATCCCTGGGATTTGCAGGAGGTTACAGAACAAGATTACGCACCCTGTTGATTTATTTACTGCAAGGACAACCAGGGCACAGTTGCAGCTTGAAACCAGAAATGTGTAGAGAGAGTCTAACCGTGACACACTTAAGGCTATTATTTAAACTGAGCATCCTTGTGTACGTGGGAAATGAAGTCAGTCAATTTGGTTTTTCTTTTAATTGTTGTTGGTTTAATGCAATTTAGTCCGAGAGGATAAAAACTGGTACCTGACTTTATTATTTACTAACACAAAATGAAAGCAGAGAAAAAAATGTGTCCAGTGTTAGGAATTATATGTTAGCTGATTTGCAAAGAATTATAAGAAGTCAAAGCTCTCAGGTTGGTAACAATGGAAGGTTAGGATTTTCCCCCTTCTTTAGGATTAAACTGCAAATGTCACTTAACATTGACTGGCTTTAGAAATAATATCATACTTAATTTCTCAAGTGGATTACCAGATTTTTTTTTCCTCCCAGTTCCTAGATAATTGTGCTGAGGGCACTGCGGGTAGAGCAGTTAGCAAGACAGACACTGTCCTCATGGAGTCCATAACCTTGTAAGGAAAAGAGACGTTAAAAGAAGTAGTTAAGAGAGAGATAATAATAGAGTTGCAAGCTATAAAACTAGTAGGACAAAGTCCTCCAAGAAAACACATTACAGAACTCACATTTATGGGTTTGTCTACTTTCTCTATCAGACTGTGAGAGTCTTGAAGAAAGCAATACGGTATTCAATTTTTTTAATTTATATTTTTTTATCAGCCTATTCCAAGCACCTTGCACAGTGCATGGCACATGGTAGTTTATCTTTGTTGATTATGCCTGTTGAGTTGCCTGAATGACTCATGTAATCCTTACAAAAATCCCATTAGCTAAATTTGGCAGGTATTAGTGTTCTCATTTTACTGATAGGAAAATGTGGAGAAAAAAGACTAAATGGTGTGCTCAAATTCTCTTAGCTCAAAAGACAGGACTGAAACAGATCTTAGAACTCTGACACCAGTGTTCTTTCACGAAACCACACTGTTTCAATTAAAAAAAATAGATAATAAAAAGAATAGAAATAATACTAATGAAACTCATAGACTGTATGTGCTTGTAAGCCTGTCGATAAAGGGCAGAAGAACAAGGAGGAAACTTCAGAGTTGTGCAAGAATTAAAATGTATGCAATTCATCCTCAAAGGAAACTGTTATGGGATAAAAGCCAAAAAGTTTCCTTAGATTTTTGCATATCCAGCAACCTATATTTAACCAGATGAAATTCTTTTTAAAGAATTCTCCTATTCAAACTTTGGAAAGGGAAGATTTGCCTTTTAATGGGAAATCTTCATTTCATCGTGGAGATAAACTACAACTTCACAAACATGGTTATTTATTCTTGATTCTACCAGGATTTTTTTCCTAAACTGCCATATTTACCATATAAAAAAGATAAGACTCTACAATTTATTTGAAAACAGACAGACTGGAAACATCTCTAAGGAGGTGTCTTAGTCAGTTTGGACTGCCATAACCAAGTGCCACAGATTGGGTGGCTTAAACGATAGGAATTTATTTCTCATAGTTCTGGATTCTGGGAATTTCAAGATCAAGGTGTCAGTAGACTCCATGTCTGGTGGGGGCTCTCTTCCTGGGTTTCAGACAGCCACTTTCTGCCTGTGTCCTCATATGGTAGAGCTCTCTCTCCCTCTCTCTCCCTCTCTCTCCCTCTCTCTCTCTCTCTCTCCCTCTCTCTCTCTCTCCCTCTCTCTCCCTCTCTCTCTCTCTCTCTCCCTCTCTCTCTCTCCCTCTCTCTCTCTCTCCCTCTCTCTCTCTCTCTCTCTCCCTCTCTCTCTCTCCCTCTCTCTCTCTCTCTCTCTCTCTCCCTCTTTGCCTCTTCTCTTAAAACCACTAATCTCATCATGAAGGTTTACTATCATGACCCAATCTAACCCTAATTACCACATAAATACCCCATCTCCAAATGCCACCGCACTGAGGGTCAGGGCTTTAACATATGAAGTTGGAGAAGACACAAACATTTAGTCAGTAATAGGAGGTATAATTGAAAGAAATAAAACTGATTCCATGAACCACACATGCACACATTAAATAGCCTTTGAACCACACATGCACACATTAAATAGCCTTTAAGCCACATTTTGAATTTTTGTTGTTGTTGTTGTTTTTTGAGACAGAGTCTCACTCTTGTCACCCTGGCTAGAGTGCAGTGGTGTCATCACAGCTCACTGCAACCTCAAACTCCTGGAAGCAAGCGATCCTTCTACCTCAGCCTCCCAAGTAGCTGGGACTACAGTTGTACACCACAGTGCCTAGCTAATTTTTTTCTATTTTTAGTAGATAGGGTCTTGCTCTTGTTCAGGCTGGTCTCAAACTCCTGAGCTCAAGTCATTCTCCCACCTCAGCCTCCCAGAGTGCTACGATTACAGGCATGAGCCACTGCTCCCAGCCCACACTTTGAATTTTTGACAAGCAGACCATGGGTGAGATTATTCCAAATTTTGAGGCATTGAGTCTGAATAATAGAAACTAGAATAATAATCAAAGTCCACAAATACAGTTAAACAGGAGTGGTGTGTGTATTTGACATGATTAGTAAAGAAATAAGAGATATCTAGATGCAAATAAGACACCAGGAAGGTCAAACACTGATACAACTGGATCTAAAGGGCCTTTTGAGCTTAACTGAAGCATCCTGATGCCCTAACAGCTGAAACATCCTTGTTTTTAAAGGGAAAACTGTTCATAGAATTAGTTTATTTGAAATTTAAAACTATTCTATTGACAATGGATTCAGATTTTTTATCAAAATGAAAGAAAAATGACCATATATTTAATTTTTCTATGTTCTACCCAAATCAGCAAAAGCAAAACAAAGAAAGGATGTACTGTAATTTTGTATATTTCATTCCTTGTGAAAGAAGGGAAGGTGACCAACATAACCACCAAATTGTCAAAAACTTGCATTGATTAATTGTGGTATTAAGGATAACACTGCATATGGTGTGCTTTTATTTTGATTTTCATCCCACTTGCTTTTAAATAGACTTTACGGTGGTAAAAAATAAAATCACTCTATCAGTCAACCCACTTTGAGTTGTAGGGGCCCAAAAGCTCAAACCACACTGACTCAGGTACGAAAGGGAATTTATTGGCTTACATCGTAGAAGTCCAGAAGGGAGTTCACACCAAACACAACTGGACCCACAGATTCAGAGGTCAAGAGGGCTTGGTCTCCCAATTTTCATCTCTCAGTTCATGTCTGCTTTCCTTGGGGTTGGCTCCTTTCTCAGGGACTCTTTTCTGTGGGGAAAAGGTGACATCCAGAAACTCTAGCATTTCACCCCATCTTCTTGGCCATTCTAGTGGAAAATTAATACCCCCTTCCCAGTCACACTAGCAAAAGCACTGGAATGTGCCTTCCTAGGACGGACTTGTGTCATGTCATGGGCTCACTCTCAGTCCAATTATTGCAGCTAGAGTAACAGAGCACACACTGATTGGTTTGGCCTGGGTCATGTTTCCACCTTTGGTTTCAAAATACTAGGATTAATTTCATCCAAACCACATGGACTGAGAATGGGGAGAAGGAAGTAACCGAGAAGTGTTGGAGTTCTATTATTACAAAAGGGAGAACTATCCTCCATGTAGTTGAACACTACAGATGTTCACCAAAATCACAGTACAATAAAATCGAATCATTGATAAATATTGAAAACCAGAAGTCATATATTAGCGGTGGTGGTGGTCTGGGAAGGGGGAGGGAAAGAGAGGCAGTATGCAGTAGAAACTTGACAGAGAAAAACTGGAATGATCAAGTCTAAGACTTTGCTCTGAGTTTCCTAGAAGCCAAGGCAAGGAGAGACGTGCAATTCATGTAACTCTTCTGATGTAACAAAAGGAAGCTCCAGCTTCATCTGGTAATATAGATGTTTTCCTGGCTCTGAATTCTAAGAATAAATTGTCTTCAAGGCCTTTGAATGAGAAACACTAAATAACATAATGAGGTACTATGCTTTCAAAAGGCAAGTTTTCAAATAAAGATGCTTCAGATTTTGCTAGATGAAAGCCAAGAACATAGCATTGCACTCTAGCTCTGTAAAGTCAATTATTCAAAAGGCTAGGGTGACAGAGTCCAAGGATGTAACCTAATAAAGACCTCCAAGATAGAAAACCTGTGATGAAATACTAACCTTGCCACTTATTAGTGAAGCCACCTTAGCTTGGTCTCTTTTATTCTCTGAGCTTATGTTTTTACAGTGTAAAGAAGGGTGAATGATATCTGTATTTTCTGATTATATGTGAGAATTAAATTAAAATAACATGTTAAAGTACCTTTAACTGTCTAAATAGATACATATATAGTATTTTCATCCCAGGAAAATGATACTGCAGAATCTTCTAGATAAAGTTAGATCAAATTATATATATTTTTAATTAATTACATAAAATGTTCAACTGATGAGCCATTAAATAGTAAAAGGCTATTCTAAGTTTTCATTGCAGTACTAAATAAAAGCCTTTTTTACTCTCCTCTTTTTATTATTTTGCTCTTAAATTTCCTGCGTTTCAAATAAGTGCAGCGTCATCAGCAAAAGAAATAGTTGTTTTTATTTGCTAAGTATTTTAAGGCAATGATCATAATACTGAATAAAACCCTGTAGACATTGTTACCAATGTGATCATTAGTACTACTGCCACCATGAATTCTCCCAATCGCTGCAATTTATTGAACATTTACTATTGGCCGGACATGAAATGAAATGCTTTTGCATACATTAAAAACATCTGGACTAGGAATGAGGAAAAAGGCAGTTTTTATAATGCTACTCATGAGCAATAATAAGTCATTAGATTAGTCACTTATCTCTGACCTGAGTTTCTCAGGTGTAGAATGATATGGCTGCCCATCTTGAAGGGTTCCTTCTAGACTTTAATATTTTATTACTGTTTTGTCAGGGTCAAGTCAATGGTGAAAAGGTTGCTTCTCGCATTTATGGTATATTATAAGCACTTTCACCTTAGTGATGAATTGATACTTTTCTTATAATGTTCTCTCTGATAGCTTATCAAAAGCAGCACCATTTTTTTTCCTCCGATGAACCTGGTGGAATATTCTTTCATCAGAGAGAACATGTCTTCTACAATTTATGGGATGTTGTGGAATATATTTCCCTAAGGAGAATAGGAAGAACCCAGCAAGTTTGTGCTATGGCCTAAAATTAGTGGGTAGTCATTGTGTTTCCAAGGGATACTCCATTTCTTAATCATGTTTCCCAACAGCACAGTGACTTCCAGCAGTTAGGGTCATAGTTAATACACCAAAATAGCATCTAACAGGGGTTTTCAGCTGTTTTCTAGTCCCTGGAGAGCTTCAAAAAATATCAGAATCTGAATCCCACCCACAGAGATTCAGATTCAAATTGGTCCTGGCAGAAGCCTGGACACTGCAATTTTTAGTTCTAATACTTTCACAGGTGACTCTAATGCCCAGTCAACACTGAGATTTACTGGCCCCTCTGGTGTCATCAATGAGGCAGGGCACCACAGATTTAGAGATGAGAGGGGCCGATCAGGACCAGTTGGTGGATACACAGTTGGAAAAAATCAGCAGGACAGACCAGTAAGGCCCCAACCAACACTGAAAAGGCTGATCAGACCAGCAGTATAGAAAATTGTAAGAAAGTTGTAAGAAGGATTTTTAATGTATGTATGTTATCTTGGAGGCTCATCAAGTGAGGAAAAATGGAAAAGAAATGTACAGTGTCATGATGGAAAAAGCTTTGTGTCTTTTTTCTTTTTCTATTTGTTCTGCTTTGTATAATAATTATCAAAATGCAGAGGAGGCAGCTGGGAAAAGTGATCTATATTCCCCACAGTCTCCTACCCCTCCCATCCCTTTTGTGAGACACCAAACTTCCTTTTCTAATTTGGAGGACTTTTGGACATAGTTTATAATATCGTTGTACCTTTCAGAGTCTATTTTAATTGACAGAACCAATAGACACAAGAAATCTTTACTGAAATAAAAAAACGACTTGAGGTAATCCTTTGGGAATTTCTTTGCTTTCTTAAATAGAATCCAACACATGGCTGTGCCCTGGTATGTTTGGGAAATCATGCCCATTCTGTCTCTTTGTTTGCTTTTTAAACCTGCTTTTTGATTTCTTGCAAATTTTTCTGTCCAAAGCTAAATCGGTTCTGCACAGCAAAGATAAACTCCAATCCAGAAACTGAAAAGAAACTGTTTATGTGGTTGAGGTGCATATTTATAGGATTCCTGATTCGGTGGTGAGACCTGGAAGAGCAGCACCCCGGCTTCTGGTGTATACAATAGCCCTTTTTCAGTTCTACGAAATGAGAGGTTTTCATCTTTTCCAGGAAGCTTGTCAAGTCTGGTGTACAGATGGCTGACATTTGGGCCCTTTCTTAGATCTTCTTGTGACTTCTCAAATGAAATTTTGAGGTTAAATGTATAAATAATATGGAAGGAAGTAAATGCTTGAGGCTAATGTTTGCAGGAAAAGCCAGGGAGGGGACTTTTTGCTAAAGGTTTTTCTGAAATGCTACTCAACTTCCTACACAGATTAGATATAGTAACACAAGATAAGGGGTTTTCACTTTTTTTTTTCAACTTTTATAGTGACCACAAAAATGTACCTTATAATCTGAAGCAGAGAAATATTCAAGCTAGTCGTAATGTTATCCTATTTTTTTTTTGTTTACATTCTCCACAGTGGAATATGATGAGAAAAACCTAAGATGTTTGGAAAACCAAATGCATAGAAAATAATTTCCTTCATGGTAGTATTTAGGGGTTAAAAGAAAGGATGAAGAAAGGTCACTCCTAATCGTATATTCACTATGTGAAGATTTCAGAGATGTTTATTTTTGTAGAATTGATTTTCTTAGAGATTAGACTCCTTAATATTTTATTTCCTCATATCTCAGCCTTTATTGCTATTAAATAGTCTGTTGGGGGTGTGTGTGTGTGCGTGTGTGCATCAAGGGAACTTAGAAATGTTGTCATAATTTGTCTTATGATACAATTATTCCTTGATTCTAAATTTGGATTTTATTAAACTATTGTTTAACATATATTCTTACTATATGTAAGAAGTTTTAGTTGAAAATAATAGAAAACAATTTTGGCTAGTTTAGGCAAAAAATAAGATTTATTGCAGAGATGTCAGGGTTATTTCACGGTACCTAAGGGCTGAGCTGTGTCAGGGCGTTAGGCCGCTTTTGAAATGGCTGTCAATGACTTCTGCCTTTTGATAGTTACACGTTGTGTCATTTCCTTCCCATGAGTATAGGCTGAATTTAGTGACTTCTAACAAGTCAGATACAGCAAAAAAGGTAAGATTTACTTCCAGAATTAAGTTATAAAGGACTGTGACTTCTCTCTTGGTTGCTCTCTCTCTCTCTCCACTCTAATGAAGGCGGACGCCATGTTGTGAGCTGAGTGGCTTAGGAGGCCAGGAACTGAGGGCAGCCTCTGACCAACAGCTGGTGAGAAACTGAGGCTGCCGGGGTAACAGTCTCCAAGGAACTGAATCCTGCCAACAACCACGTGAGTGGTCCTGGAAAAGGAACCTTCCCCATTTGCAACCTCAGCTGCAACCACAGCCTTAGTCAGCACTTTAACCATAATCTCATAAGAGACCCTGAGACAGAGGATCCAACTAAGTCCTGCCTAGATTCCCAGCCCGGAGAAATTATAAGATAATAAATGCTGTGGTGTTAAGCCACTTAGTTTTGAGGTGATTTGTTATATAACAATAGATAACTGACATAGTTACCAACAACAGCAGGAGCCCTGAGGTGGAGAAGGATCCATGAAATGTTTTTTCTGCTCCACGATTTTTTTTTCCTCTGGGTGTCTGCCACATGGATCTCTCTTATTGCCAAGACACTTTGTGTGATCCTCAGTGTCCAAGTACAAAAATGGCTCTCATGTTTACCTACCCTTGGCTCCTGTCATGCAGAGGAAAATTAGTGGGTTTTTTTTAGATACCTTACCAAAACTCTGATGGAAGGCATCAGAGTGGCTGATCTTGGATCAGAGGCTGACCTCGGAACCAATCATCTGTACCCAGCAGGGAAACATGGAAGGAAGAGATTGTGATTGGCCCTTCTTGGATCGAGTGTACTAACATAGCAATTTTCATAGTAATTATGAAGACTGGAGAATGTAGTTAGAGTTGCGATTTATTTCAATATTTTTCTCACCTTAGCTTATCTGTTATATGATTTGGATTACTAATATGGCACAACTAATATATGCCATCACTCTAAAAAGTAAATATGGAAAAATTTAAGGTCTCTAAATTTTCCACCTAGAAAATGTATCATATGAGACTTGAGATTGGTACAAAGTACATGCCAAGATGCAGAATGTAAAAGACATTCTTGATTATTCAGGAAGGATATGGTTTGACATTTGAGGCCAACCAAAGCTTCTTACGCCCATCATATCACAGGCTTCTTTTGGTCTCTATTCTCTCTCTATTGTCCTACATATGTGGAAAACTGATATAATTCAGGCAAAGGAAAAAAAACAACAACAAAGACTAAGGTCAGGATGACGAACATTTATCAAGCTACAGCTGTACAATTACTACAAACAAAAAGGTCCCTTCAGAACTGCCTACACTTATAGATGCAAAACATTGACTGTGATCAAACAATACAGACAAAATAGAGCTGCTGTCTCACTGGGATCCAAAACAGACCATGCTGGGGAAGATTATGTTGTATTTTGGCCACTAGACTTGCTTCAGACATCAAAAATACTTTGTGAGGATTAGCTCTGAAATCAGGAAAAAAAAATAAGCCTACTTTATTGCCATTTTGATGTAATAGGAGTACTGGTGAGGGAGTTAAAGAAAGAATTCTGCTGGACATGGCCAAGGTAATATAATCATATGTGTGGGATGCTAAAGAGAAGTTAGTGAGTGCATGAGTTGCCAGTGAAATCAGAGGCAGGGATGGCAGGGGCGATGAGCACACAATAGCCACATACAGCACAGCAAGTGTCTTAGGCACCTGGGCCTGAGAACCATTCTACATGGGTTCAAAGCCTTCCTTTGCCAAGTACTAGAGCCTTTGGGCACATAATTTACAATCTGTGCCTCAGTTTCTTCATTTTAAAAATAGGGAAATATCTAATAGTTCCTATCTTTACAGTGTTGCTGTAAGTATAAGATCATTTATATAAAGAGTCTGGCACAGTGCCTAGCACACAGTAAGCACTCAAATGTTAGCGATTATTGTTACATACTTTTTGCGATTATTATTAATTTTTTAGAGACAGGGTCTTGCTCTGTTGCCCAGGCTGGAGTGCAGTGGCCTGAACCCACTGTAACCTTGAATGCCTGGACTCAGATGATCCTCCCACCTCAGCCTCCAAAGTAGCTGGGACTACAGACACACACCATTATGCCTGGACACTTTTTTATTTTTTGTAGACATGGAGTCTCACTATGTTGCTCAGGCTGGTCTCAAACTCCCAGCCTCAAGCGATCCTCCCACCTCAGCCTCCTAAAATGCCAGGATTACAAGCATGAACCACTGGTCCTGGCCTTACTATTACATACTTTTTGACACCAGTGATTTAAGCTGTCTCAACTTCAATGTTCTCATTTGTCAAATGGAGAAATAATTTTAGCAATGATACATATAAAATTATGTGTGTGACCTTGCATATGACATTAAACACTCATTTAGTCTAATACAGGCATACCTTGTTTTATTGAACCTCACTTTGTTGCACTTTTCAGATAATATGTTTTTTTACAAATTGAAGGTTTGTGGCAACCCTGCAATAAGCAAGTCCATCAATGTCATTTTCCAACAGCATGTGCTCGCTTTGTGTTTCTGTGTCACATTTTGGTAGTTCTTACAATATTTCAAACATTTTCATTATTATTATACCTGTTATAGTGATCTGTGATCAGTGATCTTTGATATTGCTATAGTAATTGTCTTGGGGCACCACAAACTCTGCCCATATGACAGTGAACTTAATTGATAAATGTCATATGTGTTCTGACTGCTCTACCAACGGGCTGTTTCCCCATTTCTCTCCCTCTCCTCAGGCCTCCCTATTTCCTGAGACTCAACAATATTGAAATAAAGACAAATAATAACCTTACAATGGCCTCTAAGTGTTCAAGTGAAAAGAAGAGTCACACATTTCTTACTTTAAATCAAAAACTAGGTGAGTAAGGCATGTTAGAAGCTGACTTAGACCAAAAGCTAGGCATCGTGCACCAAACAGTTTGTCAAGTTGTGAATGCAAAGGAAAAGTTCCTGAAGAAAATTAAAAGTGCTACTCCAGTGAACATATAAATGGTAAGAAAGTAAAACAGCCTTATGGCTGATATGGAGAAAGTTTTAGTGGTCTAGACAGATCAAACCAGCTACAACATTCCTTTAAGCCAAAGTCTAATCCTGAGCAAGGCTGTAACTCTCTTCAATTTTTGAAGGCTGAGAGAGGTGAGGAAGCTGCAGAAGAAAAGCTGGAAGCTAGCAGAGGTTGGTTCATGAGGTTTAAAGGAAAGAAGCCATCTCCGTCACATGAAAGTGCAAGGTAAAGCAGAAAGTGCTGATAGAGATGCTGTAGCAAGTTATCCAGAGGATCTAGCTAAGATCATTGATGAAGGTGTCTACATTAACTGATAAATTTTCAGTGTAGACAAAATAGCCATCTATTGGAAGAAGACACCATCTTGGATATTCATAGCTAGAGAGGAGAAGTCAATGCCTGGGTTCAAAGCTTCAGAGGACACACTGAATCTCTTATTAGAGCTAATGCAGCTGGTGAAGTTGAATCCAAGCCTCATTTACTATTCTGAAAATCCTATAGCCCTTAAGAATTATGCTAAATCTACTCTGCCTGGACTCTATAAATGGAGCAACAAAGCCTAGATGACAGTACATCTATCTGAATATTTTAAGCCCTCTGTTGAGACCTACTGCTCAGAAAAAAAGATTCCTTCCAAAATATTACTGTTCATTGATAATGTACCTGGTCACCCAACAGCTCTGATGGAAATGTACAAGGAGGTTAATATTGTTTTCATTCCTGCTAACACAACAACCATTCTGAAGCCTTTGGATCAAATAGTAATTTTGACTTTCAGGTCTTCTTATCTAAGAAATACGCTTTGGGCATGTGGTGTGGGCTAGTTACTCAGGAGACTGAGGCAGGAGGATCTATTGAGCCCAGGAGTTCAAGGCTGCAGTGAGCTATGATCACACCACTGTACTCCAGTCTGGGCAATTGAGTGAGACCCAAACTCAAAAACAGAGAAAACAAGAGAGAGGGAGGAAGGGAGGGAAGAAGGAAGGAAGGAAAAGGAAAAAAAAGGATATTTTATAAGATTATAGCTTCCATGGGTAATGATTCCTCTGGTGAATTTGGGTACAATGAATTGAAAAACTTCTGGAAAGGATTCAGATTCCAGATGCCATTGAGAACATTCATAATTCATAGGAGGAGGTCAAAATATCAATAGGAACAGGAGTTTGAAAGAAGTTGATTCCAACCTTCATGGATAACTTTGAGGAGTTCAAGACTTTAGTGGAGAAAATAACTGCAGATGTGGTAGAAATAGCAAGAGAATTAGAATTGGAAGTGGAGCCTGAAGATGTGACTGAATTAATACAATGTCATAATACTTAAATAGATGAGGAATCACTTTTATGGATGAGCAAAGAAAGTAATTTCTTGAGATGGAATCTACTCCTGGGAAAGATGCTGTGGACAATGTTGAAATGACAACAAAAGATTTAGAATATTACATAAAGTTAGTTAATAAAGCACCAGCAGGGTTTGAGAAGATTGACTCTGATTTTGAGAGCAGTTCTACTGTGGCTAAAATGCTATCAAACAACATCACTTGCTACAAAGAAATCTTTCATGAAAGGAAGAGCCAATTGATGTGACAAATGTTCTTATTGTCTCATTTCAAGAAATTGCCACAACCACCGCATCCTTCAGCAACCACCACCTTGACTAGTCAGCAGCCATTAACATTCAGGCAAAACCCTCCACAAGCAAAAAGATTACAACTGGCTGAAGGCTCAGATCAGTTAGCATTCTTTAGCAAGAAAGTATTTTTTTAATTAAGGTATGTCCATAATTTTTTAGACATAATGCTATTACACACTTAGTAGACTACAGTATGGTGTAAACGCAATTTTATATGCACTGAGAAACAAAAAAAATTTGTGTGACTCACTTTATTGACATATTCGCCTTATTGTGGTGAACTGGAACTGAAGCTGCAATATCTCCCAGGTATGCCTATACATGTTTTCTTAGTGCTTTGGGATGAGAAGAGAAAATCATTTTGCAGTCCTTTTGCAATCCTCTAGGATCACGGCTGCAGTCCAAATGATGGTGCCTTAGTTTCCTAGGGCTGCCATAACAAATTACCATGAATTAGATGACTTAAAACAACAGAAATTTATTCTTATAGCTTTGGATACCAGATGTCTGAAGTCAAGGTATGACTCTAGAAGAAAATCCTTCCTTGACTCTTCCAGCTTCTGGTGGTTCCTGGTGTTCCTTGGTTAATGGCAGCATAATTCCAATCTCTACTTTATCTTCACATAACCATCTTCTCTGTGTATTTGTCTCCAACCTCCCTCTCCTTTCTCTTACAAAGACACTAGTCATTGGATTTAGGGTGGACCCAAGACCCAGGGTTATTTCATCACAAAATCCATAACTAATTATGTCTATAAAGATTCTATTTTCAAATAAAGTCATTAAGGCTCTGGGCAGATGTAAAATTTTGGGGGGACACTATTCAACCCACTACAGTAGTGGTGTTTCCAAATGCCTTGTAGGGGCAAAGAGAAAATTTCCCTTTCACCCTCTGAACTTTCACTGATAATCAACTGACAAAAGGTAGATTAATAAGACAAAAGGCAAACGAATTTATTAACATGCAGGGGGTAGGGGCAGATCATAGAGCGATTACCCAGATACATACTCTGGTACATAAGCTTATGTAACCTTTTTCGTACTGGAAAGGAGAGATGGTGCATCTAGACAATCCTTTTCAGGGCCAGTAAATCATTAGGGAGAATCTATGCACTGGGGAGGTGGAAGGCAGATGTTTTGGAAAGGTGAGTGGAGTTTAGCAGTAACAAAGGTTGTCTTATTATGCAAACAAAGTCCCTCAAGTACCCTTGGAGATGGCTCAGAACAATAGATGAAAAGCCTGTCTAGGTGGGTGTGGTGATTCTTAGTCTTGTCTCTGATGGATCTTTCCTGGTTATTTGATGAGACTCCTAGGGAGAGATTCTTATGCCAATTACTGTTTTTTTGGAAAGAAGCTTTCTTGGTTAGATAAGGACATTCCAAAGAGAGCCACTCCCTACACTTGGTGAGGGGAGTACAAGACTAGGTTAGAAAGCCTTTGACTCTGAGGCAGCTCCTAAGTCCTCTCAGCATGTCAAAGCACCAGTCTTTGGGGTATTGCTTTCTAAGCCCCACAGCCTCCAACACCTTCTTGCCATTTACCTTATTTTTATTTCAACTTGTGCACTCAGCCCACATTTTGGGAGCACCTCCTTTGTGTCAGACACAACGCCAGGTCACAAGGACACAAAGCAGATTCCCTTAAGGAGTTCACAATATTTTGAGAAAGATGTACATTAAATAGGTTCTCTGGAGCTATGGTAACAAAGTGGAAAAAATAGTACATCATCCCCAGTTTGTT
Organism: Lemur catta; assembly: GCF_020740605.2. Lineage (NCBI taxonomy): Eukaryota > Metazoa > Chordata > Mammalia > Primates > Lemuridae > Lemur > Lemur catta. Next base: position 26,023,576 of record NC_059133.1, read on the forward strand.
GGGGGAACACCTCCTAAAATAGGTAAAACCTGCAGTTCTCACAAATTCTTTACTCATCTACTCAAAGGTACAGGAGCAAAATGAAAGTATATGGGAGAAAAAGGGATATGAACGTAGTGGGACGGGCCATTCTTGACCTCTAGATTAAACAGAACTAGAATGGTCTTAGGGTGCCCAATCCCTTTGCTTCAGACAGGATTACATCCAATATTCCAGACACATGGATATCAATGTATGACAGATTAGAACCCTGAATTGTAGCATTTGATTTCAAAGAGAGCATATACTTTGAGTATTCTTTTTATGAAAAAAAAAATGCATGGTTATTGTAAATGGGGAAAATGCACTGCCACGCATATACATTTCTGATTATCTATTCACTGGAACAAAAGGTCACTGATTTCTAAGTTATTTGTTTAATTGATTACAGATCACCACAACACATGGCGATATTTAGGCTCTCTTTAAGGTTGTTTATTTGAAAGGGGCTTTTTTTCTTATTAAATCTAATTTCATAAATGTAATAATTTTTAAAACTCCCCTGCAGCTAAGGGGTAACTGAAAGCTAGATGTTAACTTGTCATTGCACCTCGTTTTGTGAGAATAAATTCGGAGGTGCAAGAACACTTATTTTCAGCACTTGGAATGTGTCAAATGTGTGATCTCTAGTCTTTGTGAAGTTCACCTCCACCTCCTCCCTCATCCCACCTAGATTCTTGGTGCGTGTAGGTGTTATGTTTTCCGTGACAGAAGCTTTGTCCTCAGACAGAAAATCACATGAGCAAGGTGTGTCGCAAAGATTCTATTATATCTCTATAACAACTACTTCCGCAGGCAAGTGCTCTTAAGTGACTTCACCCCAGAACCAAGTTCTGAAGCTATATTGAGGATGCCTTTGTTTTCAGAAGGCCCCTGTATTTACTAGGAAGTAATTGTTAATCTGAGATAGGTAAGCAGAGGGACTTGATCACAAGTGAAACTGTGAAGGAGATAAATTTTTTCATTATCCTCTAATTTCCCTTTGCTATATATACTCAATATCTGAATAAGCAAAAAGAACACAAAGATTTTTGAAGTCATTCAACAAACCTTGATATATTTAAAACTTTAGTTAATGTTTTATTGTTTTAAGAAGTAGGAAATGGTAAGGAACCAATAGGGCTGCCACGAAAAAAATATGCTACATCTTACTGCTTACAAGAGGAAGCAAATTTTTTTCCAACTGTTACTTCAAAACCATTTTACCTATCCAACTTTCAGCTGAAGTCATCTTTAAGATTTTTTAAAATATGATAAAAGATACGGACACTCTCCCCAAAAGAACGCATAAATACAATTTGTAAATACTTCTAGTGGATTCACATCTTCCTTCTTCAGCCTCACTACCCTAGGGGCAAAGCCCATTCCTCTACTCTCTTTAGACTCACATTCACCCTCCCTTGGGTTGGAATGTGGTGGGGGTTGGGGGAGGGGCAGTTGTTCTTGTCCCCTCTGTTCCAGGCTGGCTTCTGAATGTCTTGGTTCTATGCTGGCACTCTCTGCACTGATCCCTCTTATTTTGGGGGTTTGTCAGTCGCCATGGGGGAAACAATAGCAGAAGGAATCCAAAAATAACAATAGAGCAGTTACAAAGCTTAACTCCCAAAACATCCTCACTCCCTTGCTGAGAGGGATAGAGGAAGAGGTCCCTGGATGGCTGCTGCCTGACTTTTTTCCTTCAGTGTGGATCCTTCTCATTAGCTTGTTGGTTGAATTCTTTCTTTCTCTTTCCTTTTTAGGAAGAGCTCAGAGTTTCAAAAGTTATCCTGGAAGCAGATTTATTTGCACCTCTGAGCTCCTGTAGATTAGGTAGCCACTATTTCATGGTCTAGTCCCACCCAGACTTGGATATTTTCTCACTTTGATGGCTAAACAAAGATCTGTGATCTTTTCCCTAAGAAATAGATGTGTCGTGAATGTCTTACAAAATAAAGCCAATAATTTTTAAGAACCTTCTAAGAGCACTGGGAAGGAGATTGTATTTAAGGAAAGTGTTGATGCATTCAAAAACCACTTACTGCTATTCTACTAAAAATGAAAGATTGCAGACTGGGAATGCAAACATGATTTTTTAAAAAACAAAACTGCCCTTTAGGAGCTCATAACCACAATTTGCAATGCTTTCTTATCTTTACCACCTTACATTCTTCTCTCACCTAAAATTTCATTGTCTTGTCTGAAAATTTCTTCAGATTTATAGGATCATTTTGAGTTCTAGGACAAGGTACTCACCACTCTGAATTTTATACCTTTTTTCCCACCACTTTTTAGGCTCTTTCCCCCCACAATTCCTTCATCTAAGCCTATTAGGTTTAGCAACAAAAAACACAGAACACCCAGTTAAATTTGAGTTTTAGATAAGCAGTGAATATTTTTTCAGTGTAGGGCCCATGTCCCCAATGTCACATGGAACACACTTATACTAAAATAAAATAAAATAAAAAAAGCATTCTTTGAGATTCTAATTCAACTGAACATCCTATATTTTATCTAATGGCCCTCCTCTCATCCCAACCCCTCTCCATAAAATATGTTAGCCCTTAAGTTTAGTGGCGTCCACATTTTTAAAGAGCATCTTCTTTATTCTGTAATCCAGGTCAAGAGGGGAAATGCTGAAGCCTCCACAGGAAACCACTCCCTGAGGGGCAGCACTTACTTGTTCCCTTCTGACAGTGACCCTGTCCTTGAATGGAGACACATAAGCCACAGCTACCCCCACATAATACTTGTCCTGTGGATTCAGTATTTGTTTTTTCCCCCTTTCTCACTGATTAAATTTTTGATTTTGTCTTTCAATAAAACAAATCCTACAGGTCTAGTTCATCCCCTGTTCTGGATCCAGGTTTGTCCTCTCTTTTAGTGAGGAAACTGAAGATAATGTTGGTAATTCTCAGGCACAGACTCTTCCCAGTTTACGGCAATAATGCAAGAAAGATTAGTCTGCAAATCACTTAAACCGTAAATTTCAATCATCTCCTCTAGAAAGCAAAGAAGAACACCAAAGGAGGAACGAATGATTTACATGTCATTTCTGTTGTTCACCTGCTTGCAATCTGGTAAGATTTAGAATGTAGAAAGTGAAGCCTGAAGAAACAGATTTCAGATCAGCTCGTCTCTGACTGAGAGTGGACTCAACAGATACCACAGTTCTCATGAGAGAGAGGTGAACACCAAATGTGTAATTTATTATATGTAACACTCTTAGAAGTATACTATCATGCCAACTAATATCATTTTTATTCTAAATGCAACTATAATTAAAATATTAATGTTACCAATAATATCCCAAATCAGCAATTTCTAAAGAAGTTTAACATGCAGCTGCTTTAAAATGTGCTTACAGATTAGCAAAATGTCAGAGCTTACTTTCCAAGAAGGGTATTTTCAAGGACAAGGACTGTGGTCCCCAACTCAAGCCCCCATCCCGCAGCCCTCTCCCCCACCCGCTGGCCACAGTACTGGTCTGTCTACTGCCCATTAGGAACCAGGCTCACAGCAGGAGGTGAGCGGGAGAGGGAGGAGGGAGGGAAGCTTCATCTGTATTTATAGCTGCTCCGCTTGCCATTCCCCCCACCCCCTGTCCACAGAAAAATTGTCTTCCATGAAACCGGTCCCTGGTGCCAGAAAGGTTGGGGACCGCTGTTCAAGGACACCATTTATTTTTACTTATAACTTTAGTATGATTACCTCCAACTGTAGCAAACTGGTTTTCTATAACATTCTAAAGAGAAGTTAGCCGCCAAAAAAGTCGTAATATTTCCAGCAAGGATGGGTATCTCTGAGACAGGTAATAGAAATTGCAGATTCTATGAAACCCACCTCCTGTGTCCATAAAGAAATCACTTATAAGCTGGGCGTGGTGGCTCCCACCTATAATCCCAGCTACTTGGGAGGCTGAGGCAGGAGGGTGGCTTGAGCCCAGGAAGTCCTTTTTTTTTTTTTTTGTAGAGATATGGTCTTGCTATGTTGCTCAGGCTGGTCTTGAACTCCTGGCCTCAAGTGATCCTCCGAAGTGCTGGGATTACAGGCATGAGCCACAGTGCCTAGCTGAGCCCAGGAGTTCAAGACCAGCCTGGGCAACACAGTGAGACCTCCTCTCAATATAAAAAAAGCACAACAACAAAAAGAAATCATTTATAGACCTGGCATGTGAATGCACAGAGGAATGAGGTGTAGACCAGATGAACCAGATGAACAAGAGCAGAATCTGAAACAAGAGCACTGTTTGAACCAAGTGTATGCACCCCACTTTTTAGGTACCATGCTTGTATCTAGGGGAACACATAGGATTCTACGGTTTTGAAATCTGCATGTGACTTCTTTGGGGTCCGGAGAGTTCAGAGAACTTGCAAAACAGATAATGAAGCTGTTTAGGCCCATGGGTAAATCAGAGTCTGTACATCTTTGGGGTATTCCTAGGGAGAGTTTGAAAGCCTTAGACTTGAGGCCTCAAGAACCTTGTAACCCTGGTTAAGAAAGGCCCCTGCCCTCAACATCACATTTGCTACTGAGGACAAGTCACACTGCCTTTAGTTATTTCTGATTTAGGCCTGTGCAAGTGTGGATCTGTACTATTTTGATTATATCTGCTGGTTCTGACGATCTCATCACTTTGTTAATTAAATTTTTAGCTTATATTAAGCTCTCTTTAATAGTTCACTTTTAGCAGTGGAGAAGAGGAAGTAGCACCTCAGAGACAGTGTCCACCCCAGAGGTAGCTCTGCAGGCTTCCTTCCTGTGCTTCAAATTATATCTTCTTGCCAGGCCTGAGAGAGAACCTTAAAGACTCAGGTTAAAAGTATTCATTCGGATAAATTAGGAAGACCACAGCCTAAATTACTCTTCTGGAGAAAAATGCAGATAGCCCTAAAGCTTCTGGAAATTGCCAGGAAAGAGAGCCCCAGAGGCTGCTCATAGTACACCAAAAGCAAGGTCTCCAGCAGTTGCCATTGTCCCGACTGTAATCTTCCCACGTCTCCCTCCCTTGTCATTTGATTTCATTTTCAAATCATCTCTTCAGGCTGGACATGGTGACTCATGCCTGTAATCCCAGCACTTTGGGAGGCCTAGGCGGGAGGAATGCTTGAGGCCAGGAGTTCAAGACCAGCCTGGGCAACATAGCAAGACCTCATCTCTACAGAAAAATTTAAAAATTAGCTGGGCATGGTGGCATATGCCTGTAGTCCCAGCTACCTGAGAGGATGAGGCAGGAAGATTGCTTGAGCCCAAGAATTCGAGGTTATAGTAAGCTATGATTGTGCCACTGCACTCCAGCCTGGGCAGCAGAGCAAGACTCTGTCTCTAAATAAATAAATCAATAGTAAAATAAAATAAATTACCTCTTCATATTCTTTGCCCATTTCTCTACTTGGACATACTTGGATGTACATGGATGTGAGTGCAAGTTGTGTGTTTTAAATTGTTTTTTCTCTGTTTATCATGTCAGGATTATAATACTAGCTCCCTGATTGATCTATTTAGGCAGAGAACAGACTCTAAATGGAATCTTTCTAGGTATGATAGCCTACGAGTCACCTATTCTTGCTACTTTGTCTCTATAATATACAGGCAGGGTACCTCCCTCTGGACATTGACTCTTAGCTGAATGGGAAATTCAAAAGATGTTAACTCTTTATTCATTCTGTGTAGACCAACCAATGAAGGATATCGACTCTCTTAAACTTTTAAAAGTATATTTTTCCTAGTTTGTCATTCATCTCTTTCTTTTGTTCATTCCAGTTTTTTTTTTTTTTTGTGGCCAAAAGTTTTAAAGTTTCACACAGTCAAATCTATGCTCCTTTTTAGTATGTATCTCCACATCAGTTTCTTGTACTTCCTGCTTTAAAAATAATCCATTATGAATATACATTTAAAAGTAAATAAGCAACTAAGGCTAAAAACAGCTTAAATTTACTATAATAGCCCAAACCTGCATAGTGTTTTCTGATGTTTAGCAGTAGCAAGATAGAGTAACAGACACAGGAGTATGTTGTCTGATCTCTACCATATGCCAGCTCTGCACACTTGCTGAACTCTAATGATGCTCCCTGTTCTCTTCCCTTTCCTTTCCTGAAAAAGTCAGTCCTAAAGAGCTTAAGTAGAGTTGAGTAAGGTGGCATCAGCTTAAGGGCAAGGCTGTGGGGTACAGGAGAGCTAGAGTCCCGCAGCAGGGATATCAGAGCCCAAGTGGAGTGAGTGGGACACGTATCTGCCTTCACTTAATACTTGTAATCATTAGCTCAAGGCCCTGGATATTCTTATCAAGAAGTTAATTATTTAATAAGGAGCCTTAATTATTTAGGATTTTATTGGTTGTGGGGGATGACAAATTAAACTAGTATAAGCAGAAAGAAAAAAATGTTCTGTGCTCCCAGAGATTGACACAAAATAAATAAATAAATAAATACATAAATAAATAAAAGGGAAAAAATTAAAAAAAAAAAAAAGAAGAAGAACTTGCTGGAAGGAAGGCTCTTAGGGTCTCTCAGAATCTATGGAGAAGGTGAATAAACAAATCACAAGAAGGGCCAGAATACAAGAGAGCCCTCTGAAACAACTCAAGCCAGGAGCTTAAATGTCCCCAGGATGTTTTCTATATACCTTTTGTTTCTTTTTATTTTTCTTCTCTTCCCCCCACCCCCTGCCCCAATTCTTTGCATGGTAGGAAAAAATGTCTGCCAATGCTTATGGTTTTATTATTTTAGTTGCAGAAAATAGAACTAAAAGACAATTTCAATTTCCAATTTTTCCAGGTCCAAACATCCCAGGGAATGGACTCATTGGCCATGCTTAGGTGTCCATCATGACTGCTTCTGCATCCGTGGATGAAAGCAGGAGGAAAGGCAATGAGAGAGTATCTGAGCCACTTCCCAAAAGGTAGGTGCTATGTAGATGGGCCAGAAGTATCTACTACAGTGACCTTCCCTATTTATCTCCAGGCCGGGTGCAGTGGCTCACGCCTGTAATCCTAGCACTCTGGGAGGCCAAGGCAAGAGGATTGCTTGAGCTCAGGGGTGTGAGACCAGCTTGAGCAAGAGCGAGACCCCATATCTACTAAAAATAGAAAAAATTAGCCGGGTATGGTGGCACACGCCTGTAGTCCCAGCTACTCAGGAGGCTGAGGCAGGAGGATCCCTTGAGCCAGGGAGTTTGAGGTTGCTGTGAGCTGGGCTGACACCACGGCACTCTAGCCTGGGCAACAGAGCAAGACTCTGTCTCAAAAAAAAAAAAATATTCGAGACCTATTTATCTCCGTCTCTGAAATGGGTATCTTGGGGGTGTAGGTGATCAGTCCTGCTTTAGACTTATTCTGGCTTAACATCGTGCTCTGTAAATGGCTCTCCACTCAGCTTGACTGGTGAGCTCAGGAGGACATTTATAAGAAAACAGAGTTTCTCAGTCAGTATATTGCCTTCTGTGTTCCATGCAGTTTATAACTCTTTACTTCTTCACCAGGTGTCTAGAAAAGCCCCACACATAATCTCTAATCTAAGGATCATATAAGCAGGAAACAGGATTTTGATTTGCTTTTTGATTTGCTAAGAAGTGCTATGAAACAATGAAAAGCCTAGCAGTCAATTGCTTCAAGGTTTTACTTGCTTCAAGATTTCACTTTTTAATACCGTTTTCAAGCAACACAAAAATTTACTAATAAGTGCTTTTGTAAAGAATATTTGGGGGAAAAAACCAAGATGATTATGAAAGGCCTTGAGCATAGCAATTAAGGTCAACAATTCATGTTTGGGGGCCCACTACTAATGATGTAGACTAAGGCATAAATTCCTCTAAACATCTGGGGAACCTAGGGCTCCTGACTTGTCTCTTTCAATATGTTCTCCATTCTTTAAAGAATCCCAAGTCCCTTGCTACTTGAGAAGAGTGAATTAGTAACTTATTTTATTCATATGTAAGTAATCCTAGCACTCTGGGAGGCTGAGGCGAGAGGATCACTTGAGGTCAGGAGCTGGAGACCAGCCCGAGCAAGAATGAGACCCCGTCTCTAGTAAAAATAGAAAGAAATTATATGGACAGCTAAAGAAAAATTAGCCAGGCATGGTGGCGCATGCCTATAGTCCCAGCTACTCGGGAGGCTGAGGCAGTAGGATTGCTTAAGCCCAGGAGTTTGAGGTTGCTGTGAGCTAGGCTGACGGCATGGCACTCTAGCCCAGGCAAAAGAACGAGACTCTGTCTGAAAAAAAAAAAGTAACTTGGAATACCTCATTCTTTTAAAAAGCATAACAGCATGGTATCTAAAGAGCTGACAAACCTGACTCACTAAGGCATAACCAATTTAGTGCTCCCAGCTGAAGAAATCCCTAGGGTAAAATCTTCTGCTACCCCAGCTTTCCAAGTCCTGTTCTGAATAGTGATCCCAAATCTTTCCAAAGTTCTTCATTCAACCTCCCTGGGACAGTCACAGTATCTGCCTCTATCTTCAAAAAGGCCAACATTATAAGAGCCACTGTCCATCAGTCAGCTCCCAAGTTTCTTGACATTCTGGGCTAGCTTTCCTCTTTATCTGTTGCATGTCTGGCTTCTCCATTTAATATTCTGCCTGAAAAAAGAAGGTACATTTAAAACACCACTATTCTACTACTGACCTTTTTGGTGCTTTTTAATCTATTGGAGGTGGGGGGTTCAGAGGGGGGGGAAATGCAGTTAAAAATAACTAAAGACTCCTTCTGCAATATTTATTGATTTCTCATCAATCTTTGGTCCCACAGACAGGTACCACTTAGCTAAGCCATATGATTTTGATATTGATTCAAGATTTTTAATCTTCCATCAGAGCTTTTACTGCCACAGAATCTCAACCAGGGTTCATTCATTCCTCAAATATTTATTGATGCCACTATTTACCAAGTACTATGTTAAGTGCTGTGGATATACTGTTGAACAAAATAGTCACAGTGCTGGGTTATTATGGATTTCTTTGAGCAAACTCTAATCCTAGATATGACTAAAAGCATTCTTTGTCCTCAGTTCTCCTTTGAAGCCTCTATCGAAATATTTGATGAAGATTTTAGGCTTCCTTATGTCCTCCTGACATTGAAAACAATACATTCAGCATTGTTCCTTCTAGAAGAGAAGGGATTTTATGCCATAGACGTCACCATGACACTTTTAAATAATTTTTGTCTGAATCGTTTGTCATCTTTCTTTATTATTAGCCCTGTACCTTAGGGACAATATTTAGCATCATTTTAACAAAACCATTATGTTGCTTTGGGTTAAAAGTCATTTGGTATTTAATAAATAGTGATTGAGCCCCTAATATATACGAAACACTGTTCTAGGATCTAGGACTACGGGTTGTTTTTTTTTGTGCCAGGGTCTCCTTTAGCAGTCTGAAGTGTATGAATGCTTTCTCAGAACAATATTTTCATAAATGTATACATTTCTTTAAACTCCATTAATTTTAATGGGAAAATTAGTTATGTAGTCCATCTTAATCTAAGACACCCAAATAATTTTCAAATATTTTATATATATATTTATATACACACATGTATGTATATCTCCATATATATACATATATAATAAAAAGCACATAGTAAAAAGTAATAATAAAAAATTTAAAAGTACTCAAACATAATCCAATGATGGTTTATTGTACTCATCAAAGGATGAAGAGGTGACTTAATAGTGCATGATGGATGTCTAGGGAAGGAATGAGAGAATCTACTATCGGAAAGCTCACCCTTCTTTCTGTACTATTTTCCTCATTAATTTTTCAATCTTTTGGAGAGTTTCATTATTATTGAGGTTAATTTTGCTTAAAATAAGCTTATTTTTCAAGAAAAAATAATAAAGAACCACAAACAATTTAAACCACTTGGAGATAATGCATACACAGACAGACCAAAGGGTTATTAGAGATGAAGATGCTCTATCTTCATTTCTTATTTGGTGTCTACTGGCAAAGCAAATATGTTTGGGCTCATCCAAATAAGGCATCTAATTTAAATTTGTTCCCTATAATATTTTGACTAGAAACTCTATTAAGTGAATTGGTGTATATATGCCTAGAATCAGAATGCTGAGAAAATTTCTCATAGTATACATATTTACTGTGTTTAGGGTGGAAAATTCCCTATACTGGGAATAAAAAGAAGTTTTCCTAATAGTGATATGACTTTTCAAGAGCTGTACTGTAAACAGTCATTAACTGAACATTCATCTTGTGAGGGGACATACCTTTGTTCATTAACATATTATTCTATCCAACTGGAATCCATAGATCCAGTCGGGATAAAAACAAAACAGAAAGCAAACAAAAAATTGAACAAAACAAACACAAATCCTTACCTCCAAGTAGCTTATATACTTAGGAATCTGCATGGATGATAATTCCATTCATAGGATCAATTTGTTCAGCTCACAGAGGTGCATTTTCTCCCTGATTCATATGGCAACCCTATCACTATGCGTGTCCTCCTTAAAATTAAAGCCCCAAGGTAGTACAGTTATCTCATTAAAGGTGTGTTTACTTAGATGGTTACTCTGGCCTCCAAAATCTTCTATCATGATCATCTCTTGGATGCTACTTGATCTAAATGAGGGATAGGCAAAGTGTTGTCTGAGGGTTAAATCTGCTACCTCCTATTTTTGTCAATAAAGCTTTATAAGAACACAGCCCATTCGTATTTTCTATGGCTGCTTCCACACTACAATGGCAGAGTTGAGCAGATGTGACACAGATCCTCTGGCCCACACAGTCAAAAATTTGTATTATCTTGCCTTTTACAGAAAACATCTGCCCATTCCAGATCTAGATTTCTGGGGCTTCAAGTATAGTGTTATTGAACACTTGAGCAGATCTGAAGAAGCTTCTTAAGAGATGCCACCATGCTTATAGACATTCTCATAGCTCTTCTACAAAGTAAATAAGGCATGGATCCTCACCTTCCCATTTTCACAGTACTGGAATGCTTTGTTTCCACTGTTGTGGTGCTTAATGGGTGTAACTCTTAAAATGCAAATCTGATCATATCATTTCTTGGCTTTAAATTCTTAGATAACTTCCTCCTTATTCTTTGGATAAGATTGATATCTTAAGTACAATAACAAGGTCATTGGATTCTGACCTTACATAGTTTTCCAGTCTTATCTTTGGTTTCTCTACTTTTATTCTCCCTATTAGGACCACAAAGTTCTGCTCTGAGCATACCTCTGTCCCCACTGTAAATTATTTACTTAGTCTGAAGAGCAACTCTTATTCCCCTACCCCCCATCCAGGTTCATGCCTACTCATACTTCAGATCTCTGCCTACAGGTCACTGCTGTAGGAAAGACTTCTCTGATGTTCCTTTGCCCCATCCTCAACTAGGTTAGACTTTCCTAGCTACTGCATTTTTCTTTCACAGCAGTTTTCAGAACAGCAAATACATACTTATTTATACTATTTGTTTAATTTTGTCTTCCTATCACATTCCATAAGGTTTGGGACAAGTTTATCCTGTGGATGTATCTCCAGGGCTTAGCCAGTACCTGATACATAGTAGGCAATCTAATTCATGGAATGAATTTACGACCAACATAGGACGCTTGTACATCAGACGTGTAGCAATGAACTTGCTCTTAGCTGTGGCTGGGGAAGTGAAATTAAGAGTGAACTACCTGAAACGTGTTTCTCCAACTGTCTTATAAAATTATGTGAAATTATTCCTTATATAAAAATCTACATTACGAATTGATCGATTGATTAGAGTTTAATGCTAACAAATGTTTTCTTTTGACACTGTCTTTTCTTTTCGTTACCAATATACTCTGCTATGTTTCTCTTTTTTTCTTTGATTCCAGGAAGCTCAAAGTAAAATAATTGTTTATCTATAGCAATGCTAAACCCAGATCCAGCTAAAAATTCTTCCTATGTTCTTTACATGGCTTATTAGGCTTTCTATTTACTTATTTTAAAATCTGGCAAACATTTGCTTCATGTCAAGTTGCCTCGATTTTTGCATAATTGTATCTTGATCATGTTTAAGACTATTATTTTTGTCACTGAAGTAAGTTCAGAGAGGCATGTAAATGGCACTTTGGGGCCATGTCTGAACAATTGGTAAGAATGGACGCTGCAGCTGGACTCACGAGGTTCTAAGTGTTCTGACTGAAATGATACGATTGCCTTGGCTGGGGCCTGGGGGAGAGGAGTGGGTGAGGCACAGTGCTCTTGAAGTTAATTTTTTTCAAAATGCAGAAAAATTAACTAAAGTGGATTATCTGGTGGTTATGAAATGTAAATAGCATATTAATGCACTGTGGCTGCAACTAGACAAAACTTGGCTTTCGTGCCAGAACTGCAGGGCACACCCTTACATGTGTGTGTCCAGTTTGAGAGCCAGGAGCTCCTAGGCCACTTCTGGCTCCCCTGGTAGGCTGGTCTTCAAGTCACTTCTTCTGCCGCCCCAAGTATATCAGGCCGGGGAGAGGAGGTGAATTAAGAGTTCATCAATTGGGAGGTGGGGCAATTTAATTATAAGTGTGCACTTTCTTCAGATGATTAAACAATGAGTGTTTATGAAATCAAGAAAAATGATTTTTCCCCCCCTGAATTTTCTTTTCAAAGACTTCTCTGTGTGTTCTGGGTAATTTAAAATGAGCCCCATAGGGTGGTTATTTTTATACACATCTATTGCCAGGGTAGTTCCTGTTTTGGTTTACATGTGTTCCTTCTTTTTAGTCAGATGAAAGTGAACTTTCTTTAAAAAGGACTTCTCTGCTGATCATGTTTATTGAATGAGCCTAAATAAAGCTTCTGTTAAGAGCTTAACCGTTTAGTTAAATCCTCTTGGCTAACTTATCTGGTGAATATTTGTCCTTAGTTGGACGACGTAACTAGAGTCCTCTCGTTACCTTCTTTCCAATCTGAGATGTGTGCCTCTCCTGAGCACTACTCTGAAGTGAATGCCTTGAGAAAGGAGATTCCTCTCTTTCAGTTGACGTATGTCTTGTGCATTTTAGCTGTTGGAGTGTGGGTATATGAAATATGCCAGGCACCAAAAGTGAGCACACGATCAATTCTGCAGCAGGTAAGGAGCTAGGACAAGACTGTCTAAGTCAAGCTATAGAGAAATGACATCTTGAAGGCTTTAGAAATGGTAAAAAAAAATGTCTGAAGGAGACGGTCCATGGAAAGGAGACGTATTAATACAAGTAGCTCCCCAAAGTGGGCTCAGGTCAGCCTGGCATACACTTATAAAATTAAGCTTTCCATCAGGGAGTTTTCCTCAAGAGGAAATTCTGGGAAGATACAACAGATTACTGATATGTAATAAACATGGATGAACCTCAAACACATTACACTAAGCAAAAGGAGTCACACACACGAGACCACATGTTCTGTTTTTCTGAAATGTCTAGCATAGGCAAATCTATAGAGACAGAAAGTATTAATAAATTACTGGTTTCCTGGGGCTGGGGGCAAGTTGGAATTTTATCAGGGATGATGGAAATGTTCTGAAACTGATTATGGTGATGGCTGCATAACTCAGTTGACTAAAAATCCTTGAATCGTACACTCAGAATGGATGGATTTTATAATATGTAAAATATATCTCAATAAAGCTCTTCAAAAAAGGCAAGAACATCGTCTGTTCAAAGGAACTAAAGATAGAATTTTCGAGCGTAAAGATAGAAATCCTCTTAACCAGCACAGTCTCCCATCATCTAAATATTGTACAAACAGCTTTGTTTCTACAAAGGAGAAAAAACAAGAACCATTCCTTGAGTACTCTAATGGTTTATCTTTTACTACTGTTTCACTGTTTGAAATTGACACGTGAAATAAATGGTGAAAAAAATGGTCAGACATTAAAAACAACACGGAGACCTTCCCTGAGTTAGAAAGTAGTATCACAGCCCAAATTCAAATTAGTTTTCAGAAGGTGAGACTATTTCCTACATTTGTTTCCTACATTTCTCTTGATGAAATGATTTCAACAAAAAACCATGCAAATATGGAATGTTTTTAACATATGCATTGATGATAATAAGAGGATCCTTTGCTTTCATATTGTAGGGGCAAAGGGAAAACTTGCCCTTCACTCTCTGAAGGTTCATTGAAAAGTCAACTGATGAGTCCAGGCACAGTGGCTCATGCCTGTAATCCCAGCACTCTAGGAGGCCAAGGAGGGGAGGATAACTTGACGACAGGAGTTTAAGACCAGCCTGATCAAGAGCCAAGAGCAAGAATGAAACCCTTTCTCTGCTAAAAATAGAAAAAATTATCCAGGTGTGGTGGCACACTCCTATAGTCCCAGCTACTGGGGAAGCTGAGGCAGGAGGATCTCTTGAGCCCAGGAGTTTGAGGTTGCAATGAGCTATGATGATGTCACTGTACTGTAGCTCGGGCAACGGAGGGAGACATTGTCTCAAAAAAAAGGAAAAAAAAATCAACTGATGAAAGACAGATTAATAGGAGATAAGGCATACAAAATTATTAACATGCATGAGGGAAAATCACAGAGTGATTACCCAAATACCCAGTGCACTACAGAGCTTATATGCCCTTTTTCATAGAGGAGGGGGGAAATGAGGAATGTAGACAATTCTTCTCAGGGACAGTAGATCATTAGGGAGAATCAATGCGCAGGGGAGGCTGAAGGCAGACATATGGGAAGATGAGGAGCAGAACTATACAGGAACAAAGGTTTTCTTATTATGCAGTTAAAATTCCCCAAGTAATCTCTTGGAGCTGCTTTCAGAAGAACAGATTAAAAGTCTGTCTGGGCTTGGTGACAACAGTCTCTTAGCTTCTCTGGTGGTTGATCTTTTCTAACTATTTGATGAGATTCCTAGGAAGGAAGTCTTAAGACAATTTCATTTAAGCTTTCTTAGTATTCAGGTAAGGAAATTCCAGAGAGCTCCTCATTGTGCTTCCAGAAGGAAGATCAGAGAGTTAGAGAGACAGGAGAAAGGTTAGAGAGAGACCTTGGTTCTGAGGCCTTTAAAATTTTCCAAGCACTCAGCATGTTGAAGTGTCATATTTTGGGGAATCCTTTTCTGTTCCCCAGTAATACTCAACTAAATCAAATTGTCAATGCAGTGGTCCCTCAGTATCTGAGAAGGATTGTTTCCAGGACCCCTGAGGATACCAAAGTAGGAGGATGCTCAAGTCCTTGATATAAAATTGCATAGTATTTGCACATAACCTGAACACATCCTCTTGTACACAGCCACGTGTAGCTTAACGATGGGTTCTGAGAAATGCGCCTTTAGGCGATTTTGTTGTTAGGTGCACATCATACCGTGTACTTACACAAACCTATACAGTATAACCCTCTCCACACCTAGGCTGGATGTATAGCCTATTGCTCCTAGGCTACAAACCCATACAGTATGTTATTGTCCTGAATACTGTAGTCAACTGTAACATAGCAGTACGTATTTGAGTATCTAAACACAGAAAAGGTACAGTAAAAATATGATATCATAACCTTATGAAACTATCATTGTACATGCAATCCTTCATTGACCAAAACATCATTATTAGGCCGGGCGGGGTGGCTCACACCTGTAATCCTAGCACTCTGGGAGGTCGAGAAGGAAGGATCGCTTGAGCTCAAGAGTTTGAGACCAGCCTGAGCAAGAGTGAGACCCCATCTCTAAAAATAAAAAAACAAAATTAAAAAAAAAAACTGTCATCATTCAGCCCATGACTGTACTTTAAATCATCTCTAGATTACTTATAACATCTAATACAACATAAATGTGATGTAAACAGTTGTTATTCTCTATTTTCAAATTTTTCATTATTTTTTATTTATTGTGTTTTTTAAAATATTTTCAATACGTGGTTGGTTGAATTTGTGGATGCAGAACCTGAGGGTACAGCAGGCTGACTATATTATTTAGCCTGAAGATTTCTTCTGCTTTGCTTAGGGAAAACAAGTATTTACTAAACAAATGGATAAGAGAATACAAGATAACAGGAAGTCTCTCACTTTACCCCACCCCTGTGAGAAAATAAATGCAATTTGATATGCCAATCATAATCTTTTTGTCTTTAGAAAACTTCTCCATGGCTGGAATACAGTCTTTTCAGGAATTTGAATTAGTCTAACTTGCTATGCCCCATAATGTGAATATATACAAAATTGCCTTTTCCATTGGGATTTCAACCCTTGAATTCCTGCAGATGTATGTTCAAATGCATGAGAGTTCACACCTGTTCCATAATCATGTTGGGCATCAATAGGTAAGACTTATATTTGTTTCATTGTACAGTACTGATATTTGCAACATGAATGTTCTTTTGTTTTAGTTGACTATCTAGTATCAAAGGAATGATGTGACTTCACCTTAATGAATTAAAATTCCCATCTACTTTGAGACTTTAAATCCGGGTTTCCATAAAAAGGGCAAGTTGCTGTTTTTCTCAGAAGCGAAAATGAAAGCACAGAATATGCCAGTATTTGATTAGATGATTATTTTACCAAGCTTCCTATTATCCTCTCTCTTGAGAGCAAAACATGGACCCATTACTGGACAAGATTAGCTCTATTAATAGCTTGCTTAACTTCTCAGAAGCTGGGAAGAATCTAGTTTACCCAGGCTGTAGAACCTCAGGGAAGCAAACAACAACTCACTGAACACTTAGTTGATTTTTAAAGGCATCTTTTACCTATTAAATTGATGTGCTAACTTTTTTCTTTTAAAACAATGATTTCTATTTGAGATAGTTTATACTTCAAAAAAAAGTGTTCTCATTTTTATTTATTTTTAGGTTTTTTACTGATATATAATAGATGTACATATGTTGGGGTACATGTAATACTTTGACACATTCATATAATGTGCAATAATCAAGTCAGGTTAATTGTGATATCTATCATCTTAAATAATTATCTTTTTTTATGCTAAGAACATTCAAATTATTCTCTATTAGATATTTTGAAATACACAACAGATTATACTTCATTATAGTCACTCTACTAATTTATCGAATACTAGATTTTATTTCTTCTTACTGTATTTTTGTAGCCATTAATCAACCTTTTTTCATCCCCCCTTCTCTCTACTCTTCCTGACCTCTGGTGACCACAAATCTACTCTCTATCTTCATAAGATACATTTTCTTAGCTCCCACCTATGAGTGAGAACACGCAATATGTCTTTCTCTGCTTGCCTTATTTCATTTAACATGATGACCTTCAGTTCCATCCATGTTGCTGCAAATGACAGGATTTTATTCTTTTTTATGGTGGAATGATGTATCATTGTGTATATATACCACATTTTCTTTATCCATTCATCCATTGATGGGCTTTTAGGTTGATTCCATCTTGGCTATTCTCTTGTCTATTGTGAATAGTGCTGCAATAAATGGGAGTGCAGATATCTCTTTGGTATTGGTGTTTTTAATTATAGAATGTTGGCATTACTTTTTCAAAGCAATTGTTCTCTAATATTAGTGCCTAGCTAGAAAACTGGGCCCTACTCCCAGAGTTTCTGATTCGTAGGTGAGGCCAAAATTCTGCATTGCTATCAAGTTCTTAGGGTGACACTGAGGCTGCTGGTTTGGGGAACACACTTGGGGAACCACTGAGAAGTCCCAATCCCTTGTCCTATCAGTTTGAAGGAAAGGGGAGGTTCATGTGCTCCCTATTCAGAAAGTTATAAATACTATACATGAGGATCATATCTTGTAAGAACTTTGTGTGATTCCTTAACGTTTGCAGTGTTCCAAAGTTGATTCTCCACCTTTCTCTTTCCCCAGTTCACTGTTAAGCCTTAAAATTGAATAGGTCTCTGGCAGCTGCAGAGTTGCAGATAAACATCCAGTAAGCCTCACCACTGGGCGGGTGTGTGGGTGGGGGGTGGTTGCCCTGGGAGAGCAAATCCATGGTGGTAGCTTTAAAAAGAGTTAGGTCACAGGGTTCTGCTAGGGGAAAGGAAAAGGTTTAGGGAGGAGGTAGGTTTTGAGAAATGGCTCTGGGGCTATACAACAGAAACGTCAGGTGAGAACTCCTAGAGGACAAATGACCAGATTCCACAGTGTCCTTCTGAGACAGACAGAAAACCAGTCCTCCCTGCTGCCCTCAAGCCTCCTGCACCCACCCATCAGTGGTCACAGGACTCCCCTTTGTTCCTGGGCAAAGAGAGACTGTGGAACTGATTGGCTCCCTGGTTCCTCTCACCATTTTAGGCCAAAGGGGAAGTGAGAAATTTAAATGGTCTTAAGTAGAAAGCATTTTTGCTGCTTTCTCTTATCTGCCCCTAGGGATCCTTTTCATTCCAGAGAAATTATTTTATTTGGAAGATTAACATTTTAATATGTCCTTGGATTCATTTTCTAGTGAGTCTTTTAATAAATGTGGCTGTATTTCCCAGGCTATGTCAGCTATGCCCTGTCTCCTTGGCTGCCTTGAGTTTTTTTTTTTTTTTTTTTCTTCTACTGTCTCTACTCATCTCCAAATTGTCTTCTATGTCTATCAGTTTTTATTTCCTGCGGTCCATTTTAGAAAAGGCCCTATCAGAAGTGCTCCCACAACCCTTACTAGGTATTCAGAGCTCAAATTTTGCACTCCGTGACTTCAGAGTTCAAATCTGGTTGTAAGACCTTGAGTAAATTACTTTATTTAAGACTGAGTCCTCACATGTTAAATGCTTTCAATTATACTCAGTTGATGGGGTTTCCTGGAGAATTAAATAACAGAGCACCTAAAACACTTAACACAGTGTTTGATGGGTTGTTAATGATATTAACCTGCATTATTCTTGTTGTTAGATAATACTTCATTACTTTTTCCTCCTATTCTCCAATCTGAATTGCCTTAACAAGAAGAAAGGGAATTTTGTCCCAAATCTGATTGGGAGTTATTCTGTGTTTTCTGAACCCCAGTAGATCTAAATCCAGTACAAATGCCTTAGTTTGTGCCCTTGGATTCACAAGCAAAGCAAGGCAGGGTGCTGCGGGGAGGCAACCAAAATCGGTCGTCTTTCTGTGGGTAAAGAAAAAATAAGTAAAAGGCATAGCTCTCTAGTTGAAGAGATAAGCCCACAAGAAAAGCTTAATTATTAAGATTTAAATAAGAGTTGGAAATCAAAATAGGAGTCATTTCAACATTACCCTTTTCCAATGCATCATCCTCAGGGCTTTCCAAAAAAATAAATCTGATCGTATCACTTTCCTACCAAAAATACTCCCAAAGTACACTATGTCCCTCCTTCTCCTACCAGTTTTTTCAACAATATTTATCCTTCTTGGTTTAAGCCTCTAAGATACTCCAAGATCAGGTCTCTTTTTTTCCCTCCTTCCAAGGAGACCTAACTGTGAGTCACCATCACTGGCTTAACTGAGACTGTTCAGTTTGGGGGCTTCCTGACCCCCCTCTGCCCCTAACACATACATAAATAAATACCATGTCTCTATTTGCCATTAATACTCTCTAAAGAACTCTCCCACTTGACTCTGTACTTGGTTAAGCTGTGAGTTTTCAAGATACTCTATCTGGAAGTAGGTTTATAATAAATAGAACTTTAGTGACTTCAGCTAGCTGATTAGCAAAAGCCAGGCTCACTCTGGAAGTCCCAGGCCTTGAATGTGTCTTCAGGGGAAGGGAGGGTCCAGATAGGGAAACAATACCTGACATTTGTTTGCTAGCTTATTTTGAAACCCAGGTTCATTTTTTGAATTTGTTTTGATAGCATTCTTAACATTTTTAGTGCTTTGACTGGAAATTTTCTAGGCTTTAGAAATTAATTTGATAATAATACTATCAAATTGTCTGATAATAATACAATAGTTGGGACAGCCCTGCAGTTTAGGGCATGACAAAGTGCCTTAATAATTCAAAAGCTGTCAAGAAATACCTGTGTGTTTTCTGGATGAGAAGGGCCTGAGTAAACTAATGGAAAATGTTACAAAACATATATATGTCTGAATTGAAAACTACTAGCAATTAACATTTTGCACTAAGGCTTGCATTTAGGAACAATATTTAATTCCTTTTTTTCCTTAGTGCTTTCTAGATTCCCCCATGTAAAAGAATACTGTAATTTCTTAAATCCATTTGTCTTTTAAAGGGACGATTTAAGGCAGGAAATACATATACAATAAAAAACTTAGCGGGGGAAAAAAAATCCATGAGTACGTCAGTCAAACTTTCTGCTAACACTGTTCAACTGATTTTATAAAGTTTGCAGGAGTCCTGCTGCTGCTTGGGAAGGCAGTTAAAAACAGCGGAGAAAACATGGGCTTGGGAGAAGTCTGAGTTCCAATCCTAGTATTTTATTAACTTAATTTCTGTTTTGTGGGTGAGTCCATTTAAGCTCAGAAATACTGGGGAGTCCAAGTTGGAGATCAGGCTTGGAAGAGAAATATTTTCACTTGATTCCTAATCTATGCTCAAATGATACATTGTGGTACTACTGTAAGGGAGAGGAACAGAGCAGATGATTTAAGGGTGGGTGGAGTTAGGAGGGATACCAGAAGGTCTTATTCTAGTGTTATGGTGATTTTATGAATTTACTTTTGTTTCTCTATCTCATTTTGGGGTAGTAAAGGAAGTTTCATGTCCCCAGTGAAATAATTATCATGATGTTTACTTTTAAGAACAGTTCTATCTGAAAAGTTCTATAAGGAAAAAAAGTGCCTTACTTCCCATAATTTTTGACTTATCCAAAGAAAATACTTTCATGAAAGTGAGTACTTTTAACACTATTTTTAAAGTATTCATTTCACATGTAACTGCCTAATTATTGTGTATTAACGAAAAAATAGCCTAGGACTTATATAGCTATATTTTCAAACCCAGTTTAAAATATTTCATTCGAACAATAAAACTTTTTCTCTTTCTGCTTCATAACAAATCATATTTTCGCTTCATTTCTATACCCTTTGGCTCAGCATTAAAAAAAAAGAAACATTCAAAGTGGTGTGTTTTGCAATATTGATGACCAACTAAGCTCAGGATATTTATTTCCATCTGGTAGAGTTCAACTTCTGCCTCTTGTTTGCTTTCTCCATCTGCCTGCCTCCCCTTCATCTTTTTTCTTTTTTTTTTTCCTTCTCCTTAATGGAGTTCGGGTTAACCCTGTCTTAGGCCTAATCGTTTTAGCAGGCTCACGCCTTCTCACGGTCTGCTTTCTAAAGTTTTGCACGTAGTTTCAAGTAAACTTTAATGTCTGCATTTAATGCTTTCATAAGCTTCAAATTTTATCTTTGTTGATTATACATTTTTTTTCAATAGACTAAACTTTACATGATTCGTTCTTAAACACATCTTCAGTATCTGGCTTTGTCTATCCGCATTAAGCTGGATTCAGTGAGACTTCTCTCTCTGCTTACTGAAACAGCAACCACAAATGGCCTTACTAACCTACTTATTTTGCAATTAAACTTTTACAAAGACATCCCCCCACCCCTCACCCGGATCGAGGGGAACGCGCGCTGCGCGGCGTCGGCAGCACGACTCCGAGGGGACCCGGCTCCGAGGCCGCAGTCCGGCTTCCCTGGCAGAATGCCCGCGAGAGCCCGTTCCCTCCACCCTTCCCCGCAGCCCTGCACCCACA
The DNA here is from genome assembly GCF_020740605.2 of Lemur catta. NCBI lineage: Eukaryota > Metazoa > Chordata > Mammalia > Primates > Lemuridae > Lemur > Lemur catta. Next base: position 26,045,131 of record NC_059133.1, read on the forward strand.
GCGCGGGCATCGGCGCCGCACGCTCGCTCCTCCGGCTAGCGCAGCCACCCCGGACGGGGACGGGATGTAAACACCGAGTACGAAGCGGGCCGAAGCTGCTGACGTGCAGCCCGATCCGAGTAGGCGGCGCGCGTGTAGACTCAGCCGGAGCCGGCCGCTCTTATCTACAAAGCTCTCACCCCCCGAGGCCAAGCGGGCCCGGGCAGCGCACTCCCGCGGGAGGACGTGCTGGCTCAGGGCCTCAGACCCCCTAAAGCGAGTAGGAGGAGCTAGGGTTGGGGGCGGAGCTTTCACACGCGCACCATCGGCTTCCTCCGTCCCCCGACACAGCAACTCGGTCTCCAGCCGCCACTCGGGGTTTATTTGTTTACAAGCGGATTACGTCAGCTCCCCCCTCTCCTCCTGGCCTCTGGACCCGCCCCCTGGGCCCTTTTCCCGCCCCCTCCGGCTCCGAATCTGCTTACGTCACAATAGTGCGATCTCTGGATTGGCTGGCGACGGTCGTCACGCTCCAGCTACGCAACTTCCTTTCCGCGGCCTATAAAGAGTGCTGCACGGCGGCTGCATCTCTTCGCCCCTCGGAGCTGGAAATGCCGCTGTTGGGGTCTTCGGAGGCTGCGGAGCTGGAGGCGGAGGCGGCTGGGGAGGTCCGAGCGATGTGACCAGGCCGCCGTCGCTCGTCTCTTCCTCTCTCCTGCCGCCTCCTGTCTCGAAAATAACTTTTTTTACTCTAAAAGGAAAAAAAAAGTAGCCGTCCGCCCCCCACGCCCTCTTCCTCTCAGCCCTCTGCCCTGTGAGGGAGCCCGGGGTGGCCGCTCCGCCGTCGGGGCCGCGCCGCCGAGCCCCGGCCGCCCCGGGCCGCCCCCGCCCGCCGCCCCCATGCATCCCTTCTACACTCGGGCCGCCACCATGATAGGCGAGATCGCCGCTGCCGTGTCCTTCATCTCCAAGTTCCTTCGCACCAAGGGGCTCACGAGCGAGCGACAGCTGCAGACGTTCAGCCAGAGCCTGCAGGAACTACTGGCAGGTGAGCGACGGGCGCCAGGGGGACGCGGGCCCCACACCCGGGGTCGGGGCCGGGCCGTCGGGTCCGCGGGATCCTCCGCCGCGCTCCAGGCTGGGCGCGCTCGGGTCCCGCCGCGGGACCGGACCGGCCGCGGTGGGCGGTCGCTAACGGCGGGTCCTGGCGAGGGTTTGGGGGCTGGACCGAGGGCGCCCCCTCCCCCGGCTGGCAAACGGAGGAGGGGAGAAAACACGCACAACAAAGAAACTAAAGCCCACAGAGGCAGGAGCTGCGGTCCGAGGACCGTCGGCGTATTTGGGGACAAAGGAGCCCTGGGGCTGGGGTTGGTTCGACGACCCCTCCCCCCCTACCCCTCCAACCGTTGCGTGGTCGGCGGCCGGGCCCCGGGGTGGGAAGCTGCCCCGGAGCCAGCTCGGGACGGACGTGCGGTCTCCCCGCGCCTCCCGCCGCTGCCCATTAATCATCGGATTTGTCACCGGCACAATTACAGCCGTGCCCAGAGCGTGGTTTAGGGTTGCTTGTTTTTCTTGCCTTCGGGGTTAACAGTCCAGTGGCCCTTCTCTTCTCCAACACCATAAACTCCATTGTGTGTGGCTGGGGTGGGGTGGAGAAAGTAAACAGGTTCCCACTTGGCCGCCGGTGCCATCCGGCTTCCCGGCTGGCCGAGGCTGCGCGCCTGATTCCTGTTTTGGCGGCTCAACCGGTTGGTTCCTGGAGATTGTTTTGCCCGGCACTACTGTTATTTCTAAAACCTTGCCCGCTCGTTCCCCATTCCCGCACATGCCCGGCAGCGAATGCGGTCCTGGACGTTTTCTAAAAGTTGATAGTTTTCATTTTCGTTCGACAAAGGAGCCAGCTGAAGAAGGAAACTGGAGCGGGAGCTAATAGTAATGAGCCTAAGCATTGTTTCTCTGTTCTTTTCTTCTATAGAACATTATAAACATCACTGGTTCCCAGAAAAGCCATGCAAGGGATCAGGTTACCGTTGTATTCGCATCAACCATAAAATGGATCCTCTGATTGGACAGGCCGCACAACGGATTGGACTGAGCAGTCAGGAGCTGTTCAGGCTGCTCCCAAGTGAACTCACACTCTGGGTTGACCCCTACGAAGTGTCCTACAGAATTGGAGAGGATGGTTCCATCTGTGTGCTGTATGAAGCCTCACCAGCAGGAGGTAGCACTCAAAACAGCACCAACGTGCAAATGGTAGACAGCAGAATCAGCTGTAAGGAGGAACTTCTCTTGGGCAGAACAAGCCCTTCCAAAAACTACAATATGATGACTGTATCAGGTTAAGATATAGTCTATGGATGGATCATCTTATAATGGATGGATAAATTTGATTTTTGCTTTGGGTGGGCTCCTTTTGGGGATGGATTATGGAATTTAACCATGTTACAGCTGTGAAGATCTGGCACAAGATAGAATGGTAAAATTTTTTTAAGTGACAGTGCCATAGTTTGGACAGTACCTTTCAATGATTTAATAGCCTGTGAGTCCAAGTAAATGATCACTTTATTTGCTAGGGAGCGAAGTCCTATGGTGGTTTCAGTTTCTCCCAGACATACTTAAATTTTACATCAATCCCTTGAACGAAAATCTGTATTTCAAAGAACCTTTCTCTGCAGTAGACCTTGCAGAGGAATTTGCACTATTACACTTGAAAATTGTTATTGTTAACCTTTTTGGCAGCTCAATAGGAAAGCTCAACGTTTTAAACATGGTAGTACTGGAAATTTTATGACAAGACTTTTACCTAGCACTTAAATATGTATAAATGTACATAAAGACAAACTAGTAAGCATGACCTGGGGAAATGGTCAGACCTTGTATTGTGTTTTGGGCCTTGAAAGTAGCAAGTGACCAGAATCTGCCATGGCAACAGGCTTTAAAAAAGACCCTTAAAAAGACACTGTCTCAACTGTGGTGTTAGCACCAGCCAGCTCTCTGTACATTTGCTAGCTTGTAGTTTTCTAAGACTGAGTAAACTTCTTATTTTTAGAAAGTGGAGGTCTGGTTTGTAACTTTCCTTGTACTTAATTGGGTAAAAGTCTTTTCCACAAACCACCATCTATTTTGTGAACTTTGTTAGTCATCTTTTATTTGGTAAATTATGAACTGGTGTAAATTTGTACAGTTCATGTATATTGATTGTGGCAAAGTTGTACAGATTTCTATATTTTGGATGAGAAATTTTTCTTCTCTCTATAATAAATTGTTTCTTACCTTGGCATTTTAATCAATCTCTTGTCATGATTATAGAGGTTCAAGCTATAAGGAGTATTTTTCTCAGAAGACTTAGGTTCTATAAGCTATGAATGTCAGTTGCACACTGGTCATGCTGAAAAAACATTTGATGAGGGATGAAGATGATCTGTGTATACATATTTAGGTGTTAGAGGAAACACAGGAGTAACATGTTTAAAAAAAAATTTCTTAAGTCAAAAAACATGGACACATTCACAGGCTAACAAGCTCATGAAATGAGGATAAGAGACAAAGGTAACATCTACCTAAAAAGTGATACTCAAAAGGATTACATTTCATTGCTTCCCTGTTGAAGTGAAGATATAAATGTTCCATTCTGGCCCACCTTTGAAAAACAATTATTATGCCCCACGGAATCCTTGTTCACTTAGAAAATCCCGGGGCAGGTGACCCCATAGTCTTAACAGGCTAATCACTACAGAGATTGGTTGCTTTTTGCTTTTCATCATCTGCAAGATTTACATAAAAATCACTTAAGCTGGAATTCAACAAAAGGTATGTTTATGAACTTTATTCTCAAAAGTTGAAATGCCGACTTTGATTCCTCATTTTGAGACTTAGATAAATTCTAAGAACCTAAATGAATATTGAGAACGCTGTAGTGTAGGTTACTCCACTAGTCCTTGCAATTCTTTGGTTGTAGAGGATAAAATGGTTTTTAAGTGGAATAGAAAATGAAAAATTGAGTTTTGCTCTACGCAGTTATTAACTAGTGACCTTTTTTTGGTATGTATTTAAACATGTTCACACGGTAAATATGCAATCTATAATAAGTTACTTAATCAGTATTTAAAATCAGTAATCTAAAATAAGTTACTTCTATGTGTAAGATTAAATTCTGATTTTGTAGACTACACAGAATACACACCTAAACATGCAGGTATTATAGAGTACAAATGATGTTTCTACTTTAATGTCGGGCCATTTTTGGGAGTTTGATCTTATAACCAATACATGGACTACCCTTTCTAATTGTTAGTTTTATATTTCAATCTGTTACGTGAAAAGCCCCTCAGTTTTTCAAACTTAAATTACAGTAAAATAAAGGGTAGTTTAATTTTTAAATGGATCTCACCCCAGTGCTGACTACTATTGTTTACCAACTGCATTTCATCTGGTAACTCTTTTGAAGCTAGTAACAAAGCTAAGGCTTTGCATACCAAATCATTCTTGATTGAGACCTAAGAGTGAGGATCGCTTCCAGACAATTCAGGGATATATTTTAGGGTGTAAAACTTTTTTGTCATAAAACCTTTTTTTCAAGTGGACAATTATTTTTGAAGATCTTGACATCAGACTTTTTGGTATTAAATATTTTAAAACATTTGATGGGAAGATAACTTCTTAAAGATGTTTATTTTAGAGTTCAGGTGATGTCTGGCATGGGAAGAACTTTTTTTTATGTTTCTCTTTAAAAGACTTGCAGACAGCTAGCTCTCTTTGAGATCTAGCATCCATCTGTTTCCTGTGACTTTAACCTTACATTCCTTAGACAATTGAGCTGAGGCTCTGTCTTCAGTACAGGAGCTGTTTCATATTTCTTGTTCACTGCTTCTGGGGAATGTTTTGAAATAGTTTATTAGAAATCCTTATAAGATAGGATGACTACTTTCAAAGTTATTAGTTGCCATTGGCACCATGAGTTTATAGTTATGAATGTCAATAAGTTTGACAAATGTTATTAGGTTTTAACAGGTAGTTTTAAAGTTACTTACATTTTTCCAAATGCAAGTAGTATCTCCCTGTGTAATGCTGAAACAAGGTTTGAAGTGGATCGTATAGGAAGAGTTACCCTAGTCCATGTAGGGTAATGTGGCTGTTCCTTCTGTCATCTGGAATAGGAATCATACGTCCTTACCCTTATTTGCAGTATTTCTATTATAATAGATGGGAAGGCAACCAGAAAATGGCTTTTTGGTACCAATTGCACCAGTGGTTTCCTTAAGTCACTATAACTCTCATGTTGCAGGTAATTAATTTTGTTTTGTATATAGGTATTATAGATTATGGAATTGCACTTGAAAGAAGCATTTCTGACGTTTAGTTCTTAATGACTAAAGGTGTCCAAGTTCCCTTTAATCTTATTTTAGGAACAAATCTGCTATTAGACTTTGGGTGATTTTTAACATTTCTGATACTCTCTCTGCCTCCTCTTTACAGAAGTATGATAACTGAAGCTGTATGTTGCATATTGAAGCTTAAAGCTATTTCCTCTCCCTTTTTCACCCCTATTTCAGATGTGATAAGATGTCCTTGATAGGCTATATAGAGAAAATTCATCAATAGTTTTATCTGTGCACAGGAGACTTCAAAAAATATATCTGGATTGCCTAAAACTGAGCGGATTTCTTATTTATCTGAAAGTATACAGACTGCAAATATTTAGATTCACCTCAGTCTCTGCAGTTAAATTTTATATATGGCTACTGTCAAAATATATTAATAAATGGTTTATTTTCATATTTGGAGCATAACAGTATTAAAAAATCTTTCATAGTAAAATAGTTTGTACTACTAACAGACTAAGCTGCTTAACTGAGTCCTTAAATCATTTTATATATTGGACTGTAAATAGACCAGACAAGTGTGTGTTATGAGTTATAATTTCTGGTTATATCTATTGATCTTTGTATAGTATTCTGATAATAGCATATGGTGAAGGAATATTGTTAAGCAAGATGTCAAGTTTTGTATTTTTGAGATGCTCCTAAATAAGCCTTAGATTGTGTTAATGGTGAGGACTGACACCATTTCCTCAACAATTTGTGGAGTATACTTGACACCAGTTTTTTTGACTGCAGTTTTAACTTGGTTTATCACTTTTTGTGTTGCTCAGTGTATCAAACAGAGGAATAAAAAAATGGAGTTCAACTTCAGACTGTTACATATGAGCCTTTTCATGATATTTATCATATTAGTGTTGAAGATGTAGTGTTCTTTTGGGACTTCTGTATGCTTAGAGTACAGATGTTGAAGGATGCAATGATTTCAGGCTAGGGTTGGATAAAATCAAAGGATGGAAAATGAAAAGTGGGAAACTTAGCTGAGAAGGGAGGAATTTAAAGGCTTGGTCATAAAAATTCATTTGCTGTGGACATAGGTGTAAATTAAGAGAGGTCTGTGCAACACAGTCTTTTGGCAGAAAGTTTGGGAATCCTTGTTGTAGAGAGATTCTGCAACTGTGGGGCAGACCCTGCACTCAATCTGTTTCTATGAACATGCAGGTCAAAGTGGTAGTACAGGTTCATGGCCTGCCCTGCGTGGAAACCGGCCTTGGGGGAGGTGTGGATGGGAAGCATAAATATCTTAAAGGCATTTTTAAAGAAATTAAAATATATTGCCTAAGCCTTTTCTCTCAGTATTTTATATATAAAGGAAGAATATTTTTTAAAGTGTCTGTTATAAACCACTTGACGATTACAGCCTCTTTTCCTTGTACCTTTAAATTGTGAAGGCCATTTGTGACCCCATCCCTGGTGGTAGAAGGATGATCAAGGATAGGCCAGAAATCTTACATCACTACAGGGACTACCAGGCAGGAGAAAAGTTAACGGCATTCCTGTATTTGGAGAATATTACATCCAACACTACTTGTTATAACTTCAGATTTTAAGATCAGTAGAAGACATCTTCACCCATACATTTACTTTTAATGTACATTTACTTTTAATGATTCCATAAATGATTGTCTCCAAAGTTATTCTGCCATTCTTTGAAAATATTTTTTATGTGTATATGCATGCATTTTCATACGAATATGCAATAGTACATGGTACATTTTATAAACAAATATACATGTATTGGGGATACACTAAAAATTTTATTGGTGAAGTGCATGATCAAAAATGTTTAGAGATTATTTCTCTGGATTGTCACTAAAGTAGAAGATGTTTGCTCTCCCAAAATAACTCATAATTATGATGTTCTTCCTTTAAGTGATAAGTCTTAAAATGAGAAACTATAATAGCAGTACAAAGAAGGTTGCCTTATGTAATTTTGGCTTATCTGCATAAGTCTTTATTTGTAAAATTAAGTCATTTTCTTTTACAGCCAACTTATCCAAAATTAAGTACCAATTTGAAGTCTGTAAGTTCCTATATATTCAACTATGTATTGCTATATGTTGAAATTCACATTTTATTTCTTAGAAAATTTTTCTTTAAATGTTAGGGTTTTTGTAACACTGATATACCTGGTTGCAAGAGAACTGACTGATCAAAATGGCAAATCCGTGATTAAATTATTTTTAGCATTTATGGCTAGGCCAGAAAGTCCCTGTATCTTTTTTTTCTTGTTCTGAGCCATCCTCACATTTTTGTAAGGAAAGATGACTAACAAATTGGACTTTATTTGAGAAGATCCTGTAAGTCGCCATGGCCTTAAAATGATTAGACTTGACAATTACACTATGAGCAGGATTGAATACACTTACTTTCTAATTGTTTTGATAGATGGCAGTTTTGTACCCTCAAGTCAGTAAACTAAATGGAGTTGTATTTCCTATAAATGGCACTTGTGAGCCTTTAAGTTATCAGTATATGTTCTTATTTGACCTTCCAATATCTGGATGAGGTTGGCAGGTAGGTCAGTTCAGTATTTTTTATCTTCATTTTATGGATCGAAAACTGAGGTTTAGTTTAAGTAATTTGCCCTAAAGCCAAACAGCTATTAATAATACACAGTTTGAACTTAGGTCTTTCTGGCCCCAGAACCCCTCTGTTGGTATATGGTGTATGATTCATTTACCTTGTTTCACATTGTTGGGGCATGTGTTTTATCCTCTCATTGCTAGTACACCATCTTTGGTCATTTTCAGCCTTGAAACTCTTTCACTATGCTCAAGAGGCATGTAACTGTCTACAGTTAGGCTTCTTTCTTTGAGAAGCAGTTGGGATTTAGTGTAAAGAGTACTAACTAGTCTTAGACTCAGAAAATGAGCTGAAATTCTGACCTCTACCAATTTGTGACTTTAGACCGGTTACTTAACCTGAGTCTGTCACTCCATATGTAAAAATGTGGGTAATAAGTTTGTTGTCAAGGTCAAATAAACATGAAAGCACATAGCCAGTGAGTGGTTGTATTGGAATTTGCATATCATGGAGGCCAATTAAATATGGCAGATTATTTTCTTGGTTTTTTTGAAAATTTGATTATAGTGTGATTGTGTTTGGAGTTTCCTGAAAGTCTGCTTTAGCCAATAGCTGCAAGGAATGTACTAGTGTTTTTGAAATACAGTGATATAGGAAAGAAAATGAACTGCTTCCCTCCTTTAAAGGATGAAAATACAGATAACTCAGGCTGTGTGTATTTGTTTTACAGAATTTCCTGAGCTAGGTCCTTAACTTTGTGATTTTCAGAGCTATTTTCTCAGTAAAAAAGAAGGAATCCCTCAGATCCTTTGTCTTACGTTGAAGACACCTGTAGTTGAGAGATGGAGCGATGCTACCAAACGTGTAATAATGTAGCCCTGTACAAAGGACGTTTGCATCTATTATGTTGTTTAATCCTCACAGCAACCCTTTGCTGTGTGAAGTTGACTTTTCCCAGGGTTTGCAGTCCTTCAAGCCATTTGTATTTGGTCATGCTTTTGCAAGAGATTTTCAAACAGTGGTTTTCAAATAGAACTCAGTGGTTCTCAATCTCTTCTTAACCTAGAGTGTTGTGAGTACTTCTTTTACTGCAAAGAAAAGCAGCCTTTTTATAAATTATCAGTTTGGTTTTGAGTTTCTTCTTGTGATGTAACCTGATGCAACGTTTGCTTGAATCACTAATAATGTAGTTGATTTCCCTTAGTCAGTCATAAATGAGTCAGTGACCATGGGTTCTTTCGGTTTATACTCAAGTCTCTTTTTTTGTGTGAAGATATCCTTATTGAATAGCTTTCTGCTGGCTTGTACAGCATTACAGCATGCCTCAATGAAGTACATATTCGTAGCAGAGCTTTGTGCTAATTTATTTTGCAATACTATAGGAAAAAAAGGGCTTCATTCTTAAAAGAAACTCAAGAGACTTAGGCAAAATTTCTTCTGACCCTTTCAGAAGTCTTGCATCTTAAAGCCCCTGTGTGGTTCAGGCCCTGCTTGGAGTTGTGTGTAGCCTTATAAATCATTGTGCTCCTACAGTTTTTAAGCTCGTGATTTAAGAATGAGTTTGGAACTAATTAAAACAAGGCTTAGGTGGCCAGTATCGTCAGAACAGTTATCCCTTGAGACAATAGTTATGGTTAGGGTCAGGGATGGAGTGCTTATGTAATACTGAAACATTACATAGAAGCTCTTTTCCACTAGCTCCTAGATTCTTGCATTTTTCCTTATAAGTCTGTAAGTTTCCTGAGATCCTTTATGATGGTTAAAATACACGTGGTATTTTGTCCTATGTCTATCTGTTACATTCATTAGACACAGACTTACTGAGTCCCTCTGTGCACCAAGTGTTGTCCTAAGCACTGGGGATGCACACACAGTTACTGTCCCTGGCCCATAACGGGCTTGGAGCCAAGCATACCACACAAATGTAAAAGCTGGACCCGACCTGAGGCATGCTAAGGAAAGGGAAGTGGGGAGTGGTGTCCTGAGAGCTATACTGGAGTGATAGTCTGCTGTAGGAAGGTTCCCAGAGGAAGGGACACTTGTGCTGAGATCTGAAGAATGAGTGGGGGTTTAAGTGGAGAAGGCAGGCACGAGGGAACAGTATGCACAAAATCTGGCTGAAGAGTGGTGACGAATGGGAGGAGTTGAATGAAGACCAGTGTGGCTGGGGTAGAGAGGCATTGATGGGAGTGAGGCCAGTTGTGGGGCTTTATAGGGAGAGTGACCATATAACTTAATACATTTATCAACCCAACTGTGACTCGAGAGTAAAAGAGGGTGCTATTTATAATTAAACACAGACTATAAGCATCAGCCAGGACACAGGGCCACCTCGCTTTCATAGGCCATGTTAACAGTATTGTCTAAGAGCTTGGCAACCGGCAGTGTGTCAACTTCCTAGTGAATGTGTCAAGGAGTTAGAATACCTTACTCCATCCAAAAGGAATCTAAACAGAAGAGTAGGTTTTACAGACAGCTAAGTTGTATGATTTGTTCTGGTATTGATATTAGTGACTATTTCACGTTTTGAAGGTTTGACATGAAAAGATGGGTTTTAGTGTGAACTACTAGATTAGAGTCACTGTCATGGTATATGAAATAGCACAGTTCAAATATATCTTGAATATTTTCTGCTTTTAGGTTACAGCACTTGTCATTTTTGCAAAAACCTTTTATATAAATAGAATTTTAAAATAGCTTCATTCTAGGTTTACATTTTGAGTGTAAGTACTTCCTGGATGTAACTCTCAAGGTATGGGCCACTTAAATTTTTTTCTTGAAATTATGTAAAAATCTATACAGTTAAATGCATAGAGTTCAGGGAATTTTGCACACCATGTTTTCTGCACCCTGATCAAGAGATAGAACATTTCTACAATCCCAGAATATTCTCTTTTGGGGGCACTTAAAAATTGGATTAAGAAATATGGTTGGTAGAGCCAGGCCTCAAATTAGAAATAAGTTGTTTCCCCTCTCCTTTCATAACTTTATTTTTGCTTCCTAAACATGTGGCAATGGTAACTTTACACATGAAACAAATTGTCGCCAGAAGAAACTGTTGCCTTTCAACTAGTTATTATTTAGTGGTTACTAATATAGTACATCCCTGCCCAATTTGCTATGGCTTTTTAGTCCTTTAAAGTGAGTAGTAAAATCTGAGTCATATCCCCATCACTGACTCACAAGCTTACTAAAGACTGCCTGTTTGCCTGTTTATTATTAGGCCCAAGCTTAAGAATCTTGATCAATTGAAAAAGATTGTGATAATGTCAAATTTACATAACACCTCTCCCTTTTTTCCTACTTTTCCTTTTAGCCTGATCATGTCACTCTATAGGAGGTTTTACAGGTAAGAGGGGGGTAGGCAAGAGTCAAGCCAGTACCTATAGCTGAGTCCTAGCCTTGAGCACTTCCTTTCCTCTCAAAATTCTTACCAGCTAGTTGTCAAACAGCAATTAGAATATTGAACTAAGTTACAGGGTAATTAGTTGTCATATTGATTCAACTCAAGAGTTGTGTGTCACCTAAAGATTCTTGAATCCGAGACAAAGACTTGTCCTAAAAAGAGTGTTTGTTCTTAAAGAGTTTGGGATTTACTGAGGGATAGGGAATGGGGATAATTCACCAGTGGTTGAAAAGGGGGCTTATACCTTTTTTCTCTGTAGATTTAGAGTTCCCATTTGGAACCTGATCTAGAACCAGATCTTGAATTAACTATTTTTTCCTGAGAAGGGCAATGCGTTCTGCTTAGCAAAAACTGCTGTCAAAGCGCTGGCAGGCTGTGATGGTCGTGATGGTGGGGGCTGGTTTACAGACATTTTTCTCAGTGCACTAATATTTTAGTACCAATTGGACTTTTAAAAATTTTTTTTCTCTCTCTTTACACTCCATTTTAGAAAGAATAGTGAGTCAGTAAAGAGGTAACGAGGGTTAAAGCCAGATTTGGTTAGTGGAAAGACTTGTCAATAACCCATCTCCAGTTAGAGAAGCTCCTACGGTGATTACACATTTATTTCACTAGTGGGTTCATTACTCATTTTTTTTTTAAACATTTCATTGTCAATACTTATCATTACTTTTTTTTTTTCTTTTTTTCCTTGTTTGAGACAAAGTTCCCCTCTGTTACCCCGGTAGAGTGCAGTGGCATCATTGTGGCTCACTGCAACTTCAAACTCCTGGGCTCAAGTGACCCTCCTGCCTCAACTTCCAGAATAGCTGGGACTACAGGCTTGTGCCACCATGCCCGGCTAATTTTTTTCTATTTTTTTGTAGAGACAGGGTCTTGCTCTTGCTTAGGCTGGTCTTGGACTCCTCAGCTCAAGCCATCCTCCCGGCTCCGCCTCCTAGAGTGCTAGGATTACAGACAGGCATGAGCCACCACGGCTGGCCTCATTACTCATTTTTAAAAAGGAGTTTCATGCATTAAGCACAGGACAAGTCATTGTGATGTTTCACTGTATGGATGTTGATAACAGTTTTCCCTTCATTCCCTACCTCTGTCCTCTTCCTGGCAAATCTTTCCAATGCCACCAGACAGCTTTAGACCCCCTGTTCTGCTCTCCTTCTGTAAAATTCTCTCCTGATGCTGCAGGACAAAATTTTCACTTCCTGCAGACTTCCTGAGTGCCAGGACTATGCTAAGCACCTCCCAGCATCCCCTCACTGACTCCTCATCACCAGCCTGAAACAGTAGACGTTTGTTAATAATCATCTTTGGTTTGAGGATGTTATGGTACAGTGATGTTATATAACTTGCCCAAGGTCATGAGCTGATTTGGGGCTAGAATCCAGATTTGTCTAAGGTCAAGCACCAGCTGCTAACCAATACTTATCACCTCCCTGAGCACTGCTTTCTGATCCCATTGCATTGTAATTGTGTTCACGGCTGATTTTCACATTAGACAGGAAGATGTTGAAGTCAAGAACTCTCAGACCAGAGCTTTAAAAGATGGCAAGATTAAATTAACAGATTGGTCATAAATATGTGTTGAACACCTACTGCGTGCCCAGCATTGGTCTAGGTACTTGGAGACATAGCAGTGAACCAAACAAAAATCCTTGCCATCAGGGCGGTAAACAAGCAAAGAAAATGCATGATATATCAGATGGTGACAGCTGCCAAGGAGCAGGGCTGCTGTCTTGCTTCTGTGAGTATTGTCCCCTGTAGTTGTGCAACACCTTGTGAGCTCTGCATGAAAGGGAGATAGGAAGTTAGTTGCTGGGGTGGAACTACTTTAAATAAAATAGTCAGGGAAGGCCTCACTGATAAGGTGCCATTTGAGCAGAAACATGAAGACCAGAGAAACAGCCCAGGAGGTATCTGGGTAAAGAATATTCCATTCAAATAACTGGGTGAATTCCAAAATCCTACCAGACTTCTCTCTCCCCAAAACATAATTGTAATTTGGCATTCTTGGGTACTCTTTATTATAATGTCAACTAACCTGATTTATGGCAGTTGTTTCCCTGACCACTTTTTATTTGTTTTCTGGTTGATTGCATGCCACAGAAATTAGTACAACTTGGACTAGGAAAATTCAGCAGTGTTCCCCTCACCCATTTTAGAATTGCAAATCATAATGAACAGGCTGGCAAGAAGTCTGATTTCTTAAAACTCTATGTCTATAATAAACATGAAATATGAATTGATGTTCAGTATAATAATACGAGTTCAGCAAGATGCTCAATATTTTGTTAGGATGTATAGCTAGGCAAGCTAACAGACAAGTGTTGAAGAGTTTTCTTGCTCATATTTAGATAACTGGATAAAACTCCTGTTCCTTACAAAATCTGAGATTACAGTACAGAGAGCCCCCTGGCTCTCTGTTATCATTTGGAGCCCCTGGCCTTTTGTGTATAAGACTGGAGATAAAAGCAAGGGTACATTAATTTCATCATATAGTCACTTAAAAATCATGGAGCACTTATTCTTTTAAGGTGCTACCAGGTATCTAGCTTATTCTTGAGTTACCGAAACTCCCTGGTGTTAAGATATACAAATGGATATGTCTCTGGTTTCACTTAACTTATCAAAGATGGATGAAAGGGCACTTTCTCAAATATATTTCACCATGAATACTACCCTGCCCCATGCTCCCTCCCCAGCCTGAGAAGTAAGACCATCCCTCCTTCCAGTTTGAAACTTGCTATATCTATCCAATCCAGGTTGTCTTCCTTTTGCTGGGTAAAAATTGGATAAGTACTTTTGCACATGGTTGGGTATAAATCACTATCAAATGTGATTCTCCTCCACTCTTAAGAAGGCAGAAATCTCTTTCTGGGTTTAAGAAAGGTTTAAAGCTCCCAAATAAATGTTAACCAAATAATTCTGGCCATTTGACTAGAAATGGTGGGATGGGATTATGGAGAAAGACGAAGGGAATGAATGAAAAGCAGGGAACTACACTTTGGAAAGTAAGAGTGATGTTATGTGGGATTTCATGCAGAATTAGAAATTTTATCCAAAGCAAACATTTACCAAAAGAGCAATGAGAATAGATTCTTCAACCCCTAAACTTGTTCTTGGAAATGCTGAACAACCTCTCCTGTCTAATTATCTCAAAATTATCTTCAACATCAATATATATATTTGCCTAATGATAATAGGCTCACAAGCAAAAATTCCCTAATGTTAAATTTGGGAACACAAGTAAAATAACCATGTTAATTTGAAACTCAGTACCATGGATACGGATAGTGATTACAGCCTTGTGAATCTGCTAATAATTTGTTGTAATAATCTATGGCATCTCTCCCGAAAGATTTCTCAGATTCATCAGTGCAGATCAAAGTTCGTTCTTTTATCAAAATGCTGGCTATGATTCTCTGGCTATGCAAGGTGTTTTTGCCCTTCTGTTCTCATGAGAAAAGTCCTGCCTTCATTTCTCAATGAGTATTCCTTTGTTTTTCCTTTTTCCACCTACTCACACTGAACTTGTCAACTTAGACAGAAAAATACTCTGCTGTGTAGAATGAAATAAACACATCTCAATATGTGTCTGAACAAACTTATTTTTAAATTTAGTCATTTGGTTTAACCCTTTATGTTAGGCAATAAAGTGATGATAAAAGCTAATTTAAATGAAGTCATTCAGTAGATTATTTTGTAGTGCAAGGTTTCAGGGTGCGTTGTTAAAGTAAAAATATATTTCAGTATCTTGAGTACAGCTCTCTGGTCTAATATGGCATATTTTTTTTCTGTGAAAACTTTCACTAGAAATTTATTTAAAGGGAACAAAATACAGTCTGTGCATGTATGTGGGTGTGTTACACATGTGCTTGCTGGGAGAGTAGGGTGGGTAGTTAGTATTGGAAAGAGGAAGGAATAAAATTCACGAGATGGTGCAAAAGGAAGATTTCTGCATACATCTGTGTGTCATATGTGTATGTCTTTGCCCTTCTTATAATAAATTAATACAGGGAAAGAAATATGCTGATTAGGTTTTTTTACTTTTATTTATTTTATGCTATCACAGGAGACTCTAGATCTAATAGGTTTTTAAAATGTTTTTTTTTTTTTTAAGCTATGGTTTATTCTGATGCCTGGCCACTGATTTTGATAAAAGAAAGTTATAAAAGCTGGATGTGAGTGTAGTCTAAGCTACTCAGGAGGCTGAAATGGGAAGATAGCTTGAGCCCAGGAATTCAAGGCTGCAATGAGCTATGATTGAGCCATTGCACTCCAGCCTGGGTGACAGAGTGAGACCCTGACTCTAAAAAAACAAAAAAATCAAAAGGATGAAGTAGCAAGTTGAGTCTCAGCTTACAGAAAGAAGGAATGATATTAGTTAAAATCCCACCTTTAACCTTAGACGTAGATCAAATGCCCATCTATAGAACTTAGCACCAAAGACACAGATGTAGAGCTCATGACAGAGCACGCTGCCTGGTTTGAAGATCAGAAAGTAGGTAAGAAGCTGCCGTTCCTGCACAGGACTCTGATTCTTGTGGCCTTGATTTTTTTGGGTGTCAGTTTGGCCACCAAGATCAACTTTAGCCATTAGGATTTCACATTAAAAACACAATCGATCCTTTTTTCCTGCTTTGCTAGGCATGGGAAAAAACATTGACAAACCACACACTTTCGTGGGCACTTCAGGGTTATATGTAATTCCAGGTACACTCAGTGTGACTCTGCTCCTTTCTCTCCCTGGAGAAAGCACATTAGAATGTGGGAGGATACGGGTAGTAGTCCTAAGGGTTCTAATTTATATGTATGCATGCAAAAAGTTACCTCCATTTCAGCCAAGGTCACCTTGTATCTTGAAAGCTGGACTGATGAACACCCATTCTTCTGGCCAGATGAAGTCCAATGTCATTCTCAAGTTTTTGCACTCCCGGGTGGCACACCTTCTCTTCTCCAACTCCAGGCCTCAAGTGATCTTCCCGTCTATCTTCTCTTCCCCAGTAGCTGGGATTACAGGCCACACCACCATGCCTGGCCCACACCCTCTCTTCTGAACTCTGGCCTTGAACCCCTGCCTCTGCTGGATTAGTTCATTTTGGGGACCATTTTACCGGCCTCTGTGGGCTGTCCTCTTTGCATACCACCCAGATGTGAAGCTTGGCCTCATCTTCATTTCTGCAAATGTTCTCTCAAAAGTAGTCATCTCTTTAACAAAGGTGAGATGACAATGGAGACTTACAACATAGACGTCTTGAATTATTAGGATTTTTTAGTGCTTTGGTCATTTCTGGATCCAAGGCTACAGGTCCTTTATCTTTTTCCTTCCCTCCTCCATCCTTCCCCTCCCCTTCTTTCCCGGCAGCTTCGTCTCTGGGGAGGCCACACCACAGCTAATGTTGCCTCTCTGCTATGCCGGAAGGAAAACAGTGTTTGCCTTTTTTCCTTTTTTTTATAATCATTTTCTAGGTGAGGTTGCAGGGGAAGACAAATGAGGAGCAGAGAGAACAGATGAAATCTTCAGACAGGCAGAAAGCCTTCAGAGACCCTGCAATTGCTTACTCGAGAGTCCAAGGGGCAAGACAATGGGGTTTTAGGCACAGGCTCTGGAATCGGATTTTCCTGGTTGAATCCCTGCTCAAACACTGGCAGCGGTGCCAAAAGGGAAAGCTCTTCATCCTTTTCGGCTCCCTGATCCTTTGCCTGTAAGACGGAGTTGATAACGCAAAATTCAAGGAGCTAAAATGGCCGCGGCCACGAGGGCTGGGCCTGCGCGCGCTTCCTTAGCGCAGCGTGCGTGCGCGCGTAGGTGAGTGCGCGCGTGGTGCGTGCGTCGTGCGCGCGCACGCTGCCCAGAGGTGGAAACTGCAGTCCCGCCTGCCACTTCATTGGTCCGACCTCTCTTGGCCCTGCCTGTCTCCGGCCTCATCAGCCTTCCCGGAGCTTTCTGCTCCTTTGAGCCGCTGCTGGGGGCCCTGAGCCCGGTGGCCTTTACGCTCCGTTTCAGCCCCACCTTGCCCCTCTGATTTAGGAAATTGAGAAAGTCTAGTCCTAGTTGGGAAATCCCATCCATCTGTATTATCCTGGCTTTAGGGGAATCGGAAACCCAGGGAAATTGAGAAACTAATGAAGATCATACAGCTAGTAAGTAGAAGAGCCGTGGTTGGAACCCTACTGTTTTATAAATCCAGATCTAGAACTTGCAGCCACTGCACCAGATGCTTAATTGCAGTGAGAAAACTGAAGCGAGAAAATGTTAAGACTTGCCATGATCTATTTTGCCCTTTTTTTTTTACCCAGGGCGGACAACATGCACTCAAGTTATAGATGTTTTTACCGGAATACAAAAAATTGGCAGTGAGGGCACAACTTTTTTTTTTTTTCTTCTTCCCCGTCCCCCTCGTGCCTGCAACATGCGTTCAATGTTATCCCTAGCTCTGTCCTTATTCTTACAGTAACCCTGCAGGGTAGGTGTTTCGTTGGATACGTGCACCCTAAGACTGAGGAAGGTGAAGCAATCACACAGCCATAAGGGCTATACTCTATAGCCTGTAAAGTGATAGCAAATTGATGGGCAGGATGACCCTTAAGATTTTTGAGGATCTCGCACCCTAGAACCTATCTGCTCACTCAATTACATTCATTCTGAGAAGAAATGCACAAGAAAAAGGTCTGCGGACCAATCCGAACAGGGTGATCTCTGTCTTTCATGTAATGGCTCTGTTTGGCGACCCTGAAAGACCATACTCTAGTTCTTATCAAATTCTCAGAACCGCAACAGCTAAAATTAAATGCAACTTAAAAATAAAAATAAAAGTGTAAGTAAAAAAGATAATGCAAAATTCAATCTCTGAAAACGGATTTTTTTTTTTCTTAAATCTAGGTTTGGCAAAAACACTTTTGGCAGTAAAAAAGGGACCTGACCCAAGGTGACATTTCTTAATGTGATCTTCAGCCAACTTTGTGTTTATCCACACATTTTGGTATAGGAAGGTTAATGGGTTTGAGTTCCAGCTCCCATGGAGGGAATTAGTACTATACAAACATGTTCCATATTTTCTTTCGAAAATCCCCAAAATGCTGAATTCCAGAAATACAATTGGCCCTAAGGGCTTTGGTTAAGAATATCCACCTCAGAGGGTATTTAGGGCCCTAAGTAGGATAATAACCTGTAGGATGCGATACAGAAATAACCACTTAATAAGTGTTGGCTACTACGACCATCATGGTATTGTGGTTCTAAGTAAGCAGGTGCAAGTATGTCCATTTCCAGGAATATGCAAAACTTTGTGATAGCCATAGGAAGTGTACACAATACCTTGTAGTTTACACATAGGCTTATTTTATCTCGGTTGTTTATATCTGTCTTGAGTGTTGAAGTTGCTTCTGATTTTCTTTTTAGATGCCTTCTCAATGCCCTCTAACTCCACTTTTTTAACTGAGGATAAATTGCATTCTTTTCTCTCTGTCTCCCTCTCCCCATCCTCATTCATCCTCCCTCCTCCTCTCTCCATTTCTCTTTCTCTGTTAGATGGCCTTTCCTCCTGATCTCAGGAAACTAGAGAATTGATTACTTTGGAGGCTGCAGGACCTTTCTCTGAGAGTAGTGATTAATGGTCAAAAGATGCTAAATGTGAAAGTCATTCAATAAAGCTCTCAGGACATTTGCTTAGGGGCCAGGTGCTAAGAACTTCTCAACAGAGACAACTTAGAGGGAGGGGGTAGTGGAAAATGAACACACACGATGTAAAACTTTGGGTATAAATTTAACATGATTTGGAGGGGAGGAGAAAGGCATTTTGTTGTGTGTTTTCTCCACTTGAAGGCCTGTTGCCTAAGGTAGATAAAATTCTTTTTCCTGCACACAAGCTTAGAAAGTTGAGTATGAGGAATAATAAAAGGATCTAGGCTGGAAAAACTTGACTGATTGAAATAAAAAATTAAAGACTTTTTTGGTGATAAGATAATCAAAACATCCTTCTATTGTAAAAAAAAAAAAAAAACCAACATCAACAACAAAAAACCACTTTGACGTTTAGTAAAAAAAAACTAGCAGCAAGTTGTGGATTCATTTTGCCTATGTCAGTTTTCCAAACTCTGGCAGAATAGAGACCTTATATTCTATGTACTCCATTAAATATTTTAAGTTGTTAGTAGTATTCTTGATTTTTTTTTCTTGTGTTTTGTTTTGCTGCTAAAGTGGGCTCTTTAAGATCTCAATTTCTGTGTTGTTGTCTTCATTTAAGCAACAACAACAGCAAAAAATCACCCTATCAATGAATGGAATAAATCATTATAAGAAAAAAGGAGATGCAAACTGTGAACTTAGAGTTTTAATAACATTTTATGTTTACTTTGTACACTCAGCCAGAAGCCATTTCTTGCTGACAGTTATTTTAGAGGCCCCCCAAAATAAATTTGTCTTGCTCACAATTACTATGAATTTTTTTATAGAATCCACATTTTTCTCTTTAATTGTCATGGCTTTCTAGGTTCTCTATGGTGCATAGTGCCCCCCTCCCTAATCATATTGCCTCCATACAGAAATAGAGAATTTATTTATTTATTTATTTATTTTTTTGAGACAGAGTCTTACTCTGTTGCCTGGGCTAGAATGAGTGCTGTGGCATCAGCCTAGCTCACAGCAACCTCAAACTCCTTGGCTTAAGCGATCCTCCTGCCTCAGCCTCCCAAGTAGCTGGGACTACAGGCATGCACCACCACGCCTGGCTAATTTTTTCTATATATATTTTTAGTTGGCCAGATAATTTCTTTCTATTTTTAGTGGAGACAGGGTCTCACTCTTGCTCAGGCTGGTCTCGAACTCCTGACCTGGAGTGATCCACCTGCCTCGGCCTCCCAGCATGCTAGGATTACACGCATGAGCCACCGAGTGCGGCCAGAAATAGAGAATTTATAGAAAATCAAAGCACTCACATTTGATGTTAAGGGAAAAGAAGGAAATTGCAAAAACATCTCTCCTTCTGCACTGGAAGAGTTCAAGTAACCACTTTTTTGTTGGCCTTCTCTAATATGTTCGTGGCTCAGAAAATTCCTTTCTGAATTTTTGAATTCCTTTGTTTTTTAAAGTTTTTTTTCCATTTGGTTATTGTTTTTATGTTGATATTAATTTAAAAGTAGGCCGGATGTGGTGGCTCATGCGAAGCCAAGGCGGAAGGATCACTTGAGGTCAGGAGTTCAAGACCAGCCTGAGCAAGAGCGAGACCTTGTCTTTACTAAAAATAGAGGAAAATTAGCCGGGCAACTAAGAATAGAAAAAGTTGGCCGGGCGTGGTGGCATGTGCTTGTAGTACCAGCTATTCCGGAGGCTGAGGCAGGAGGATTGCTTGAGCCCAGGAGTTTGAGGTTGGCTAACGTCACTGCACTCTAGCCCAGGCAACAGAGCAAGACTCTGTCTCAAAAAAAAAAAAAAAAAAAAAAAATTGAAGGTAAATCTATCTCGTTTGTCTTTTCTCTCCTATACCAACAATATGTATATAATAACTTTCTAAAGAACAAGTGGAAGTGGCTCCTTGTTGAGTGATGTGTTCAGCAGAAAAATAAATTGGGATTTGGAAAGATCCTACATATGAAAGGATTTGGAAGATCTCTTGAAAGGGGCTTTTGAAGTTTTTGAACTTTATTTTAAGCTGTAGTTGGGTCCATTTTAGCCAATCTAGGCACATTCATTGTGACTAAGCTTCTTTTCCTTTCCTTTCTTTTTAAATACACATTCAAATCTGATTTTTTCCCTACTTTTTAACCCTACAGACCTTGATTCTATACAATATCTGATTTTAGGAGTGTCAGCCAATGTGCAGGATTCAGCTAAGTAAGTCCTAATGAGACTTCAAAGGTGATGAAGACATCGTCATAACCACTGGGTGTATAATCTAATGCAGAAAAGAATTTATAAAACATAACAAGACAATACTTTGTATTACAATAAAGGTACAATGAAATGAATTTAGGGAAGGAAACAAGGGAAGGCTTCATGATGAAAGTGTCATTTAGAAGAACCCATGATGGGTTGAGGGATGCCAGGGTGCAAAGGGAATGATGTCAAGACTGTACAGCCAGGGCCACATTCAGTGGCTAGAGTATTCCAGTTTACCTAGAGCTCAAAGTATGCATATAAACTAAAGCCTTGTCCTTAAAAAAATGTGCAGTCTAGTGAGGGAGAAATGTAAATAAACAAATGAATTAGTACATTTTGCACTCTGAGTTATGCAGAAAGTGCTTTGGAACATAGAGGGAAAAATCCTAAGTGTGGTGATAGGGGGTTGGGGGGAGACTCTGATTGAAAGCTTCATGGGAGTCCAAATCTTGAAGAAATAGTACTTTGCCCAGTGGAAGTAAGAAGAAAGCATGTGCAAGTTCTTCTTATTCTTTGGACTTGTAATAAACACACAAACTTTCTGGGGCTTTCTAAGGAAATTTTATTTCAAGATTCTGCTAGGCGATAGTTCTCTCTTCTCTAAATGTAAATGTAAATGCCAAGTTCTGCTTTTTCATTCCTCACCAGTTTCTCTTAGTTTTTTTTCCTTATCTGTTTTCACTGGTATTGATCACTCTCCCTTCCTTAGTAAAACTCCATTTGCTTCTCTCCCAACCTGTACCTTGTAGGAAGCACCAATGCTATATTAAATTTCAGAGAAAACTCCCAGTCTATCTTCCCCAACATTCCTTCAGTTTCACTAAGCAAAAACCTGGTTGTTACAAAAGTATGGCGGGACCCCTGCTTTCTGCAATAAACCAGAACAATATGTCCTCAGGTTTGCACTGGGAGATGATTTCAAGTTGAGGCTCTAAAGTTTGATTGCTTACTTCTGTCATTTGCTAAATGTTTAATCTCTAACAAGTCATCTAATCCCTTTGTGCCTCAATTTTCCCCTCTATAAAGTGGGATACAGTCATGCACCGTATAACAAAATGACATATCAGTCAACCATAGACTATATATACAACGGTGGTCCCATAAGATTATAATACCTTATTTTTACTGCATCTTTTCTTAGATATGTTCAGATACACAGAATCTTACCATTGTGTTACCATTGCCTATGGTATTCAGTACAGTAACATGCTGTACAGGTTTGTAGCCTAGGAGCAATAGGCTATACCATATAACCTTGGTGTGTAGTAGACTATACCATCTAGGTTTGTGTAAGTACACTCTATGATGGTCATTTAGTGACACATGACGGTAATATAGTATCTACCCTACAGGGTCATTGTGAGAATTAAATGAGATAATCCACAGAGAGCACTGAACGCCATAGCTAGGATGTAGTTAACATTTTAATAAGTGTTAGCTATTCTTAAATTCTTGGCCAGCCATTTAGCCCTTTCTTCCTTTGTATGTTGCATGATTATAGCCAGTGATGGTTAATTTTATTTGTCCACTTCACTGGGCCATGTGATGACCAGATATCTGGTTAAACATTATTTCTGGGTGTGTCCGTGAGGCTGTTTCTGGAAGAGATTAGTATTTGGATTGGTGCACTGAGTATAGCCGATGGCCCTCCCCAGTGTAAGGGCCTCACATAGTTCTACTCAGGCCCTCATCCAATCTGCTGAGAATCTGAATAGAAAAAAAAGGCAGAGGAAGGTTGGTTTCTGCATCCGCTTGGCTGCCTGATCTGGGACACTGATTTTCTGCCCTTGGTGCTCCTGGTTCTCAGGCCTTTAGACTCAGACTGGAATCTACACCATTGGTTCTCTAGTTCTTAGGCCTTCAAACTATACCACTGGCTTTCCTGGGTCTCCAGCTCATAGACTGGATCATGGGACTTAACCTCCGTAATCAAGTGAGCTAATTCTTGTAAATCTCTTTATACATATAAATTTATGTTTATATATACATTTATCTGTATAAAGAGATTATGTGTTTATACATATATATATGTATATAGATATGTATTAATGTATATAGATATGTGTGTGTATGTATATATATATCCCATTGGTTCTGTTTCCCTGGAAAACCCTGACTAATTTGTAGTTTGCAACCAGGAGCATTGGCATAATCTGGGAGTTTATTAGGAATGCAGATTCTCAGGCCCTATCTCTGCAATTTTAATGAGATCCCTGGATGAATGACATACACATTACAGCACATAATTCCCATATTCCTCATGAAAATCTCATGCTTATACTAATGCTTCATCACCTAGGGAACAACCACAGTCTCACACCACACACTAAGAAGAGTATCTACCAGTTAAACAACGATAATTTCAGCAAAAACACAGAGCTCACATAGATCTAGGAGATAAATGATAGGAGTTTTAAGGTCTATTCAACAACTCTCAGAGAGATATTGACTACAGGGACATTTCTTTACTCTGAACACATGACCACACCTGAGAGAAGTAGGGGAGGTTCAGGGCAAGAGAGACCTAACCAGACATATTTTTGTTTGCCTTGCTCTTGAAAAGAGAACAACCTAGAAGGAAATAAGGTTGGGAAAAGCAGTGGGGCTGCCAGTACCTGGGAATGAAACATCTACTGAGAAAAGTTGACTAAGGAGAGATAAATAAGAACTAACCACTAACAAAAGGGTTTTGAGCCAAGAGCTCTCACACTGGCCTGGCTTTCTATAGAGATAATGTGTCGCCTTGAAGGGGAGAATTACTAGAATTTGGGAGGTATTTTTCTTCGTAGGAGTGGCTGGAGTGAAGATCAAGAGATTTGTTGGGAAAGTACCTGTAGGTTGCACAACCGTACCTGGGCTGTAGCTACTCACTACCTGTATCTACCTTCTCTTCCTTCCTCAGTTATCTGAATTACTGAAAAAATATTGCAGTGTCTCATTGTCCAGCTTTCCAGCTTAGTTGTAAGGAATAATAATTCAAGGGGACCAGGTAAATATTGAGAGGATATGATGGTAATCCAACAAGGCTGTTGGGCAAATATAAGGACCAGATAAAATTGTGCCTAATAAAGAATGAATAAGAAGCAAGAAAAATGGGACTTCCTCTCAAATCATTAAAAAAATAATGAAAAAGGAACATGACATGTAAAAGAAAGGCAAATAATACACATGTGAAAAGGAATTACTTCAGGAAATAAAAATCATATAATAAATTTTCTTTGTCCTCTCAAAGAAATTAAAGTCAGGATGAATAGAAAGGAGAGCTGGCATACTTAAGAAAGAAATGGAAGGGGGAAATAGAATTAGTTTTGAAATGCAAACTGCTTTAGAAGGAGCAGAATCAACACTGAAAAAAGATCAAAGATATGGAGGATATGCATGAGAAGAAACCACAGAGAAGGCAGTGAAAAAATGCAAGGTAATGAAAGAAATTGATTAGGAGTTCATAGAGGTGGAGAACCAAGTTGGGTATAATTTGTACACTGGAAAATGAAAAACTAAAATTAGCTGGAGCTAACTAATGCATCAACATTATATAAACATAGTGTTATCCAAAACAAAGCAAATGGCAGAAGAATGCATGTAGGTTTTTTATCATTTATGTAAAGCTTAAAAACATGAAAACATTTCTATATGTATAACACATTATGGGAATATGAGGCAATGGATAAGAATGATGAACTCCAAATTCAAGAAAGTGGCTACCTCAGGGGTTTCAGGAATGGAATCTGAGAGGTACACACAGTGAGCTTCAACTGCATTGGTTATGTTTTATTATTTTTAGGTAAGGTAATGGGAAGGATGGGTGTTCTTTGTATTATTATTTATATCTCTTTGTTTTGTGCTGGTGAGGATGTGGGAAAATAGGATTTCTCATAATTTACAGATGGCAGCGTGAGCTCTATTAAATTGTTTCTGGGGCTTAGTGGGCATTTTCAAAATTCATATTCAGGAGTTTCTTCATTCAGGAATTTTTTCTTCTATTATATCCTAAAATTTTATATTATGAAATATTTAATGTATCTAATGCTTCAAGAAAACCTTTTGCAATTCTAATTGTAGTTGTATTAAACTCATGTTCTTGTTTGAAAGGATTTTTTTTTTTTTTGACATAGCCCAAGTCTTAAAAGCCCAAGGATTAACATTTTAATGATACTGAGTCTTTTTATCTAGGAAAATGTGTATCTTTACATTCATTCATATCTTTCTTCCTTACATAAAACATATTTTTCCCGATAGGTTTTCTTTCTTGTTAAATATATTTCTAGATACTTTAAACTCTATATCCTTATTGTAAATGAAATAATTATATGTGTCTATTTCTAACTCTATGATATTAATATAAAGAAAGCCATTACTTTGTTTAAATTTTTCTCATGTTTTGATACCTGGTTATGTTTTCCTATTAGTCCTAATAATTTTTTGGATTTTCTAAGCATACAGTATAAAATCTGCAAATAATACATAATTTATCTTTTTTTCTATATATATTTTTTATTTAGTTTTCTTTTGCCTTGTTGTATTATTCAGATCCTCTAAAATAATTTTGAAAAATAATAGTGGTAAGAGGAATTCCTGATTTTGAATCAAATCATTGTAATTTATTACTCTTTTAATGTCTGGATGTATTCAATATGCTAATATTTTATTTAGAACATTTACACTTAGATTTGTAAGTAATTTTTCTTTTTTTGTGCTTTTTAAAAATTATTGTTTGGATATTCTTGTGTTAACTAGAGCATCTTGGTAATTATTAATCTCCTTTGGGAGTCCAGGATATTTTGAATAAGATAGATAAAATAAGAATTATAAATATTTTATCAACATTCAAATTTAGTTGATGCCTGAGTTCAGAAAGCAAACATTCAGATAGACACCATAATATTTGATCATATTAGATTTTTTGAGGTTTGGCTGGTGAGTAGCAAGAGTTCAGAAACCAAAGAATCTGTTAAATCTTTTTTTGGATATATTCAGCTTTTTCATTGTATAGTGAGGGCTGAGATAGTGATGAATACCGTCTGAACTCTTATTTTTTATTTTGAAGGTTAATTTGAATTCTGTATTAAAACTATCTGGAACTAGACCCTTTCTTGGTCTAGGTCTTTCATGATACTCTAATTTCTTCCTTGGTCTCTTTTATGTTTTCTTTTATTCTAGGGTCAGCTTTGATTATTGATATTTGCTAGAAAATAATCAAATTCCTTTAGATTTATAAGTGTATTGACAATTAATTTGCACATAATTTTCTTCTGCAATTATTTTATAATTATTTTAATATCTTCTGTATCTGTGATTACATTTCTTTTCCCAATTTCAGTGTTGCATATTCTTGTTTCTCTCTCCCCATCTCTTTTTATAATCTAAAAATCAATGTATCTAGGTATTTATTTATTTCATTGTTTTTATTTCAGAGATCCATGTTTTAGTTATTTAACAATTCTTTTTTGTTTGCTTTCTATTTCATTAATTTCAGCTTTTATGAATTTCCTTTTAATAACAAAACTTTTTCAAGCTTGGCAAGGTGGTTCACACCTATAATCCAGCTACTCAGGAAGCTGAAGTGGGAAGATTGCTTGAGGCCAGAAGTTCGAGACCAGCCTGGGCAACACAGTGAGACTCCTTCTTTAAAAACATAAAAATTTTTAAAAAGCCAGGTGTGGTGTTGTGCACCTCTACTCCCAGGTACTCGAGAAGCTGAGATAGGAAGATCGCTTGAGCTCAGGAGTTTGAAGCTGCAGTGAGCTGTGGTTGTACCACTGCACTCCAGCATGGGAGACAGAGTGAGACTCTGTGTCTAAAAAAAACAAAATAAAATAAAATAAAATTTATTTTCAGTTATTGTGGGGTTTTTTTAAGTAGCTTAAGTTGCATACTCCATAAATTAGAAATCTTCAATACAAAAGCACTTAAAACTATCAATTCTTATACAACTTTAAAACTCTATCCTATTATAAATCTTCATGTGAAGCTTTTTTAAAGATGATTTATAATTTCAGCTTTGATTTCATCTTTAGAAGACTAGTTCTTAATATCCAAGTATTTAATTCTTTTTGGTCACTGTATTTACTGTAGGTTTACTAGATAATGGCCAATTAATATCCCTACTCTTAAAAACTTATTAAGGTGGACATAAAGCAAAAATTTATAATTATTAATTCAGTACAAATTGTTAAGGGTCTACAATGCTAAAAGCACTGTTTGGAATGCAGAGGATACAGAAGTAAACAAAACAGGCAATTGAATTTGTCTTACTCTTTTATGGAACTTACATTTTCATGGAAGCATATAGACAACAAACAGAAATAAATCTTCATAAATGGAATGCTACATGGTGACAAATACTGTGGAGAAAAATCAGGCAGGAAGGAAGATGGAAGTGTCGCAGTATTGCCGGGAGAAAGGTGGATAGTTGCAGTTTTCAAGGGGATTATCAGGGAGGATCAGATTAGGGACTTTGTGTAAAGACCTAAAAGAAGCAAGGAAATGAGTTGTGAGAGTGCCTGGAGAAAGGGAGTTTCAGGCAGACAGAATAGCAAAGGGAAATACTCAGATAGGAAAGAAAATATTGATAGGTGGTTTAAAATTTAAAGTGTGTGGTCAGGGAAGCACCATCTAAGAATTAATGTTTTAATCAAGATTGAGGAGCTAGCATCTCAGGCAGTGGGAAAAACAGATTTTATCAACTATACAAAGGAACCGATTGAATTACCTCCCTATTGTCTCTATAGAAACTTACAAAACAAAATGGTTATATAAAGATAGTCAAAAATGTAGTCAAAAATTGCACTAAATATGTCAGGCACTGAATTAATAATAGTAAATGTGTCATTTTTCTCTGGATTTTGTGATATTTGTAGTTTGTTAACTTTTTAAAAATTAATAATTTTAAAAATTTCTTTGATAAATATTCTTCTAAATAAATATTCATTACACAAATAATTTTTGAGCTGAGTTTTTAAAACATGCAGTTTTATATGTTTTTGAAGATGTACCTTCCATTCTCAAATTGTGTACGTTTTAGGCCACAGGGATCTTGGATCTATCCCTGAACAAAGTGTGATATCCTGCAAGTCAAGTGAAGACAGGGTTTCCAAGAGGACGGATGACCAGTGAATGTATTAAATGGTGCTAATGGATCAAGTATGATGAGGATGGAGAAATGCCCATTAGATGTAGCAACATTTGGTCATTAGTGACATAAACAAGGGCAGTTCCTATCAATGATGGTGGGAGAAGCCTGCTTGGAAGGGGTTCATGTGACAGTGAAAAAATTCCTAATAAGGAGTGTGGACAACTTTGCTCTACAGGGATACAGAGAAATAGATGGTAGCTGAAAATTGGGATGGATTAGGAAAGGGTTTTTTTTTTTTTTTTTAAGATAGGAGAAATAACATGTTTGTACAAAAAAGATTCAGTAGACATGGAATTTTTTAAAATATTGTATTATTAAATATTTATATTCTCTATATCCTTACTTATTTTTATTTATTTGATCCATCAAATTCTGATACAAAATTCCCCATTAGGTCTGTGATTTTTATAAAGGTTATACCCATCTTTGTCAGAATTTTGTTTCATGTGTTTTGCCACTATAGATTTTGGTATACATGAATTCATTCATTATATTTTTAGATTTCATAATATGCCTCTTTTCCCTGCTTTAATGGTCATGATCTTGGATTCGTCTTATCTGATTTTGATTTTGCCATTCCTGCTTTGTGTTCGTATACATTTACCTGGTATAATTTTCCACATATCTTTATTTTCAAACTGTCTTTCATTCTGTTTTAGGCATGTTTCTTAATATAGCATTAAGCTGATATATCTGGATTGCAAATAATGCACAATGTTTTAAAAAATGAAGTGCGATATATTTGCTCTTACAAACTTCCAGGATAGATCTGGTTTCAAGCATGATTGTTTCAGTGCTCTTGCTTGATTTCTCATGTTTCTTTCAGCTCTGTGTTCCTTAGTGTGTTGGACTGCTTCTTTCATGGCAGCAAAATGGCCACAGAGGTTTGATTCCAGGCATCCCATGTGTTTATACCTTACAGTCCAGGAAAAGAAAGAACCCATCATCTGAAAACCTTTAAAACTTTTGAATCACATGCCCAATGCCCCCCCCCCCCAAATCACTATGATTGGTGGTGTGCCATGCCACACCTATGCTACTTACCCTTGAACCATCACTTTGTTGAGGAAATTTATATTAAGATAAATAGTTTATGTGAATTAAGGCTCAAACCTAAAACTAAAGTTTGAGGTTCATTCCCACCCAAGTTAATGTGCCATTATTCAAGAGAACAGAGTAAGGAGTATAAATATTATAAACAAGTTAGAACAATTCTCACTACTGGATGTCAGTACGATTCTATGTCTTCAAAAGCCACATGGACCAACTGATAAAACATACCAATTTGTTACAAGATTAATAATGAAAAAAATCAATAAAAATTTTCGTATATACAAAGAATAACAAATTAAAAAATAAAATTGAAAAAATATCCTATTTGTGAGAGTATAAATTATATTGGAATAAATTTATTAAGAAGCATGCGGTATTTATATAAAAATATATGAAGTTTAACTGAGAGATCTAAGATGTTTCTAGCTAAGAAAACTCAATATTGTAAAGATGTCTGGTCTCCTTAAATTACTCCTCGAATCATTGCAATCCTAATTAAAACCACAATGGTTTCATTTTGGGGATATGTGTGTGAGGAGGGAAGTTTGGCAATCAAAACAAAAGATTTTAAAGTCTGTATGATAAAACTAACTATGATAGACTAGTGGTGGGGGGGGGGGAAATAGGCATTTACAGGCCTGTGTGGAAGAAGGAAGCCTTTTCTCACCAGATATATAAACGTAATATAATATAAAGCTACAGTAATTAAAAGCAATGGAATATGGGTGCAAAAATAAATACAGTAAATAGTAGAACAGAAAATCAAGAAAAAGACCAAAGTAGTATAAAAGTGGCTTAGCATATAAGTGAAATGGGTTCTAAGGTTCTTGAATTGTCTGGGAAGAGGCAAATAAAATTATTTATTTTAGACTTCAATAAGCCACCTATGTATGTTGTAATCTCTAAGGTAACAATTAAATAAAATAAAAGAATGTATAGCTACCAAGTGAATAGAGGGTAAAAAATGGAGTTATTAAAAAAATCAAAAGAAAGCAAAGAAAAAAAACTTAGATAGTATAGATAAAAAGCAAATAGCAAAGGGATATACCTAAACCTAGTCACATTAATAATTACATTAAACATAAATGGACTAAATAATGTAATTAAAAGAGCAATACTGTCAGACTGGATTAAACGACAATAATAACAAAAAAGAACCAACTGTATGTTGTTCATAAAAAAAATACCTAAAATATATAAAAGAGATGGAATGTAAAAAGATGGAAAATTATATCATGCAACAACTAACCAAATGAAAGCTGTTATGGCTATATTACTGAAAGTAGGCTTATGAAAAGTGGAGAAGAAATAATTGTTGGGGAGAGGAGAAGTGGGAAAGCAGGTAAACAATGTAAGTAATGCTTTTGAGGTAGCCTGGCTCTCTATTGAGGGCTAGGGGCAGAATCAGGTAGGTGGGCAGGTGATTGTGGAGCAGGTGTACTAGAAACTAGTGGAAGATAACCTAGAATTGGGAAGATGGGGCCAGATTAGGGAAAGCCTTCAAAGTATTTTCAGTGGATATTATATGTCATAGATTTGGTTTATGACTTTAATCAATGAGAAGCTGATATATCTGTAATTAGTGGTAGTGAAAAATCAGAATTTAAAACTTGTTATCATCAACCCCATTAACAGCCTTTAGACAATTTGAATAAGTCTATTTCTTATCTACTATAAGTGTTAAATAAAACACTGTATTTTCTGTAACCAACCACAAATTGTGTGGTGGTTAAGAGCCCTGGTTTTGGAGAATTTGCCTGGATTCAATATTCTACCGTCACATTCTGCATCCATTTCTTCTTGGTTGTATGCATAGGCAGATCCTCTCAAATTCTGTCTTTGTTTGTTTATTTATGAAATGGGAATAATAGAAGAACATAACTAAGAGGGTTGTTGTGAGGATTAAATGAGTTAATATTCATACAATATGTGAAAGTGGTCCATAGTAAGTGCTCAATACATGGCCATTCTTTTTATTGTTATTATAATTATGACCGTTACATGGGATAGTGTTTTTGTATCTCCATTGAAATCTGATTCAGTAAGTCTAAGAGCACCAAATCAAAAACCTAAAACAGCCCTTTGTTCTTGCCTTGCTCTATCCTCAGCTTTTGATTATGAACTAGGAGCTTAGTAATGTGTCATGGATCTGGTCTTTTCTGCTTGAAATATATTTGCTGAAATCTGGCAAACAATGAAGGAGTCCTTCATGTATGCCAGGCACTATGGCTGCCATTGGTAATATTCTCAAGTAAGACATACGTCAGGGGTTATTTGAACTTGCAGCCTTACTGTCACATGTGGCCTTTTGACTGAATCCAAATTTTACAGAACAACTCCTTTTATTTTTATTAATACATTTTTGTTCAACTTTTATATTTTTTTATTTTTAAAATGAATTATTTAAAATACTGAAGAATAAAATAAGTTTCAACAAAGTATTTCTCTCAGATTGACCAGCACAATTACAACATTAGTAAATCATAAGGGCTAAATTGATGGCTGCTTAGGCTTATGATTCAGTTCTAACTTCCCCAGCCTGACTGGCACCACTACCACATCAGGCTGGTTGGCAAGTGTTTATGGGGGTCAAGTACACCAGTCTGTTATCAGCTTTTGACAATGGTGCACTGTGTTTCTGTGTGAAGTGGAATTTCCGAATAGTTGCACAGCTAGACAGTATTTTTTAATTCTGTCTGCTTAACAGTTTTTCATGTCAAAGAAGACCAAGAGAACTCTGAAGAAAGAAAACAGATTTTTTAATAAGGATTGGAAATTGCAATGTTATCTGGTTTCTGCTAAAGATATGATGATTGCTTGCTTTGTGATATAGCAATATCAACATTAAAGAAATTCAGTGCTCATCAGCATTCTAACACTCATAAGGACCATAAATATTTTAAATTAGAAGAAAAGGCATGAAAGTTTGTATGATAGAAATTACAAGATGAAAAGCAAAAGCAAAGACAATCTTTCAAGCAATGATAAGACCTGGAAATAACACCACTGAAGCAACTTATAAAGTAACTCATATACTCAGGAAAAAAAGAGAAGCCATTCAATGATGTAGAAATTGTGAAAGAATACATTGTCGAAGTTTGTATGATGCTTAGACCTGGATAAGGTTTCACAGTACAAACAACTGCCTCTTTCAAGGAGAATTGTAACTGATTGTCAACGTGAATTAGCCTTCACCTTAACAAAACAACTTCATGCAATACTTCAAAAGGAAAGTATATATTATTCAATCACTTTGAATGAATGAAATAATACTAATGACTTGGCACAGGTTTTATACTTCATTTGGGTCATAATAGAAGACTTTCTTTGCTACAAAGGGTTACTCGCTTTGGGCACTCTTGTGAATAGAACACAGGGAATAAATATCTTTGACAATTTCCAAGATAAGTGTTGTGAAGTTGGACTGAATTTGGTAAATTTAGTGAGTGTATGTACAGATAGATGGTGCACCTTCCATGCCAGGAAAACATGAAGGGTTTATTGCACAGATAAAAAAGGTATTAACATGTCTAGATGCTCTTATTTCTTTTCATTGTATCTTGCATCAGCAAAATCTCTGTGCTAAAACTACTATTTTAAGTGACACTTTGCAACAAATGCTTTCTTGCTTTTCAACCACTTATTGCTGTGAATCTACATTCTCCTACCTAACCCAAATCAAGATGCCCTTAAGGTCACAAATGACTGATACCCATCTGGAGGATGAACAGAAACTGCGGACCTCCATGCTGCAACCAAATACTCAAATGCTTTCCAACAAAAAGCAGACACAACAAAGTCATTGAAAGGTTAGTTAACTTTAAAATTAACAAATAGTTTTCATTTTTTGAAATTATTAAATACATTAGTAGTTAGATTTTTACAAAATAATGTACATTTTTAAGTATATCTAATTAAAGTTTCTTAAATGCAGCCTTATATGATTACAGCTAAATTAATGCGTCCTTCCGACATGAAAGGTTCCCCACTCCTGACATAGGGTGTACCCATTAAGGACCTCATAGACCTGTGAATAAAGGATTTCCATGCAACAGCATATGGCAAAACAGAGGAAGGATATATCCCAGCATGTAGCATGAAGAATGCACTTTGGAAGCAGAGAAAAAGGAAAAGGATATTTTCTGGTTGAGAAACCCTTCTTGATGGATACGAGGGGAGCCAGACCATGGAAGTAAAGGCTGGAGAGGATAGTCTAGGGAAAAGAACAGCATGAGTGCAGAGGCAGAATGGCATGAAGTGCAAGGCATGCTTGTAGAGTGGCAAATTGTCCATCCTGTGTGGTCCATCAATGTACAGAATGGGAAGTGGCATTCGAGAAGGCTGGAGAGGTAGACCAGAGTTGATTTGTGATTACTTTCCTAGGGAATTTAGAATTATTCAGAATTATTTTAAAAGTGAATCTTTTATAGTAAGCCATCAAATAAAGTCATACTTCAGGTTTAGTTGTCCTTTTTAGTTTGTGGAAGAAATTCAGTATGAATGTTCCCTGAGTAATGGAAGAAGTATTGATAGGAATTTAGAGTTTTAGAAATAGAATCATTCTTTCTTAAATTATGCTTTCTTAAGAATTCTTTTATAAATTACTAGTGATGACCAACTAAATGTGAACCTGGACTTGCTGAACTGTTTTCAGTATATGGTTAGCAAGTGTTGACTACAATAACAGTGATAAAAATAATAGCATGAGTAATAATAATAATACCATCTAACATTTATTGACAGCTTTTTATGTACCAGGAACTATTGTAGAACCTTCAATTTCACTAGCATATTTAGTCCTCACAATATCTCTGTGAGGCAGATACTAGTATTATATATATCAGAAAATACATTGTAAGCAAGTAAAAACACTATACCAATAAAAATGGTAGGTTTTTTATATGTACAATAGGCCTCACCTACCTCTTATTTTTCTTATATGCCTCTCTTTTCTCTAGTTTTATGCTGTAGGCGAGACAGAGACAAAGATGAAAGTGAGAGAGAGAGAAACAGGAAAGATCTTTAGGAAATTATTATCCCTAACTGATTGCAGGTTGAGTTTTGTTTTCCTTTTGAAACTCATTGAGAGAGAAGAAATAAACACAATTCTTTCACATAAGAGTATTATTCTATCTTGCTGATTTTGCCTAGTTTGAAACTGGTGAGTGCTGAATTAAAGATTCTGGAAGATGCACTGGGTTTTAAGTGGGCTGAGCTTTTGTCTTCTGGATCTGCCTATCAAGTCAGATTCAAAGTAAGCACCATAGTATTTGTTGATCATTCTGCCCCCTGCCCCCCTCCCTTTACTGCATTTGCTCCAAATCAGGTACCAACTCAAGGTAGTTACTAACTTTCCACTTAGAAACATTTGCCTCATGGTGAGAAAAAAAGAATGCACATTTGAGATTCTCAAGTAACTATCAGGAAAACGTCAATGGACAGCCCCTTAAGACTGGAATTAATTCCACAGGGAAGTGATGGTGGAATCATCAGTTTAGACTTAGATTCAATAAATAAAAAAACAAAGCCAAAAAAAGCCTTGCAGATGAGGGGTTTGCTTAAAGTTCCTTTTACAATCCCTACCTAATGTAATTCTGAGATTTTTCACAAAATTGAGAGGAAAGGCATTATGTGTAATTTTCTCATCTGAACTAGTCTCCTTTGGCTCACTCCTTTCCAAATTTCAGCTACTTAGCATGTCGACCAAACCCTGCAGTGAACGTCTCTTTTGAGCAATCAGAATGAGAAAACCACAGAGACCCACTCCTTTAAAATTATGCATCAACAAATCCAGAATAATCAGAGGAAGCTCTTGACAGATTAAGTTATACCTAAAGTGGAATTTAAGACATGCCACTAGTAATTGATTTTCTTTCTAGGATAATTTGAGGACAAAGGTTTATTTGACTTAAATACAACAGCAGGTCACTATTTTAACATTAATGTAAAGCAGGAATAGTGAAGACCTTTCTAATACAACTGACCTATTTTTTTCTTTTTGTCACCACCGTACTGCCTCCTTTATTTTCGTACATGTCACTCTCTGTTGCAATTCTTAGTTTAAATGCCTGCTTCTACTATAAGACTGTGAGTTCTGTGAGAGTAGGAATCTCCTCTTATTTACCCTTATAAAAGATATTCTCAATATTTGCCACAGTGTCTGGTACATGGTAGGCAATCAAACAATGCTTAATGAGTGGATGCCTGCCATGGCGAGAGTAATTGATATACATTAGTAGTTAGAAGTCCTGGATTCCAGATCAAGCTCTGTCATTAACTAAGTTTATTTTTGAACAGTTGATTTAATGTTTCTTCAACTTCAGTTGAAATTTTCTTCCAGCAAACATTTATTTCTATAGCAGAGATTCACAGCATTTTATAAAATGTGAAGCATGAAGCATATGTTTTAAATGAATAATTCAAGTTTTGATATCTGATCACCACGTGTCAGAAACCTGGCTATCATATACTCTTTTTTTCTCACATTGCCAAAGATTTCAATTATCCTTCATTCTGGGTTATTTTGTCTCTTTTCCACTGATTCTTAGAGTGGGAGAAGAAAACAGTCATTGTGTGGAAGATATTCAAGGTCAGAGAACTTTGTTCTTAATACTGGCTGCTAGGGGCTTCATTTCTCTGACTCCAATTTCCATGCCAGCCTAAAATAGCAACCTAGTGCCTTTTCTTGAGCATGTTATAATTCTACTACAATTTATGACAGCGAAGAGAAAAACAGTGGGAGAAGACAGATCAAGTTGGATTTTCTGAGAAAATCTCAAGCAGGCTGGTTATTGGGTGACATCTACTTGTTTTTAAAACCGTCTAGATTTGATGACCGTGGGTAGATGACAATTGACCTCGAAATTTTCCATGATTTTGAAAAGCTAAACTAATTGCTTATAAGGAAATTGCAAATCATCCCTTGATGTGAATTTACACCAGAAAAGGAAGGATCTTACTCAAAATTTCAGGCTTTCCCTCCTGCAGAGACGGAAGGGAGGTGGGGAGCAGAGTGTTGGTAAGGGGAATAGGAGGAAGGGAGGAGTTTGTGTAATGAGTGGAAAAAATCATTGAAGAGGTTATGAACAGTTTCAGTGTACTAAGAAAACTACATTATTTGAGACTATGGGGAAAAAAATACCATGAATTTGATTATTTGCCCTCATTTTAGCAGAGAAGGTGATTGCCCATTTGTGTTTTTTTCTACATTTTAAAGATTGATGTCAAAATAAAAACAATGTGATACAGTGTTTTCTTCCCTAATTTGTCATTTGAAAATCAGCTACCCAGAAAGCACTACAGATGAGTTTATTCTGAATTTCTGTTAGCTGTCATTTTAGAAATTTTTTTCTCCTTAATTTTAAGACAGCAATGAACAACTCAGTGAGATTTTTTTTTTTTTTAACCAGAAATCAGTTTAGAAGTCTGTGATTAAGGGAAGGATTGGTGGTCTACAATCTAAAATCTGAGGGTATGGGGGAATGCTTTTTCAAAATAATGGAAAGCAGAAAAGATATGTAGGAGGAGATATTAAGATGTTTCGTTATAAGAGAGTCTATCTAGGGGATTTCAAAGCCAGCTACTTGATATTTCCCCAGAAAGTCTTGTAGCCTGGAAAAAATAAGCCTTTAAATCCCTGTCTCTTCCGATGTGTATGTGTGTGTGTGTGTGTGTGTGTGTGTGTGTGTGTGTGTGTGTTTACACGATAGCTAAACAATTAAACAAATAAAAAGACAAAAAAAAAAAAAGTCCCATTTCCCAGCTCTCTTAGCTATTCCCCGAACCAGGCAATCCCATGTGCAACATTTGCTTTGTCAGTTCAGGGCAGCTCGGCCTGGGTAAGACAATAGATATACAAGATAATAACAGGGCAGTTGCTCTGTGGCCTTGCCCTTTATCAGGATTAACTGTTACACCAATAAGCAGAACAGGGCGGCAGGGTTTTTCCATCACTGGCCTTTGCTGTTTCTGGGTGCCAGATGGCATTATATCCATGAAAAAAAAAATGCTGCAAGTTATAATGTTGACCAGGCACTGTTACTTCCACTTGATCACACTGTTTGAGGCTCTCTTTGATGTACAAAACACTCCTAAGATAATGAAATGCGTTGGCAGCTGGCTAATGGCTGGGAAAGTGCAAACCCTGCATTGAACCCTTCCCACCAGACTATTCAACGGCTAGGTAATGTCAGGCCCAAGCTCGAGAAGGGGCAAAGAGGCTCGTTGCCAGGCAGGCCCGGGACTCCTGGGCAAGCGGCTGTGGAGGGGCCGGTATTTTTCTCTCTTCAATAGAAGGGTCTGTGCCTGCTGCAAATGAGAAATAAATCCATCAAGGCCAAGCTCAGGCTTAGTTTGAGCTGGCCGCTGGAATTTGCATAAGAGCCTTGTGTGTACAGGTAAACAAAGACTTCCTGGAACTACTGATGTGGAGGTGATCTGAGAACTGTGACCAAGAAGTGCCTCATCTTTATGCAAAAAAAAAAAAAAGAAAGAGTCCTCTGAATCAAATTTGACTTTGCTGCTGCTGACCTTTTCACTGGCCTGATTCACTGGGAAAGTAGAGCATGCATAATTGGGCAGGGAGGCATTTCTCACCCCTCTCTCCCTTGCTGCTACAGGGCAGCTCCATGGAGATACACCTTGGGTATCAGCCCCTTTGCGGGAGTCTTCCCGTGCTCCCATACCCCTGTCCCCCACAACTCCACTCCGATCCCAGCTGAATTGCTAGGCACTAAAAGTGGATCTACCCTCTAGACGCCCCCCTGTTCCAATCTAAGCAGAGATCTTCTCTGTTTAAAACGCCTCTTTGTTCTTCAGTTTGCCCTTACCTGTGTTGTAATGAAAACGTGGGCCAGGAACTCTGCTTTTAGATGAGGGGTCAGCAGACCATGGGCCAGCCTGTGGATTAAATCCGGCCTGCCACCTGTTTTTGTATAGCCAACAAGCTAAGGAGAGTTTTTATGTTTTTAAATGATAGAAAGAAAATCAAAAGAAGACTATATTGTGACACATGATAATTCTGCAAAATTCAAAGGTCAGTGCCCACAAGTAAAGCATTTTTGGAACCCTGCTACACAGGTCATTTATGTATTCTCCATGCTGCTGTTGGGCTACAACAGCAGAGTCGGGCAGTTGCTTCAGAGCCTGGTTGGCCTGCAAAACTTGAAATATTTACTCTCTGCTTCTTCGGAGAAAACATTCAATCCCTGCTCTAAGCTTTCTGCAGGGCTGAATGCATCCTTTTTGACCATTTCTACGGTCTGAGGATAAGTTTAGCTGGGTGAGAAGCTCTCCCCAATCCCAGTCTTTCCGTTATCATTGTCTGAGAAAAGTTGTTATTGCTACCAGCTACCGTTTAGCTTAGAATGGGACCAATCTTTGAAATCTTTCTAAAGCTTTCTTTCTATACTCCATGTCTGTATGGTCAACTCCTATGTTGGCCTTCAAACAAATATTTCAGGTTTGAAAAGTCTCAAGGGTGTCTGTTCAGCCTGAGTGAAAATTTAAAGGATAAAAGGGGAAATCTGATAAGGCTTCTTATTGTGACATTTTCACTTTCCAGACCCCCTCTGCCAACCCAGTGTTGGGTTCGCAGCCCCAGGTTGCAAGCTTATCTGAGCCAACAGAAAGAAATCTGCCTGGCCCACACTGGGTGTCGGGGTTTCTGTCCTGAGCTCCGCCTTTGTTAAATCCAACAGTGTCTTTTTCACAAGCAGTCACTGGCCACATTTTTGCTTCCTCCTCTTCCTGTTTGTTGGGGGCTACTGGCCTGTGATCTATAACTTCCTACCTACTTCGGTTTTTCTTACAGTGCTAGGACCTTCTTTTTGGACTCCAGCTTTCACAAGATTGTTGGCCGCAGCTGTTCTGGGTCTATTAAATATGGAATCTTTCTTCATCAAAAGTTAACAGCAGTTGGCTCTGTGTGGTGGATTATGGGCGACTGTGTTCCTCTTTGTGCTTTTCTATGTCTTCTAAGGGGAATGTGTATTGCTTTTATGTCAAAGAGGAAAAAAGTTTACAAAAAGATGCTAAAAATACTAGTATAGTAGTAATGTCTGCTTACTGATGAGTGTCTTAGACACTCCTGCCAGGTGCGGTGGCGCTTGCCTATGGTCCCAGCTACTTGGGAAGCTGAGACGAGAGGATCATTTGAGGCCAGGAGTTCCATACCAGCCTGAGCAATATAGTGAGACCCCCATCTCAAAATAAAATAAAATAAATGAAATAAAATAATAGTGATAAAATAAATCCCTTCCTCTCTTCCATTTCTTATTGAAGAATGCCCAGACATGCAGATAGCATTTAAATCAATGAAACTAGATAAATAAACTGTCTAATATTACTCCATTAAAAAATTATGTTTGTGAAAGAGAGAGAAAGTATTGAAGAGTGTATTGTATTTGCATGAAAAGAAACCCGGACTTCTGGTTTCTAGGCCAGCATGTAAGGACTAGTAAAAAAGCTGAACAAACAGAACCGCCCCCCCCCAAAAAAAAAACCCCTGGAATGGCATTCAACAAATCGTTAATAGTAGTTATCTCTGTAAGTAGATTTGAGGTCAACGGATACTTTTACTTTATATTAAACTTGTTGGTTTGTTTGAGATTTTAATTGTGATTATGTATTATATTTGTAATGATAAAAATATTTGGAAATAATTTATAAATTCTAAGCTTACATATATTTTCACAGACCTTTGAGTATTCCTTGGTCCCACCTCCATCTGTTATTAATCAGCACCTACTCCTGCCCCTCCCTCAGAAAAAAACCCTACTCTTAGCCTCTGTA
The DNA here is from genome assembly GCF_020740605.2 of Lemur catta. Classification (NCBI taxonomy): domain Eukaryota; kingdom Metazoa; phylum Chordata; class Mammalia; order Primates; family Lemuridae; genus Lemur; species Lemur catta. Next base: position 26,085,273 of record NC_059133.1, read on the forward strand.
TCTTCCACCATGGAACATTTGGAAAATGCTAGTGATATAGCTCATCTGGGATGGGTAAAGGCAGTTTAACTTTCTTTATGGCTTCAGGGTTATGCATAGAAAGGCTTTTTCTACTCTAAGATTGTAAAAACAAATCTGCTATTTTTTTCCTAATACTTTGTGTTTATAATGTTGTACAATTTCTAATCCACTTGGAATTTATTTGTGTATAAATTGTGAGGTAGTAATTTGATGTAGAATAGTTGACCCTACCATTTTCTAATCAACACAAATTAAAGCTGCAGTTACAACTGCACATAGTAAAATAAGTTATTAATTAGTTGCTTCTAAAAGAAGAGTGGCTTTTTGAGAAATTTACATCTACAGTATTTGACTTGATAAAAACAGTCATAGAAGGAAACTAAGAGTGGCAGAAGCTTTAACTGATAAGATTTAATATGGATAAAACAATTTTCTGTAAACAATAATAAGATTTACGTGGAAAAAATCTTGGTCTTAATGAAAATAATTTCAGGAAGATAAAAATGGAAATGGTGATAATTAGAAATGTTTTAATTATGCTGTATAGCAGATTGGTCAAGGAAAAATAAAATTGACTTAATCTCCAAAAATTTCTTAAAGAAAATCCATCAGTGTTGGTAAATTATAATTTGAAAAAAATTGTTTCAGCTGGGCACAGTGGCGTTCAGATGTAATCTCAGCTACTTGGGAGGCTGAGGCGGGAGGATCACTTGAGCCTAGGAGTTTGAGACCAGTCTGGACAAGGCATGAGAGTTCATCTCCAAAAAAAAGTAAAAAGAAAAATTTGTTTGTATCAGTAAAACCAGACCAAAATAGTCTTGGGCTAAATCAATGGAGTCAATTTGTTCCTTTTCTGTGGAGATCATACTTTACTTTTCTGAATGAGTTGCTTATTATTCTGACACCATTTAAGTAGGCATTAATCAATCCTTTCTCAACTGAATTGAAATGAACCTTTTTAATTTGCTGAATTCACATACTTGGGTTTATGTCTGGACTTTATTTCTGTGATCTGCTTGACTAATATGCACTGTTTTTAATTATTGGAGATTTAAAGTAGCGTTGATAACTAGTTGAGTAAGCTCCATCCCCCCCATTAGAATTATTTTTCAACATTTTGTTAGCTGTTCTCTCACATTTATTCTTCCATGGAACTTTAGCATTAGTTGACTAAATAGACCAGATTTTTAATAAATCATTGACAAACTGCATAATATAGACATTTTAGTTTTAGTATCCTACCTTTAATTTTTTTAACATCTTGACTTGATTTTGTATATAGATATAGAAATATAAATATGTGTATATATTTCCCATGTTTGGTTTCTGGCTTTTAAATTAATCAAATTTATTTATTTTAGTTTTGGTTTCAGATCCTGTTCTTATTTTGAGTCCTTTATGATCCTTTGTTGTTCATCCTTTTGAAGATAATTTTAGTTAGTATAGTTGGCTATTATCTGTTCGTTTCCAAAACTGATTAGGCCTGAAACCCCAAGCACGCCTGCTGCTCTAATATGACATAGTTTGGGCAGCTATTTGGAAGTAAAAATGGCAAAGATGGTTTATTTTTTTCCCCTAAAATTCATTAATACCCTGAGTGTTGGTGAAGGGCCAAGAAGTTTAAATGGCCTTACTAGTGGGATTTCCCCATGTCTTCTTTCTCCAAAGAATAAGAATCTATTATTTATCTTGTCCTTTGCCATGTCCTCTAAATTCTTGGATGAAATTCACAAGGAGGTTTTAGAGTCTACCTCCCCCTTTGATGATAGTCGATGATTTGAATTTGCATTTTAATGCATTTCCTAAGGGGAGAGCCTTAACCTTCACAAAGTTTTACCTTATGAATTTGATACAAGATAATGACCAATGCTTTGAACTAAAATCTTGCTTACCTATGACTTGCTTATGGTTTATTTTTGGATTAATCACATGATCTTTGGTTTCCTATGGGTATTTTTTGTTTTGTTTTGTTTTTTTCAAACTACCTTTTATATACAAGTCATATGTTATGAAAGCTGAAATTTGTTCTAATTTCAAATTCTATCTTCAGTGTATAAAAGAATGCCTGGCACATAATAGGCACCCAGTGAATATGTCTGATTGACAGACTTGTATATCTTTGTTTCCAAACACAACTTTTAACGAATGCCAGATTATCCAGATTAGCTATTTGTCTGCCCAGATGCCATTACAGCATATCTGACACAGATGTGACACAAAGACTCTCCCTCTTCTTCTTCCCAAACTCTGATATTAGTGTCCGCCTCTTCATAGTGGTAAGGCTCAAACCTTTTCGTTCATCTGTGAGCTGCTTCTTTTCTGTCTGTCTGTCTCTCTCTCCCCTCCTACATCATATCCATATCCATTTAGCCATCAGATTTGCTGATTCTACTTTGCAGCATTTCTACATCCATTTAGCTCTTTCAGTTCCCACTGCCCTAGCTCAGGATCTTGCTCCCTCTCATTTGTCTATTACAATTGCCTCTAATTATTATCCCTTCCTTCCAGGGCTCTCCCTACTGCCCCACTGTGCCAATGCCTGTTTTAACATTGCTTCTAGAACAATCGTCCTTAAACAGGTCTAACCTTGTCACCATGTGCCTGCTATGATTTCTCCTTGCATATTCCTCCAGAATGTGCAAGGCCCCAATCGTCACTTCCAGTTTAATCCGCATCCTGCCGTGCACGTTATTCTCAAACCAGGACAGTGTGCCGTCCATCCCTGGGCACACCCCACAGTCTCTGTGCTGCTGTTCTTTGTTCCATCTCTCCGTGCTTCAGCAACAGGCACCTGCTCTCAAGTGGATTGTCCTCCACAACCTCTTCCACCACAGTTTGCCAGCAGTGCTCTCTCCGGCTTGTCTCCCCCCACCTGCACTTGGCTGCATAATTGTCGCACATTCTCTAGCTTTCACTCCTAAATCACTTCTCAGGGAAGCCTTCCATGATTCATCACTCCCGTTTCCTACCTCTGTGCTAGGTCAGATACTAGGTCACTATCATAGGTCTGGTACCAAATAGTGCGTAGTTCATAATTACTCATATATTTGTGAGATCATTTGATTAGGGACTGTCTCCCCCACTTTACTCAAACTCTGTGAATGAAGAGACTTGGACCACTTTGCCCAGCCTTGTATTCCCTGTACACAGCACAGGAGTACACATGAAATACCTAATGGATGACTGCATCAATGGCTATAAAGGCCTTGGCCATAATCCTTTTCCCATCTCCTCTTAGAAACTGTCCAAGATCCCGAGTTTTGAAAGCACCTCTCTCTTTCCTCCAATCTCATCACACTTACCACTTCCTCAGTAGGTGGTAGCTCCTAGAGAGTAGTGAAGTCGGGAGAATGGTCAGATTTATGTTCAAGTATGAGCACTAATGTGAGTCTTTGTTCACAGGAGTGAGTAATGAAGGTTTGTGAAAGTTGAAATCTTGGTTAAATTTGAAATGTTCAGAGTATTATTATCATGCTTCCAAGGATACCAAATTTGGGTCAGAAGCCCATCTTAAACAGTGTCTTTCGATTATACCTTAATCTTAGCCAGTCATTTCACAAATGTGTGAGGGTGTTAATCAGGGAGACTGGGATGGAATGTGTGATGAATGTAGTGGAAATCCACACTTATAAGTAGAAATCCATGCTCTGGTGCTGGTGTAGGAAGATGATGTCACCTAACTTGATAATCTTGTTAATAAATTCTAGCAGATAATAACCAGGAAATGGTAGGAAATAATGATTAACTAATCTATGTTTATCCTGTCAACTGCACTCTACCCAGGAACATAAATCCTCATGGAAAAATTTGGCCTTTGTTTATTTAAATTTGCTCTCACAAAGGAAAGGTAATGCATGAGTTTTACCAAGGCTGCAGGTTTATTGCTTTTAATTCTACTCAACGCAAAATGAGTCGTCTTTCAGCCTGTTTTGCCGAGTTTCCATTTGAACTAATAGATAGTCTATTTCGAAAAGGAGTGTTCAAAAAGTGATATAGCAGCATTAGCTTTGGACTGTTACAGAGGGTCTGGAGAATTTCCTGGGAACTATGTGTTGATTTAAAGTCACAGGGAAGAACATGGAAAGGAAAAGGAAAAGCTATGGTTATACTCTACCCTGGAGCTGCCAAGGAAGTTGTTATTAATGGGATCTTACGGGGCTGGATTACAGGTATTTTCTTATCTCAACCATTAGAAAGGAACTGGGGATATGGTTTTTGTTGTTGTTTTTTTTTTTTTTGAGACAGAGTCTCACTCTGTTGCCTGGGCTAGAGTGTCATGGTGTCAGCCTAGCTCACAGCAACCTCAAACTCCTGGGCTCAAGCAATCCTCCTGCCTCAGCCTCCTGAGTAGCTGGGACTACAGGCAGGCGCCACCATGCCCGGCTAATTTTTTCTATATATATTTTTAGTTGTCCAGCTAATTTCTTTCTATTTTTTTAGTAGAGACTGGGTCTCGCTCTTGCTCAGGCTGGTCTTGAATTCCTGAGCTCAAGCGATCCTTCCCCTTCAGCCTCCCAGAGTGCTAGGATTACAGGTGTGAGCCACCACGCCCGACCTGGGGATAGGTTTTAATAACAGAAAATATACCCATTTATTTTTCTTGCTGTTGAAGAATGCAAGAAAACTCCTAAGAGGGATCATCCATCTCGAGTCAGACAAAGTGTTTTCCTGATCTCTGTGGGTGCTTTGGTGCAAATTACTTAATTTGATAAAACAGCACCTAGGGTGTCTCTTAATTGTTTTGTTGAAAAATGGGGAACTTCCTGAAGGTAGAAGTATACTTCTCCTCTGCCTAACTGTAAGGGCTTAAAGAAGGAAAAGTCAATCTCCAATGCTCTAGAAGAAAAAGTTGAAGTATTTGGTATTTGGGGGAACACTCTTAGTGGGGAGTCAGGATCTATAGATCAGAAAGAAAGATAATGAGATCATTATCAGGTTCTGGGACTTTTGTACTTGTCCATATTTGTTATTGTGGTCACTGTCTGTCCCCATCATAAATACCAGCAAAATTCTTAAAATGAGAATCACTTGTGGATAGATACGGTGCATTAATTTATCTGCTCAACCAATTTTATTGAGAGAATACTCTATGCCAGGGATTTTTCCAGAGACTGGGAATATAGGAGTGAAAGTGGCAAAGATCTGTGAGAGTTCATTAACCTGACATTCTAGTGGGATACAGACAAGAAAGGAAGTAAATAAAATACAGAGTTTTGGATGCTGATAAGTGCTACAAAGGGGGAAAGAAAAGGAAGGAGGGTAGAAAATATTGAAGGTGAGGGTTGTAATTATAAATATAATGGTCAGGAAATACTTCATTGATAAGCATTTCATTCAAATGCTTCACTTAAATCAAGATCTGAAAGAAGGGATAGAACTAACTGTGTGGTTACTTGGGGGAAAGAGTGTTCCAGGCAGAGGAACAGCAAGTTCAAAGGTGACTTCTGAGACTAGGTTAGAAAAGGAATTTATTTGTTCAATGTATCTGAAAACTCAAGTGCTCAAGGTTGGCTTCAGACATGGGATGATAAAGGGATTAAGAAAACATTTTCTTGTCTGCTTTCCCCTGTGTGTGGGTTTCATTCCTACCTAGGTCTTTTTGTGGCTGTAGAAAAGCTACAATATCTCTGGTTCTTACATTTTGTACTTCAACTCTGTGTGTAAAATGAAGGTGTTTGTATCAGCGTTACCAGAAAAAAATCTTCTTTTCTTTTTGTTTTGTTCTGTTTGAGTCATGGCTTATTTCTGACCCAATCACTGTGGTCAGAGCAAATGCCATGTGCTGATTGTTTTATGTTTTTGTCACTTACTTTACCAGAAAGGCATAGACTGATAGAGCATGTGTATATCTGTTTTGGTGGAGGGACAGAAGGCAGGCGTTCCCCTGAGGAAAACTGAGGCAACAAGAGAAGAGTAACTGGACATCTGGATAGCAAAAACAGCAAGATTCTATCACACCATGTTTTTTGGATTAAATATGATTCTTGATAGAGCTGGATCTATCACAAACTTGCTGGGAAAAGCACTTCATCTCAATTGAATCCAGTTTATTTTTCTCTAAAATGAAGAGGATGAACTCATGATCCTTAAGATTACATCCTAACTTGCACTCTATGACTCAGTGTGTTATTTTAGAGTATTTTAAAAAACAGTAAATTAAAAAAACCAGAATTACAAATATAGGCCGAGTGCAGTGGCTCACGCCTGTAATCCTAGCACTCTGGGAAGCCGAGAAGGGAGGATGGCTCGAGGTCAGGAGTTCGAAACCAGCCTGAGCAAGAGCGAGACCCCATCTCTACTAAAAATAGAAAGAAATTAGTGGGCTAACTAAAAATATATAGAAAAAATTAGCTGGGCATGGTGGTGCATGCCTGTAGTCCCAGCTACTCGGGAGGCTGAGGCAGGAGGATTGCTTGAGCCCAGAAGTTTGAGGTTGCTATGAGCTAGGCTGATGCCATGATATTCTAGCCCAGGCAACAGAGTGAGACTCTGTCTCAAAAAAAAAAAAAAAAAAAAGAATTACAATGAAGTATTTCATTTTTATTATGGTTGATATTTGGCATAAGGGCTAGCATGAACTATTGAGTACAAATTTAAATTGCAAATTTCTTAAAAGCTGTTGTGATTAATTCCAGATGCCTCTATACTCATTTACTGTTTCTTCTACTTGATAAGCTGTAGAAAGAGAGAGACAGAGAAGGGTATGTATCAGGAGCTCTGTTGGGTCAATGTCCAACCTGGAGACACAGTTGTAAGACTTTCTTGAAGACCATATTTTATGTAGCTTTCTGTCTGGATTGGAGAATGGAGGCTTTACGCCCTTTTGTGTTGGCCTCTGTGACATTATAAAAATGCGAGCATAGGATCTCCTGAAGTTAGAAACCTCTTGGGATTCATTTCTTGGACTTTCAGTAGTACACAGACCTTCCTTAGTGGTGGATCGGATGAAAAGTGGCCAAAGTGAGTGGCCACTCCCCCCCACGCAGCGTCTTGAGCCTCAGGCTCTCCTCCTAAGAGCTGATACTTCCAACAACAAGTGACCTTTACAAGTATGTTCCCTTTGTTTACTATCAGAGTTCAGCATTTTATATTAAATTTGTAGATGTGTATGTCTGACACTTGGCCTTATATCTGAGACAATGGCATCTCCTTCAAGCTTCTTGCATCATGCAGGCAACATCTGAGATACCTCCATGTACAATTTCCATGTGTCAGGAAATTGCAGTTAGGTAGCCCAAGACCTGCTTCTGTGCATAATCTCTTAGAAATTCCCATGCTCTTCAGCACAGTGCACAAAGACCACATCAGATTATTCTTTTTCTGTGACAGATTCAGAGATTTATACACTCTTGGACTTCATAACAAAATCAAGGTAAATTTTTATCCAGTCTCAGGAGATCTTCATGAAGACCATTTGCTTTTCTCCAGGAAGCCTTTGTTTCAACTTGGAAGGGCAATGCTATAGTCCTCCAGGAGGAGGTGGGTTTCCTTGAAATTCCCTCCTTCCTGTACCCATCCAAAATATTACCATAGATTTTACATGGTTGACTTGACTTATCAGATTGATATTTGTCTTTGAATATCTTCCTAAAATAATTTATATTTAATAATCTCTTATAGTACACTGTGATCACATATTGTTCCCATACTCTGTTATCATATGCTCTTAGCCAATAAGCATAGACCCAGAAAGCTGTACTGTACATGTTCAGCCAATGAGAACTATTCTGCACTTCCTGAGTTGAGTGTGTCTGCAATATGTGGTGTTTATTCCACTGTGGTCTCTCTTTCTGCCATCAATTTATGTTCTTTTCATGGCTGACAAAAAAACAATAGACTTGCTGCAAAGAGAGAAAGAAATTCACAATAGATATTATAATGTAAATTTTATCAAGAGAATGAGAAAACTGGGAGAAAGATTTACAAAAGACATATCTGATAAAGGACTGCTATCCACAATATATAAAGAATGCTTAAAACTCAACAATAAGAAAACAAACAATGCAAGGAAAAACATAGGCAAAATACATGAACAGACACTGCTCCAAAGAAGATATACACGGCAAATAAGCATATGCGCAACATCCTGTGTCATTAGGGAATTTCAAATTAAAATAACAATGGCATACCATGATACACCTGTTAGAATGGACAAAATTTAAAACCCTCACAACATCAAATGCTGGTGAGGATGTGGAGCAACAGGAACTATAACTCATTGCTAGTGGCAATGCAAAATAGTGCAGCCACTTTGGAAGGCAGTTGGCCAGTTTTTATAAAACTAAACATACTCTTACCATATGATTCGTATGATCCAGCAATCATACTCCTTGATGTTTACCCAACGGAATTGAAAACTGATGTCCACACAAAAACTTTCAGATAAATGTTTATAGAAGCTTTATGCATAATTGCCAAAATTTGAAAGCAAGCAATGTGTTCTTCAATAGGTGAATGAATAAATAAACTGTGTAGAATATCCAGGCAATGCACTATTATTCAGTGCTAAAACCATATGAACTATCAAGCCATGAAAAGGCAGGGAGAAAACTTAGATGCATACTACTAAGTGAAAGAGGCCAATCTGAAACGGTTACATACTGTGCGATTCCACACGTATGACATCTGGAAAAGGCAAAACCAAGGGGACAATAAAAAGATTAGTGGGTTTCCAGAGATTAGGTGAGAAGGCAGAAGGAATAGACAGGGCACAGAGGATTTTTAGGGCAGTAAAACTACTCTGTATGATGCCATGAAGGTGGATGCACATAGCACATTTGTCCAAATCCACAGAAAGTCCGACAATGAGAGTGAACTGTAAACTATGGACGATGGGTGAAGATGTGTCAGTTTGGTTTCATCAATTATATGGAATGTACCACTCTGGTGTGGGATATTGGTAGTGGGGGAGGCTGTGCATATGTCGGGGCAGGGGGATTATGAGAACTCTCTGTGCTTTCCACTCACTTATGCTGGGATCCTAAAAATGCTCTCAAAATAAAGCCTATTTTAAAAATGCAAGCTTTATGGTTTTCTGAGGTGCCTGCATGTGGAAGTTCTTTGATATTATAAAGGGCATCATTGCCAGAGCCTTGAAAAGACTAACATTCATCTCCACGGAAGAGAGAGGAAAGAAACCACGTTGGCAAGGCATCCGGGGACCATAAGGAGCCCTGGCTAATGGCTCTGCGAGGACTGTTCCGTGCGGTAGCAGCGTGTGCAGAGCTTTTCCGTTAGCAAGCAAGCTTTCCTGCCTGTTCCCTGTGTCTGCTTCTCCAGACGAGAGAAGGAGAGTGGAGAGGGATGCTTCCCACCTGAGCTTCTAACAGGCTTTCATTGAAGATAAATCCCCTCCCTCATCAGAGAGGGTCCAGCCCTCTCAGGGAGGACGGCTCAGTAACAGCTGAAGCCGTGTTTACCAGCACAGCTGCTGCGGCAGCAAGAGTCTACTCCCTGCTGCCGCCGGCCCTGCCCCTTGCTGGCTGAACAAGGAGAAGGGTGTATTGAGTGACTTTGGCTCATAATTATGGTAATGGCTAACATGGAATGATTTGTGCCAGGCAGAACACTAAGTGTTTTACATGGATCATCTCAATCCTCAAAAGAATGGCAGCTAGTAGCACTTACTGTATGTCGGGCACTGTTCTCAGAGCTTTGGATGTGTCATAATAATTTAATCACGAAGAGAACCTAAGGAGATCCTACCATTATCTTTCCTGTTTTACAGATGAGGAAACTGAGGCTTAGAGAAATTGAAGAACTTGCCCAAGGTCACATAGCTACTAAGAGGTGTGTAGTCAGTAATTAAAGGATAGCATGACTCTAGAATAGTCTGGGGTTTTTTTGTTTTTTTTTTTTTTGAGACAGAGTCTCACTCTGTTGCCCGGGCTAGAGTGAATGCCGTGGCGTCAGCCTAGCTCACAGCAACCTCAAACTCCTGGGCTTAAGCGATCCTCCTGCCTCAGCCTCCCGAGTAGCTGGGACTACAGGCACACGCCACCATGCCCGGCTAATTTTTTCTATCTATCTATCTATCTATCTATCTATCTATCTATCTATCTATCTATCTATCTATGTGTGTGTGTGTGTGTGTGTGTGTGTTTAGCTGTCCATATAATTTCTTTTCTATTTTTAGTAGAGACGGGGTCTCGCTCTTGCTCAGGCTGGTCTCGAACTCCTGAGCCCAAACAATCCGCCCGCCTCGGCCTCCCAGAGTGCTAGGATTACAGGCATGAGCCACCGCGCCTGGCCCCTAGAATAGTCTTTTAATCATAGCTGTGTAGTTGATCCATTATAATTTTGTGTATCTCGAAAATATTTTCTAAAAATAAAATGTATGTAAAATCATTACAGGACACTGAATACCTGTTTATGTTCTTAGTGTACCATATGTTCCTGGCTAATGAGCGCTAGCACAGCAGACTATACCATACACTCTTAATTAATCCAAGTGATTGTATTGTGATTGTGAGTGTTAAAGTTTAGAACAGACAGCACAAGGCCAGGCAGGAGGAGTGGGGAGGCTATCCAAAGAGACCTTACAGGTTGCCATAATCCTGGAGAGTTTGCCTAGTTCAGGAACCGGCTTATACACCTGCAGAAACCTGATTTAGTCAGTCTATTGGAAGACGTAACTTCTCTGGAATGGGCTCCTAGAAACTACAGTAAAAACCAGAACACCAATATATCAACATGCAGTAAGAATTATAACTGCCAGGGGACCTGGGCTCTCTCATCGTTGGGTCATAACAGGCTTTCCTGGTAGACAAGCTCTACAGAAAGTCAAATTATAATTATAATTAAGCTGCAGGGTGAATATGAGATCAGACCAAGGAAGGTTTTTCTATGATGCAAATATTCAAAGGTTACAGTAGCTGGATACATTCAACTCCATTGCAGGGAGAAATGTCCCACCCAGGAGCAGCTAGCTTGAATCTTTGAAATTGAGTAAAAAAAGTTGCTGGCATATTCTCTTTCCTGGATAGAACATGCTCCTATGAATTATTTAGATATAAGCGACAGAAGAATCCCAAACAAGGTAGATTTTTATTTCTAATTCATGGAAAAGTCTGGTGTAATATTCCATTGTGTCAGAGACCCATGTTCCCTTTACATCTTGTGATTTTGCCCCGCATGGCCTCAACCTTACTGTCTGAGACAGTGGTGTTCATGTTTTTGAAGGAGGCTGGAGAAAGAGAGAGCAAAGCACATACACATGCTTCTTTTAAGGCAAGCTCCTGGAAGCCACCATGTGACACTTTGGCCTATATTCCATAGTCAAGAATTTAATCTCATGACCCACCTATATGCAAGGAAGTCTGGAAAATGAAGTCTCTATCCTGCATAGCCAAATGCTCTGCCAAAATCAGGGTCTTCATCAGCATGGACAGAGCAGGGAATGGATATTGGCATGAGAGGTAAGGGTTCATTGTCCAAGACAATGGCTTGGACAATGTCCTGAGGCTTAGACCCCAGCTCTCATCACGCCAGGGAGAGGTGAATGCTTCCCCATCCATGGACACAGATGTAGTCAATCCTGCTGCTGTCTTGCTACAACCCTGCAGTACAATTGCAAGGTTTGGGCCCCAGTTTCTGATCACTTCAGAGTGACCCTCAAGCCACTAAAGCTGAGCTGAGAGGACAGTCCTGGAGTCCAGCTTCTTCCATCTCATATTGCTATTTTTTTCCTGGCCCCTGATCAAGTAAGGAAAGGGTCTAATTCCAATTAGTGTAAAAGCCTCCCTACCCAAGAATTGGGATCTCTCTCCTGGAGTCTGATAGTCAGTCCTTCCCATTTGCTATGTGATATCTCATAACATGATAAACAAAAGAATCTCACACAGCCTGCTACTGCTGCTCTTCCTGTGAGTTTGCCCAGCTCCACTGGGTCTGCATGTGAACTCTTCCACTGTCTGCCCTTGTTTGCAGGACATGGGAACAGTTTGGGCCATACATAGCACAGGATTACTATAATCCCCCTGCTTTTCTTCTTTCTATGCTTATGGCGCTGTTCCATGTCCATTCTGTATAACATATCCTTTCCTGTGTACCAAAATGCTTCTTGTTAGTACGCCTGGTCTTGCTGTGCTGGGGCAGCCTCTCTCCATTCTCATCCTGTAAGTGCCACTTTTTCCTCTTTTTCAGTTTATTTTGGGTCACATGATTATACTACTTTTATAACAGAGAAGAAAAAAAGAGATAGGATAAAGAAAGACATTAGGGAAAATGCTGCTTGAGATTTGTATGCCTTAGAAGCAAGATGGTCAGCTCATTCCATCACTTCTCTCTACGTTGGTTTAGCATTGACATAATGATTAAGAAATATATAATGTTTAAACCTGGCATTTATGCAAGGAAGAACTACTTACTGATTATTCATTTGGACATAGCAGTACATAGGAAAAGTATTAAAGTTTGCTTTCTGGCATTGAAGAACTAAACTTTGCTTTTGAAGTATTTATTTCTCTGTCCAAGTGAAAGCTTTTTATATTCCAGCAATTTCACTATCTCCCACAGCAGGAAACTAAAAGGCACCTGAGAAGCCACAATATGTAACTAGGGGAATGGAAAGGAATTAAAATTAGCAAACAAGGTGTTTTTCTCTGATCCATCTTTCTGCATGTTTCACCAGCTGCTTTGGAAACACTGAATTCCTCTTGTTACCACATGACCTCGTGCAATAAGAAGAGCAAATTGCAATAGTTTTAAACAAGAATGGAGAAGAAAAATCATAACCAAACAAGAAATATCTCTGGCAATGACAAAGGAAATCCTCAGAAATTTTGTACTTGCCCAAAAGAACGTTATTTTCTGAGCTAGATCTCACTGAAATTCTACCTTTGATGGAAAAAGTAAACACTGTTTCAAAGCTAACCACATTGGTGTCTTAGACCACATAGCTCCTCTTATTTAAAAATGTATGGAAATGAGGACATCTTACTATCTAACTAGAGATACCAAGTCAGAATGCAGATATTTTACTGTCTTAGAATTTGATATCTTTTATAAAAGAGTTTCTAATAAGACTTCTGATTTTGGGATTTTATTCTTGGAAAACAAAATGAAAATTAGACATACAACTAGGAGTCCCATAATTGCAATAAATGTCATTTAAATCCATTTCTGCCTGTTCTTTCATACTTCCTTAGATGTATTAAGTTCTTCCTTCTGCTTCATTTTTTTTTTTTTTTTTCCAGAGATGGGATTTCTCTCTGTTGCCCAGGCTGGAGTGCAGTGGTGCAATCATAGCTCACCGCAGCCTCCAACCCCTGGGCTCAAGCAACCCTCCTGCCTCAGTCTCCCATGTAAATGGGACTAAAGGCATACACCACCCTGCACAGCTAATTTAAAAACAAATTTCTTTTTGTAGAGACAGGAGTCTCACTATATTGCCCAAGCTGTTCTCTAATTCCTGGTGTCAAGAAATCCTCCTGACTTGGCTTCCCAAAGTACTAGGATTATAGGCATGAACTACTGTGCCTGCCCCTGCTTCATTCTTATTTGCCTTCTCTTTTATTCTGTTCTGTTTCCCTTTTCTATCTGAGCTAGATTGGACTTGTGGTCTCTAATTTTAGTATAAGCCTCTCATCCCTTCCTCCTAAATCACCCTGTACATAATTGCCAGAATGTTCCTCCTTAAGCACTAGGGTGTTCTATATAATAGTCTCCATGGTCGGGTCCAGGTTTTCCTTTCCAGCTGCATCTCCTGTCCCTCCCCCTCTTGTCCCCGAGACCAATCATACCAAGTTACTTGCTATCCCCCAAACTCGCCATTCCCACGTTTGTACCATCGTGCGGCTTTCCCTCTGTCCAGAGCACGCCTGATCCCGGGTAGAACTCCTTTCATCCTTCAGTACTAAAGTCAAACTCCCTATTCTGATTCCTCCAGCCTCTCCTCTGTGCAATCATGGGACTCTGGACATACCTTGATCTTGGTGCAATAGGTACACATTTCAGCTCACAGGTTTTTCTATTGCCTAATTTAATTTATATTTGAAACTCTCATTCTACCTCTTGTTACCTAAGCTCAGGTAAATCAGGATACTTACCCTTCCTATCATTTCTCTGAGGTTCTCTAACCCCAAAGTATATGGGGCAGGGTATATAGGGTATGTGTTTTTGGTCATGATCTATCTTTGCTGGCCTTGCCTGGCCTCCACTTGATGGCCATTGTCTTCTCTGGTCCTTTGGTTGTTGGTCCAGACAGGTGACTATAACATCGCTCTCATTCCCATCTTTGAAGGATCCTCATATTCAGCAAAACTCCTTGCTTTGATGCCCTTCCTGGGCACACAGAATTTATGTTCCCAGGCTGTGCTGGAAGATGGAAATGTTCAGGGTGCTAAGACCTGTCTCTTTCTGGACTGCTCTCGGAAACATGAGACCATTCTGTTAACCCACGGAGGCCATCGGAGGCCCCATCCTCCTAGACGCAGCATGCTGATGTTTCTTTTCTGAGTTCTGAATGCTTCTCCAGGGATCCACAAGGGATGAAAGCATAAATTCTTCCATCCTGGGAGCTCTCCATTTTACTCGGAGGTCCTGGCATTCTCCCTTCTGCTGCACACAGACCCTTCTTACAGACCCGGCTGCATCTAATTTCCTCTCTGTTTATTCCTACTCTTCCTCCTTCTCACACTCTGAGGAAGCATCATCTAGTAGACCGTGAGATGGGTGGAGGGTGGGAGGAGGCATATGAGAAGTCTCCATCTAACTCATTTTGTCATCTCTGAGTTCCCTTGGGGCTAGGCTTTTGAAACTCAAAAGTTTTTACTCTGGTTTTTATTAGAATACCCTCTTGGCAAAGAATCCCATAATACTGAAATGGGACAAAAGCATGGGGTTCTGAATAAGAAATGATGTTATTATTTCCAAATATCATCCCACTGCAATAGTACTTTACATATGGCTTTAAAATAGATCATTTATTTTTCTCCTTTACTAGACTGTGAGCTTACATTTTCCTTTTATTACTCTCTAAATCATGGCATAGCCCCAGAGAAAAGATGGAAAGACTCTGATTTACCTGAACTTAGGTATCTCCAACAGGTAGAATGAGGCTTCCGAATACAAATTAAATTGAGCAATAGAAAATAAAATTATGTGAGCTGAAATATGTACCTACTGCATTAAATCAGGGTACGTCCAGAGTCCCATGATGGCACAGTGCAGGGGAGAGAGTTGGATCTCAATATCTAGTAAATGGATTAATCAATTATACAATTAATGCTAACAGCTTTCATTTATCCAGTGCCTGCCATGTGCCAAGTACAAGCCAGTCTTCTCAACTGTTTTACAAGAAGGCATTGTTTTCTCCATTTATACTTGAGTAAAACAACTAAGGCTCAGAGAGGTAACATCTTTTGTCCCAAATCAAGCAGCTAGTGAATAGCAAATACGGAATTCTAATCCAGGTTACGGGTCTGTTCGATCTCAAATCCTTATTTCCTCTGGGCCATATTATATAATCAATTTTGTTGAACTTATGAGGTGCTTATAGATGCAAGGTACAGTGTGAACTATGTGTGTGTATATATGCCTGTATGTATATACATATGTGCATATGTATGTATATGTATATGTGTATGTATGAAGTTCCTTACTTTCTAGAGAATTAAACGTATTTTCCAACCACCAAAAAAGATTGTTTAAACATATACATATACATATTTTCTTTGCTATGCTATTTTTAGAATTTTATTGTTGTCATTTTCTGTGAGGCTTATTGATTCATCTAATATTTATTGCTTCATTTATTAATAAAAGCAGGATTCAATCTCACCATTTACACATGGAATCTTGATATATTTATGCCAAATGATGTATTTCTCATTTAAGCCATTTAGGCATTGGTGGAGATGAAGAAAAGAATGTTTGTGCAAGTTACATGGGGATAAATATTTGCTTTTTGCACTGCCTGGCAAGATGATGGCAATAATTTTTTACAAATAGGATATGTGATTGTATATTCCAAGCAGCTTGTTTATATTTCCCCCCAGGGTTTAACTTTCTTAGATGTCTAAAATACTCTGAGGGGAGGGAGGGAATGCCATAAATTTTTACAATCAGACATTGTCCCTGTTTCCCAGGCAAATTCAATGCACCTTCTGTTGGGTAATTGGAATCCAAGAAGTAACATGGAGTGTTTTAACAAAACGTGAATGAGCTGTATTTATAATGGAATGGCAGAGATTTGCAAACCCAAACTATTTATGTGAGAACGAGTGATAAAAGGACACAATGAGAGATCAGAGTATGTTGACTCAGTTGTAGAATTTGGCATTCGACACATTAAACATAGGTTAACATGAGTAAATATTTCCAGAACACTGGTCTCACACCCTTTCTATTTCTGGGGTAGAGAGTTCCACGGCATTTTTCTGGTAATGCACTTCTTTTTCTGGGGGTGTGTGCTGCTGGTGGTGGTAAACTGCATCATTAAAAACAAGCTGTAAAAAAAGTATCTCAGAGTGGTATTATTTTTTTTCCTTTCTATTTTGGGTTAATTTAATGGGAAAGGGGCATTTGAGGAGCTGTGAGTAAGCCTCACAATACTTTTTTGTGTAGTAATAGTCCCTTTTACAACAGGCTGTGTGTCTGCATGTGCACATTTGCATGTGTGTGTGTGTATGTGTGTGTGTGTGTAAATGTGTGTTTAGAACATCTGAGCTCCTTGTGTTTTAAGCATGCAGTAACTCCACACTTGAGGCCACTGTGTTGAACAGTGTCAAGAACCAAGGATAAAGGCCGAGTTCCACGTTGCTCTGAGGACCAGGTGGGCTATGCCAGGCTGTGCAGTAGGTAGAAGAGAAAAAGGCAGCTGGTGGTTAAGAAAGCTCTGTGGGCTTTCCTACCTCATATTCATTCTTGAAACAATGGTTTAATGAGCATTTACTCGTATGAACATATAAACATGCCTCCTGCTCTCTCCTCTTCCCAGCCATTTATTCTAATTTTCCATTTTATTTCTTTGTTGTCATATGTTTCAAAATTCTCAATTTATTTTCTTTTTCAAGTGAGAACAGTGGTTCTCAATCTTTTTGGAGTGACATACTTCTGGGAATCTTATGCCTTGTAGGACTTATCTCTTAAGAAAAATTCACAAGGACTCAGAATATTAGGGGGTTTAGAGGTCCCCAGAAGTTCATCAACAGACCCCTGGTTAATAGTCACCATTCTTATGATCTTATTTTCCATTTATCTTTGATGGTCATCCCACTGCTTCTTGTCCTCTTGTAACGTCTTTTACTTGCAACTTGGAGGACTGCTTTTATTTCTAATGTTGATTGATCAAAGATGTCCTGTTTCTTCTGTATAATAAAGTGGCGGAGGGCCAAGACCAGGAAGTGTGAGTCCCTTCGGGTCCACAGTCCCTTAGGAAGAGTCTTCCTCCTGTGTTATTCTATGAAGAAGTGCCTAATGGACTCTTTTCTCTACCAGGTAATGATGACACTGGTATACTAGCATAGGAAATGATTACTGAGCTGGTTTTCCAGAAATGGGAAAACATTTTGTATAAAACTATCTGTACTCTTTAACATGAGCCCTCTTGAATTAAAAATACATATTTTCAAGATGACATCCCCATCAGATGGGGACTTTGGGGATACAGCTGAACAAAGTTAAGTGTTTCCCATAGGAATCTTATCTCTGATTAGCCAACAGGTCTAGAACTGATAGAAAAAAAAGAAATGTCTGTGTTTCTCAGATGAAGAAACATCTTAAAAATATTGCAAATATTCAAGATTATATGTCCACCTACTCCAGTTTGAAAAATGCTGATTTATAAAGAGAAATATTATTTCAAGAAACTGTTTTTTTAGTTTCCAGTTATAAATGTAAGAGTTTCATGTTAGGCAGAATAAATGGCTCCCCAAAGATATACCTAGTCCGCAGAATCTGTAAATATGTTACCTTTCATGGCAAGAGGGACTTTGCAGATGTGATTAAGTGTAAGGATCTTGCAACAGGGAGATTATTCAGGTGGGCCGAATCTAATAATTGGAATCCTTGTGCTTGGAGAACCTTTCCAGGCTATGGTCAGAGAAAGAGATGTGATACCAATAGCAGAGTCAGAGAGATGATACATTACTGGCGTTAATGGTGGAGGAAGGAGGCCACAAGTCAAGGAATGCAGCTAGCCTCTAGAAGTTGCAAAGGCAAGAAAATAGATTCTCTTCCAGGACTCCAGAAAGATTTACACCTTGATTTTAGCCTAGTGAGACCTGTGTCAGATTTCTGACCACCAGAACTACAAGATGATAGATTTTGTTGTTTTAACCTACTAGTAATCTGTTATAGCAGCAATAGAGAACCAATACAGTTCTGTTGTTAAAATTGTAAAAGACTTTAAAAAATATATCATTAACATTAATATGCAAAAATTTAAACATTTTATATAATTATGACCCCTGAGAAGATGTCTATAAATCCTCCAAGGGTCCTTGGGTCCAAGAGTGAGAAAAATGATCGTGTTTAAATATTTAAGAAGAAATAGATGGGAGATGCCACCGATTTTTTTTTTTATCTGTGCTTTGTTGGGTAGCTTTGTAAATTCCTTAATTCATTGCTTTGAATTTGATGGGCTTATTTTGTGAAATAGATATCTTTCCCCATATGCCAAGCCACTTTCCCTTATAGTTATTTAAACTCCTCATCTCTCAGCACTCAGATTACCAATAGTAGCCTATAAATGATGCATCATGGCCTTTAGTAATGCATTTTATAATAACCAGAAGCTGTGCTTTACTTTTTTGCATAATTCAAAGTTTTCCTGTTTAGTATTAAAATAGCAGATTGGTTTATCTGCAGTGAGATTCTTTCATCTAATAAAAATGTAGCTGGTTTTTCTTAGTAATACTTTGAATTGTAACTGTGTTATCTCTTGGAATATTTCATTTGTTCCATGTGGAAAAATATGCATATCATTCAGGCAATACTGTTGTCTTCTCTCTGTCTAAATTTATTGATAAATTGATTAAAGAAAACAGAGAGAGAGAAAGAAAGAGAATATATAATGGATCAGGAATGGATCTTGAGAGGTTACCTCTTTCTTCAGGCAGGACTATATCTAAGGGATTCTGAACAGATAAATATCTATCCTAGGGATGGAAATGAAATTTTTTTCCCCTAAGGGAGACTTAAATATATTTCAGTTGGCTCATTTGCATGAGTCATTTACATTGATTTTCATGAGCCATTCCTAGGTCTATTATTCATATAACCCTTGACTTAACAAAACCTCTCTCCCTCTCATTCTCTCCCTCTTTCCCTTATTTATTATTCATTCAATTCATATTGAGTGTCTACTCTGGGAACGGTCCTGTGCAAGGCATTACGAGAATCTCTGAGAAATGAAGTATACAGTCCTACCCCAAAGAACTTACAATCTACTGGGGAAGCCAAAGTGTGGGCTGAAGGAAAGGTTGAATGACTATGTAAGGAATATTTATAAGACATCAGACAGTGAAGTACAAATGAAGGATAACATAGCAGTCTGGGAGGCCAAGGCAGGAGGACTGCTTGAGCTCAGGAGTTCGGCACTAGTGTGAGTAACAGTGAGACCCTGACTCTACGAAAAGATAGAAAACAATTAGCTGGATGTGGTGGCTCCTGCCTGTAGTGCCAGCTACTCAGGAGGCTGAGGCAGGAGGACCACTAGAGCCTAGGGGTTTGGGGTTGCACTGAGCTATGATGATGCCACTGCACTCTAGCTGGGGTGACAGAGGGAGACTCTGTCTCAAACAAAAACAAAAATAAAGCAAAACCAAAATCAAAACCAAAACAAATGAAAGATATCAATAGATGAGTATGGGTAATGGTGATGGTGGAAGAAGCATCATTGAGCACCTACTGTATGTCAGGCCCCTGACAATGTTCTCTTTTAACCCTCCACAAACTTTTGAAAGGAAGGTTTTTATCCCCATTTGTTAATTATGAAATATTGTACCCCAAATTCAAACTGAATCAGTCTTATCTGAGTCTAAAATTCATGCTCATTTCATTGGACATGCTATTACAGAAGGAAGCGCTCCCTGTGGACTGAACTGTTTCTAGAGGAAGTAGTGCTTGTTAGATTCACTTATCAAGCACCCACTCAGTGCCAGGCACTTGCTAGGTCTATTTTCCATCTTTAAAAATGAGGAAACTGAGGCACAGAGATCTAAATAACTTGCCCAAGGGCGCTATAAGAAAGTGGGAGAGCCATGGTATGAGTCCACATTGTCTGATTCCTAACACAGGGCTGCCTCCTGAGCACCGTGCTGACACAAGTTGAGGAGCACGAGGTCTTTTCAGTCCTTACAGAACAGCATGGAAAGGAGACAGTTCAACAAGTTATACCATGAAGTGTGGTAACTATTTTGACAGGGGAGATAGAATGCTGTGAGGATACAGGAAAGGGTTTCCAACCTAGACAAGAAAAAAGCACACAATGCTTCCCAAAGTGAGGATCTTTCAAGTCAAAACCTGAGGGATGAGTGGAAGATAACCAAGTGAGGAAGAAAGGAGCATGTGAAGACTCAGGATTGGTTCAGAAATCAGCCGACTGCCTTTATTAACCCTTCCCACAGATATCCACTTGGTCCACTCCTTAACTTCAATTAGGGCTTGACTCAGATGTCACCTTCTTACTGAGGTCTTTCCAAACCACCCTATTTAAGATTACACAACACCCCCTATACTACCAATTTCTCTCCATGACATCATTCTAGCAACATATTTTGTTTATTTATTTTTTATTGACTGTTCCTTCCCTCCAGAATATATGCTCCATGAGAACAACAAAAAATTATTTTTCTGTTTTTTTCACTGCTATATCTTAAATACCCAGGACAGTGTTTACAACGTGGTGGGCTCTCCATAAATACTCGCTGAGTGAATGTTGAGTGGATGGATTAAGATCTCCACAAATTCCTGACTTCATGGCTGCTGTCTCATGTGATTCAGACATACTTTCCGCTGGGTGTTCTCAATGGCAGCTTCCCGATGCCCTTACTAGTAATATGTTATGTTCCATTTGAGATACTCTGAGAGCCCCCAGGCTGTGTGGTGGGCAGGTGTCTTTCACCAGGTACTTTTTATTTCCCTAAACTCTGCAAACCACACATACAGAATTTTCTCCAACTTTGTGTGGGGCAGTGAATCTTAGTTTTAGTTTCTATCAATCACATGCCCATTGACAGACTCTTGCCTTGAGCAGACTTCAGTCAGGCTCTCTTCTCAATGAGCCTTCTCATTTTGGACTGTTGAGCCCAGTTTTTGCAAATGGTCCTGCTATGTCAGTTTAGCAAGAATCTCCCATTCCCAGTAATTTTTCATATACTGACCCCCTCACTCTCTTCCTTGACTATAAATCTCCAGCTGTCTTTGCTATAATTTGGAGTTGCATTCAGTCTCTCTCTCCATTGCAATCGTCTGTCCTCTATTGCAATAGTTTTGAATAATATCTTTTTTGCTGCTTTTAACAACTGTTTGATGCAAAATTTTTTCTTTAATGACATTCTCCTTTTAATTTTCTTCCTTTAAAGAAATTTGTTTCTAGGTCTTTTCAAATTTGGTGGGCTTATTTTGTGAAATAGATATCTTTCCCCATATGCCGAGACACTTTCTGTTATAGTTCAGTCAGTCCTCTAAACCCCAACCCTGTGGTACATTCCCGTGTCATACTGTTTGTTACATCAAAATTTAACAACTCACTTTCTTATTTTTGCTTAATTAGTAAGACATTTGGCTTTTGGTTCACTATATAGGTTTAAATCTAACAGTATACTATCAAAAATATTTAACATATTAGAGCTACCAAATATATGTGATTTTGCCTTAATCTATAAGCTTCTATTTTCTCAGTCTACTTTACCAACATAGGCTGACAGTTGATAATTTGCTTCTCCTTTTATATTCAGATGGAGGTATTGAAGCAGAGAATCCAAAGCTTGTTTTCTCATGATTGCAAACCATGAGCTCATTGCAAAGGAATCCAAAGACCTTGGAGGCAAGAGTAATTCACTTAATCAGAGAGAGACAGACAGACGAACAGACCAACCAAGTAGAATGAGTATATTAGGAATCTGACCAAGAAACCGCAGAGCAAGGAGTTGTCAAAGACACTTGTAATTTTGTTGTTCTGCTGATGTACTCTGGTTATGGTCACTATCTGACTTTTGGAGGTAGTTTTTAGAGTCGTTGATTAATCAGGTAAAGTCCATCTACGTGGTATTGTTACGGGTATTATGCCAGGAGAGGAATAGCACACTAGAAATAAGAACTGGAAAGAAAACTTGAAGTTAATGTCTAGTTTCTGCCTATGAGATGTGACTGGATCTTCTGCACAGTGATGGCCATATCTAGAGTAGGATGAGAGGACCAAGGTCAGAACAGCAACCTGCTTCCCGCTATCACTTCTATTCCAGCCCTTGGGCCCAAATCAAGCCTAATTTGGAATTTTCCTGGCTGCAGAGACAGCAACTTAAGGCTCTTTTCAGGTGGACTATTTCTTGTTTCTTCAATATCAATTTGGGAAAAAAGCATAAGATCTATGTATGAATCTTTTGATCAATAAATTAGCTGTTTCCTTGGTCTTTGAGCAGATAATTAACATGGAATTGCTGAAGACCAAATATGTAATTCAGAATAAAATATTGAAGAGGTTTCAGGTTTCATAACTGTTGAATTTGGGGATGATTGTTTCCATGTGTTTCTACTGATGAATCAACCTATAGTCATTTCATAGTTTCCTTAAAAACATTTTTTTTATTTTCGCAGTTTTTTTTTCTATTACAGTTGTGTTTTTCCTCATCCCACATAGAAGCTTCTATTCCCCAAGAGAGCTCATGAATGAGAAAGAAGAGAGGACAAGCAATGAAGTGTGAGCACAGAGGCAGCTGGGTGAAGTCCCAAGGATCTCCTCACAAGAAGGAATAACAAGGGTGGAGTGCACAGTAGGAGCAAAGAGTTGCTGAGTCACGTAGAGACTAGTGTTCCCACACTAGGATAAGAAGATCTTGGCAGGCAGACAAGGGTTTGTCTGGGAGTATTTTCTGGTGTCACTGGGATGCCTAAACCACTCGCTCCAGACATACAATAACATGACGTCCAGCAACTCAATTCTGAAGACTCTTCCTTTTGATTCATGTCCTGACTTCCCCCAAAAGATCATTTCATGAATGGTTTGTCAGTGGTTCATAAAGGGACAGGTAAAACATTTGGATAGAATAAGATAGCTTCTAGAATTAGTGAATTAATTCGACACATATTTATTGAAAAATGCCTGCTATATATCAGTCATGGTTTTTTCTAGGAATTAGGGATGGAGGTATGGGCCTCTGCTCCATGGAGCTTACAGTCTAGTGGTGGGGGTGGGGCGTGGCGAAGACAGACATGCAGCAGATGAGCCAATCAACAAATGTGATTTCTGATGGTAATGTTTTACCAAGGAATTAGACCTGGGGGTTATGACTGAAA
Source organism: Lemur catta (assembly GCF_020740605.2). Taxonomy (NCBI): domain Eukaryota; kingdom Metazoa; phylum Chordata; class Mammalia; order Primates; family Lemuridae; genus Lemur; species Lemur catta. Next base: position 26,108,754 of record NC_059133.1, read on the forward strand.
GAAATGAACAGAAGGTAGAGGTGAAGCATTCCAAACGGAGGAAACACCAGGTGCAAAAACATAAGTAGCAGATGAGGGCAGCTTCCATTCTTTCCTCATCAGCCTCAAAGGCTTCTAGGAATCATGGCAGAAGTTTTGACATCACCAGGAGGGCCCTCCAGTCAGCTGATGTTTCAAATATAGGGAAGCATGAGGCCCCTAGGCAGCATGGTCCCAACCTAAGGAAAAAGGTTGATTACGCAGAATCATAATTCACCTTGTGTCTTCTTTTGTCATCTTTGCTATTTTATCTTCCCTCTCAGTGTCTACTGACTTCTAGAACAATCTCATTTTTAGAGGCAGCTGCATCCACAGTCCCATGGAAATGCTGAATAAAAGTATTTGGGGAACTTCTGTAAATAACTTTGAGAAATGATATCAAAATTACACTGGGCTTAGAAAAAACATGCTACACTATGGGATGATGAGTTTTAGTACATTAAACCAGTGATTCTCAACAGGGGGTGATTTTGCCCCCTACCCCAGTGCTCCCCAGAAGGCATTTGGCAATGTCTGGAGAAATTTGTGATTGTTATAATCCGAGACGTGAGGCAACTAGTGAATAGAGGCCAGCGATGCAGGTGAACATGTGACAGTGCACAGGACAGTCCCCCAAAACAAAGAATTATGCAGTTTTGCTTAATGTTGACTCACAGGTCTTATAAGTCTTCTCACCAGCGTGGATTTAATCCACCACATCAGTCTCCAGTGTTGTCAGAGTACAGAGTAGATTTGGTGTTTCTTGAGATTGCTAATCTTCTGGATCCATTCTTGGTGTTAAATGCCATCTCTCTGACTAACTAGATGTGTGTCTGGATGTGTGTGTGACATCTTGAGTAAGTTATTTAACATTCTGTCTCCATTATCCTTATCTATAAAATGGAGATAATAATTGTTCCTACCTCATAAAGTTATTTTGATGAAAATGTGAAGTGAAACATTTGCTTATTAACAGGGCTTGGCATACAATGATCACTCCGTAAATGTTAAATATGATTATTATTTTTTCAGCTTCAGTGGCCTGTTTTCTGGGATTATGATTGGTAAATAACAGAAGATTTGGGTGGAGGTCACTTCCATTAGCATACCCTGTCCCACAAATTCAGTTTCACTCCTTCATTAATTAGCTGCCAGGTGTCCTGCTGGGGATAGGGAAATGGGTGACAAATAGAGAGTGGACAGACATGGTGGAAGTTTTCTCCTTGGGTACAGCAACCTGATGACCCCAGAGAAAAGCAGTAGACACATTTGTCTTTTGCTTGAAAATAGAGCTGATGTTTTACAGTCTCACTAAGGTATCATGGTTATTTGAAATGTGCGTGTGTCATCGTACTGTTTGCTTCAGCTGATTCCTGAAGCATGGTTCAAGCTGAATTTGAATCATCTTTAGTATCTGCTGGAAGGTTTATTAGACAGCTTTGGGGGACAAGCCCCAAAGTGAGTAAGGAAATGTAGTCTGTTGCCGGGGAAGGAAGGGTATTTGAAACTGGCTTGGTTCAGAAGCAGCGGCTACCTCTAAAGTGTCCTTGTCAGAGGTATACTTAGTGTGACCAGCCAACTGGCAAAGATTGCCTTTCAATAGCACATGTTATCCGACAGAAGAAGCCTTTATCCCAAAGGGCAACAGCTTCCAGTAGCTCTTTCTAGAAGCGTCCAGAGGCTCTGCTTTTCTTAATTGACAGATCAAGATCCTAACCTTTTATGAACACCATGCTTATGCAACATTGTTTTCTGTGATTTTTGTCATAACTGGAAAGAAATAGATCTTTCCCATGTTTGGATATTTTTCTTAGGTTCCTGCCATCTTTTCAAAGCTTACTGACATGGAACAGTTGAAACCCCACTGTCATATTTGAATTTCCTACGCCCTGAGAATAGTTATTTACGAGGCTCAGCTCTTATAGGAAAAGTCTCTGAGGAAATTGAGCAGAGATATGAGAAATAAATTGTTATTTATTTATAATCAAATTCATTCCTCTTTAATAAATTTTATATTAGAAGCTGCCAGATCTAGTTTCAGCTTCCTGTTCCTCCCCCAACCTGGACACAGAAATGTTCCATTCAACTACCCCTTCCAGGGACTGATATTTTGCCAGGGACTCCCAGCATGCACTGCCATCTGTTCACCTCTCAGCTGTCTGAACCCACCCTTCTTCCTAAATTGATACTAAAGTGCATCTTCCGAATGCCAGTCCTTTAGGCAACCGCTAACTCCAACCTAATTCCAAGTATTAGGATCCATCCGCTATTCTCAAGGAAGAAACAGCAGCAGCACAGCCAGGAAACAAAACCTGTCTAAATGTATGGCCCCCATCAGCTGCTTGAAAACAGTGCTGCAGTCTTAAATGTGTCTCACAAGCAGAATATCGGAATCTCAATGAGGTTATTTGATATCACATTTGAACTGAAGGACCCTTCAGAGGCAAATCCTTTTTCTGCTTCTCTCCTTCAACTGCTGTTGGGCCATCCAGGCCCCAGAGTGCTCCGCTCAAGCCCTTTGGGGAAACCTGTTCCCAGATCAATTCAATAGCTGCTCTTTACTTTTATTTTTTTTCCATTTGGCCTTTGGGTAGAATTAACCACTTACGCTTATGTTGGAAGCTTCTTATGAATATCTCTTTAGAAATTGGAGAAGACGGGATTGAAGGAGAGAAAATCAGAAGGAAAATCCAATTCTACCTGATTATTTCTTCTCTCTCCTTTGGAGACACTGTGCAGATAAATGCGTGGGTAGAAACGTGAGGTGACTAGGAGGAAACCTAAGTGCATTAGTTCCCTGGGGCTGCTGTAACCCAGTACAGATGGTCACCGACACGTGATGATCCCACTTACTATTTTTCAACTTTATGATGATACAAAAGCAATTCGCATTCAATACCCACATCCTGATAATCCATTGTAAGTTGAAGATATTGTGATGCAACCCCGTCGTAAATTGAGGAGCATCTTTACCACAAACTGGATGGCTTAGAAACAGAAATGTATTGACTCATGGTTCTGGAGTAGAAGTCGAAGATCAAGGTATTGGCAGATTTGGTTCCTTCTGAAGCCTGTGAGGGAAAATCTGTTCCATGTCTCTCTCCTAGTGTCTGGGGATTTGTCTGTTAATCTTTGGCATTTTTTGGCTTTAGATGCATCACCCCAATTTCTGTCTTCATGTTTACATGGCATTCTTCCCATGCGTGTGTGTGTCTTCCTTTGTGTCCAAATTTCCCCCTTTTATAAGGATACAGTCCTAGAGTACATTAGAGCCCACTCTGATGTCCTCATCTTAACTCTATCATGTGCAAAGACCCTATTTCCAAATAAGGCTACATTCACAGGTACTGGTGGTTAGGACATCAATATCTTTTAGCAGGAAATAGTTAAACCCATAATACTAGGATTGGCTGGAGCTGGATAAGGCCTCTTTCTGCATTCAGACTTGAATATGGAGGAGGTTTCAGGTTGGTTTAGTTGTGTAGGCTGCAGTATGGATGTTTTTTGTCACTTAACATTCCCATCATTCTCCCAACGCACACCCTGCTCTTTTCTATGTCTTGCATTGCATTGTTTTCTTATATAAATTTATTAAAATTAGTTTGTTGCAATCAGTGTAATTTCCTCTAAGAGAATGATTACATATGGGACTTGGAAAAGATCAACATAATAAAATGTTCAATTTCAAGAATAAGAAATTGATCCTTATTGTTCTCAATGGGGGGGAGAGGAAGAAAGAAAAATATATATTAAAAAAAAGAAATTGATCCAAATCTTACAGTACTTACAGGAGTTGCTTTTGGGTCCTCACTGCCCATTTTTCCAGGATCCTTTCACTCAGTTTTCCTACTCCCTACCATGCACACATCCACACAATGCTGGAAAACACACATGCACGCACATGCAGAAACACACGCAATGCACACACAGAAAGTGTAGTGTCCAAAAAATTGGTTCCAGATAAGACTACCTGGGCATTGGCTTTAATTCCTCTTATATGACAGTAACCCCTGCATGTTCCACTTGTTTTTAATTAAAAAAATTTCTTATTACTTCCCATGGCAGCTGACTGTTTATTAAATACCCAACCAGTTGTATGCTAGTAGTAAAGCAAGAAGATAAACTTCTGCTGGTTCCCTCAGAGAAAACCTACTTTATCTCAAAGCACTGCCTTGCCAGGTGGAGTTGAGTAAACTGTGAGGTTGCAACACAGTTGAGGCACAAAGTTCACCACCAACGTAAAACAGCCAACCCAGTTCTGCTTTTTAATGTCTTCTAAACTGACGGAACTGAGCAATATAAACAAGGGTGAAGCAACAGCCTGAGGGGAAAGAGAGTCATGTTATATTAACAACTAATGAGTGAACGGCTATTTTATCATCTTTATGTGCAGAATACAATTTTATTTGCCCCTAAAGTTTAGGGGGAAATAAAGGCCAAGAAGAGAAAAGCTATGTGGAAATTATTAGAGAAAACTTGTTTATTTCCTGCTAGGGCAGATGATTCATGGGCTCACAGGGTTAGAAAGACCTTTTGGAGAGCAACTAATTTAGACTCCTTGTTTTCTTAGGTAAAGATGCTGAAACTTGGGTAAATTAAATGGAGTGACTCAGGATGTTTTAATGCAATGTGCAGAGGCTTTGGGTTCAAGTCTCTAACTTTGTCAAATGGAGATAAAAATACGTAGTTTATAGGTTCTCACATGAGGATTAAAGGAGAGAGCACAGAGTCCCTAACTTGTCCCTTTGTGAGTTTCCTTCCCTCCCTTGACCAGGGTCACTCAGCTAGTTAGTCACAGAGAAGGGACGATACATCATTCTTAGTTCAGTGTCTCACCTCTGTCCACTGTTATCCTAGTGTACGTAGGATTCCTGAAATCCCCAAATGAATGGACTCTATGGTTAAACTAAAAACATCTTTTCAGTTCGTTGTTTCCAAGGGCTCCACCAACAGCTTTCACCAGAGCTGCTAATGATTAACCAAAGGGAGTGACTGGATGGAAAGTTTTCCAGGCCTCTCTAGAGCGTACCTTGCCAGGAATGGCATGAGAGGCCGCCAGAGCAAGGGAGAGAAGGGGAAGCCAGCAGCCTGCAAAACACACATGTGCGATTAAACGCCTTGGCTCCTGGACAGGCAGAGCTGAGAGACACCCAAGTGCTTTCCTTATTTGTGTATTTACGGATCTGGGATCTTGTCAGGATCCAAATTCAGAGCGGTGGACCAGTGCTCTGGGTTTTTTCTTGATGGCATTTACTTACTCAATGCGTTAGTGACTTTCTGCAGTCTTACCTGAATCACAGTCTTCATTTTAACCAGATAACCTCACTGTGGGTGGGTGGGTGGGGTCTCCCACGGTGGATTTTTGAAGAGAATGGAGAGAAATGGAGCTGTGAGTCGTGGTGTTGGAGCATAAAGTACTTCCTTGTTGATGCTCTGGTGCTTGGCATCTCTTCCTAAAGGTCGAAGATCAAAGAATGCTTAAATTAGATATGAAAATAGAAGGAAAAACTAGCCACTCCTAACTTTTTCTAATACACTAGTGAAGGAATTATTTGCTAAGCGCCAGTCGTGGGCAGCTAATGACAGCTGTTTTTGTGGCCCTTTCACTGTTCATTTCCACGGATGAGTTTGGATCAGATAGAGTTGCTCTGCCACTGGAAGCTGTTCCTTTCTCAGGAAGGATCAGAATCCTGTCCTGTGATGTCCAAAAGGCCGGGTACTTTTTCTCACTCAGTTTCAGAATTAGAGGTTAAAATGCACTAGGGTGATATGAGCTGTTAGCTCCCAAGTCATTGAATGTTCACAGGCTCTCATGGGCACCAATAAATTGCCAGGACCTAGAACTGTGCAGGAGATAGATGTTCAGTGATTCCTGGTTGAACAAATGAGTGATAGAATAACCTAATTCTGATGACAGTTATCCTTGATTTCGATGACTGTCACTAAGCTTGGCTAGTTGAGTGGATATAGCTCTCTTTATAGTACCCTGTTAAATTCTGTCTTCTACATCCAGACACCAAAGAAAACAAACCAAGATTCCTAAAGAAGCAAATAAGATGACTGATTTCATTTTAGTTTTTCAAATGTTCTGCTCTTAAGATATGGGGGAGTAAGTTGGATTCTCCTCTTTTTAAAAATAAGGTTATTAATAATATCCCTGTTGTAGGGTTGTTGCAAGTATTAACGAGTTAGAACATGTTTAGAACAGTGCCTGCCAACAGTAGGAGCTCAATAAATATTAGATATTTTTATTAATATTAATGTCATGGTTTGACCTTGGTTTTTGAATAGATTTTCAATCTTTTTGTAATTTTTCACATACACAAGCACATATATAGTTTTGCATAAATGCCTACGTGTTATCTCACACACATATTCATCTGTTATTTAGAGAAGTCTTTTTTAATTTTTTGCTTAGCTTCTACTTCCCTCTCTTTCCTCCTTTGTATCCCTCTCCACCCTTCTCTGCCATGTACCTCTTGTTAGTGACCTCGTATGTACTTCTCTATTTTCCCCCTTGCTCATAGAGCCATATATATACATTTTACACTTCCACACATATATGGGGGAGGTTTGGTTATTGTTTGTTTTAAGAGTATTGAATAATGTATGCTTTCTGTGTCTCTGGTTTTTTTACACTTAAAGTGTAACTGTATAGAAATCTCTTGTAAGTGGCTATTTAGCTCTAACGAGTCTGACTCTTTGGAACAGCTGCATAATAATCCATGGTGTGGATAAGCTGTTACCTATTCAGACGTTCCTCATTGATTGGCATTTACTCTGTGATCCCTGTCCCCTCTCCTTTTCTCGTTATTGTAAACACTCTGACATTAGATGTCCTTTTAAACACACTCTGTGTACTGCTGATTGGTGAGAGGTGCCAAGGAGAGAGAGAGTGCAGGATTGAATGGCACACACACCTCTTTAATTTTTTAAAAATGCTGCTAAATGCTTTCAAAACCAGTTTTGACAGTTAAATTTTTCTCAGCAAGGTATGAGCATGCATTTTTCCAAATACCTACGACCAATAGAGGTTATTGGTCATTTCGATTTTTGCCAGTCTGGTAGATTTAAAAATATACGTCATTGTTATTTTAATTTACATTTCCCTGACTATGGTTGAATGTGAGCATCTTCTCGTTTGTTTGTTGGCCTCATTTGGGTTTGCTCCTCTGTAAATTTCCTGTTCTAATTTTTTACTCATTTTTCCATTAATTTGTTGTCTTTGTTTTTGTCAATTTATAAAAAACAGAAACAAAACAAAGTAAAAATCCTGCTGTCATCTATGCTACAAGTATTTCCAAGCCTATCATTTGTCTATGGACCCTGTTATGGAATCTTCCTTTTGTCAAAAAATTCTTATATCCTCAAATATTTCTACCTTTTCATTTATAGTTTCTGAATTTGGTCAAGAAAGTCTCTTTTCACCTGTAGATTGCACATATTTGTAAATATAATATGCTAGATTTTCTTGAAAGTATTTTTTACAGTTGTCTTTAATCCAAAAGGTATTTACTTCTGTAAATGGTGTAACATTGGGGTTCAATTTTTTTAATCCAGTTGAATAACTGTCTGTGCCATAACCAGTTAAATACATATGTGAATGTGTATGTATATAGTCATATATGTATGTGCATGTATTTACATATATGTATGTATCCATATGTACATGTATATATCCATATATTTATGGATATGTATAGTATATCTCTTTATATATGTGTATCTTTAATCTTCATATATATGTGTTTATCTTCAATATATATGTATAGATAGATATCTATATATATATATACACCTCCACATACATATATGTATGTGTGTATGTGTATATATGTATGTGTGTATATGCATGCACATATATGTAAGCATACATGAATGTGTATATACAATTACTGACTTCTACTACTACCTGTTGGCTTCATTAGCTATTTGATTCAGGAGTCAAAGAGAGGTTTGACTTGTTGAGGGAAAAAAAGTCATGTGCAATTATAGATTCCAAATAACTATAGATTCCAAATCCTCCCTTTCAAACCTTTTGATTTTATGACACCATAACCCACACCCTGTTCTGAAAAGGAACCATAATCTTTCCAAGTGCATGCATCTCTTGTACTATTTACCATTATTAGCCAGTAGAGAAGTTTCTCTTTGAGTTCAGTTACACTCTAAAGGTTCCATACATCTCCTGATCACATACTCTTTCTATGGTATTAAATAAGTAGCTAGAGAAAGCAGCAGGGTACCAGGTTGGTTATCTGAGAGGAAAGAGTTAATATATTCATCTTCCCACCCCACACCCCCACAATATTTCTTTTGCTCAAATATCCTGTTTTGGTATCTTGGTAACTAAGATTCAATTTTACTTAGATCTACACCAAAAGTTGAATGTCATTTGTGGGGATTTGCCAGCAATTATGCCAGCAAAATGATAGAGTTACATCTATGCATAGCAGAAAAGCACAACTGACATATTTAGAAACATCGCCTATGAGTCCAGGTCTATTTCAACTTGACTTCTATTTAAAGTCATGGAAAAATAAAAAGCAAGACACCAAAATTTAATTATTTTATCTGCAATGTGACATACAATAATGATTCTCCTTCATCTTAGGACAACATGTCTCATACTTGGGAGTAAAGGGCAGCGATTATGGGTTTTCCCTTTGGTGACCTTTACAAAAAGTCTATGGCAAAGCTCTATCGCAAATCGTACTACCTTCCCCTCACTGATCTAAAAGAAATATCGGGGAAGTGTCATTTCTACAAATCAAATCCTAATTCAGTGCCAAAAAATTTTAAGGAACCAAATTCTATATGCAGATTGTCTAACCCAAGACAACTTTATAGTTCCCAGGAACGACAAAGTTTTTTTTTGGGGGGGGGGCTGCTGTTCACTGTGAAATTTCATTACATAGAGAGTATCCATTTTCTCTTTCTTTTCTGTACTTAAGAAAGTAGTTTTGCTTTTTTCATCACATAAACTTATAGAATCATAAGATATTAGAATTATAGGAGACATAAGGCAGTCAACATTGGAAATCAGTTACTTTAAACTCTTGCTAAATGCTTCCTTTTTTTTTTTTTTTTAAGTTGCCAGTTGATTAAGAGAAGGCAAAATTCTGTGAATGCCCGACCTTTGTTTCATGCTCTTCTTTTGTCTTCCTCTGAACTTTGTTTAAATGTCTCTGCCAGGAGGACTTTCCAGGGGTGGGGTGTTGTGCTTGAACAGGGCAAGAACCCATTGGCACCCCACATTTTTGAGGGAGGTGATCTTGGCAGGGGATTTTTTTTTGCTCATGGATGGAGGGTGTATGAGTGCATTTTTTTCTACTGGGCACAGCTGGTAGTTCCCTACTGACTGGTGTTTGTTTTGAAGTCACATGGCAAAGGGGGTTTCTGCCAATGTTTACTCATTACACATTCAAATATGACACCCTGACGCCCATTCACAGGAGAACTTCAGGGTTGCTATCCAATTCTCTTGCCAGAAACCGAAAGTTTATTCCTGGAGCAAAGTTGCTTGCCTTGCTAAGGCAGAGGTTTTAGCGCTCAACAGTCACAATTTAGATTTGTTCCTTTTTAAATATTAAATTTATTTAATTATTTAATTTTTACATTATTTAAGATGACTACTTGACTGATTATACCTGAGTTATTTCTTAATCAGTACCATGTTTGTTAGAGGATAACTTCACGGTGCAAGAAAAGGAGTCTGACAAGCTCTTTATACATTACTATGCTGATATAAACGGAAACATTTTTACTCCCATTTGGGGCCCCTCCCTGTGGAAGGATAATACACTCCTACCATATTGCATGTGGACAAGGCCATTGGAAACTACCCATGATCTTTACAACTTGAACCTCAGTTTCCTCTTGTGAAACATTGGTATAATAACTATCACCTTCCTGATCTCACAGGATGGTATGGGGCTAAAATGGCATCATTTAGGTCACAGTACACTGAAAAGGACCATGTCCTATAAAGGTAAGGTACTAAAATTACTATTGGAGTTTTCCCCTTTTAGTGAGTTGCATGCACACTGATCTTTGCCTCTTTTCAACTTAAATGTTCTGGGAGGAGGGGATGGGTATACTCACACCTAATGGGTGCGGTGCACACTGTCTTGGGGATGGGCACGCTTGTAGCTCTGACTTGGGTGGGGCAAAAACAATATATGTAACCTAAACATTTGCACCCCATATTATTCTGAAATAAAAAAATGTTCTAAAGTGTATCATCGTTACAAAGTTTTATAAGCAGTCTAGCACATTACTCACATTTGCCTGAGGATGCCATTTCTGACTAGGGAGGACAATTCTTTTTAAGCATCCGGCTTTGAGTCTCAGCCCATGGAGTGGTGCTGAGACATGTGGGCACTCAATCAGCTCAGTTATCTTTTCTGAACCATGAGTATATCATGTTCTGGCCAAACTGCTTTCACATTCTGAAGAACATTATACATGACAGGGAATACTGTTATTTATCTTACTAGGAAGAATTATATTGTGGAAAGGGCATTTGCTTGAGAATCAGACAGACCTGGCACATAGTAGTCGCTCAATAAATATTTCTTGAATAGATGAATGAATCAGCTCAAATCTCACCAATGATTTCTAACAGTGTGATCTTGTGCAAGATATTTTACCTCTCTGAGCTTCAGATACCTCACTTGTAACTTACCAAATCTTAACATAATAATCTCTACTTCAAAGGGCTTTTTAAAAAGGATTAATGAAATGGTAGATGTACAAGGTTGATCAAAATGCTTAGTAAAGATTGAATAAATGTGAACCTTTAGTTTATTAGCCACGTTTTGTCCTGGAGCGGGTGACCAGCTTTTAGGGAAAAAAAGGTAAGCTTTATGGGCTTGTTTGCAGGGCTTCGTCAATGAATGAGGTCTCTAGATTCCTTCTGAAAAAAATCAATGGCATTTTGACAAGATCATACTTTCTTTACCACGGAAGCAATACTATACGGGTGCACCAGAGGAAAGCATTTCAAATGCTTTTGTAGCACAAAAGCTTCAAGGACTCTGCCTTGGAAAAAGCTTCCCTAACAAAAGGAACCACACAGCCTCCCATTTCCTGGTTTCTAGATGGGTTTTCCATCTCCTCTCACCCACACTGCCTTTATCTCTCTGTGCCTGTGCCTGTATCTGCCTCTTTAATATCCTTGCAGGTGCTTGAAAGCCCTTTCTGCAGGTGTTTCTTAGAATCAAACTTAGGAATTTATATGAGCAACAGAAAGGTAGATGGCACATTTTTAAATGATTTGCATCAACAAAGGGAGAAGACAAGGAGCACTGGCCAGGTAATGCCTGTTACATACCTGGTGCTTTTCCAGATACTTATCATTTCATTTAATCTTCACAGGAAGCGTGTGAGATAAGTGACATTATTTATTTAGTTTTGCAGTGGTGATTTCAAAATGAGGATAATAAGGTACAAAGAAGTGTAGGGATTTGCCCAAGTTCACATACCCAAGAAGTGGCGCAGCTGAGAATTGAGTGCAGGTCTGTTTAATTCCCAAACCATGTTCTTTTCCTGACATCACTGGCCTCACTGTTTACTGACTATTCACTACCTCACTGCATGATGCAACAAAGAAGCCTGGCAGCTTGCTCTATTGTGGGGAAAGCTCTGGAGCCAGGGGACCTGGGTTCTTGCTCTGATAATGCCGTTTACTAATTATGTGGCCTTGGGCAGGTTACTTATCATCTCTGCGCCTCAAGTACTTCATTAGTAAAAAGAGAAAAATCACCTCTTTCAGGCAATGTCATTTGGAGAACTAAAGACAATTTATGTAGAGTACCTGGCATAGGAGAGACATTCAATTAATGGAAATTACTGATATTATTATCATTGTTATCCTCAATAAATTAACCTGTGGATAGGATGATGAACTCTGCAGAGCTGTACTTGCTAAGTGTCCAATGGGTGAAACAAATATCGTACATATTTGAGAGGAGGTACAAGGGAGAGATTATTTCTTGCTAGAGCAGCTGGGACAAGACTGAAGCCTCATCACTAGACTGTAATGTCCACTAGGGTAGGAACTGGGCCTGCGGTTCTTTTTCTTAGCGTTGTCTTTCTAGGACCTAGGACAATGGGTAGCAAGCGCAAAGTTGGTGTTTAATGAAAGTGTGATGATTGAATGAGTGAAAGTTTGTCCTTACAGAATGGATTTTGAAGGGGCATAAAGAAGACCAGAGGGAATACAAAAGGTGATTTAAAAAAGTAGAGTGGCCAGAAAGCATAGCATTTACAAGAGACAGAAAGTCAAATAATATGGCTGGAGGGAAGATGTGATTGGCTAAGTAAATTGGGAGATCACAGAAAAGGGGAGTTTCAAATACAGCACGGCAGTCGCAGTATCTAACACTGCCGAGAGTGCAAAGAAAGGCTAATTCAGTGATCAGGTGATGAAAAGGCCAGTGGCTGTCTTCATTATAAGTTAATTACATTACTAACTCGTCTGGTTGCCGTGGAGATTAAATGAAATATTACACGCCAAGAGCTTGGCACAGTGCCTAACACGTAGTAGGCACCTAACAAATTAATTATTACTAATCTCAAATTATTATTCACACTTTGTGACATTTTGGTGCGTGAGGATAGCAGAAGCCACATTGTGGATGTAGGAGCAGCAAACTAGAGCAACAGTGGATGTCAATATCCACGGAGAACCGGTAGGTATATAGCACTGTCCAAGCCACTTGGGGAGACAGAAATGTAACTTCCTCCTGCTGCTTCTCATAACCCTGAGATGTCCCTCAAGGACCTTATTGCCAGGTATAGAGTTAAGGTCTGTATAATGGGTATAATATTAAGAACCAGTTCTGCAAATTGATCTTGGGGACTCTTTCCCATGACATCCTCCTGCCCAGTCAGTTTCTCTCCTGCACCCAGATGCCATTCTCAGGATAAGCACAGGCATAGAGGTATCTATTGCCTAGGCTTCAGTCAAATGTGACTGAGTTACCTAAAGTGACTGCTTAAATTACATGATCAATCTGAGATTACGAGCTCAGACTAAAATTTATTTCAGTTTTTTTCCTGCTTCCAGCACGTTTTGTGAGGAGGAACAGAGAACTTGTAGACTAAATAAAGAGCAGTTTTAGAACAAATGTTCTCTGCATAGCTGAGTAGTGCCTTAGCAATTTTATGACCTCACTATGCGAGTACTTAAATAACTATAATACAAAGTAGAAAGTGATAAACACAGAGTACAGAAGTGCTGTGGGAATTCGGAGAAATTGTTTCAGCTAATTCAGTAAAGGTTTTTGTGGAGGAGACAGAACTGGAGTTGTTTTTCTCTGTAACATTTGACTTGGAAAAATTTAAAACATGCAAAAAAAAAAAGAAAAGAATCATAAAATGGACACCCATATACCCATCAATGAGATTCAATGTTTAGTAATCTCTTGGTATATTTTCTTACCTTTTCTCTATAAAAATATATGTATACATATATATTTGTATGTATATATAATATACATATTTTGTAATCTTCAGGACCATTTAAGAGTAAGTTGCAGACATTATGACACTTCATTTCTAAATACTTCAGAGTGTATCTCTAATTAACAAAGACTTTCTTCTACAAAACCATAACTTCTTATTATCACCAAGGAAAATTGAGGAATCATGACCGGAGTTAGATTTTTGAAAGAATGATAGGGTTTGGATTTTTGATAATGGCTTAAGTGCCTCGTGGGCAGGGGACACAGGTGAGCACAGACGTGGTGGCCTATTTTAATCTCTCCATTTGATGGGAAACCGCTCCCAGACCAGAAAGTTGAAATGATTTGCTAAAGGCCACAAATATAGTTTGGAAAGAGCTGGGACCAGGAACTAACTTTCCTGATTCCCTTTGCATTTCTCCCCACCACCCTTCTCTTTCTGTCAAGGCACTACACTTATAATATGACACTCTTGGTTTCTACACATGGGTACCCTTACATCAATCTCAGTTTAAAAAGCTTTTTGGATGGCTCCTTTCTTTGTGGGTTTCCAAGATGTTCCCAATCCAAATCCTGCCAGTTCTCCTGGAAGAGCAAGATTTAAACAGGAGAAATGGAAGTAGGAATGGCTCAATGCACAGTAAGTCATGAAAAAAGCCAGGAGGAATGTTCCAGGTCCCTGGGAAAAAGCAGTGCTGTCACCTGCTCTAGCCTCTGCTCTCTCACTCCACGGCCTTTATGGCGTGCGTGCCCCTGCTCTTGTTTTGCTTCCCACAGCAAGAGAGGAGGAGCAGATGCAGGGAGCTAGCTGGGCTGTGCATCAGTACCTTCGCACGCCGGCCTGCCTCCACTCTGACCATCTCCGTGATTTCAGACAGGGATTCTCAACCAGGCGCAACTTCACTTTCCTACAGCTATTTGGTCATGTCTGGAGACATTTTTGATTGTCACCCTTGGGGGGCTGCTAGTGGCGTCTACTTAGTAGAGGCCAGGGATGCTGCTAAACATCTTAACAGTACACAGGACAGCCTCCTACCACAAAGGATTGTTCAGTCCAAACTGTCAGTAGCACTGAGGTTAAATACTTTGTTGCAGGCGAATCATTCATTTTCCTCAGACTTTAGTATCCTCACTTTAAAATGGGGACATTCGGGCTAGCTCAGTGGCTTTCAGTTTTGAGAGTGTTTAGTAATGCCCTGGGATGCTCGCTAAAAACTGCAGATTACTGGCCCTATCTTTAAGGATTAAATAGGTGGTACAGAGTCCACATCTTGAGAAATGCTACCTTGCATAGTTTCTAAGATCTTTCTCTTTCCTCCTGTATTCTAATTCTGAAAATGGGGAGTTCCTGCCTGAACACAGGCTGCATATGAACATAAGAAATGATAATCCTCCTTAGACTCTCACACACACATATGCCTCTACTCCCACCGGCCCACACAGAGTGGCCAGTCTGTGTGTTCTAAGACTTGAGGCCAGTTCTTTTTGCCCTTCCTTTGAAGCCTGTGAGCCCACTGACACCTGGTGTGAGTAATTCTGTAGACATGTGGCAGCGCCAGTTATGCTGGAACACTTGGTGTGAAAGAACACTAGGATACAACCGATACTCCTTTAAATTCAAGCGTTAAGTCTCCAGGCATCTTCATTTAAGCAGAAGTACTTTGTAACACAAAGCCATCATCTGGCATTTTCCGGTTTGTATGGATTGGTTTACAGGGCACTATCAAAGAGGGTGTAGACATGTTTTATTGTTTGTGTATTGTGGGGTTCGGAAAGGAAAAAAAGAAATCCTTTTAAACCATATGTTATTTTGAGGGTAGGATGAGGCTGGGTGTGTTGCTACTGTTGGCAAAAGCATGGCTCCAAGTGTACTCACAGCTACTGAACGGTGAACGTCTTCTCTGTGTCAGACAAGATGCTTACGTGACATCACTTAAATCTCACGGAGCCCTGCAAGGAAGAAATTATTTTGCCCATTTTTCAGAAGGGAGGACTGATGTTCAGAGACATTTAGTAATTTGCCCAAGATCACACTGTTGATGCGTGGCAAAGCCCACTTATCAACCCAGGACTGTTTAATTCCAAAGCTCATCTGTTACTACTTTTTAATTGCTCCTGTAGGGATTGGAGGTGACCCTGAAAGGGCAGAGACAGGGAAGATAGAGGATGCCAGACAAAACAACTGCTCACATGGCCTCTCCCCAAACACCTATGTGTGTATGTTCTTAGGATTGATTTTTGCTTGAAGTTTATTTGGCTATACAAGGGTAAGATGCAATACCTATTTGTTTAATTATTTCTTAAGTATCCAAACTTCTTCCCCAATATTAATATTTTCTAAGGAAGAAGAATGTTTTTAAAAAATATTTTTTATATAGATGCATTTATTTTTCTAAGGCCTTACATCAAAACTACTGAGTTGGACTCTCTGAGTATAAGGTTTTTGTTTTGTTTTGTTTGGTCTATCAATATCCAAAATTTCCACCAATAGCATCATTATTCTTTTTTCAGCTAAGCTATTATTTTCTCTAGAAGGCTTCAGTCCAAATGCAAACATGTTACCTGGAATTGGTAACTAAGTGAGTCACTGCGTCTGCCAACATGCTGGTGTGGGCAGGAATCAAATCATATCTCATGAGAAAGAAACCTACAACAGGCATGAACTGATGGAAGATACATTTGGAAGAAGTCTACTCATCTTTCCCAAAGTGTGGTAAAGAGACAGATCTGGGTGTATCCTTCAGTGGAAAGTTCTAAGTAATATTTTAGTACCCTTGGTAAAGAAAATGGGGATTGAATTTTGAAAAAGTTCAAGTAAATATTAAAGAGGTTGATTAGAAGGAGGTGCCAGAGGTGAATTTCTTTTAGGTTATTAAAATAAGTTGATGGTAAGGCCATTACAATCTGTTTTAAAGGAATTTAACATGAAAATTATATTTTTATCTATAACTTATTAAATGCATTTTAAAGAGAAATGAAAATCCCTGGATTCAGGACTAGGTCTAAAAAAATAAAAGAAATGGAAATCATAACCTGTAATACGGTTTTCCACTAAAAGGATAATAGCATACCTTGCATACTTTTTCATTGAAATGAGCTTTCTTTTTGCAAATAAGTCTGTTCACACTTGGCTACAGCATACTTTTTATCTAAAACAGTAAGTATGGGGTCTTTGGTATTTTCTTTCTAGCAGTTAGAATCTTCAGATTGATAGTTCGTCTCTTTCCACCTCTAGGTTCCTTGGCACCTTGTTCATATCTCTGTAACAGAACTTAGCATGTTTTATTGCATTTATATTTGCTTTCCTATATAGTAAGAAGCACCTAAGGAGCAGAAACTGGGTACTATTCATTTTTATATGCCCACCAAATGGCATGGAGAAAGCATTTAATGAAGGTATCAAATCTCTAAATGAGTGTATTTTCTTTCCAATATTAAGCCAAGTTCTGCTTCGGTAGGCTCTCATTAGCCACAAACGTATTAGAAACATAAATGAAAACATTTTCTGTTTGTGCATGAAGGTAATGTTGTCGATGTGCTGTCAGTATGAAATGACAGCATGGCGGTGGGGTGTTTTACCAGGAGCAGTCATGGATCAGTAAAGATTAAGCCACATATTTAACCCAGGTTTCTGATAGTCACATGTATCTCTGACCAGTACCTTTTACTGCTTTAGGACTAGATCTTTAAAAGATTTCATTCCTCTAATTTTTTTGAATATAAAGACAAAACATGTTACTTTATTATCATAGAAAAATAGAAAATATAGTCCTGTGTCAGATGTGTCAGTTAGGGCTCTTTGGCTATAAGTAACAGAAATCAATAAAAGTGAATTTATCCCCAAAAGAAAATTTATTGAAAGGATATAAGAATGTCTCCTATCCAGAATAGACAGAGAATTAGTTTAGAAATACGATGTGAAGAAGGCCACCACTGGACATGAATGTAGCAAGAACTTGATTGCCTAGTTCAGGTGTCACCATAGGATTGAATGAAATCTAGCATTTTTCTGTCCCAATGTAGCTCAGCTCAAGAATCTTATTAGCTCATGTTAGGATGCTGCAAGCTCCTTGGCTTATACTGGGCTAGTGAGCAAAGGGATCTGGCCTAGGAACCACCAGAGACCCTCTTCAGCTTCTCTAATGGGAAGCAAAGACCCTCAATTATTATCCCACCAAGATGCATGCAGGAGGAAGAGGGCGTTTTCCAAAAGGCAATTTGGGGCACTAGTGGACAGTGGGAATAGATGCTGGTAGGGGGAAAAAAAGACAGTTATTTAAACTATAATTGTGCCACCATGTAATGATAACATTTCATGTTTTTTGTTTTCTTTTCAGACTTTATTCTAATCAAAACTCTAAGAACCAGATTAGGATCTTACTATACATAGTTTTCTGTCTCACCTTTTAAAAAATTTAATAGATATATCATGAGCATTTCCCCATGAAATGTCATCAAAAGCATCCTTTCTAATAGCCATATAAAATTTCGTGTTTTTGCTGTTCCATCATCTATGGAACTACTCTCTGGAAATACATTTTGGCTATTGTCAGCTCTCTGTTGCTGTAACACAATGACAAGGTGACATGGTGGAACAAAATGGGTTTTGATTTCTGAGAGAATTCTATTTAAATTTCAGCTCTACCACTCCCTAGTTAAATGCTCTTAGGTAAAATGTCCAACTTCTGAGACTGGGGGTGCTAATATATACCTTATGCATTTGGACATGCTGTGTTTGAGGTGAATTCATGTGGGATATCCAAGTGCATACAGATTAGGTCAAGAGCTCTAGACTGGAGGGATAGCTTTTAAAAAATCAAATTTCAAGGGACATTTGAAGTCCTAGGAGAGGATGAAATCAGGTGGGAGGAGGGGGTAGAGCAGGAAGGGCAGTGAGCCGGTTAAGAAGTTGTTGCTATAGTCAAAACAAGTGGGGGTATGTATGGCTTGGACTAGGCTGGAGTATTGAAAGTGCCCTGGGTACACCAATATTTAGCGGGTCAGAGAAGGGAAAGTGTAAGGAGAATCATGAAAATGGTGTGAAGAAGTCAAGGGAGTTGTTATTAAGAAGAGAATAGAGAGGGAAGAGTCAGCGAGATACAGAGAAGAAGAAGAGACGTTTGGGGTGAAGATTGGAGGATGGGGAGACGCTGTCCGATACAACAGTGAGGTGCAGGGAGGCAAGAACAAAACGCGGACATTTGATTTGGGAATTAAGAAGCCTTCTGTTTTCTTAGCTGGAACAGTTTCGGGGAGGGGGGGGGCGGTGTGAAAGTCAGAAGCTAGAGAAGAACATAGTATAACCATAGAGTGTGCTTTAAACACGTTTGTGTAACAAGGAAGGAGAAACAATAGAAGCTAGAGAGGACCAAAGGCGGATTTTTCTCTTTAAGTGATGTTAAGAGATTTGAACAAAGTTTTAGGTGGAGGGAAAGAAGAGAGTGAAGAGGGAGAGGTTACAGATGCAGGAAAGAAGGGGGAGTGGGAGAATTCACTCATTTGTTTATTTCTTTATTCATTTATTTACTCAACAAACTAGAGTAACGTGCCCACCACGCGCTAAGAAATCTTCTAGGCACTGTGGATCCTGCAGTGACAAAGGCAGGTCAGGGTGTTGCTTTCACTGGAGGGAATATCCTAGCAGGAGAAAACAGACTAACAACAACAACAGTGACAACACCATAACAACACTAGTAAGGTAACTTAGGGAAAAAACATTAGAGGATACAAAGCATATGCAGAGCATCAAAACAGATTCATTGTTTTGTAAGGGGTGGCTCCTTTAGGTTGGATGTTCAGGGATGGCCTGTTGGAGGAGCTGGCATTTAAACTGAGGACTATATGACAAGAAGAAGACAGTCACACAAAGATCAGTAGGAAGAGATTCTAAGTAGAGGGAAGGGATAGTGCAATGGCTCCAGGATGAGCTTGGCACATCTGGGAAACAAAAGGAAGGTGAGAGTAATGGATTAGGGGAAGAGTTGGAGATGAGGTCAGAAAGGAAGGCAGAAGACCAATCTTCAAGGATTTTGTAGACCATGATTTTATTCTAAATGGGATTAGTAGCCATCAAAAGGGAGTAATATAATTATAGTTATGTTCCAAAAGGATCATTCTGGCTGCTGTGAGACTATGTTGCAGGAGGCAGGAGAAGCAGATGGGGGCCAGTTAAGAAGTTATTGCTGTAGTCAAAACAAGTGGGGGTATGGCTTGGACTAGGGTGGAGATGATGGGAGATCAGGCCACATTTCAGAGTGGAGTCAGAGGACATGCTGATGGACTAGGTGTGGAGATGTGGTATCCAAGTGAAAAGAGGAATCAAGAAGGGCTCGTTGCTGGAGGACTCGAGTGGATGGGAGATTATTTTATTGATGAGGAAGAGTGGGGGGGTATGTGTAAATCAAGAGTTCTACTTTAGACATGGAAAGCGGATGATTGATGGAGAAATGACTTGGAAAAACTTGTTTATTGGCGACCCTATCTCTAGCTCACTAATTGCAATTGTAACTTCAAGTCTCCAGGCTACTGAGCACATGGAAAAACCATTTGCAATACCCACTTCATGACCTCATCCACTGTTTCTGGTGATCGTTTACTCATCCTTCTGCTCCTTGGTTTCATACTCTGGCTTCTGAACCACCTTCCTAGTTCTAGAAAGTTATTTCTCCTTTTTCTGATTTATTACCCAGCTTCCCATCTGGATCTCAGGTCTGCATACTTCTTTGACCTCAACATTAGCCTCTGCTTCAGGGTACGCCATCTGATACCACCAGGTGTTTCTTATCCTATTTCACCACTCCATAGACCCAGCCCCAAAGAACCTTTGCCATCCAGCAACCCTCCCCCTCAACCTATGGGACCAGAATGCAGCTATTAATATTTATAACCTGTTAGACTATGTGGTAAAGTCAGATAATAGTTTATACACTCTGTGATTGTTATTCCTGAAAAAAATTCCTTTGTTACAAGTACCAGTTTAAACCAATTCCTGGCTAGGATTTTTATAAAAATATCAAGATGTAGGTGTCAGTTAAGCTGAGACTCTGACACCTCCATGTTCTAAGCCACCATATTCTCTTACTTGAACCTTTGAAAACCTCCTAAATGATTTTTTTTTTTTGTCCAGCCAGTTCATTCTCCACAGTATAGCCTGGGTAATTTACAACATAAACCTGATCCTGATCAAGTCCCCTGCTGGTGGTTCTCCATTACCCTTAGGATAAAACCTGCTGAGCCTTGCATGGCTTGGCAGAGACATTGGTGATCCCCAAATGGTCCACGTGCTCCCTATATTTTCTAGCCTTTCTCGGCCTGCAGGGGATGAATGTGTCACTTTTGGGCCACAGCATGTACGAGGTGGTGTGCCCCCTCCACATCCTCTCTTCACCTGCTGTGGGGATCCAGAAAGCCACATGTTGAGATGTCAACATCAAAAGATAGTGGAATCTTGGGTGTCTCAGTTACTCCACAGAGCAGATTCACCCTGGAATGTCACCTCACCTGCATTAGAATTTATCTGATAGAGAAACAAATCTTTGTTGGTTGAGCCACCAAGCTTTGGGGTTTCATTTCTGCAGCAGAGCCTAGCCTGCTTGATTAATGCACATGGCTAGCACAGACCTGCAGGCTCTAACTCCAGCCTATCTCTCTAGCTTCTTTGACTCTCCAAATATGTGGGACACTTTCACTTCCTCCAAGGTCTCTTTTTTTCTGTCTTTGGTTATTCCCCAACAAGTGGGCAAGTGGGCAAGTGGGGAATAACCCTTCCTCCTCTACTTCCCCCTCCTCTTCCTCCTCCTTCTAACACATGCACTGTGGCTAAATCTTACTCATCCTTTAGGTCACAACCTAACCATCCCTTCCTCAGGGAAGCCCCGGTAACCACTCCCTTCCCTAGCTTCTCATCATCTTGGTCATGACTCATCATTGCAATTGGATTTCAACAGATCTGTATGTCCTGCCAGACTGTCAGCTCTGCCAGGGTCTAGATACTGTCTTCCTTGTGTGCCACTGGATTGCCAGCCCCCCACCTACATTAGTAATGGCCCAATAAATATTTATTACATGATGGAATGATTGATTAAATGAATAAACTATTAGCAGGAGATAAGTAAAGGCAAATGGAACAAAGACTACAAAAAAGGGGAGATATCATAACATATAGGATCCAGCTTGTGCATTAGCCGTGGTTGGCCTAGGTTGAGGACATCTTGGGGAGCCAAGTGAAATACTGATTATAACGAGACCTTCTCGTCTATGCTCTGTGATGCCACCTGAATTATTTGAATGGAAATGAAATCTTTCCTCCTTAAGAATCCTTCATGTCTTTCTATTGCATGTAGGGTAAAGTTCAAATACCCTAGCATGAAGGATGAGTCAATTAAAGATTGGCTTCTATTTTTCCTCATCTCCTACCACCTCCTTCTTCCATCCCATGCAGGCTCTGCTCCAGTCAAAGCAAATGCCTCATCCTCTCTGAAATATATGTGACGCTCCCTCCCACCTTGCCCACCTAGCCAACTCTTACTCGTATTTTGAGACTCAGCTTAAATGTCACCTCCTCTGTAAAGACTGTTTCAAGTCCCCAGTGTCAGGCACTCAGCACTATGGGCTCCAATAATGCTCTGTCTGTAGTCCTTAGGTAGCACTTAGAGCATGATTATTTGTTTATGTGTGTGTCACTCTCACTGAGACCTGAGCTCCTCTGGGGAGGGGCTATGCATAACTTACTCATCTTTTACTGCCTGTTACAGTATTTAGCCAAAAGAGAACTCTATGAGCGCTTGCTGAGTGAATGAATGAGTGAATAAATGAACAGCCTTCACAGAAACAAAGTTGGAATATTACAATGGATTCAACTTCTAGTTTTTCTTTTTGTTTTATTTATTTTTTTTTTTTTTTGAGATATGAAGTCTTGATATGTTCTCCAGGCTAGAATGCAGTGGCTACTATTCACAGGCATGTTCATAGCACATTACCTACAGCCTTGAACTCCCGGGCTCACGTAATCCCCCCACCTTAGTCTCCCGAATAGCTGGGACTACAGGAGCACACCACTGGAGCCAGCTTGTATCTTCTTTTCTTGAGTAAGTACATACGCAGTGGGAGTTGAGTTTGTAAAGGAGAAAAATAGCTTTTTTTAAAAATTTGTTTTTCACTTTTACATTTTCTCTTAGGACTGTCAAGGTTGCAAAGTGCTATATAATATGAACAGCATATTTCATAGTCCATGGCTGTTTATGGTTTGGTAGCAAAACCTTAGATCGAAAATGCACATTTGATTTATGACAAATAAATAGCTTTTCCTCATTACGTGAAGATTAATGTTCTGGATATATTTTTAAATCTGAGTTTTTCTCCTAAAAGTTCCTCTCTTCTTTGGGACACATAGGATTAATATTTTTCCTACATTGGGGATAGGGGGAGTTTAATTTTCATTATATTTTCTTCTAACTTTGAGAATTTTTTGAATTGTTATTAGGTTTTCCATTTTGTTTTATTTTGTTTTGCTTTGTTTTACAGACATTCAGCCTTAAACACTGGGAAAATTCCATTCCCCTTCCCCATTGAGGATATTATGGTGAAAGGTTATTAGTCTTGACAACTCTCCAAGATCGTGTCACTAGCCTGAGATGTTAGGCTGCTAAAAACCCACACATCTCAGAAGGAGTGGGTTGGTTCTTAAGAACCTGTTGAAATGCTTACCTAAACACTCAGCGCTGGGTCTGCTTTGCTTATATGGTCTGTCTGTCTCATACCCCTGTTGACTCTGACTGAGGAGCTAGCTACTCCTCACCTCTCTCCACCCCACAGGAGCTGGGAAGGTTTTGAAAAGTATCTGCTCAAGCACTGGAGCAGATAGTCTGGGAATAAATAATGCTTTCAGGCACACCATGTGCATCTTAGAATTTCTAATTGGGAGAAAGGGCTTGAAATTTTTTGAAGGAGAGAGATTTTCACTCCTTTCAATCCTGAGGATTCAGCAGGGTCAATACCAAGCAGACGTAAAGATGTCAGTAGGAGCATAAAGTTGCTGGATTCAGTTATACATGGTCTAGAACTACCAACCCTGACATATTCTACTTTAACCTGGATAAACAATTTTTAGCATAATTTCCAGGATTGTCAAGAACAATTTGTGTGTGTGTGTGCATGCGTGTGTGTGCACGTGTTTTCTTACATATATATTTTCATCCCACAAGGACAATGGTGTTTTGGCTTATAGGTATGAAGTTCTATTTTTCCTCTGTGAAGTAACTGTGGGTTTTGTTGTACTCAGCAGGCCTTTTGTCTAATGCATTGACACCTTAATAAAAAACAAAAGGTAGATTCATCAAAAGAGACAAGATTACTCGAATCATAAATGGAGAACATCAGGGAGGCTAGCAACAATAATAATAATAAATTGCAGCTATTGTCCACAGAAACTTGCTTTTCTAAGGTACTTTTGATAATTACCTGTCAATGTTTCAGTTTTAACACCCACTTCTTGAATTGATGAAGTCTATTTATATCACATGAAATTCTTGTATTTGCCTCTTGAAGTGTATTCTATTCCCAGGCATGAATAGGTCAGGAGTTATTTTATTTTTCCAGGAGGGGAAAGTGGCATTGTTGAATTTGATACATGTACACATTGCTTTCTGGTGGAAGAGTAGCAAAACAAAACTACTAGTAAACATCAACCTTAATCGGCAAGCAAAAGAAGAGAATGGAAGCTTGGATGGTTTGGGGGCAAGTTGTTTTTGTGTCTCCAGCAGAATGGCACTTGATCCCCTCTCTGAGGTTATTTAATTCAGGTAATGCCTAACATGATATCTCTGTCAGGTGATGTCTTAAAGCCTAAATGAAATATCAGCACAGGGCACAAAGGAGTTAGGAAAAATGAAGTCAGTGAAAATCTATGTTAGTAATAGAGGAACTTCAGGGATTATAATTTGTCCTCATTTAAAGAATGATCTAGTATGAATGAATTAATAAAACCACAAGCATCTAAAAAGAATACTGGTACCATTGGTTCAGTTAGTCCTTCTCTTTGGTTTCATTCATCGAAATAGAAATGAGGGGACTGGTTGCATGGGACAATGTGGCAGAGAATCCCACATTTCCATCAGAGACGAGGGACCAGATCAGGAGATCTGTGTCCTGGTACCAGGACTACTGTACTACTGTGTGACTTGGGACAACTTTGTCTGCTCTGAGACTCAATTTCCTTATTTGTTACATGAAAACATTGGGCAAGATCCTATCCACCTCTAAAATTCATTTTTTAAAATTCATTTAAAAAAATCTTAGAATCCTTAACTCTCCACACAGTGTTTGGGATAAAACTGGGGAGCAGCCAATGTTTATTAAACAAATAAACAAACAAGTATCTGCACAGGTCCCAAGTTCAGTCCCTTAGGTAGATGGTCTTTCAGAATTATAAGGATTACCCAGTAAGGATAACACATTTAATACATACACATTCACTGATTTCTTACTATGTATGGAAGACAGCCATTAAGATGGGCTCCAATGACCACCACCTACTGGTATTCACGCTCTTGTGTAATCCCTTCCTCTTGAACGTAGGTAGGCTGGATATACTGACTTACTTCTAACAAACAGAATACAATAGAAGTGATGGGTTGTCATTTCTGAAATTAGGTTACAAAAAGACTGTGACTTCTGATTTGTTCTCTCTCTCTCAACATTTGTCCTGAGGGAAGCCAGCTGCCATGTGGCAGCTGCCCTATGTAGAGACCCTCATGGCAGAGAACTGATGTCTCCAGACAACATCCAGCAAGGACCTGAGGACAGCCAAGAGTCACATGAGGGATCTTGGAAGTGGGACCTTCTTCAGTTGATCCTTAAGATGACCATAGCCTTGCTGGACACCTCAACTGTAGCCTCGCCCCAGACTCTAAGCCATGCCCAGATTTCTGACCCACAGAAATTGAGATAATAAATGTTTGTAATTTTAAACTGATAAATTATGGGGTAATTTGTTACACAGTAATAAATGATGAATATGGTATGTACAAAAAGAAACAATTAGAGAATTCAAAATGCATATAATCTAAATAAGAGATACAACAACAAATATACCAATTAATATTATGTATAGTTGTAATAGTAAGAATAACTAATTCCTATAGAGAACTTACAACATGCTCCAAACTAACACACACACACACACACACACACACACACACGCACACACACACATACACACACACATCAACCCACTTATTCTTCACAACAATACTGGGGTGCATAATATGACCACTCCATTTTACAGATGAGGAAACAGAGTCATAGAAAGGGTAAGTCAGTTGCCCAAGGCCACACAGCTAGTAAAGGTAGTAAATGGTTGATCAAAAGTTTAAAGCCAATTTCTGGATGGCTTGTTTGTCACCACTAAGCTGCACTGTACCCATAAATGAGACAAGGGAACTATCATGAAATGACGGGAGGTTCAAGTGGAGTGATTTCATCCAGTCTGAGGGATAAGAATAGGGTTTTATGGAGGAGGTACCTTGTAGATGGAGAGCATTAACTTAGTGAGATGGGAACAGGGTATCCCAAATACAGTTCCCTGTTGAGGGAATCACAGAGAGAACCCAAAGGAAGGAAAGACAAGCATGCGACTGAAACTGAAATAGTCCTGTAATGCAGTCTGTTTGTCATGAGGCCATCAGTAGCCAGGCCCAGGAAGAAGGGGATACAGAATTGTTTAATTTTTGTGGGGCAGTTAGTCAGGAAAGAATTACTAGTGGTAGAGCAGTATTTAGGTGGAGTTGTTGTCTGACTTGTCTTCACCTATTCCTTATTCTTTGTCTCCTAAGTTTTGATTTCATATCTTCTGTTCTCTGCCTTTGAATTCTATCTGATAGTCATTTTATTCTTTCTTTGAGGTGAGACCCACTTCCTCATCTAATGTTTCCATTCTTACAGCCCTTGGATGGCACCAAATAAAATAGAAAAATACCCAGTATTTCAAATATACTATAAAATATGATATCTGGATATATTATTACTCTCCTGGTGCCCCATTAAAGTAGCCACCTCTCATATAATTTGGAAGGGCAATTAGTCTCTGAGAAACAAAGCCAGAGCCTTGATCAAACTGTGCCTGACACTGTCAGTTACCACTAAACACCTTTTAGTGTTTTAAGCAAATTTGCATTGAATTTTCTAGGACTTGCAGACAAATGAAAGCATCCTAATACATCCCTCCTTTCTTGTATCTGACTAACTCTTACTCAGCTCCAGGCCTCTTAAATATTAATTCCTTAGAGAGGCTTTCTCTGACTTTCCCAGACTAGGTCAGGTCTTTCTTTCCTCTGGTTTCCTTGCACTGAGGCTTTTCCCTCCTGCATACTTGTCACAACAGTAATGAATGATTATTTTTAATGTTCCTCTCCCCCAGTGGCCTATAAGTTAAGTGAAGTTGGGGCCATGTCTATCTGGTTCACTGCTCTAGCCCCAGGTTTCTGGCACGTACCTCACACTTATGAATTGCTCAATAAATATTTATTGGATGCAAAAGTGAATAAATGATAGAATTTATTGTGGATACGTTGATCTTTCACAATGATTTTTAAGTGAACGTTAACAGTGTTTCCACAGATTGAACTATAGTTTTTTTTTTTAATCTTTAGTCTAACTCAGGCAAAATATCTCGACTGCCCAGGATATTTCACTAGCTGAGATCTAATTTCTATCACTGAATCTCTGGGGAGGATGTGTGGGCGACAGATAAGAGCCCCACTCCAGTGCAGGTCAGGATCCTGAACTAAAAAAAAAACTAGATCTTCCATCCTCTGGGTTTCTGGTTTGGGACAAATTACTGAACTTCAAGCCTCAATATTTTTTATCTTTAAAATTCAGATTATAATGTTATGTGCTTCATGGGATCATTGTGAAGATTAAATGACACAACGCATGTAATGCACCTATCTCAATAGTAAGTACTCACATACAGTATTTTCTATTGTATAGTAAATAATAAATATATCACATGATAATACTCACTATATGTAGCTACTAGTTATTATTATAGCAGTTGGACCTCTAGGGTTTCCAAATTCAAGGGCTGGAAAATGAGATTTCTCTTAACTCTACTCCAGGGCTTTGAGGGGCTTTACTTATGAATGATTTAACATAGATAGAATTGACCAAATGTTGGATTTTTGATTATTTTTGCTTGATTCAGATTCTTGTGTAACCCCGTGATTTTGAACAGCTATTGTACTCCAAAAATGAGAATGGATTTAAAGGAATATTCATATTGATTTATTGTTGGTTGTTGAAATGTAAATAGCCCTGAATGTGCCACTCACTGGGAAAGGACAGTGCTTTTCATAATGGACAAAATAGCCTTGTTTCACTTTAATAACCTGCTTGTGGTCACACCAGTCATGGGGTCCCTTAAACATAGCAGAATGCCTGCTATTGTCATTTACATATCAATGAGCAGACATCTCTCTGCTAGTTGCTGTTACATAGCACTGCCTCTTCCCTAACTTGGGGACTGTGCTGAGTTTATATGTGAAATGAACAAACCTTTCATACAGACACGCATATCCCAAGCCTCGGCAACAGCTGCTAAGGCAGTTATACAACTTATCTATTGTTTATTTGTAGAAGTTGGAAGGGTAAGAAATAAATTGCCTACTCTAGAATTTTATGGACATATGTGTGTATTTCTTTTACAGAAGTATGCCATGAACAATCATTCTGGGTTTCCAAAGTTGAGTGCATCAGATGAAGTAGGCTTAAATAAGGAAAAACAAACAAACAAACACCCCGGAACACGGCATTGCTTACACAGGAAACTCTGACTTTAAAATTCAGAGGAGGAAAAAACCCAAATTTGTTTTCTCTACTTATTGCCTCATTCTCGCCAATGCATTTTCTGAGTTGGAAATAGCCCTTCTACTTCATCGACTTAGAAATAAATGGCATATTAGTCTCTCCCCCAAAGGCCACCCAGGGAATGGAGGTTGAATGCAGAGTTGTGTGATTCTAGAGTGATGCCCAGGGCAGCCCAGGAAGTCATGACTGTTAGCTTAGAAATCATCGCTAGCCCTCTTTAATGAGCCCTAGCATCATGCTCCTAATAATCTTTTTAGGTGACCTTAATCGCCACTGCAGCGTTAAAACAGCAGTTTTACCACAGAGCCACAATTTGGCCATGGATTTATTATTCAGACCAAGTCAGGAAGAACCCAAAGCTGAGGAAACAGAGTCTCCACGACCCTGTCATGGTAGTGGCAGCTGTACTTCCACATTGTGAAAGAACTGATTAGGTTCCATGTGTTCCCAGATTTTTTTTTAATTGAAAATTAGTTATCAATATCATACTCATCTTTAGAAAAACTGTGAGGAACACACACTCACACCCCCGCCCCCAACACACACATATATGAAATCACAATAATCATGCTTGTTATCTGCTTGGCACTGCTCTAGATTCTACCTGGGAATTAACTCATATAATTCTCTTCTCCAACAGTACAACGAGACACATCCTATTATTATCCAATTTTCCTGTTGAGCAACTGAGGTAGGGAGAGGTTCAGAAATTTGCCTGTGGTAGGAGTGCAGATATGAAATGCACATGTCTGTCTCTTTCGTGCAGACGTGTGTACTAACCAGAGGCAACCACTGCTGAGGCAGTTAACCAACTTCCTCACTGTGTATTTGTAGAAGTTGTGATGGCAGGAGATAAATTGCCCACCCCTTCTGTCTTACTACATAGATAGTATGTCAAGTAGATATTAAGGAAAATAATAATAATTAGCATTAATTGAGTGTTTCCTAGGCCAAGCTAGCATTTTTATACAGGCTTTATATGTATTGTCTTGTTTTATCCTCACATTAGCCCAAAGAGAGAGTTATGATGATGCTCATATCAGGGTGACAGTATCTAAAGCCTATGGGATTTAAATACTTTGCCTAAGTCATACATCTAAGAAGCAGGAGAGCAGGGATTTGAACTCCTGAGCTTGTGTGATTAATCGGTGGTGCCTCTAGATGGCAAAACTCTTCCTCCAGGTCCCGGGGAGAATGGTGGGGGCCTCCGTGCTGCGCTGGCTGGCAAGGACACGAGCACCTATTGGGTGCCTTCTCCCTCTGCCAAACCTCAGGATCTTTCTAGTCTCTCTTCTCGTATCTCATTTCCTCCATCCCATACTTTCCTTTCTAGCATTCCATTTCTTTAAGAGCTGGCTGGCCTTGTTGGCAGAGGTCCAGTCTGAGAACCTACTTCACAACCACATATAGTGGGAACAAATAAGTTAATATATTCCAGATACTTACATATTTTTGGCATAGACTCTAACCAACATAATCACAGCTTATTACCCTTCACAGGCAACAATCAGTCTTTTATTCGTTCAATAAACATTGAGTGACTATGATGGCCTGGGCCCTGTGCTAGGTCTGCATTAGCATCTGTGACAGGAGCATTTTGGAAATGCGATGTCTTATTCATCGGAGTGACTATAATGGTGGAGCCTTCGGCACCTTGGCAAGCCGGCTTTTAGGCCCCTCTCAAATCTCATTAACTCATTGGCCACGGATTCGGCTCATCTCAGCCACTAGTCTTGCTGTCTTGCAGGCACCACCTCTGAAAAAAGTGACAGAGTTTGGTTCCATTGTGAAAAAAAAGAAGAAAATGGCTTGTCTGGGTTTACGTGAATTTTTATTTTTTTTAGACCTAAAGGATGCCATTTTTGGACTGGGAACATAAAATTTATGGAATGGAACTTCAGTGACTTGGAATTAAGCTTCAGAAGAGAAGTTTACATCAATCTCCATGATGGGATTCAGACAATGTCTTTAGTATTATTATTATTATTATCATCATTATTACTTCTTTTTGGTTAGTTTATTTAAAAATAACTGAATTTTTCTTTGGTCTATTTCCAGCCTGTTAGCAAGCCTATTTCTGTGGCCAGGCCTTGCCACTGCTACACTGTTTTTGATTTTGTTTTTTTTTCTAATAGAACCTTGTCTTTATCTCTCATACAGGATGACCATCATCTGCAAGTTGTTTGTTGAGAGTCCCCTCTGACTTCAGAACAACCAATTTATGGTGACATGAACAAGTCAAGGGACTCAGAGCTAAAACAGGCACGATTTCCAGATCTAATGAAGGCTCTGTCAGGCCTCATTTGGATCTAGTTAATGAGGATCTGATTGAATTTGCCATCTTTATAACACTGTGAGGTCTTTGGGGCTAGTGAATGATTTCTCTTATTTTTCTACACAGAAGCAAGAGTGAGGTCGAGTTGTCAGTGTAAACATTTGTATGTTATACGTCATCAGACATCATGTCTTTGGTGGATGATTTGCTAGGTCATCTTAGACAGGCCACTTAATCTTTTTGTGTTTTAGCTTTTCTATCTGTCAAAGCATGGTCACACATATAGGACCTCTACAGAAAGTGCGATTAGGAAGAATAAATAAGGTGTGTTAACTTGAGGGGCTTTTGCAACAGAACCTTGTATCACTTTTTGCTAGAGGGAGTGTTACCTTGAGGTGATATAACATTTTTATGGCAAGATAGTCTGAGAAAAAGTGCTTGCCAAGCAAGCATCAGATCTGAGGGAAGGGACGGGTCATTCCTGCTGTTTCAGGCATTTGGAGGTAACTTCTGATGAGGGCTTTTCGGTCCTGTAATTTCTCCAAGGAAAAATTGAAATCATGAGACCACTGTTTGGCAGTCGAAATGAAATGTACTCACAATTTAAAAAGACAAATTCTTATGTGCTCAGCTTCAAATTATAAATTATCAATAACATCTTGTGGTTCTGTTGTTTTGCTGTGGAGGGACTTTGGTGCTGAAGGCAGTCCTGTAGCTGCTTTTCACACACAGTTTGCAAACCACGGCAAGCCTTGGACGGTGCCGTCAGTCTTTGAGGATGTGGCGGTCAGCACACTCTGATGTGGCTGTCTTCTGTTACGATCCAGATTGCCCCAGATCTCCCAGACCAGATATGCTTCTATAAATACACACAGAACCTATCAGCCTTTACTTTGGGGTCGCTATAACTGTTCCAGTAAATTCCTTAATAAAAACCCTGGATGAAAATACATCTGAAATCAGAGAACAGTTTTGCTTCCAGGACTTCCAATTGCTGTATTTTAAAAGACTGGTTTAAACTTTTTCATACGTACAAGGGAAACTCAGTGGAACCCTTTACTTCACGTCACCTTCTTGCATGCCCACTCCCTGCCCCCACTTCCCCCTTCTTGAAACTGCTAGCATGAGACCTGTTGCTTTCCTCTGTTTGAATTTCCCATTGGCCCTGCCCCAACTCTCAGAATCACTCTCTTTCCCCCAAGGGAATCGCCAGATGCTCAGTGTGTGATCAACGTGCCCTGTGCTGCTCAGCTTTGCCTGGGCTTGCCTGTATGTCCTCCAGAAATGTAAACAGAGACACCCAACTCTGCCTCAGGGTGGAGGGAAGGACTTCAAATCAGTCACAAACCCAAACAAACAAGGCAGGAAATGCTGCTTCTTCCCCCAGTGGGTGCAGGAGGATGGGCACTCTCATTATACAGGGCTAGTGGTGTCTGAAAATGAGGGTTCTGTGCGATAAAAAGCTACCTGTTAAGAGCTGTGACAAGTTGTCAATCTGTGTTACACCACACTTTAAACATTCCCAGCAATGTCATTTCTGCCAGTATCATAGGGAAATAGTTATGTAGTTAAAGCTTTAAGTCAATAGTTAAGTGCACTGCATATTGTTTGTAATAGCTCAAAACTGGAATGGACTTAAATGTCCAATAAGACGAATTTGATTAAATAAGTTGTACTATCTACCTGTCTGTCTGTCTCTCTTTTCCAAATATATCTATTTCTACCATTTAAAATGAGGGTGTAAATGGTCTATTTAAAATTTAGATTAGAGACACCCTTGGAGAGCTTAATAAAAGGTATAAACCAGGAGAAAATGTCTATTTGTTCAACATTATCATGTAATCAAGAGATTTCAACAAAAACTTGTCTATCACTTAAAGGTTAGGAATACTCAATCTAAAGAATTTACTAGAAATAATAATTCAGATGTAGGGAGTAGTAGAACAAGCAGGTTAGAGAAGAGTATAATCCCATTTTTGTAAAACAAAAACACACAAAGCAAAATATCCACTATATACGTAAAGCAAAGCCTTTGAAAGGATGAACAAGAAGGCCCTAACAATGGCTTCTCTGGGGGGTGGTATGTTTTCTCTGCAAGTCTTCCTTTCGCCTTCCCTTCCTCCCTCCCTCTCTTCTTCCTTCCTTTCTTCATTCTTCTCTCTCTCCCCCTCCTCCTTCTCTTCTTTTTTTTTGGCCTATTTGTATCTTCTGACTTTTCTACAACTAAACATAAATTGCTTTTATAAGAAGAAATATACCACACAAGTTTGTTTTAATTTTTTTTTAAAAGAGCTGTAATCAATTTTGGCAGGTATGTTAGAACACCTGGGGACATTTCTAGCACCTTTCTGATGAAATACCGGAAGAAGCAATAATTAGGATGAAGGGATATTATTTCTGAGTGAGAGGTAATTAGAGCCATATGAAAAGCAAATAGTTTGATGGACTTATTTTTCACATGAAATACAGATGAAACATGCTAAAACAATTCCAAATGAATCAGAATAAAGTCACTAGTGCCCAAACCATTCGTGGCAACCAGGAAAAGCCAGTCTACCTGTGCCCTTTAACTTGACATCAAGAATAGTATTTCCATTCTTGGAATGTCCTTTGGGGGTGTCTCTGGCAACTCAATGTCTTGAAGGATTATGAGTCTGACATTCCTATTTCTCTCGCCTAAGAAGGGGTCTGGGAGAAGTTGTTCTATCTTTGCAGACCTTGTTCTCTCAATTTGAAGGTGATGTTCGTATTTCTTCTATTTCCTGGCAAGTGTCTTTAAGGAAAGTGAAGTTAATTTTCAGACTCTGCGGATATCTGCTCAACATTCATGGCCCCTTTCTTGAGTAACAGGGTACCCCGTCTTCCTTCGGGGAACTTCCTTCTCCTACTCTCAACTGCTGTGGCTTTAGTGAAGCTGCCATCACCGTCCAGCTCCAGGCTGAGCATGCAACTCAAGCTTGGTCAATTACAGTCTCTCTCTGTCTCTCCCTTTCTGCCACAGGGAGAGGTGTAGGGATGGGCATGTGATCCAGTCAGTGAGATAGAGCCAAGGTTTCTCAGCTGGGAGAATATAAGCTTGGAATTGTTCTGGGAAAAGCCTGTAGAGAATAATGGCAAAAGAACAAAGTAGAGCCACAGGATAGAAGAAGATGGGAAATGGGGGGTTGATCATCACATCCTGGGGCTTCATTTGAGCTCCCAGGTCCCTATGTCCCTGAAACAAACTTGCCACTGAAGTTTTCAATTACCTGTGGCAATAATTTCCTTTTTGTTAAAAGCCAGTTTAAATTAGATCTGTTTTACTTACAACCAACTGAGTCCTTATTAATACACTGATTTAATAATCATAATACTTATTGAGTGCTTCTTAAGTGGCAGATCGTGTACAAATTCTTTATATGCATTCTCTTATTTAATTCTCACAACAGTTCTTTTTAAGAAAGGAAACAGGTTCAGAAAGATTAAGTAACTTCCATAAGATCTCTTGCCAAGTAGTAGTGGATCCAGATTCAAACCCAGATAAGCCTGATTCTAAAATTCCATGCTCAACCAGCATGCTATGAACTAGGCAGTGATACTTGATGAAAAGCATGACAGCTAGTGGACTGTACCTCTCAACCATTCATTTTTCATAGCAATTTACAAAGGGACACACTGAAGTTAATAAATGAGTATTTACTAAGCATGGCCAATTTTAGGGGTTAACTCTCTTCACCTCCCGTTTCCTTGTGGGTGCCTCCTGTCAGTATTTTATTTTGTTTTCAGTACCAGACAATGCTTAACAGAAGAATCCCAAATGACGTCTGTGCCTTCATTTTACAGTCTAAGAGTCTAGCAAAACCTCTAATTTATCTGATGCACACCCTACAACTTCTCAGGGGCTCACTTCGGCTGCAAACAAGCAAACGTGGAGGTAAAGCTTGGGTCCTTTCAGAATCAGTGAAGAGCAACAAGGCTGCTTTGGTGGTATGTTGGTATAAACCCAGAGTGAGCTTTCTTTTTGTTAATAAAATGAAAATAAGGAGGTTTATCCCTTCTGCACTCCTCCTCTCTCAGGTAGGGTTTGCTTACATTTTATAGAACAGCGCAGTTCTCTCTTGAAGACTGAAGAAAAAGGTAAACACTTGCCTGGGAGATACGGTTTTGAGTCTAGCTTTGAGGTTCGTGCTGTACTCATAACATCCTGTTCTTCTCAGCTGGCTGTGATGTGGTACATAGCGGTTCCTCCCCGGGCTGTTAACAGCTGAGCTCATTTTTCATACAGATGCTGCTCGGTGGGACTGAGGAAATGGGCCACTGCTGCCTCCTCCTTTGTCACTCTTATGGTTACGGACAGGTATTCCAGTTGCTTTGAGAATGCACTTTCCATCTGCTCTAAATTTAGGTCTTTAATTTCTTTGAGATATTTTGCCAACTTAGATGTTATTGGGAGCCCACAGAGTATTTAGTGAGCGGAAACGAAGTCTCAGAAAAAAAAAAATCATTTGTTTAGCATAGGAGAAAGCTACTCTGTTGAACTCGGCAGCGAGGGAGTCAGGAAAGGAAGAGTGGCTATTAGGGAAAGGTGTGATAAGCCTGATACTGAGAAAAAACAGTGTAAGTGAAATCATCTGCTTTCCTAGGCACAGGGATTTCTGACTTCTTATCTACCCCTTCAGTAGGAGCTGGAGGAGTGGGAAGTAGTTTTTTGTATAGTATATTTATTAGCTTTCAAATGAACTTGTGTCTAGAAATCACATCTATTGCAAAGATATAAATGAAATATAATAAGGAATAAAATCTTACTTCTGCCATCAGGGAGCCAACCCCAAATGAGTTTATTGCATTTGGAGAATCTGAAGGCATAAGTAGGTTAGGGATGACTTCTGCTTACCCGCAAAGGAAGATGTTTCCCTTCTGTCTTCTACACCAGGTTGCAAAGTCACTGCCTTGCCCAATTCAGAAGATGGACAACAGCAGGGGGTGTTGTTTGGATCACTTTTGTTAGAGAGTATAACGGGTGTCCTGTAATTGTGCTTCTCATAGGGTAGTTCCAAAACTTGCCTTATCACCGGGGTCACAAAAAGGCTCTAAAAGGATTATGGGATCCTTTGTCAAACCCAGACCTACTGAACAGGAATACATAAGAACAAGCCTTAGCCATCTATAATTTTACAAAGATTATTCCTATGGTCAACCAGGGAGCTACCACTCTAGTTTTCCCTCAGTGGGAGTAATTAATCAGATCGGCAACTCTTGCCACTCATTCATTGGGATCTGTAGACATGACCCCAGGGCAGTCTAGTCTTCAGTTAGGGTCGGGGGCAGGGAATGGAAGCAATGATTAGAGGGATCTAGCAGAAACGAAGGTGGGCTGATGCGGGCAGTATTGAGGCATCCTGTAGCAAGGCCCAACAGAAAGTGAAGAGGATTCCTGGAACCGTTGTCTGCAGGGGTTTTGAAGATTGAATTGTTAAAAGAACAGAGAGTGGCAAAGCCCTTACTGCCTCCTTCAAGGTAAAAAAAAAAAAAAAAAATCTTATTTCTTTCTGGCTGTAGTGCCTACCATTTTTATTTTATTCATCATGGCCAAAAGTCAGAGCTATGTGTTAAAACCAATTCCTTCTAAACAGAGACATGAAACAGGAAATCTGAATGCAGACACTTCAACACAACATACATGCAGGTGGTAGTGTAGTTTCCCTTTTACACCTAGGAGAGCACAGCACACGCTCATTTACTCATTCAGTCATTTAATGAACAATCATTTATTGAGCAAAACCAGCACTAATGAGGCATGGTGCCAGGTGGTGGGGGAGAAATAAACAAAACACAATCTTTGCCCTTTAGATAGTCACAGTTCCATGAGTATGTAAGAACTCATGTAGGAGAGGGAATGATCATTTCCCTCTGGGCAGGAGAAGGTGGACCAGGAGGTCTTCCTAGAGAAGGTGATGCCTGAACAAGGTGTTTAAGAATGAAAGGGAGATTCACGTGGAAAACAGGCACAGTCTTCTTAGACAGAGGCTAGTTTGAACAAAGTACAGAATGGCCTGGTGGGTCAGGGGAAGTCTGTGTAATCTGCTGTTACAGCGTAAGATGGAAAAGTGGTGAGGTGTGATCTGGGGATTTGGCGACATCCAAATCATGCAGGGTCTTGAATGTCTCTACTTCTAAGAAAAAGAACTTGGCATAACCCAAACACCTGAACTCATAAACATGCAGTAGAAGAGAACAGAGGCTGCTCAGGTAAAGACACAGATGAGTATGAACAAACTCTTGCTTTTCTTATGCACATGCCTTGGGATTGGGTTTGTAGGCGTCTACCTCTCAGATAAGCTGGGGATAATAATATAGCGACTCATAACTTTTAGAGAATTGCTATATTTTTTCCTTAACTTCAGAATGTTTTGAAAAAATGAAAACCACTTCTAGCTTCAGTTTTAAAATGCCTTAATTTGAGAGACCATTAGTCATGAAGGTGTTTCCATAGCAAATGTGTGTGGGATGTCCTAGCATTGTTGGCAGTGGTTCAAGGGAACTTATATCATTAAATTAGGACAAGGCCTGGCATGATGGCTAGAAAATTCATGGCACTCTTCCCATAGCACGAGGCCTCCATTTAAGGGCAAGATAAAGGCAAGGCAAAGACCAAGAGGAGAAATGCTGGAATGAAAACAAGTAACAAAGGGGAGATAAAAATGGAAATCACAGTTCAGTGTGAATAATAGGAATGCAAATGGTGCTACTAAAATAGGAAGGAACATTACTTTTCAAAAAGGCAAAGCAAAGGAAAATTGTAGTAGCAAAAGCGTTTTGCATGGTAAAATTGTACACTGTGTATGCCTTTCAGAAGCAAAGCCACCTACTCTAATTTTTCCCAGCACGATGCTGTGAATTTGGTGAGTCATTTTATGAAGGTTTACTACAAAGCCCCAATCTGCATATTTTTTTTTTTATAATACATTTGGATTAAATCTTCCTTTTCCCAGCAGCTGCCTACTAATGGTCACATTTTATAGCCAAAATTTTTCACCTGGGATAGAAAGTAACATACTTTTTAAAAAATCAAAAAGTTTATGGAATGATCTATAGGGTTTATTGTTAAGTTAAAAAAAATTATGATTAAAAAATTTATATAGTGTGCTACTAAGAAGAAGGTAATCTGAATATAATTTGCTTATATTAAAAAAATGCAGGAAAAGATTATTTATGGGGGAGTGAGGAAACAGGTTGGAGGAAGTAGGATTAGATGCTAAATGTCTCTGAATCTATTTTGTTTTTATGTTGAATTCAAAAGCATATAAATGTTTAACACGATTATAAAAAATTAGTCATGAAACAAAGCCATCTCTAGAAATTGAAAACAAAATGACCTAAATGAACTTAAGTCTCAAATTAGTGGCATAATCACAGAGAGGAATTATTTCAAGTGACACAGCCTGTAGATATACCGTAAGAAAAAAGAATTGCCAAAAAAAAAAAAAATTAAACTGTTTTTCCTAATCTTACTGTTTGGTGATAGTGTTGTTACTGCCTTGGTTTCCCTTTCTTCCTTCCTTCCCTCCTAACCACTTCCTTTCTTCCCTTCCTTCCTACCTCCCTCCCTCCCTTCCTTCCTTCCTTCTTCTCTCACTCTCTTTTTTTTTCTTTTTGGGACTGTTGTGTGTACTATGGGTTAAAGCAAGTGAAAAATTGTGTTGGTATTGGTAACTAGGTTTTTTGGCATAGAAGAAAGGTAATTCAGATTTAACATCAAAGAGGTTAAGTAAAAACCTTATTGTCTCAAATTTATATTGTCATTATCAATTGAAATTGTGATATATTTTAATATAAAAACAAAGATTCCCTAGGTTTATTCACTGAAAAGACTTACAAATAATGGCCAGTTAGGTAGAATGCATGCCCCTAGTGTTCACTTACTCAATTGAAAACCTAATGCTCAGACTGGTCTCTTAGTACTACCCCTGTTAAAAGAAACCTGGGCCTCTTAGGAGAGAACTGATCATAGGTCTGGGTTAGAAATTGTGTAAAATGAACTGGAATAATTTATCATACCAAAGAGTATGATAGTTATCAATGATTTTTGCTGTTATGAGGAAGGCTTTTGCTAGGCAAAGGTGGGACAATTTGAGCCTCAATAAAATAATGAGTACAATGATTGAAACACATCAATTATGTTTAAACCTATTGTGATACACAAACACACACACACACACATATGCACGCAGCCAAAAATATCCCCTTAAAACCCTAGGACCATTGGTTATCTTTGGATGATGGTAAGTAACCAACTCAAGATTTCAAAACTAGTAAATGAAGGGAAAAAAATCAAACATTTATCCTCTCTTTTCTATAAACACTATACCATTGGGTAACCAAATAGTAAATAGCTCCTGATTCAAACTATCAAAATTAAAACAAAATTATTAGACAGTTAAGGAAATGTGAATACCAATTGAATGGTTAGCAATACTATGTACTTACTGTTATTTGCCTTCAGTTATGATAATGAATTGTGGTTACATTTAAGAAAAAGCTCATATATATGAAGATGAAATGATATAATCTCTTGGTTTTACTTCAGAATAATCCAGTGGTGTGGAAGAGAGGGGAATTAGATGGTGGTATAAATAAAACGAGATTGGCCATGAGTTGATAATTATTGAAGCTGAGTGCATAAAGTTTATTGTATTATTATTCTTTTTCTTTTTGTATATATTTGAAGTTTGCCATATAAAAAATTTTAAATAAATCAATTGCTTTGCTCATCTCTCTTTCCCTGTAACCTCATCATCTCACTTTCCAATGTATTATTATGCTCACATGGCAAGTACGCCGTTAATGTTTGGAAACAATCACACTGCTGTTGTCCAAGGTGTCTTTCTAGCTTCATTCAAGTTTCTCACTCTTGATGAAAAAAATGAACAGATAGAGAAATAAATTCTAGGTGTTATTCAAGCGGGTTAGTGGGCAACTCCTTTTGGGCAGTCATGAGCTTTCAGACTTAATCATCTGATGTTTGGAGTTCTAAAGAGACTTGTCTCAAAGTGAAAGACATAGACTCTTTCATCTAGGAGCAATATTTCTCTGAACCACAAGAAAACAAAGTTTCTCAACTCAACTGCTCGTGAAAATTGGCATGATGTGGTCTCATGATGGATCAAATCCCCAACTGCAGAAAGATCTAATCGCTAATTATTTTACCTTAAAGTATTTGGGCTTATGACTATCTCTGTTCAGTTAGCGTGCATAATTCTTCGCCAGCAAAACCTATGTTTCAACGCATTGCATTAAGTCACTCTGGGATATTTGCTGTCATTCTGAAGGTTTTAATCTGTATAATCTTTCAATTATGTGCTAAATTTTCTTGTATTAGTTCATTGATATTTTTTCCCCTCACTTTATTTTTTCTGAAACAATAATTCAGATCTCTGACCTCTTGCATTGATCCTATAATTGTTTTTTTTTCCCCTCTCTTCTGTCCTATTTTCCATCTCTATTATTTTGATCTAGTTTCTGGGCAACTTGTAGAACTTCATGTTTCTGATCCTATTTACTTAAAAAAATGTCTGTTCATGCATAAAGAATTCTTTCTTATATTTCTAATGGTTTCTGTTAAAAAAATAGTATCCCACTCTTGTTTTCTGTCTTTCGTGGATACATTATCTTTTCATGTTTCTCTGAAAGTACAACTTTTTCAAAGTTTTCTTTTGCTCTCCAAATTATCTCTGTTTCCTTTCCAAGTTTTGTTTGTTTATTATTGTTTTTTGTCTTTGCTTTCCATGTTGGAGACTTCCTTTAAAACCGTGGCTGACTGTTCACATTTAAAGATGACGATGGAAATAGCTGATTGAATGTGCTATGCATAGGGCTAAGTCTCACCAAGTAGCTTCCTAGCAATTAAGAGTAGAAACAGTTATTGAATGGGGGCCTGCAAGGGTGATATTTACAATACTTAACAATTGATATGGCATGGGTGTCATAAATCAGAGAAAGTACCCAGACGCTCAGAATGTACCAGCCATGAACAACTCATTCAAGAACACTGTGTGTACAAGCCTGATTCAACCTCATTAGATCTTTCTCTTGGACAGGATGGTTTCCTCAGAGAGGACGTCCCCAGTCTCTTGTCTTAGGTGGGATAGGGATAATATTAATAATCCTGCTGCCAAGGTTGGAGGGGCCTGGGAGTTCTTTACATAGGCTTTCATTTAATCCAGCAGCTATGCTTATGTCCCTGGAGCTCAGAGCTTCTCAGATTTAATTTCTTCAGAATCATTACTTTCCTGTCTTCTCAAGTAGGTTAGAGGTAATCATCTAACTATTGATATAGGAGAGGACATTGGGAGTCTGATTGCTTCTTATTTAGATGTCCTTCTCAGAGTTCATTCTTCAGTGCCACTCTTTACCCTCACCTTCAGAGACACTTGGAACCTCCAATTCCTAACCCATTCTGGGTTTCTTCTACCTAAACTGTCTGGCTTTCTGTTGGCATCCCTCTCTTCAGGCATACAGTTTAGCCTTTTCTGGTCTATTAAATTAGCTACCACTTATCTAGCTGCTTTCTTTGTTCTTTCTTTTATTTTTTTATAAAATTGTTTTTTTTTGTTTGTTTGTTTGTTTTTTGAGATGCAGTCTCACTCTGTCACCTGGGCTAGGGTGCCGTGGTGTCAGCCTAGCTTATAGCAACCTCACAAACTTCTGGGCTCAAGGGATCCTCCTGCCTCAGCCTCCCAAGTAGCTGGGACTACAGGTGCATACCACCATGCCTGGCTAATTTTTCCTGTTTTTAGTAAAGACGGGGTCTTGCTCTTGCTCAGGCTGGTCTCGATCTGCTGACCTCAAGCGATCCTCTTGCGTCGGCCTCCCAGAGTGCTAGGATTACAGGCGTGAGCCACCAGCACGGCTCAGCCATATTTTTTTAAATACCTTTTGCTGTCATTCCCTTTCCAATTCTCTTTGCTCTATTGGTTTAAAATGTCTGTGTGTGCATGTCTGTGTACATGCTTAATTTCTTTTTAACTTTTTAGTAGCATTCTAAAATAAAATAAAATAAACATGTATACTTAATCCATTAAGTTTGACCAGAAGTTTTACTTTTAAATTCTTAAGATGTGTCTTTAAACATAATTAGTTTTTGACCACAATTAAAGTTCACCAGGATTTATATGTTCCCAGAATACAGCATGAGAGTGTTAATGTTTTTTCATTTCCTTGAGTTGTACCACCTCCCAATTTGGGATGATCTGAAATTTTAACTCCAAATTATAATAAAACTAATACTTTTTAATATTATGCATCAAAAATGATTTAAACTTGATAATACATTTTTATAGTTTTTTTTCCTTTCTCATGCTTTCTTATATCCTGTATCTTTCCTTATATTGGCTTCTTACTTTCATTGGTTTACATATTAGAATAACTTGCTCACATTTTAGTAGAGGGTGATTTGGATTATAGGAGCTTGTCTGCAGTGATTGTGAAGACAGGACACGACATCCTCCTAGGAGGAGGTTTGAGCTGGTTTCCCGGGTATCTCTAGCTACTGGTGACAATGAATTGTCTCATCTCTTTGGGCTTGGATTCCACACTCATCTGTTTTAGCCTCTGGGCAATCGCTGCTCTCTTGCTCAGCTTCCTCAGAAGGTCGGGGGCTATGTGACCAGCCAACTCCCTCTAAGTGCTCTGCCCCAAATACTCACTGTGACCATTGCTCCTTGACCTACTTCTACCTGGAGTTCCCATAATCATCTTCATCCCACACTACTTCTCTCCTATATATTTTCCTCTGGTCTTGTTTCACCAAGAATTCAGTCCTATCTTTTCTATATCTTTTATGATTATCTCCACATCTTTGATGTTGACATCACCCTTTCTCATTTTCCAGTGCTGTTACAAATGTATTTATTTATTTGATCATATCACAGTAATCTGGGTGGG
This sequence comes from Lemur catta, assembly GCF_020740605.2. NCBI lineage: Eukaryota > Metazoa > Chordata > Mammalia > Primates > Lemuridae > Lemur > Lemur catta. Next base: position 26,151,300 of record NC_059133.1, read on the forward strand.
AGAGAATGTGTGTTCAGTCTGACATTTTGCTCCTATTTCTGGATACACACACACACACACACACACACACACACACACACAGAGTATATAATGTCCCTGCTCACCAACTTGCCTACTGTTGTTTATTGTTGCAAAAAGAAAATTTGATTTGGTTTTCCTTCCTTCGGTCTTGTCTTTTATTTGCTAAATCTGCTTTATTTCACTTTTTGTTTAGTATAATCCAGTCTGAAGGTTAAAGGCTGTCTTTTTAGCCAGCCACAGATAAAACACCACCAACAAAATCCCAACTATGGTATTCATTTACTATGTATATTCTGTCAAGCGGCAAAGAATGCATTTCCAGTATAGATTTCCCCACTGGTACTAAAAGCATTTGTAAAGACATAGTAACATGAAAGAAAGCCAAAAACCTACAATGGAAGCAGTGTTGTCCTTAACAGTTTTCTTTAAATGTACTTATCTTAAAAGGACTCTGTATGTTCCTTCAGGGAGATGGATACTTTCTCTTCCCACATTTTTAACTGGCACAAAATCACCCTGTTTTCTGGAACTGCATTACAAAATTTCTTCTTCAATACTTTAATCAGTACAAAGAATAATTAACTTTTTATTAGAAATTTGTTTTCTATAAAATATATGATGTTTAGAGAGGTGTTTCTGTGCTTTTTAAGGTAAATTGTTGTCATTTATGGATGCCAATTATTGCTTTCACCATGAACTCCATTTCTTAAGTTATAATGTAAAACCTAAAAATATAAGTTAATTTATAAAATTTTATTTCAGGCATTTTCCACATTAGGGCTAAGGGTGGGTTTAGTATTATTACATTGCATGCAATAAATGCATGTCATAAAATATAGTTTACTTGCATTAATGCAGTGCTCTTAGATTGAAGGAATGATGACTCCTTTCTTTCAGACCCATCTGGAAGGAATCATATTCACAGTTCCAATATCGTTGCTCATGTAAATTTAGGAAAATGGATCAGTATATACACAATAATAATTTATAAAAAGAAAAAGATCGCTACATGTTTAATATTTTTAACAAGTTGAAATCTATATTTATTGGGAGGATGATTATACTGAGCTCTCAGGAAATATCTGATTTCTAGGCTCTCAGCTAGACCATTTCTCTCTTATCTTAATGCACATGATTTGCATACTAATACACATGTGAGTCATGCATACTTTTGGAGGTTATTAATACTCAGATCTTCCTTTGCTATGCATATCATCATCGTGACTGTCCCTGGAACTATGTTGGGTCTTATTTAGATTGTGGGGCAAGTAATAAAAACAGGAACCAAAAGGCACAGGGTAATTTGATGCTGCAATAGATTTACAGGGTAACTTATCCCATGTTTTTTATTGTTCACATGAGAAAACTTAGGCCTAGAAAAAGAAATGCCTAGTTAAAATTTCATAACCGGCTAGCACTATGCAGCAGCCAGGGAGGGCTGTATGTTGTTGGTAGGTGGAGTAGGTTTTCCAGCATCTGTCATGCTTGTCTCTGCTTCATGCCAGATGATTCAAGTTAAGATGATATCAAATTTCAGGAGATCTAAAAATATTCTTAGCTCTAGAACATAGATAGTACGTATCAAATTTCTGCCTTACTTTTGAAGAAATTTACACTTAAATTTCATTTTTTCATGTTTTTTTTCCTCAATCAACTATAACCTGAGCTTATGCTATTTAAGTGCATAAAATACATTAAGTTGCTCAAGTAAACCCTGAATAACCACAATGTGGAATGTACACGAATGTCATCTTGGAAAAAAGTGTTTATTGCCAAAGACTAAGTATAATAGTATAATATTTATTCTGAGTCCTTGAAAGAGTTCTAGTCTGCTCAGCTTGGGCTTTTATGTTTAAATATTAAACTGTTTTCTGGATAAAATCAACCCCACAAGTACACGGGGCAAAGTATATTGAGTAATCAATTGTGCTTTGTTTAAAAGCCTTTTTTAGAGATTCAATTAACAAACAACAGACATTTTTTTCTGGTTGCCATACAACAGTTAATAGTGGAAAGCTAGATTACTATATGGTTGATGCTTTTGTCTTAAGTATTTTCTTTTATTGCTTTTGTGTGTATATGTTTATGTGTGTGTGTGTGTGTCTGAAAGAGAGAGGGAAAAAGTTTAAAAGCAAACTGCGACCTCTTTTGTAAATTAGCATGCTTAAAAAAATTAAGGGCTCATTGCAACTTGATTTGGAGGAAAGAGCACTGAATTCAGAAACTTGAGTTCCACTTTCAGCTCTTACATTTCTACTTGTGTGATGTGAAGCAAGTCATTTGCCTTCTCTGGGTCTTGGTTTCCTCATCTGTAAGATGAGAGAGAATAAGGTTGCATTTCAAACCCTCTTTCCAACTCTAAAGCTTCATAATTCTCTGCAATCAAATGAGTATTCTTACTTCACTGATCCTCACAAAATAAATAGATATTGTTTAGTAGCCATAAGTGTCAGGATGATTTGTTGTCATTTTCTTTATCATTTTCTTCTCATACATCAAGTGCATGAAAAAGTGTTCCATCTTACAGGACACAGCCTACATTTAGAAATAATTTTTTCTTCAACGACCCAGCAAGCTTTATTTTTTGGGGAATTATTGGTAACTTTTTGATTATTATAGCCAAAATTTCAATTAGACCTCTTTACCAAAATCAGTACATTACGCAATAAAGATTTTTTTGATTGATTATTTTCTCTGAAAGGAATATTATACTTTATACTCAATCACATATTTCTGTAACTATTTGATTATCCGTCTTCACACCAGACTATAGGTTCCATGATGTAGGGACTATGTCTGTTTAGTTCGCAGTTTAACCCAAGAGTTTAGCACAGTGCCTGGCACCTGGTGTGTTTTCAATGAAAAAATAAGTTTGGTTAAATAGGCTGAGCGGGATGGTTCTACGTCTGATGCCATACATATACCATCTTGGAGTCATCCATGAAAACGTCCCTAAAGAACAGCTGTGGCTCACATACTGTTTTCCTGAGTTCTCTCAATTGTATTGCTCATGCGGAAGCTCTTTCTTAGCTATGAGTTTTCTCTTTTTGGAGGAGAAGAGAGATGGCATTGATCTGACAGGGTACATTTTCCACAGCCACTAGGTGTGAAGAGAATGTTCCGATGTTACCCGTTTTTGCTGTTTGTTATCTGTACAGAAAGGCTGTTTGTAAACCAGGCTCAAGAAGCCAATTTGTGAGGCCTCCTCAGCCACCTCCTTGTAAACTCTTAGGACTCTCCACATTGACCCTTAACCCTAATTTGCTGAAGTACTTGGCCTAGCATCTGACTCAGCATCCTCCACAGGGATGGCGTGACTCACACCGCAAGCCCCAGCAAGGCCAAGATCAGGACACAGCTAACGGATGCTGGACGTGACTGAGGCCACTGTGGCCAGAGGGGCGGTGTGGATGGAGCTTTTGTCTGGACAAGCTGTGGTGTCAAGTCCAGGTGATGTGGCAGCTTGATTGGACCAGAGATTTTGATTGTTTGCTTTTATAACTTTCTCTCGTGAATCATACCTATAACAGTTGAAGCTTGGATGCTATATGAAAAGCAATACAATGATACTTATTTGAAAAATTTTGCAAGAATTAGAGTTGAGAGAGTTGAAAGAAAAATAATCTCAATCCTCCTTCCTTTCTTCCTTTTTAAATTCCTCCTTCGTTCTATTCCTCCCTCTCTTCCTCCCTGCCCTCCCTCCATTCTTCTTTCTTCCCTTCCTTCCTTCCTTCCTTCCTTCCTTCCTCCTTCCTTCCTTCTCTTATTTCCTTCTTTCAGTCTTTTCTTTCATCCATTTTGCAGAGAGTCAGGGTGCTATAGTAAAAGAGCTTGGATTTTAGAGTCAAGCAGTTTTCATTTAGAATCTTGACTTTGCCATTTCCTATCAGATCACTTTAGCCTCTCTGAGGCTCAGTTTCCCCGTGTGTTAAAAGGCGGGTCATAATACTGACCTCACAGGGTTGTGGTGAGGCTTCAGTAAAACAGTAACATTAGCTGCTACATATTAAACACTAAATATGTGCACTGTCTAATCTTCACAGTAACTTTGCAGGTAAAGTGCATGGTACATGGGCTTACCACATGCAGGTAACACAAATAACAAGGTGATGGGAAGAGTGTGTGCTCTTTGTAGTGTGTTTTTGAGTATGTGTTTACTTACTGAATTATCAGATGTCATTTGCCTCCACAGTTCCTGCTACCAAAGTGAAATGGGTCATTCCTTCATATAATCATTCCACACATGTTTCTCAAGTACCTGCTATGTACCAGGTGTTGTATGTGTTACTCAGGGGAAAAGGGGGGACAAAGAACAAAAGATAGTTCCTAACTTCAAAGTGCTTATAATTTAGTAGGAGTTACAGGCAAGCAAACAGACGGTTATAACCGAATGTGATGAGTCCTTTGACAGCAGGAAATACAGAGTGGGTGTTTTAGGAGGGGCCCTAATTCCAACTTGGGGGTTCAGGGAAGATTCCCCAGAGGGAATAAATAATGGGCATTAGGGGTTGGACTGTGTCCTAAAGAACGACATGTGCTAAGCACTAAGATGACTAAGATGACGGTGACACATGAGAGAAACCAGTTCATTGTGGAACTTGGAGAGCTGAGGCTAGGAATAAACTGCACTGCTAAATCAGGAGAAGCCTTGGGACCCAACTAGTAGACATTGTTTAATCTCAAAATACTTATAGCTGTTAGTGAGTTCTCAGTCCCTCTCCTCCTCAGCTGGGCTTTGGAACAAGATACCTGCTCCACTGCTGAGCCCCTGGACTCCTGCCCTGAGTGGGCATACGCCTATGTTGCTCACCCCTAATCCTTGTGCAATCTATCGAGCCATGCTGTTGGTCCTGAAAGAGAAAGGCCTGTCTTTGACCAGGGCATCCTTGGTCAGTTGGCTGTTTCGGTATTATCCCTACCCTACTCTGAGGAGTACTGGGTGATGGGACAATGACACTCCTCTCAAAGGTCTCTTCTGGACACCACTTTGCAGTCTGGAAGGCCCTTCAGCAGGCCCAGGAATCAAAGGCCAGCCTCTTCCAAAGGCAGCTCTAATACCACTTGGCCTCTCTGAATCCAAAAGCCTTCTGGAAAACCTAAGCAAGCCAGACTGTTGACGTAACAGCGTAGTTACCATTCCACTCTTCTTGGGAGTGGGGAGAAAAATGATACACAGATCAATAAGCTGGGTGGAAGACTGATTCATTTATCAATGTGCAGATAATCATCTTTGAGCTTGTGCTACAGAAAAGACTGTCCTCGTAGCTAGGTCAGCCACAGAGTGCTGACAAAGGTCTGAGGTGTGCCTAAGGCTCGGAGACAGGAAAGCAAACAGCAGTTCCTGACAAATCTCTCTCTGTTCACCCACCTTTTGTGCAGGCAGTCCAATGCTAATTAACATGGAATAAGGTGATCATATACTCTATTGTCCAAACCTGGACATTTTGAGAGTGAGAGGGGCTGCTATTAATTAGTGTACTGGGACAGCAGGCATAAATCGAGAAGGTTCTAGGTAAACCCAGACATATAGTTGCTCTAACCATGAGCTCTGTGTTGGTTGAATGACTACTCGTAGCTAGGGGCATCTGTGCTTCCAGGGAGAACCTGGGGCTGAGTCATTTCAGACACTTTTTCTGGCATTTTTTTTTTTCATGCTCCAAAAAGCAATTTTTGGAACATTCTCCATTTTATGAGATCTTATGTTTCTAAACGATCAATATTAGCCATTTTAATACAACACAATTGATTTCTATTTAAAGCAAAGGCATGGAGTGGTAAAAATGGAAACTCTGAAAACATAATCCTAAGGAGGAAAACTTCAGCTGCATCTCTTGGCTCTTTATAATCCTTCATTAATTAGAATATGGAGGCCAAGATTTTATTTTCTTTCAAGCGTTGGCCTGTAAAATGTCTGTCATACCTTATTAGCTTCGCTGATACAAGACTAAATGGATAGGGATCATTATTTTTGTTATTATTGTTTGTTCAGAGAGGTGACAAAAAAGAAAATATTTCACATTCAATGAACAGACAAGAAGCCAAGGAGGCACCTTCTTGATTTATGAGCTGTTTCTTTCTAAACTTGTTTCTAAGTCAAACGATAAGTAAAATGTCAGTTTTCTGTGAAGCCAACACCCTCATAGCAGCAGTATTTTCCTCCAGCTCAAATTAAGCAGGTTGTGGAAGAATTTGGTGACCAAATGTTACTTTTGTTTTGTATTCCTTCTTCTGTTACAATAATATGAAAAACTACCATTTTTAGCACTGATTCTGCAGCAGAGGTTCTCAATCCAAGACAGCGTTGCCCCTCCGTGGGTCTTTGGCAACGTTTGGACACAAGTTGGCTTGTCACAACTGAGGGCAGGGTGCTGTGGGCACCGTGGTTAGAGGCCAGGGATGGTGCCAAGCATCCACAAGGTAAAGAACACCACATCCCTCCTCCCCCACCACCCAAACAAATTAATTATCCAATGTCTATAGTGCCAAAGCTGAGAAACTGAGAGCATCCTAATGATTAATTAATTAATTTATGCAGCAATTATTTATTGAGAATCTACTGTGTGCTAGGCACTGTAATGCTGAGGATATAGCAGTGAACAAAACAGGAAAACATCCTATCTTACTCTTGCTTGGTTTGCATTCTAATAGGAGAGACAGATCCTAAATGAGATAAATAACTAAAATATTGAGAGCGTCAGAAAGTTATAGGTGCTGGGGGAAAAGTAAATCTGGGAAGGGAGCAGGGATGTCAGCAGGGAGCAGTGAGATAGAAACCTTCACATTACTCCTTAAGGCAGGTGGATTTATCACTATTTACGGATGAGGAAACAGCCTTAGAGAGGTGAGGCACTGGCCAGGGAGGACGCTGCTGCTGCGAGATAAGCCTGGGATTTGACTTTGGATGTGTCTGACTCCTTAGGGTCTAGTCTTATGTCCACTGTGCTATTTCATACGTGACAACCAGAAACGTGATGCAATTCTCCTTTCTCAACTCGCTGGTAACCACCTCCCTCCCCACCCAAGCGATCATTTCAAGCTTCTGTGTTTCCATTGGTCAGATATCCCCAGGCTAAATCCTTATCTTAGGCTCATTACCATCATTAAACATGCTCAAAGCTCTCTACTGTTTAAAAAAGAACATGAAAAAGTTCCTACCTTCATTCTACATGCCCCTCCGGCTCCAGCCCCTCTCTTTCCTTCCTTTTATAGCTCAACTTCTTAAAAAGATGCTCCATACCTGCCATTTCTCCCCCTTATCCTCCCCGATTTACTTATAACAGGATCTCTGGACTCTTCCTCCGTATGAACTGTTCTGTTAGGATCAACAATGGCCCCCAAACTCTGTTTTTATAGACTTTGTTCTGTTTGTCTCCAGTTTCTCACTTGGCCTCCTCCCAGCATTTGTTGCCTGTGTCCTTTCGTTCCCTGCGTCTGATCTGCTTCTCTTCTCGTGACTTCCACCTTTCGGCTCTCTGGGATTTCCTTCTTCTTTGGCTTTTCCTTCTGAGAAGCCTCAATGGATTTCTCTTCTCTGTCAGCCTTTTATTAACAGGTGTCCTCCAGGACCCTGTTGTCAGCTTTCCTTTCCGATCATGGCTCGTACAGACCTGTCATTTAGAGTAGTCCCAAAGATACATGACATCTTTGTAATCTGCTGAGACATGAACGTGATTTAGATGCGGGAAGAGTGGGACGTGCAGTGTGAGGACCACCTCTGAGGATCATTTCCAGAGTCCACATGGCTCGACTCAGTTGAATGACTGTTACAGCACGGACTCCCTCTACCCCCTTGATGATGATAAGAGCCCCCATCTGGTCTCTTTGGTCCCTATTTTAGCTCCATCCTTTACTCTTCCCATATGCATCTTTCCAATAGGCAAACTTGATCATGACCTAACTTCTAGCACCTTTATCATTCACAGCTTAACCTGTCTACACTCATATTTTCATGCCAAGTCACAGTCTGCCATCTGCCTGGAATGCCTTCCCCCAAACCCCTGTTCCATGGCATTGACCTTGGAAAGCCCAACTTGTTCTGGAAGGCTCAACCTTAAGCATCACTTCTGTGCCCCTTCCCAGATTTCTAGGCCCAGTTCCATTTTACATATGCACCACTGCCTCCCACATCCAGTTAGGTTGTGCATTCCTTCAGGGCAGAGAGGAACACTCAAAAAAAAGCAAGGTTTCTGTCCTCAAACAAGCTGCTCTTCCCAGAACATTATCTATTGTTTTCTCTTTTTAAAGTTTCACCGCTCTCTCGATTTCAAATTTTAAAATTTCTGACATTGCTTTGCTGTGTGACTCTGTGTGTTCTACTCAACCTCTCTGAGCTGCCATTTTATCAACTCAAATTCTGTGAAATCTTCTCACTCTAACTCTAGAAAATACATCAAATTCTTTGTGTTCTCTAGGGAAAAAGATGTCATAAACCAAAGATGAAATAAACTGTCATTTATTAAAGAATATCATATATAACTTTTTGTCATCAAACATTTCATTATAACAGAGTTTTGCCATGCAATTTTTTTGTGTGTGCATGAGATCACCCTTTGTCTTTTTCTCCAATTTCTTCTGAAATTTTTGAAAAGCTTAAAGATTTGCCTTTTGCTGTTTTTTTTAAATCTCGGTTTCCCCTAAAGTGAAAGGAAATTTTCATGTCAGAGGAATGAAAAGATAAAAGTTTAAAGTTGTATGTCCTTGACCTTGATCCAAAGTGTTCTTAGACTATCAGCAGCACTTACTGTCACAACCCGGAAAAAAGAAGCGCAGCAATAAAGGAGGAATTAGAAGAAAAGAGACACAGAGATGAATGCCGGGTACCTTCATTCACATCATTATTCCAAGTTTTTTAATTAAAATCATCTTTTAAATATATCATTTTGGTGATATGGGTAAATGTGTGGCAATGAATAACTGTAAGAGAAAACACAAGAGGAAGCGTTTCAGTCTGGCCATCTTTTGTTCAAAATGCTTTAGTGTTTTATTTGACACTATTGTCACTTCCATGGAATAGCTCCATGCATGGAGAATTGATGCTTAAATACTGGAGGTGGAATAGGTGGGAGAGAAAGAGAACTGGAATTTATTGATTACTTTACCTGTGCAATGTGTTTATATAATTTATTTCATCTGATGTCTTTGACACCTCTATGAAGTATATTTACCCACTTTTGTGTTAAGCAAACTAGAGCTCACTACTGTTAGTGGTAAGTAGAGCCAAGATTGTAACTTAAAATTTCTTGAGTCAAACATTATAGCACACTGATGTCCTGTTATGTAGAAAATAAATGTTCTGGCTTCAAGCACTTTATAATCCAGAGAACTGCAAATGTCTCTGTAAAAGGCAGAATTGGTAGACTACTTATTTATCCTATCTTAAGTACTGTAAAAATAACTTCATCTACACGAGTGTGAATGTTTGGCCTTACTGCTAGTAGAGTATCCACTTTGAGTTGTTTATCCCTTGACAGTAATGCAGAAACAGACACTATTGTGCTAACACGTATTTTCAGCAGATAATGCAACATGCCACACAGATTTTGAAGTTATTCAGACGCAAGCTATTCACTTGCTGTGCAAATTTGGCAAGATATATAATCTCTAGTAGACTCAGTTTCCACCTGTAAAATAAGGATGATGATAACTACCTTGGAGGGTTGCTAGAAGGATTAAAGACACACCTGAATCATACTCTTTGAGGACAGAAACCACTCCATTTGCTGGGTGGTCTGGCTGAGACACTAGGTAGGGCCTCTGCACTCACTGGCCACTGCTGCAGGTCCCCGTGGTACGTGCACCAAAGCGCTGAGTACTTGGGTGTGGGAGGAGGGATGCCAGGGTAGGGGAGGTACTGAAAAGAAGGAACCAAGAGCTTTACTAAAAGCACTTTGCAAAATCAAGGCAAGGAAATGGCAGGACTCTACAGAAAGAAAGCAGGGAAAGGCCTGGGGCTGGGGTGGGTGATGAATATTTGTTTCTCTCCAGTGAAACACTTCCTAGGCTGGAATCACAACACTCTACTCTTAGTGGGGAATTCTCTTCTGAAAGACTAGCCTCACAAACACAAGTTGGAAAATGATGGCGCACATTTCCTCTCCCTTATTTCATTCTGTAATGCAATACATTTAAAAAAGAAGTTGTTTCACATAAACCCGATTAACTCTGAAGAGAGTCGTAATCCATCCAAACCAATCCAAATGAAGGTAACAGGAATAATCAGGCTCTCATTATGCATCATGCTGCTCCGTTAATTTATTGTGCCGCACTAAATAATAAGCTGGTAGGCTGCACATTGCTTTTTCCACGTTAGATCGAATAGCTTATTGCTCCTGGAGCTTATTTCATATCGCATAAAATTTGGATATATTATAATGGAGTAGATATTAGTCCATTATAAGAGACAGGCTTAAGCACTTCATTTATAGGATCTCTCCATTTGGAAAATGGTGAGGGAGAAGACGAAATGCAAACAGGATAATGGACGGAGGGGATTTGCTTGCATCGCCCGATGGGCTGGCCCTGCCGCGGTGCCAGCTGGTTGCCACGCACAGGGCCGGGTGCCTTGGAGAAAAGCAACATTTCCAGTGGGAAGAAAATCCAAAGAGAGTTTATGTTCTTTTTCAGGGAAGTGTTGACATTTTAATTACTTTCTGTTTTCTTTGGAGCTACATTTGAGAATTGGAAACGAGTTAGAAAAATAAGAATTGGCTTTATTAGAAATAAGATGAATTGACGGGCAGACATGGGCTGGAGAGAGTCCAGGTTCAGCTCTTGAAGTCTCCAGCAGGACCCAGGGAGCCAAAAAAACTCAGCCATTGAAAAACTAACCAGAAGAATAACTCTTCGGGGCTTATCATCTCTGAGAGCAGACTGTGTCTCAGCAATCTAATCTTTTCTGGCCTCGGGGTCCCCGGACTTTACTTTTGAATTTTTTTTCTTTTAAACGTTGATCTTTTGTAAACAGGGGGTTGTGAGCATAAGTAGCACAGGAATGCGAAGGAAAAAGAGAACAATTAGGGAAAGTTGGAATGACTTGAGGAAATTGGCAAGTCTAGAATTATTTAGTTTTGAAGATAATCTGATACTGTTGGTATTTCATAAAAGAAAAATGCCTGTGGAAGTGAGGGAGGGGCCGGAGTAAATGGCTTTGGCAGATATAATATATCTGTACCTTCTCTCCCTGCACCTGCAGTTGCCTGGACTTGAATAAATATTTAGCAAATCCAGGGTGCCTACATTCATGTTCCAGGATCAGGAAATCTAAAAATAGTGAGTAAATCTTGCAAGATTGAAATTTAAGAAAAAATAAACAAAACCAAACCAAAACAAAAAACCCCAAATCTCCAACCAGCATCTTTGAGGTGCCTGAAAGGGTGACACCTGTGGATGTAAGCCCTCCTTGTCCCTTGACTGCTTCCCAGCCTGGCTATGACCCAGGGACAGTGCAGAAACTCCACTGACTTCAGACCAGTCAATTCAGTAATAAGAGGATCAAACTGAATCCCTAAGAGATTATCTAATACCTACTGTGTGTCAGGTTCTTTAAATACATTATTTAAGTTTTCAGACAAACCTATAAGGAGATATTATCTCTACTGCGGATATTATTATTTCTGTTTTACAAATGAGGAAACTGAGGCTCAGGCAGGTTAAGTAAATTTCCAAGTCATATACACTTTTATTGTAAAACATTTCAGATATATACAAAAGAAGATGAAGTTAGTGTAATGAACTTCCATGCTCATTTTACTGCACTTATTTAGGGTCAGTTTGATTCATTTACACCTACCTGCCCATTATGAATTTTTATTTAAAAAACAACTTTTAAAAAATGTAATTAACACAATAATTGTATGTGGTGAACAATTATATCATTATGGGGTATATAGTCATATTTTGATAAATATGATGTGTGATGTTGTGATACATATAATGTATAGTGACCGGATCAGGGTAATTGAGATATCTATCATCTCAAATATTTATCATTTCTTTGTGTTGAAAACAGTCAATATCCTCCTTCTAGCTATTTGAAACCATATAATATATTATTGTTAACTACAGCCGTGGTACAGTGCTTAGAACTGCGGTTCCCAAGCCCTGGGCCGGGAACCCGACCGCGCAGCAGGAGGCCAGAGGCAAGCAAAGCCTCACCTGCACCCACATCCATTCCCCATCGCTCACATTACCATCCCCCATCAGATCAGTAGTGGCATCAGATCCTCGTAGGAGCAGCAACCCCACTGCAAACTGTGTTTGTGAGGGATCCAGGTTGCACGCCTCCCATGAGAATCCAACACCCACTGATCTGATGTGGAGCCCAGGCGGGGACATGGCTGCCCCCTCCCCACCCCCAGGTCCATGGAAAGACTGTCTTCCAGGAAACTAGTCCCTGATGTCAAAAAGGTTGGGGACCGCTGCTATGGAACACTAAAATTTATTCTTCCTATCTGTCTGTAAGTTTGTGTTATTCAACAAATCTCTCCCTGTGTCTCCCTCCCACTACCCTTCCCAGCCTCTAGTACCCTCTGTCCTACTTTTTACTTTTATGAGATCAACTTTTTTTTAGCTTTCACATATGAGAGAGAACAGGGGGTGTTTAACTTTCTGTGTCTGGCTTATTTCACTTAATATAGTGTCCTCTAGTTCCATCCATGTTGCTGCAAATAATAGGGTTTTATTCTTTTTTATGGCTGAATACGGTTCCATTGCATGTATGCATTAAGACCACCTTGTCTATATTCATTCATCTGGAGTTGGATATCTACGTTGATTCCATGTCTTAGCTATTGTGAATAGTGCTGCAATAAACATGGGGGTGCAGGTGTCTCTTCAATATACTGATTTTCTTTCCTTTGGATAAATGCCCAGTAGTGGCATAGCTGGATCATATGGTACTTCTATTTGTAGTTTTTTGAGGAACCTCATACTGTTCTACATAATGGCTGTACTAATTTAAATTCCCACCAACAGTGTATATGTTTCTTTTTCTTCACATCCTTACCAATATTTATTTTTTTTCTTTTTGATAATAGCTATCTTGGGCTGAGATGATGCTTCATTGTGGTTTTGATTTGCATTTCCCTGATTATTGATGTTGAGCATTTTTTAATCTATTTTTTGGCCATTTGTATGTCTTCTTTTGAGAAATGTCTGTTCAGATCATTTGCCCAGTTTTTAATTGGATTTTTTTTCTTTTTTGCTGTTGAGATGTTTGAGTTCCTTATATATTCTGGTTGTTAATCCCCTGTTGAATGGATAGTTTGCAAATATTTTCTCCCATTCTGCAGGTTGTCTTTTTCTCTGTTGATTGTTTCCTTTGCTGTTCAGGAGCTCTTTAGTTTAATATAATTACAATCCCATTTGTTTATTTTTGCTTTTGTTGCCTGAAGTACTTCTATGTTTTCTTCTAGTAGTTTTATCATTTTGGGTCTTATATTTAGGTCTTTGACCCATTTTGAGTCGATTTTTATATAGACTGAGAGGTAGAGGTCTAATTTCATTCTTCTGCATTTAGATATTCAATATTTCCAGCACCATTTGTTGAAGAGAATATCCTTTCCCAAATGTATGTTCTTGGCACATTTGTCAAAAATCAGTTGGCTATAGACACATGGATTAATTTCTGTCTTCTGTATTCTGTTCCATTGGTCTGTGTTTCTGGTTTTATGCCAATATCCTGATGTTTTGGTTACTACAGGTTTGTAGTATATTTTGAAGTTTGGTAGTGTGATGCCTCCAGCATTGTTCTTTCTACTAAGGATTGCTTTGGCTATTCTGGGTCTTTTGATTCCATACAAATTTTAGGATTTTTTTTTCTGTTTCCATGAAAAATGTCATTAGTGTTTTGATAGGGATTGCATTGAATCTGTAGATTGCTTTAGGTACTATGGTCATTTTAATAATATTATTAATAATTCTTCTGAACCGTGAGCATGGATGTTTTCTATTTGTATCCTCTTCAATTTCTTCATCAGTGTTTTGTAGTTTTCCTTGTAGAGATCTTTTATCTCCTTGGTTAAATTTTTTCCTAGGTTGGTTGCTTATTTATTTATTTGTTGCTACCTTAAATGGGATTGCCCTCTTGATTTTTGTTCAGCTAGTTCATCCTTTGTGTATAGAAATGCTAGTTATTTTTTAATATTGAGTTTATATTCTGCAACTTTACTGAATTCACTTATCAGTTCTAAGAGTTTTTTCATAGAGTTGTTAGACTTTTCTATATAAAAGATCATGTCATATGCAAACAGGGAAAATCCTTTCTAATTTGTGTGCCTTTCATTTCTTTTTCGTGCCTAATCAGTCTGGATAGAACTTCTAGTACTATGTTGAAAAAGAGTGGTAAGAGTGGACATCCCTTTCTTGTTCCAATTTTGGAGGAAAAGCTTTCATCTTTTTCCCCATTCAGTATGATGTTAGCTGTGAATTTGTCAAATATATGGTCTTTATTATGTTGAGGTACTTTTCTTCCATACCTAATTTATTAAGGTTTTTATCATGAAGGGATGTTGAACTTTATCAAATGTTTTTTCTGCATCTATTGAGAAGATCATATGGGTTTTTGTCCTTTATTCTGTTGATATGATGTATCTTGTTTATTGATTTGCATATGTTGAACCATCCTTGCACTCCTGAGATAAATCTCACTTGTTCATGGTATATTATAATTTTGATGGGTTGTTGGATTCTGTTTGCTAATATTTTGTTGAGAATTTCTGTATCCATGTTCATCAGGAATATTGGCCTGTGGTTTTCTTTTTTGCTGTATCCTTGTCTGATTTTGGTATTACGATTATGCTGGCCTCATAAAGTGATTTAGACAGAATTCTCTCTGCTTCATTTTTTTTTTTTTGGAGTAGTTTGATAAGAATTGGTATTTATTCTTCTTCAAAGGTTCAGTAAAATTCAGTGGTGAAGTCACCCAGGTCTGGACTTTTCTTTTTTAGAGACAATTTTTGTTACTGATTTAATCTCTTTTCTTGTTATTGGTCTGTTCAAGTTTTCTGTTTCTTCTTGGTTCAATCTTAGTAGGTTGTATGTGTCCAGGAATTTATCCATTTCCTGTAGGTTTTTTAATTTATTGGCATATGGTGTTCACAGTAGTCTCTAATGATCCTTTGTATTTCTGTGGCATCTGTTCTGACATCTCATTTTTCCTTTCTGATTTTATATTTGAGCCTTCTCAATTTTTTCTTAGTTTGGCTAACATTTTCTTAATTTTATTTATCTTTCCAGAAAACCAACTTTTTGTTTTGTTGATCTTTTGTATTTTTTTAGTCTCAATATCATTTATTTCTGCTCTAATGTTATTGTTTCTTTTCTTATACTAATTTTGGGGTTGGCTTGTTCTTGCTTTTCTAGTTCCTTGAGAATTATTAGGTTACTTATTTGAAATCTTTCTAGTTTTTTATGTAGGTATTTATTGCTGTAAAATGCCTACTAATACTGCTTTTGCTGTGTCTCATAGGTTTTGATATGTTATGTTTCTATTTTCATTTGTTTCAAGGAATTTTTAAAATTTAATTATCAATACCTTGCTTCACCTATTGGTCTCTCAGGAGTAAGTTGCTTAATTTCCATGTATTTGTATAGTTTCAAATGTTACTCTTGTTACTGATTTCTAGTTTTATTGGTGTCCGATAAGATATTTGGTATGATTTTGATTTTCTGAGATTTGTTTTTTGTTCTAACATATGACCAAGCTTGAAGAATATTTCATGTGCTGATGAAAAGAATGTATATTCTTCAACTGCTGAGTGAAATGTTCTGTAAATGTTCATTAGGTCCATTTGGTCTATGGTGTAGTTTAAATCTTGTGTTTATTTGTTGATTTTCTGTCTAGATGATTTTTCCAGTGCTGAGAGTGGGGTGTTGAATTCCTCAACTACTTTTGTATTGGAGTCTACCTCTTCCTTTAGATCTAATAATATTTGCTTAATAAATTTGGGTGCTCTGGTGTTATGGGTATATATATTTACAATTATTATGTTCTCTTGCTTAATTAATCCTTTTATCATTATAAAATGTCCTTCTTTGTCTCTTTTTACTGCTTTTAACTCAAAATCTATCTTATCTGATATAAAATATAGCTACTCCTGCTCACTTTTGGTTTCCATTTGAATGGAATATCTTTTTCCAGCCCTTTTCTTCAGCCTTTACATATGAGATAAATTTCCTGTAGTCAGCATATATTTGGGTCTTCTTCCCATTATTTTCAAACAAATCTCAGGCATCAATTTTTTTTCCTCTATATATCCTTCAATATGTGTTTCTAAGAGATAGGGATTCTTTAAAATAAAATAGTCACATTATCTTCACTAAACCTAAAAACATTACCAATAATTCCTAATATCAAGAAATGTACAGTCAGTATTTTCTTATCTTCAATTGTCTTACAATCTATTTTTTTTAAACAGTTGAATCCAAATCTAAACAAGGTCCACACATTGTGATTGCTTGATGTGTCTTTAGGATCTCTTTTTATCTGTAGCTTCCTTCTTCATCTGTATTGTTTTTCTTAGAATTTTTGATTGAAGAAATGGGATTGCTTTCCCTGAAGATTTTCTAACAATATGAATTTTCTTTATTTCATTCCTGAGATGTTCTCAGACATATTTATCATCTTGTACTTTGTGCTTCCTATAAACTAACAGTTAAGGCTAGAGATTTTATCAGATTCTGTTTCCATGTTTTTGGCAAAACTACTTCATAAATAATGGTATATATTTCCATAAGTGGAAATTTGCATGTATGTAATGTTACTAACTTCTAAAGACTTTTGCCTGGATCTGTTAATTAATTAGTTATTTCAAAGTGGTGATATATTAATTTTATGATTTTTAAAAAGACTTTATTTTTTAGAGCAGTTTTTGTTTCAAAACAAATTTTAGTGGAAAGTACTCAAAATTCCCATATACCTCCTCCTCTCCCACACACATAGCCTCCCCCATTATCAATAACCCTCACCAGAGTGGTATTGGTTACAATTGGTGAACCTACATTGACACATCATGATCACCCAAAGTCCATCCTTTCATTAGGATTCACTCTTAATGTTGTACATTCTATGGGTTTTGACAAATGTATAATGACATGTATACACCAATGATTTCTTTTTCATTTACTGAGCAGGATACTTCTATAAGAAGAAACTTTTCCCCCTCCCAATTACCGATTTGGATATCTAAAGTAAGGAAACACAAAATAAATGCTTTGTTCTTTTCCTCATCTACCAGATTGCAGAATAATGAGTTGGTTCTCTCCTCTAAAGTGAACATGAATTGTTGTTTTTGTTATTATTGTTGATATTACCAAGAACTCACATATTTAAACATATTTTATGTGTTCCAAAGCTCTATTTTACAGAGATATATGTATGTGTATATATATGCATATACATATCTATATACACACACATATATATATGCTAAGAACTCAATAGTAAACTTCTGTGTCACCAAGGTCTATATATCTACATTATTTTGCTTTCTTGATTTTAAGAAAGTAATTCTTTTTATTTATTTTTTTCTAAGACTATTATAAAACAGCAAGACAATTTAAAATTTTATCTTAAAACACTCTTTTCTACTTACTGACTCTCATAAAGATTCCTCTGAGTCTCTGAGGATGGTAGAAAACCTTGATTTATTGCTAGAAAAATAGAAGCAGCTATTTGTGTAGACATAAGAACAGGAATGAAAGAAGGAATGAGGGAGAAAGGAAGGAGGAAGAAAGGAAAAAAGAGTAAACAAATGAGTATTGAAAGATAAGCCAATTAATCAATGGGCTTTGGCACAGTTGAGAAAAGTTATTGCAATTAATTTACTTATATGGTCTCATGTGACATTATTATTGGGAAGTGGTTAATCTTGAGGGCTTGAGATTCAGACTGCTTCGGTCAAATCTCCAGTTCTGATGCTTCCTGGTTGTATCAGTGTGGGCAAGGTACTTCTCTAGGCCTTATCTTCCTAAACAGTACAACAGTGATAAAAAGCATAGGTTTGTAAGGATAAAATAAATGAATACATATAAAGTGCTTAGATGATCGATAGTAAATGCTTAATATTAATAAATGTTAGTTGATTTTTTTGTCATTGTTATGATGATGATGATGATGATGAAATGGTGTAAATCTCTGGATGGCAAAGTAGTGTCTTTCTGGACATAGAAAAAGAGTAAAAATGATATTTGTCGAGTAACTGCTAGGAACAGGTACTGAACTAGTATCTGTTTTGTATTATGTAATTTTTTATAAATTTTAATATTTCTAAAATCTATCATCATTATATATTATTTATTTTAGCATAGTAGCTGGCAAAGGGAAGGGGTACAATATACTTTTTTTTTTTTATAAATTGAGTGATATTGTTAGGTGTGTTTGACATATATTAGGTTTTGCTATACCTGCAAAGAACTTTTATAAGACAAAGAATGATACAGCCCCAGCAAATAATGGAACTTGGCAATTCTATAAGTAGAAGTTAAAGGAAAAATCCCAGTAAATGTGATCAAGTACTAATGTGATAGCAAGGCACTCGTGGATCACAGAATTATACCATTGCCCATAGCAAATCCATATCAATATTCACCAAAGTATTTTTTTCCTCTGTATAAGAAAGAAAGAAAAGAGGAACAATTTCCAAATCACTCCTCCAACCAGGGAAATGATTTTAATTACCAATTCATCTGTTGGCAGACTCTTCTGGCAGATGTACCTGCAACTTGGAAAGATAACAAATGAACCAGTTCCTTGCTCCAGAGTTGACACTGATAGTGCTTACTGAATTTGCTCTCGGAAAAGAATCCTGGGCAACAATACATCTGGCACTCTGCTCGAGGAATTTGTCATGTCATTGACATGTTCAGCCTCCATTGTCCATACCACCCCGACAGCAGGTCCTTTATATTTCAAAGAAATTGCAGTCTGAATTAATATAATTAGAATGTAACTGCTATGCACTGCACAAACTCCTTATTTCCAAGAGTACAGATCTGATAGCATGTCTGTGCTTAAAATCTTTCCAGTGATGGCTAGGGGGTAGCAAGCAGATAATAAAATGACAGAACACACACCATTTCATCATCTTTTTAAAGTATTAACTAATGGAAATATAGGAGAAGAAAACTGTCCTATCCTTAGTATGTCTAAATAGAAATACCTCTCAAGTTTACTAGCCCATATAGCACTTTTATAAAATATGTACTGTAGAGTATCTGAATTAAGAGAAAGAAATGAAATAGGCAAGCTTACGTATCTTTTAAAAGATATGCAATGAAGTATAAAGTAGAGTGACTGATTCGCAGATTGAATTACAGAATTAAAAGGTGGTTAGATAACATCAGTAAATCTTTCCTGCTTCACTTTGAATAGTTATATCACTAACCAAGACATTGTCATCAAGTTAAAAACTTGGGTGCTAGATTCTTGAATTTCATTCTTTGTTATTTTTCTGTTTCTGCAAATACTTGATTATGGATATAGTGAAAGCTGAAATCAGCATCTTTCTTTTAAAAATAAGATTAATTTACATTCTCTCAAATAAGTTAAGCTTCTCATTTGGAATAACTCACTTGAGGAGAATAGTGGCCTGACGTGTCAATGTGTGGGCTGGTACTTGTGGCCTCTGCTTTGAAGAATATAAAGTTTGTCCTTGTGTATGTTACAGACTGTTTTTGTCCTCCCAAAATTTATATATTGAAGCCCCAACTCCCAATATAGTGGGATTTGAAGGTGGGGACTGTGGAAGGTAATTAAATTTAGATGAATCCTTGAGGGTGGGGCTCCCATGATGGGATTAGTGTTCTATAAGAAGAGGAAGAGACCAGAGTGCTTTCTCTTTCCTCCTCCTCTCCCCACCCCACCCCCTGACCCCAACCCCATGGTGGTCACGTGAGGACACAGGGAGAAGGTGGTTGCTTGCAAGCCAGGAAGAGAGCCTTCGCTGAGGAACTGAATCAGCTGGCACCTTAATCTTGGATTTTCCAACCTTGAGAACACTGAGAAATAAATGTCTGTTGCTTAGGCCACTCAGTCTATGGTATTTTACTGGACAGCCCAACTTGACTGAGATAGCGCCTATGAGCAAGCTGATTTCATGAGTATTAAGAAGAGATACTGTTGTACATTTTTTAATTTTTCATAGAAGCATCTATTGATCTCCATCTGAAATTCTGTGTCAGAAATTGCTGTAATAGAAATACAGATAATGGGCAGGGTGGTGCAAGAAGAGGGCCAAGGTTGTGCACATGAGAGATGGTTTCAAGACATGAATTCCAGTGGCCCTTTTAATTTTAAACCAAATACACTTTATGAACCAAACGCATTATGTTAAAGAGCTGCAGCCTTTAGTTTCTCCTTATAAAGGTTGGGTACCCCTTCCAGTTAGCATCTTGAACAAGTCAGGAATAGTTCCCTGCCTCCTTGACGTCCTGTTGAGTGTCTTCCTTGTCTCCTTCAGCCTGGGGAAACTGTGCACCATTTTCCAGTGTTTTTCAGAATTGGGTGTTTCAGAGTCACATGTATGTGTGTGTGTGGTGGTCAGAGTTGGGCGTTCGGGGAATTGGAAAAGGACTTTTAAAAATGCTGTTGCCTGAATTTCCCCCAGACCCACTAAATCATCACTTTCAGCTGTGGTGTCCAAATTACATATGTTGAAACCCACTCCAAGTGCTTCTGATGCATACCAAACTTGACACCTATGGACCAGTGCTCTCTTTCACTGATGCAAATATTCAAGTTTACTATCTAGGCAGATCTTTCTATAGGTGACGTATGTGATTTAATTCAAGACATTTTGCGCCATAGGTTTTGAGAGGGGCATATCAGAACACTTGCTGGGCTTCTCTGCCCCTCATTGCACACTTTTCCTCCCCACTTTGCCATGGGTTGTTTAGTTCCCCAGTCTGCATGTCTGGTCTGGGTTAGAAAGAAAAATTGTCATCTCACGGTTTCAGGAAATTTATTTTTGCAAATGAAGGCAAAGAGATTTATATTCTGATGTGAAAATATCCTTTAAGAGAGCAAATTATTGTCCCTCCTTCCAATATATTTGCCTTATTATTCTGGATGTTTAATAATAGGATTATATATTATAAACACATGTTTAGAAATCCAAATATATGCACAGATGGAATACATCAAGCTTGCCAAAAGGGTCCATTCCCCCAAACACAGACACACAAGGGATTTTGCCTCTGTTTTCTCTAAGGAATATGAAAGTCAGACTGGAACAAAGGAGGTTTAGGGAATTCTTGTCACTAGTCTCCTAGCTCCCACCAAATGCTAGCTCTGATGTTGTCTTTTTTATTTTTAGTGGCCATCAGAGAATTCTCAGGGGGTTAAGTAGGAAGTAGACTGAGGATGACGGAGAATTTCTATCCACTGTTTGAGCAATTAAGTGTTGGATAAACTAATCTTGTAGAAGACAGCTTGATTTATCCACAAGAGGTAATAGTCACTCCCAGAACCCAGCCTGCCCCATAACACCCAAGAGAACTTTATTCTGAGTTTTACAGAATAAACTGATTGGGGAAACAACTGGATGTAGGAAACATATAACAATTACAGCCCACAAAAGAGTTTTTTTTTAATTGTGAAAGAAGAATATACTCCTAGAAGAAAATATGGGGGAAAAGATGAACATAGGGGTCATAAGGAATAGAGAAAGTATGAGCTAGAGTGCTGATTTTAGAATCAGAGACATGGGGATTAGTCCATGAGAGCATATGGGTTGTATGCTTTTGGGTAAACCTGTCTTCTCACCTATAAAATGGGAATAATATTTTTCTTACACTACTATGGTAAGGGTTTGCTAAAGTACATTCTTTAACAGCACTTAGCAAAATGCCTGGTATAGAAGAACAATTAACACAATACACCTGAGATAACAGTATTGTTATTTCTGGTAGCTGAAAGCGGTGGTTACTAAGTACATTCTTTCTCAGCAAGCAGACTTTGAACTCCTTTTGCTTTTAGGCAGAATTACTACTATTGTCATTTCTAGCACTAAGCCTACATCATATTTTTAGGAATTTGTTGAGATCTCTTAAATTAATACTATTATTATCAAAAAATAGGTTTCACTTAGCCTGTTTTCATGATTTATTAACTGAAATCCTGTAATCCTTGCCTTAAGCTTACAAACATTCTTCCTAGTTTCTAAGAATAATTAAAAAAAAATACCCTCAGAAACAATTGATGTTCACAAGAAAGTAAGAAATATTTGCAGTAATGTTTCATTTTACCATATTTTTTTCTTTCCTGAAAAACCAATGAAGAATGGCAGTTTTATATGTAAAACACTAGTTAGCCTTTATATGGATGACATTTTCCTAAAAGCCTAGAAATATTTCACATTTGCAGAAAAACACCCTGTTCCTACGTTGGATCTGATTAAAATTCAAATCTATATTAACATCTCATTACTTTTTGAAAAAAGCGAATGCCACGCTTAATGGAAAATGCTCAGTGCCTGCCAGCTCTGCTTCTGCCAGTTCCCTAGCAAGGCTGTCCTGGGACCCGGGAGGGCTGGACCACAGCTACATCCTTGTTAAAACAGTCCCCCAGTGTGAATGCTGGCCCTTATAGTCTTTCCTTCCTTTTACCTTTCCCATCCCTAGATTGTTTCAGCTGCCAATCCCTTAATATTTTCTCTGAACTAAGGGAAAGGGAAGGGCAAAAATGACTTTGAAAGAATAACATTTCTTTTTATGGACTTAAATAGAACTCTCAACACAAAACATCCTGTGTTTTCTTTTAATTGATGACACACTGACTGTAGGAATGAGTGAACTAAAAAGTAGACTTGATGTTCAAATGGACATTGTTTCAGCTGCGCACTGTTTGATTGAGGGAAAGTTGTTCCATTATTTTAAATTACAACCTTCCCTCTTACCCTAGACACTCCGGATCTCCTTATACTCCTACTGTGCCTTTTCTTTTCTCCATTGTGTGTATCACCTTCTAACATGTGTTTATCATGTGTTTGGCTTATTCTCTGACTTTCCTGGTCCTAATGGGAGTCCATGAGAGCAAGCATCTTTGTCTATTTTGCTCACCATTGGATTCCTGATCTAAAAAGAGTACCTAGCACAGAGGAGGTGCTCAATAAATATTTGCAGGCCCGGCGCGGTGGCTCACGCCTGTAATCCTAGCCCTCTGGGAGGCCGAGGTGGGTGGATCACTGGAGGTCAGGAGTTCAAGACCAGCCTGAGTGAGACCCCGTCTCTACTAAAAATAGAAATAAAAATTATCTGGACAACTAAAAATATATATAGAAAAAATTAGCCGGGCATGGTAGCGCATGCCTGTAGTCCCAGCTACTCGGGAGGCTGAGGTGGTAGGTAGGATCGCTTAAGTCCAGGAGTTTGAGGTTGCTGTGAGCTAGGCTGACGCCACGGCACTCTAGCCTGGGCAACAGAGTGAGACTCTGTCTCAAAAAATAAATAAATAAATAAATAGATAGATAGATAGATAAATAAATAAATATTTGCAGCATGTTCTTTCCTATATAGTTATGGAGGAAATAACTGGTAAAAATATGGTAGAAAAATATTCTATAGATATACACTTATACCTAGTAGGTGCATTTGAAAGTGTAGCTCTATTTGGAGTTTACATATCTTAGTTGGTGAAGAAGAGATAAAAGAGTTGAATGAAAGAGAATTATCTCCTTGTTTCTCTCTATTCTCTTGCTCTGCTTTATTTTTCTTCAAACCCTGACTCCCATATAACCAACATAACACATATTTATTTTGTTTTCTGCTTATTTATTTATTTATTATTTCAGAGTATTATGGGGGTACAAATGCTTTGGTTACATAAATTGCCTTTGCACCAACCAAAAAGCATGCCCATCTCCCAGATAACATGCACCGTTTCCATTAGGTGTGGATTTACCCATCCCCTCCTCCCCGCTCCCACCTGCCTAACACCCTATGAATGTTACTTCCCATATGTGCACATCAGTACCAATCTAATGCTGCACATTAGTACCAATTTAATGGTGAGTATATGTGGTGTTTGTTTTTCCATTCCTATGATACTTCACTTAGAAGAATGGACTCCAGCTTGACCCAGGATAACACAATAGGTAGTTCATCATTTTTTATGGCTGAGTAGTACTCTATGGTTTACATATACCACATTTTATTAATCCACTAATGTATTGATGGGCACTTAGGTTGTTTCCACATCTTTGCAGTTGTAAATTGTGCTGCTATAAACATTCAAGTGCAGATGTACCCAAAGTGATCTACAGATTGAATGCAATCCCTATTAAAATACCAACATCATTTTTCACAGATCTAGAAACAATAATTCTATGCTTCCTATGGAAACAGAGAAGACCCTGTATAGCTAAAGCAACCTTGAGCAAAAAGAACAAATTGGGAGGCATCAATTTACCATACTTCAAGCTATACTACAAAGATATAGTAACTGAAACAGCACGGTACTGGCACAAGAACAGAGACATAGACCAATGGAACAGGACTGAGAACCCAGATATAAAACCATCTTCATATAGCCATCAGATTCTTGACAAAACAGATAAAAACATACACTGGGGAAAAGAATTCCTATTCAATAAATGGTGCTGGGAAAATTGGGTAGCCACATGTAGAAGACTGAAACAGGATCTGCACCTTTCACCTCTCACACAAATCAACTCATGGTGGGTAATAGACTTAAACCTAAGGCATGAAACCATAAGAATTGTAGAAGAAAATGTTGGAAAAACTCTTATAGACATTGGCCTGGGCAAAGGATTTATGAAGAAGACCCCAAAAGCAATCACAGCAGCAACAAAAATAAATGAGACCTGATCAAATTAAAAAGTTTCTGCACAGCCAAAGAAACTATCACTAGAGAGAACAGACAGCATACAGAATGGGAGAAAATATATATTTCTTTGCTTATTGTCTACCTCCCCTTGCTAGAATATAAGTTTTGTAAGAATAGGATCTTGTGTGTTTTGTTCACTGCTTTAGGCTCATTGCTTAGACTAGTGTCTGACACAGAGTAAGCTCTCAACACATATTTGTCGAATAAGTAAACATTTGCATTAATATGGATATATTTGTGCCTGACCTTGACTCCACAAGGACCCTTGAGCAGGACTGTTCGCTAAGACCTTGGTACTGCTGAGGTTGATGATGGGTGGAGAAATGAGAAAGGGAAGAAGATGGCCAAGATGACACTAATATTTTAATATTTTTGTTCATGGTGAAAAATATACCCCCCTTGTTTTATATTTATGCTATGGTATGAGCCTAGGGATTGCAGTTTTCAGAATAAACTGAAATAATGTCTTAATTTCTTGATGTCACATTTTCATTATCTGAAAAATTAAAAGAGTGTTACCTAACCCATGGGTATAGTGGGAAAATAGGGAGGGATTGACAGGTTGTAGCTGGTCAGTAAATGTTAGCTACAATTATCATCAACATCATCATCCAAGGGTTGGCAAACCACAGCTTGTGGGCCAAATCCAACCTGTGATCTGTTTTTATAAATAAAGTTTTTTGAACATAGCCCATTCATTTTTTTGTATTGCCTATGGTTGCTTTCACACTGCAATAACAGAATTGAGTAGTTACAAGAGGCTGTATGGTTTGCAAAACCTAAAATATTTATCTCCTGCTTCTTTACAGAGACAGTTTGTGAACCTTCATCTAGACTGTGATCTACTAGCAATATGACTAAACCTGTGGTCCAGCAAAGTGTGGTCCATGGACCAGTTTGATCCACAAACTGCTTGTTACTGGTTCATGACAAGGTAAGTACAGAACTAAGAGTAAATATTTAGACACGTCTATAAAAATTTGTTGTGCTATTGACATCTAAGTGAATGATTTTTGGTTTATACAAAAGTGTTGTTTCATGACAGATTGGAAATAAAAATAAAACCTGTCCTTTCCCACTGGAATAGAATCTGATGTTTTGTAAAGGGATTCTGTTGTATTGGTAACTTAGACACATTCATGTGGTTTCGGATGGAAACATCTGGGGGCCCATCAGGTGGGAGTGACAAGCATGTCCTGAGATTGCAAGTGACCTAGGAAGGTTGATGAGCAAGCGCATTAATAACGTCATGCAAATGGATTTTATATGCAGATGGATGGGCCAGCCACAGTTCACTTATCAGCTAATACAGTTGTAATGTGTTGCTTCGTATCTGAGACAAGGCAGCCGCCTTAGGATATTAAGTGGGTCTCACGTACATACATAAATGAATTCCCTTTTGAGGTAAATGTATTTTAAGTTGATAAGTCATCTTCTCTGAATAGTAAGCCAACAACTTTCCTGGAAATCTGGCAAAACAACAGTTCTATGGCCAGCCTTATGTTTTGTTGCATGTGTGCGTAAAAAAAAAAAAAAATGCAGATTGATTTTTTCCTTTTCTGTTTTAGAATCAGTTCCAAACAGTAAAGCCTGCCAGAAAAAACAGACAAACTCTCAGGAACAACAATGCCCATTATATGTGGGGTAGAAGCTGCCAGACTTTGATTACTGGCCAGACATTAACCCCTTTGGTGTCTTATGGGGGAAATGCCAAGTCTGAATCCAGACATTTCCAGGGTTTTACAGTCACTGGTGGTGTGAGACCAGGTGATTTATAATGACTTGTGCACAAGAGGACTATTGGGAGAAGGAAGTGCAAGTTAAAGGCCACATCTCCTTACTTTCTGAATTCTGCCGTGACTCATTCTGGCAAGTGAACATAGACTCTATCATCTCTGCTTTTCCCTTTGAGGGCCTGACTGGTGGTGGTTGAAAAGCACCCTGCTCTTGCCACCTGCCCCCCACCTGTGTTATGCAGATGGATGTGTTTCTGTCTTGATGGCAGAAGGAGATGGCAAATTTGGCACTCGCAGAGGAAAACTTTTGGATTCTCTGAGGCCCCCACTTACAGTAAAGCTGCTAGAAAGAAGAATCTCTGCAAACCCTTTTGTGATCAGTTTCTTCCCCTCTCATATACCCTCTGTAAGTCAACAGATTGTCTTGCATTTTGAGAGCTCATCTAAGCAGAGAGCAATGTAATTTATAGTGGGAGGGTGATAGTGTGTGTATATGTACTGTCATGTGTATGTATATACAGTATGTGCCTATGTACTGTAGATATGTGTGTGTATTTCTTTTGTTCTTTTGCTGTACTCTTCATATACATTTATTGATGGTCTACTGTGGGAGGGGCTGAGGATACCAAGTTCATGATAATTAACTATTAATATAATAATAGATACCATTTATCAAGAGCTTATTGCATGTCAGCAGCGTGCTAAACATTTTACATACACATACTTTAATTCACTTAATCCTTTAAGAAAACTTTGTGAAAATAGCTCCATTTTATATGTCAGTATACTGAGTCCCAGAAAACTCAAGGGCATGCAGCTAGTTACCCTCAGAGCTAGAATTCATGCCCAGAGCTGTCCGATGCAAAACCTATTTCCTTACTCATTTTGCTAAATTGCCTTTCCAAAGATGAATGAATAGATAAAAAAGCATTTACCTACTTTCTTGGAGTTTGCATTCTGGTTGGCAAGAAAGACGTGATGTGGAACAAAAAAGGGTATAATATAGCTATGTACAAAATACCATGATTAGCTCATTCTGTTGGAGGGCGGGAGAAGGTAGAGGAGGCCTAGAGAAAGCAGTATTTGATTATGGCCCTGGGCAATGGGACATGCACTCAGCAAAGAGAGAGAAGGCGAGGGGAGAGAGGAAGAAAGAGAGAAACAGAAGGAGGGAGGGAGAGATCCTTTAGCTGGGCGTGCCTTTGTTGTGTAGAAAGAGACCTGGGGTTGTTCAGATGCAGAGACATCTGGCTCACAGAGTAATCCTATCGTACAAAACGGAGGAACCAGTCAGTGCGAAACACTTGAAGGTTGTTTCTCCACTTACCACGTCCATATCTTTTCCCTCTTTGTTCTTTGGCCATTGCCATGCCTGACTAAAAGGGGACACAGGAAGAAAGGGAGCTCAGCCTGGGTAAATTGGAGGTGATGATGACTTCTGGGGAAGTCACAGAAAAGAGAGGCAAAGGCAACCCTGACCTTCTGCTCCCTGCAATGGTGGGACCCTTACAGTACAATTGTTTCAGGGATGAAGGGGTCTGTTCTCTCTGGAAATGAACAGGCAAATTTTGACTATGGTTTTACACTGCATGGAGGGGAAAAAGGAATTGCCCTATTTGGTTCTGTTTTATTGTTTACTTCACCCTGAAGGCCGTGGCTGTCTAGTTCTTCCCCCAGAAATAGGTGGGCAGATAATGAAAGAAAAGTAACATCCACAGAGACCCCTACGTGAAGATGACAGCAATAAAGAGAAAGCTCGATCTGAATGCTGGTAAATAAAGTGACCACATATTCAGTTAAGGGAGATCTTTCTCCAGCCACGAGAACAATCTGGTGCAAAGCAAAGGAGAACAATGACGTTATTGCCAGGCTACTGCTAAGCCTGTGGCTGTTCTGTTCAGGACAAATGAAAAGCAGTGAACATAGATGTGACCTTCATTGTTGGCGACCGCTATATCACAGTTCTCTGGGGTTTCACTTTGAGAAATGGAGACCTACTTTTCAAAATTTAGGGGTTAAGATTTCAGACCGGAATGATTACTGAACTACTCATTTGCAGTAATTCTGGGTTTTGTGCATATTTTAAAAAGGAATACTGGGCTTTCCTATATTCATTACAAAGTCCTCCCAGGCTTCAAATCTTCCTATGAAATGCCTCTTCTCTAGTCCTTTTAAGTATATCCTGTGACTGAATATGATTATGGGATATTTATGTGCATCCTTGTCTATTGTATCAAAAGATCAGGGGAAAAATGCCCATCATTAAAGCCCCAAAGTGATTGGGTTGGCATGAGGAACAGGGATGGGGCTGGCTTGGGAGAGAGGATCTGACACTGAGATTTCATGAAATCCAGAACAATAGGACAGCTGCTCTTCCATAAACAGATTATTATTATTATTTCTACCTAGACAGCTTGATAGCAGCCATTATCTTCTTTCTGGGTGTCTTATCAAGTTCCGGCTGTGTGCAGCATGGGTGATAAGGAATGAGAAATGTCACCCATGGGATTGCCAAGGATTATTTCTATGCACTGCTGTTCAGCATCAGCCAATCCCTCAGAACTGAGAAGTGGTCCTATTGTTCCCGCTGGGCAGCTGCAATTCTAACTACACCAAGAGAGCAGGAAAAGGATGTAGTCACCATTGTGTGCAAGATTGAAATTTCATTACTCTCAGCTAAAGTTCAAGCAGTCTTGATTTTGAAAAGCAGAATCATCACGGAATATCTTTGAAGACAAGGAAAGGAAAGAAGAATGAAATGAGTTCAGAGCTTTTCAGAAGTATGAGGGAGTGTGAAAAAAGAAAGGTATAGAACTTTCAAACACTGGGACTTAAAATTCCAGGCATAGAAACCTCAGAGGAATTGAGTTGCATCACCTAACCACGACTTGGGATCCAATTGCTTAATGTAAAGACTCCAGCTCACATTAGTCATCTGAAAATCATTGATTTACTGGATTTATGTTTAATTTTCTGTTTCATGCTAAGTTTGTGAATGAAAATAATCTGTTGATATTGAACATTTTTCCTTTTCTCTTCAATGAAAAATGTAAACGTTTTATTATGGCTGTAGATGTGCCAGCTTTACAAATTTCAGAAAAAAAATACAATTTCTTTGTATTTTTGTGCTAGCAACCTTTTATCTTTCTAGAGAAAAGACTGAGTTAGGAAATAATGAAAACTAAAGTGTATGACTAACGTGTACTGTATTCACAGAGAATTCCCCCCAAAGTGTTCTGAGTGCTTTTGTCTTCTTTATACACAGTTTTAGGGTCGTGCTGATATTATAATGTAAGCTGCTTGGAAGTGAGCCAAATCAAATTTTTCCAACATTTGAAATCACTATTCTGAAATTGGAATTTCAAATGAATCAAATACTTTGCTCTTAAAGCAACGATTTCAGAAATGAGATCCTAGTCATGGAATTATTAAGATGGGGAGTGGGAGGAGGTTGGGAAGGTAAAGAGCAAGGAGAGGGCAGAGAGGGAGAAAAGGACATGGGAAAAGAGAAAGGGGCTTTGTGAGCTCGAGGAGGGCAAGGACCTGCTATCTCTGTTTCTACAACACCACACAAAGGGTGAGTGCTCAGGAGGTATTTGTTAAATGAATTAGCGAGAGGTGTGTCGAAGAAATGGTTTCAGTGTTAAGATATCCAAAGGAACATTTCCTTAACTAAACAGATTATTTTACTTTTTCAGCCCTTAAGAATTTATTAGGAAGCCTAGAAATTCTTCAACTTTAATGCACATATGAATTATCTGGAGGTCTTGTTAAAAATCCAGATTCTGATTTAGTAGGCGTGGGATAGGGTCTGAGATTCTGCATTTCTGTCAAGCTCCCAGGGGATATGATACCGATGCTAGTGGTTCATGGAATATTCTTGAAGTAGCAATGTGCTCCAGTAACCCACAGGGGCTGAGCTGGGAGTCATGAGCTCTGAGTTCCACGCTCTGACATTAATCATGTATACTTCTAAGCCCTGTGGTCAGCTTTCCTAGCCTCAGTCTCCCCATATATCTAATGGGTGTGTTGAATCTACACATGTTCTCAAGTTCGTAGAGCCTTAATATTTTAAAATTAAAGAAGAAAAGAAAGAACCTAGAGAATGCCCAGTTTAACTCTGTCTTTTGAAATCCCAGGGAGGCACAATCACTCCTTTCCACATTATACAGGTAATTTGGCATAACCGAATTATGCTCCAGCTGATTCTCTGATTTCTAGTAATTTTTCCACTATTTTTTCTTTTATCATTATTATAATCTTTGTGGAATACCTACAGTTTGCCTGATGTAATGCTAAGTACTGGGAACATGAAGATGAGTAAATTATTACTATTTATTACGAAATCCCTTCCTTGCTTAACATGCTGTAAGATGTAAGATGACAACCAACTAAGCCATGCAAATGTATAATATGTATATAGATATGCTAGGCTTCCTTCTTATGATATAACATGATAATGACTACAGTAAAATGCTTGCAGAGGTGATCTCAATTCTCCAACTCTTCCCATATCTATATATCCCCTTATCATATTGGAAGGTGGAGTTTCTTTCCTCAACCCTTTACTCTAGGCTAGTTTTGTGACTTGCTTTGGCCACTAGAATGCAGTGGGGAGAAAAAGATGCCAGCTCTAAGCCCAGGTCTCAAGAGGCCTTGCCCACTTTTGTTTCTTCTCTCAGACTCCTTCTGCTTCCATAAGAACAGCCCTGGAATAGCCTCCTGGAGGATGAAGGATCACAAGAAATGACCAATTGTCCCAGCTGGGGCCAACCCAGACCAGCCTACAGCTGGCCATCCCCAAATGTGTGTGAAATCCAACCCAAAGTCACAGAGTTGCTAACCCAATCCATAGCTGACCACAGATGCACAAGTGAGCTCAGCTGAGACCAGAACTGCCCAGCTGAACCACAAACTTGTGAGCAATAATAAATGCTTATTAGAGCCACTTAGTTTCGGGGTGCTTTGTTATGCAGCATAGCTTAATTGGTATCATGGCCTTCTGGATACAAAGCTTGAATCCAATAAACGGTTCTAGTTTGGGTTCTCCCTGGAAGATAGTAGATGAGATATTATGGGGGTGGCATAGGCTTTGCTACCTCTTCCATATTTTTGAGCTGTTTACCTCTCACAAAAGAGGAAGATTAACTTATATTATTTTTATTTTACTGATAAAAGAAAG
Source organism: Lemur catta (assembly GCF_020740605.2). Taxonomy (NCBI): domain Eukaryota; kingdom Metazoa; phylum Chordata; class Mammalia; order Primates; family Lemuridae; genus Lemur; species Lemur catta. Next base: position 26,183,080 of record NC_059133.1, read on the forward strand.
ATGTGCACAATAAAGGGAGGAAATGCTAAGTTGAGAGAATAAAGCTCAAGGTAGCATACATGCATATTCCTTTTCTAAAGAAGTATAAAAGACAAGAGCCAAGATATGAGATCACAAAGGAAAATGAACATTCAAGTCCTGGTTTTGTCACGTGTGTATGTTCTCTTGATCTTCAGTCTTATTCTTGGTAAATAGATATAACTATGGCTGCCTGCATTCCTTCAAAGATGGTATGAGAATGAACAGATGTAGTAAATATAAAAATATTCTGTAAAATCTTAAGTGGCATACAAATATTACTTCTTTTGAATGTTGGGCTATATTTTATTTTTACATAATAGCATCTAGTATTTATCTAGAAGTTATAACTCCTTTTATAAGTATAGTAATAGCTACTATATATACATTTAACAGTTTTCAAATTGCTTTTATATAAATTATCTCATTTTTATTCTTCAATATGCCTTTCAAAATGTATTTTGATTTTCTCATTTCACAGTCACAGAACCTTTGCTGTCTTTTACATGGTGGAATTTATAAAACTGAGATCACGGATGGGTTTTGGAAAGATAGGAGCCGTATTGCGTTAGAGGGTTTTTTTTCTTTTTTAAACAGTCAAACTTAGTAAATAAATCAGATCTTCATCTTTTAGTATCTAGTATAAGCCCAAGCTAGCATTACAAATTTTAATTTATCCCAATTCTTTTCATAACAGCTATTGTCTATGAGGTATATTCTTTTTCTCCCCAAGACATTTTTAAAATGAGAAAAAAATAATGGTTACTCTGAAATTGCATCTTGGCCGGCTATTTATATTCTTAAGCAATCAGATTGTCTATTTGATGATGTTAATGGACTAAACATGTAATTAAGTTATTGTCATCAGAGGCTTGAGCCAAGAATTTTTATTTATGAGTATGTAGTTGCCTTGGCTGATGACGTAGAGATTAGCAACAGGCAGTTTTTATCTGAAATATGTACAGCGGCATAAATGTCTGATGAATATTGCCTGGCCCCTGACCAATGATTTAAGCTTCGTCCAATGGTTGAAATGAGTCTTGCAAGCAAAGCATTTCCTTTCTTGTACTTAATTTTAAGTGCTGTACCTTTTAAAAGCATATCTTGTAACTGTCCCACTTGTATCACATTTTGATAGTGTGAAAGACAGTTGCTGTTGTGACAATACTATAATAGCTGCTATTTATTGAGTGCTTACCATGTGAGAGCCAGCATTCTAAGTGTTTTACTTGATTCAACTCCTTTAATTTTCACAATAGTCCATTGAGATGAGATCTATTATTATCCCCACTTAACAGACAAGGAAACTGAGGCACAGAAAGATCAAATAAATTTCCCAAAGACATACAACTAGTAAATGCTAGAGTTAGATTTTTAGCTCAAGCCATTTGAGCAGAAAATTTCTATACTGTACAACATTTATACAATATAGTGTATTTCCTGTACTACCAGTCTTTCTTTAAGTCAGATGCCAAGGAAATTATACGTATCAATCAGCCATTGCAGTGCTACATCATCGAAAATTGTGTTTTCACAAGCAGTCCAGGCACTGTGAACTCCCCTGAAGAAATCTTCTAGTAATCAGTGTCCAGGAAGCTATTTCCTTATGTGCTAGACATATTGAAGGATGTAAAAGAAGTAGTAGAAATACTCCCTTTTAATGGACCTAAAGATTTACAAGAGTAGCTGATTTTTTTAGGAGGTTGAGAGGATAGAGTTGGTTCTATACAGTCTTAAGGTGATAGTGGAGAATCAATTGATAGTGGCCCTTGCATTTACTTTATTTCAAGACATTGTTATCCAGAGTTTAGCTGCATCTGTCCATTTTGTGCTGCTACAACAGAATGCCTGAGACTAGGTAATTTATAAAGAACATAAATTTATTTGTCATAGTTCTGGGGTCTGGGAAGTCTAAGATCAAGGCACTGGTAGGTTTGGTGTCAAGTGAGAGTCCAGTCTTCACTTTCAAGATGGCATCTTGAATGTTGCATCCTGTGTGTGTGAGACTGTGTGTGTGCGTGTGTGTATAGAGGGACAGATGCTGTTTCTTACATGGCAGAAGTGCAGGAAGGGAGAAAACTCTCTACCCAAAGCCATTTTTATTGCAGCATGACCTAAACAACCCCCATTAGGCTCTACCTCCCTGTTGCATTGGGGATTAAGTTTCCAGTGCATGAGTTTTAGAGGAGACAAACATTCAAACCGTAGCAGTCTCTCCCCTTGAGCCATGGGTATACTTGTTTGTAATCACAATTTCTCAACTTGATAAAGCTCTAGGCCACTTCACTTATCTCACAGGACTCACAGCCCTGTTGTCCACATCTACTGGTAGATAAATGGTCTCTGTTTGTTACCACATCAACTCAGATATAGAAACCAAGTCCTTCACAGATTTCCTTAAAATACTCCAATCTGCATTGGTTATGAACTGAATTGTGCACCACAACAATTTATATGGTGAGGTCCTAACTTCCAGTGCCTAAGAATATAACCTTCTTTGGAAATAAAGTTGTTTCAGATGTAAGTAGTTAGGATGAATTCATACTAGGATAGTATAGGCTTCTAATCCAGAAAGACTATTGTCTTTTTATAAGGAGTGGAAATTTGGACACAGGGACAGACTCAGGGAGAATGCCATCTGAAGGTAAATGCAGAGATCACACCAAGGAGTATGAAAGATTGCCAGGAAACCACCAGAAGCTAGAAGAGAGGCATGAAACTGATTCTTCCCTCACCACCTTCAGAAGGACCAACCTTGCCAACACCTTGGTCTTGAACTTCTAGCCTCTAGAACTGTGGCAATAATTTTTCATTGTTTAAGCCACTTTGTAGTACTTTGTTATGGCATCCCAAACAAGTGAATACAATGTCAAACATTTTCTGACTTGGGTAGATTTTACTGAAGATATTTGGGGGGGATGCATGTCATAGGAAGGAATCATATCACGCAACCCACAACATTCCCCCAATTAAATTGCCCCACCTCTCACCTCTTCCTTCACTCTCTCTCTTTCTCCTCTCCTTCATCCTCTCCTCCCCAAATACCCAGACTCAAATTTGTCCTGCTTTTTTTTTGTTTTTATTTTTCAGAGTAGTTTTTCCCTTTCTTTGAAGTTGTAGCAGCAACCAACATCCAGGTGCTGAAGCTCAGCTTCTCGTCCAGCCATTAATCAAACAACACATCTGACACAAACAGTCTGTTCACTTAGTGCCGAATGTTATGGTAAAAAGATTTTCTGGATGGCCTGGCCTCAAGTCTTGGCTCTGCTATTTCCTAGCTGCATGAACTCTAGGAAATTACTTCACTTCTTAAAAATGGGGCTAATAATACTAATACTAATACTCTATAGTATCCATCTTAAATTCAGTGTTCCCCAAACAGGCTCTGAGACAGACATTTGTGTAAGGTGGTTCACCAGGGAGGGTTCTTGGGAATAGCACTGTGAGGGGTGAGAGGAGCAGGATGGGGCAGAGGAGAAGCTGGGCTGTGACGCAGGTGCAGCAGAGGCCTCAGCCCACCCACCGGGACCGGAGGAGCTGGATGGCCCTTCAGAGAGCAGTCCCCCTTAAGGTAAAGGGGGCTGAGCCTTTGTCCCCTCTCATGCAGAACAACTAGTCACTGGAACTGGGTCACCCACAGGGAGGGGTGGTAACCTTGGGTGACACAGTTTCCACTGGCTGAACGTAATTTCCGGAGAGCAACTTAGCTTGGAGTGGTTGTTCACCCAACACTGTCCTGGGTAGCTGGGGAAATGAGGGTCTTGACCCTGCAGTCAGTTTTCAGGTGACATATCACAGAATGTGCTGCAGGGTTATTGTGAGCATGAAATAAGTTAATACACAAAAGATGCTTAGCGCAGTACCTGGATATGGTAAGTGCTGTATAAACGAGAGCTGTCACCAAACTTAAGATCCATGTCAGCAATTCTTGGGTTTGTGTAGTTACACAGAGTTTATGAAAGAAGTTCACATGGATTTTGATCTTTATAAAGACCCTGTAGGTGAATGAAGTAGGTATTTAATCTACAACGCTTAAATGAAGAAATTTTGGCTCCGAGCAATTAAATGACTTGTCCAATGTCACCCAGTTAGTAGGGACAAATTCTTCCTTTGTTCTTAATTTCTCTTGTCCATTTGCCCCACAGCTAATTTTTGAAGCCACAAGTGCCCATGTGTAGGCATAGCCCCATCAACCCTAATTTTAGAATGTACCATTTAAGGATTTACAGTGCTCTAGTTCAACAGCAGGATGCAGCATCACCCGGGGCCATATTGAAGTTGTCAAGATGGCCTATGGGGCTGAAGGCATTTCACCAGGCAGCCTCGCCCAGCTGACTGTGAGAGCCCTTGTTAAGCAGCCTTTACGTTAGTGGACTCTGTGTGTTGTTATGTCTGTCTAGCCCTCTACTTTGAAGACTGGATATTATATTGTCTGAGAGCAAAGTAGATTTTCAAAGGAAGAGCACGCTAAATAAACACAGAAGAGACTGGTGTTTAAGCCAGAATTGTACTTTTATTATTATTTTTTTAATGGCTTTTATTTTTCAGAATAGTCTTTGATTTACAAAAAAAAAAAAAGAAAGAAAGAAAAGAAAACTGGAGCCAGCACAGGGAGTTCCCACATATTCCACACCCATCTTCCCCTATTATTAACGTCTTACATTGGTATGGCACATTTGTTACCATCAATGAAACAATATTGGTGCATTATCATTAATTAAAGCCCATATTTTATTCAGAGAATCCTACTTTATTAAGTTTAAAAAAATCCTTGAAGCCCCAGAGTCTCTCTAAGAGGCAAACTAATGAGACACTTCCTTGGTGAGCATAAATCTGAGCGAAGGGAGTTGGTAGATCTTAAGAAATATAACTCAACTAAGATAACTGGTTAATTTTTTTTTTTTCCTCTTCTATATATGTATCCACCAAGCCTGCCCTTATGTTTTTGTCTGGTGACTGATCTTCTCTTCCCTGGTTAGGGCTGCACATGCACTGTTAGTTTTTGTCTCTGAGACTCTCATTTTTCTGTGTTCCATGGTTGACCAACTACCCTTTTAAGATCGTTACATTAATAACTCTAATGAGTTTACAGGGAAAGCCTCCTCTAGCCAGATGGCCACTCTGCCTCCTTCGAGAGATTTTGCATATCTCTGTGCTGAGTTCATAGCTTGACTCTCCAAGGGCAATACTATGCCCCCTATTTAGGTAGGCAGCAGAGTAAACAGAGTGTTCAGAGCCCTGGCTCTGACGTTAGGTTGCCTGGGTTTGCATCTCAGTTTGCCTTTTGCTAACCATGTGATGCTTTAACTTGATGTGCCTCAGCCTCTTTACACATGGAGGTGGGAGTAGTGCAGACTTGATAGGGTTAAGGATTTAAGGAAGCAATTCATATAAGGCACTTGGAAGAGTGGCTGGGAAAAAATTAAATCTTTATTATTATTGCTTATAAGCTAATAATCAGAGTGAACATTTACTGAGTGTTTTTACATTCCACGCATTGTTATAAACCTTTTACCTGAATATCATTTAACCTTTCCAAAGCTCTGTGGGAGGGAAACTACTTTGAGTTTGTTTTATAGATAAGCAAATGGAGACAGAGAGGTTAGAAATCACAGCAAAGAGGTGGAGCAGGTGACCTGGGACAATGAAGCCAGTTGCCTCCATGTGTCTCCCACAAGGTCCAATCCTGTGAGGAAGCTTCAGCATTGCTCCCTGAGTGGGGGTCCTTTCTGTAGTAACATGGGTCCTCCAAATGGGGCCCTACAGTGCTTTTTCCAATCCCACAAAGAAGAAACTAGAACTTTTTATGTCACCGGGAAGCTGGAGCTCAGCTACCTACAGATCTATTTTTCTGTTCCTCCAGGCTGCCTGTCTCCCTATCTGAGCACTCCTGTGTCCTGGATTCTCCCCTAACTGAGGCTTCTTCAAGCTGCTGGGGCCCTTCTGACTCTGCATTAAAGTGCTCCGATGGCAACTGCTGTGTAAGCCCCCATCTGCCCCCTGCTACTGCTCCTCAGGGTGCCATACTCTGCCCGCTTAGCTGGACTTTCTTCAAGCACAGGCAATTAGTTAGGGTTCCCTCTCTTGGGCCTCAGTGTCTACCACACTCCAAGGGGATGTTTCACAGGTCTTCTAGGTTGCCTGTTGCATAGTTCTTAACCAGAGAAAGCACATATAAGCTTGTGCAATACAACTATAAAAATCTTAACTGAAATGGCGCCTGTGTCTCCTGACTACATTCTTCACTGTGGGCGAAGATGAAGAGCCGTTGCTAGTGCTAATTGTTTAGCTGTAGACTGCCCAGACAGAGGTGGGGCCTGGAGTCAGAGGCCTGAGGCTCCAGCAAAGTGCATTTGTCCAATTTAGGAAATGATGCTGGGAGCCGAAGAACTAAGCCTAGGTCCCCTTAAACAAGGAAGGCCTAAATCCCAGTAGTAGTTTATGAGATTGCAAGTCAGAGAAGCAAGAGGTAGGGATGAAGATTGAACTGCATGATGAGAACTCCGAGTTCGCTAAGACAGTTCAGAGGGCAAGCAGGTCAAGAATGACAAGGAATGCAGACAACTCTGAATATCATATTATTATTGTTACTACATCTCTCAGCTATGCGTACATGGGTAGGGGTTAGGGGTTCCAGCAAGCTTAAAGGACCTAGGGCCATGGGACAGATTCACATGCTTTCTCTTTTACCACCCTCCTATCAGCTCATCATCTTAAGTCTTAAAAGTAGAAAAGTCTGGTGTTTTACTATAGAAAGTATTCTACTAGACTTTCCCAATCTGTTAAATATTGCTGGGTCTTATTGTTGAAGATAGAAGATAGAATTTTCTTTTTGTGATAGATGAACATATGTTGTGAGGTTCTGATAATGTCACATGTCTATATTGCTCTTGGACAGCTTTGCATGATGTGTCATTCTGTATTGCTGCCCCAGGTTCTTTCTGTATTTAGTGTCTAATTGTTTCATGACCATATACTTTGTACATAGTGTGCCCTGTGTGGGTTGTAACCTTCTCTTTCTTTAAGTCACAGTTAGAGTGTTCTCTGGCTTTGTGCTTCCTTGTGTTGTACTATGCTTGTATGGTGCTAATAATACCTGATACTTATTGAATGCTAGTTATGCATCAGGTACCATCAATTTATGAACTAAGTGTTAATATCTCCATATAACAGATGAGAAAACTGAGTCTTTAGGTAAGTTAATAATTCTCCCAAGGTAACCTATGCAAACAAAATTCAAACCCAGATGTCTGACTTCAGAGCCCAAGTTTTAACCACTGTGTAACTGCCGGCAGCACATGAATCCATCATGCGTCTATCCTGCAGATATTTAGTGAGAGCTTCCTGTACATAAAGAACCACTCTCAGCCTTAGGGGTACAATAGTCCACAAAAAATACATTCTCTGCCTTCATGGAGTTTACATTGTATTGTGGGAGGCTGACAATAAACAAGTGTACACATATTTAACATAATTCCAGGAAATTATAAGTGCAGTGAAGAAAAGCAGAAGAAGATTGAGGGAGTCAGGGAGTTGCCATTTTAAATAAGAGAGTGATGGAAAGCTGCTCTGAGGAGGGGACATACAGGCAGAGACTGACTAAATGACATTATTTTCTGCACCACGCACACACAAAAATGTGATCTGTTTTTGAAGGCAGGGCTTAGTTTTATTTATGTCTCCCCAACATACTTCTGGATTTACAGTACCCAAAAGGTGATTGTGTGATGAAAAGAGGAATGTGAGCATCAAACCATGAGCTAGAAAGTCACATCTGAGGTGGCAAGTGATGAATGAGCGTGTTGCCTAAGGGTTTAATTGGAAGAGGCTTCAGTGAAGGTTTCCTCTTATTTCCTTGCATTTCAAGGCCTCAGGATTTCCTGGCCAAGAAATACACACTGTCTTCTCTACAGTGTTTTTCATGGCCTGCATTTTCATTGGCTAAATACATTTCAGTGCACAATCCACAGCAGGGAGCCTCAGTCTGCTTTCTTTTCCTCTAGGAACTTTACAAATAGGAATGATTGCATCTGTCTACTGAATATTCCTGTAACTACAGCACCAAAGATCTCAAAAGCCAAAATGATCCAAAGGGGATTGAATTCTGAAACTGTATTTAAATCAGGTACAGTTCAATGATTTCACCACCTCACACCAACGTCTAAAAAGAATTTGCTTTTGTTCATGAATGCCAAGTAAGCGGGAAGCAAATGGAGGCTCTTGCAGTTTATTGGTGATGGAAAGGAAAAGGGGGGCTTGACTATTCATTCAGCTTTTCATTTATGTTGTTTTTCTTCTAGGTATTAGGATACCACAAATAAATTACCAACTCTCTGGCCACACCAATAAGAACACTAAAGGCTAACACTGTGCAAATGTAGGCAGTTTCAGAAAAGTAGACCAATACCGAATGGACTTAATGAAATGACTGTAAGGAAAAAATAAAAGAATACTATTTGCAATTTTTATTTAATTAAGCTATTTTACATTTAAATATTAATTCCTGAACTTCATGCTGAGTCTCGGTCATCTAACAGGGCCACAAATGAATTGGAGAGAGATCCCAGGGACAGATGGCAGGGACGGGGGTGGGGGTGGAGCAGTGATACTAGACACTTGGTCTGACCAGATGTGTTCAACTTTGATGTGGCAGCACCCAGGTCAGAGGTTGTCGATGTTTAGCGCCCTTCTAAATAGCCTGGCCAGTCTTGAAGTAAAATATTTTCCCTTCCTTTTTCTCTTCCCAGACATCTCTGCTTTACTACCCGTGTACTGAAACACTGAAACACACCCAGTCAGATGCCAGACGGGGCTGTCTGAGGCTCTAAAATTACCCAATGTGCCATTGATTAAACCCATCACTCGGGGCCCATCCAGAAGTCCAACTCATGGAGTTAGAAATAAGTACCCGGTTCTCTTTATAGACTGACATGTAAATTATGGATTTGCCTTTTAATGAAAGACATGTTAATATTTTATTTCATAGTCTGGCAAGATATAATAACTTCAGGATGGGAAGTAAGAGACACTCTCCACTCCTGAAGCCATGACAGACACTGTTAATCAACTTCCGTGCTTCCTTCCATTGGTCCTAATCTTGGCCTCAGAATTCTTTACAACATGGTACTCTGGGCAACCACCAACTGGTCAGAGTAGCCTTGGAATTGAAACTTCCTTGTCGTCTTTATTATTATTTTTTTTGACATAGGGTCTTGCTCTGTTGCCTGGGCTGGAGTGCAGTGGTGTTATCATAGCTCACTGCAACCTCAAACTCCTGGGCTCAAGCAGTCTTCCTGGTTCAGCCTCCAAAGGAGCTAGGGCTACACAGGTATATGCCACCACCCCTGGCTAATTTTTCTATTTTTTGTAGAGATGAGGTCTCGCGCTTGCTCAGGCTCCTCCTTGCCATCTTCCCACTACATGGCACTGTTGCTCTGTTTTAACTCACTACATATATAACAGCGGAATACCCTGACACCTTGTTTCATGCATACGATATACCTTAAAAATAATGTATTTTAAATTATTGAAAATATTACACCTACATAGTTGTCTTTGCTTCGGTAAACCAGTATTAAAATGCACAATTTTTTCACCAGAAACTTATGTATTAGAACAGATAACAGCAAAAACTCTTCAATGTCAAGGGCTACCATTTTATGGATTTCAGAAATGCTAACTAATTGGCTTTGGAATTTGGCAAAGGTATGGGTAGCTCTAAGACATAAAAATGGTTAAACAAACATTGCGAGAATGTGCAGAGAAAGACATGAGGGATGGAATAACGTCATTGTTTCCTCCCTCGTGAGTCTCCCCCTTGTATACATACATAAAACAGATGTAACTAGTATTTATGACCATGAAATATGCCTTTGTGTTCGGGGACACTCTTCACTCACCAGTTCTATTTGTATCAAATTATGTTTTGAGGTTTCACTCTGCCTTTGAATAAGGCAGAATGGGAAAGTTGAAATGAACTTTGGTATCAAGACCTTTTGTGTGACTCTTGGTGCTGCCATTGGTGCCTGCCTATAGAAATCTGGGAAAATAATTGACCATTTCTGAGTCTTGGTTTCCTCAGCAAAATGCTTGACATGGTACTAATACTTACCTCTCAAGGTTTTTATGGAGATTAAATAAGTGAACTTCTCTGGCAACAATTTAAATCTATAAACCACTGACAAATGTGGGCTATTTTTGACAAATGGTATGTAGAATAGTTATAAAAATATTATTAAACACTCAGTATTGATTGCGATGCATCAATATTGTTATGAACCTTCATTTTAAATTTTGAATTAAAGTTTTATAATACAGAACGTTCTGTATTTTCTGTTTCTTATAGAGGCAATATCCTTGAACTTAGGTAATGTTTTATAATATTTCTATTTCTTTTAATTTTTCTGAGTATTGACAACCTTATATGCTAATCAATGCAGAGTCAGCAGCAACTTCTACTGGACTTTTCTCCATAGATATGAGAAGGACGGTGGTCACTATTGGCTGGCCCATGTCTGGGACAGTTATAGGTGACATTCTGTGAACTTCAGGAAATAAGCAGTGTCTTATCTCCTTGTTTGTCTACAGTTAAATTTGGATTTTGACTCAGTGCTTTTGTGGTTCAGCAAGAGCCAGATAAACTACAATCTGTTTATTTAATATTTAGTCCAGGCTAGTGGGCTGAATTGACTGAATACTCAAGATCCTCCCACAGAAAAACTGGGTCCTTGGCTAAATTCTTTCTCAGTTCTTTTTTCTTTAGAACAGTTAACACAGCTGACTTTCACTGTTTGTACTAATGAAAGCAGAGCTCAGGTGCAGATTATTCAAACTGAATGCACTCAGTCCTAAGAAGCTGCTTTAAGCTCCATAGCGTTAGAATTAAGAAAGAGCTTTCTCAGCCTTTTAAAAGGATCCTCAGCAAAATATTCTTTCCCTGAGAACTAAGAAGGCTGCCCTCTTGAATCCCCACCCCTGTCTTCATCATTTTGCTGGTAGATCTTGACTGCACTCATATTTATCATCGTGAATTTTTGCGGTCTGCAAGTTAACATCTTGCCTGTACTTCTTAACCACACTGAGCTATTGTATGACTGGCTAGAGTCCGTGCTCCTGGGGAAAGACCCCTGAGGCTTCTTGTGGTTGCATTCTATCATGTTCCAGTGTGTGGCCAGAGGATCAGGGGTCAGGTGGATTATGCTGGTCTCAGACGATAAGGAAGCATTTCCAGTCTTTGTCTTCCCCTGTAGACTTCTCCTGAAAGTAACCTTGGGTGACTAGGACTAGCCAATGTGAGAGAAGTCACTGGCCACCATCTAGACTGGTTCAAGGCTTTGGGTCACTTGTTAAAAGCCTCAAGTGTTCATGCTGGCCTCTGCCTCAGCGTTAGCCTTCTGCTCCCCCAGGGCTGGTGCCAGACTCCAGTTTCACTGTACTCCACTTTGTGGACCTAGATTAACAGCTCATGCATAAGATAATGCAAGGACTATTTCAGAACTTTTGGCTTTTGTTCTTTTCATCCTTAAGACACAAGAGGAAATTAGAATGAGCAGAGGAGGTGGGTCTGAACTCTCCTATCTTCCATCCCCTGTTCGGCTTCTTCCCTGCTCCCAAGTGCATTATTTCCCATGTTGATGACAAATGGCACCTCAGAGCTCAGCTGCCCCTTATCGCACTGAGTGATTTACATCTATCTTAGGCAAGAGGCAACTGATTTGGACTAGTATAAACTTATTGTTATTTTAGTATAATAAATGTTTAGTATTTACAAAGTGTACATAGATTGGTAACCACTTCCTCCTGGTACCAAAGCCATTCGCTAAGCATGACAATAGCAATAGGAACTTGATCAGAGGATTTGTGCTTATGTGAAAAATCCAGTTACAAGTACAGGAGAGGTGGAATTCAACATTCTAAACAGTCAGTAAGTTGTGTATGTCATCACACCCAGAACAAATAACTGGCACTGGTTTAAATATTGAAAACCATGCACACAGCTCCTCAGGCCTCTTGCTGATCCCCAAACAGACTTCTGCATCATGGCCTTCTCTCTGCTCTTCCCCCACCTGGAATACTTTCCATCCAACTATTTCTCTGCATAACTCCTTCTTTGTGCTTTTTTAGGTTTCTGTTCAAATGTCCTGTTAGTAGACCAGCTGCTATTAATACTAAGCAACCTATATAAATGGCAACTTCCTAATCATTCTCTTTTACTGTGTTAATGATTTTTCTTGGTGTGGATTGTTTCCTAACACATTGTACATGTATTGGCTTATTGATTTACTATCCCCACTGCACTCTCACACCTGTAATCTCAGTGCTTTAGGAGGCTGAGGCAGGAAGATTGCTTGAGGCCAGGTGTTTAAGACCAGCCTGGGGAACATAGACCCCATCCTTGTACACACACGCACACACACAAAGCTGCTCTAAACTTTCATGTGCAAGTCTTTGTGTGGATATAAGTTTTTATTTCTCTTGGGTGAAGACTTAAGAATGAAATTACTAGGTTCCCCATATAAACATGGTTAAGTCCAGGGTTAACTTTGTTAAAACTGCCAAAATGTTTTCAAAAGTAGTTGCTCATTGAGACATCTCTTAGTGTTGGGTTGCTCATTTGTAAAACAAAGGGGTTTGACAAGATAATCTCTAGATTCCTGTCCAGTGTTTTGTGGCTCTAGGATCTATTATGGTAGACTTGTTCTAGACCTTATTATTCTTCCTTTTCTTTTTGCCTATCTTAGTTTCTATACCTTTATCTCGTTCCTGTTAATGCCAATTGATGATGATGATGATGACGATACAAAGCCATGTGTGTCAGATACAATGCTAAATAAGCGTTTTACCTGAATTTTTTCTTTTAATCTTCACAATAAGCACTTGCAATAGATACTGCTCTTATAATTTATCTTTGCAATGAAGAAACTGAAGCTCAGAAAAGTTACATAACTTCCCTAAGTTAGCAAAGCTGTTAAATGGTAGAGTTGGGAAGCAACATTGAGTCTCCCTGGATCCTTCTAAATTACTGACTTCCTGGTCCTTGCTCTGAAAGTCTAGTTTTTACTTCTTCATCTTTTATATGACTCTAAGATCTGCCTGGATGTATTCTGGACATATTTCACCTTCTCAGTGTTGTTCATCAGTTTTTCTTCCATACCCTAGCATGACAATAGTGTTCAATGACCCAGCAACTTTCCAGAAGGCAACAAAAAAAAGGCAATTTAGAGAGTGAGGCAGGCTAAGATCATCTTACTTATGTCAGCTCCATTAAGTTTTCATTAACAGTCAGAATGGGGTTTCTCAAATCAGCATAATGCCAGTAAGCATTGCTTTGAAAAAGAAATGCTTAACTAATAAGGTATCTTGCCTACACTTTATCTGAATCTAGAGAGCTGTCATTTCAAAGCATCATAGAGGTCATTGCCAATTTTGCACTGAACAATCAGCATCCCCTTTCTCATCAAGTGCTGAAATTGCCATGTTAGCTCTTTGCAGGGATCGGGACATGTTACCGGCTCTTCATGCTTTTCTCTGCAGTCATCATTAGGCACAACACGGACTCAGACATTGAGCATTATCATTTAGATTAGTAAAATATTGTGTGAATATTCTGAACGTTTCCTACTTAATTATTCTTTGGTGTAGTCTTATAAGGCATAAGTCAAGACTGTGTCAATCTCATTCCTCACATGCCAATATGAAGCCTATGCTTGCGGGTGAACCAGTTCTCGCTTCCACATTATTTATCCTGCTAATCAGCCAAAAACATTTAAAAAATGATTACTGACTTTTAAAAAGTCCTTGTGAGAGTTCCGAAATTGCTTTCCCTGAAATTACCTCTGTTCCACTCTTTACTTCTAGATCTGAGGAGTTAACAAATCCCAACTCTTTTATGAGTCTACTCTATTTTATTTTCACAGTTTTCATTATTTGAATTTCTAGATCATTTATCATCACTCCCAGACATTTTAAATTTAATTCTACATTGTATTTTATCACCCCTGTTTCGCTTGTAGAGAGGCATTGTGGCATACGAGGAAGAGTATGAACACCTAATCAGACAAATGTTGGCTTTACCACTTAAAAACAACGTGACCCTGGACAAGTTCCATGTCTGCTGTAGGCCTCAATTCTCTCATCTTAAAAAGCAGATAGTAGTGCTCAAAATTATGGCAATAAGGACTGTCTCAGGAGGTCATTCATTGCAAGCAATCAATGATAGAATGTTTGAATACTGGTGTGTGGTAGATGCTAACAAAATGGTAGCCCTTCATTCTTCATCTTCCTACGTAGATCTTAAATTCCCCAAGGTGGAGCTGAGTCTTACTCCTCTGAACGTATCACATCCTCTCATTCACTTCATAAAAGTGTATTTGGCACCAGCTATGTACTAAGCAATGCACTTGGCACTGTGAATAGTTGTGAACAAATCAACTATCCCTTTCTGTACGGACTTGTAATTTAGCAGAGGATATAGACATGTGGTAAATAAATACTCTTAAATACTCTGTGACCTTCGTATTTGTGCTTATTTCTTTCTCATTTGCCAATAATATGAAAATATTTTGGAATTGTATATAAATATTTTGGAATTGAATAGAGGCATATTATAGATAGAATCTAGATTCTCTATTTTGTTCCAATCATAGTTGTTTCAAAGAATTTCATGGTAAGAAATCTCATATTTAAGAGTTAATGTTTGCATGGATGTGAGAGATACAAACACTCATACACTGCTGGTGGGACTGCAAACTAGTACAACCTCTGTGGAAAGCAATATGGAGATACCTCAAAGAGATACAAGTAGAACTACCATTTGATCCAGCAATCCCATTACTGGGCACCTACCCAAAAGAACAAAAGACATTCTGTAAAAAAGACATCTGCACTCAAATGTTTATAGCAGCACAGTTCACAATTGCACAGATGTGGAAACAACCTAAGTGCCCATCAATCCATGACTGGATTAATAAAATGTGGTTTATGTATACCATGGAGTTCTACTCAGCCCTAAAAAACAATGGTGATCTAGCACCTCTTGTATTATCTTGGATAGAGCTGGAACCCATTCTACTAAGTGAAATATCCCAAAAATGGAAAAATAAGCACCACATGTATTCACCATCAAATTCATATTAACTTATCAATACTTAAGTGCATATATAGTAATAACATTCACCAGGTGTCAGGCAGATGGGAGGCAGGATGAGGGGATGGATATATACACACCTAATGGGTGCGGTGTGTACTGTCTGGGGGATGGACACACTTGAAGCTCTGACTCTGGTGGGGAAAGGGCAATATACATAACCTAAACATTTATACCCCTGTAATTTGCTGAAATAAAAAAAAGTTAATGTTTTAGAGTTATTTGGCCATTTTTGCAATCTGAAGCTTTCTGATTTTCTGACATCATCATTACTATCTCTATAATTAGTCATGTATCGCTTAACAACAGGGATGCATTCCCAGAAATGCATTGTTAGGTGATTTTGTCTAAAGTGTACTTACACAAACCTAGATAGTATAGCCTACTACACACCTAGGCTCTGTGGTATAACCTATTGCTCCTAGGCTACAAACCTGTATAGCATGTTACTATACTGAATATTTGCAGGCAATTGTAACACAATGGTTAATATTTGTATATCTAAACATAGAAGAGTTACAATAAAAATACAATATTATAATCTCATGGGACCTCTGTCATACATGTTGTCCATCATTGACTGAAACATCATTATGTGGCACATGACTGCAAATATTGTTTGAGTGTCTACTGTGGGTTAAGAAGTCCACTAGGTACCTAGGATGATTCTGTCTTAAAGAAACATAATTTAGGTAGGTAATCAATACATGTGCATTTAATTGAAATGATAAATTGTAATGCAGAGTGAGTCTATATCTAGTAAGGGAAGGCCGAAAAGAATGAAAATCATAAGATAAAATGTAAAATGCTTTCATAAAAGCACTGAAGATTTAACAAGGAATAGTCAGACATTATTTAAGAGCTAGGATTTAGAGAGGTAAGCACATCGTTGCTTTGACCTTGAAGATCTCTGCCAATCGAGATTAAGTTAGGCTGTCAAACAGAGCTGTAGGTTTGAAAGACTCACAGCACAGAAGAGAAGGGAAGTAAAAGTCCAGAGCTGCCAAAGGTTGCCAGGTCAGTAATCAACACCATAATGTCTGATCTCTCTCTGAGAGCACCAAATTTGGGCACCACCACATGTGCTGTGGGGAAGATTGGTCAGTAGAAGCCAAGTGGAGTCAGAAACCTAGGATGTAACCAAAGTTAAACCAAAGTGCTACTTGTGGGGAAGGAAGGAAATTTCAGTGTGAGGCAGTGGACTGTTGCCAAGTGCTCAGCCCAGAGGAGCAGTGTCAGAATGGAAAGCGGCAGGTAGAACCTAGATTTTTGTAGTTGGGGTTTGAGCAACTGGATCTTATACAAGGTCAATGAGTCAAAGTGAACATGTAGTATAAATTAATAATGAAGGAAAGGGTTATTCAATATGTGGGATTTGTAAGCAATGTTTGTTAAAAAATGAAATTTGGGTCCTGCTTCATACCCTCACCCTACAATTCCAGCTGTACTAAAGAGTTAAATGTAAAATGTCCAGCAATTACCAAAAAAAAAAAAAAATTAAAAAGAAAGACAAAAAAAGCATAAAGAAAAAAATCTCACATAAACATATGTTACCATGTATTTCTGGAGCAGGGAAGATTTTCTACATTTCAAAAAGCCATGATAAATATCAAGATGAAAAGCTACAGAGAAATAAAACCATCCAAAGCTAAAACATTTTAAAAATTTGAAAGGTGAAAAAAAATTGGGAATGAATTTGCAGCAAATATAAGAAAAGTTAATATTTTAAGACACAAAGAACACACTAAATTTGAATTAAAATATTAAGATCCTATTAAGGATTGAACATGGAGTGATAATAAAAAGTGAATATAACCAGATAGTAGATGAGAGGGATGTAATAATATAATCATATTAGGTAATATTTATTTAATATTTACTATGTGCTAGGCACCCTCTATGTACTTTGTACATATTATTTCATCTAATCCCCACAATCCTAAAAGCTAGGTTCTATTATGAGCCCTAGTTTATAGATGAATGAATGGGCAGAGACAGGTCAAGAGGCCTTAGGGCTGAATTTTAGATCTCAATTCCTTTTGTATTTATTGAATTTAGCCTGTTGTTATTCTCATTATCTCCATCAAAGAGAGTGTCAGTGACTGTTTATTGTTCATGATAATATGGAGAAACAGCCTCAAACTCATTTCACTTATACCGTGTTACCTTTAGCAGACTCTAGCATATTAGAAATGACGTGAACAAATAAACGTCTCACATTATTGAATTAGAAAACACAATTACAAGAATGCCAAGCTTTCTTATGTAATTTATAAAGTCTGATAAAAAAATCCTACAGGATCTTTTTATGAAAATTATTCTAAGATTTATGTGGAACCTTAGGCAAAAATGTTTGTAAAATTTAGAGAGGTAGCTATAAGAAAAAATTCTTTTATTGTTGTATGTGTGAGTTTTGTGTGTGTGTGTGTGTGTGTGTGTGTGTGTATACTCTTTTGCAATTTTTAAAGCTTTTAAAAAAATTTTGTGTCCATATTTTCTTTTTATTTCTTTAAGGCCAAGAGTTTGATTTTCAATTAACTTTATAGAGGTACATATGCATTTTGAAGATTTGGTAAACGTATTTGCTGGAAGATAAATTAAGATTTTGTTTATTGAAGCTGAGAAAAAAAATAAGCCGAAAAAAAAAAATTGCAAACCAATTGATTCCAACATCTGTCATGTTTGGACAGAGTGTTTAAACCACAGTTTGAACACAAATTGAGTTTTGGCTGGTGAACAAGTTCTTATTTCAGAAATGGTTTACCTCAGAAACATTTTGAGGATAAGTGCTTTTTTACCTTTTCCAAACATTTATGCTAATTCAAGCATGGGCAAGCTTAAAAGCAGAAAGGAGAAAGCGCTTGGAAAAGGAAGGATTGAAGATACAAGTGAGAAAATTGGGCCCTATTATCCCAGCATGGACCCTGGCGTGTCTGATTTCTCCTTTCCCTTCATCACGCTTATCAAATCAGTCAACCAGTCTTATAAATCCTTTGTCTACAAGGGCTCCCAAATTGTCTCTGTTTCCTCCTATTTGTATTGCTTGCATCCAAATGCAGGCTTTGACTTCTAACTCCTAGGCTATTATACTAATTTAATATTTCACTTCCTTGTTTCTGGTTTCTCTTACCTTCCATCTGTCTCTAACGGGCCACCAGACACATTTTCTTAAAGGATCACTTTCTCCATATTACTCTCCCACACAAAATTTTTATCGCGTTCTCGTTGCCTCTAAGTTTGAGCTCCCTAGTGGTGGGTGGAGACTTCTTTATCTGATCTGATTGACAACTCCACACATCTGGTCTAATTTGCCTGCCTTTCTGGCCTTGTTTCCAGTATCCCTGGATGCTGAGACATAACAAATTACTGCCTCCTTACTATTCTTCAAGTACATTGTACATTTTTCTGGCTGCATGGTTTTGTTTGGGTAATTATCAGTTTTTTTTAAATTTGGTTTTCCATGTTTATAACATGTAGTATGAAGGTAAAGGGACTGTTATAAAGTGTGTCTAGATTCTCAGGTCTAGGTGTTGCATTTCTTCCTCCTACTCCCTTTAAACAGACTTTATTTTTTGGAATATTTTTAGGTTCACAGAATAACTGAGCAGAAAGTACAGAGTTCTGTATGCTCCTCCACTGGCAACATCTCCCACTAAGGTGGAGGCTAAGAAGTCCCATGACGGGCTGTCTGCAAGCTGCAAAGCTGGGGAAGCAGGAGCATGGCTCAGTACATGTGCACAGGCTCGGAACCAAGGAAGCAAATGGTCTAACTCTACGTGCAACAAAAAGGCCTGGGAACCCACCTAGGGGGCTGCTGGTGCAAGTCCTGCAGACCAAAGCCCCGAGAACCCAGACCAAAGCTCTGATGTCTGAGGAGAAGAATTGTATCACAGCTCCCAAAGAGAGAGAAATTTGCCTTTCCTCTGCCTTTTTGTTCTATTCAGGGCCTCAGCCAATTGGATGATGCCCACCCATATTGGGTGAGGGTGGATCTCCACTCAGTCCACTGATCCAAATGCCTATCTCTTTCAGAAACACCCTCATGGATACACTTAAAAATAATGCTTTATCAGCTATCTGGGAATCCCTTAACCCAGTCCAGGTGACAATTCAAATTAGCCATCACATGGGTCTACTACAAACTCTTTCATGCCTTTAAATAATAAGAAGGTGTAGATATGACAATAAACTATAGTATTGTACATTTAGTTAGATCAGAAATACCTCTAGTCAGCGTGTAGAAAGCTAGAATGTTGCTTCTACACTAACAAAAATAAAAAGCCAGATAATCTTCAAAATCATAATTTTTTTTCAACTCATCAGAGAACTGATAATGCATGGCAACGAATTAGCCAAAAATTTGAAGAAAGACAGGCACCTCCGAGGAGAAGTAGGGATGTGAATACTAGATAACCTGGACACTGGATTACCTGGAGCAGAGGATGGGAGGAAAACAGAGTTATCAGAAAAGTGAATACAAAGATTTCAGATAAAATTTTAATTGAATTATTAAAAGCCAAAGGCAGTTTTCTGATTATAGAACCCATGGGAGCTGCAGATACAAGAGGAGTTTATATCTATAGACTTCTCATCTGAAGCCATCCAAGCCAGAAGACTAGATTGACATCTTTAAAATACGGAAAAAAAAAAAAATACATCAATCCAGATTTTTTACCCAGCAAAATATCTTTCAAAAACAAAGAAGAAATAAAAACTTTTTCATACAAACAAAAACTGAATTTATTCCCAGGATAGCTGTATCACCAAAAAAAAAAAAAAAATGTTAAAGGAAGTCCTTCAGACATGCAGGGCTACACCACCACCTGGAAACTTCAATCTACAGAGAAATAAAGGGTGTTGAAAATAGTAAAAATAAAGTTAAATATCAAAATTATTTTTCATTATTTTAATAACTCTGAGAGATAATTATTTGCTAAAGCAAATAAAGTGGCAATCAGGCAGGGAACAGTGGCTCACACCTACAATTCCAACATTTTGGGGGGCCAAGGCAGGAGGATTGCTTGAGGCCAGGAGTTTGAGACCAGCCTGGGCAGGATAGTGAGACCCTGTCTCTACAAAAATAAAAAAAATCATCTGGGCCTGGCGGTGCATGTCTGTAGTCCTAGCTACTCAGGAGACTGAGGCAAGAGGATCACTTTATCCCAGGAATTCAAGGTTGCAATGAGCTATGAATGTACTACTGTATCCAGCCTGAGTGACAGAGCGACAGAGCAAGACCCTGTTTCTAAAAATAAAAAAAATAGTGGCAATCTATTCTGGGTATATAGCATATGTAAAAGTGAAATATCTGACAACACTACCATAAACAATGGAAGGGAGGACTTGGTAATATACTTTTGTAAGGTTATCACACTATGAGCAAAGTGTTACTATTTAAAGCTAGACTCTGACTAATTAAAGTGTTATATTTTAAACTTTAGGACAACCACTAGAAAGTTTTAAAAAAGAGGTTTAAATAATAATACAATCAGAAATACAGGCATATCTCAGAGCTATTGAGGGTTCAGTTCCAGATCTTGCAATAAAATGAATAAATAAAACAAGTAACACAATTTTTTTAGTTTCCCAGTGAATACTGAAGTTATATTTATACTCTATTGCAGCAGTCTTCAACCTTTTTGGCACCAGAGACTATTTTCATGGAAGACAATTTTTCCATGGACCAGGGAGAGGGGGGATGATTTTGGGATGATTCAAACACATTACATTTATTGGGCACCTTATTTCTCTTATTATTACATTGTAATATATAATGAAATAATTATATAACTTGGTTAGGGTCCCTTGCTCTACTGTAGTCTATTAAGTGTGCAATAGCATTATGTCTACAAAAGTACATACTTTAATATAAAAATACTTTATTGCTAAAAAAATGCTAATGATTATCTGAGCCTTCAGCAAGTTGTAATCTTTTTGCTCGTGGTGTTAGGTTGTTAATTTGTGACCTTTCCACTCTTTCAGTGTAGGCATTTAATGCTATAAACGTCCCTCTTAGCACTGCTTTTGCTCTATCCCACAGTTTTGGTACATTGTGTTTTCATTTTCATTCATTTAAAAAAAATTCTTAATTTCTGTCTTCTTCATTGACTCAGTGACCATTCATGAGCAGGTTGTTTAATTTTCTCGTATTTGTATAGTTTCTGAAGTTACTCTTCATACTGATATCTATCTTTATTCCACTGTGGTCTGAGAAGATGTTTGACATGACTTCTTTTCTCTAGCTGTAAAAGTCCTAGATGGCATCTCTTCCAATATAAGTCTTTTTCATCTATGTTGAAATCTGTTGTTTAGTGTAGCCACCTTCATCAATGATCTTAGTAGATCTTCTGTACAACTCGCTGCAGCTTCTCCATCAGCACTTGCCAAATCGGCTTGCACTTTTATGCTACAGAGATGGCTTTTTTCCTTAAATCTCATGAACCAACTCTGCTAGCTTCCAACTATTCTTCTGCAGTTCCTTATTTCTCTCAGCCTTCATAGAATTGAAGAGAGTTAAGTCCTTGCTCTGGATTAGCCTTTGGCTTAAAGAAATGTTGTTGCTGGTTTAATTTATTATCCAGATCACTAAAACTTTCTCCATGTCAGCAATAAGACTGTTTTGCTTTCTTATCATTCGCGTGTTCGCTGGAATAGCACTTTGAATTTCCTTCAAGAACTTTTCCTTTGCATTCACAACTTGGCTAATTGTTTGACACAAGAGGCCTAGCTTTTGGCCTATCTTGGCTTTCCACATGCCATCCTCTCTAAGCTGAATCATTTCTAGCTTTTCACTTAATGTGAGGGATGTGTGACTATTCCTTTCATTTGAATACTTGGCGGCCATTGCAGGGTTATAATTGGTCTAATTTCAATATCACTGTGTCTCAGGGAATAGGGAGGCCTGAGAAGAGGGAGAGAAATGGGGGAATAGCCAGTTGGTGGAGCAGCCAGAACACACACATTTATGGATTGTTGTCTTATATGGGTGTCGTATGTGGCTTCCTCAAACAATTACAATAGTAGCATCAAAGATCACTGACCACAGACCACCATAACAGATATGATAATAATGACAAAGGTTGAAATATTTTGAGAATTACCAAAACCATGAAACAGAGACAGGAAGTGAGCACATGCTGTTGGAAAAATAGTGCCAGTAGACTTACAGGGTTGCCACCAACCTTCACTTTGTATAAAAATGCAATATCTGGGAAGTACAATAAAGCAAAACAAATAAAACGAGGTATGCAGGTATCTTCTTTCTGGTTACCTTACCAGAAATATACCTCACCAGGATGAAATTATTGTCATTCTGTTTTTAAATTTGATTTTCATTTACAGATCACTTTTTCTTTTATAGTCTCCTTTTAGAAGTGTCTGAAATAGTTTCATAGTATAGAGATTTTTAAAGATTATATATATATTTTTACCTTGACATTCTGTATAAATGAAATGCAGATTTACATTTGAAGAAAGATAAAATAGAACAAAAATGGAGTTATGTCATAATTATACTGCAAACTGCATTATTTACCTGTGTTAGAGGATACATGAGGCAAAGAAACCTGGCTCAAACATGAAACCTGAAAAATGGTAATGCCGGTGGAAAAGATCTTTGCAATATCCCCCTTCTATGAGTACTTGCACAAATTTTATTTGCAATGTAAGCAGCAGACCTCTTGAACAAGGAAAGAAATTAATATGTACACACACATGTCACTGATACATCAAAGACTGGAAAAGCCACATGCTTATTCTAATAAAATATAGTATCAACATAAAATAAGAGGTGGTTATTGATAATCCCCAGGCCAGAAAAAGATGAAAGCAATTCTCAAATAAGGTTTTCATTTGGAGTTTCTATATCTATATTCATTGTGCCTCGATTTTAATAAAGAGCACATAAAAAGTAGAGTTAAAATTTGGCAATTAACTATATAGCATTCACTGTTTGTCCCTCTGGGTCACCTTCTGATGATCTGCTGTTTTGATAGCCAACAGGAAACAGTTAAGTTTAACCTAACTTGGCAAATACAAGTTCAGGATCTGCAAAGAGACTGGATTTGTATGGTAGGCTTGTGCACATTCCTTACTATTCTTGAACTTCATCTTCAAATGTACGAAATATTTGGAGATTTTGCTGGATTCATTGGTAAATACAGGTAGAACACCAACTATGGTGTTTGACATTAAATTCATGATAGAGATTAATCTTAACAAAAGAGCGATCTGGTGGAAAAGGCCTGGATCGAGAGTCTGTGCAACCTTTTTCTGCTCCTGATTTGAGGACTGATTTTTGAAGGAATCTTAGTGACTTGTACTGCTTCTCTGGGCTTCAAGTTCCTCATTTCTAAAATGAGGAAGTTGGAATAGATCAGCTATTTAAACATTTTTATAGTAACCAAACCCTTTGTGCAAATGTAATCTTAGATAAAAGGTCAGTGTTTGAAAGTGATAAAGGCAGTGCTGGTACACTTGAACTGAGGAAGTGGAGCAGGAGCTAAGCTCCCCTCCCACCACCTCCCGGGGCTGCCTAAGGCGCCGCAGAGGACGTCTTGGACTCAGCAGAGCATAGAATAAATGATTGCCAAGAAGCTTTGGAACAAGTCTTTCTGTTCTTTTGATGTTTGCACAGTGTATTAGCTAGATGATTTTTTATTAAACCAATTGTTTATCACATTTCTCTCAGTGTGGGTCCAAACAGTAGTCTTTGTAACAAAAGCAACAGACTAATGCAACCCATTTTCATGATTAAATAAACTTAGTGACCCAATCTATTGCTCAGAACTCATTTTATTAAAGATTGAGTCAATATGTCATAACAGCTTGGTGTATTTATATAGAAGCTTCTAGTCAGGTCCTATACAACCGTGACTATCATACGTGGGGACCATATAAAATTCTTTAACCTGTCACTTCATTTCCATCAGAAAGGTGTCATCAGCTTCATACTGGTCAGAATAGAATTCCCAAAGTGATTAAGTTTAATTAATATTTTTGTGGAATATTCTCACTTCTAAATCAGATTTATTTATATAATAGGCTCTGTTCTCATTTTATCTTCAAATAATGCTCTGCAAGTGTATCATTATTGTTATTTTATAGATGTAAAAAATGTAACTCATGTTTAAGGAATTTACCTGAAATTTAATTGGCTATTAAAAGGCAAGGCCAATATTTGAGCCCGCATCTCTTGATTACATATTCAGCTCCCTTTTTCCTAAGCTAGAAGAGCCAGTGGAAATTCAGAAAGAACAATGCACGAGCTTTTTTAAAATTGAGAATGTGTTTTACTGTTTTGCTTGAAAATTCTAAGTAGTTCGGAGAAGTTCTCTGAATCATCTGATGACACACAGTTAATACGTATTCAGGGCAGCCTGGATTTTTCAAAGCCATAATGGGTAAATATTCTCCGTGTTTTAAATTATAGTGAAAACATTTGCATTCTGATATTAATATTTATTGATTTTTTTGGAGGTTCAATGAATAATTCTCATGATAATTTCTAAATCTTCAGAGAAAACCTGCATTCATAAATAACAAATCATGTCATTATCTACATCTGTTCTCATTTTCTATAGGCTTAAAAATTCTCTATTTTTATGGGAGCCAAAAGAAATGGCCACCAACCAATGTCTCTATCAAATTCTGGCCCATTTTCTCACTTAATTCTTTATTTGAGAATGAAATGCTTATCCAAAATAAATAAGAGACCAACTAAACTGCAGTGATTAGCATGCAATGAGTGTCAGATTTCATTTACTTATTTTAGCAATACTATTGTGATGTCAGCTGCCCGATTAGGCTGTTAAAACTGCAGGAATTACTACTTTAATATCACATTAGCACATCATTAGCTTAAACCATGCCACAGCAGTATGAAAATTAGCAATTTTCATGTTTTAAAAGAGACAATATGAACTTTTCATGCTGGTTAAATTTGTTTTATGTGTGTGTGTTGGGGTAGGAGTGGTGACAAAAGATAAATGAAGCAAAGTTATGTTTTAAATTAATAACAAGTTGCTTTTGCAAAGTGTGTATTACATATTTAGAAATTAAATCTAAGTTATATTCTTAAAATGAAAAATAAGATGAACCTTTTTATATATATTTTTTGTATGTATGCCCTTGTTAGCTCCCTAAAAATCTTTTCTGAAATAAGGTGGGTCAGAAGTAACCAAGCAAGCAAACAAATAAATGAAATACCCCTACTTTATAATTTTGAAATTATATTTAATTACTGAAACCATATTAAAAATATATTTTGGATGGATGCATAAAAGGTTATCATTTATTAACTATGTGGGAAATTTTCCTTTTTAAAATTTGATATACATTCTATTTTGGTTATATTTTCAAGCTTTACAATATTTTACAATTTCTAAAGCACTTAGCATGTATTAGTATTAGTTCAGCTTCATATAATCTTATAAAATGGTCAAACAAAATATCCACATCTTCATTTCATGGATGTGAAATTGGGTTTTGATTTTCCTAGGTCGAACAAATGCATTTCTATTGATGCTGTCTATGTGACCTTGAAGAAGTTACTGCTCTGTCACTCAGTTGTGACATCTATAAAGTGGGACTACAGGCATGTGCCACCATGCCCGGCTAATTTTTTCTATATATATTTTTAGTTGTCCAGATAATTTATTTCTATTTTTTTAGTAAAGACAGGGTCTCGCTCAGGCTGGTCTCGAACTCCTGACCTCAAGCGATCCACCTGCCTTGGCCTCCCAGAGGGCCAGAATTACAGGCGTGAGCCACAGTGCCCGGCCTCCTTGAATATTTAAAAATTGCATTCTCAGCCAGGAACAGTGGCTGACTCCTGTAATCCTAGCACTTTGGGAGGCCAATGCGGGGGGATCACTTGAGGTCAGGATTTTGAGACCAGCCTGGGCGAGACTCCGTCTGTACAAAAAATAGAAAAATTAGCCAGGCGTGGTGGCATGTGCGTGTAGTCCCAGCTACTTGTGAGGCTGAGGCAGGAGGATGGCTTGAGCCCAGGGTTTTTGAGGTTGCAGTGAGCTATGATGATGACACTGCACTCTAGCTCCAGGTGACAGAGACCCTGTCTTAAAAAAAAAAAAAAAAAAGAAAAGAAAAGAAATTGTATTCTATTTGCATGAATATGAAGTTTCTTGGGTGTAATTTCTTTTCTTTCTTCCTCCAAATCTCTCACATTTGGTATTGTAGTTTTTTTTCCTTTGAGCACATTTTGGAATAGATAACATTATATTTGTTTTAAGTGGTGTGTAGACTTTCTGTAGGGGCCATAGCATGTATGGAGCCCTGGGGAAGGCAAAAGTTTCAGACTAGTGTTAGTTGCAGTTCTGGGCTTGGAATTTTCATACTCTGAATTCTATAGGAATTCAGGTCCCATAGAGAGTATAGGCTCAAGGCTGCAGGGATTGGTGGCTGACTCTGTTTTTATCCTTGTCCTTAAAGGGGCCTTGGTCTTACTTCCTATGGGAAAAAAGAATTTAGGAAAAACAAACAAGCCTTTTATTATAGAATACTGTGACCTTGTATTCAGCAGCATGTACCCAGAACTTCTGATAGGATGCCATCTCCTATCCTCAAGGAGGCGGCTGCATCCAGTTGAAAGCCCCAATGTTCTGCTAGTAATCCTTGTTTCAAAATATACCTGAATGGGCAAGATTTTATCTTCACCGGAACGGCACACCCACAGCATTTACCTCCAGGCTGTCTTTCATGGTGTTGGAGTGGACAGTTGTCTCATGGGATATTTCTTCCCTGCTTTTAATTTTCTTTCCCTGATGACCAAAGTAATACATGTTTATGGTAAAAGAAAAAAAAAGTACATAAAAATGCAAAGAACTAGGGAAAAAAATATCTTATACTTTTATTGCAACCATATTCTGGCATATTTTCTACTGGCCCTTTGACTCTTTTACATAACTGAGATCATACTAAAGATACTTTTTAAAAAATCCCCTTTTGCTGTTTGCAATGATAGTACAAGCATTTTATGGGTGTGTGATGTGAAGGACTCTGTAAAGCCCTCCTTCACTAAAACTTTTACTGTCATTGGCTTGCTACAGATTTCTAACATTCTGGTATTAGACATTTAGTTCTTTAGATATGATGGACAGCTGTCAGTTGCTAACATGATAACTCCTGGTGTTTTAAACCAATGACTCTTCAACCATTAATGCCGTATCAGTCGTTGATGTCTTGGCTTCTTTAGCTTTGTAGACGGCATTCCAGCTTTCCTTAGCTAAATATCAGCAGTGGGACAGGCCAGCTTAGGAGAGTATAAAGTGACTGTCGTGGATGTATGGCTGGAAGGGGTAGGTGGGTGGGTGGGGTAGACAGGTGCAGATGGTGGTCCCAAAGAGAACGATGAAACAACTCCACATAACCACATGCTCTGAGTAACAGTCCAAAGGCCAGAGCCACGATTTGAGGGTCAAATGGCTGTTTAAACACTGGCTCTTCCACTCACCAGTGGTATACCTGGAGTCCATTGCTGGAAGTCTTTCATTGGCAGTGTTTTCATGTGTAGTATGGAGCTACTAATGCCTACTTCACAGATCACTGTGAGGATTAAACGAGGACACATGAGTGTTTGGTTCATAGTAGTTGCTCACTAGATATTTCCTTTCCACCTTTGCTCTTCCCCCAGCTCCCTGTTTTATCACATAAGCACTTAGAAAAATGTGTTTTCCATTTGAGCACAGCAAGACCAATAATGGGGGTTGCTATTTTGTACAAAAACTTTAGAAGTAAGTTATACTAAACCATGCTAATTCATATCAAGTTTCAGTAGGGCCACTTAGATATAGTCAGCCTCTTGGGATGGCATACTGAATTGGTGCTGGTAGAGTGCCTAGCACATAAAAGGTGCCACATAAATGAAGGGAAGTTTGGATCATCAGCCTTCATTAACACAGAAAATTTTATGGCCAGAAACTCCTCTGAACTTACTGTCTTTGGTTGTTTCTCATGATTATTTGCATTCTATATGTCCTTAAAAAGTTGTATTTGTTTATATGAAGGCTTCTTGGTAACACAGTTATATCTTTTGTGAAATTGTTTTAAATTAAAACCAATTGATGCTGAAACCTGAAATTTTAGAAATTTAAGTCCAAAGACCCCTCTGCAATCCTTTTTCTTACTCTCCCCCACCCCTTTAAAAACAATTTACAAGTTTTCAGAATCGTGATATCATTTTTTAACCATGTAGTTATACAATTCAAATATGGAGCATAGTGTCTTTTATGGAATTACTAAAAATCAGGCCTCATATTAAATTAGAAAATAAAGTAAATAGTCTGGACAATAGCCTGACTATCTTGACCATTATTTAGTAATGGTTTGCTGAAAACCTATGAAGGAACAGAATAAAGAAGTTGGTTTTGCAAAAGGGAATTGCACACAGAAACTTATTTTCATTCAGGCAACCTTCATAATGTTTCATGAGAATTATGGCTCCTAGGTAAAAAGTAGTTTGAAAAAAAGCCAGCATAACCACAAGAAATTTGATTAATCTATTAAGGCAGTTATCCCAGTGTTTTCTTCAAGTTCATAGCAATTGCATTCTGATATAAAAGTACATTAAATAAATTAGCAAAAAAGTTTTGAGTACCAACTCTTCAAAATAGAAAATATAACAGCTCGTGTCCTTAAAGGGCTTAATGACATTTTCATGGGCTGTCATTATTACAAAAAAGAAGTTAGTCATGTGCCATTAACTATTTATTTTCATCAGGTTATGATAGATATAGGTTGTTAACACTGTACCAAGTAGCTAGGGGGTTAGAGGGACCAGTGTGGAACTTGACAATATAAGAACAGAATCCCTGACTTAACTTTGTGGGCTAGAAGCTGTAAGAGCTTGGATGCTAGAGCTCTTTATTCCTTTGGATCCTCCACTGAAAAATGGGGATAAGAAGGCCTCCCTCACAGAGTTAAGGTTAGAGTTAAATGAGATAACCCCTTGGAAGTTGCTTTGCAAACTCGAAAGCCGTGGATCTCAAACTGTGAGTCCTGGACTGGCAGAGTGAGCATCACCTGGGGACTTGCTAGAAATGCAAATTCTTGGGCCCCACCCCAGGTCTGGTGAATCAGAAACTCTGGGGATTGCAACTCAGCGATCTATGTTTTAACAAGCCCTCCAGGTGACTCGATATACCTGCCAAAGATTAAGAGCTATTGTTCTAAAGTGTTATACAAACACTGGGCACTGCTATTCTGTGATGTTCAAGGACCCAAGATATCATGAACTCTAAAATACATCTTTCTCACTGGCCTATGCTCTGCCTTTAATTTGCATAGGTAATGAGCAAGAGTGGATTCAAAAACAATAGCCACCTCCCCCCCCCCCGTATTAAATTACCCCTGAATTTCCTGATTAATCAACAGCACATCAGCTGGGATGAAATTTTTCCCACTACTGATCATTGCCCCTGGAATGAGACTTGAGGGCTCTAGGGGGCCACACCCTCCGCGGGAACACAGGAAGTCCAGGAAGCAGCTGCCAATAAGAAAGGAAACTGCCACAATTGAAATCTATCTCCTTTCCATTTTGTTAAAAGCAACATGAGGATGGTTTGGAGTTGGCTGGTTTATGTGTGTGGTAAGATTGAAGTGGGAATAAATCTCCAGCACTTGTTGGGACAAAAAGAGAGGAAATAAAACAGATTTTTGTCTTGCTTTCCATGGGGTGCCATCCGAAATGCTGAGCCTCAGGGCAACAGCCCCATTTCAGACACTCACTCTGTGTCACACACTCTCCTAAATATTTTGAGAGTGTTATCTCATTTACCACTCATAGTAACCTCAAGAGGCATGTGCTAACACTGGCCATTGTTCACTGATGAAGGAAAATGGCACAGAGAAGGTAACTAACTTGCCCCAAGTCACATCACATAGACAGTACTCGCAGAGGCATAATTTGAAGACAGGGTGTTTGTTTGTTTTGAGACAGGGTTGTACTCTATCACCCAGGCTAGAGTGCAGTGGTGTCATCATAGCTCACTGGTGCCTCAAAACTCCTGTGCTCAAGAGTTCCTCCTGCCTCAGCCTCCCTAGTAGCTGGGACTAACAGGCACACACCACCACGCCCAGATAATTTTTCTAATTTTTTTTTTTGTACAGACAGGATCTCACTCTTGCTCAGGCTGGTCTCAAACTCCTGGCCTCAAGTGATCCTCCCACCTTGGCCTCTCAAAGTGCTAGAATTATAGGCATGAGCCACCATGCCAGGCCCTGAAGACAGGTTCTAACTGCAAAATTCATACAGGTAACTGTTCTGCCTTATTGACTTTTAGCATTCATGGATGTTATTTGTCCAATCTGGAGAAAAATGTCCTATTGTTGGTTGACTTCTGTGGTTTGGACAAATCTAAGGATTCACAGCATTTATGTCAGTATAGCAGAAAAGATTTTGGTGATATATACTCCCTTTGGTGAACATATATTTTGTTTTTTGTTTGATCTTAGCTTCTCTATAAATAGCATCTCCACAACCCTACCCATGAGGTACCAGCAATGGAGCCCTAGCAACTGATTAATTCAGGGAGGCACTGCTTTTCTGGTCATAGTCTATGGGACCAGGAGTAGGTTCCCGACACAGATTAGGCTGATGCATTTTTGGAGGAGGGTTTGCATCTGGGACTACAGTATAGCATTTTGGTTCCCATGTAGACTAAGAGACAAAGGCAACAGGAATTAAGATAAAAGCAGATGCTGAAAGGAGAGCACTGTCTCAGTAATATTCCAGTTTTGGGTTCCAGTTCCTTTCTGAAGCCCTATATCTGAGGATACCCTCATGCCTCTTATAATAAAGCCCTCCTTTTCCATTTAAGCCAGGCTCAGTGATTATCATTTGCTGCAATCAATCATCTCATTGGTTGTTGGAAAACATATGTAGGCAACTCAGCAAAGCTCACTTAATATTTTTGTACTCATGGACCAATTTCTCTGGCTGCCTGGGGTCCTTTAGTGTCCCACAAACTCCATTTCCATATCCTTTCCTGTCTAGTAAATTTGGATGCTTGATTACATATTCGCTTATTCCTTCACCCTTCTCTCTCCATCTCTATACACCTGCACACATTTCTACCCTTCCCCGCTCTATGCACACTGTGGTCTTGTCAATGGCCATTTTTCACATATTGTCAGGTTCTAGGTTTTGACAGGCTTCCGGACATCTTCCTCATTACTAATACAAGGGATTGGAATTCACTGTTTTGAAACAGAAAATTACCTTTTTTTTTTTTTTTTTGAGACAGAGTCTCACTCTCTTGCCCAGGCTAGAGTGAGTGCTGTGGCATCAGCCTAGCTCACAGCAACCTCAGACTTCTGGGCTCAAGCAATCCTCCTGCCTCAGCCTTCTGGGTAGCTGGAACTACAGGCATGCGCCACTATGTGTGGCTAATTTTTTCTATTTTTAGTTGTTTGGCTAATTTCTTTCTATTTTTAGTAGGGACAGGGTCTCACTCTTGCTCAGGCTGGTCTCGAACTCCTGAGCTCAAGCAATCCACCCGCCTTGGCCTCCCAGAGTGCTAGGATTACAGGCGCGAGCCACCATGCCCAGCCAGAAAATTACCTTTTTACTAG
Source organism: Lemur catta (assembly GCF_020740605.2). Classification (NCBI taxonomy): domain Eukaryota; kingdom Metazoa; phylum Chordata; class Mammalia; order Primates; family Lemuridae; genus Lemur; species Lemur catta. The sequence continues at coordinate 26,214,833 of NC_059133.1, forward strand.
TGGCTTACACAGTGAAACCAACTTGCAAAATTCAGTGCCAAACAGCTACAGTGCAAACATTAAACATTATAACTTATCTGCTCTCCTGTTCCTATGCATTCAACATCCCAGTAGATACTAAGACTAATGTGTTTCATATCTCATCTCCTAAACTCTCAAGGATGGATAAACGATGTTTAAAAACAGAATTACGGAAACCTAAGAGTTGGAAGATAATCAACTTTTTCCAAATGCAGAAATCCTTATTACAACCTTCCTACTTTTTGGTCATCAAACCTCTTAAACACTTTCAGTGTTGGAGAGTCACAAAACTTTACAAATGAGTATTTCCTTCTCTTAAAACAAAACCTACCTCTTTGTCCTATCCAAATGCTGCTCCATGGAGCCCCTTAGAGAGAATATACTCCCTGTGCTCTATGATAGCTTCGTTTCTGAATTTTCTTTTCTTGGGGCAAACAATACCAAGCTCCTTCAACTGTTTTTTATTAAGTGGCTTTACAGGGTTATAGTCATTTTATAACCTTCTTCTGAACATTACCTTATTTCACAATGTCTTTCTTTAATGCAGCCCTTCAAAACTGAACAGAGTATTGGGGTGTGACCTGCACAGCTGTCTCTATGGAAGTAGACCAGGACTACATTTGTTTTTCTAATACTTTTACATCTTGTTGGCTCCTAGGATCTTTTTCACATATTACATTGTCAAGTCAAAACTTCTGAATCTTGTATTAATACGGTTTTAAACAAGAAAAGAAATGTAGGACTTAATATAACCACTGCCATAACAATAAGATATCTTTGAGAGAATTGGTCACCTTTAACTTTACATACGCCCTTACCCAATGACTTAGCCATACTCACCCTCATTTTCTCTCCATTTTTTATAAGATGAGATGATCCTCTTTTTATCATACCTAACCTCTCCACCCATGGAATACAATCTTTTCTTTCTCCCTCAGACCTTGTCTTATCCTTTTTTATTTTCTTCTCTTTTACTGGTTCTGCCCTTTCTGCCTCTGAACTGTCTCAAATCTCTTCCATTACAAATGAAACAGAATCTCTCTTGCAGCTACTACCTTGCTTTTTTCCTTTCTTTCATTACCAAGCTTCCAAAGAAAGTGCATGCTATACTTACTCACCTCTCATTTATTTTTTAAAATATACTTTAATTTGTCTTCCATCTAAACCACTCTACTGAAATTGTTCCTATTAAGTCTAACAATTGGTCTCACTGTGAAATTGAAAGGTCATTTTAAAGCCCTCATCTTAATGGACTTTGGGGTTGCATTCAATACCAGAATCACTTCTTTCTTGAAACTCTCTATCTCCATGGCATCCAAGACCCAGGACTCTTGTTTTTCCTGTATCTCTCTGACCATCCTTTCCTGTTTCTCTATAGATTTCTTTTTTTCTTTTTTTTGGCTCCTAAATGCTGGCCTGCCCACAGTGCCACTGGACTCATTTACTCCTCTCTCCTTGTTCTGTGTCTCCAGGGTCTCTCTCTTTCCCCTTCCTTTTCTCGTCTCCTCATCACAATCATCCTCTTTCTCATTGCCTGTGTGAGCCACCTGAAATGCAAGTCTGAGCAAGCTGCTTCCTGGGGAAGTCTAGCTCCTTGTGCCTACATGATGAAGTCCTGCTCCTTTATATGATGTAGTATCTTCATGGCTTCTCCAGAATCGTCTCTCACCATTTCCTGCTCTGCATCCTCGTGCTCAAAATTTTCTGCACACACCAAACTCTTTTTCACGTATGTGTCTTTTTCATGTCACATCCTCTGGCTGGAATAAAACTCTTCTTGGCTCAAGGGCCTATTTCACCAAGATGCCTTCCTTTCTCTCTTCACTCTCCACTGGATGAGTTCAATGGTACTTCTCTGTACTTGTACGAATACTCCTGTTGCTGCACTTTTCGTTTTGTAGATCCCTCTCCTCTAGTGGACTGAGTATTGTGAGGAACTGGGTTAAAATGTTTTTTTTTTTTATTTTTTAAATATCTGCATCTTCTAGCAAAAGACCTGAATTAATGATTAACCACTCTATGGAAATTTTGTTATTTTTATCATCCTTTATTTTTATACACGACATTCTACATTTATCTTTTATTATAGCTAGTTGATTTTAGTCCAACATTCCAGGCTGTCTTGCTCTTTTTAATTCTCCAGTTGACCACCAGTGCTATTCATTATCTTGCCATTCTTTGCGGTACTGGCAGATTAGATATGCATGCCATTTTAGTCTCTGTTCAAATCATTAACAGAAAATGTTGACTAGGAAAGACCCTATGGTAGAATTCTAGAGCTGGTGAGTGGTATCCTAGCACCTAATGTCTTGTTACTTTTTTCACAAATTGCCAAAATACAGTCATCTTTGCCAAATAGCTCAGTTGCAGATTGGGCGTATGCATCGATTCCAGCTACCATCTTGTATCTCTTCCCTCACAAATGTTTTCTCTAATGTCTTCATTAAAAGACAATATAACATAAATCTTTAAGAAAAACTTGTGTTAGCAACAGTCTCACTCTTTCATCATAGGATGCCTAGCAAAGAGTTATCAGGAGAAGGGGTTATATGCATTAAATCAATTTTAATTTTAATGACAATCATAAGAACATGGTCATTTTTCCACTGGTTATATTAGGGCCCCTGTATTAGTAAGTGCAAAACTATAATACTTTCTTTTTTTTGTTACTGCAAGGAAAAAATAGTCCATTACATGCATAGAAGAACTACACTATCATGTTCTTCTGGAATCATATAAAACATGACTTTAATATTGATTGCAAAAAACTAAATATTAATAATTAATTAAATTCTTCTATGTGTCAGAAACTTTTCTAGGTGTCTTATATGTATTATTTATTACTCAGAATAAGTCTATGAGGGAAGTATTAATATTATTTATGTGTTTTTCAGAAGAGACATTGAAGCACAGAGAAGTTAAATAACTTGTCCAAGGTTATACAGTTAATAAGTTGTAAGGCCTACCAGGCTTGGTTCTAGAAAATTCTCAAGTGTATACTCGTGTTGCCACAAATTCTAGCCATTGCTATCTTGCCTAACATATATCCACGCCCTTCTTAGAAAGTAACATCATCTTCTTCAATACAATACACCCAGTTCTTTTTGGTGCATTTCTGTGGGTGGGTGGGCAGAAAGCCTGGGCTTAGAATGGAAACCTCGGTGGGTGTAGAAGGAAAAAAAAAGTTCTCTCTGCTTATCTTCTTGTGATCTAATTTATTTCTGATGGGCTTAGAAAGGAATTAGGGATAGAAAAAGGCCCACCACCATCTTCTTTATTATAGTCATCATCATTATCTTCATTGTGGTGGGAAACGTTCTATCCCTTTCCTAGTGGGATAGAACATTGGTCCATGAATAGAAACTTGGCCTTCTTGAATGTATTAGGGAGATAACATGGGTCTTCCCCTCCACCACCACCCGCCCCCAGCTTCACTTCTCTTTGCCAGGGAAGCAGTGAATCATATGCCTGGAGGATGGGAGGACCCGGTGGAGAGCCCCATAGGACTTGCCTTTCTCTGTTTGATAGCTTGTCTATTCTGTATTGCAATCTTGTTGCTAAGCAGTAGGTGAATTAATTGTTATGGCTATTCCATCCTGCCTCTGGGTGGGTAACACTATTTCAGGGTGAACTTCTTCCTGCAGCTGCTATGCAGGAGGTGGAATGTGAGCCAATCTTTGATGAAGGGCTGGAGTATCTACAGAAAATGAATGGAGATGGATAGTTTAGGCAGAAGCAAGGGCTTTGCAAAGTCATGATAGTATAAATATGTCTGATTTTTGTCCACCCTGTCAATGGGGCAAGAATCTTTAGGGATTATCTTTGACTCCTCCCCTCTCTCACTCCTGTCACATCTGTCACTAAATCTTATTGAAAACACTTTTACAAAGTCTCTTGAAGCACTTACTTTCTTCTATTCCCACTACCACATCCTCACTTCAAGTCCATTTTTTACCTTATTTCCTCTTCCCTAGACAATTACAACCGACTTCTCACTGGTCTGCCTGCTTCTGATCTATCTTCGGTCTACTTGCTCTTAGAAACTGCCACTGTAACTGTCTTTGCCAAACACAAAACTGACCGTGCCATCTTCCTGCTTAGAGCACTGGTGATATTAATAGAATAGCGTTTACATTCCTCTTCCACTCAAGGCTCATCCGCACCTCATCTCAACCCCTTTTCTACTCGAAGTTCTGGCCTTATGCTCTCTTGAGTCACCATGTATTTTGCCCATAATAATTTTGCTCCATAAATAATGCCTTGCTTTTTTCCTGAGTCTGCATCTTTGCTGCAATTACCAATCCCGGCCTTTACAGTCTTTCCCTTCTCTCTACTTAACTGATCCTCTGAGGCCAAATTCAATGTTACTTCCTTCTGAGAAGATTTTCTCAACTCCTACCCCTATCAAGATGAATCACTCTTTAGACGTTGCTTTTGCCACGTAGACCACGCTTTGTATCATAATGATTTATATTCATCCCCATTCCTCCATTGGACTGTGACCTCCTAGGATGAAAAGGCCATGTTTTGGTTACTCCAGGGCCTGGCAAACATTCCCCTCAGAGCCTAGCAAAGTGCCTTTTCCATTGCTGGCTCTCTTTATATTATTATTGTATAGAATCATTTTCTTTTACTTGCAAGGTACACTGTCTTCTAGAAGTAAAACAATGCATTTTAAGCCATCCTTGTCATGACATATAGTCTGACATAGTGCTGAAAGTCCCTGAACATGGCTAATTACATGATGAGTTTTAAAACTTAGATCAAGCATGCCGAAGCAGGTAGGTAGTTTATCATCGGGGAGATTTATAGCCTTGACTTACTTGTAGACATGCGAGATTTTTTTTTTTTTCCTGCTACACCCATTTTTGAAAATGTTTTTCTTTATAACTTGAGGGAAGCATGTCATACTTAAGAATAAATTATCTGACTCAGACAAAAATACAAGATTAGGCTCAAGGTATTTTCAGCATTCAGAAATAGGACACGTTGAGGTCTTGGGAACTGTAACATTAAATTAAGGTGGAAATACATTAAATAGACTACAACATAATGTCTTATGATGGAATGTATTTCTAATATCTGGTCCTATGAAGTGTTCAGCCTGGACTAAGATTCTTATTACAACTTGACTAAGATTATGAACTGACTGTTGAATTAGGGATAAGAGTAAATCATCATGTCCTCAGTCTTGGTCAGATTTATTCAGGTCCTAGAATATTTCTTCTTTTGTCATTGAGAGAAAATAATAATTGAATGTTATATATATGAACAATGAGACTAACAATCACTAACTGTTTCAATCATGTGATTTCTTGCTCTGAATGCCTTTTTTAAAACATGCTTTGTTGTAACTCATGATGGGAAACAAAATATTTAAATAATCATTGAAATGGATATAAGATCTAGGTTTGTGCTTTAAAATCATATGAATTTTAGCAGATTAAAATTATAAATTTTTCCCATATTCATGTTATTAATAAATACTTATACAATTTTCATGCACATTTCCATCCCTCTCCCTTGCCTAGCCCTCAGACTTTACCAGTCAATTACCCTAGCAGACACTAAACAAGGTAGAAGATATATTTGTTTCCATTAAAGAAATATGTATACACATTCAGAGTACATATCTTCAATCATTTAATGTTACTTTGAACAAAGAAATACTTAAAGGCACAGAAGGAATATCTGCAAAAATATTCTACTCAAAAGTCAGAATTACTGTGGTTTCAGAAAAAAAAATCTTAATTTTTTTTCATTAACAATATCAAAGAGCTGGGCTTGCTTTTAATAATAGAAGTACAATTTGTGGAAGTATCTTAGATTATAAAACCAAGCTATATGTATATGTAAAACAGAATTACATTGTGACCTATAATGTGTTTATTTATAATGTGATGCTCTTGGAAAGGTTTTCTATCCTAATTTTCTAAATTGTTCCTTGTTTATGTATTAATAAATGCAATACATTTTTTCTTTGATATTAACTGGGAATAGAACAAAGTATAGATAAAATCTTGTATCAAATGTATCAAGACTAAATAAAAGATTTTTTTGGTTCCTAAAATAATAACTATAACTAAGCTTCTTTTTATAGAAAGAACATATATTAATTTATGAAATGTAAAGTAAATAAAAGGCAAGATTAATTTTGCTTGGAAATTTATCATATTATGTACAAAAGTGAAGCCAAAGATTTTATTTTTAGAAACCTTGTCAGATAAGGACTAGTTAAAGGAACTGAGATTTTGTCCCAAGAAAAGAGAGAATTAAAGAAAGAGACAAAAGTTTCCAATACTTAAAGACTTCCCTGGAGACAGAGAAATAGTCCTGTTTTGGATTACACAGACTGGCTTCTGAATGCTACCATTCCTCAGCCTACCTCTTCCTATTAACATTGGGGTGTGCTGCATGTTAAGGAGAAACCAAGACTGGAGGTGAAAGAGGGCGTTACCAGGAAGGTGACTAAGTGTGTGAAATCACATCAAGAGTTTTAATGAGAGCCTTGCCCTTTATTCTCGCATTTCTATAGAATCTTATTAATAGTAGTAATGGTAACAATAACAAGATAGTAATAGCTTTATTCTTCTAAATACCTTAGAGACGGCATGTAAAATAAATGTACCTTGACAATAAAGCATCAACCATTCTTAGATTATTTTTATTTAGCCATTTAAAATATCTTACCTACAAACACATATATATTTTCATATGAAAAAAGGACAATCCCATGATACTGATATAACTAAGATGATTCAGTCTTTGAAACAAAGGTATAATTTCAGAGAATAAATAGGGCTCTATTGAGACAGGTATACACGAAGTCTAACAAATAAGCTGAGATTTTAATGGGTTTTATTATATTGTTCAACTAAAATCTAAAATCTGAGTAGTTTTTAAAATCTCTTATCATTATTGTCTTCCCATTTCATCTTGCTCATTAAAGCAGTTTCTTTGTCATGCCATACCCTTTTCTGAGTCAGGGTGAGACATGAAGCTGAATACATTCTTGACTGTATTGTCCTCAAGATAATGCAAGAAGTACCAAAGAAACACACATATTTAAAAATGAATATATATATAGTCTTTCAAAGCAAAATATTCAACAGTGACAATGGTAATAAAATTATTCACTATACTGGTCTCATAGATGTTTGCTATAAACAGAAGTATATAGGAAATCATTTAGGGGAAGATTACATTAGGGGAATGCCAATTGATTTCTCCAGAAATCATTACTTACAAATGCTCTTAGTTTACACCAAAAAAAAAAAGAACTTGTAAAGCTTAAATTATTTTTTGATAAAGTCTTTTTAGTTAGTCACACAAAGGTCCTGTGCAATTTTGCCAATATGTTCTTGCTAAGAACTTACCAGCAGTAGTGTAAATGTATATTGACATATTTACTAATGTTTTTACTAAAATTTATTTGCATATGATCTGCCTCTATTTCTATCCTGTTCCCCCTACCCTATAAGCGAGCCACAAATCTTTCTTTTTCTTCTTTCCTTTCCTTCTTTTTCTTCCCCTCAATGTTTCTGTATGGAATTACACTTTTGAAATAAACTGTTTGTTGAATGTTTTTCTGTACTTTTCATGTTGATGTTTTTGCATACTCTGTTGCAGAGTATGTTGGATGCATACCCTGTTGCATGGTTCAAGGAATTGAGTGAAGAACGGGAGCTGGTCAGGAAACATACCATTTAGAGGGTTATGGTTATGATGTGTACACATGTACACACATATACACACTTGACCACAATGCAATGGTGGAAGGAAAGTGCTATAAGAGTTAGGTAAGGTAGTACTTATTTCTGATAGGGGTGATCATAAAAAGCTTCATGAAGAAGGTGAAATTTGAGCTCAGCCTCGGTAATTTGTCAAAGAAAATGATAGGGAGGAGAAAAATTTAGGTGAAAATAATTGGACTTTTAAAAAAGTATGCATATTTTTAGTATTTATCATTAGTTGTGTGATTCACCACAAATAAAGTTTATGTGTGGTGTAAGGTAAAGGTTAATATTCATTCTTTTCCATATATTTATCCAGTCCTTCTAGAACAACTTGTTGAATAGACTTTCTTTTATCTATTGAGTTTTCTTGGCTCTCTTTCCAAAAATCAATTGATGTTATATATGGGGGTATATTTCTACACTCTTTTCTGTTCCATTGATTTATTGTTCTATCCTTATGTATATTCTATTTTGATACTGTTGTTTGGTAGTAAGTCTTGAAATTAGGTAGCTTTGTCTCCAAATTTGCTTTTCAATTCTAAGATCATTTTTTGATATTCTAAATCTTTTGCACTGTCATGTAACTTTTAGAATGAGCCTGTCAATTTCTGTAAAAAAGCATCAGTTTTTTCTACTTGGATAGGCAAAGATGTTTTAGACCCCATAAAGCACTAAGATTAAAGAAAAAATATGATAAATTGGACTTTGAATTAAAAATTTCTGCTAATTATAAGATATATTAGAAAACTGAAAAGGCAAAATGCAGACTGAGAGAAAATACTTGCATTATATGTATCTGATAAAAGATTTATATCTAGAGTACATAAAAAGCCACTAAAAATCAATGATAAAAGACAAAAGCCCAATGAAAGATGAAAAAAGACTCGAAGAGTCATTTCATAAAATAAGAGCTATAAATAAACAATAAGCATATGAAATGTGATTGACATCACTAGTCATCAGGTATATGCACATTAAAATACAACGAGTTACTCCTTCATACCAATTAGAATGCCTTAAATTTCAAAGACTTACAACAGCAAATATTGGTGAGGATGTGGAGCCACTAGAATTCTCAGACATTGATGGTGGAAGTGTAACATGACAAAACCACTTTGGAAAACTCTATAGTCTCTATAAAACTAAATATACTCATACCACAGGACCCCAAAATTATATTCCTAAATATTTATCCAAAAGAAATGAAAACATGTGTCTATAAAAAGACTTGTATATAAATAGTCATAGCAACTTTATTCATAATAGTCTCAAACTGGACACAGTCCCAATGTTCATCAACAGGGGACTCAATACACAAATTGTGGTATATTCATATAAGGGGATTGATAAAAAAGGAATAAAAAGCACTAAAAAAGGAACAAACCATTGACACAAGGAAAAAAATGGATGAATTCCACAGACATTATGTTTAGCTAAAGAAACCAAACTAAAATAGCACATCATGTATGATTGTATTTGTACAGGATCCAGGAAAAGGCAACACTAATCTATGTTGATAGAAATCAGAACAGCATTTGCCTGTGACGGGGGGTTGGGTTTGATTGAAAAGGAGCACAGGGAACTTTCTGGTTGCTGGAAATATTCTATATCTTGATTTAGGTATGGTTTTCACAATTGTATACATTTGTCAAGACTCATGGAACTGTACACTTAAGTTCCCTTTATTTTAATGCATAAAATTGTACCTTAATAAAAAAGATATATTAAATAAAGTTATAGGATTAAAAAAGGAAGAAAGTCAAATATGCAAATATGTCCACGGCATGTTGGTTGTAGAGCAGGAAATAATAAGAGATAGGGTTAGAGGGCCGTCGATGTTAAAGAGTTTGATTTTTCTTTATTTGTAAACATGCTGTCAAAGATGGTTTTTAAGTTGCATGATCACTGCTGTGTCCTGATTCAGCTTGCTCAGGTGTGAGGAATGAGTGTGATGCAGTTATGAATGGGATGTAAAAGACCTGAGGGAGAAACTAGGAATTAAGACAGTGGCAACAGCAATGAAAAGGTGGTAATAAATTTGAGAAGTTATCAAGAAGGAAAATCCACAATATTTAGTAATAGGATTAATACAGGGAAGAAGATTAAGGAGTAAAACTTTAGGGTCCAGCATTTTGTTCTGGCACAGAGCAGAGGCTCTATAAATATTTGTTTAAAAAAATGAGTGAATGAGTGCAGGAAGTTATAGTCTGAGAAATTCAGATACATTTGGTACTATAGATAGAAATAGGAAATACAGAGAAGAAATTGGCTGGGGGAAATGAGTGGCTGAGGTTTTATTCTCGACATGTTTTCATGAAACTGTCTGCTAGACATAGAGATGAAAATGCAGAATAGGCAGTTGGAACCACAGGTTTGAACATCTGTAAAGCAGTCACGGTTGGAGGTAAAGATTTTAGGATGATTAGTGCAGAGAAAATAACTGAATTGTAGGAATCAAAGAGCTCATGTATGGACACTTATAGAAAGAAGAGAAGAGGGCTGAGAACAGAAGCTTGGAAGGGGATGGTGGGGGGGGGGGGCCAGGGTTGGTGGTCAGGTCTCACAAACCAGTAAGAAAATGTAGATAGAAAGAACAGACAATCAATATTAGAAACACAAATGGCCAACAAATATATGAATGAGTTTTTTATCTCACTATCAATTAGAAAAATCCAATATGATATATCATTTTCATTTTTCATATCGTCAATGATTTAGAAAAAATATATGTAGCATTGACTCAGGTTGGATAGCACAACCTTGTCAGGATGAAAGAGCAAACACATACTAGATTTTCTGCAGGGTAGACACTGGCTTTGTCTATTGCAATGAAATGTCAGATGCTAAGGCCTTCCTCTTGACATGGAAGTCATTCCTGACTCTTTTCTTTTGCTCCCTTCCCACACATTCTATTCCATCAGCATGTTCTTTCTGCAGACTCTGCTCCTAAGTACTTTTGAATCCATCCACTTCCATAGATCCCCAGTGTCACTTCATTGACCCAGGTCACCATTATCCAGCTTTTATCCTGGCAGCTGTTCTTGCTTTTGCTTTCAGATTCCTGGAATCTGTCTATCACCAACTCTGCAACCAGAAAGAGTCATCTTTTATTGATATAAATTATATGAGGTCAAATTTCCTGCTCAAAATTCTGTAATATCTTTGAATGGGGTTTAGAAGAAAATTCAGACTTCAAGGTTTTACATTATCGGGCTCCTGCCTACGTCTCAATACTTAATGTTTTCCTACTAGACTGTTGGCCTGCTTCTAACCTAAAAGCTGGTACTTTTAACTGTTATTTTTGGGTACAGGAGGCTGCAGTTTTTACTCTTTGCTACTTGCAGGTTGGTTTTCTCAGCTTTAACTTATGGCAAACTGTTCTGACCAGTTGTCACCAGACAGACCAGAGAATTTTTTGCTTTAAATTCCAAAAGTTTTGAATTATTCGATCAATTCAGTGTCCTCATACAGATGGAGTCTAGCCCCTACTTGAGAGTTTTCCTTAGCCTAACGGGTCTGTTTCAGAGACACCACTATATTGTCAATTTTGAAATTTAGAACAAGCCCTAATTCTAGGTCTCTACCTTGTGTTCATGGAACACCTCGAGCTAAATTTATATTTTCATGACTTTTCTTCCTTTTCTGGACTCTGTCTCGTCTCCAAATTGTTAGTGGTTTTTGCTGTTCTCATTTGAGCAGCCACATGATTATGGGAACCTACAAACTGAGAGAAGAACTAGTTATTAAGATGGGGCATGTAGAGTTTGGAACAACTTATTAACTGCTGGGTGTGGCCCACACAAATCTGGCAAGCTCAGACTCATTGCACTTCTTGAAAATACCCTGGGGAAGAGGCTTAGCTAGCAGTTCTTGAAAGAGCCTAGGATTTGGTGCCAGGTGTTTTCCTCGTAAAACAGCTGACCAGTTTTATTCAGTGCAATCAGAGTCTTGGGTTGCCTCCCACAAGGAAAAACTGGTGACCCATTTCAGTTAGTACGGCTGGAAACTTTCCCCAAGACCCAAAATGGTTTTGGGGAACAAGGCAAATACTTATTATTAGAGTTTTGGAGACATTTTTTATTGTACTAAAATACACATCACATAAAATTTACAATTTCTACCATTTTGAAGTATACAATTCAGTAGCATTAAATACATTCATGATGTTGGGCAACCATTACCACTAGTTAGAACTGCTTTATTAACTCAGAAAAAATCCTGTACCCATGCAGCAATCATTTCTGATTCCCTCCTCCCCACCAACCCCTGGAAACAACAAATCTGTTTTCTGTGTGTATGGATTTGCCTATTCTGGATATTTCAAATAAATGGAATCATACAATATACAGCATTTTGTGTCTGCTTTTATTCACTTGTAGCATGTTTTCAAGTTTCATCAGTGTTGTAGCACATATCAGAACTTCATTTCTTTTTATGGCTGAATAATATTCCATTGTATGGATATACCACATCTTATTTATACATTTATCTGTTGATGAATATTTGGTTGTTTCTACCTTTAGGCTATTGTGAACGGTGCTGCTATGACTATCTGTGTATAAGGGATCAGAATGGACCATGTGGGCAACTTTTGAGGCAGGTCCCAGGAAGTTCTGAAAGGTGCATTCCAGGGCACCCACATGTAAGAAAATTACCTGTGTAGTGTTTTGAAATAGTCACAGTTTAGATGTACAGAAATATAACTTTACCTTTTCTACTACCGAACTTGATTTAGCACTGGTGCTCCCATTTCTGCTGATGTTCAAATCCTCTTAATCTTGTCACTGAGAGTACAATGGTCTCTTCTGGTTTAAGCAGTAATAGGTAATCAAAACCTGTTAACTCTACTCAAGATTTCAAGTCACTAATTCAAAGGTCAAACTACCCACTAGGGCTGTTCTCCAGGGCCTAGGCCTCCCTACCAATTCCCTCTATTCCAGGAAGTTACAATCACTGAGGCACTAGGGAAGGTGTGGTTGGTCCACACACCCTTGTCAGGTCCCTGCTACTTCTGTTTGGTCTTTTGGCATGAACATTATTCTTGCTGTATCTGCCTGAACTACATGAGCCAGGCCTTTTGGAATGTACCAGAATTTTCTACTGATATCAATATTGTTGCCCATGCCCTGTGAAAACAAGATTTGGATCCTCTGAATTTATTTTCTCAGATCCTAGGCCTCCTCAGATCTCCTGGACCATTCAACATTTGTCACCCCATCAGGCTTACAGTCTGTGGGTGATGTGTGATAAGCCCAGTGGATCTCATAGCATGTGCCCCTCACTCTACTTCCTTAGCCATACAGGGGATTCACTGGTCTGATGCAATGTTACATGGGAATTCCATTTGGTGACTTGAACTCTCTAAACCCTAAATAATGGTGCTGACTGAGGTCTTGTGGGTAGGAAGTCAAATTCACACCCACAATATGTGTTGGCAATTCAAAGTGAATCTTTGTTTCTCCCAGGGTACAAGGGCTCTAATGGAGTTAACTTCTACCACTAAGTGGTATAAGGGGTGTGGCTTTGAGGGGTGTGGCTGTATAAGAGATTAGCATTTGTCAATGTTGCTGGCAGGTTGGACATTCAGTGGCAGCCTTGGTGAGTGGAAACCCTGCCACCATGGTTCGACATTTACAAACCCATTGTGCCAGTTCTGGGGTAGTCCATGATGGAGCCTGAATGATGTCAACTGGCCAAGTCATTCTCTCTGCTCAGTTGTTTAGTGCCTCTTCCCTAGAGGTTGCTCTATGGTGGTGGTAACACACAGTGCAAACACAAAGATCTCTCTTCAAGGCCAAAGTTCTATCCATGTCCTATTCCAGCACTTCTTGCCCCTGATCTTCTAATATTTTTTCTTCCAAGGCTCTGACTAACTAGATAGGCTATTTATTGATTCTATGCATATTTTATTTTAGTATACTTCTCTTTCCACATAAAAAGGGTCAGGTATATTTCCTGGAGATCTGTTCATTGGGAGAATTTCACCTCACAGATCTCACCTTCAAGACCATCTCTGAATGGGAATGAGATGTGGCCAAACTCCATTTTTTACCTGTACCCACATACTGATCCACATTCAAGGTCATGAGATATCCACATTCAAGGTCATGAGATAGTCCATCCATGAATCAAGCTTGCCCTTCTTCCTCCTCCTTCAGTTTGTCTTAGGAAGAGTCATTAAGGGAACTGTGATGGGTGATAGGGATTCACTTCCTTGTGTCTTACGTTTGTACCTCTGGCTCTGCCTTGGCTTTGATCCCAGATATTTAACTTCCAGCTTATGATGGCTTGTTTCTGGGCCTGCACAATTTGGTGTGTTGGTGGAATGTGGCTCCTATATTGGGAACTTTTGGATTTGGGATCACTTTTTGTCTCATAATCAGGCACTTAGTCTTTACTGGGGCCAAGTATCATACTTAAGCAACTTTTGAAAAAGTGTATAATGACTTTGTTTGAAACCCATGCTTGTTTCAGAACTCTAAAGGGTCTGTTGAATTTAGGGTCTGTTGAATCAAGTGACCCAAATGGCAAGACCATCTGTACCACAGCCTAGTCTTGCTTCTGGGAGAGCTATTTCTTGCCCCACCTCCCACTCAAAGTTGGAAGCCTTTCATGTCACCTGATTTATGAATCAGAGAAGTATTCAGATACAGGCTACCTCCAGGAATGGGACATGAACTTGGTTGAAGTGGCTCTCTTCAGTTGAGAGCAATTTCTAGTAAGGCGGACAGCCAAGGGCTGTCAGCTGGTAGCAAATCTAGCATTTGAGAATAAAATCCTTCAGTCCCAAAAAGGATGCTGGCAGCACATAACAGAGTCCACTATGGCTTCAAAGCAGTGGCAGTTAGGCTGACAACTGATTTATCAACAGCAACGAAGGAAGCCAGAGACAGTGGAATAATACCAGAAATGTGCTAAAAAAATTGCAAACTCCTATTCGATATGCACCCAGTATTTTTCATGAATGAATATAAAATAAAAACATTTAAAGCAAAAAAAAAAAAAAGAGAATTTGCCCTCAGAAACTCCTCACTAAAGCAATTAATTCTAAAGGATATATTTCAGGAAGAAGGGAAATGGTTTGAAATGGATTCAAGAGGAAATGAAGAACAAAGAATATGGTAAAATGTGAGTAAATTTAGGTGAACATTTGCTATATAAAATAACAATAATAGTGTCTTGTAGGCTTTATTTAAAAATCTTGTAGAAATACTGCTAATATCTGAATTACATATAGCATTTAAAAATAAAATTTGACACCTCTCCAAGAAGCCAAAGTAAAGAGTTACATGGATATAAATTTGGTCAAAAACCAAGCTGCAGACTCATATAGTGCCTTCTCTTTAAGAAAAACACACACACACACAAAACAATCAACAAGAATACACAAACAAATATTACCAAGTTCCATGAAAATAAAGGGTTTTAAATATGGACCATTACATAGAATTTCACATCCCTGTAGTGATTTTTGTAGTAATTATTTAATAACAGATGCTAAAAAATTAAATAAATAAGACACAATGGTTGAATTACATTTTTCTTGTTTTTTTTTCCACCTTAAGAGATCATTCTTAACTACTTGCCTAGTATATATTGATTGAAAACCATTTGGAAATTACTCCAGCTGTCAATGAAATGCAAACACCTATGGAGTGAAACCAAGCAGCTGTTTAAATGCTCAGAGCATCACTGGACAAAGATGTCCTCTTCTTTAACACAGGCTCTGTTTATACTCTGCTAAAACAATGACTCGTTCAGGGAAAAGTCCAGTATTTCCAGGCTGTATAAACACAGACATTATTTATAAAGAGCTTTATAAGAAGACCTGATATTAACCACTTCCCTGTTGAGGAATTGTAAGCACTAGAATTAGACTTTGTGTGTGTTTGTGTGTGCGCGTGCGCACGTGCACACATGTGTATGTGTGTGTGTTTGCATTTGCGGGCCATACTTGAAACTCAGTAACTTCAGTTTTCCTTGTTTTGCAAATTCAACTATCAAACTCAGAATAAATAGAAGTTTTACAAGTGGTGGTATAATTTATAATTCTAAACAACCTGTTTATATTGTAAAGACATTAGCAGATATTTTCTTTATAAACAAAGACATATTTTTGTCATTTTTTTCTTAGTTATTTTCTCATCAAGGGAAATTGAGTAGCATATAGGTTCTGGGTTCTGCCTAGGTTTGAATACCAGCTCTGTTGTTGGCTGCCTAGATGGCACTGGGTAAGGTACATCTCCTCCCTAAGCCTTGGTTTCCACATTTTTCAAATGGCAAAATTATCATACCACACAGAATGTTTGTGAGAATTAAAATAATATTAAAAAATGTAAGTCATTTGATGCAATGCTTGCCACTTAGCACTCAACACAAGTTACCCATTATTTGACATCATGAAGTATTTTGCTGGGCTTAATATTGATGAGCCTTGATTAGTTAATATTCAGCGCTTGTAGCTTTTGGCAATGAATGATGATTGTTCACATAGATTTTCTAGAAATGAAAACTGCTGCCAGTCATGAAGTTTCACTCAAATAACCACTGAGTAATTCAATAGTCAATTATTTTAATTACTTGTGACTGCATCTTAGCCTCAGTGCATACCTGCAGGCATCTGGGAGGCTATGCTGTTTAAAACCAGCCACTTCACAGTTAGGGTAGTGGCAGAGAATGGTGACACATTCGAAGTGGGTAAAGGAGGAGAGTTTAATTAAGGTCTATTTACAAAGTTGTCAGCAGGGTTTAGGAAGGCAAAGTAACTGTGAGGCACCCTGGAGTTAGTAAGAACAGTTACCACTTCTAAGCCTGAATGGGCTGGAAAAGCATGGCTATGGGAACCTGGCATGGAGAGCTGTGCAGAGAGGACCTCCTGACAGGGACTGTGACCTTGAGTAGAGACACAGCTCCTAGCAACTGGCAATGAAGGAGCTGGGAGATACATAGCCCAACCTCACTCTCTTCCTTTCCTTCCAATCCCCCTCCAGAGCTTCCAGTTGGCTGGACCCTACCAGAAGATAAGGTCAAGGGAGCTTACTGATGACCTTCATGTGGCTTAGTCTTCCAGAGCACAGGGCACTGGGGCATGGGTTTGGAGGAGTAAGCAGAAAGCATCCAGCATCACTGTTACTGCAGTTTCCCCATAGCTAATATGGAAACTGTTCAAATCTACTTCAAATATGTTGCAATCCCCAACCCTCTCTATTCAACTAGATAGTGCAGAACTATGGACCCACTAGGCACATTTCAGCCCCTGGAATGCATACAAAATGGCTCCATGAGGAAAATTATGGCTTGACTACAGGTCATTTCCATGTGGAGACAAAAGACTTTCACTGGGTAAAAATCCTATCAAGCTTTGTGAACTTTAAACCATTAAGTCCCAAAATTAGAAGATGGATTTGATCCTAACCTAGAGATATCTCATCTAGATGGGAAGAGCCAGATTGTAAGCCCACAGTAAGTGAATCAATAAACATTGTGATACCTACAATTTTGGGTCAGTTTGCTTGATTGCAGAAATAGGATCCATGGCAGATACCATGTTTTGTGTTCTCCAGCTCCAGTAGAGGAGCTGAGATGACTGCAGCCTCAGCCAACTACTTGACTACCAGCTTGTGAGAGACCCTGGGCCCAGCTAAGATGCTTCTGGCTGTCTGACCCCCAGAAACTGCATGAGATATACATGTTTGTTGTTACTCAGAAATGAATGATTCATAGAATAACATTCACGACATTTTGTGAAAGGCTGAGGGCACTCATTGAAAACTAATTAAAAAGTATTCTTGAACAGAGTGAGCATAGAACCTTGGATAAAGGAAGCAAAGTTGGCTGGGAAAAGTCAATTTGGCTATAACAGACAACTAGAGTAAGAACATAACTGACTATATGTTCAAGAAAAATATAGCTACGAATAGAGACAGATAAAGAAAGAGTCATTTTGCTGAGTATTTACCCTGTGTATTATCTGTTCTTTGCAAAAATTCTGTGGTTTTGTGAAATGCATTATCTTTATTTTTGCAGGGGAAGACACTTGGTATCAGAAGTAGAAATAGCTACTCAAAGTCACACAGATAGTAGATAGTAGAGCTGGGATTAGACCTCAAGCCAGTCTGACTCCAAAGTTCACTTTCTTTCTGTGTTTCTGTGTGCTGAAGAAAGGGAACATTGAACAAGGGAGGTTATATTGGGAGATGATGTAAGATAAACAAAACTGTCAGGGTGAAAATTCTTCAGCCTTTTGGAAAGAGGGTGGAAACAGCCTGTGGTGAAAACAAAACAAAAACCAGTAAAAACACATAGTTGATTAAAAGGAAGAAACAAAACTGGCCTTACTAGAGAACAGAAGGCATTTGAGCAATAATAGATGTTGGAGTGAAAAAAGCCCCATCTGTAGTCATTTCTTCAGGGCCAGATTGAAATATGCAAAATATGGGTGACTCTACTCTTTTGCAGATTGATTGTCCTCATCAACGCCTAAGGGATATACTAGGGAAAAACACAGCACCTATCGTAACATAGAAACACATGAACACAACAGAGACAACACTCTCCGGCTCAGAGTAGACAGGTAGGAGAGTAGGTTTTGGAAAGTCCTCTAGCAAGAAAATGAAAAGAGGTCAAGGAGAATTTTGCCAAGAATGTGCCACTTGGTGCCATAATTTTCTATTTCTGAGGGTTTGGTTATATTGTCCAGCTAAACTAAAAGCCACTCTAAGTAAATATTCTTGTTTTATTGGAGGTGGTAAAAATGATGTTACAGGAAACAAATGTTGGGAGCTTAAGTTTTGGGGAAACCTGTTTAAGCAATGTGACTTAGTAGGTAAAGTGGTTAAACAGGAAGGCCCCACAGGTAATTGTACTTGAGTAGAGGTGGGGAGGGTTAATAGTATTACATAGGAAGAGTCATGATCTTCACATTTTAGTCCAAGGAGAATCTATTTTTTGACTTGACCCTAATAGAAGTATAATATGAGTCCTGGCCCACCAAACCAAATAGTCTATCAGTTTCTCCATTACTGCAGAGAAACAGAAATCATAGGGAGAAAATACAGAACACACAGAGAGACACAGTACACAGCTGTAGCAAAGCCAAATCATTCTTCTTGTATGTAAGATCAGGCACTCAGCAATTTTGCTTAGCTAATTGTTTGGCATTATGATACTATCTTAGCCTGGCTTCCCATCATAAAGCAAAGTCTGAAACACATCTTTCATGAAGGTAGTTTACTTGGGGAGGTGACCTCAGGGGCTGTTAGTGGGAGGCTGAGAAGAGTGAAATAGGGAAGGAGAAATTGCTAAAAAAAAAAAAAAAAAAAGGGATACATTATCCATCCAATCATAGCTATGGCCAACTGGGGCTTGGTCCCACCTAGGCTGTCTGAGGGGCCATATAGAATGCACTTCTGAATTGTCGGTATCAGGGGAAGAGGAACAAGCATTTATCCACTGTCTCCAGCTCGGCACTAACCAAGCACTGTCCTAGAGAATGGCAATCTTCCAGATTTTTGAATGTGTTGGCACCAACCAGGTTTCCACAGGCATCTCATGTTAGAGAAGTCTAAGGGCAGACAGCAAGAGAAGCAGGTTCAGTTGAGGCAGGGGGCTGATAAATTTAGCAGCCCAAAGTTGATTGTGGCTACCATAGATGAATCAAAAGATTTAAGGTGAAGCTCAAGAAGTGCTTGATACAAATATATGAAAAATTTCCTTAGGCAAAGATGAAAATTTTGAAAACAGAAATAATACAATGGCTCTTATTCAAGAAAACACTACTTGCCTGTCTGTGTAGGCCAGGGATGTAGGGCACACCAAATACTCCGCAGCCTGCAAAAGATGTTGCATTTTGGAATGATATTCCATCCTCATGGATTGGAAGAGTAAATATTGTAAAATGTCTATACTACCCAAAGCAATATACAGATTAAATGCATCTGCATTTAAAAATCAAAATACCAATGACATTCTTCACAGGAATAGAAAAAAATAATCCTAAAATTTATATGGAACCACAAAAGACCCAGAATAGCCAAAGCATTCCTCAGCAAAAAGAATAAAACTGGAGGAATCACATTCCCTGACTTCTAATTATACTACAGAGCTGTAGTAAACAAAACAGCATGGTACTGGCATAAAAACAGATACATAGACCAATGGAACAGAATAGAGAACCCAGAAATAAATCCACACATCTATAATGAATTTATCTTCAATAAAGATGCCAAGAACATACAGTAGGGAAATGGTACCAGAAAACTGGATGTCCATATTGAGAAGAATGAAACTAGACCTTTGTCTCTCACCATATACAAAAATCAAATCAAAATGGATTAAAGACTTAAATCTAAGACTTGAAACTATGAAATTACTAAAAGAAAACATTGGGGAAATGCTTTAGGACATTAGCCTGGGCAAGGACTTCTTGAATAATACCCCTAAAGCACAGTCAACCAAAGCAAAATTGGAAAAATGGGATCACATCAAGCTAAAAAGCAAAGGAAACAACCAACAAAGTGAAGAGAAAACCCACAGAATGGGAGAAAATATTTGCAAACTACTTATCTGACAAGGGATTAATAACCAGAATATATAAGGTGCTCCAACAACTTAATAGGACAAAAAAATCAAATAATCTGATTAAAAGATGGGCAATGGATCTGAATAGACATTTCTGAAAAGAAGACATACAAATGGCCAGCAAGTGTATGAAAAAAATGCTCACCATAACTAGTTATCAGAGAAATGCAAATTAAAATGATGATGAGATATCATCTCATGCCAATTAAAACAGCTTTTATCCAAAAGACAGGCAATAACAAACACCAGTGAGGATGTGGAGAAGGGGGAACACTTGTACACTGTTGGTGGGAATGTAAATTAGTGCAACTACTATGAAGAACAGTATGGAGATTTCTCAAAACACTAAAATAGAACTACCATATAACCCAGCAATCTCACTGCTGGGTATATATAAAAAGGAGAGGAATTCAGTATACGGAAAAGATATCTGAACTCCCATGTTTATTTCAGCACGATTCACAATAGCCAAGATATAGAATCAACGTAAGTGTCCATCAATGGATGAATGGATAAATTAAGTGTGGTACACATATGCAATGGAAAATTATATAGCCACAAAAAAGAATGAAATCCTGCCGTTTGCAACAACATGGATAGAACTGGAGAGCATTAAGTGAAATAAGCCAAGCACAGAAAGACAAATCTCAAATGTTCTCACTCATATGTGGGAGCTAAATATTAAAAACAATTTATCTCATGGACACAGAGTGGAATGATGGTTACCAGAGGCTGGGAAGGATAGCAGGGAGTGGGAGAAAAAGTAAGGATGGTTAATGGGTGCAAAAATATAGTGTAATAGTTAGATAAAATGAACAATAATATTTGGTAGCACAACAAAGTGACTATAATCAACAATAAGTTAGGGTATACATTAAAATAACTAAAAGAGTGGAATTGGAATGTTCCTAATATAAAGAAATGTTAAATGCCTGAGTGATGACTAGCCTCATTACCCTGTTGGTTAATTCATGTTGTATGCCTGTATCAAAATGTTACATGTACCCTATAAAGACATACAAGTATCATGTACCCATAATAATTAAAAAAAATTAAAAAGATGATGCATTTTAATTGAATTATTTCCTTGATCGTTATTGTTGTTTTACTAATTCCTGTTTACGGTAAAAATAGAAATGACTCTGAATTCCCCATTACTTATTATTTGTCATTTTTTTTATGTAAGCATATTTAAATTAGTTTTTAAATATTCTTATATAGTTCTTATTCCGGTGAGTGGGTTTAGCAATTTTCATGATATTATTTTGGGGTCCTTATAAAGTCCTAAGGCTCCCCCAACTCCACAACATACACACATTTATGTAGTTTTTTAGATACCTAAATTGGCAGAACTCAGCTGGGCTACTGGTCAGGATCCCGGCACCTTGAAAGTACAAAATTAGAGAAGCATCACTCTTCTGCAGACTAGGCTTTCAGTCTGTGTGTGCTTCATGTCATAATAACCGCTGTTACAGGTTCCTGAAAAAGGATTTCTGGTCTGTGCTTACATTAAATCACATCAGGTAGCCTTCTCAATACAAAGAAAATGCCATTTAGAAGGAAAATTAGGAGCAATTTTGTTTTTTCCATACGGAAATTCTGAAAAAGCAAATCTTTCATTGTATATCTTCTATTTGCCAGTTGCCTTGTATACATACTACTCAAATTTCTAATAAGCATATGAGGATGATAGCATTATGTTCATTTTTACAGAAGAGGCAATGGAGGCCAAATGAGGTGAGGTGCTGAAGTTCTCATTATCAGAAAGAGGCAGAGCTAAGATTTAAATCCTGACATGCATGGTTTTTCAGTTCAGTTCTCTCCCTACACCTGGGGCCTTATCTCATGAATTGTACTAGTCTTCCCAGAAGTCAAGTATACTCAATCTACTGTACCTCACCTCCTTATGTAATAACCCAGAGTGTAAGGAGGGCCATCTGCTTCTCAAACAACATATTTGAGTCCATAAGGCATTAGGTTGGCAGAGAATAAAAGGATTATGACATTGCCATTTGTCATTCCTGTCTTATTCTGAATTTATAAAATAGAAATACATAGTCCAACATGTTGATTTCACAAGCTTAACATTATCATGGATTTTGAAACAAGCAAGGTTAGGGACATCATGTACAAAATAAATAATCCTTGTTTTGAGGGATGATGTCAGGGGCTGCTGCTTCCCCTCTGTTGGTGCATCCAACACAACAAGTCTTCCCTAGAGAGTGGGGCTCAAACCTTTCCTCTTAAAGACCTGCAACAGACTAAGGGGTGCTTGGGTTGTAAACTCTCTACTCACTGTCCCTCCCCAGTATTGCTTGCCTAGCTGCCCCACCAGAGCAGGGCACACCCTGAAGTGGAAGGACATTAAACCTGCTTGAGCACCCCATAGGCAACTTGGGATCAGCATGTTTCTCCCTGGCATGGTGAGAGATTGATCTTTGGGGACCCAAGGACAGGCCCAGAGGCCAGATCCCATACCCTCAGGATTCAATAGTGTTGCTTGGGGGCTCAGAGGAAAAATTTATATATAAATCTTGGTAGGCAAGGGAGCCCACATGGGAAGAACTGGAAGAAGAATGTAGTGTGGGTCCCAGCCACAGCACACTCTTGGAGCATGCCTCCCCCAACAGGAAGGCTGCCCCTCTCAGCCCAGGGCAGGATCCTGGACAGGGAAGCTTCAGCCTACAGTAGCATTGTGGGGTAGCTCAGATAGTTTGAGTTCCTGCCTGCTGGCTGATTCTGGAAAGACACTTCAGAGCAAGGGAAAAGGGAGAAGAGTGAACCCCCCTCCTGACAGCCAGATTGTGAGTCACAGATGGCCCTGTCAACACAAGCACACTTTCTGTCTGGGTGGTGCCACTTTAGCCCCTCCCTGGTGGCTTTGCCCAGAAGCCAGGGACTGGACATTTGACTCTTGCTAAAACAGCTACCTTACCAGCTTTTATGGTGCCTGAGGGCAGGCTCACCCAACCTAGCCCCTCCTGGCCTCACTCCCCCACCCACCTCTGCTGGAAGTTCCAGTGCCCCGCCCACCACCTGGGCATTCAAGTGCTTCTGAGGGCTCAAGCTGGTCACAGGTCCCTAAAACAACACTGCAATTTGTTCCTTCTAGCAAGCACCACCTACTGACAGGGAGGTCAATTTGCACAGACCCTTACAATATTTACTGATTCAATCATACAGAGTGTGCTAGAAAATCTATTTGAGGGAATGATTGAAGGAAACTTCCCTGGTTATACTAGAGATTTAGGTATTCAAGTATGAAAAAGTCAACAAATACCTGGGACATTCATTGCAAAGAGGAAATCACCAAGACACATAGTCATCAGACTGGCCAAAATCAACACAAAGGAGGAACTTCCGTGAGCCATCAAGTAACTTACAAAGAAAAACCCATCAGGCCAACTGCAGACTTTTCAACTGTGACCTTACAAGCAAGAAGGGATTGGGGGTCCATCTTCAGTCTTCTTAAACAGAACAACTGCCATCCTAGAAGTTTGTATCCTGCAAAACTAAGTTCCATACATAAAGGAGAAATAAGGACTTTTCCAGACAAGCAAACACTGACGGAATTTTTCAAGACCAGAGAATTTCGTGCCATGCAAGGAATAGTCAGAACTGCATTATACATGGCTCAGCATAATAGACATTCAACAGGGTAAAACTACCTAAAAGCTAAAACTTGGAGCTCATATAAAACAATAGAAAAAGTGGTAAATGGAAGAGGAGAAATAAAATAAGACATGAACACTCGATGAAGAGGACTAACAAAACATCATGATTCACTCAGAAAACATATTAATACAATTCTGTCAAGTTTGAGTAAGCAAAAGGATGAAAGAAGGAACAATATCACAGCCAAAAAAATGAGATGCAGCAAAGATAACTAATTCAATAAATATAGGGATATCTTTGTATCAATACATTTGGAAACAAGCAAAATATGCACATTGTAAAACAGTATAATTATTAAAGCTCACACATAGATACATAGAAACTTGAATGCTCCTAAAGGAATAATGAAATTGAAGCAATAGTTAAAAATATTCCCACTCAAAAAAAAAAGGATTAAAAATTAGGCTTAGACTCTTTCAAAAAATTGATAATTTTTGTTGTTCGCTTACGGTTTTTGTGTCTTTAATTTCTTTAAACATTTCATATAAACCTGTTGTATATTCTGTACCTAATATCTATGGCCCTTGAAGGGTGTGGTATCTACATTTGTTGTTTCATTGTGTCTGTTGATGCTCACATATAGTAGCATGTGTATATTTTGTACTTTCTGTTCTTTGATTCTGAACTTACTGCCTGATTTTAATACATGTGATGTCCATGTACCTAAATTAAGGTATCTTTTCTGTAGAGAAGGTTTGCTTCTATTTCTGCTTCTGCTTTTAGTGGTAGCCAGTGATTACCACTGACTTGGGACCCTTTCAGTCTGCTTTAAGGTTTTAGGCTCAGCACCAGAGTACCAGATTTGGCTTCTCTACCTGTGTGCTGGCCCTAGGCTCAGTATCCCAGTTGTAGTGGTGCCATTGGGATCCACGCTCAGGGCAAGCTGCCCCACTCATCTTTCTGTTGCTCTAGGCTAAGCTCCCGTATAGTTCTGCCCTAGCTAACCCTTTTTTTGGGGAAAATTATAAAAATCTTCTCTCATTTTGAAAATCAACAAAATCTCAAGTAGTATGTTCCAGATAGGTGTAGTTGTGAACATTGGGAGCAGAAGAAGGAGTTTAGGGATGTAGAGGAGGCTACACAACCATGGTGAAGTTTTATTTCCTAAGCTGAATGGTGGGTGGAAGATGTTCATTTTATTTATTACAGATATTATCACTCTTTTTATGTATTGTATACTTTATTAGAGGCTGAAAAAAGAACAACTAACAGCAGTTTGTCTTCAGTTTCTCTGTGATGTTGAAAGAATGCTAAGGCATGAGCAGCAACATTGGTGACAACTCTGGAACCGACTGCATACATGGCTTCAGCGCAGATGTAGTGAGTGCTCTGGAAGAGCAATGCTGGCCCAAGAGGAACCATGCTTAGACTGAGCTGGGTAGAAAAAGAGGAAAATGGCATATGACATATGGTAGCCTTGTGGGTCCATTCATGGACTGTAGATGACATGACTCCTGGGAACTGCCATGTGATTTTGAGAGGAATTTGGGGTGGCATTTTCAGATATGGTGGGAAGACAGAGAAATACTGTATCTTGCGAGTCTACAAGCTATTGTGGCCCTAGAGACATGGATTATGCAAATTCCACATAAATAATAGCCCTAATTCTCCTCTGGTCTTAAGACTTTCCTTGAAATTTTTTGCCTCTGTATCCAGTTGTCCTGTATCTTTGTTCCAGATCCAGTTGTCTTGAAATCCAGTTGTCTTTTCTCTCATGTTTCCATTCTACACACTGCTCTTTGGTGGCCCAGTAGAATACCATGGAGAAGCAATTTACAAAGTGGAGCCATGGTGCTTACAAACATTAGTCCTGTTCTTATGGGGAACAAATTTTTTTCCCAGGGTGTAGCTTTTTCACCATAGGATCAGGCCCATTGAGATAGCGGCATAGCAAAAAAGATCTGTTAAATTCTTATCTATGGGTCAGGATATTAAAATGCCATGTAATTGGAGCTCCTATTTAGAAATATTAATAACCATTGCATTGAAAACTGACCTAGTAGTAAATGAGAAAACAGCAAGCCAGGTGGGTTTGTATAATTTCACTCAATTCTGTGTTCTACCCAATTTACCAAGAAAAAATAAATTATGTTTGAAAATCAGTCATGCAATATTTCTGGCCACTTTTCATAAAAATAGATTATCTGTCACAGTTCCCTGAAGCTTTAACCCTGTGTGACATAGTAACATTTTAGGAGAGTGCTGTGAGCTAGAGTTACACAGGCGCCAGCCAGCTGGGCATGTTTTCAGGGGCCTCAAGGGCCTGTCCTCCCCCAAATATTAACTCTACATATTATCTTCCTGTGTTTCTGAAAGGGCTGCTTAGAATTCACTACTCAATTGTCTTCTGAAGATGAAAGCTTTTTTGCCTTTGTCATTTGCTTCTTAGTAAACTGTTCTTCTTCTTCTTTTTTTTTTGTCATCAATAAGGAATATCCAGTTTGTAAAACAGAAGAGTTTATTCTGATTCAGTCTACTACTCGCTACTATCATCTGGTAGACAACCTAATTCTGGATGCCTTTGCTACAGGAGAGAGTAGTAATAGCAGTAGTGGTGATTGTTATTGTTGCTTGAATTGAGATATACCTTGCATGAAGTAAGCCCATGTTAAGTGTTCAGTTCAATGATTTTTTACATGTGTCTATAGTAAAGTAACCACCATGCAGAGGCTCTTTCCTGTGCCTTCTCAGTCAATAATACCCAGCTCTATCTCCCCTCCCACATACACCAAGATGTAAACACTATTCTGACTTTTATCACCACAGGTTGGTTTTGCCTATGTTATAGAACCTCTTATAAATGCAATCATCCAGTAGGACTATTTTGTGTCTGGCTTTTTAAAGTTCACCTTATGTTGGTGAGATTCATTCATGTTGTTGCGTTTACAAGTGGCTTGTTCTTTTTCATTGCTGTGTATTCTTCTATTCTATGAATATACTACAGTATATCCATTCTACTGTTGATAGACATTTGGGTTATTTCTAGTTTTTGACTATTTTAAATAAAGCTGCTACTAATATTCTTACACGTGTAGCTTGGTGCTTTACACGCATTCATTTCTCTTTGATATATACCAAGGAGTGGAATTACTGGATCATAGGGTAGGCATATGTTTAGCTTTTGTAGAAAATGCTCCAATTGTTTACTGGAGCATTTTCATAATTTTTATATGAAGTATATAGGTGGTTCTCTGTTTGTCTCTTTAGATACATTTTCTGTCTCTGTCTGTGATACTTTGTACCATGAATCACCCTGGTTCCCTTGTACTTTGGCTCCTTCTTGGATTCAGCAAATGGAAGCCCCAGCAGTTGATTGAAGAATGGAAAAAGAAAATGATCACAATATTTATTTCCTCTGTTCTCTTCCTGCTCTACCACTCTTGAGAGTGACTCCAATCTTTTATAGCCACTGCTCCTGTCAGATGGTCTCTCTTCCAAGGCTCTTGCTCTCACTGGCTCCATTAACACCATCATTCTCCCTTGCCTCTTGGGTCCATCAGTGATTGTAGATACCCATTGTTGTTGTCCCTGGGCACTTCTTCTTTATCTAGCATGATGCTTTCACTCTACTCACATCTCTGGAAAAAATGGTTATTCTATTAAAAATCTAGAAATATAAAATCTTTTAGTGTGCTCTCTTTTCTTGTAGGGATTATGACTGATACAGAGGAAAATAAAGGGGATTTTGAGATGGGTTCAAAATGTGTTGGAGCACACTAGAAGTTCCTACTCAGCATGAGAGAATTGGCACAGGAAAGCAATTGTACTGAAAGTAGTTATTTAGGGCAATTCAAGTCAAAAAATATCTTGGGTGTGGACTAGTGCTCCAAGTGATACAAGGATACTTGTTTACTTGTTAACAACCTCAAGGAGTTTTGTTAACAAGTAAACCTGAGTTTGATCCTGGCTGTATGCAACTCCACTAATGTCAATTTCCTGATCTATAAAATGGAGATGCTGATAATACCGGTTTCAGGTTGACCAGTGGCTCAACCATTATCACACTTCTGAAGCAGTCAGTTAGTGAAGAAAATCAAAGTACCAACACATATTAAAGGTGAAATAGAGGCTCTGCAATTTTATTAAAGGAATTCATGCAGTAGTGGGAGAGTTACCAGGAGGGATTCTTGAACTGCTCTGAGTCTTGGAGTAAAGGTTCCATACATTCTATAATTTACAGAGAGGATACAACCACCAACCAAGGATAGAGACTGGGATCAGAGTGGCAGTCTAGCAGTCTAGTTTAGGGGTAAGACAAAGCAAAGGTTTGGGAGTCAGATCTCAGTAGGAATCTAGATTGTCTGTTATTGCCTATATGCCCTTGAACCAGTGATGAATGTTTCTCAGTCTGTCCACTGTAAAGTGGGGATAATCATTTTTATACCTTTCATGGTAGCTGTTGTTAATGCTTTTCTTTCACACGCTAAAAGATACATAGATACCTATTTATGAGCATGGTTCTTCCTACGTCTGATATGTGCTGGTATAAATTGTCAGGAAATACAAAATTGCAAACAGAGGTTGGAGCCTGGGTATTATAGCTGTGAGGAAGGTACTATGAGTGGGCGTGTCGAGGGCAGGGAGGGGGATGCGTGGGGGATCTGGGGATGGTGGTGCTGACAGCTGACATGTGTGCATCTTGAATTAGATCCTGATTCCAAGATAGAAAATTATTATCTGCTCTGCATGAGCAGAAGCAACCTGAGAGGCAGTTCATCAGAGCATATAATCTAGACTGGATCTGTCTGCAGGGATTTTTTTTTGTTTGTTTTTTGAGTTTTTCTTTTTCTTTTCTTTTTTTTTTTTTTTTGAACAGCAGTTATTTGAATTTGGACTTTCTTAAGTCCAGCTCTCTATTCCTACCATCTTCTTATTGTTCATCTTAGATCACAAAGTTGAGGTCAGTCTGTGTTTGTGTGTGTCTGTGTGTCTTACACAATCACATATTCTCATAACTGCATATTTCAAAGCAAGGGCTGACAGTAATTAGCTGGAATGGAAGCAAGGACAAATAAAGGGATTTCTGAGAAAACAGATTCCAGTTTGTTGGTGGGCATGTACACCAAAGCAAAAAAATTTCGAAGGCAGCTAAGGCTTTGGGCAAATTTTGATAGCAGTGAAGGATGAAGACCTAGGCAAGGAAGCAAACCATGTGATTCTGGCATCCTGCTAGTGATTCAGAAAATTCTGATTCAAAAACAAGAACTATTTTCAAAGGACTTTTGACAGAGCCGACAGTTCCTCAGCTGTCTGCCACTCTCCAGAGACCCTAATGAGCTCTTCCTTGTCAGGTCTTTCTGTCTAAACAAGAAATTGCTATTCCCTGTATCTGCCACCCAACAGTGAGTGCACCTACCTTTGCTTATGCATAGCATAAATTATTATTGAATGCAAACACTTGTTCAGGTTGATCAGTAGGTTGTTTCCGTCAACCTACATCAATGCGATCTTTAATGTGTAAATGACTCAGCAGCAGGAATTGTGTGTAAACAGGTGGTCAGAAAGTGCTTTTCTATTGATAAACTGATAGGTATGCAGAAAGAAATTGCTGCAACTTCTTTTGGGACTCAGCCATTCCTGAAGCTCTTGTAAATGGTAAAAAGACTTTACCTTGTTTTGTACCGTAATAGCTAATCATGACTGGGGACTGGGGATAGGGAATAAAAATGACATCCCAAAGAAAGAATACTTCTTTAAATCTCACTGTTCCTTCTCAACAACATTCAAGATACTTGCCCAATTCTACATAAAGTGCCTGCCATTTCAATTTTAGAAGTCAGAAACCCTTTTTAAAATTAGTTTCTGTTATTAGACAGCACAAATATCACCATTTTGTCAAATTGTCTTTTTGCTGATTTTATCTTTTTTATGGAAAAACTTCTGTGCTGCCTTCCCTTCTCTTTCATGGTCAATGGTGTTTTCCCATCTTTAGTTTTAATACTCTTCCCCAGTATATCATGGGTGATCAACAACATAGACCTTGGAGTACTTCAAACCTGGTTTGGGTTCTGGTCGAATTCTTCTTGGTTCCTTTCCCATGTCCATCAGTTCTCTAATCATCTGATGTGTCATCAGTGTATCTGGAATCATCTCCTACTCTACTCTGACATGAAGTTTCCTTTTTTTTGATTAAAATATCTCCAGACACCTCAGTGCTCTTAAATTAACCTCATATGCTTGAAAATAAGTTACCCATTTATAACAGCAACAAAAACCAAAAAAAAAAAAAAAATTCAAATATGCATTGTTCTTCAAGTTTATTTCTACAATCCAATAAAACAATTTTTAAAGAAAAAAAAAGAGGAAGAAAGAAAGACAAGAAGAGGAGGAACAAAAGAAATCTGTCTACATTTCATAATCTAAAGTTTGACATCTAGTATGGCCAAGTAATCTATTATTAAATCAATCTTCCTACAGATAACAATTATAACACGGACAAAATTTAGAAGAAAATCCTACAACACTGGAAAGTGAGAAAAATCAAGCAAATTCTGGAGGAAAGTTGACACTTGGATGAATGGAATGACATGGTGACTTTGCCATTTTTACAGCTGGCACTGGTCTTTCTGGCCCCAAAAATTAGAGGACGGAAATTAGGAAACCACAGCTGCTGGGAGAGTAAAGGGGACATACAGGAAAACAGAGCGCTAGATATGAGGAGTTCCAAACTCTGTATATAAATTCTGCCCAAATCTCAGACTGACTCTTGAAGCATACATTTGCAGGATAGACTTAAAGCAGTCCAGCTAAAGATTAAAAAAAAGGAAGCATATTTTAGTTGCCACTCAAAAGACAGAATTTGCAGTTTGAGACCAACAAAATTAATTGTTTGCTTAAGTGAGAACAACAAAATTTATTGTTGGAACATTCACTATGTCCAGGACACAATTCAAAATTGCTTGTTGTGCAAGGATTTGGGAACATATGAGCTGGTCTTAAGAGAAAAGTTGTCAACCAAAACCAACCAATCCCAACCATAACCAGATGTTGGAATTAGCAGACTAAAGAGTTTAATATAAGCAGCTAAGTTTAACTAAGTTTAACTAAGCAGCTATTATAACTAGGCACAATAAAATAAAGAAAAACATGTTCATAAGAAATAAAACATAGAAAACTCAGCAGAGAAATTGAAATATATTTCAAAGTAAATTCTATAACTGAAAACTTCAAATCTGAAATTAAAATATATTGGATGAGCTAACAGAACCATAGAGATGACAGGTAATGAATTAGTAAGCTTTAACGAGGATTAGTATGTTATGCAATCTGAGGATCAACTGAAAAAAAGAGAGTCCCAAGTACTTATGGAATAATATAAAAAGGATAACATGTATGTAGTTGGCATTACAGAAGGAGAAGGGATAAAAAATGAGGCAGTAAATATATTTGGAGAAATGATGGCCAAAATTTTTACCAATTTGGTGAAAGTCATGGGTTTTCAGATATAAGAAGCTCAGTGCATCCAAAAAGGACAAATGCAAAGCAAACCACACTCAAGCTCATCATAGTCAATCTGTTAGAACACCAATGTTGAAAAGAAAATCTTGAAGGGAGCTAAAGAAAAATGACACATATAATGGAACAATGATCAAATTCCACTAATTTCTCAACAAAAATAATGAAGTCCAGAAGACAGTGTAAGAAAATGCTTAAAGTGATGAAAGAACAAAACTTCAAACCAGAATTCTATATCAAGAAAAAAATCCAAATATTGTTCCAGAAATAAGCAAAATAAAAACATTTTTAGATAAAAGCAGATGAAGAGAATTAATTGCCATCACACCTGTGCTACAAAAAAAAAGCTAAAGGAAATTCTTCACTATGAGGGAAATGATAGTGATAGAAACTCATATCGTCATGAAGGAATAAAGAGCATTAGAAAAAATCTGGAAAATCATAAAAACTGCTTTTTTAAGTTTTTATTTCTTTAAGATATATATGACTGTTAAAGAAAAAGTTATAATATTGTCTATGAAGTTTTATTGTGTGAAGATGGAATGCATATGATAATTACAGTATGAAAGACAGAAGACAGAAGTGAATGGACCTATATGATTGAAGATTTCTTCATTTTATTTGGAGTGACACAGTGTTGGCTGTAAGATGACTTTGAAAAGTTAAAGATGTATACCGTCATTCAAAAGAAATCCCTTAAAAATAATGCAAAGAAGCAGAGCCAAAAAGCTAATACATACATTCAAATTCTCTTCAAATTTGGACTTGAAAATACTTGATAGAGTATAATTTAATTATATTTTTCAATTCTGAATCTATACATTAATCAAGGAAAAAATATGCGTTTGAAGAAGGTTATGATGCTGTTTATTGGATTTAAGACAAAACAGAGTATTCTTCATGAAGACTTCTGTGGTGGAATTAAAAGAATTTGTGGTCCAAAGTTTGGACTTAATGGCTAATGTTGCGTGAAGTAAGGACACCATTTGCTCTTTCCTATGAAAATCCTTTTGACCTTGTTTTCCTTGATCCATATTTAGAGTGCTCCTGGGAGAAGTTTTCTGACTCCCCTGTGTTTCCATCCACATACTAAGCACAAATCTAGATGCTTGTGATCAGGAAGTGTTAGGGAATATCACAGGGAAAATAAACAAATGAACCTGAAATTTTACAACACTCGTGTTGATTTTTTCTTTTCATAATAATACTAAATAGGTGAAAATAATAAATTATAACCATTATTTTAAGCAAAGAATGACAATCAAATTTACTGAGATCTCACCTGTAAGATGTCTGCCTATCTCACTTAGGAATGATAAATAAAATATGCAAATTCCTTCACTATT
This sequence comes from Lemur catta, assembly GCF_020740605.2. Classification (NCBI taxonomy): domain Eukaryota; kingdom Metazoa; phylum Chordata; class Mammalia; order Primates; family Lemuridae; genus Lemur; species Lemur catta. The sequence goes on from NC_059133.1 coordinate 26,247,645, forward strand.
TAGCATCTTTTTGATATATCTATATCTTTATATATGAATATCTATATCCATATTTATATACAGGTATTAAGGAGGAATATGCCCATTTCTAGCCAAAATTAAATAAAAGAATGTAATAATATTATTTTGCCATGGGTGAAGGTCATTCCTGTAGTTGGATTTTGCCATAAATGGTTGGAGGTTGTAACTAAATTTTCACCTGGGTTTACAAACTACTTTGAGAGAAAGTAATTTGAAAGATTAAAACACTCTCCTCCTCTTATGGAGTAGCTCCTTGGTGTTTCCTGCAGAGAATTAATTATGTTCTTGGCACAGCCCCTTTATTCACTTTTCTCTACTGATTCTCTCCCTTCCCATAAATAAGAAATTCCAAGTTTTGGGCTCAGAACAATTCAAAACTGCTGAAGTGTGAATAATATCTAAAATCTGTTTGTGTATTACATTAACTAGGAAATAAATGCATACAAAACATTTTCATCTATTTCAACTTCCCCCAAATTTTCATCTCATGATTAAATGAATCCAGGTATAGCTCAGCCCAGAAAAAGGAGGGCTTGCTTCCATGACTTGTTAACTCTGTCTGGAATTTAACACTCAATATGAAGCATATAGTAAAGTATAATAAATTAAAGTCTATAGAAAAATGATGGCCCTAAAGTCATTTTACGTGGAAGTGAAATTTCAGTTCCACTCTATTCCTAGTTGCTGTGAGCTTGAGTATTTATTTAACTTTTTCAAGCCTTGATTTTCTCAGCTTTGAAATAATGATAGTATCCATGCCACAGGTTGTAAGTATTCAATCAAAGAAACCATTAAAGTACTTGATATAATGCCTAGCATATCATAAGAAGTCTATAAATATTAGTTGTTGTTACCATATTTATGTCCATTTGACTTTTTCTATCTCAAGAAATTTCCTTTTTGTCTTTTTGCAAAGAAACCAAAGTCACTGTTAGCTCATTCCATCAAGCATCCATTAATAATGCAGATAGACAGGCTCATGTTTCATAGCCAGAAGCCCAAATTATCCATAGCCATCTTGTCCAAAAGAGAGGATAAAAGTCAGCAGGTTGAATTTTTTCCAAACTTCAGCTTGTAGCCTAGAGCATCTTGAATCCTCAGCTACTTCAGCAGAAACCCAAGTTTAGCTGTTTTGTTTTGTTTTTAATATAAGCTATTTTTCATTCAATGATGAAAGAGTGTCAAAATAATGTATTCTGAAGTGGATTCTTGTGCTATAGATTTATAAATGTATAAGAAGTAACAGAAACATAAAACTATTTATAGGTTGAATCTTATATTGTCTAATATTTATGTTAAGTATATAGCATAAACCTACAAATTACTTATATATCTTAATGAGATAAATAGAATTTTCATGATACAATTAAGCTGAAACATATATATTTGGCAATACTTATTCCAAGTCCATTTGACATTATGAGCAGAGAGATTATCCACTGAATTATGAATGATTCTTCTGTTACTATTGCCTCCAAATTTCTCTTCCATTTTGACTCAAAGTCATCATCTTTTCATCTTTCTTTGGCATCTTGTCCTGATGTCCTTTTATTTATTCATTTTTCAGTAAAATGTTACTGCTTCCACCCCTCCCCCCACCACCATCATAAGACACCATTTGGGTTTCTGCCCAGGTTCTGACAATTATTTTTCTCTGGGAACTGGCCTTCCATTTATGGGTAACAACTAGAGAATTTGCTCATGAGCCAGGCTTGTCATGTGTAAACCTGTGCTCTTGGTGACAGCTGATTGGACAATCGGTGGACACTAATTTAAGCTAAACCAATCAGATCATCCCAGAGATTTGAAACTGGGAACAAGAGACAATTTCTGAGAGGTGGTTGGATAATAACATATAAACATGTTACAAAGATTTAAACTCAAGAGAAATGAAACATCCATGGGAACAAAGCAGTGGAGAAAGCCAGTTGGAGGATAAGAAGAAAAATGAAGCAGAAATAAAGGCAGAGCAAAGGTATAGGCTTGAGTTTCTGAAAACTTTCTAGGACATGGTTTTAGTCTTCTTTTGATAACCAGCTGCATCCCTGCCCTAACTATGATACATTCATTTACACATTTAATAACTTATTCACTATACATTTTTGAGTGCCCACCAAGTACCAGGCATTATGCTAAGTATTTTGCATACTTTATATCACAGAATTTTAATTAGAAGTCTAAACCATAACCAGCCAACCAAATAGCAAAACAGCAGTAAACATTTAATATATTCTGACCTCCCAGGAAAACTTGGATATTTGATTCTGGCTATCAGTGTAAATTTTCAAATGAAGTCCCAGTTGTATTATGACTACTTTCACCTAGGTGAGCTGAAACAAAAGTTCCTATTTATGAAGTGTAGTGCTATCTTTCCAGATTGCACTGGCAAGCAAATGATAATCTCTGGCCATGATTATGACCTACTTAAGGTTTTTATATAATCACTGGAGAATTTTGATGTGAGGAAGAAAATTCACGGGGTAGCACAAATAGAATTTTTAACTTTCACTTGTGAAATATCAATAACCACAGGTGTAAGGCTAATGGTACCTAATGCCTATGGCAAAAGAAAAAAAATCTCCTGACCTACTATTTCCTAACCTTCTATGTCTATATAGCATAATGGTGCAAATCCATAAATATCAGTCTCCAGGGAAAACATATTTTTAGAATATCCTAAATGCAAGATGTGGAGAAATTATAGTTTGGCCTATAAGTAGTCAATTTTACAAGACAAAAGGATGTGCACATTTAGATAGGAGGTATAAGTCATTCATTTGGGACCTACTGGTACTTTTTCCACTAAAGATGCAAAAATATTTGTATTAGTTTAAGTCATTAAACTTGTATTCAATTCAGCATATTAAATACAGGCCATAGTTACAGAGTTACATGGTTATGATTAGGGGGAAGGCATAGATAGTTTCATCACTTATACTCCCTGAGTCCATGTCCTTACCACTCATTTAATTTTTAATACACTGTGTGTCTGGCTTACTTCATTACCTCTCTATTTAAAATGCTCAGATATTACCTTCTCAAAGGGTTTTGTCCTTACTGTTGAATTCCATAGCTGCCTCCATCTCATTTAGAATAAAATGCTAATTTCTTCCAATACCTTGAAGGCCATTCATGATCTTGAACCAGACTCTCTCTCTAGTCTGGAACCTAGAAGTCTAAGGTCAAGGTGTTGGTTTTCTTCTAAAGTCTCTGTTTTTGGTTTGTATATGGCCATCTGCTTTGGTTTGAATGTCTTCTACAAAACTCATGTTGAACTTTATTTGCCATTGTAATAGCATTGGAAGTAGAACCTTTGACAGGTGATTAGGTCATGAGGACTCTCACCTTGGGAATGTATTAATGTCATTACCACAGGAGTTTGGCCCTCATTTTTACTCTGTCTTGTGCTCTGTCCTCTCTCACTCTGTCTTTTCCTTTCTCACCATGTGATGCCTTCTGCTTCTCTACCATGAGATAACACAGAAAGAAGGCTCTTACCAGACGCCAAGCAGATGCTGTCACCATGCTCTTGGACTTCCCAGCCTCCAGAACTGTTAGCCAAATGAATGTCTCTTCTTTATCAATTACCCAGTCTGCGGTACTCTGTTAAAGAAACAGAAAGTGGGTAAGACACTGTCTTCTCCCAGTGTCTTCACATGGTCCTTCTGTGCATATTTTTGTCTTAATCTTCTCTACTTGTAAGGATACAAGTCCTATTGGATTAGGGCTCCTTTTATCTTAATTACCCCTATAAAAGCCCTATCTCCAAATATAGTCACATTCTGAGGTACTGGAGATCAGGACTTAAACAGACGAACTGGAGTGGGGAAGGTGGGGGACGCTATTCATCCCTTAACAGTAATGTTCTTTAGACATTGATGAATGTGCTCTGTTAAAGTCATGAGGGACTTGGGAAGAGGTGACAAAAGATGTGCAAATTCAATGACTCATAGAAGCTTTGGGTGTGACAGATTCTTGGGCACTCGTACTCGTGTCTGCATAGACTGGAATGGGAGAGCTCATGACCATTTTTTTTCAAAAAGACTATTTTCAGGGAGTAGATGTAAGAGAGGAGTAGAGCAGAGGACAGTGATCACTGTATGAGATCAGCAGGCTGCCAGGGCACCCCCAGGTCTCTTCAGAAAGTTGGTACCTACTGAACGGGGCCTCAGGAAGAAACTGCCTCTACTGTTCTCATTAGAAAGTGAGTCTCATGAAAGAGAGCAATGTAAGAAAATCCTTTCATTTCCATTTATCATAAACTATCCAATGAAATGACTATGCAAATAGCAAGCAACATGATGGATTAAGTTAATATTATTAAGGAATTTAGAAATTCTTTAATATTATTAAGGAATTTAGGAACTACCTAAAAATGTTTTTGAATAAATAAATAAATGCCACTTTGTCTAGCTCAGGCAAAGACCCACAGGATTTATCATATTATTGACAGGAAAATACAAGATGGAACATTTAATGTTCTGAAAAACTTAATGAGGCTGTTCCAAATACACAAATAAAAGCTCAGGTTTAAATTAATTCTTTCCTCATGTGGGAAAACAATAAACTAAAACAAACAAATAGAAACAGAAACAACGAATTTAAAACAAAATAAAACAGCATTAGATGGTGACTAATGTCTTCCATTCAAAGAGGAGGAAACTATAAGTACTTATTGCTTAAACTGGAATCTAGCTTTATTTACATTATTCACAGAGAATTTTAAAAAGTTTGTTAGGATTAATGTTTTCTCTGAAAAAAAACAAAAGCCAGCATCAGATCAAAGACATTTCCTGTGTTTTTAGAATGGTTGATTCACACAGTAAGCAAGTAAGAGAAACTGGTTTTCAGATCTCTACATCTAAGCATGTTATGGTTCCACCATGAAGTTTTCAAACTTTCATGTATAATTATCCTCTGTCCTAGCCTGAGTCATGTTTAGATTAGGACATATTTGATGGACAATGTCTCCAAAAGTTATAAAAGGTTAGAGCTCTTCCTCTGTATTCTACAATTTTCCCATTAGTCAACTGGGAGTGTGCTTATGACACAGCCTTTATGGAGCAGTTATCTGAGATTTTTGAAGCTGGTTTTATTATAGGGGGAATTTTAGAATTTTGTCTGAAAACAGTCAATAGTGGCTTCTGGCTCCCAAACTCCTTCAAAGGGAAAGCTGAGCAGCTATGGTTTCTACGCCGCGAAACAATGGTGTGTGAACATACATGGCTGGTGGGGGAAGGGGAAGTGCTTTAGCTCTAGCATGAACACTTGAATTCAAATTCTTCATTGATGAAAGGGTTGAAATGCAAATATAATTTCTGGGAATAAAATGGCTTTTTTAAAACATTCATAATAATTAGACATGCCCTGGGATTTATTTGCAGAACAATTTAAAACTTAAGATTTGTGTATTAATCCCTGTGGGAATTTCATACATGTTAAATGGTTGCCTAGATTTAAACATAAGGGGATAATTTAAAAAATTACTTTTCTGCTCTAATTTATGCTGAGCTCTATCCAGAGATAACACAGGTTGTTATATTCTCTTAAGACATTGACATCTGCTGTTGAGTCTTCCTATTGATGTGTTTGATGGGCCGATGAGTTATGATGCAAGCAATTAAGGCAATTAAAGTCTTCTAGACACAATGTTCTGAGAAATTATTTGCTTACCACTGAGGTAGCAGGAGATCTGTTTTTCTAATATTAGAGAAATATTAGACTAACATAGAAAAGTGTCTTCAATAGCACTACTTTTCAGGTAAGGTAATGGGATAGAAAAAAAAACCTTCTGATTTTCTGATTTTAATAACAAATTTCTGCTTTAAGAACAAGTTTAAACTTCATCCCAATCTCTGGGTTATTCATTACACACAGCCTAGATAAGACATTAAAATCTTGTGAATAACACATATTCCAACTTGTACATGAATGACCTTTGGCAAATCGTTCATCCTTTGTCATATTTAGCATTCTTTATCTTTCTAATAAGGGCTTAGACAAGGTTCTCTGTCATTGCTGGGCATCCAAAATAGACTTGGTTTCAGTTGGTCTGGGGACAGACTGAGCTTCTCCATGTTTGCAAATTTCGTCAAGTGATTCCACTGTGTAGTGAAGGTTGAGAACTACCCAACTGGATAATGTTAGCCTACTAGCTCTATTATTTTAAGATTCAGCAATGTTCCTTTTATAATGGTAGATCATCAACTTTTATTGTTTGAGATAAAATTTGATGAAATTTCACCCTGGTGAGAGTTTGGAGCTGAGGATTGGAATTTCACCCTGCTTTCCGTGGGAGAATCCCTAAGACATTGTGTGTGGAGGTAAGTAGAGGAGCCTACAGTGGAGGAAAAGAGCAAGAATGGGGAACTGAGAGGATGCTGAGTTGGGAGGATGCCACGGATTCCAGGGACTTTTAGGAGCCTGGAGTAACAATCACTGAAACCAGGGGGCAGCATCAGGACTGAATGGTAAGCTTTTCAGATGTGATGACAGCAACCTGGGGAAATCTACAAAACCTAGGATTTCCCCTGAAAATAAGTGACCTAAAATGTCTGAGTAAACCCATTGATTTTTTTTGAATTAGGGAAGAACACAGATCTGTAAAAACCAAAGGAAAAAATACAGTGCTGTATGAAGGAAAGAGAAAAAGTCTCCCATCTCTGCCAAACTCAACCTGCTGCTTTCTAGAAGTAGCCACTGCTTACACTTTACTGTGAGTCCTTCTAGATGTGTCCTTTGCATAAACAATCCTATCACATATTCATGGAATCTGTCCATTGATATATTATTTAAAATCAGATAGAATCATCATATTATAATTACATTATCATTATAATATTATAACAATATATTATTAAATTAATAATATTATAATATTATAAATCCAAGTTATAGTATAATGTGGATTTATTTTTTTCTTCCATCTAATATATGGAAGAGATACATGGTATGTACTAAACCATGTAAATGTGGCTCATTCTTTAAGGGCTGTTTAGTATTTTTGTTGAAAAGATGTGCCATAACTTAGTAAGAGAGTTCTTTAATGGTGGACATTTTAATCATTTCCATTTCATTGCACCTATAAAGTATTCAGTAGTGAACATCCTTCTTCATGTATGTTTAATCAATTGTACATGTACTTCTGTAGAGTTGATCCAATGATGTCAAATACTTGGGACAGAAAGATTTAAAATACAGATAAATTTCCAAATTGTCTTTCCAAATTGCATTATCAATTTATAAGGCCATCAAGATTATATGAAGTTTCTCTTTTGTCACAACTGTTCCAGCCTGAGGAATAATCAGTGTTTTGAATCTTCACCATTTTGATAGGGGAATTGTTATTTTGTAGCTTTAATTTGTATTGCTTTAATTATCAGTACAATTTTTTTGAATAAGTAAATTTACAAAGAGACTCCTACTCACCTACCAACAACAAAAAAATTACATAAGGTTTCTATTTAGATGGTAATAAAAAAAAACAACTGAAAGGGTATATTGGAGGGACTTAGGCAGAATGCAGGCATCAATTTGCATTTTCTAATCAGAAACGCTTTTATTTTTCTCTTTGTCCTCTGCAGTTCTCCAGTTTGAATATTCAGCAGGAGAAGAAGGCTGACTGAATACTTAGATTTAACAACAATAGTTAAACATATTCCTTTCTTATGATTCAGCTCCATCTTTCTAAGGTGAAACATTTCAAGCAAAGTAAATCTGAATTTTGAATTCGGATGGCTCACTGCTGAAATAATTACGAACACAATGGAAACGGGAAACTTTTCAGAATATTTTACCTCTGTAGACAAACTGACACTTTCAAAGAGCATTCGCATGACATGGATGCCACGCATCACCGTCCATCACTTTTCACCTCCCTCCACCAGCCTTGTCTATGCCAAGGCCAATGCAGGTCCTAAATCGAGGACGGCCCTCAACATGAACTTCCTGTGCTGGCTGGCCAGCACCATGTTTTCCAGAATGATCTGTCCTAGCACATTTGCTCTCTCACCAGGCTCTCCTTTTCCCCTTTTCCTGTCCTCCCCCTCTCTTCCTGTTCCAAGCCTCTCACCACTCTTCTGGCACAATCTTCCCTTGCTGCAGGGAGCAATCTTCCCCAACCAGTACAGTCTCACGTTTCTCTCATGGGACACACATCAAAGGGAGAGTCCTGCACTCACTGTAGCCTCATTCCTTGGCTCCCTTTCTTTCTCTTCTTCCCTTCTTCATCCCAGCCACCGGGCCCTTGTTATCAGGATCTTCCCTTTTGTCCTACATTAATTTATCAAAAACCTGGTCCTTTAGTCAACAGTGAGTGTCCAAGAACATGCATTTGGATCAGGCTACTGCTCTTGGTGCCAACCAAAGTAGCATGCCTGATGAATTATGAAACCCTTTTCTGGGCAAGTTTAGAATCTCTGGTGCTGCCAGCGCAGTGGACCAATGAATGGGAATGTGTGCGACAAATCAGAAAATTCTTCTTGGGAAATGATTGGGAGGAGAGATCTGCAGTGGACTACTGTGACAAGCTGAAGATCTGAAGAAGGCTGGTCAGGGGTGACCTGGAAAAAAGCCACTTCTCATTTATGTTTTAAATTTAGAGACTGCTTACGACTTAGCTAATAGAGTCCAGGTTTGATTTTTAAAACTCCAGGAACAAACCCCTTCTCTGTGTTTTGTTTTACATAGTATCTCTCTGTGGGAGTTAAATACCTACTGCTGCTGTAAACACAAACATTAGTGTAATGGCTAGGATTAATGCTTTCATCTATTTTAGGCGGCAAACACCATGTCTCCTTCTGCAAGTGTCTCTGTCTCTGGGGACTGGCTGTGCAGGACTCACTGTTACGCTGCTAGAAGGGTTTTGGTTCTGCCCATGTGAACACGCTGGATGCAGGTTTAATGCACAAGTGACAATTCAGCAGCTACCAGATTTTCTTTCTCCCATTCTCTTTTCTTGCTATCTCAAGACTGGATTTGTTAAGCCAGGCATTTTTAGCATGACACATGTACTTGTACACATGAGCACACCCCACATTTCTCAACGCTCATGAATTATTCAGCTTGGTTTTTTCCTCTGTGTACTAGGTGTAGATTCTCCTTTTCTTTCTTTCACCAAAAAGGAAGAGCTTTCTCCACTCTTTTATACCTCTCTTAAAAATTATTATTATTAAAAGAATTGAATGTTTATTAGGATCATTTTTAAATAGCTTGACACATGTATCTTACAGTAAGGATGGTCTTGTCCTAACACTTAACGTCCATTGCCTTCCTCATCCCTACCTTAAGCTCCTTGACAATGGGATAAAAAACACTCTAAGATCCATTGAAATTTCTCTTTGTTCCTCTCTTGATACACCATTCAGGGAAAGAATAATTTTATAGCCTTTGGTGCTATTCACAATTGCTATTTCAATTTGGTACGCATTTGCTGAATTTAATGGGGTGTCCTATATTCTATCTGGTAATCCTGGATGATACTCTATCCTATGTCTATTACTGTATTATGATACTTATCTGTACCCTTTAATGTCTATGGAATAAGATAGTTGATCAGGAACCATGACAGTGAAACCAGAAAAAAATTAAATATTTTTGAGGCGAAAGACTCAATTGAATTTATTCCCTGGTATGCACTCAGAGCCCAGCAGCCCATACGTGCTCCAGAGGTATTTATTAAATAAACTAAGAGATGGTACATATTGAGCAAATTGGTTCCTAAGTCTGTCTCTGCTTTACCTTTGATCAAGTCCAACTTTTTCTGTAAATGGCCAGATAGTAAGTATTTTAGGCTTTGTAGGCCACGTGGTTTCTGTTGCAACCATTCAACACTGCCAGTGTGATGGCAGGCATGGACAACATGCAAACCAATGAATCTGTCTGTGTGGCAATAAAACTTTATGAAAGTAGGTGACAGGCTGAATTTGGCCTTCTGGTAAATTTGCTCACATCTGCCACAGACTCATCCCCCCACCCCCAAATGTGACTGTGATGTTGATGTGTCCCAACTTCTTCTGGGTGGCAGTGGTGGTGAAAGAGAGAGTAAAGGGAATTGTGGTGACAAATACCTACTTTTCTCTGCACAACTCTTTAACCATCAACAATCTGATGGAGAATATGCCTATCTTTCTTTAGATCCACAAACTCGTTAACAATCTCGGGGAGCCTTAAGTGTTGTTGGAGTGTCAAAAATTGCCAATAGTGGATGGTGTCAGAAATGAACGAATGTTTTTCAGTTATTTTGTCATTAATAAAAAATTAAACGGAGATCACCACATGGGGCAGTTCTCCTTGAGAGCACCTTATCTGGTTTTATGCCTCCGGGGAGACAGTCCCTCAGGGGAATGAGTTCTTGACTCACATGTTGGCCTCCCTAGGGGTCAGATAATGAGTTGCTGTTCTGTAAACATCACCCTAGGGACACTGGGGTTCCAAATGAGAGTTGTCTAGACACCAATAACTGAAGGCTCAGGTGACATCCAGAATCAGAAAGAGGTGAATGATGGGTAGGTTGTGTATGGTCTAATGAGTATTTACATTTAGGGACAACTTCTCTTTCAATAATATGGACTAACCACACTAGACAGGAGCCAACCCCTGTCCAGTCGTAAATGTAAGAGCAATGGGAGAGGGGTTTGCAGTTCTGGCAGAAGGCCACCCAATAGGCAAGCCAGTGAGAAGCACCCCATATGTGGGGGAGTGTTGGTCGCTGCTGAGACTCCTGAGGCTCTGGGTCCCTGACAGTGTGCTCTTGCCAAGTGTGTCCGTTATCAGGGCCTCACTGCTGCAACTTGTCCGACCAGAAAGAAGAGGAAGTCTCTATGAACACAGCTGCTAAATTGTTTTGTGCAGACGCAAATAAATGGCAGAGGCAGCGACAGCACATAAAGAAAGAGAGTTTATCCTCAGTGGAAAAGAATTTATTTGGTGTGTCCAGCCACTCCTCTTATTTTTCTTTCTTTTTCAATCAATAATTGTTCTCTACCTCTTTTAACTCTTTACTTGTTTATGCATAGAATGTTTCGCTGTTTTATAAATAGCTTTCTCCTTTCATTCTGAGAAAGGATCTTTTAAAAATATGTTTATATATGTATGTTTTTATATAAATGTGTGTATATATATATGTATATGTGTGTGGGTGTTTTTCTCCATTCTTTTCTGCGTGCTCTGTTTTCTTCATGAACGACTTATTCCTTTCTCAACTGCTCTTTGTCCTTAATGATTTAGCCCAGGCATCACTTCCTCTGCCAGAAAGTCTTTCCTGACTTGGAAGCCTCCCTTTCCCCTCATAGGCACTTTTCCTGTGCCTATGACTATCACAGCATTCATTAAATTTATGTGATAATTATCTATTTGTGTGAGTTCTTTGTATTTAATCATCTTTGTTGCCCTTCCTAAGCACCATGCCTTTTACATGGCTAACTTTCAGTAGAATGAATATGATTTGGTGCTAAGGTTCAAGAGGTTAAATGTGACCAAAGCCAGAGCTGTAGGAAGTGGCAGATGAGGGTTTTGGGTCTGAGTGTGTCCTGGGCCCCCAGACCACTGCCTCTTCAGATGCACCTACTTTCACAGTGTAGGACTGCCTGGCCATCTGTGGAAGATAGTTTAGTAAGAATAATATTCAAATGGGACACAAAGGAATCATATCAGGCACAATTTGATTCTTAAAGAATGTTTCTATCTTCTTTATGGACAGTGGGCTCTGGGGGAGCAAAGGAGGAAACCAAGAGACAAGCTTCAAGGCCATTGTAGTAACCCAGCCTAATGAGGATGGCAGTTCAGAGTAGACTCCATCAAATTATGATCACCATAATGGCAAGATTTCTATTTCATTAATTTTGGAATATTGACCAACTAAACTATCATAAAGATCAGAAGAAATTTAATTTTAATTTCTTTTTAAAATACAATAAAAGATAAAGATAATTAGCCCACCCCCACCCACAAAAAAAATTAAAAATAGAAACACCATATGACCCGGCAATTCCATTTCTGGGTATATACCCTAAAGATTTGAAACCAGGGTCTCAAAGAGTTATTTGTACACTCATGTTCATAGCAGCATTATTTGTGTTGGCCAAAAGGTGAAAGCAACCCAAGTGTCCATTGTGGATGAATGGATAAACAAAAAATATGGTATATACACACCGTTGAATATTATTCAGCCTTTAAAATGAAGGAAATTCTGACACATGCTACAACATGGATGAACCTTGAGGACATTACGCTAACTGAAATAAACTAGTCACAAAAGGAAAAATACTGTATGATTCCACCTATATGAGGTACATAGAGTAGTCAAATTCATAGAGACAGAAAGTAGAATGGTGGTCACCAGGGGCAGGAGACAGGGGAGAATGGGAGTTATTGTTCAATATGGACAGTTTCAGTTTTGCAGAAGGAAAAGCATTCTGGGGATTAGCTGTACAACAAGGTGAATGTATCTAACGTTACTGAACTGTACACATCATGGTTACGATGATAAATTTTATGTTATGTTTATTTTACCTCAATTTAAATAAATGAATAAATATTCTGTAGACAGGTTGGGCATTAGAAAAGAAAAAAATGAATAAATAAATAAAGGACAATTGAATGACAAAAAAAAAGAATAATATTCAGTCCTTTCTCCTGAGTTTTTCATGTTTTCCTCTATTTTCACTCTCCCAGACAAGGCAACCCTCTGGTTCCTTAAAGAAAATTCTCTGGTGGAGCTGATGGAACATATTCCCTGGGTGTTTCTTGGCCCCCCACTGGCTGTTCCTGTGGGCATCTCTCATGGGAAGAATCTCTTCTCCTTATCCCTCCCCCAACTACCGTCTCCATATGCTAAGCCTCCCGTTAGATCTCCCTGTCCACAAAACCCCGGAAACTAGAGATGCTCTGTTCAGCCATCTCTCTATCACTGCAGAGCTGTTACTGTAACAGCGTATCACTGAAATGGTCTTAGAGTTGGCTGGTAATCACATGGGGCTTGGTGTTTCTTCCCACATCAAGAGAAGGCACATAAATAGCCCATGTTTATTTGTGACTTTCTGGTTTTCCTAGTATTGTTTGGGAAAACAAAATCATGGTTCATTTTACACACACACACACACACCCGTCTGATGCAACTCTCCCCAGAGGACAGCTTCATGGAGTTAGAGTTGCTCTAAAGAGAAAGTAGGTTGACGCTGATTACAACAGCTTGAGTTAGACCAGCACCATTCAAACTTTCTATGACATCAGCGGTGTCCAATACAATGGTCACTAGCCCCTTGTAGTTATAGAACCCTTGAAATGTGGGGAGTGTAACCAAGGAGCTGCCATTTTTATGTTACTTAACATATTAAAATTACTTTAAATTTAAATAGCCACACATGGTTAGTGGCTATTATATCTTACAAAGCAGACTTAGAGCATCTGCTCTCCTGATTTCAATATGGAGGTTTATATCAATCTCACTATTTGATATTTCAATGATAAAAGACTGAAGACATAAAATTAATTTTGTTTGATTAGAAGGTCTCTCCATAAATTTTCCACTGGAGAACAACCTTGACAACAATTCTGAGGGTACCTTTGTAAAGGGGGAAAATGACTTATTTGCTGAAAATGAAAGGGAATCCTCAAGTATAATCCATATATTCCAAATATTTTCTACAAAACTTCAAAGGTTGTAAGTATGAGGGGAAGGAATTTATATTTTATGTGGAAACTCATTGGAGGGTTAGCAAGGACAGATCTGGTATAGAGTCCTGAGTTCAGGTTCCAGCTGTAGCACGTGTAACTTTGGGAGAATCACTTATTCTCCAAGTCTGTTTCCTTATCTCTAAATTAGAAATGATGACAGCACCCTACCAAACTATTCCACAGGGTTTCTGGAACTAAATCAGATAATATAGAGGCAACTGCTTTGTAAAATACTATAAAGATGGTAGTTATTAATACTATTGAAATGTTAATTGATATTATCATTCTGTAACCCTTCCAGAGTAATTCAGTGTGGATGGCAGCAACAGTTTCAGTGTGGATGGCAGCAACAGTGGGGATAAGCCACCTTTTCCTTACTTTTTATGGTTAAGTAATTCTGAAAAAGGAAGAAATTCTACTAGTAAAAAATGGTAAGGAAAGAAGGGTTGCTTTCACATTAATTCACAGAAACATTTGTGTGTGTTAATGGACTTAACAGGCATGCAAACTAATCTTGTTTTAAGAACCAAATTTTAACTGATATGAATTTCTTTTCTGACGAAGGAAGTTTCAATTTTAGGATTTCCCTCTTCTGTTTTTATAATAAAAGGATATTTCAGAAAAACATAATAGCTTTTTCCTTCATTTCTCATGACTCACCCAGTATCTTGTTTTGTAATCTCCTTTCCTTTGACCAAAACCTCTAGGGCAAGCAGTATGTCCAATCTGGGAAAGTGAAGGATTGAGTAAAATGGAGAAAATCACCACATTTAGTTAAAATGCCTTACCTATGGTAAGCATTATTATTCTCACTTATGGTGACAATAATAATTTTAGACATTTCACTATTGCTTCTTTTTTCTTCCTGCTGCTGTGCAAATGTGTCTGTGAAGTTATCTCCAAATGGCAGAAAATTATTCCAATGGGTAGGGAGCTATGAACCCCCTTAGTTTCCATACTCTGAGAATGTCCAAATAAATTTTCAATTTCTTTTAGTCAACCCAGAGTATTTTTAGTAAGAAAGGGATTTTTTTTCTTACAGTCACCTATTAAAGATTTTTAAAATTTAAATGTCCCTATCTTAGCAACTATTTTATTTATATTTTCCAATTTCTAGGCTGAAATCTAAATACTCTTTTGATTGACAAATGCAAAAGTTTTCAAAACAATCCATTTTGGCTTACTTACTTTAATGTATATGAAATAATTGATATACGACTTATGTTTGAAAGCATTTAATAATGAAAATAGTATTTTACCTGAACAATGACTCAGAGACTGCCTTGACAATCCAATTTCTGCCATTTGGAACTTCCATACTTTATACTTTAACATTCTAGCCAAGCCTAGAGTCTAGATATTTTATGAGCTTATATAAAAATACATTTAAAAATATTATGCCATTCTATAACATGTACTGTAAATATTTGTAACTGAAAGCCTTTTACATGTTATAAAGTTTTCTGGAATGTAGTACCATGGATGAATATTCCAATATGGGTTAATATCAGATGAAACATCTTCATGTTACATGAATCATGAAGATATGTATTAATCTTTAAGATGTGTGTCAGTTGGCCTGTGTTAGAGCATACATTTAAAACTCTGAGAGCCCAAAACATTATGCTTCCCTTTAGCTTGGGAAAGGACTAAAAAAAATACCATGGAAATATAGCTAAGCTGTATTCAAAGAAAAGAAATGGTTGCTTTGATTACATTCAGGCATTCCCACAATTATTCTTTGGAAGCAAAACTAATCTTTTAGACAATCTACAGCTGCTGTTGCTGGAATTGCTACTATTACGGCGTATTGGGAGCCTCGTAGGTGCCAGACTCTGTCATAAGCATATCATCTCAGTTAATGTTCAGACACCACTCTTTCATGATGTGGGCATGATGCTTAGTTTACACACAAGGAAACTGGAGCTCAAAGAGGCTTGGTAAAATTAGCAGAAAAATCTTTAGTTTTAACAACCAGAGATGTGGTTAGATTTTTTTTTTTTTTTAATGAATGAAAGAAACATGGAGCTTGAGAAGTAAAGCAGCAGTATGAGGCTACCATTTAAAGGGCACGTGCAGACACAGCCTCTCTCACATCTCCGCCTTTGCACATCTTCCCTGCACTCCATCTTTCTCTGTTAAGATTTTACCAGTTCTCCAAGGCTCAGTTTAAAGGCCACATCCTCCCTGATCTTCCAGGATGAATGTCTCACTCTTCCTGTGCTCCCTTGACGTGTTGTTTATATTTTTATCAGAACACGGGCAACAGTGCATTCATTAAAACAACACTTATTAAGTGCCACTTTGTACCTGGCACAACAGTTAATTGTGATAGGGTCTACCTCTCTTTGAGCACAGGGTCCTTGCTTTGTTCATTTTTGTGTCATTTATAGCATCTAGCAGAGAAACTTGCTCATAGGTACTCAATAGATATTTGAGTAAAATGTCATTCTGGCCACTCATGAACCACATCTAACAACCTCATCAACAATTTCTTTTTTTAATAAAACTGTTTGCAAACAGATGTCACATATAGGGTACTGTCTCATATATTGAAGAGTTGATAATCAAGGATCCCCACAATTAAGCATGTTCAAGTTGGTGCCATAAACTGCTTTAGAATGCTGTCAACATTTATTGTGTAGGTTTTCCCTTCTTCAGAGTTTTCTTTCAATTCATTTAGGAGGAAGAATATTTATTAAATACTCCCCAGTCTTTAACACCTTTCAGTTTCTATTTGTTTCTAGTGAGGGAAAGCTTTTTAGAGATTTTGTGGGACACAATGGCTAGAGATAAGGATGGAGTTGGAACACCTAGCAGCAATTATGCCTAAGATAAATCAAAATCATATAAAAATAATAGGGAATCTAGAGGTTTTCTTGGATGCTGCAAATTCATTGGCACAGTTGGCTGTAATTCAGCATCATTCTACATATTTTATACATTAAAATATGAAGTGACTCACTTATCAGGACTATGAAGAAGGTCTCTCTCTATATAGTCCAACCAAAAAGTATAATGAGGATCTTATTGAATTCAGCTCTGAAGATCAAACACCAACCATGGTCCATAGCAAGACATATAACAATTAATTATTAGAGGTTTATGTTTAAGGTAATCATTTATTAAAGTAAAATTTTTAAAAAAGTGTTGCAAATGTAGGCACATAATGCTGGAATTTATGTTGTCTGAGGCTGATTTCTTGTTGAGAATTGCAACATGTGAAATTTTGATATTTTCTGAAATGTACACTAATGTAGAATTATTCGTGGCTGTTCTAATTAAGGTAGAATAATTCATTTAAAAAGAAATAGGAAACAAAGCTTAGTGATAGATATTGAAATTACATTTCCATCTATAAAATTATTTAATACCTCTTACCTAAGAACATTCTTTTATTTTGTCATTAATTTTTAGTTATTAAGCATAGGTTGTAAATAACAATCTCTTACATTTGAATAGAACTTACAAATTCTTCAAAATATTTTCATCTAGACGTTCTCAAGGAGAAATTAACATTTATTTAGAGTGCTACTTGTGGGAAGAACCTTATATATTATCTCATTTCATGGTAAAAATTAGGAAGCAAACAGATACATTTTGACCTTGTTAAAATCTGCCTAGATAATTCAGGGAAGAGATTCAAATTTAGGTTTTTCTGATTTCCAAATCCTTGTAATATCCTCTTGAAAATCGATAACAAGGAATTCTAGTGATTTGCCCAAGGTTATAATTCATGGCAGATTAGAATCCAGAATTCCCATCTTTTAGTTATTACCATATTATCTGTTAACATACGCTTTGTGCATAGACATTAGAGAGTCAAGATTAATTTTTATTGTTTAAAGATTTTCCTTTTCTTATGAAGGTTAAATTTGGTTCAGAGAGGAAAATCTATTGTGAAGGACTGCTTACCTAACCAGAAATTATGTGTAAAGCCTGAAGTAAGTATCTGTGTAATTAACCTGAATGATATAAACACTCTTTTTCATATGGTCATACTATATACAGTAAAAGTTATCTTAAGCATCATTTTACTAATTAGAAAGTATTCCTTTGAAAATCTCTTTCACCTGAAATGCCCTAAGATTAAATAAGATGCAATTTTTGGGCTCTAGCAGCACCCCAGTAAGAGCTGTCACATGGAGTTGAATTGTCCCCATTAAATTATCAACACTTTAAGAAACAGGGACTGTGTCTTTTTTGTATTCCATTTCTTGAATCTCAGATATTATGAAAATAGGACAATACACATATTTGTAGAAATTTTTTGGAAAAAACTTTAGAACCCAGTGTGCAGATCTGCCTCCTACTCTCTGAAATAATAAATGTCAAAGCTTCAAGGACAACAATCCCATGCAAGCAGTTTTTAATAATTAGCTATTTTGTGACCAGAGGCAAGCAACAAATTCTCTACATGTACTTAGTTCCAGGAGCACATTCTGTGTACATTTGCTTCTTGGAACTGAGTAAATCAAGCCCACTGAGGTAATGGGAGTTAAAGGTGAGTAACAGACACTTTTGGAAAATTTTGAATTCCAACTCTTGCACAAAACTGAATACAAACCTTTTTTTTTTTTTTTTTTTTTTTTTAGACAGAGTCTCACTTTGTTGCCTGGGCTAGAGTGAGTGCCGTGGCGTCAGCCTAGCTCACAGCAACCTCAAACTCCTAGGCTTAAGCGATCCTCCTGCCTCAGCCTCCCGAGTAGCTGGGACTACAGGCATGCACCACCATGCCCAGCTAATTTTTTCTATATATATACATATATTTTTAGTTGGCTAGATAATTTCTTTCTATTTTTAGTAGAGACGGGGTCTCACTCTTGCTCAGGCTGGTCTCGAACTCCTGACCTCGAGTGATCCACCCGCCTCAGCCTCCCAGAGTGCTAGGATTACAGGCGTGAGCCACCGTGCCCAGCCTGAATACAAACCTTTTTATTGTAAAGGCCATGTGTTGCCCTTCCTCTAGTTCCATGAAATCAAAGATGGGAACTAGTGATGTTTACTTGGTGAAGCACAGACCCAGATGGCATTTAGTGGATTACTGCTTCAATGACCTAAATGGCATTTTAGTGCTTAAATGAGTCAGTATGTCTCTGGAAATATCTTACAAGGACTGGATTGGTCAAGCCAAGTAAATGTTAGCAATATCAGATGACTACAAAAAAAAAATCCCAGCTCTCAGCAATCTCATCAAACAATTTAGGCCAAGAAATCTGGGAGGGATTGGCTCACAGCTACAGTATTAATGGTTAGGGAGGCAGTGTGTGGGCATTGGCCCTGGAAACTGAGGAAATTTACTAATCTTACCTGCTTTTTTTATTTCAGAATATTATGGGGGCACAAACATATTGGTTACATGAATCACTTTTGTACAGTTTGAGTCAAAGTTGTAAGTGTGTCCATCACCCGGATAGTGTGCATTGTACCGTAAGGTGTGAATTTACCTTCTTAAGGACACACAGTAGACATGCAGCGCTTTTATGGCATGAACCCCTTCCAGGGGACATCTAGAGTTTAACCTAGGGAAGGTTACCCATTTGTATCTCTTGCGTGTTTAGAGTCGGGGTGCCAGTTATCCCCACGTCTTTGTTTTACAAGGGATTTCAACAGACATATTTCCCCATTTGCTTATTATCTGAGAGAGTAGCTCAAACAAAATGTTCAACCTTACATTAATCTTGATGACTCAACTTTCCAAATGTTAGGAATGTGATTTGAAAAAAAAATGGGATATACAAAAAAAGGTAAAAGGAATTTGACTTTTTATCAAAATGAGATTGCTAAAAGAGATATGTACAAAAATACAAATATTCTCCTGATGAGTGAAATGTTTTAATACAGGCATGACCAGTTTGACCAAAGCCCTCATTCTAGAAGCCTTTCATAAAGGAAGTCTGTCTGTCATTATGTGAATTCCAAAACATCTGTTCCATGGAACAATAGAGTGGCGCCTGAGGTCTGTGCTGTACCAATGTAAATTTCATTGTGATTAAAATGAATATAGTATGGGACTCTCAGAATTTAAAGAGAGCCTATTGGACAATTATAACTACCTTTCTGCAAATATATTGCTAAACTCTATGAAACTGTTAGTTGGGAATGGGTGTAACTTATCGAGCACTTCTAGGACTTAGTGTATTTCTGAATAATTTCTTGACTATTGGCTAAGATTTATTCCTTTTTTTCTTTAAGGACATCTCATGACATGTAATAAGATTTAAATATTACATTCCCTTTTTAGAAATTGAGCTATTAAAACACACGTCTAAGTAGAAGATACTAAATAGAATATTCTCAAACTGGGTTTTAAACATTCTAGAAGCAGGATTTAAATATTTCTATTGATTTTCCTTTCAAACAAATTTGTGTGTTTAAGTTATACTTTTCCAAAAAAAGTATAATTGCTCATTCTTAAGATTTAGAAAAGAATGGATTTTTTTAAACCTTTTTATAAAAAGCATTAGATAAAATTACAAAATAGTTTCTTGTCAGCCAATCTAACACTTAGCAGCAAACTCAGCATGGCTCTGATTAAACTTATTTTTCATTTGCTTTTTGCATATGTGTGTGTACATGAATATCAATGATCTCAGTTTTTGGAAAACATGTTTTCCCTACATAATGATTTATTTAAGTGGTAAAAACAACAATATGCACCCAGTGACTTTAGTGAGACTAGCACTGAGAGGTTTGACACAAAAGAAATACAAGCTATGAAAGAATACGAAGAAATGAATGGACACAGGTACGTGGTGGGTGGTGTTGTGCTTGTCATTAGCAAAGAAGCCCTTGTGAGTTGTCGCGTATTTCATGTCAAACTGGTCGAAGACATTATTTTAGAATGGCATGTGGTTCATTGGGAATCAGTTTACTTCCATTCTTACGTTCAAATTAGGTTAATTTTGTCTTTAGTTTTCTCAAAGGGTGAAAACATCTCATCTTTTTGCAGACCTCCAGGGAAAGGCATGGAGGTTTGAGGCATGAAGACTTTAAACAGCCAAATTATGTCTTGGGCACAGATTCCATTATTTAGCGGTAACGTGTTTGTCTAGCTTTCTGTGAAAAGTAAGTCCCTACCTTTGTGTTGCCTGGTTAGTCGTGCAGTTCTGATTGAAAAACATGTTCAGTTAGGAGATTTCCCTTTTAGACACAGTGAGCAATGATCATTTATGATTGCAGAAGTTCATAGTTGAGGGCAATCATTTATTTACATCATGAATGGAAGTTTTTCTTTAACGTGTAGTATTGAGGTTTACTATTCCCAGGAACTATAGCAAAGCATGTATGCATTTGAAAGGCTCAGTGTCGGGATTCCTGCTTGGTTTGCCAGAACTGTTTTTACCTTCTGTAAAATCACAGATGGATGTTGACATTTCAGTGAATGAGATGCTCCATTGTGTGGAACAATGAGCCTCTAGCTTTCATGCTACAACACATTTCCAGGATCAAATCATTTCACTTTTTAATAATAATGACCATAGGAATGATTACTGTAATAGTTATGGAAGGGCACCACCATGAAGCAAGTTACATAAGTTTTTGAGACTCAGTTTGCCCATCTGTACAATGAGGATGATAACATCCTCCCAAAATGTTGTTATGAGGATTAAGTGAGAAAATGTATATAATTACCAGCCCATAGTTGATATTCGATAAATGATAAATATTCTCATTCATATTATGTGTTTACATCATCTAGGACTTGTGTCACTTTGAGAGAGCTACAGATGTGATCAGTGGAACTCTGTCCCCAGGGAGTCAAGCTTGAAAGAAAGAAACACCACCACTCACTGAACGATTCTCCATGAGGATGGTAATAAATACAGCTCTGCTGTCCTTGGTGAAATAGTCCTAATGACTACCACACTCTTATTTTTCTGTCAGGAGATGTAAGATTATAGCCCTGGGTCAGTTTGACTTAAGCCCAGTTTCTGCTCATCAAGGTCTAGTGCTAAATACCTTTTAAAAATTAGAATTCTCCAAAAGAAGGGGACCTTTAATATGGTAGCATTTTAATAAGCTATTTTATATAAAGCTATAAAATTGTAACAATATTACTATCATGCATTTTAATTAATATATACTCTTTTCTTTTTGTACTTGTGCCTGGGGATAGCACAAAGAGAGGTATTATTTAAAAAAACTGAATGAATAAATAACCCCCCAAAAATGACTCGTTTTTTCCCTGGCATGTGATAACTGGAAAAAATTAAAAAGGTGCAGTTTTTATATTATGTGATTATATTATTTCTTACATTATTTTTCTTTGTATATAACACATTATGTTAGTCAAACTCCTCATCCTCCAAAATTTTTAAATGAAACCAACATTTACATCTCTAATTTTTGAGAGTTATATTTTATTGACCTAGGTGTAAAATATAGAAATTTTCAAAATAAATCAGCTAAAGTACAAGATATGTTATTTTTGGGAAAAGCTAATATTCATTGCCAGTATGTGACATCCTTAGAAGTTGTCAGCTGTTGGATTACTATAGCTGTTGTTCACAATATACAAGATTTAACCAGTTCAGACTCTCCGGGGTTCAATAGTTCATCACAGACATGCATTTATAGTTAGATGTTCTTTTGAAACTTGTCAGGAAAATCTTAAAATCATTGTCTTGTTAGGTTTCTCATTATTTCTCATTGTATCTCTGGTGGCAGATAATTATTAAAAGGACTCAAAACAGTAAATCCAGACAGAAAAAAAGGCCCATTTATTAATCTAAGTATGGAATGGAAATTTTCGAAGTTGATATGCCTTGCTTCAATGATCCTTTTAAACCAGGGATTCGAGCTCAGGCCTGACTCCAAAGCTCACATTCATCTTCCCAACTTCTTGCTTTCTCTTCCAGAATAACATGGGGGGAAAAGCAAACCCAGAAATAAAGTCTTCAGCTCTGTAAAGTTCTAAATCCTTTTCTTATCCTGCATGTTCTTTTCTTCATCAGCGTCCATAATCTGACTTTCTAACATACGCATCTTGAGACTTTTAGTCTTTCTGTCTGAGACTCACATCCCACTCAGGGTAACACTTACCCAAGTATTGTTCTCTTGGCCATCACCTTTCTTGAGAGAGGAAACCATTGACATTGGTAGTAGGAAAAATGTCTTGTGTCTATAATAGTATTTTACAATGTGAACTTTACATTCACTTGCTTTCAGTGTCATCTTCTTGCAAAATGAGTCATGGTTACGTTCTAACCTTCAGGGTGGTAGAAAATAGAGGATGAAGTCCTGCAGCTAGAATGCCTGGATTTGAAGCCTGTTTGCAGCACCTACTATCACTGTGACCCTGTTCATTTGCTATTTCTAAGAGCCTCAATTTCCTTATCTATGGCATGGGCATAATTCCTCTTTCACAGTGTTTTTATGAAAATTAAATGAGAAACACACACACATTGCTAAAAGAGTATCTGGCACATACTAAGTGCTCAGTACACATTAGCTACAGTAGTCCTCCCTTATCCATGGGGGATACATCCAAGACCTCCAGTGGACACTTAAAAAGTTGGATAGAACCGAGCCCTATATATACTATGTTTTATCCTATACACATGTGCCTAACATAAAGTTTAATTTATAAATTGGGCACAGTAAGAAATTAACAATAACTAGTAATAAAATAGAACGATTATAACAATATATTATAGTAAAAGTTATGTAAATCTAGTCTCTTTCTCTCTCGAAATACTGTAATATTTTTGGACCATGATTGACTGAAGGTCACTGAAACTGCACAGAAAGTGAAACTGCAGGTAAGGGGGAACTACAGTCCTACTTTTAGCCATTTCTACTAGTCTATACATTGCGTTTATAAAGTAATTTCATTTACAATAGCTCAATTAAACATTGCAAGGATCCTGATACTAGGATGAATAATGAGGCCCAGAAAGGTTAATTGACACTTAAAATTGGCAGTGGTGGATCAAGAACTGGAACCCCTATCACATTTAGGGTTCTTTCAATTACACAAACAATAATACATTTACAGCTCAGTTAGTCTTTGATGGCTTATACCTCAGATTTTGGGATCTTTATAAGATTTTCTAGGAGACTTTGTTGTTGATATGATAACTTGTTATTTTGCAGTACATGGTTACTAGGAATAATGAAAATTTGTTTTCTGAATGGCCTAATCCAGGAGCAATGTCCATATTCATAGAAAATTTAGGTAATTCATAGAAAATAGTGAACTTGGGTAAAGTCTAAAGTAAAAACTTGTTATACTGTGTTTGTTACTCACACTTGGCAGTTTTTATGAGGATGTAAGTTGGGTTGTGGAATGGATCATTGCAAAGTAAATTTGAGGATTAGTCTGCAAATAAGAGCTGCTGCTTTATTTGTAAAGAAACACGCCACTCCTAGGATATTCTGCAACACTGTGAGTGTATGTGTGTGTGTGTGTGTGTGTGTGTGTATTTGTGGGTCTCATGATACGTGTATGGAGAGAATAGTCCTCTATTGAAAACCACACTAATACATTTCTGCTTGAATACATTAATCAGCATTCCCATCTCAGTTATTTATTTGGGGAGAACAAGTGTAAGTGCAGGGCTGACTTATATAGCCTCTTTACTGAAAAAGAAAGTGTGATTAACTTTTGTGCCTACAAAGATAGAAGCACAGAAAGCGTTTCCTTTCCTTTGTTAGCCCTGTGACACCTGCTAACCTACACCTGCCAATTCTCTGTGATGAAACGTACAGAAGAAAATAGCATCGGGCAGGTAGACAAAGGGAAAAGGCACAGGAAGAGGAACTGGGTGGGAGGTGCATTTTACAAAGTATGAAACTGGGTGGGAGGTGCATTTTACAAAGTATGAAAACGTTTTGTTTATTTTGTTTTAACAGCAATAAAAAAGGCACTACTTGTAAATATAATTTGGGATGGGCCAGGAGCTTCCCAGAGAAGAGCTGTCAACAAATCTTCTGGCCTCATGCTTATTTAAGCAGATTTCTTATTTTGTTTTCACTAGGAAAAGGTGCTATTAGTTGTTGAGTACATTGTGCATGCCACGTGCAAACCTAAATACCTCAACTGCATCATTATTTAAGTTTCTTCTTAACAGCAATCCTAACAATGGTATTCCACGGATATCTTGGTTTTTATTTTACAGCTAAGGTCTAGAAAGTTTATATAGTTTTCATAGAGCTGTTAAGTCAAAGGGTCAGGGTTTGAACAGATTTCTGCCTTGTCTGAAACTTGATATCTTAGCCACTGTACTCATCAGCATCTGTCGGGGATAATGTTCACAGGATGTGTGATGGTTACTTTTATGTGTCAACCTGGCTTGGCCACAGTACCCAGATATTTGGTCACACATTATTTTAGATGTTTCTGTGAAGGTTTTTAAAGATGAGATTAACATTTAAATAAGTTGATGTTGAGTAAAGCAGATTATTCTCCATAATGTAGGTGGACCTCATTTAATCAGTTGAAGGCCTTGCTAGACAAAGACTGACCTCCTTCTCAGAAGAAAAAATTCTGCCAGTAGAGGGCCCTCTGGCTTGAATTGCAACATCGGCTCTGCCCTGGGTCTCCAGCCTGCTGGCCCACCCTGCAGATTTTAGACGGGTCAGAGCCCGTACTCACATGAGCCAATCCCTTAAAATAAATCTCTTTCTAGATATACACATCCTATCGGTTCCGTTTCGCTGGAGAACTCTGATTAATATAAGGTGCCCTTCATTCATTCTCTTCATGCAATAAGTTGGCTGAGAGATGAGCCACATCATGTTTGCCTGGTGTGGCTCTGCGTGTTGTGAGATCCAGGCAGGCATGATGGGCCTCCGTGAGCTTTCTCAAGGGCATTGGCATGGTGGCTAAGAGCAGGTGAATCTTCTTTTCTCCAATGCATGCTTATACTTCTGTTCCCTGTTTTACCAGCATAAGATGAAGCACATCTAGTTAATACATTCTGGTTTACCTTGAGAATATATTTAGAAATCCACCCATGCTTGGGTAATACATATATGATATATAGCTGCTTATATAAAATTAACATTTCATGAAAGCCTATTGCATGCCACGTACCATGATAGGTCCTTTCCATATCCAAAAAATGTGTTATCTTTTTACCCTTCTAAGAAAACAAATTTGATGATCCTAATTTTTCAGATGAGAAAAATGACACCCAAAGATAATTAGTAACTTGCATTAGGTAAGTAGAGGAGCTGGGATTTCAACCCAGATATGTTTGACTTCAAAGTCTATCTTTTAAACACCTATAGTTAATACTCTCCTTTGTACATTACTACTCCTGAAAATAAGTACAACAATCTAAAAAAGGATGAAAATGAAATAGAGAATAGTCCATTTTCAGAGATTTAAATAAATATTATGACATTCCTAATTAAATCTCTGCTATTAGAATAATCTGCTATTAGAATAATTAGAATAAATAGGTGATCTACTTCCATTGTTTTATGCTTTTTAAAAATTCTTTTCTTTAATAGTTAAATGAATAGTTGACCTGACTTGGTACAGTAACTACCCAATAACATTTTATCATAATGATATTATCTGTTTCAATTATATTGAATTTACAAAGTTTACAGTTTATAATATTATTGCTTTCACTTATTCAGTTTCACTCATTTAATAAATAGTAGAAAGCAATAAAACAAACTCAGCTTTACAAACCAAAATAAGAATGTTTCTTTTTTTTAATTTCAGGATATTATGAGGGTACAAACATTTTGGTTACATTTTATTTCTTTGCCTCACCCAAGTAAGGATTAGAGGCATGCCCTTCCCCTCTACAATGCTCCCCACGTCTAAACTTGAACTGTTAGCAAAAAAATAGTTTCAAAAGGAATGTTAATGTATAGTGGCTGAAAATGTGCCAGCATTTTCTTACCTATATTTTTAGCAAATAATTTGCAAAAGTTAAGAACTATCTAGTTATCACAATATCTATTTTATTTAGCCTGTTTTCCATCATAAATTACCCCGACTTTTGGAATTTAGTTTGGCCAGCCCATGGTTCATTACAAAAGCCAACTAAGACAAGTTGAAACCAATTAATGAACAGAAGACAAAGGTAGAACATTTTTAAAGAGTACTTTGATATCTTCCAAGTCATGAGTATATTTTTACACACTCTGTTTGACAACACATTTAATGAGAAAATCAGTGGCAGCCTTATAAGCATTTACCAACTTAAATGGAGACCACCATGTTTGGAAATTGATGGCTTAAGACAACACTGTCTTTAATATCTAGTTCCAACATTAGAAGGCAATATTATCCCTTTATCCTGGAAAATTGATATGACTGACCAAGCTAAAGTCTGAAAAAGAATCAGACCAGGTTTAAAGTCAGACTGTGGTGGGCAGACAACTTTAGTAAAGCCGAAAATAGAATCAATAACATTGAAGCTGTTCTACTTCTGAACATGGAGACGTTTTGCCAAGAGATGTGTCATCATCACAGCAACAAGTGCATTAGGAGCTGGGCAAAGTGTTGGAAAGTCCCATAGCAAGGTGGCTGCCAAGGGAGGTGTTTCTCTGTGACCCCTACCCCAGGTAACTAGGGTGCTATCAAATTTAGCCCATAAATGATTCAAAGAAGTATGAACTGAAGGCATATTTCAAACTAGGAAAAAACAGAGTAAGTTTGTCCACAGTCTTGGTTTATTTTCAATGTTTCCTTGACCTCTTTTTCTTTCCTCTTCTCTCCCCCCAGAGCTAAAAATGTTCAATTCCAAATAAAGAGCTCACTATGAGCACATAATGTTGATCCAACGATCCTATTATTATTTTAGCCTGGTTAATTAAATGGGTAAAGTTCAAAAACAGGGAAGCAAGTCAAGAGCAAGCAATCTTATATCCACAAGATTTTGTAAGCTCAGAGAAACAGCCAGATCAAAATGTCTCATTGGTTTAAAGTTGAAGTGGACTTCATTATTACAAATGCTCTGTCTAATTCTCTGCAAGTTTATTGGAGCGGTGCAAACAAAATAGATGAGATTTCTTTAAAGAAGAGAGTGTTCCATTGATACCAAATGATTAAGTGTGTTGAATTATCATTTGTTCTGTGTCACGAGCCCCAGAGCATCAGGCCTGGCCCACATTTGGTGGACTTCCGTGGCACTCACACACGCATCTCCTTTCTGGTGAAAAATAACAGATGTCTGTTTGAGAAAAATAAGACATATCCTCTTTGATATATCACTTAAAGGGAGAACTAGTGTGAGCGTAAGGCAACAGGATGTGGGTGTCTGACTCACAGAGCAAGCTGGCCACATGGTGCACGTGTTGACATCAGTGGCGGCAGAGACACTTTCCTTAGGCTTCACACCCAGAGCAGCCAAACCCACTCCTGTGAGTAGCACCACACAACCCAGCGAGCAAGACTTCGCGTCACAGCTTCCCCCATGCTGGCCACAGGGTCTTAGAGAGAAGCTGGCGTTGTCAACAGCCCTTTCCCCCTCTGTGACCTTCCTTTTCCTCTAAGTGTTTTCACAGCTGCCACTCTCCAGTCTGCTCACGAAGAGCAACAGACGGTGGGCAGAGGGGTGCTCATCACCCGGCCACCAGAAAGACAAGAACTGCCATGTTTTCCTTCCTTGTTTCAACACTCTTGATGCTAATGGAAAGGTGTCGATCCCTAAAACATACAGTCAAGCCTGAAAGTGTCAGAGGGATGCTTCATCCTGAGGACCATGATCTTCCTGTCTCTGAGACCCCACCCCACCCCAGACCAGATTCAGTTTCTTATGTGATTCAGGCCATGTTCTGCCTTATAATTATTGTTTGTGCGCAAATCTTATTCTTGCTATTTGAGATAGGAAACATGCCCTACTAATCTTTTTATTGTCCCTGACAGCTATAAGAGGCCCTGGAAATAGATATTTGTTAACTTGAATGAACTCCAGAAACATTCTAATGAAAAACGACAGTTGTATTAATGCCTTAACTATTTACTGAGTGGCTACTATGTTCTAAGCATATCCTAGTTCTAAGTGACATGAACATGAACAATATAAGGTCCTGCTCTCAACTCAGTCACATGCTAGAGAGAGAGAGGGACAAAGAGACAGAGAGAAGGAGAGAGAGGGGAAGGGAGGGAGAAATACAGAGCAGGGAGGAATAAACTCTGCCTGGGGCAATTGGTCAAGTCTTCCCAGAGAGGAAGAGTTGATCTGGGTTCTGAAGGATGGGTAGTATGCAACAGGCAGAAAAGAGAATAAGGGCATTCCAGGCAAAGTGTGTAGCCCTTGCAGAACCACAGTCATGGGAGTGATGTTGTAATTAGGAAACTAGGAAAAGTTCAGAGTGGCTGGAAGGAACATGGAGAGGCAGAGGGAGAGAAGGCAGAAGGGAGGACATGTTCATTTCTATTGCTTGGTAACAAATGACCACAAATTTATCGATATGTTTGAAACATTTTATAATAAAAAGCTTCTAAAAAATAATTATCAAATTCTTAATCATCTAAAGAAAACACCTAGTTACTATCTCCAGATTTTTGTGGTTCTGAGAACATGTTAACTGGGTCCTCCGCTCGGGGTATCACCGGGCTGAAATCACAGAGTCATCTGGGGTTTTCTCCTGTCTGAGGCTCAGGGGCCTCTTCCAAGCTCCTGTGGTTGTTGGCAGAATTCAATTCTCTGAGGCTGTGTGACTGAGGAAGATTTTTTTTGCTAGCTGTCAACCCTCAAAGCTCCTAGAGGTCACCTTCAGGTCTTTGCTGCATGACTCCTCCATAGGCTTTGGCATGAGATGACAGTTGCTTCCTCTTTGAGGGCAACAGACTGACACTTCATGTTCCCTAAAAGCAGTCACCTGATTAGGTCAGGCCCACCCAGGAAAATCTCTCTTTTGGTTAACTGAAAGTCATATGATTGGTAACCAGTGATATCTCCTCACATTCACTGGCCCTGCCCACACTCGTGGGGATGGCATCATAGCAGGGCAGGGATGCGGGTCCTCAGAATCTTGGGGGCCATCTTGGAATTTTTCCTGCCACAGTTGAAGTAGAAAAAATCTGAGGGAGTCCAAAACTTGAACTTTCTACAGGCTCTGCTGCTTATAATTCATCCAGTTGTGGGTCCCTTCGTTGATATAAATTTTTAACTACAAAATGGGATAATAACCTTCATAGAGAGGGTCTAAGTAGTAAATGTAATAATATATCTAAAAAACCTTTGCACACTGCTTTGGGTGTGTGTCTTTGGGAGGAAGGCTCTTGTGAGCCACCCTGAGGAGTCACACTGTTCTTTGAGGCAGGGAATGGAAAATGCATCACAGTCTCTCAGAAGGGAAGAAACATGATCAGATCTGCTTTTTGCACCGGGCCTGGCTGGATGATCAGCAATCTGGCCTCACACCAACTCCTCATTTATATTTTAATTATCATAACAGATGACTAAGAATTTGGTAATCCTTTTTAGAATTTTTTCATTATGGAAAATTTCAAACATATCAAAATAAACAGAATAGTATAATGTTTGCACATGTCCTTATCACCTGGCTTCAATAGTTACCAACATTCTTCCATGGGTGTTTCATCCAGACCTCGCCTTGCTTCCCACCTCCTCCCTCCTTATTATTATTTCTTTCTTTAGTTCTTTTTGAGGCAAGATTTACATATATTAAAATGCACTAATCTTAAACAATTTTGACTAATACATATGCCCATGTAAACTACACCCCTATCAAGATATAAAATACTTGTTGTCACTTCCAAGTCAACCCCCCCCAACTCTGCTAAGAGGCAGCCACTGTTTCTCTTTTTCATTTTCCCCATAGATTAGCTTTGCCACTTTTAGAACTTCATATAAATGGAAACATACAGCATGTACTCTTTTGTGTCTTGCTTTTCTCACAGCATAATGTCTGGGAGAAGCATTTGTGTCACTGAGTGTATTCACAGTTTGTCCCTTTGTATTGTCGAGTAGTATTTCATTAAAGGAACATACCACAATTTGTTTTTTCAGTCTTTTAATACCTGGGCTGTTTCCAGGTTCGGGCTGGTACAAATAAAGCTGCTATCTACATTCTTACGGATGTCTTTCTGTAGACATATATTTTCATTTCTGGGGGAGTAAATATATAAAAGCGAGATTGCTGAGTCAAAGGGCAAGCATATTTAAATTTATTAGGAACCACCAAACTTTCTTTCAGAGGGTTCATAGCATTTTATACTTCCATCAGTGATGTATGAGAGTTACAGTTGCTTTGCATCCTAACCAACACTTGGTGCTGCCAGTCTTAGTTGCAGTCATTCTGATGGAGTATATATTAGTGTCTCATTGGGGTTTTCATTTGTATTTCTCTGATGACTAATGATGTGATGCAATCACATTTAGATGTGGAATAACATTGCACAAGAGCATTGGTTTTAGTATCACAACAACCCTGGTTCAAATCCCTTCTCTGCTTATTGCCAGGCAAGATTCTTAATTTCTTTGCACTAAAAAAAAAAAAAAAAAAAAAAATACAATTCTAGTATCTGCCCATATGGGATTGGTGTAAAGATTGAGTGAGACAATACATACAGAATTCTTAGCAAAGTATATGGCCCAAATAAATAGTAGTTTTGCTATTTATTAAGACTATTTAATGAACTATCCTTATTGACATTTAAATTGTCAAGTAGGTTATTTATCATTATTTTTAAATGGAGGAAATTAAAGGAGAGAATCTCTTGTACACACAGAGTTCACAATCCCAATTGTGATTCGGTGACTCTACCTTTGGTGACTTCTTGCCACAGCACACCAGGACATCCTGACCAGCTTGAACTTGGCTACTTGGCTCAGCCTGCTTCCCCCGTAATGAACAGACACGGGTTTCGCAGCTACGTCTTCCTTTACGTCTTTTTCCCAATGTTGCTTCCCAGAAACACACATGCCTATTGCATCTACTTCTCTTTTCTCTTCCCCAACCCCCAGTTCCCTCTTTTTACTGTTTTCAATATATGCCACTTAAAAGATTTTTTTTTTTTTTAAAGTCAGGCAAAGGCAGGCAGAAGTGATTCATGGGAGCAGTGTCCATTTTGGAGGTGGGAGTGAAGGAAGCACAGCCCATCCGTGGGGGTGAGGGGGAATGACCTCTAGCTTCTCAAATAGTTTTTGGTTAAATTCACTAAGCATTAAGGTAAAGAGTAATATACTTCTCCCTGTCTCTACCCCTCAAAAAGGGAGGGGTGTATCAGAACAACCAGAATCTTGCAAGAGAGCATGAATGGTTTTAAAACTCTCCCAGGTGACTGCTTCCTCCTGCCCATGCCTCCCATACCTCACTGAAACTCATTCTTCAGAGCCAGAACCAGAAGGGAAGAGAGTGAAGGACACAGCCTGGAGCTGTCCGGAAAGGTAAGAGGTGGCTGAAACAACTAAGAGGCTTGG
The DNA here is from genome assembly GCF_020740605.2 of Lemur catta. Taxonomy (NCBI): domain Eukaryota; kingdom Metazoa; phylum Chordata; class Mammalia; order Primates; family Lemuridae; genus Lemur; species Lemur catta. Next base: position 26,279,702 of record NC_059133.1, read on the forward strand.
GAGCAAGTGGCCAGCAAAACAGGAGCCAAGTTAGGGCAGGAGATGCCTGTGCATTTGAAAGGAGGGGGAGTGCCAACATTGTGAAATACTTCAGAGAAGGGAAGCAGAATAAGGGATACAGCAGGTCACTGGAACTGGAAGTTAAGAGGTCATTGATGATGCTTCTCAAGGCTACGTCTGTGTATATTGTTGAGGGGTGGAGGGAAGGAAGTTGATTAAAAAAATAGCAGGGTATCTCACACATATATATTAATATATAACAGTTGTACACATTTTGGGGGTACACGTGATATTTTGATACCTGTATACAACATAGAATGATCAAATTGGGTTAACTGGGGTATCCAATGCCTCAAACGTGTATTTTTCTTTGTGTTGGGAACATTAAAATTCTTCTCTTCTGGATATTTTGAAATATGCAATAAATTATTGTTATCTATAATTTTCCTGCTGTATTATTGAATATTAGACCTTATTCTTACTATCTAACAGTATTTTTCTACCCCTTATCCAACTTCTCTTCATCCCCGGAAGCCAAATTATATTGGGCTAAAGAGTTAATTGGAAGACAATTAAATTTAGATCTCTCCTTTTAAGAAATGGCTTAAGAAGTAGAGCAGGGAAGAGATAAAAAGGGATAAAAAGATGGCTTATATAACTATGAGCAACTTACTTCTCTGGGCCTCAGTTTCCCCCCTCTATAAAATGGGGTGATGATAGTACAGATGTTATAGGATTTTGTGAGGATTAATTTAACTAACAGATACCACATGCTTAAAACAGTTTGGGGAACATGGATAGTAATAAAAAGTGCCAAGTATTATTATATTATTGAAGGAAAAATTGAGTAACTGTCTTCTTATCCAAAAGTCTCAGGGACCATTACATCAGCCCCCTGTGCATTGCTACTACCTGCTATTCTAGTTAGATGCCTCCTGTAGGACCCACATTCACCGTACCCCTAATTCAATTCCCAATCGCTTCTCAGCTCTGCAGTGCTGCAGCAAAACTCTTTACTCTTCGAAAAGAGATTTTTATTAGTAGCTAGAAGACTAGGATAACAAAAAAAACACAACCAGTGGGAAGGTTACATGAAATCTGAAAAGAAATGATGTAGTTCTCATTGACCTTCATTTCAGAGTAAATTGAAACCAACCCTCAGTGCTCAGAGCACAACCCTCCTCCCTCCTCTTCATTCCTCCTCTCCCCAACTGTCATTCTCCTTCCTGTTTACAAGGTTCCCCTGCTCAGCATAATTTTTTTCTTTTTTTAATCTCAGAGCCTTGCTTCTTATTCAGCACCCCTTTCTCTCACTGCTCTTTTGAAATACAGTCTCTGTTGACCAGTTAACAGTATATTTGACGTGGGAGACCAAGGGAGTGAGAGAAGAATCAATGAATACAGCTGCTATAATGCCAGAAAACAGTGTGCTTTAATGGAGGGAACATTGTTTCTGGAATCAAGAGCTTTTAAACCCCACATCCAACCCTTACTAGATGGTAACATTACTTTGTTTCTCTGTGCTTGACTATTAAATATTATTAGAGTAGGACTAACAATGTGACCAATCTCCTGGAGTTTAGTGAAGAATAAACGAAATAATGTGAAAGAGCCCCTAGGAGTACAAGCCCTGGTACATACACATCAGCCGCTTTCCCTTCATGGGTATTCAACAAGGATTAAATGCATGCAATTTATATATTGGAGGATAACTGGTCTATATCCACCTAAAAGTGGCTCCTGTCTCATAAAGGGGGAAAACACACACACACACACACACACACACACCCTTCACACACACATAGATCACACGAGCTCTATTCCTGACAGGAGTCATTGAAGGAGAATAAATCTATTTCAAATCATGGCGAATGGAAACTTTGAGATTGCTATAACATCCTGTTGTAAAGCACACATTTATATAAATGAAAATAGAGTTTGCTGATGTTGAAGGCTAAAGGAGACATAAAGCACACACTCACCTAAGCCTGGATGGCTAGGGGAGGGGTGTTGAGTCCCAAGTTCCCTTGAGTTCCCTTGCGTTCATGTATTTTGTGAATTCTATATAACGTATGGATAGAATGGGAATTTTTATGTATTTCTCAGAAGGCCACAATGTGGAATGTTAACTGATTTTCTTTTGCTTTACCTTGAGCGTACAAGAGCTTTCATGTGTACTGCAAACAGCCTTGTTGATGCACCAATATTGTGGCATCAACACTGCTTCTCTAACACCTGCTGCCTGCCTGCCTCAAGACTGGGCATCCACCCCCACTAGAGAACAGACAAGAGGAGGATAAGGTTCCTTAACAGAGCCAACAGGATTTACCTCATACATCTGCTCCGGTTGGTTCTCCAACATGGGTCTACGTGAGGAACTGCGTGCGTACTATGCCTTTCTCAGAATGGAATCCTCAAAATGGGGAGTGGCAGGATAGGACACGCAGTTGACATCAGCTCCCTCAGGCCTTTGTAGCCACTAATTGTAAAAGGTCATGGTCACATCCATTGTGGGCAAACACCTGTGCCAGCTTTTGTTGGAAAAGCTTTTGTTTCAAAGGCCCATACATGCCTGTCCCAAGCTTGAAATGACTTCCTGCTCAAAACCGGGGAACAACAGTAGTGTCGTGTTTAATGAATACCTGTAAGACATATTTTTGTTGTGCTTGGCTTTGCTTGCTTTTTGTTGTATACTTCCATGGGGTTTTGAAACATGGGAAAAGCATATAGACATTTTTGTTTTCAGGCTCTACAGTGTGGGAACAACAAATGTCAGTTTGAATCCATTCAGGGCGGTTTTCCCGTATCTCCTAAAACACTTCTTTCAGTGAGGCAAAAATCATTTTGGAAGTCATTCTGTTCACAGTAAAACCAAAGTCCTTATAAGGTAGAGGCATGTTTCAGTGAGAACTTGATTAGGCTTGAGCCAAGGTTACCTACAGCAGAGAGCTCCTGTAGGGATGGATTTTTAGCATGAAGGAGCCCTTAGCTCAAGATGGCAACTCTGAAACAATTCCATTGGTTATCTGAAATAGGTGTATAAATATACTACAAGCAGGTATCTTAGAGCTGTGTGATGATTTGCATTTAAAATTTTTAGGTTTCCCTGCGATGGAAGCTTTATTCCTGCTGCCCAGAGGCATCAAGGCCCCCTCACACAGAGTGCCTGGTGTTTGGATGATGGTCAGTGAAACGTGAACAATGAATGTTGGCTCAGGATATCAGCAGAGAAGCTGCAATGGTCTTAATAGTTTTGAAATGTTCCTAAAGTAAATAGCCACCTTCTCCTGGCCCAACACTGAAAAACTATGATATTCATCTATACCTGTAGATGATTGCTGAGAACAATAACTGGCACATATCCTAATATGAATGAGCACAAGTAGTTTCACACTTTGTCAGTTGTAGGTTCTCTCTAGAATTTCTCCAAACCTAGCTCGTTATATACATATTTATAAAATCAATTTATTTATTTATTGGTTTGTTTATTTACAGATAAGACTTTAAGTATTTAGGTTCTCTAACAACTTTTATTTAGGACCAACCCATGATGTCCTAGGGTGAGGTACTGAACTAATCACAGAAACTAACCACACATTTCTCAGTGTTTTCCTTTACCTTTTCTTTGTGCTCACCTCTCCCTATCTAGGCTTTAGCTATGCCTTTCTCCTGGTCCTCTGGGCTTTTAGTCCAGAACTAGCACTTACAAAGGGACCTTGTGCTGGGGTGACATTTAGGATGTTGCAAATCCACCTACAGAGCCAATGGGAGGTTGGATGTGGGCCACCACCCTTCTCCCCCCAAGACAACAGCTTCCCCTAAAAGTGGTCCCCCAGGGAGCACTGAACTCCTGGTACATGAGTAGTTTTTAAAGCAGTTTTACTTTTTCATACTTTTCTTTTTAAACATTTGGTCTATCATTATTCTGCATTTGGAGCCAAAAAAATACAACAAGCTGTTTTTCAGTTTCTATGGAAAGGTGTATTCATCTCCTCTTTCAATTTGAGTGCCAGGACACATCTGTCTTCAGGGGAAGCACCAGTGGTGGAAAGGGCATATGACCAAGCTTAAATCTTAGATTTGGCACTTATTAGGTGTGAGACCTCAGGAATGATATTTAGCCTTGCTGTTTTTTTTTTTCCTCAATCAATAATACTTGCCTGCTAGGGTTATTCTGAGTTGTTGATGAGCTAAAGTATCAGAAAGTGCCCAGCATAGTATTTGGCTTACAGCTAGACCCATGTCTCTCCCCACCTTAGTTTCCAACCTGGTTTTAGTTTCTTTATTGGGCCTGCTCTTAATCCTGTAGTATTGGGCAATGGGAAGAACTCATTCCCCATATTCAAGCTTTCAGTAGGTGGTTCTGAGACTGGTTACAATTGTGAAACATTGTGAGCTGATGTGATTAGCTTTGTATCATGATTAGTTTATTGCCTTCCCTAGGCCATCATGGTTGATATGAACTAAAAGTTGATTGAGAATCTAACCACTAACTTGCGGGAAGTGGGGAAGGTGGAAGAGGGAATGACAAAGATTCCAGTAAGGACTCCAGCAGATATTAGGGTGCCAGATACGAAGCAATGAAGCTAGAGTGAGGCTCCGTTTGTGGCACAACCCCTTCCTGTCCAAGACAACAGCTCCCATCAAGTGTAGCCCCAGCGACCAGCAGGCCCCAGTTTTCCACTGGGTTGGTGAACTGTCGTGGTGGACTGAGCCCCATTCGAGCCCTTGGGTCCAAGCAGTGAGCTGTGAGACTGGCTACAGGACCAGATGAAATTCAGGAGCCAATGGGAACAGGAACCCGTACTTGTACCCGAGCCTTTCGCCCCAGCTTCTTGCCAATTGGACCCTCACTCAACTAACTCATGAGAAACTTGTTTTCTACTTCTCAGCTTTAGCTTCCTTTGTGGCTAAGATCAGACATGTGACATAATTCTAGCTAATTCTACCTAAGAGCAGGGTGAGAGAATTTCCTGTGGCTATTGTCCAACGGCTGCTCCTGTGTATTGGATGTTGGGTGCAGTCACATCAGTATTTCATATAAGCAGTAGGTAGAGTATGAAAAGCTTGACAAACTTGGGTCCAAATCCAGGCTTTATTGCTTTCTCATTGTGGGACCCTGGGCAAATGTCTTAAACTTGCTAAGTCTCATAACACCTTCTACTTTCTCTCCTGGAGCATTACTGAATGCATACTGCATTCTAATTGTGTGGCTACTTCATTTGCTTTCTCTGCTAGACTAAAAATATCTTGCGAGAAGGAGCTATGTCTATAATAAGTAGCACAGTACCAGAACATGATAGGTGTGGAAAAATAATTCAAATATATGAATGAATTAGACAAAATAAATTCCTATGCCTTTTACATTATTTATACTTCTGATGAGGTGACTGACAATTGAGGCATGCTATTGAACTGCAATGTGGACTGCTCTTTATTAATAAGGATAATATAAAAGAGTTGACACAGAAGAATCTGATACATATACTAAGCATTTCATTGAGACAGGGAAAAAAATGATAGCAACATGCTCCTAATTCTATAATCAGAAGTGGGAGGGAGCCAGGGCATTAATTTTAGCTCTCCAGGGATCCTCCAGCCCCTGGAAAACCTCTTATATTTATTTATGAAAATTTCAGGAACATTTTTCTATTAAAGGTTTAATTTTCAAAATATAATCCAAGACTAAATTAGTAATTGTTTTAAATACTGAAACAATTTTATATGCAGAGAGATATGACTTCATCCTAGCCAACTACAGCTACAATTCATGACATTTCTGGAACTTTGACATATCCAACAAGGTGCTTTCTCCTTACTGGTTATCACATGCAATCTTGGTCTCAGAACACAAAGAGCTAAAAGCTTTATATATTTTATACTAGGTTACAACTTAGAATTTGAAGCAATATACTGTGTAATCTACTGAGAGGGATCAGATGCAATTTAACTTTGCAAAATAAAATTCAGATGCAACTATGTACCCTACGAAAACGTAGAGGGAGAATGGTCTCATGGTCTCAAAAGCATATTGTTTAGACCGGATCAATAGCAAGTGGCAAAAGAAAGAAAGGGGAAGTTTGACATTTCTAATAGAGTCAGAATAATTTCCTTGTGACCCTAAAGGGTGGCTGGGAAATTACTAAGAAAAATTGAAAGAGGGGAGTAGGAGACCCTGACTGCAAAGCTCAAGGGCTTCTTTGCCTGCATGTTAAAATTTAAATTATTTTATTTTATTATTATGCTCTTGTTTTTCACTTTTAGCAGGCTTTGCTCAGTATCCTAAAACCTTATAATGATTCTTTTCTTGTTCAACAAAAGGCACATTACATTACCTGTTTCTATTCTTGCCTCCCTCTTGGAGAAATTAATGGAGCAAACAACACTTTTATTAAACAATATGCCAATTTTTAGAAGTACATACCATCCACCAAACCTTATTGAAAGACAAAGACTTTTGTTGCATAGTTTGCACTGTCATTCTTTTGCCTCTCTATGCTGCACAGCACACTCTGATTGAGGCCATGACAACTGGATGCTGACGATCACCTGAAAGTGCTATTCAATGTATGCAAATTCCCTTTCCAGTATTCTTAGTAAAGCCCTTTGGGAGGGTGGTGCTGTGACAAAGCATATTTGAAAGAGGAGGGTCAACCGTGGATATTATAGTGCACATATGGCTACACAGGGCTTGAATATAAATGCTTTTCCTGAAAAATAAGTTGGCAACCATGTAAAATCTGCCATTAATATTTGAGGCAGGGAGGTGCTGCTATTCAATATCTGGAGTGGGTAGGGAGTGATTCTGGGCACATTTTTGGTTTTGTTTTCCCATGGCTATTGTCCTGTCTATAATCACTGCAGAACTCACAATCAGGAGATGTAACAGTAGAGACCCGGCAGCCGCAGCCGGGGTAAACTTGGCCCATTCTTCACTGACTGCACAGCAAACGCTATTAAAGGCAGGGGAAGCCATTTGTTCATGAATATACATTTGATACATATAAATGCTTTGTGCCATGAATATTTATCTCTTTCATGGATTGCAGCTGTTGTGTATTGAAAACTATTAACAGGTTGGAAACCATCCTTTAGAAACCTATGCCTTTCATTGGTGTGCAAAACCATCCCCAGAAATTTATCTTTTTCCCCTTTCTCTTTTGTGGGAAAGATAGCATACTCCTGAGGTTTATAATAAGGTTAGTCCCTTAGAAGTAGAAAAAATAATTTGGTAAAAATGGAGGGCAGCTTTCTTGGGAGAATTTACACACACATATATGTGATTTATTTAAAGTTTTCTAACTTAAATTGTTGAATTGTTTAGGTAATATTACAACTAAGGTAGTGTTTGGTCTACCAACTGGTCCCCAGGTTCTGATGAATGTTCCATTGTTAACAGAGATGAAAATATCAGACATTAAATGTTATGTAATTGTGGAGGTGGAGAGTGTCATGTGATTTCTATTTTACCAAAGATGGCAATCTTAAGCCTGTGGATATTCTAGTTCTTTTGGGTGAAATGGATGGTTTTTCAGACATCAATCTTGTGCTCCTTCATGTGCTTTATAATTTAGTCACTGTCAATTCTTCTTTGTTCCCCACATAAACAGTGCTATCTCATGTTTCAGGGCATTTGTTAATTCTGTTCCCATTGTCTGAAATATTTTTCTCTCCACCAATTCTGAGCACCCATCCAGGTTCTCCTCTTAACCCATTTGTCTTCAAGAACCAGCTCAAACATTTGTATCTTGTGATGTCTTCTATGACCTACTTCCATCTCTAGATACCACTCTGGCCAACGTCCCTCTCATCATACACCCCTTTTCTAGATCCTTCTGCTGAGCTTCCATGGAATCCTGTACAGGCATTTACTGTTTTACAGTTGTTTGCTTTGGGATCTGACTCCTTTAGTAGAAAGAAAGTGTCTTGATCATAAGAAAAGGCCCAACACAGCTCTGACTCTCATAGAGTGAATGCACTTTGCTCAATATATGCTTATGCAATGAATAAAATTCAGAGCACATGTATACAATGGTGTTTAAGGGTAGATGCCCATGAAAAATATTTTACTATTCCTGTAACTTAATATACAAAGCTAAGTGACAGCTAATGTTTCCCTCCCTTTTTCTAATTTCTTCTTTTTCCTCTCTTACCTTTCTACTCAGGTCTTCTTGGCCAACCCTGGATTCTCCACTGGAAAAGGACAACTGTGGTTTTGTCACTCAGATTCATAGCCAGGCTTTACTGGGTGCTATCCCTTTTCTCCCTTAACCCACCTCCACCCTGAGAAGCAAACAATAGGAGAACTATTCATTCCCTACTATTCCCAATCCTATCCCAAGTTACAGAAAGATGAACTGCTGTGAAATATTTAAGTACTTTTGACTCTAATGAGTTTTTAAGGTATTTTGATATAAACCTTTGCTTTTATATTCTGTGTTATTTAAGTAGAATGAAATTTGAGGATATAGTCATAATTCTGGGCCATCTGATGTCTATCAGTAAAGATGCTAAGTGTGATTATTGTTCCCTTTTTTCAGTGCTCATCACTATAATTTAGCTTTAGAAAAATCTGCCTTTGACTTCTTCTGATGTGGATCCATTTACTGTCTGTGATAGACTGCAAAAACTGTCTCCAAATATGTCCCTTCCCTGAATCCATGTCCCTTTGCAATGTGATGTGAAAGCTTTTCTAATAAAGAAGTAAAATCTATTTCTTTACTCTATTTCTTTGAGTTGTCCAAGAAAATAGGCTGGAAGACATACTGTGAATGTTCTGAGCCATGATCTTCTGCCCTTGCTGCCCTTGGGGCTCTACAACCACCCCGGGATAAAGCTGAAGCTAGCCCAGTAGAGGATGAAAAGTAATGTGGAGAGAAGCCAAGTCATCTGAGCTGCTTCAGAAATGGCCATCATAAACCAGCCAGCCTTAGCAAACTAGCCATCTGATTACAGATGTATGAGCAAAGCCAGTCCAGATCAGCCGAGCCCAGACCAGACTTGATTGCCAATCAAGAGATTCACGAGCTTAATAAATAATTTAAGTCACTAAATTTGGGGGTAGTTGGTTATACAGAAAAAGCTAACTGGTACAATAATAGGGCACAAAAGCCTGATAATTCTAGCAAAATCCTGTACTAGGAGTTAGAGAAGAATAAATACACATAAGGAGAGCATATGAAATAGGGACTTGCAGAGACAATGTAACATTGGTTTTGAGTACCGACTGCCTCTGATATTGCCTTTCCTAAAGATGGCTCCCATGGCCTTTTAGTTACTCCTGCATGGTGTTTCTGGCAGTGACTCTACCTCCACTGGCCTATGAATCAACCTTTTTTCTCCATTAATCAGGCTCTTAAAGTCTGTGTCACATGCCAGTTAGTTCTTCTAGTCTGGCCTATCTTGGTCTTCCTCCAAGGCCACCTGCTCCTATGGTTTAGAAAGTAGTTCAACTTAAGTTTTGGGAAAGAGGCAACACCACCAGAATCCAGCATTATTTTCTGAAGGACTTCCTACATTCATAATATTGAATCCTTATTACAATTTAGGCAGTAAGAACCAGGAGTCTTGACTGGAAGTCTGGGAAACATGGAGGCAAAAAGACAGAAATAGAGGATTGGAAATATTTTGATCTAGAAAGGCGGCTGGTTACCAGGGACCCAAGAATCTGGACTAAGCTGCAAGGATAAGTAGGCCAGGAGCAATGATTTAAAGAAAAGTGCCCACTGATATTTATACTAAGGTGACAGCTATTTTCCCTCTATTCTATTCTCATATGCTTAGCCCTGCCTTTTTTCAGCATTAGCAGATAATGGCTGGTCGGTATGTTCTGGCAGCCAGAGAGATTAAGTTTTCAAATGCCTATTTCAAATGCTCAGTAGATGTGAAAGCCTCAGCCTCCCAGTACACTTGAACATCATATGGGTTAAATGCAATCTCCTGAGAATGTCTACACAAAATGCAGTGACATTCATTCTCTTTCATCAACAAATTTCCTTTCTTCCTTTGGACAGTCCTTAAGTCGACCTCACCTTAAACAAAACAGTATGCCACTTAAATGGATAGACAAATATATCATGCATTAGGTATGAAAGTTTTTTCAGTTATCTGGTACTCTACCCAGGTAACACTGGGTTGCATTCCAGGAATGTTGTCTGTGTCAACGTTTAATTCTGTTTAAAATATTTTCAATGTTAACATACTGCTCGGAAAAACTCTTTTATATACCAGTGATTCAGATCTCTACATGTTCCGGGCTTACTCTTTTCCTATTATTCAGGCTACAGATAAAGACCTTTTGAAGAACCCATTTGTACTAGGTTATTTAGTCCTATACTTCTTTGGAGCTCACAAATTAATTAAATTAGAACGAGGCTTACGTCTTTCCTTAGTTATTTGTATTTAGCCTTGAAATTTCTTTTTTTTTTTTTTTTTTTTGAGACAGAGTCTCACTTTGTTGCCCAGGCTAGAGTGAGTGCCGTGGCATCAGCCTAGCTCACAGCAACCTCAGACTCCTGGGCTTAAGTGATCCTACTGTCTCAGCCTCCCGAGTAGCTGGGACTACAGGCATGAGCCACCATGCCCGGCTAATTTTTTTTTGTATATATATTTTTAGTTGGCCAGATAATTTCTTTCTATTTTTTTGGTAGAGACGGGGTCTCACTCTTGCTCAGGCTGGTCTCGAACTCCTGACCTCGAGCGATCCACCCGCCTCGGCCTCCCAGAGCTAGGATTACAGGCGTGAGCCACCGCGCCCGGCCTGAAATTTCTTTACCTAGTTCCTCAGTGAGGGTTATTGCTCTTGTCTGGATTTGATCCAAGGTTGCTGCAACTCTAACCAAAAAGCCCACATTTGAATGAGGAATTTTAAATGATGTTTAGGAAAGTCCTTAATATCACTTAACAGATTTCAATCAGTGAAAGCAAAGCTATTATCTACTTCTTATAGTAAATATATTAAGAGTTGCTAATAAGAATAATTTTTTTTTTTACCATTTGTGTCTATACAAAGAAGTCTGGATAAAGATATATAAACATATACATGCTATTATATATGTTCAAGATACATATATGCTGGTTTAGATCTATAGATTTTTATGTACATTTACATGTTGTTTATATCTATCTGTCCCTCATCTATTCTCATCATTATCCTCTATCTTCAGTGTATCTATAGAAGTAGACCTATTTATATGTTTAAATGAATTATGATTACTGATATTAGGAAGGAATGAGAAAAGTCCACACAGATTTTTACTGAAGAATAATTACTAATTCCTTTAATTTCTCTTGCTTTACTCTTTCATGTCTAGATTTTAGCTATTTCACTGTTCATTAAAATGTCCTCTGGGGGAAAGAAGATGAGCTCTCAGCATCTAGTGCAATGCGCAGTGCTCTAGGGATATTCAGTAAGTGTCTGTTGACAATGACAATGATGCTGATAAAATCCAAATCAGTTTAATGGGCTCTGCACCTGTTAGTAATGCCACTGAAACTTTGCATCAGATATAGGGTCAAACAACAGGAGGATTTTCTGTGAATAGGGACACTCCTCTTATGTGTAGGAATACTAATGGAGAAGCTTCTATCAGTGGAACATCCATGCTGAATTTCTACCAGCTTGGGTGGCGTAATAGAGCAAGGCTAGACCCGGCTGGGGGCAGGGCAGACAATGTGTCTGTGGTAGCTGTGGGCTTAGGAGGAAGCACTACTGTCTCTAACTTTTTCTACACCTGCAGTTAGTTATTTGGGCTACGATATCCCTTCTATTCTTCCCTGTTTGGGTATACACAGTAAATTGTAGAAATGTGGGAAGAACATTTCAGGGAAAGAAAATGTTCTAACTTGGAGAAGTGAGCATTTCCGCTAGTTCTTGAAGGGCATGTGAAAATAAGTCAAATGAACTAGAGTGTTTGAGGAAAAGCAGATAGAGATGCTTTCTTCCTCTTGCCTCAGCCAAAACAGTCCAAGTTCAAAGCCCTGAGAGGACATAGTAAGATTATAAAGTGGCTAAGGAGGGAAACACAGAGGAAGAAAAAGCTGAAAGGCAAACTTCACCCACTTTACAATCTCCTGGCCACTCAGTGTAGCCAGAAAAGCACTTTTCACTTTCATATTTCAGAGGTTTTCTCTTTTGTTTCTCAAAGGTTTTTTATTGTTGTCTTCATTTAATTGCAGTAACATTTTTTGGTGCTTATTGATGTTAATGGCAAATATAAACATATATAGAAATATAATCCCCAGGGAACATATACGTCCCTTGTAGAGTATTTTCCATTACAATATTGAATACATCCAATGTGGTCTCGGAATACAGGAAAATCTACCAATCTGTTTGCAAAGTAATAATGCTACTAATAATGCCAATTTTATCTAAAAAGTAAGCCTCATGAGATTCAGAGTCAATTTGCCAAATCTAAGATCAATTTTATAAAATATAGTGTGCTCTGAGTTTATAAGAGAAAATTTATTCAAGAGAATGTTTTTATTTTACATTACCCACAGATTACATGTTAAAATATGTCCTATTTGTTTCAAATGTCCTTTCCACATGAAATAAGCCTGTTCCTGGCAAACACATGTCTCCCTGCCCTACCTACTTCTTTTTATTGTCTGCATCCCTCCATTTTCCCTTTAGAATTGTATGTCTCCTAAATTTAAAGAAGCCTTCTGGCTTTTAAATTCTACAAGATCTCCAAAGTGCTAACTGCATCCCAAATTTCTACTTTTATTTCCTTTGCCAAAAAAGAAAGAGAAAAACAAATAAAACTCACACACACATACACTACAGACAAAAATTTCATAGGTTTTGTTTTCCATGAAAGGAAATAAATAAAGAGGGAGAAGAGGGTGGATTGAGGTTTATGTTGGAATTTTAGCAGTAAATAAATAATAATACCCCTCTCTTCCCTGCCTGAGTTGCAATTATGGGAGGTCAGGGCGATCATAAAAATATGAGCTTTATTTTAGACAAAGGTTTGTGGGAGAACATAAACTTGCATATGTAAAAAAATGGACATACTAATTCTATACTCCCAAGATGAGACAGAGACTTGTCCACCTGTTCGCCAGGTAAAGGTAGAAGAAAATCACAGGGTTTCTGACATGCAAACAGTGGTGGGGGAGGGGTGTGTGCCCCTGTTCATTTCATAGCAACAAGAAGCACAAATGGCATCTTCCTTGAAGGTGGATGGGCTTCCAAAGAGAGTTCTCAGTTTCTTCTTTCAACTTACCAATCACATAAAGAAGACTGAGGGAGGGAAATGAGCAAGAGATGTGAGTCTTTCTCTGGTACTGGTCCCTCCACAGGGAAATCTTAAAGACGGGAAAAAGGAAGGGTTGCTCATGTTAACATTTAAAGACTCCTCTTGGCCCCACTCTCTGAATTTAATTACGTCACTTTGCTTTTCTTCAGGCCTTTGGCAAGCTTCATGGTCACTCTGAACTATTCCTGATTTCCTTATGTCTTTAAAAAATGATCCTTGAGATAGTTCTGAGAACCTTGCTCTTGGGAAAGAGTACACTTTGTTCTCAGTGTCTAAACCAGAACGAAGCCGGATCCCTGTGCTTTCAAAACAGAACCACTATATTAGTCACAGAAATTAGAGGCAAAAAAACCTATTCGATCATCTGCTTCCTTCTCATGCCAAGCCCAGGGAATATGGGCTGCTTATTCTCCTGAACTTACACTGTTTATCAGAAGGGCAACTAAATAAAGCTTCCTCAGAAATAGACACAGTGGGGCTCAGTATGTGTCAGCGTACACAACTCCAGAAATGTCTCCAGAGCACGTGGAGAGAAACGTACGTGGAGAAAAGAAATCAGCACTGGGAAGTTTTTTTCCCACTAAGCCAATTTAATTCCTTAATCCACTTCCTACCTAGCACACTTAAATCATACCCAATATTTTAATGTTTATTTTTATTTTTCTGAAGTTATTCTCATCAGAATTATTTTCCCTATAAAATTTTCTCAGAATCATTTTCCATGTAAAATTTTCAGGGCAAATAAAGTCTTTCAGCTAATTAAGTTTTTAAATTCATATTAATAGGTATGGCACCTGCAATTAGAAATTTTGTTGTGTGGACATTATATCTACCAAGTCCATTTATTCTAAATCAAATGTTGCAGATAGAAACTTTGTTAAACAGTTTTGCTTATGTCACTTTTTGGTTGGTAACAAATTTTACTGAGAGTAAAATCAAAGACTCGATACCATTCATAATAGCTACAAAGAAAATAAAATATCTAGGAATATACTTAACCAAGGAGGTGAAAGATCTCTACAAAGAGAACTACAAAACACTGAGGAAAGAAATCACAGATAATACAAGCAAATGGAAACACATATCATGCTCATGGATCGATAGAATCAACACTATTAAAATGTCCATCCTACCCAAAGTGATATACTAATTCAATGCAATCCCTATCAAAATACAAATGTCATATTTCACAGATCTAGAAAAAATAATTCTATGTTTCATTTGGAACCAGAAAAGAGCCAAATAGCCAAAGCAATCTTAAGCATTTAAAAGAGCAAATCTGGAGGCATCATATTACCAGATTTCAAACTATACTACAAGGCTATCATAACCAAAACAGCATGGCATTGGCACAAAAATGAAGGCAGAAACCAGTGGAACAGAACAAAGAATTCTTTCCCCTTTGTATATGACATACTTTCCTATTTATTTTATTTTATTTTTTATATGCCTCCTAATTTATCTTGTTGAAAATTGAACATTTTATGTAATCTAGTATCAGACTTTTCTTCCTGTTCAGTGAGATTTCTGGATGAATTCTGTAGTTACATATTCCCTACAGTATATGACAACTGAGTTCTCTGCTAGTTAAAAAAAAAAAGTTCTTGTTTTTATTTTTAAGTCTTGCTTCCTAAAAGTCACACCTGAATGAGGATAATTTAGTGCTTAGTGAATCTTGTGAGTGGTCAGACATTTTCCTTAAATATTTTGCATGTATGTCTTTTACCTTTGTACAGAGATCTGTGTGAGAAGAGACCCCTTCAAATTTTATGCAGTTTATAAGACAGATGTAGCTTTCAATTCCTGTTTGTGTAGGACGGGACCTCAACATCAGCTGCAGGTGACTGGCACTTTCTTCTTTCCCACGTATTTCTTGGTCATGCATGCAGCCTTGTGCATGCGATAGCTTTATATATCCTCAGGAATAGGTTGGAGCTTTTCAAAGTCCTCTGTGGGTTATTTTCTTTTAAATTCCTGGCCATGTTCTTATTTGCCATAATTGAAATTACGACCTTAAGCAGCTGCTGCCAGAAGTTTTTTATTGTTTTGGTAATACTCTAGGGGTATGCCTTTTTCCCCCCCACTGTATTAATTTCTTAATCAAATCAAATAGCTAACACATTCTGAGAACAGAGTTTTTCCAGGGAACTGCAGTTTCAGGCAGAATATTGACTGTTTCTTGGGGATGAAGGTTTTACTAAAACTCAGAAAAAGAGGTCATATTTCTCCATTTTCAGCAATGTTGTCAACTTTTGGTTACCATGCTACTGAGCTGGGGAATGAAAGGGAGTAAGAATAGCCCTAAGTTAAAATATCAGATAGTGTGTTGTCTCACACAGGTTCAGTAATTTCTCTTATAATGGTGTTTTTCAATCCACTCTTTCTTTAATTGTCAGGGTTATAAAGTGATTGATTTTAGTTGTTTTGCCTGTATTTTCATTGTTTCAGAGAGAGAAAAAGTTCACTGGGGTCTTCACTTCACCATTCCAGAAGTCCATCTCCCTGAGCAAACTTTAAAGAAATGAAAACCAGGTACTACATATAAACATGAACGCACTGAAGATTTCTTTTTTATTCATAATGGAGGAAACAGGGAGATATTATTACTGGTTCTAAGGAGAATCCAATGAAGAGATAAATTTATAGGTCAGAGATATTGGGTTGAATGTACAAATTGAGTCAAAACTGGTTTTCTGAGGAGGGAAGATGGCTGTCCCCATACTAGATGAAATTCATTTGCATGTGTATAGACAAAAATGATTTTTGCATTGCTATCAGGTATCTACAACTTGAAAAGTTGTAAAATTGCTCCCATTGACTCAGAATCTGACAAGGCAGAAGATTGAGTTATAGAAATGCATGATTTTTTCATTGAAGCACAAATTATTCCCTACAAAACTGGTAAGAAGACTCTCAGAAAAAATAAATAAATCTTATGTTGTTGGGAAACAGAAAATGGTAAAAAAAAAAAAAAGTTCGTCATAGTAGATTGAATAATGGTCTCTCAAGTTATCGGGTTCTAATCCCTGGAATTTATAAATGTTACCTTGTATGAAACCAGGGTGTTTGTGGATATGATTAAGGATCTTGAGATGGAGAGATTATCCTGAAATACTAGGGTGGGCTTTAAATGCAATTACATATATTATAGGAGGGCAACAGAGGAAGATTTGGTAACAACAACAGAGGAGAGGGCAAAGTGAAGATGCTGGCCCTGACCATTAGCCACCCCCAAGGATTGCCAGCAGCCACCAGAGGCTGAAAGAAGCAAGGAACGGATTCTCCCGTAGAGCAGCCTCCAGAGGGGCAGCAGATCTGCAACACCTTGATTTCAAACCAGTGATACTGATATCAGATTTCTGGTCTCCAGAATTATAATACATTTCTGCTGTTTTAACCCACCAAGTTTATACTAATTTTTTACAGCAGCCTCAGGAAACTAATAGAGTGGTGATAAAATATACTTATTAAGTGCTGTATGTGGTTTTGGTGTTTTCTGAGATCTTCAGTTGTCTCTTTCACTCTCTAAGCCTCCCTGGATCATCATACATATTTCTTCAGTTGGAGTGATCATTGTCTTCTCAGTTTCTGTCAGAGCACTCTGCACACACTTTTATGCTAGCAAATATCACATTACTCCAGTCTGCAAAAACCACCCCAAATGTACTGGCATAAAGCAATCCCCATTTTATTATGTTCACGAATTCTGTGGAACAGGAATTTGGTCAGGGTACAGACAAATTGTTCCATGATGCCTCAGGCCTTGATGAGAACACTAAACTGTCTGAGGGGCTGGAATCCTATAGAGACTTCTTCAGTTATGTGACTGGCTCTTGGACTGTAATGACTCAAAAGTTGGGCTTTCCTTGTACGGTTTTCCAGAGCCTCTACGTGTAACCTCTTAACTTTTCACAACTTGGTGGCTAAGTTCCGAGAGGGGGCATTCTGAAAGGGAACGTCCAGAGGGAGATCATTCCAAGTCACATACCATTTCCATCATAATCTATCTGTCAAAGCAATCAAAAGTCCACCAAGAATCAAGGACAGGGTCCATAGACTCAACTTCTTCATGAGATATAGTAGGGTCCTATCCCAGAAGAGCATGTGGAGAGTCAGATATTGCCTGGTTATTTGTTAAAAATGCAATAGTCCACATTCACCAGAATATAGTTGCTTCTTTACTTTGTAACCTCATCTAAAACTCAAGTTCAAGGAAGTTTCTTCCCTTTATATATTCATGTCAAACACTCAATAAATGTTTGAGTTGAGAACATAAAGGTTGAAAAGGAAAAAATAAGGAAAGTAAGCATTAATAAAGAAACTGGAAATTAACTAATCCTGCAGACTTTATAATGAGTGAGGATTTCTTCTGAAGTAAAAACAGCTTGGTGTGGGGCGCTATCTTTTCTTAACCTCCTATTGCCTTCTGCTTTCACTTCCTTTTCTATTCAGCCAAGACCAAAACATTTATCATTTCAATGGCTCTTTGCCATGACCCTCAATCCCTGTTTTTCTTTCAGCTTCATCCTGGCAAAACTCTGCCCCTGGATCAACTTAACTATGCACCTCTCTGCTTCTACTCTACTGAATTGTTGATCACTGCCAGATAAAATTGATACTCGCATTAGGCAGTTTGGACAGGTCTGTAGGTTGGCTTGCTTGGCTCCAAGCTTTGGTTCATCTCCTATTTCTTCTTCTGGGGCCCAGGCTGAAGGAGCAGTAACTGCCTGAGACAGGTTCTTTTTATGGTAGAGGCCAAAAACTCCCAGAGACACTGAATACAAATAGGTAGTGCCTCTGAGACCTAGGATAAAAACTGACACTGTCCTTTCTGCCCATATTCCATTGTTTAAAGCAAGCGACCAGGCTAAGCCAAGCACTATGAAGCAAGGACATATACATAGAAGCTCCATAATGATATATAACATCCCAGTATTTTACTCGACCCTCACTGCTGTCTCTCATCCTTTCTGTATGTCTCCAGTTAGTGTTTTCTATAGTTTTCCCAAAAAGCCATTTGTAATTTTCTTTGAGATTCCAATCATTCTGAGCAAAAAGAGAAGTCTCCAACTTCAAAGAGAAATTAGAGATCTTTCAGCAAGAGCCCTCTCAACTTTGCAGTAGGTCCTTCACAACATTCATTTATCTGCCTGCTTCCCTTCCATCTTAGTGAAAATCATATCCACTGCTCTGTTTAATGCTAATCCTCCCACCTCTTCTCTGGGTTCTATCATCTCTGATCTTCTCCGACTTTGACACCATTAGTTGTGTCCTCCTCTCTTATAACTTTAAATTATTCTCCTGTTCTTAGTGGAATGACCACAAGGCAGTATAAACCATGAACACTATCCAACAGTCAGTCAGACATTATTTTGTTGCATGAAAATACGCATACAGGCCACTTTAACATAGGGAAGATCTGAAAGGAATTCAGAATAAAGCAAAGCACTCGATGAATCGAATGAAACCAGCGGCGTGAAAATCCGTGTGGGGTGACTCAAACTGATAGGGGACATGAATTCTTTAAATTTTACTCTCTGCCACATGGGAACTATAAGAGGCTCAAGATGGTGATTACAGTAGAAAGAGGATTTGCCTTGGATGTCTTCACTCATAGATTTTAAGGCAGTGAAATCTCTGGTTGCTAAGCCAACTCAGTCAGCTGAGATGATAAATTAGTTTTCTATTGCTGAGTTAATGAATCACCCTAAACTTAGGGGCTTAAAACAATATATATTTATTATCTCAGCTTTTCTGTGAGTCAGGTGTCTGGGTATGGCTTAATTGAATCCTCTGCTCAGAGCCTCAGCAGATTATGAGTTGGGACTGCAATCTCATCTGAAGCTTGCGATCATCTTGTTAGCTCACTGTTGTTGGTAGAGTTCAATTCCTTATAGTTGTAGGACTGAAGTCCCTGTTTTATTTCCAGCTGTGGGTGGGGAACTGTTCTCAGTTGCTAGAGACTACATGGTTCTTGCTACATGGTTCTCTTGATAGACAAGTTCATAATATGGTTGTTTCTATATGGACTAAAGGAAAATTTATGTTGCTTTGAATCTCTTTTTTAGGGGTGGCTGGACAGTGTTTTAAATGGCTCATCTGATTAGATCAGACCCACCCAGGCAAATCTCTCTTCTGATTAACTCAAAGTTAGGTACCTTAGTTACACCTATAAAATTCCTTCCTTTTTGCCACACAAAACAAAGTAATCACAAGAGTGAAGTCTCATCACACTCACAAATCTTACCTACACTCAAAGGGAGAGGATTATAAGGGGTGTGGACACCAGGGGGATATCATGGGGATCAATTTAGAATTGTCTCCACCACACATGAGAACCCCCAAATTACCTTGCAAGTAGAGTCCAAAACTTCTAGAGATAAGGTGATTATTTTCTCAATAGGTATCTATCTTTAATTCTGGTGAGAATTAAAATAAGTATTAGAGGTAAAATAAATAAAGGCTTTGAATTTTTTTATGCTTAATAATTTATAATTTTTTAATTAAAAATCTAGGTTTTTCTTTTATTTACCATCCTGATAAATTCTCATGCCTCCCCTGTGTTGGATATCTTTTTTATCTTCGATTATTTCTTTATACTTTTTGGTTTATTCCTTCATATTTAGTATTGGATACCTTCCTGTAGCCTCCTGAAAGTAAGTTCAAGGAAGATAAACATTTTGAATTTATCTTTATCTGAAAATATCTTTATCCTATTTTTACACTTTACATAGTTTGGCTGGATATAAACTTCTATGTTGAAAATAACATTTCCTGGAAAATTTGAAGACATTGTTGCATTCTTTCCTAGTTTTCAGTGTTGCTATTGAGAAGCCCAATGCCATTCTGATTTTATTTCTTAGTTTGTGGTATGGTTTAGTCTCTTTGTCTTTCTGGACACTTTCATAATCTCATCTTTGTCCTCAGTGTTCTAAATTTTTATGATGACCTGCCTTGGTGGGGATCCTTTTAAAATGCATTTATTTATTTTTCTAATGGGTAGGCACTTTTAGCTTAGATACTACATACTTCTAATCTGGAAAGTTTTCTAATGTTTTTCCTGATCTTTCTTTCCCTCCAGTTTTCTCTATTGTCTCTTTATAACACTTCTGTTTATCAATTGTTAGGCTACCTGCAATAATCCTATGATTATCTTTTCCCTCTTATTTTTATATTTTGTCTTTTCATTTGTTCCTTAACTTTATCTCTAATTCTTCTGTGACCATTTTAATTTTAGCCATCTTATTTTCTTATTTAATTTCTGATAACTTTTTCTTCTTCTCAAATTTTTTTATAATATCATTTTTTGTTTCAAGGATAAAGTATCTCCTTTTGTCTCTTTAAGTATGGAATGACAGTATTTTAATAATATTTTCTTCTCTTTTATGTTGTTGATTCTGTCTTTCAGATGTATTTATGCCTAAATACATCTTCTCTAAATTTGTTAGCATCTTTTATCTCTGTTGTCTTCTTTCCTCTTACTCTTCTTGTTTCAGTATATATTTTTTAATCTTTGCTGATGTAGTAGTGGGTCTTTAGAATGGAGTGGAGATTATAATTTTTACTACTGTTCTTAAACACTGTTCTCAAACACTGTTCTCTTTCTCTTCTGAAGCATTTCATTCTCTCCCATCCCTTCTATTATCACTCATATTATGATGACTTCCAATATATCCTGATGTGTATATAAACACCAACTAGCCATCATTGCTGGGATGGATCACGGGGACTACAACTCAACATGTCCAAAACTAATCTTATCAATTTGTCTCAGAATTCTCTCCTTTTTGTATTTTAGTGACCTTGTTACTAGCATCAGTATTGTCTGTTGCTCCCGCCATAAATCTGGGAGTCATTCTGGCCCCTTCCTCTCCTTATATGATGACATTATATTGTTCATCAAGCCCCATCCACAATATCTCTTAACTATCTCTAAAATCTGTCACTTCTTCCCCATTTTAATGGACATTGCCCTGTCTCAGCATCTCTTCATGTCTTGCTCATATTACTGCAGTAGGTCCAGAAAATGCCTCCCTTCATGAAGGATTGTATCTTTCTATTCCATTTTCCTCTATGTCACCACTTGGATCTCTTGAAATTTAACCCTTACCATGGAAATTTGTTTAAAATCTCTGAATGTCTCTCTGATGTGTATTGTTAATTGCTGTTTGCCAATGCTGTGCTATATTCTGGGGATATGATGTAAATAAACAAGATATTGGGTTCTCTGTTCTCATGGAGCTTGCAATCTAATGGGAGAAAGACCTATTCAACAAATAACAACAGAAATCAATATTTAGCAATAAGCTGTAATAAGGAGCCTAAAGGAAAAGCAAAGAGTGGGGTTCGAGATTGTAATGAAGCCCTTCCCTATCAAGGAGAGCTAGGAGAAAACCTCGAAGAGGTGGTAACATTTAAACTGTGTTATGGAGGAGGAATAGAGGTTAATAATGTGAAAGGTGGGGAGAAGATTGGAGGAGTAATGAGAAAACAGGAGAGAGACAGTAGAGCTTTCCAGATAGAATGAATGGGCTCTGTGTCGAGATCCCAAAGGTGGTAAAGAAGTTGGTGTGTTTTAGGAACAGAAGAAATGCCTGCATGGCTGTTGTGTAGCAAATAAGGGGAAAAAACAAAATACAATAAGACTAGAGAGGAAGATGATGTCTAGACAATTCAGGGTAATAGGCCATATAAAAGATGTTGGATTTTGTCTCCAGGTCAATGGGAAGCAGTCATCAAATTTTAAGCAAGGAAGTGACAGAATCCAGTTGTAGTTCACAAGAATCACTCAGGCTAAATTTTAAAATAGTGGATTTGGATAGTCAAGATTGGAAGTGGTAGAATTTCATGGCTCAGTATTCTAGCCAAGACAAAATGTTGGCTTAAACTCTAAGGTGACACTGGTATCACAGAGAAATTGATATATTTAAGATATATTTAGGTATAAAATGGACATAAACTAGTAAATAAAGTGGTTTTATGGCTTTTCAGACACCCTGGTTTTTGGATTATGAAGCAAAGTGAGCAGAGAAGCATATCAAAAAGATGAGCAAGAATGAAGTTAGGTTTGAGATTGCATTTATATATATATGTATGTCTGAACTTAGATTAGAGGTCCAGAAAATGCATCTACATGGGACCCACTGGTATTGAGATAGTATTTAAAATCATGATAATAGAAGAGATCAAGAGGTTAGCAAATGTGGAATGAGAGAAAAGAATGTCCAGGGTGCAGCTATAGGGAATTCTAACAATTACAGGTTACAAAAGGAAGGATAAACCAAAAAAGTATCTTGAGAAGAAGGAACTAAAAAAGTAGAAGAAAACCTGAGATAAAGTGGAATCATAAATGTCAAGAAAAGAGATTCTTTCAAAGGGAGAGTCATGGTCAGTGATGTTGAATACTGTTGGGAGGTCTAAACTGTCTGAGAAGTATTTATTATATTTAGCCACAAATTGATCATCGTGATCTCAGCAAGAGATGTTTTAGCAGTGAAATGAGAGAAGTCAGAATGGAATTAGAGTTAATAGGAGATAGCAAGCAGGGAAGTTTTGAACTCATTTGACTGTGAAGGATAAGCCAGAGAAGGAGTGGTAACTGAGGAGACCTATCAGGTCATGAAACTTTTGTTTGTTTGCTTTTGAAGGTTAATAGAGTTGCTAACACCTTTGAACACTGATAAGAAAGATCTAGTAGGAAAAAAGAGAAATAATCTGAAGAATCAAGTACAAGAAGCTATTACCAAAGAAAAGAGGTCCCTGAAGGAGTGAGAAGGAATGACATTCACAGCATGGGTGGAGGCATGCATCTTAGAGAGGGAAGGGACACTGATCCTATGATTACATGAGAGAAAGAAGGAAAGGAGGGATCCAGACAGGAAAGTTTGTGAATTTGGTTGGAGGAAAATAAGAGTCTGTATTTGGTAGCAGCAACTGGTAGAGAGTGAGGGTAGAAACTATTTGGAGAGAAGTGTACAGATTGCTAAGTGGAGCCAAGGGCCCTGTTGAAGTTGGTAATCCTAAATTTTTAATTATGTCAATTATTCTAGTTATATAATTTCCCCTAAAATCCAACTTCTTAGCTACTGTTTCTCAAATGGTGATTTTCTGTAGAATTACATGACAGATTTTCCCTGTCCCTCAACTCAGACCTAATGATTGAAAATCTCTGGGTATGAGGCATACCATATGTCTTTTTACAGCCTCCGTATATTTTTTTCTTTGTTTTTAATGCACATAACCACTGTCTTGTCGTAACATACACGGCTTCATGGTTAGGCTGATTTATACACATCCATCTTCACCTCTCACTAGTTCTTTCTCAGAACCACATATGCCAATAACAACAAACTACATGTTATAAGCTCCCTTCCACGCCACCCAATGCACCATACTTTATCATCATTCTGTGACTACTGACCTTGAATGAAGAACCAAACAAGTGGCACACCTAAATTACTCATAGAGAAGGCTTAATTCCACATCACCAGTTGTAGAACACACATCAATTCCTACATTCTTTTCTTTATCTCTCCCTGGCTAGGAGTCTAGCCTGCACTGTTTAGATGCCTTTGTTAAAGGCAATTCAGAACATAATAGTAGGGATTGAAAAACATTGAATATACTGGCAGCTCTGGTGGAAGCACACAACAGAATTAATGAATTTGTTCCATGTAGTCTAGAATCAGGGTACCAGTTTAACCAAGGTGGGAGAAGAAAATTAAGCCAAATGAAAGCCAAGAGGGCCTGACATCTATAAAGTCACACAGCACCAAGAGGCATGTTGTTTCTCAGATACAGAGAGGACAGGAGTTTTCAGTATGGGGAGAGTGTAATCCAATGGGTCCTATGCTGCACACAGTCATGTCAGATAAGACCTGAGAATTATCCATTGTCTTTGGAAATACAAAAGTCCTCCACGACCTTTGCAAGAGCAGTTTCAGTGCAGTGAGGGAACAAAAGGCAGATCACAGCAGGGTGAAGAGTAAATTGCTTATTAGGAAGTAAAGATAGCAAGTAGCAGGAAATTCTTGAAGAAGCTTAACAGTAAAAAAAGTAGAAGTAAAGGGGAATATGGAGTCAGTGAGGCATGTCTTTATTCAAGATTGGAAAGACCTAACTCTCCATCTATACTTGAACATGCATATACATTTTAGAGAGAGATCCAGAAGAGAGAGAAAAAGAAAGAAACGAAGAGGGTGAGGGGGAGAGAGAAGAGAGACAGAGAGACAGAGAGAGAGAGAGAGAAAAAGAGAGGGGGGAAGAAGAAGTAGAGGAAAAGGAGGAGGAGGAAGAGGATGAGGAGGAACTTATGAAACAAGGTCCCCTAGGAGAAACCAAAATCCACAGGAAAGAGAATTCTAATCAGAAAGAGGAAATCCTCTTTCCCTAAGAAAGGAGGGAATTCTGGAAGAATGCAGGTGGATAAAGTACACTCTAGGTATTAGGAGACAAAGGTGGAAGGAACTGTTGTTTTACGGTCTCACCTTCCTAATCGGGTAGAATATAATATCCATAAGCTGAGGGAGGAGGAGGCATCAAGTCAGGGTTTGGGGGAGGAGTACAATTTCATAATCCAACCCCTGAAGGAAAAGTGAAAGGGAACTGAAGAACACAAGGAAATGTAGCCTGGCAACAGCTGAGGTTGGAGTCCAGGAATCCAATGTTCCTGATTATGTGATTTTACACTAGGAGCTCTCAACACCAAGAATTCTGCCTGTATATTATGGATATTTATGTGAGGCATTGTTCTTTTAATTTCAGTGATAAGTAGCCATATCATCTCATTGGAGAGGGTCTTTTTCAAGTCCATAATAAATGCCCATTTTGATTCCTCCAAGGATACCTCTAGAAGGATTTATCATGAACTCTACATATGAAATGATCATGAAATATGTCATCTAAGAAATCTTGCAAATTGTACTACCTAAACAGATGGCACAGCTCTGCAATATAAGCAGCAATGCCCTCACCAGCTGTTGATTTTGTTTGCAAAATTTAAATCACTGCACAATGGCTCATGGTGCTGATGAGAAGTGGATCTAAAATAATCCCAGAAGTTCTATGCAAGATTAAACGTATTAGGTTTAGGAGAGGTTGGGGTAAAAAGATACTTTATTACTGTACATGTTTGAGCTGCAGAGACTTTTGGAAAATAAACTTGTGTTTGCATGGGCTTCAGACTAGGGCAGGGGAAAAGCTCCCCCTATAACATGCAGGAACCATCTGACTGTATAAATGCCTCCACTCTGCCCTAAACCTCCGCCTTCATTTGGCATCTGTGATATTTTTACTATTCCCAAATGCTTTTGCTCTGTTTTCTTCTTTGGTTTTCATTTTGTCTACTATCCTTGAAATTTAGGGGTTCTCCAAGCTTATATCATGGGTCTTCTCTTTCTATACATGATTAATGGCCTTATGCCTTTCTTGCCTTCCCGTAAACTATTGCCTGTATGCTGTCATCCAGGGAGGGGGGCCATAAAAAATTGGGAATATAGATCTGAAATTTAGGGGAGAGGATGTTACACACACACAGAATTAGGGATGCTAATGTACATGTAGAAGAAGAAGTCATGCTCTTCTTTCTCTTCTCCATTTGACAAATCCCTGCACATCTGTGTAGACCCAGCTGTAATAATACTAATAAAATAATAATAATAAATAATAAATCAGTTTTTCTATGTGCCAAACACTGTTATAAGCATTTTAAATGTATCATCACATTATATCCAACCACAAACTCAGTGCTATGATTGTTATCTGTAGGATTATACTTACTTTCTTTAAGAGACATTACGTTCTTTAGGACAGAGAAATTATATTATTATATCTTTATCCCCTATGGGACTTCTTGTACTTTCTGAATTGAATATGTGATAGATACATGTTTGTTGAATGACAAAATGAATATGAGAAAAGAAAAAAATGCGCACATCTTTTTAAAAAGTTGGAAATCATAAACTTACAAGTTATGTTTTTTTCATGTAAATTGTGAGTTCTTTGAGGATAGGAGTTTTTTGTTTGTTTTCCTCAAAGTGCTAGGCACATGTTAGATACTCAATAATATTTGCCAGTTTATTGGTTAAAACCTGCCAGAGCACTATTTCACCATAGAGATGGGAAAGCTAAAGGATATATGATAGAACTCAAATTCAGAAATCATTGAGTATTTGCTGTGTACTTTCCTACAGATTATGTGTCAGGTATGTCGTTTCATTCTTTGGATGTGATTTTACTGTAAGTGGTTTGTAGAGCAAGATACTGCCCCATTGCCAAAGTTCCACTTGGTAGCTGTGATTGATGACTTATGTTCCAATCTGTTTCTCTTCTTTCCTATTCAAGTTATCTACCACTCTGGCACTATTGTGGGTATCCTTTGCATCTACAGAAGATGACTTGTAATATATATTAAAGATGCCTTAAAACAAGTTGCACATTAATAGTGGACACTTTAAATGAAAGCATATACAATAACCAATTTGTGAAAATTATTCAATTTACAAAAGGGTTAATTTCTATCTATGGGTGACAATATACTTATGCTAGAAATAATCACAAAATTCCACATTGGTAAAAATGAAGAATCAAGATATTCAACTAAATGATACATATTGACTTACTTTTGTTTGCCTGTTATAAAACCATAAAATAAAAGGTATAATAAATCTAAGGATTATTTACTGTTCAAACTCACTTACAGATCATCTGTGAGGAGGTGTTATTTGCAACTAGAATATCATTTTTTTTTCCTGAAAAGCAACCAATCAACTCTGTGCTGATTAGTACATAGCAAAATACATTTGAAACAAGTTCCAAAAGCAAATCTATCTCTAATTTTTGCCAAAAATAAGAGCAAATTCCAATTATGAAAAGGAATGGCTCTTTGTTTTGAGAGGCTGGTAATTGAGTTCTGACTACATAATTTCTACATTTCTCCCCAGTAGGGCAATATCATCATGCAGGATATAAATACATCATCATTTTACCTGGAGAGATGCCATGAGCTCACAAGCTAAGTAGCATCTCTAGAATTTAGGCTGGAGACAACTTGTCTCTCATGATTTCATGATGCTGGCTTTTAAATTCTTGATTCTTATGATTCTGTTTTTTAAACTCTTGACTTTCTGTTCTTCCTTTTCTAATACCTACTAAAGATCAAAGAGTTTGTTGATGTTTGAATACCCAAGGGAAAAAAAGATGTAACATGTCAGACCATCCCTCACAACCCTTTTGGACAGGGTGGAAGACATTGGTATTTCCATAATGGAGTGCACGAGATGGATTGTAGATGTTCCCTCCTACTCTCACATATGGTAATGTCAGTAGAATAGTGATTTATAGCTTCCCAAGAAGTTTGTAGACTACTTGAGTTCTTTTATAAATTATGTCTTACAGTAATTAAATGAATTTCCTATACAACAGGAAAGAAAATAAAGTTATCTTTTTCATGGTCTTTAATGTTGATTTGTGTATTTCAGTCTCCAAAGAAGCACAGAGATATTTTAAAGCACAGAAGAGCAACCTATAGCCACCCAAAAAACAGATCCTAGGTCTAATATAGTTCAATTCCCAATGAAGAGTTCTATTTCCCAATAAAGGTAAACCTCCAACAATTTGAAACTAATTTCTATATATAAAGTAAAGGATCAGCAACATTCAAAAAACATTCCTTGTCTTTGAGATTCACTGACTTTTACTCTAGAATTCTGGAGTTATTAGGTGGTAAACTAAGTACACACCAGAGGCAAAAATAGAAAAGCCATATAGGCCAAACAATATGAATAGAATACCTACATATGAATTGTTTATGATAAAGCTAACATATCCAAGGGAAACCAAATTAGGGAATTTTGGCTAGAAACATTTTTCTACCCAGAAGCACTTACTATTAGGCTGCTTAGTACAATTGTCTAACAAACCTATCAGGAAGCCATCAGACAACAAGCATATGAAGAGATAGTTAATTAGTAATCAGGTCAGTATGAATCATGACTTCAAGAAAATGCCATTTTAAATCCATTTCAAAATAATTAAAAGTTTGTTAATATTAATTGTTGGAGTGATATGGATCAATAAGTTCTCTTACACAATGTTGATGAGAAGATAAAATTCTACAATCACTTTGGAAAACAATTTAGCATTATCCTGTGAAAATGACCATTCATATGTCATATGACCTATAAGTTTCACTCCTAGAAATAAACTCAAGTGACGTGCTTGCTTATGTGTACTGGGAGACATGTATAAGAATGTTTATCACAGCAGTGTTTAAAATTGCAAAAATTAAAGAAGTTAAAAAGTCTGTATAAAATGCAGATAACCATCAAGAGAAGAATAGATTAAAAATAATTCATAAGTATGATATTACACAGTAGTGAAAATGGATAAATCACAATTATATATAACAGTTATTTTTGAGTGACAAAAATCTCATAAGTTTTATGTAACTTACTAGCCTTTTTAAAAAATACAAAAACAACTCAGTCTAAAAAACTGTATAAGCCTGTGCCATGTATAATAAAACTGTTATTAAAAAACAAGCTGTCTTAGTCAGCATGGGCTACTATAACACAAATAACATGGACTGAGTGGCTTATATGCAACAGAAATTTATTTCTCAATGTTCTGGAGGCTGGAAGCCCAAGATCAAAGTGTCAGCATGGTTGGGTTTTGGTAAAGGCCCTCTTTCAGGTTGCAGACAGCTGACTTTTCATTGTATCCTCACATGGGGGAAAGCAAAGAGGGGAAGCAAGCTCTCTCATGACTCTAATAAGGGCACTAATCCCACTCATGAGGGCTCTACCCTCAGGACCTCATCTAATCCCAATTACTTCTTAAAGGTCCCCCTCTTAATAAATATCACATCAATGGGTAGGGTTTCAGCATATGAATCTTGGAGAAACACATTCAGTCTATAACCCAAGGGAATACAAACACAAAAGACAGCACGATGGATCACTTGGGTTGGAGACGTCGGCCTAAAGACAGGACAGGGAAGAATGCAGATACATGTAACCAGTTTTCAGTGTTCTAGCGCTCAGCCTGGGTGTCAGCTTCATGGATGTTTATTATTTATCAAAATGAATGAATGAATAACTAAATAAAAGAGCTGAAGAAATGAAAGGCACAATAAATCTGACTGTATATTCTTAGGATAGATGAAAACAGGCATTTGAATGGATATTTGTGTTTGGAGGATTTACAATTCAATGTCATTGATAAATACTCATGAGCAATCACAGAATGTGTGGCAGACAGCTAGGCACTAAACTTTTCTAAATTCGGATTTTATTAGGATTTTGTTTGGGATGAGAGGATGGTCAGAAATGTTCCTTCTGACAGATACCAATCCAGTAACATAATATATGGATGATTCTTTCAGAAGAGACTGATTCTGCAATATCAATTCTGTGATACTGTTAAGTTTGTATCTTTTAACGTTGATTTTGTTTCTTATAACTTCCTGCCAGCTCTATCATGATTTTTATTCTCCTGTAAGTTTTTTTTTTTTCTTTCAAACAGTTAACAGAATTGCTGCATTCTGTGTGAAGGTGACATTACCGTTATTACGATATTAAGTAATCAGGATCCGTAGCTATCTGGGCTAAATGAAATAGAAAAACGAGTCAGTCATTTACTTTATGTTATTTATGTCATCTTGGTCTGGAAAATTTAAACTTCTAAACTCCAGGCTTAGAGCCATATTTCAATAGGCAGTTGTGTCCTTCATAAATATAATGCGGTCCTTCTGGTCTCCCACGTTGACTGATGGGAAAGCCCTAATCCATCAAAACTTAGGTTGGAACAGACCTCAGTTGAGGCATCACAAGGATTAGGGTCTGATGTGTGTGTGTGTGAGAGGTAGGTTTTTGGTGGGCGGGGGAGAGACTGCACAGATGTAGGTCAGAATAGGAATACCCTTACACCTTTTGCCCAAGTAACTGTCAATACAAACAGGACAGCACCCCCTCTACCCCTTTTCAGGCCCTTATTAGAAATTGTAGGGTTTTATAAAAACATCTTTATATTTGTCTTTTGTTAGTCTTCTATGTAAAAGCATTGAAACTATAGGGCAGTGGTTATTGCTCACCATGACATTGCAGTGCCAGCTCCAGGGCCAGGCAGTAAATATTTGTTGAATGAATGACGAGGCTCCCATTAGGCAATGAGGCTGCTTTAGCAATCAGTTTCCTTAAATGGCATTATTTACTGCTGAAAATGTGTTTTCCACATTGGCTTCGCTCTTTAATTTACATAGGCCCGTTGCCATGCTGTGGTGACACAGATCACTTTCTGAACACTCCCATAGCTTTTTTGACCTCCTTCTCACATCCAGACACGTTGCAAAAGCAAAACACATTGCGTCCATTTTCATTCAACAGCACTGCCCTACCCTACCTCTACCTCTAAATCGCAATTCTTTGATTTTTCACTATAGAGCCAGCATGCCCCAGCCTGGTCCGTGATTCCATAAACTCCTTAGCTTTAGGTTATAAACAGGGTTGCAACTCAAGTGGAGTCTTGTCTGCCTGTTTACTAGACTGCTTTCAAGATTGTTCAAACCCAAATAGCCAAGGGAGAGATGGAAACTTAATTTGTTTCAAGCTTCAATGCCTGGAGGCAAGGCAGACTCGGTTTCCCATGGGCAGACTCCTAAAGACTTTGTGCATAGGCCATATAGAGATTTCCCAACAAGTACAGATCACACTCAAATGACGGGGTTACCTGTCAAATACTGAATGAGAACCACTTACCCAGGGAGTTGAGCAATTCTTTGCTCGTTCAATATTTAAGTCCTCAACTCAGTTAAACAGAGGCCCCAGCACACATAACAGAAAGTACAGCAAACATGCCACATGCCAAACATGATGGGGCTTCTGCCTGTTCTCCTCTGCCCTCACCTTCACCAATCCCTACCTGGAATAACAAGTTTTCAAGTTCTTTCTGTTGCTCTGGAAGTTGTTATTGTTGCAACAAAAGCCTAAAATCAGGGTAAATTGAATTGCTATGCAAGACTGAAGCTAGTCATTTGGAAGAATGACTCAGGCAAGAATTAAGTTTGAAATTTTAATGTGTTAAGTGGCATAATATGAAAGAATTACTGTTTGGTTAACTATGTCTAAGGAAGGATGGTAAACTGAATGTATCCCAAACAATTCAGTTTAATTTAGTTCAGTAATTACTTATGAACACCAATCATAAAGCCTTGAATTGGGCTATATGTTCAACATTGAAGAAAAAGAGAGTATATTTCTCCCCTTAAGAAGCACACAGTTTGGGGGTTGACCAATTAACACAGACCAGCATGTAATAGACATTTTATTAAATTTTGTGTTGCTATTATTGTGTCGTGTTATTATTGTTATGTTATTTTCATTAATATGACAAGTATCTTTTTACTGTTATGTGTCAAGTATTATAGGAATGCCTGAAGAGGTTTATTGATATTTGCCTAGGAGAGGTGTATTAAAGAAAGCAATGCTTGAGCTGATTCTTGAATAGTGTTCCTGCTAGTAGGAAGCAGGAAAGGACATTTAGACAGAGGGAATGGCATGTACTAAGCATCCATGGCATAATACGATAGCCAGTTCAGTGGTAAGAAGTCCAGATCTTTCTTGGCAGGCCAGGGCACATTTGGCAAGAGAAGGTCCACAGTAGTTGAGTCCAGACCTAATGGTCTGAGTCCAGGTCTAGATCAGACCGGTATAGTGTGAGGTAGTGTAGCCAGAGGGAGGATTTGAAATACAGTAAACAAAATGCAGCCAAAGTAAGCAGAAGATGATGCCAGTGGTCAAGTTTGTAGGATCAGCTGAAGCAGTAGGTGGGATAATGAGTAATGCAATAAAAAGCCAAATGGGATTGGAAGCAGGTCCAAGTGTAGGTCTAGAAATAGGTCAGGAAGTTTACTTCATTTGGATCATGTTTATAGGGACTATTAAAGATGGATGAAAGACAAGGCTCAGTTAGGAAGCAATTGTAAAATCCAAGTAGGAGATGATAAGGACTTGAAACAAGACAGCATTACTGGGATCTAGTTTGAGAAAAGTCTGGGAAGCAAAATGCACCATAATTGATGAACAATGAATATGACATTGAGAAAACAGACACAGAAAATGCTCCAGTGGTGCTTGGGGACAACATCTTGCAGAGTGTGCAAGGCACATTGAACTTGTGGCTGACAGATGAAAACCTAAGAGCTAGAACACGGGGCCTGGGAATCAAGGGACGGAAGTAGCGTTAGCCTCTCTTGCTATAATTCTTTCTGACCAACACACTTGCGGTTTTACGTTTTCTATCATCTCAGCCTTAGATTCTGCCAAATTAGAGGTCCTAATTCTCAATGGAGGAATATTTCCATCAGTGTACAGTTAAGGGTTTCGCTGAACTTGAAGCTATGACTTATTACTGCATCACCTTACAGTTCTCATGTTAGTGGCCCCAAAGACATATATTCAGGGTAAAATGAGCCTGATAATAAGTAAAGATGGAAAGTGATTAGTTCCAAAAGAGAAAAATGTAAAAGAATGCCATGGAAATCCAGAGGAAGGAAAAATTTGGTAAGATTCGGAAATACAAAGATGAAAGGCCAAAAGATGGGCTTTCGATCAGGCAATATGTAAAGATTAATAAAGACAAATGAAAATGTCAGAAAGGCTACATATTATTTTTTGTATTACGGTGTTTACAAATACCCTTTTAAAAGTGTCTCTGTTGGATCAATAAAGGTACAATCTATGTACAACTTGGTTATATTTTATTGGACTTGGTGATATTGTCCAATTATAATTTTTAATAATAATGAAGGAAATTAGGAAATAGATAACCCTTGATAGCAAATATTCTGACATTTTCTTCTATTACCATTAGAATATTTTTCTTGTATGTTTGCACTATGTTATTTAGAATTGTAATACCTTAAGAATTCAAAATATTTTTAATATAATGATTGAAACACAGTAAATAAACTCAGAGAGAGCTAAATAGATTCAACCTCATTGTCATCACCTTGTGCTGAGTTTCCTTCTCTGTCCAGATTCAGATTTGTATTTTAGGATAAATATAAAGACAGTCGTATAATAAATGGGTATAAAACATCAGCTTAACTTGAATGGACCAACATTTTTCTAAATAGTATTCTTGCTTCCATTCCCCAGTAGACGGAATAATTTGGCTTAAATGATGTGCTGACAGTCACTACAGTGTTATGACTAAGAGCATGAGTTCTGGAGTCAGATGCAAGTGGGTATCAACGTCTAGGCCTAATAACAGCTGTGTTACCATGTGTAAGTTTATTAACTTCTCTGGGCCTCAGGCACTTATTTGTAAAAGACAGATAATAATGGGATTTACCTACCTCACAGGATTTATGCAAAGATTAGAGGAGCTAAGATAAGTAAAATATTAGCCCAATTCGAAGAATATAGTGAACTTCTGATAATAAACCCTTTTGTTAGTTCAGTAGTATTAGGATCTGTGGCAGTAGTAATAGTAATGGTAGTAGTAGCTGTTAAAGGGTACTTTTCAAAGAACAGGTAAATCGTGATTTTCATATAGATAAAAATGAACACATGATAAAGATTTTATTTAACTTATTAATCAATAAAAGAACCAAACAGATGTTATAACTTGTTCAAAAGAGAATCCTAAGAGCAGACGCATTTATAGGTTTGGCGTATTAACATGAACGTAAAAATGGAAGTAAAACTGGCCTCTTTCATAGTGGAGGGGAGAAAACACTTGCATGCCCACTGGACAAAACTTAAATATCTAGAGACAAGATTTATTTTGCATTGCTATCAGTTATCTACAGCTTACAGAGTTGCAAAATCACTTCCATAGAATCAAAATTTAAAAATGGGAGAGTAGTGTGCTAGAGACATTGTGTATTTTTCCACTGAAGTACAATTTTCCTCTATGTAGTAGTGGTGGTAGTAGTATTTCTGTGTCACATGTAACATGTGTGATGTGAACTTCCTAAAAACAGGTTAAGTCCTGTAAAACTTGAAAAAGAACAAGTGTATATATTATTCAAAAGGTGCTAGTGGAAGGAATGCTGTCCTGGCATCAAATGAACCTGGGTTCTTGTCTCACCTTTTTACCATTTATCAGATAACTGACCTTGGGCAAGTCATTTAGCCTCTCGGAGTTTTGTTGTTCTCATTTGTGAAATTAGGCACTGAGATAAATGTTCCCTAGGGTGTTCTTCTGGACTCACATCTGTAGACAAAAAGGGGTGAGGTGGATGTGAATTTTAATGCAATGTCTCCTATGGATAATCTACCCATGGATAATTGTGACTTGGCTACAAATGAGCAATGTGACCAGAGTTACTGGCCTAACCAATTTCAGGAAATGACAAGTCCTTAGGGCCTTTGAAATGTCACCCATTTTTACTGTGTATCTTTAATGAAATGCTAATGTAATTTTGCTAAACATGCAGTACTTATCATTACACATGATGGATTGGTGATACGAGTTTTCAGGGGTAGTAAACTGTCATAGAAATAGTAATTAAGCACTACAATTATAGGAACACCT
Source organism: Lemur catta (assembly GCF_020740605.2). NCBI lineage: Eukaryota > Metazoa > Chordata > Mammalia > Primates > Lemuridae > Lemur > Lemur catta. Next base: position 26,314,504 of record NC_059133.1, read on the forward strand.
ACCTTTTATATTAGAAGGTCATTTTTTTTTTAGCTTGTGTCAGCAAAAGTGGCAAGAGATTGCAAATGGGAGGCAAAGGCTGGGTGTTATTATAAAAGTATGGTTTAAGAACGTTTAACTCAAACTCTACTTGTATGGTGCCATCTGGGTGGGCAATGCCCACCCTGTGACACTGTGGGTACTGCATGTGACTTTTGTATGTGATTCCTCACGTCTGTGTGTGAGATCACCTGGGATATTTGAGTAAATGTTAGATCATTAAGTGGTTTGCTTTCATAAAATAATTACTTGTGATAAAATAAAATTTTAATAAACTATTATAAAATTTAAAATATTACTTATTATAAAATATACAGGAAACTGCATGAAATAAATGTGAGCTTAAATGGATTATTACAAGGTGTCTATCACTCAAATGAAGACACAGAATTTTGATAGTGAACCAAGAGATTCTTCAGGTAACCTGTCTCAATCACAGCACACTTTCCCCTTCCTGAAAGAAACTGCCATCCTATATTTTCATTATTTTACTTCATGTCTTCACAGTTTTATTACCCAAGTGTGCATCTGTAAGCACTAAAGTTTAGTTTTGCCTGCTTTTTATTAATGTGTAATTTAAGTCTCTTTTATGTAAACTTTCTTCCTCACCATTCCTTTTGAAAACTTTTTTTTGGCAAATTATCTGTGGGAAAACATGGTTCATTTGATCCATAGTATGCCCCATAGCCCTATAAATTCATAGTTGGATAGTTTGATTGGAGTCTAGTTTTTCTTCTGGAGGTGGTGGGTGGGGAGATACAGGGTGGTGATGTGTTCCTCCAACAGGTAGAATGAAATGCCTGGTTATCTATTTTTATGATGTTGGTAGTTGTTGAAGCCTCATGTACAAATTTATAAATCTACTGGGGATGTTTGGGGCTTGATTTTTTAGGTGAGACACTATTTAAAATGCATGTATAAATCACTAATATATTGAAACTGTGTGTCCTTGTGATGTTATTATGTTGGCCTTATTGAGGTTTAGATATGCTTATATTATTCTTTTAACATTAGCTAATGCAAGTTAGCTTTGCTATTTCCATTCCACTCAACAATTCTGTGGAGACTTTGCATTATCTGGTTGATACTGGGAGAGGTCAATGTAAAACTGCTAAAAAATTGGTCTATAAATTGATCTCCCATGTTTAAAGATGGCCACAGACATTCATAACAAATCTCCTTCAACATGTCAAACTAGGACGAAGAATTTTGAGCCAGGTTTTGGAAGAAAAAAAATCAAGGTTTTTTATTGCAATGAGTATTATCTGAATGAATTCAACAAATTTGCTGAGCACTTACTTGTGCAAGGGAGAGGCCCAAATTAACTACACTGGTATCTTTGAGTTGAGAATCTTCTCAGTTGAGGATACTGTATACGACAAAATATAAATCTCAGAAAAAATGTTTACCTTGAGCTATTTTCAACAGGATTTTTATGGACTCGGGTATAATTATCAGATAGTACTTGACTTTATACTTATTGAGAAAATAATGAATTCTTTATCACTCTCTGATCTCAAATATGAATGTACTGTGTGGAACTAAAGATCCTTCCAGCTCTGAAATAACACGACTCCACAATAGGGTTCCTCAACATTGACACTACTGATAATCCAGACTAGATAATTCTGTGCTTGGAGATTGTCTTGTACAATACATTGAGGAATGTTTTGCAGTATCCCCGGCCTCTACCCACTAGTGCCAGTAGCACCCTCCTCCCAAGTTATGGCATCTAAATATGTTGCCAAACATTGCCAAATATCCCCTGGGAGGAAGGATCTCCCTTGGTTGACAATCACTGTTCAAGAAGTCCTTACATCCTTACCTAACAGGGGCGATACCTTGATCACAAAGAAGTCCTTCCAGCGTAGATATGCTTAAAGGAAAGAAGGAATCTGCCTGCAGTTTGTATGCAAAACACCTAACCCATTGTTAAATGTCAGCAGTGGTTTGACATGATGACGTTTTATAATATATCAGGGGAAATGGGTGTAACTGTAGCCGTGTGTGCATATAGTCATCTTTATGCAATTTTGAATGTCCCCAAATTCTTTTAATGCAGTCATACAGTCAGGTGTTGCTTAACAGGGATACTTTCTGAGAAATGTGTCATTAGGTGATTTCATCACTGTGCGCACGCCATAGAGTGCACTTACACAAACCTAGATGGTACAGCCTACTACAAACCTAGTCTATATGGTATAGCCTATTGCTCCTAGGCTACAAACTTGTAAATAAGCAAATCGTCAAAATGTATTTCTAAAAGCTAAGGATTTTTTTTTAAAAAAAATATGCATAATATCACTTATTTCATCAAAAATGAATAATAATTCCTTAAAATCACAGAATATTCAGTTACTACTGATGGCAAATGACAATTTGTATTCAGTTAGTGAATGAAAACGTATTGAATCTAAATTCTTGGGCTACAGTGTATTTTACCAAAAGAATAACTTTAAGCAGCAATAGTACTGTCATTTAAACAAAGATTCCAGTTTCTGGAAGGCAATAATTTTCATATTCTAGTAATCCACACAATTGTTTCCTTGACAAAATGAGGACAATATCTTAGGCAGAAGTTTGTTCTGGGCTTTTTCTATTCTCATGGTTGCCCCCTGGTGGTCAGGTGGGCATTGCAAGTAGTCTTTGGCTGAGTGTGTAAAAAGTGTGTGTGTGTGTGTGTGTGTGTGTGTGTGTGTGTGTGTGTGTGTGTGTGTGTGTGTGTGTGTGTGTGTGTGTGTAATTTTGAAAGGAGAAGAGAGGAGAGGCTTTGAGGGGGTATGATGGAGTGAATGCTAATGCATTTCTCTCCCAATAGAAATACTCTTAGGTCCATTTAAAGCTGTTAGATTAGCTATGGTCTCAGCTACAGCGAGCCAAAGATTTTGATTAAATGCTGCCTGGTACAGAAACCAGAAGACCATGGGCTGGAGTCTTTGATGAGTCAATTCTCTAGGTCAATTTGGGCTTTAGTTTCCTATTTTATAAAATAAGAAATCATAATAAATGAACTGTCAGTTTCCTTGTAATCCTCCTGACTGTTGTAGTTTTATAAAATAGAAACTCTCCCATCAATTGCTCCCTCAGAAGGCAAATGTTACATAGATATTCCAGTTCTGAATTTGAAATGCTTGGAGAGAAATGAACAAATTCTGTTATCTTTTGATAAAATACTTGCAGTACTTTTTCCCCAAAATTTAAATTTATAAATATTTATTCATTCAAAAAAACAGTTACAAAGAGACTACAATAGACAAGCTACTGTACTAAATATTGAGGTGGGGATGAGGAGAGGCGATAAGAATAGAAAAAAGCATACGTAATTTGTCTTAAAAGAGCCCATAATTTGTAGATGACAGGATTAGAGAAAAGTGATCCACTCTGAAAAAAAAAAATTGGAACTTGACAAGATAAATAAATCATGAGATAGTTATTTGGGCCATAGAAGAAATGTAAGAGTCATGCTGCTGTGGAAATAACTTGTGTAAAGTAAATCACTTACGTGCACATACACACATGCACACACACTCATTTGCAACCTGGGTTCTTTGCTTACTTTGAGTACAAATTAACAGTAATAATTATATTGACTAAGCTAGATGCTTTGGATGTATTATCTCATTTAATTGTTATAATGATTCTATGAGAGAAGCATTATTATTAATATCGTTTTCATTTTGCATCTGAGTAAATCAAGGTACCCCAAACCCAGGTAATTTGCTCAAAGGAAAAAAGCTAGTAAGAGCTAAAATTGGGATTTGCCTCTTTAGTTTAGGGTCTTACCCACTCAGCTATATGGTTTTACTTCAGACACATCTTTTGACTTGGATTGTTGTGATACTAAGGTCAAGAATCACTGTTCTAGAGGCAAATACTGATCAGAGAAGACTACATTTTCACTTTTTTTAGTTCCAGGATACTAAAATATCAAGGCATTAAAAATATTTCCATTCCTTTAAGATTTTTATAAAGAAAGTACCCAATGTAAGAAGATTTATAAGCAATCAAGATTAGCAATAGATCATTTATGGTTATTTTTTATTGCAGTAAAAAACATGTAACAGCAAATCTACCCTCATTGCCCTTTTAATTATACAGTGCAGTGTTATTAGTTATATGCACAAAATTGTAGAGCACATCTGTATAACTCTTTCAACTTGCATGACTGAAATTCTATACCCATTGAACAACAATTCCCCATTTTCCCCTCCCCCCCGACAACCATCAGTCTACTTTTTGCTTCCATGAGTTTGACTACTTTTGATACCTCATATAAGTGGAGTCATGCAGTACTGTATTTGTCCTTCTGCACCTGGCTTATTTCACTTAGCACAGTATCTTCGCGTTTCATCCATGTTGTCTCAAACTGAAGACTCTTTTTTTTCTCGAGGTTAATATTGCATTGTGTGTATGTACCACATTTTCTTTATTCATTCATACATTGATGAACATCAGGTTGTTTCTACCTTTAACATGGGAATGCAAATATCTATTCGAGATCTTGTTTTTCAATTCTTTTGGATAAATACCCAGAAGTGGGGATTTCTGGATCACATGGTAGTTTTATTTTTAATTTTTTGAGGAACCTTCCAGCTGTTTTGCATAATGCTTGTACTATTTTACATTTCCACCAACAGTGTGAAAGAGTTCCAATTTCTTCACATCCTCAACAACACTTGTTATTATTATTATTTTTAAAATAATGGAGACCCTAATAGGTGTGAATGATACCTCATTGTGGTTTTGGTTTGTATTTCCCTGATGATTAGTGATGTTGAACAGCTTTGCATATACCTGTTGGCCATTTGTATGTCTTGTTTGGAGAAATGTCTGTATTAATGATTATTTACTTTGCCTTTTGAAGCAAAGTTTACTCCTTCTCCATGAATAAAAATGAAATTTAATTTAACTCCTTGCAACAAGCATGCACTGACCATATGCTGTGGAAGGTGGAGAGGTACATCACTGGACAGTAATGTACATCTCTTCTTCTTGGAAAGTAGTTTGCACCATAGAAGAGGAAACAAGTCATGTGTATTTAAACCCTACTACACGCAAAGTCTCAGATGTGTTATAACCATGATTCTGATTTTGGTGGGGATCGACTGAGGGGAAAAAGCCAACATTTATTAACTAAGCACCATCACATACAAATCTGATTGATGAGGATCATCACAGAAGAAACCTGAGGCACAGAGAAGTTAAGTCAATTCCCCAAGATCAGCAGCAAGTTGATCAGCATTTGAACTATTAATATATCCAAGATCCATAATCTTTTCTACTATAACATTTTGCATCCTCCTCTTTGGGAATTGAGAAAACTTTGGATCTGAATCTTAAAGAAAGGATCAGTGTCAGAGAAGAAATGGTCTCTCATTCATTTTCCTGCTATCTCTGTGATTTGTCTTAGAAATGAAGTGATGAGCTCTGTGATAACCTGGGCCATGAAGAGAAAATGGGGGTGAGTCTCTAAAGTATGTATGAAAAGCCCCATTCACCAGGGGCTCTGTTTAGCTCACATGAACCTCCTCAATTTAGAGACAGAGGTTTCTAATTAGTCAGTTAGGCATAACTCTTCCTCTGATTTTTCTGACCTGTTCCCATTTCCCAGGGACCTCAGACCCTCACTTCCAGCCAGAGTAATTTTCCTAAAGTGAGCCTCTTACAACTGGGGAAAGATTTTTTTCTCTGCCTGTCTCCTGAGCTTCAGCTATTTCCTAATTGTCAAATGCAAATAATAATGTGTTGATTCTGAGGGTAATTCTTGGGGCTGCACCATTATTAGGCAAATCAGGGTTATAAATTCTAGTCCAGAGGCAAGATCTTTAACATCACCAAGGACCCAACAACTAAGGATATATTATAATCAGGATTTGGGAGTTCTGCAGAGAAACTTGCTTTGCCTAAGGTGGTTGGCTATGGGTGGTGGAGGAGTTCTGTGGAATCTGAATGTTTATTTCCATCTGCAGTTGTTAGTAGAGTGTGTTTCTCATTAGAGTTAGCTGGGGAAATTCAGGAGTTTTATAATGTCTCCATTCATTCACTTTTAGCCAATAAACATTTAGATGATACAAAGCATTACTGAGTCCGTATAAAGTTCTAATTCATCCAGTTATATTCAGAAGGGAGAGGAGGTCAGGATTTTGTGGGTATTCTGGGAACCCCTGCCAGGTCACCCAATCTTCTAGAGTGGCTTCAGTACTGACCATATCCTGAGGATGCCTCAATCTTTTTACCCAAAATGTGGGGGAAAGATTCAGCCAGATGGACGCCCCTATGGAATGCCCAATCATGAGCTCTGTTAAAAGAAAAACTTCAAAAAAATTAAATGTAACAGAATTTATTTGAGCAAAGAACAATTCATGAATGAGAGAGCTTTGCCCAGCAGCATGAGCAATGAGTTTTTATTGGCTCAACACAGAAGCATAGCAGAGAAATCATCTCATTGGCTACAGCTAGGTGTTTACCTTATTTGGGCATGGTGTGAGGAGTTGCTTGGCTGCCTGTGATTGGCTGAAACTCAGCTGTTTGTTACAAAAGTATTCTCCTAAGTTATGTTGCAGTTTGTTACCCAGGAACTCAAAGTACAGAGACCTCTCAGGCCAATGGCTTCCCACTCATTTAATTTAATAGCCCTGACAGTTTGTTGTCACCTTTTTATAAATTGAATGTTAAATTGACAGATTGTCACCACTTATCATTTAATGAGCTGCTCTTAGGAAAGCAGTGTTGTATGATGAGAGGTGCAGGAGACAGGCAGACACGGTGACTCTGTCACCGGCTGTGTGATTTTGGGCAGGCAACTTTACCCCTCCAGTCTTAGTTTTTCATCTGTAATATGGGCATATTAACATATGGGGTTTTTTTGTTCTTTTTTGAGACAGAACCTCACTCTGTCGCCTGGGCTAGAGTACCATGGCATCAGCCTAGCTCACAGCAACCTCAAACTCCTGGGCTCAAGCAATCCTCCTGCCTCAGCCTCCTAAGTAGCTGGGACTGCAAGCATGCACCACCATGCCCAGCTAATTTTTTCTATATATTTTTAGTTGCCCAGCTAATATCCTTCTATTTTTTTAGTAGAGACAGGGTCTCGCTCTTGCTCACACTGATCTCGAACTCCTGAGCTTAAACAATCCACCCCCTCGGCCTCCCAGAGTGCTACAATTACAGGCGTGAGCCACCATGCTTGGCCAACATATGAGTTTTGCAAGCAGTAAGTTAGATAAATTTTGTGAATGGTCCTATTATATTATGTGACCTAGTGAATAACATTTCCCTTCTCCATAAGGAGCAAGAACAAAGGAAATTTTAGGTAGCATATGTATATGTTGACATATAAATTGAAGAATTTCCCCTGTGGGTATAAACCAATACACTGTTGGAAAATGTATGGTGAAATTGGGATTAATAATGTCAGCAAATAATATTCTACCTATTTGGAAATGAAGTGAATTTAAAATTTACCAATATATTCTTTCAGCAAGCTTTCTTGGAATTCTTATTGTGTTTATATAACTAAACTGAAATGGAAATTAGATGGTAAAGATGGTTGAAGTAATATAAAACATAACATGACCTGAAAGAAGTACGTAAATAAAATAGAATTGGGAGTTTTAAGGAAGAAGAAATGATTATTTCGAACTGGCTGAATCAAGATGGACTTTATGGAGGAAGAAACAGCTTTTAAGCAGGATGTTAAAGCACAAATTGAGTTTCAAAGGAAAGAAATTAGGAAAAAGGCATTGTAGAGGACCTGAGCCTACGTGGGAAAGCCCAGACACGGAAGGAGCCAGTGGATACTCTGGTTTGATTGGAGGCCAGGCCAGTTTCCATGGAAGTGTGACCTGTGCAGCCCTATGCTTGGTTCATTGCTCTGTTGCCGCCATCTTGAAATTCTAAATAATTTCTGAATAAGGGGCCCTGCATTTTCATTTTGCACGGGGCCTGGAAAATTATGTAGCTGGTCCCGACTGGAGAAAATGATTAAAATAAAATCCTCAAATTTTGCAGGATCTTAAATATCACAGTGAAGAACTTAAATCTTATTGTGCCAGGGAATGAGGGGAGCTTTGAGCCAAGGGGTGACATGACTAGGGTTATGTATGAACCAAACAAACTGCATGTTTGCTTAGTAAGAACAGAGAGAGGCTAGAGGCAGGGAAGGAAGTAGCTCTTGCTGCCTATACAGAAAAAAAATGCAGCTTTGTTTCTGCTAAAGCCAAGACATTCTGTTTATTCAGTTTGCCCAGAACTAGTTAGTAAATAAGGGAACAGTGCTCCAGCCAACTTTAAGAAGACTTTTGGGTGATCTATGAGTCTAGATTATAAAGGAATCATGGTAAAGAAAAAAGAAAAGGAGGAAAATGAAAGAGAATTCGAGAAAAGGACAGGAAAACATTGCCTATTCAAAAGTGCAGAGAACTAACCTTGCTATATTTTAAGGTCATTTCTATGTTTCACATGATTTAAGTATACTATTTGGCACTATTTTTTTTTTAATTGTATTGCAATGATTTTTTTAAAAGAGGGAAGAAAACCCTCTATGTTTCCCTTTTGCTTAGAGTTGCCCTGCCTCATGGCAGCTAGCCCAATACAATTATCATTAATGCCCCCTTCCACTCTCAAAATGTCTCAGTTTGTATGATAAATTATTTGGTCACTCAATTTATTTGGATAGCTAAAAATAAATTAACTATCAAATAGTTAATTTAACTATCAGAGAGTTAAATTAAGCCCTGAATTTGGATAGGGGCAGGAGGTGGTGGTGAATAGACTATAGAGAACCAGGAAGAGAGATAAATGATAGGAATTATTATGTTAAACTTTGAATCTGAATTACCTTTTTAACATCAAAAAATTCTGCAGATGCCTATGGGCTAGGAGTTGAACTTTTAGTATCTGTTGCTTGAGAAAAATCCGTAGCATAAAATGATTCCTTTTTAGTGCACTGTTATATAAATATATATTTTATTAATCACTAGACCTTTGAAGAGCTGTATTATGTGTTTGAATGAGATATTAGTCATCCTGTCTAAAGTCACTGCTTGCTGTGCTTCCCTTTTTAGATTGGTGGATTTCTTACAAAATTCCATTCCTTGCTCCATAGTGAAGGATCCATGCCCTAGGAAGGTGGAATCATTGATTTGTACATAAAGTTCAAATTCCTCAGCATGACATTCAAGGCATTTACCAGTCTGGAAAGGATGTAAAGTGGGGCCTGTATATTATGTTTTTAAAAATTCACCAAAAGATGGCTGTGGAGTAGACATGAGTGTGTGTATCTGGAGGGTGGAGGGTGGAGGAAGTGGATATGGTCTTGTACTTCCATAGAAATCTATCTCAATAAAAGAAATATCTGATTTTACCTAATTTATATACTGAGTATCTACAATACATTTTCTTTGAAGTATTTTTGAAATCTGTTTGGTAGAAAGAACACTGTGGAATTTCAGGTTTGAAGCCTGGCTGAACAATTTGTCAGTTTTACAAATTTAAGCAAATCCCTGAATTTTTCTGAGCCTCCGTTTCATGTTTAAAATGGGGTTAATGATGGCTCTCTACAGGCTGTCATGAGGGTGAAAGTGTGTTTAGCATGTGAAATGCTTCAAAAACTTTAACAGAGTGCTTCTCAAGCTTTAGCACACATCAGAGACTCTTCGAAGGCTTTCTAAAACACAGATTGCTGGGCCCCACCTCAAGAGTTTCTGATTTGGTAGAATTTGCATTGTAGCTAGATCCCATGTGATTTCAATGTGGGCACCACATTTTGAGAAGCACTGTGCTTAGCCAATGCAAGTATTCTTAGTAAAATTAAAAGAATAACTCCCATCTGTCTATAGGATAGGTTTTTTTGGGGGAAGTTCATATTATAAAATAAAAGATACAAATATGAAACAAAGAAATGCATGTGACTAAATGTTTTACAAGACAAAGAAGATCTTGGCCATGTGAAGAAAATAATGAAGATTGCTATGAATCATCTATTGGCCTCATGCAGACTAACACCAAGAATTATACTTTCAGCTTAATTTCAACTTTATAATGATTTCCTTTAATTACTGCATAGGACCAAACATAAAGATGCGGTAGTGTGAAATTAATACTGACAACACTGGGCTTGCCTGGGCTCTGCAGATTAACCAGCATTTTACTGCACCAATAAAGGAATGAGGAAATAAAATTAAAAACTGATAGTGAATGGAATTACTCATTTGAAGCTAGTGATTATGTCAAGCTGTCACTCCCACAGATGGATTAAGCACAGAGAGACAACCAGATAAATTTTAAACCACTCTACAAGGCCCATATCCATCTAGTCCACAAGCTTGGTAACAATGGAAATCTGAAATCAACTTGGTCATGGCAGATTTGGGTTGCGTGTTTAGCATTTCATAGACTCTTAGCATCTTGAAGAGTAGAGATCAAAAAAACATTAGAGGTCATGTAAGATTAGACTTCACTTTTTGAGGTGTTACACTGAATTATTTGATCTAAAATGGAAAGAAACATAGAGCGTTTTCTTCCTTCTTTTAAAAAAATCACTGCAATACAATTTAGAAAAAAAATAGTGCCAAATAGTATACTTAAATCATGTGAAACATAGAAATGACCTTAAAATATAGCAAGGTTAGTTCTCTGCACTTTTGAATAGGCAATGTTTTCCTGTCCTTTTCTCGAATTCTCTTTCATTTTCCTCCTTTTCTTTTTTCTTTACCATGATTCCTTTATAATCTAGACTCATAGATCACCCAAAAGTCTTCTTAAAGTTGGCTGGAACACTGTTCCCTTATTTACTAACTAGTTCTGGGCAAACTGAATAAACAGAATGTCTTGGCTTTAGCAGAAACAAAGCTGCATTTTTTTTCTGGATAGGCAGAAGGAATTCTAGAATCATGGAATAGCAGGGTTGAACATGACTTTAGAGAAGTTGTCCTGCCACTTCTTTATACGATTGTGGCAGGATGTGATTATCTCTTGCCTTTACTCCTTTACATCCTCACTGTTGTAATGGAGAGAGTGGTTTTTTATTTTTGTTTTTTTTTTAGGTTGTATTCAAGCATCAGAATTTTTCTTGAAGAGGCAATCAATATTAGCAATAAGACATTTGTTTATTTTGTAGTTGGTCATTTTGAACAGTGTAAGGATCTAACATATTCCTTTTAGGATGGAACTTAGATCACAAAGTATTGAAGCAGAATAAAATCTGGACCCTGAAGAAAAGCTAGAAAAAGGCAAAGGAGAAGGAGATAATGGAATCAGGATTTCAGGCATCCAACTAAAGATTGATTCTCTGTGGCCTAAGAAGTAACCTGCAGGGTCATGTTGAGCTGGGATCAAGATTGTTTTCTTTCTAATAACGGCCAAAATTTGACCACCCTTTCAGTCACTGGGAGCATAACAGCTAGATTTTAACATACGTGGTAGAACTCAAAATCTTACTAGATACATTTCTAGATCTGCTGTGACAGAGCCAATACTCTCTGCTTAGAACTCTCAGTGGCAGAAGGAATACAAGAACTGCTGTCAAACTATTTCCCCTGTTTGTCCATTTATCTTAGCAGTCTTCTCACTTCCCCTTCAACAATCTCAAAACTTGGGTGGAGCAAAGGCAGTGTATGTAACCTAAACATTTGTACCACCGTAATATGCTGAAAAAAAAAAAACTTGAGAGAAATCATCAAATCTTCCAGTTACAGGGGTTCCTTGACCATCCACTCAGATTTCATTGTAGCCTTTTGGGGAAGTAGCTCTGTGTTACATTTGCTATCACAGGTTTATTGTTGAAGTGTTTTTTTTTTTTTTTTTTTTTTTCTTTTTTGACACAGAGTCTCACTCTGTCTCCTGGGCTAATGTGCCATGGCATCAGCCTAGCTCACAGCAACCTCAAACTCCTGGGCTCAGGCAATCCTCTTGCCTCAGCCTCCCGAGTAACTGGGACTACAGGTGCACACCACCATGCCCAGCTAATTTGTACTATTTTTAGTAGAGACAGGGTCTCATTCTTGCTCAGGCTGGTCTCAAACTCCTGAAATCAAGTGATCCTTCCACCTTGGGTTCCCAGAGTGCTAGGATCACAGGCGTGAGCCACCACGCCCAGCCATGAAGTGTTCTTTCAAATGAAAAGTAACTCCCCTGCTTCTATCCCAAAGAAAGTGGAGTTAATCCAGGCTTCTGATGGATTAAGTCTAACTTTTCTAAATGCTGTGTATACTTATAGTATATAGTATAATAGCTAACACTCCTCAGTGCTTATTGTTTAAGAATTTTGTACTAAACCTTCACACAAATGCTAGATACCATTATTATACCCATTTTACAAAGGAGGAAACCGACATATGGGAAGATTAAGTATATTGTCCATGGTCACATGGGATTTAAATGAAGAAACTGTTAATTGCAACCAGGGGGTCTTATTGCCAAGGCACATGGCTTTAACCACTAGGAAAACTACCTTCCATCTACTGCTAGAAAATGCTTTTCTCTGGCCTCTCTGTCCTCTGAGTATCTCTAGTCTTTTAATATAAAGGTACTGCTGGCTTTCCAATTAGACCAGAACCTGTGATACATACAAAATGGCAGTCGTAATATTTAGGCATATTTCTTAGTCTCATGCAATAAATTAGTTTTAATCCAACTAAATACACTTCCTAATGAGGTAAAGGATAAATGAAAATCAGTGTAGAATATGCTTGGTAGAATAGGCAGCTTAGAACCTACAAGTGATGCATTAACAAGTTTTTACTCAATGTCATTATGAGAAATTGATCTCAGATGTTAGAAAATGGAACTGCTTATGGAAATCTCAGACTCACCCATACCAAGCATATACTTTTTACAGTTCTTCCCAGCTCACCTCCCACTGACTGTCAGAGCAATAAGAAAACATGCAAATTGAGGAGAAATGTTGGAAGCTCTTTAAAAAGCATTCAAACTCAACTGGGAGAGACAGATTTTTTTTTTAAAGCTTTTAACTTGGCTTTCTGGGTGATCTGATGATAAACTAAAAAGACCAAAAACTTTGTGAAGGACTTACTTTCTGTGGCGATCTCTTTCTCTGTTGCTCTGTCTGTCTGTCTCTTGGTAGGGCATATAATAATAACTCATTATTATCCCTACTGTTGCTAAGATTATCAAATTATTTAAAAGAAGCTATTAGTTCAATATACTGTGGGTCCTTCAACAATGTGGAGTTTTGTTATATGTGGTCCATTATACTCGGATTTCCTTCCACCTCTCCCACTCCTGAGACATTAAGGCCAACCCCATCTCTTCCTCCTCCTCTTCAGCCTACTCAGTGTGAAGACTATAAGGATGAAGACCTATATGATGATCCAATTCCACATAATGAATATATTTTCTCTTCCTTGTGATTTTCCTAAAAATCATTAGTTTTTTCCTCTAGCTTACTTTATTGTAAGGATACAGTATATGATAACTATAATATACAAAATATGTGTTAATTGACTGTGTTATTGATAAGGCTTCCAGTCAACACTAGGTTATTAGTAGTTAAGTTTTCAGGAAGCCAAATGTTTTATGCAGATTTTCAACTGGAGGGGGGAATCAGCACCCCTAATCCCCATGTTGTTCAAGGATCAAGGGTCAACTGTATGAAAAAATAATAATGAAAATGGGAACAGAGGCAGCAATAAGATGAAACAAACCAGGTGGTAAATATTTAAAAACCATGATGACAATTTTTATTCAAAACTAAAGCAATCACAATGATAAAAAAATAATATCAGAACCCTGAAGGTATTTCTTCAAGCCCAATTACTGTTATGGATATTTATAGTAAATATATGTATGTCTTAAACTGAAGAGTTTCTTGTGAAACTAAAGAATAAACACCAAGAAATATATTAATAGTTGTTTCATTCTTATATATTCACTGGAAGTCCGCTGGATAAGAGATAAAAATACACATGTATTAAATATGTTTGGAATTTCCCTTACAAAAGTTGAAAATGGTACTAAGATTGTACAGACATTTTCAACCTTGGGGTCACCACTGGACATGGTGAAGATGTTTGAGGATTACTCTGTATTTTCCATCCAGTGATGGAATATCTCTAAGACAAAAATCTAAGACACACACAAAAATTTAAGATAAAATCCTCAAGACTCTAAGATAAGGTAATGCCTTTAAGTGTATAGCCAAGAAATGAATTATCTCAAATATTAAAAACAAAAGTATACTCCATAGTTAAACCATGAATCATCTAATAATCTTTGCCATAAAATCTGGTGGAGATAAAGTAAGCTGAGTTGGTGCTGATGTATCTGGCTCATTATGATTAATTAACTATTCATTCGATGTTAGAGATGTCACTATCAGAGGTAAGCATCCTAGTAGATATATTAAGGCTAAATTTTTATGTATGATATTTTCCAGAGAAAAGGGGAGAAAAACCAAGAGCCCACAACCTGAAATTGAGAAGACATCTGCCACAGTGATCAAACCTCCAGTAGGCTGAATAATGGTTATGAATCTATTAGTGTTGATACATTACGTAAAGCTGTAGGAATAAGAGCTTTTCAGATTACACAGAGAGTAATCAACAGCCAACAGCAATAGCCCCATGTTCTCACACCTGCTGCTGCCTCCCCTGGGAATATGCAAGACAGAGGAGTTTTGTTTCATCTTTAGTTTGGCTTTCAAATTATAAAATAAACCATTGGTTAGTTAATTCATAATAAGGCTGATAGGAACCATGCTATTAGTCTGTCTCTCTCTCTCTCTCTCCATATATATATATATATATATATATATATATATATATATATATATATATATATTTACTATTTTAAACTAGGGATAAGGTGGTGTTGTTATTTTAGCTATTTCTTATGAGTTTGTTTAATGTTAATTTCCTAAAACTTGAAATACTATATATTGATGAGATAATAAAATGTAGGTTCTGACCAGAACATCTGACAATCTGACCAATATTCACTAAAATGATTCCACACTCTATACACCAGTGTGTGTTGGGGGGACCCATCTTTTGCACTATCAAGTCTCTCTCTTGAATATCCAGTGTCCTAAGTGCACCATTGTTAAGGTAGATGCCTGGTAAGGATTCTGTCTGAAATTCTGGAAACTATTGCTCCACATGGTCACAGGCATGGCTCTCAGCATCTGTACTGGCTCTGCACAGCTTACAGCCACGCTGAAGACTGCAGAAGACAGGAAATGGACAGACTGTCATGACCACACATAGTTGATTAGAACAGGGGTGGTCAATGGACCCAGTCTGGACAACTGAAGATCTTTCTCCAGGACCTTAAAACTTGGAATGAGAGAATGTTATTATATTTGCTCCTTGTGATTAGAATTACAACAAATTGAGTTGAAAGCCATGGATGGTCATGAAAGAGAAAGAGGAATGCCACAGCCAAGCAGAGAGAGACAGATAGGAGAAACAGAAAAAATCCTGTGGGGCCCCTGAGAGCTTTCTTATTCTTGATTCTGTTCCTTCCACAAGTCTAGCCATTGTGCTGCCCTTGGATGTTCTACTCTTCTACATTTAAAGCAGTCTGGAAGCCTCCTAGACTTGTTTTGCTTAAGTTAGCAAGCTAAGTACATAACTATAAGAATCTTACCTATTATCAATGTGCCTAATCTTTTTTAAAAAATTATTTTATTTCAGCATATTACGGGGTACAAATGTTTAGGTTACATATATTGCTTTGCCCCACCTGAGTCAGAGCTTCAAATGTGTCCATCCCCCAGAAGCTGTGCACCGTACCCATTAGGTGTGAATATACCCATCCCCTCTTTCTTCCTCCCACCTGCCAGACACCTGATGAATGTTACTACTATACGTGCACATAAGTGTTGATCAGTAAATACCAATTTGATGGTGAGTTCATATGGTGCTTGGTTTTCCATTCTTGTGATACTTCACTTAGTAGAATGGGTTCCAGCTCTATCCAGGATAATATAAGGGTTGCTAGATCACCACTGTTTTTTGTGGCTGAGTAGAACTCCATTGTATACATATACCACATTTTATTAATCCACTCATGTATTGATGGGCACTTGGGTTGTTTCCACCTCTTTGTAATTGTGAATTGTGCTGCCATAAACATTCTAGTGCAGATGTCTTTTTTATAGAAAGTCTTTTTTCCCTTTGAGTAAATGCCCAGTAATGGGATTACTGGATCAAATGGTAGTCTACATGTAGCTCTTTGAGGTATCTCCATATTGTTTTCCACAGAGGCTGCACTAGGTTGCAGTCCCACCAGCAGTGTATTGGTGTTCCTATTTCTCCACGTCCACACTGACATTTATTGTTTTGGGACTTTTTGATAAAGGCCATTCTCATTGGAGATAAGGATATCTCATTGTGGTTTTGATTTGTATTTCCCTGATGATTAGAAATGTTGAGCATTTTTTCATATGTTTGTTGGCCATTAGTCTATCTTCTTTTGAAAAGTTTCTGTTATTGTCCTTTGCTCCCTTTTTGATAGGGTTATTTGATTTTTTTCTTGCTGATTTTCCTGAGTTATATACAGATTCTTGTTATCAGCCCTTTATTGGATGTGTAGCATGCAAATATTTTCTCCCATTGTGTAGATTGTCTGTTTGCTCTCATGATAGTCTCCTTGGCTGTGCAGAAGCTTTTTAATTTGATCAGGTCCCATTTATTTATTTTTGTTGTTGCTGTGATTGCCTTTGGGGTCTTCTTCATAATTTTTTTGCCTAGGTCAATGTAAGAATTTTTCCAACATTTTCTTCTAGAATTCTTATGGTTTCATGCCTTAGGTTTAAGTCTGTTATCTACCATGAGTTGATTTTTGTGAGAGGTGAAAGGTGTGGATCCTGTTTCAGTTTTCTACATGTGCCTATCCAATTTTCCCAGCACCATTTATTAAATAAGGATTCTTTTCCCCAGTGTATGTTTTTGTCTGCTTTGTCAAAGATTAGATGGCTATATGAAGATGGTTTTGTATCTGGGTTCTCAGTTCTGTTCCACTGGTTTACATCTCTATTCTAATGCCAGTACCATGCTGTTTTAGTTCCTATAGCCTTGTAATATAACTTGAAGTCTGGTAAATGGATGCTTCCCAATTTGTTCTTTTGGCTTAAGATTGCTTTTACTATACGGGGTCTTCTCTGGTTCCATACAAACTGTAGAATTATTTTTTCTAGATCTGTGAAAAATGGTGCTGGTATTTTAATAGAGATTGTATTGAATCTGTAGATCACTTTGGGTAGTATAGACATTTTAATAATGTTGATTCTGCTGACCCACGAGCATGGTATGGTTTTCCACCTGTTTATGTCCTCTGCTATTTCCTTCCTCAGTGCTTTGTAGTTCTCCCTGATCTTTTCATTCAGTAGAAATTCAATCAGAATTTCTGTATTAACACATTCCTGATTCATATGTGACCTAGGACAAGGCACTTAACAGATCCTTAGTCAGTAAAATGGGACACTCCTTTCACAGAGTATTTGGGAAACTGAAGTGAGTGAATACGTATAAAATGTGAATAATGATACCTGTCACATATAGCACCAAATATACTTAAATTTTATAATTATTTATTTACACTTATATTATTAGCTATCATTTTTATGTGAAAAAGCATATTTGGAAACTTCTTTACGATTTATCTTGTCTCATATCTCAAAAATGGAGATTTAGTGTTTACAAACACTCCAGAAATATATTCATTTATTAATTACTTCAGGCATTCATTCAAGCAGTGTTATTGAACACTTCATATGTTTATGCATACTTCTGTTTGTAGGAAGATTAATATTATGATACTACTTAGAAACAACCTTTTTTTGCTGTTCAATTTAGGATTTTAATTAATAAGATGATTTCTCTGAGTTACATCTTATCTGCATTAATAATCCTTTGACTTCAGAGACAATAGAACTGATAAAAAGATGTTCTTTGAAGATAATTCTGGAGTATATCTACATGTCAATGTTTGTTTACTAAGTAACAAGGACACAAAGGTGAGTATATTTTAAGCTTTATAATTATGCAAGGTATTGAATTATTAAGAAGATGGACAGAATCCCACTAAGGATACTTACATGCGCCTTCATCCTGATTGTTCTCTAAAGAGAGGGTTCTTTGATGCTCATGAACATTTGTTCCAACTGGCCCACTGAGTATTTGTGGCTTATTCAAAGGTCACGTTTTTGGGCAAGACTTCACTCATATAGCCCAGATGGGCTAAAATACAAAGGAATATAAATACTTCGAAGTTATAGCTGTTAAAGCAAGGATTTCTAGACTGATTTTCTTAGATGTTGCTTTAACTTTAGTGAGTTTCAATTGATAATACCATGAATAATTTTCAAAGGGGGCTAAAAAGGACATGAAACCACCACCACTACCACCACCAACAACAACACAACAAAAACCTGGCATAGACAAATATCAGTGAAAAACTTTTCCCTGAATGGTTCTAAACTGTACTCTTAGAAGATATTGAAAATATCACTGATATTAACATTCACCTTCCTGGTTCACTAAGGGAAATGAAAAAGTTAAGCTAGTAAACCAAACCTGAGCACTAAAACATGACAATAGCAACATTCTCTCTCATAAATTGCCATAATAACACTTTTTTTTGACATATTCTAGTTTAGGAGCTTTCAACATTCAGTCTTATGTTTTTCTACCCTGTCATGCCTTCTTTATTTCTTACCCTGTAGATCTCAACTCTATCAGATAAAAATATCTTATTTTTATAATGAATATTTTGTAATATACTCTTTATTTTCTGAAATAAAATTAGTAGATGATAAAACTACCAACAATGTAATTTTACAAAATCAACGTAATATCCTAGCTTTAATAATTTTGAGAAATAAAAGGAAAGTAATTTTATTAAAACAATTTGCACAACTAGAGTAGAAGATAAGATTCCATCTGATGAATGCATTTAAATGTCTGGAAAGATATTTAAAAGCTGTACAGGACAACCTGTGCATCTGTAGGACACTTAGCATTTGTAGTTCCTATTCACTAAATGCCTTACCATCGTCATAATTGATACAACCCAAAAATGCCTTCCATGAAATGATAAAACTCTCCCAGCAAACAGTACCTCATTGGTAATCATTACTTTTACCAATTCTAAAAGGAAATTAAACTATAATTCCAAATGACAACAATTTAGTCTATAATATAGCAATCTTATCATTTATTATACATATTGATTACTAGTATCATGCCACTATCTTTTAAAATATATCAGCAATTCCCAGCTCTCTGAAATCCAGAGACAATTATTTCTAAAACGTTGCTCATTTGTTATTTTTTGAGAACTTAGTAATGGTTTTAGTCTCAGAAATAATATTAATATAAGTACCATTTTTTTAGGGAATGCTAACCTTTATTGCAAGATTTTGGGAAATTATTGAAGTCTTGATGTACCATTGTAAGCAATGGAGATTTCTAAAGGGCAAGAACTATTAAATAGAAACACTTAATAGTTTTAACTGAGAGTTTCTGTGCATTGATCTAGTTCTATTTCTTGACAACTCTGATGTATCAGGGCAGTCCATACACTAGGAAAAATAATCCCAATGGAATATGGAATCAGAATATTAGTCAAAAAAGACTTGTGCCATGAGTCCAAGAAGTTGCTATGTACGGTAACCCAAAATAAGGAAGTACAATGAACAGTTTTAACTGTAAGGTTGAGAGATGTGCATTTAAATTAAAATTATTTTCAGACTCTGGTATGATTATGATCACAAAAAAGAAATTCCTATCTTCTAGGTTAGATGAGTGATCTAATGTCTGCATGTATATCTATATCAATCTCTCTAGTAATATTTAAAGCTGTTTCTTTTCTTTTTTCTTTTCGTGTGGCAGCACATGGGGTATTTTGATGCCTGGAATACATAAAAATGACCCAACCATCAGTAGAGATATAGCAGCTACCCCAAATCATGCTGCCTCAATACCCTTTCAACAGCATAGCTTTGTAAATGAAAGTTTAGTCAAAATCAACTAAAGTTTTAGAAGGCCCTGGACAGCTACTCCTATTAGTTAATAAGACAGCCCAATATACAGAAGAAGTATAGCATAGAAGGGAAGTAAAATTAATGGTTAAACATCAATTCTGGACCTAGATTGCCTCCTTCTTAGCTGTGCCAACATCAGAAAAATATGTATCTTTTCAAGCCTCATTTTTCTATAAAATAGTATGGTAATAGTATCTCCTTTAAAAGTGACTTAGAGCTGTGAGGTGCTCACAAGTGCTTAGACAGCATCTAACACAGAACAAATATTCAGCAAATATTAGTAATATTTTTAGTTGGTTCTTCAGTCCAATCAATTTTTATTTTTACGAAAAATCCTGGGAGAAAAAAGAGTTAAGGTTCAAATGGAGTACCCTTTAGGCCAGCTTGTGGCTCTCTGGTTGGGGTATCAGATGATTGTATCACCTCTATAGGACATTGAGTCAACCCAAGCATGTAAGTGTAAAACCAAGTAAAGTGGATCTGAAAAGTGTTCTTTCTATTGGTGAATCTCTTTTCAGAAACATTTGGTAGTCCCTCTAGTGACCTGTGATAGGACAAAAGTCGTATGGACTATTTGTGAGTTGGTCCTGAGAAAGGAACACAGATCAGAATTTGATTCAACAAGTAAATAATGCTGATCTCTGATACCATGTGGTGAAAATGGTTCACTGACCCAAGATTTTATCACCTAGAGCCTTTGTTTTATGATCCCTGATCCTATGTTCTATGTAACCACTTGAAATACATGTGTCTATAAGTGAATTATTCTAAAGCAAAATCAAAATGGAATAGACCAAGCCGATGAGGGTCACATAATAAAAGATGAACAACTTTAGGTTTCAGTTACATTAAAGCCTATAGTTTTTTAAAAAAATCTCTACATACCTTAATGTGTAAAATTTTATGGATTTTATTTGAGGAAATCAATTATTTACGATGGTCACGGAGTTACTTGAAATCAATATAAAAATTAAGTTGCAAAAATATTTTACTTTTAAACCTCAACTGAATGAGTTTAATTTGCATGCAAGCGAAGTACCGTAGACTGTGCGTTGCGTGCAGCAGCCTTGCCCGACATCAAAGACACTCTAGAGATCAAAACAAAATCAAGTTCTAAGGAAGTGAATCTCTCATTCTTTTTCTAAATAGGCATGTTTATGTTTTCTCTGTTGCTACTGGTCAATTCAAGGCAATGTCGAAGTCTGTGGACACCATAGTCCTTTGAATGACTCCATTTTAACCTGGGAGGTAATGAAAACGTGCAAAGTCTGACATCCGAGACAGAGTCTGTGATTGGAATCTGAAAACCTGAAGCTGTGTTGAGAATGAGGACCTTTGTACTGTTTCATTTTCCCTCTTGGAGAGGTGTGCAATTGCTGTCACAAGATGGGATTTATGTTGGAACACTTCCCCTTTCATTTTAATTTTTTTGCATGAGATCAACATGAAGATCATTGAATGGCCTTGTTAAGACTGCCTGAGCCAAGAAACAATGACCTTTTTCATGTTCTGTCATTTGTTGGGTGGGTTTGTCATAGTCTTCTTGCTTTGTTTTCTCATGGAAGGGAAATTCAGAGCCAATAAAACTGTAAGATTCTGACTGTGTTAAAACCAGGCCATGGTTGCTTAAGCAGTGCTAACACTTTCATAGATTATTTTAGTGACAAAGATTGACGGGAATATAGAAAATAACACAACCAGATTCAATTCACGTGACAAAAGGAAATGTATAAAGTTTTAATCCATTCCCATTACAGTCTCAAGATTGTAATCTCCCTGGAAGCTGAGCCTAGGAACGATTTTTTTTTTCCTACAATATGCATCATCAAGTTGCTTTACAAGTGCTGCTGTGGGAAGGAGGGAGGCAGCACAAGTTATATAACATGCAATTTAAGATAATGGCCTTTGAAAAGGAGAAATTAATATAAACAGACGAGGCCAACAAAGCTTCAGTCATCTAGAAGGTAGTTTCAATCACTACTGACATTAAACAATATCACCCCCACTGAGTCTACACTATGTTTATTATCATTTAATTTCTTACCCAAATCGGTTTTCTTATCATGATGTCGCAGGGATTGCAAGCTCCGTTATGACTACAATTGGTAGAAAAATGCATTCATCCAAGTGAGTAACAAGATACAGAAATTGAGCTATCTTCACCTTCTGCGCCTTTAAATATTCCACCAAACACATGAGCAAAAATGGAAGCTATAGCGTTTTCATAATTATCACAGCACTGTCTTTGTTCTTGTAATGATGGAATCCATACTTTCAATTTGGAGTGCTTAATAATAGCAGCTGTCTAGTCTGCTCAACTGTGGGGTTTTAGGGCTCCCATAATTATTCATTTTCACTCATTTGACAGTGGGTGTTTCCTTGAAATAATTCAGGCCACATCAGAAGATAGAATTTTAAAATCCTTTTACGTGTCCTGCTATCCATAACAATATTGAATTATGCATTAATAAACCAAATTTAATTGACTTGGAGGTGCACAAGCCCTAATTAACACTATACCTCGCTACTAAAAACTGATTGCTACAGACCATCAGACACACACACGCAGACATAACCGTTGTACCATTAGCCTGCAAAGGTCCACTGTCTCTCGGGCCTTAAAACCACACACTTTGCATTTTCACCTTCTCCCTTGCTTTTTCCTTCCTCATATTCTCCCTTCTGCTTTTCCTTTTCCTCCTTCTTTTATTTTTTTTTTACAACATTTCTGGGGAATAATTTTAGGTTTACGGAAGATTTGAATAGATGGTACAGAGATTCTGTCTTTCACACAGTTGTCCTCTTGTTCTTTAGTAAAATTTATCAATGGGTAGCTGAAAGGTACTAGGAAAAACAGAAACCTATCCATAGAAAATGCAAATGGCACTCCATCTTTCTGATATGCACCAAGCTAATTATTGTACTAAATAAAATATGAATATGCAGAATAAACAGGGTAAACCATTTTGTATTATTATTTATACTAAATGAATGGGTTGTTTGATAGTGAGATTATAACATACATGCATATATGTGCCACCACTAACAGCGTGTGCCTTATTATTATGGGTGAAAATTATATGTTTCTGAGTGTGTTTACATGTGCTGAGAGAGTGGTTTGAAAGATGAGAAAGGTAGTTTTATGGGCAAGGCTGGGGAGATCCCAGAGAAGATAATTGAAAGAGAGAAGCTTTTATGATTTAACAGGGCCCAGACATAATGTGTATGGGGGGTAGTGGGGGGAGAGACAGGATGGGGATGGGTAAGCAGTTATAGGATGCCCTCAGGACATTTATGCCGGAATCTGTAGACTCTCTAATGTTCCCCGATGTAGAAGAACTGTGTCCCGGCGATAATGCAGAGATAAGGCCTCACATTGTGAGTAATACTCTATGCTTAGTCTAAACAATTCCTCCTAATTTGAAAAAAAAATAGTATATTTTCTACAACTATAAAGTTGATGCATATTTTAGTTTTCTGATTGAAAAAAATAAACTTTATTTAAAATGTATAAGTCCTTGCCACTGTACAAAATTTTGAAAATTTATAAAAGCAATAAGAAGAAATGACCTATAATTTTTCCACTTGTAGACAGCCACTCTGAACAATTTAATGTATTTTATTTTTAATTTATCTTATTAATATTTTTCTAAATTATACTATATAATCGTTCTAAATTTTGGTTTGTTGTTTCTTTATTTTGTTTTTAATTCAATTTGATTTTCATATCCAATTATGAGACTAGGGCTTCATAGAGTTTACAAACACCATCTCTTTCTCTAAACCCTATAAAAAGATTCTGGAAAACACCTCTCACTGTGTCCAAAGCAAGTTTGTAGATGTAACCACTGGAAAGCACGAAAGAGGCCGTTCCAAAGGTAGAAGGTTCCTACTGCCTTTCAAATACTTGTACCGCTTTGCTCCTTGCTGAAGGACAAGTACTGTTTTATGACTGCAATCTAAGAAGTCTAGGTGCCAGTGGTAACTCTCACCCATGCTGTTTTCACTTATACCTGTAGCTTTTTTTTTTTTTTTGGAATCTTTATAGCCATGCTCCTGAGAGATGAAAAAGCTTTGCTCCACAGGTACAGAACTCATGACCATGACAGTCAGTATTCAAATGTATTTACTGAGTGAATAAATAAGTTGATCTATGAGGTGGGTCAGTATCAAACATGGTCTAGAGAAACTGAAGCACCATGAAAGACCGTTCAAGGATGTTGGAGTTACCAGACATCATCCTATTCCAAGAACAAAGACTGGTCAGGACATCAGCCACGATCCCATTCCATAGCAGTGCCACGAACACGTTTAAGAAACATTAGTTAATCTGATTACGTTATACACAGATAATGCTTTCTGCTTCTTGTGAGAAAAGTTATGCAATGGAAAGGCTCTTTTGATGTCTTCAGAGAGTCACTTAGGTTATAACAAAACTTACTTTCCCTGAATATTAGAACTAGTAAGAATTAGAAACAAGCCTCAAGTCTGCTAGGCACTTGGAAGCATCCCAGTGGGCCCCTAAGTAGTTTGAGGGTAGTGAAATTCTCACGTAGAGTGTGCAAACATATCCATTCAAATGTATTTAAATGTAAATGTGAAATAAACATTGTATGGCATTTTTAGGGAGAGAAAAGCATGTTATGGAATTTCACAAAGTAGAACAGGGCATTGCAATTCCCAAAGTCTGAAACGTCTGGTGTTAGTTTATGAACTATAATATGACCTCAAGATAAAATAAAATAAAGCGAAATAAAATAAAATAAAACAATGGATATTGCCTAATGTAATCACTCAGGTCCAAAGCAAAATGATTTACTGAGAGTCTGTAGCTCTCTTAGTCTAAAAGCCCCAAGAACATTTTTTTAAACCATTGGTTCTGAGCATTCATTTAAATTTAATAACTATCTATTTAGTACTTATGAAGTTCCAAGAACCATATGAGATGCTGGAGCTAAAATAGTGAATAAGGCAACAGACGATGCAGTTCTATGGAGCTTATCATTCAATAGTAAAGCAAGATTATTAAATGCACAATTTTAATGAAGGGTGATTTTAACTATGACAGAAGAGCAGGTCTCAATGGAGAACCAGAGCACAGGTGTGTATAATTGGGATGTTAGGGAAAACTTCCCAAGCGAAGTGACAGCTAAGCTGTGACCTGGACTACAGGTAAGGTTTAGCCCATCAAAGCTGGGACAGAAGTGTGAGGGATAGGCACAAATCGAAATCTAGATAAAAAGAACAGCATGTGCAAAAATGCAGATTGAGAGACATGTGTCTGTGATCTACATTATAAGGTGCAGAATGGTGAGAGGTTGAGAGCTAATCCAACTTTATTTTCCACGTATGCTGTGGCAAGTTAACAGACAATATTTTAAAAAGTTGAATAAATTTAGAACACTTGTATCATCTCTGCAGAACTTCTCAGAACCTTTACTACTATGTGAATAGGTACCACAAATCTGCTATATTTAGAGCTGCTGAAAAAATTATTTCTTGCTATCATTGTGCTTTTTTAGCTGTCCCTAGGTAGCTAGAGCTGTGACTACCCCTCTCTTTCTCTTGAACCTGGAGGGAATAGTACGAGAGGAACAGATCAAATGGGATTTAGGTAGCAGTATGTGTGTTCTTGGTATATTTCCACTGGATTTGTACCTATAGTATGACACACCTACTGTGGAATCCTGACTAATTCCAAAACCTTCATTTTTTAGGTGAGTTACTGATATGTGTATTTACCCCCATGTAATGTTAACAGCAAGCAGGCACCCTCTACTCCCATCCACCCCCAAAAATAATGATTTTTATTCCTCATTCCTAAAGCAGTGTCTTCCCCTACATTAAGTGTACATTTTAAAGGATTCGATATATTCTATTACTCGAGAAGCTTATTCAATTTGGTAGCCACAGCTACCCCACTGCAAAATGAATGAATGAATGAGTAAATAAATATATAAATACATAAGAATACAGGCAGCACGCTCCAAGAACTGTACATCTTCTTGACAGAAAATCAATATACAGTGGTTCTGGAGACGGAGACCTTTGGGCTAAATTTTTGTTTACCTTCCAGATAATTCCAGTTTCTGCTGTCATCAGGATAGTAAAAAGAGAACTTTCCCATCTCATAAAATCCTTTATGGGTCACGACAAGCTATTTGCAATTATGTGCATTCAAATTCAAAATTCTGCCCAAATGCAGTTGACAGACTGCAGACAGCTAAGTGATGGGAATGGTACAAATAAGTTCTGTGTATAATAATTACTTATTGATCTGCAAAGTGGCTTCTATTTGGATCTGTACTAGAACAAAGGCATGAATGTGTTGAATGCTCATAATAATCATATTGAGAACAGCATGGACAAGAACATCTCCTTAGCATGTGTCAGGGTTTAAATACTCTTGCTAGAAGAGTAAGATTTCCTTTGGTTTCAATTTTTTTGACATGTAGCTGTTTAAAAATTAATAGTTCCTAGTTTCCATACTCAAAGCCAGATTCAAGAAGCTCCTTTTAAAATATTTATTACCACCTCAGCCACTATGCCACAACCCTATTATTGGTATTTAAAATTTATAAATTAAGATTATGTGCTTTTAGTCACTTAAAAATTAGTGATTTAAAAAAATTATTTTAATTAGGCAAAGATCCATTATAGTAAAAAAAAAAAATCCCTTTAACTCTTCCATTCATTTTGGCAGTGGAGATCTGACTTTTATGTAAAGCAAAGTTGTCTTTGTATAGTCACTGAAATAGTCCTGCCCAGAACATCTGCCTGAATGGTGCTATCATGGTCCACTCTGTCAAGCAGAACTCCCGTGGGTGTCTCATACTTCACAAGGTAGCTGCAACCCCTTACCTTCACATTTACAGGAGGCAATCAAATAACCTATGTGCCCTTACCTACCACTAAATCAATGCCATACATGAAGGTACCCAAGACTAATCTGAGGAACTTGTTCTAGGTCCCTCTACCAGGACATTCTCTTCTGATAAATCTGAATGAGATTCTAGAGATTTTTATTTTTAGCAGCCTTCCAGGTGGTTCTAATGCAAGTGTTCCTTCAGCCTAGAGATGTTTTATCTTTGTATTCCTGGCACTAAACACAGTGCCTAGTACACATCAGACTCTTAAAAACCATATTTTAAACAAAATTAAATTAAAAGTAACTAAAATTTGATTGAGCGTAAGCATGGCTATGTTAGTCGCAACAGGCTAGATTATGCATCAGGAAGAAACATCACCGAAGTCTCAGCTGTTAACAGACCACGGCCCTATTTCTCATGCTTATGGTTCAGATCACTCTCTAAGGTGGCTGGTACCCGTGAAGCTACTCAGGGATCCAGGCTGACAAAGGCGCTATTATGCAGTTTCACCTTATAGCTGCACACTCCAGCGTAGTGTAGCTGTCAAATTCACCATGAAAGGAAGAGGAGGAGAAGGTGTGTTGGAAGATTTTGCTCTATTAAGTGTTTTGGCTTGGAATTAATGCACATTAGATTACACACGTTCCATTGGCCAGAACTAGCGTGTGATTCCACCAAACCGCAAGGTGGCTGGAAAGTGTGACACACTTGTGTCCCCAGAAGGAGAAGATAATCAGATAGTAATGAATATTAGGGATCTCTATCTCTGGAGTAATATGTAAGAGCCATTTTTTTCATGTGATTTTATGATTTTTTTTTTTAGGTAATGCTCAAATACCATTCATGGACTCTTGCATTGCAACTCTCCTGTCTTGGCTCTTAGTGCACTCGACCAAATACAGATGTTTCCCTTTTGTGGAAGGATCTATGATCAACAAGATCACAAAATAGGCATGATATCGTTGAAAGCCACCCCAAAAAGAGTTACATTAGTAAAACATGATATAAATAATACTCAAATAGCAAGGCCTGAGCATTAGAGAGTTAAAAAAATGTACTCAAAGAATTGAACACATAGACCAGAAAAGGTCTCCAAGGGTATGTGGTTGGTGGTTAGATACTGAATAAAAGACTTGCAAATTTAACCCAAGTAACTGATAATTCTTCCAGGCCTGATGTCAGTGTTTTGCATCGCCAAATGACTCTGCGGATGGGAAAACTATCTGATATGCCGGCAATATCCCCGAAGAAGAAAGAGAAGGCAGTTCGTGGGTAATCACTGCTACATGAGAGCACAATACGGACCCAGTGGACAGTTAAAAAATTATCTTAAATACAAGACAATAATTGAACTGATTGTTTAAGACAAGTAAAAAAACTCCTGATGTTTTAAAAGAAAAATCTGAAACATATGTGTTGTTTGTTATTGTATGAAGACTGTGACACCCAGAGTCACACTCAGTTTAAGAGCAGTACAGTTTCCCTCCAGAGTTTTAAATAAATGGTTAAAAATATTCATTTAAGTATTATAAAAATTATATATGCTTTTAAATAAAATTTAAACAAAATGAAAAAAAACACAAAAATCTCTTCTCACTTTCTCCTTTTCAAATCCCAGATTTAAAAATCTTGTTTCTTGATGTATATCCTTCCAGAGTTTTGATATGTATATGAAAGTACACATCTGCAATCACTAACACTTATACTTTTATTTACATATTATAAAGACATATTGATCTTTTCTAGACTTCAAGTATCATAAAAATAAAGGGAGGTCAGTATTTATTCACCAGTACCAAACACAGTGCCTAGCACATTGTAGATGGTTAATTGATTATCTAATGAACGAATGACTCTTTAATTAACAATACATTTTACACAGCTTTCCATGTGAGCCTTATTATTTTTAATCTCAGTATAGTATTCCATAATACAAATATGCTATAATGTTTTAAAATATTTTCTATTGATAGATATTTAAGTTCTTTCTATTTTTTCACAATTAACAAGCAATACAGAAGGAAACTTTTTTATGTACCAATTTTGTTCACTAGAATGAATATTTATGTAAGATTAATCCCTGGAAATGTGATATTTAGCTCAAAGTCAAGAATGTTTTAAAGGCTGATAGACTAGTGAAATGGTTCTTCACTCTTTTGGGAGAATCACAAGACCATAAGACAATTTGATGAAAGTTAATATACCTCTCCAAGTAAATCATACCAATGTCCTATGTAATTTCAGTGGGTACTAGGTATGATTCACTGCTTTAGTGTTGCATTGGCTACTGAGGTTGATTTCATAATAAAGGGTCTCAGCTTCTGGTTGCAATATGGTCTGCCAGCTTTCCTTCAGAAAACAGATGTTCTTTGAAAGGAGAATTATGAGATCTTGAGATACTACACCTAATTTGTTGCATGCAAATTTTAAGCTCGGTTTACCTGATTTCAAAGGCAAATTCTTTAGTGTCAGTGCAATAGTGTGACCTTAAAAACTCTTACGCCGTTCTACATCAAAATCCCAAATCAAGTCATAATTTCCTTATTTTCTGCTTTAAGTTTCCTTAACTGTTCCAATCACAGTGATATTACCAAAATTTTTAAGAAAAAGAAAAACATGACCTGTTCGTTTCCAGTTTGATTGCATCAGGTTGAATTAAGGTAAGAACTTCAATTCTGCCCAGCCCAAATATGAGGATTGCATTGAGTCATAAAACAGAACTCCAAATGAAGACAATTACTAATAGCTAGAAGGATGCTTAGTCAGCAAAAATACACAACTTGACCTCCCAGTGACCAATGGCAAACTCCTACCAGCCCACTACAGGGCAGTGGGTCAAAGCAATTACTGTTCTCTAATTCTTGAGTCAAAACAAGAAATTGTGACACGCCTAGGCATCAAAACCAGTCACTTTCTTCCACATACATACCCCGATTCTTCCGTTCTCTAAGCTAGTTCCTTTTTTCTGAAAGGAACAAAGGAAAATTAATTTTATTAGTCCTCTTGTCCACTTTCAGAGATAACAAAGCCTGGGCTAGAATAAGAGATGTAACAGCTACCCTTGAGGAGGAAGGACGCTTTTATTTTAGGAATTGTAACTGATTTACAAGAGAATAAAGTACTCTTGGTTTACTCAGCTACAAATAATATGGGCCTTTCCTCATTTCACTTCCGAAAGAGGAACATTTGGATATCACAGAGAACCGATTTTGACATCTTTAGAGAATGGAATCGCTTGGCTGTGCTCATTTCCTGGTTCCTGTGTTTTCATAGCACAGTTTCAAAGACAGTGTAAAGCCAACACACACTTAAAATTCTTGGTCTCTATCAAAACAAATCTGCCATTTCCTGCTTTACTTTTTCAGTGAGCTTCATTACAGTGCTAAATTTGAACCTCATTAATGAATAAAGCCTACACCTGTCCTTAGATCGTTCCTAAAAAAAGTAACACTCTCCTATTTTATAGTAAATGCTACTGTATGCAAACTTGAAATCCATACTTGATGGTATTGAGTAAAAAAGTTACTGGATTTGAGTTTTAAATTATGAAAAAAAGTTTGTAAGTTCTCTCCCTACTGCCCTTTAAGAAATCAAATTGAAATTCAACTGAGAAGGAAAAACGGTAATGCCAACAAAAAATTTTAATCTAGGCCCTTGTTCATCTAAAGGTTTTTTTTTTTTTTTTTTTTGTATCAATAGCATCATCATCAGCTGGGAGCTGATTAGAAATGCAGAATCTAGGGCCCTACCCCAGATCTCCCTATTCACAATGTGCATTTTAATAGGATTGCCAGGAGATTTACATATACAGTAGCCACCCCCCCATCCTCAAGGGATGTGTTCCAAGACCAGTGAATGCCTGAAACAAACAATAGTACCCGACTCTATATATACTATGCTTTTTCCTGTATATACACACCTATGATAAAGCTTAATTTGTCAATTTAAGCACAATAAGGGATTAACAACGATAACTAATAAGAAAATAGAACAATTATAAAAATATACTGTAATAAAAGTAAAATAAAGATTGCTTGAACATAAGCACTGAGATAACTCAACAGTCAGTCAGATGACTAAGAGAGTTACTAAGTGACTAACAGGCAGGTAATGTGTACAGGATTGATACGCTGGGCAAAGGGCTGATTCACGTCCTGAGCTGAACAGAGCAGGGATGGCAAGAGATTTCACCAGTTACTCAGAACGGCATAGAATTTAAAATTTATGAATTGTTTATTTCTGGAATTTTCCATGTAATATTTTTGGACTGTGGTTGACCCTGGGTAACTACAACCTCAGAAAGTGACACTGTGGGTAAGGGAGTACTACTGTACACACAGTTGGAGGAACCCTGATATAGGTCATCGTTGGGAAGATACATAGAGACACTAAATGTTTTATTACCTAAAATACACCATTATGTGACTTAACACCAACTACCACAGGTACAGTTCTCAAGAGTACAGAACTCCAAGTTAATTCTCTGATGACAAGTATGGAAGATCATGTCTTTGAGGAAATCTAATTGACAGAAGAAAGTGAAACACACACCCAAGTTCTTCATAGCTATGCAGAATTACTGCTGAATGACCAAATGAAGACAGAGTAAGACTGAACTAAAACAAACAGTTTTAGCCGGAAAAAAAAAATCAAGAGCTCCAAACAATGAAAAAAATAGCTTCTGTTTATCTTAATTTTTTAATTGCTAATTAAATTTATTCATTAAAATTAGCCCCAAATAACTTTTATAAATTCAGAACAAAAAATACTATTAATTTTTTATCATTCTTTTTTTTTTGTTTTCTAAATAGAGCCTCTGCAAAACAATACTAAAACTTTGTTCATATATGCAATAAGTAATATTCAATGTCAGGCACTACTTTAGGTATTTGAGATACATCAGCAAAAAAAAAAAAAATTCCCTACCCATCCTTGTGGAACTTATATTCTTGAGAAGAAAACACAGGCAATAAATGCCAAAAAGAAAAGGTAAGTGGTATATTAGGTTGGAAGTGAGATGGGCCACAGAGAGCAGGTTGGTTGCAATTTTAAGGTCAGTTGCGAAGGTACCATTTGAGGAAAACCTGAAGGAAATGAGAAAAGCAGGAGAAAGCAGGGGAGAGGTTGATTTTTTTAGCCAGTGGGTGGTGAATGTCAATCTCTTCGATATATTTACTATTTTTCTACACTTAAGAAAGAACAGGGGAGGGAAGTGCTCTTCTTCTAACTTGTAATATGTAATATTGCTTTAGCAATCGTGGAGAACCCCAGTCTATAATCAGTCTTTCTGGTGAGCCGTGTATTCAGCCAGGTGTGACTTCAGATTTTATTTTTTAGTTGCATCTGAATGCACAGAAGTGAACTTCTTATTTTAACACATTGACTACCATGTGAGTTGTATTTAACTCTGGTTACTTTTGAGCCTGGGGCCTCGGGAAGCAAAACCCTGCTGTTGGTTCATGAAAATCTTACTTGTTGATGTTCTTATTGTTACAATTAATATTGACAATTTAATTCTAAAAATGTGGATTTCATTGCATATAACTCATGCACAGAAAACAATAAAAAATAACAAATTACAAAGGATCATTTTATTTTAATAAAACACCGTGGCCCCAGGGAAAAAAATATTCTTTCTAGTATGGCAATGTGTTAAATGTGATTACCTCTAGAAATTAAATCCATAACTATAACTTCATTATGTGCTTAGTATGTATAAAACTTTCTTATTTTTTTCCCTAATCCTAGAAGGAGGTATTATCCTTACTTTAGAGATAAGAAAACAGATGGTCTGAGAGGATGAGTCACGCCCCAAGGTTAGAAACCTGTGTTAGTAATTCGGGCAAGAAGTGAACTGGGCTCCCTCTGCAGCCAAAACCACAGTCTTTTTAACTAAGCCACCGCCACAGTTTGTGCTCAATGCAATGTTAGATACCTGTAACCTCTAATTTTACTACAAGTTTACTTATAGACAAAACTAATTTCTTACTAGCATACTTTATACAGTACCAACAAAAAGATACCACCCAGATAACTAAATAATCATTTCATGGCACATCAATACTTAGACCAAAATAAAACTTCAGGATCCCAAAATAATCTTCACAATGAAACTTTCCATTAGTCTTTTTATCCAAAACCTCTATCAAGTTATGCACATATGATTGCTTTCATTTATTGAATTCTACCTATGAGTTAGAGACTGTGTAACACATTCTATACATACAATCACATTTCATCTTCACATTATTTTAGAGAAAAACTGGGGCCTATAAATGTTAAGTGTCATGATGAATGTTGAGTGCTAGGCCCTCATTCAGAGCCCTAGAAACTTCTATGGAAGGAAGTACTTAAGGAACTCAGTCCAGGGAAGTTAAGGACTACTCCTTCAAAACATGGTGAACCTCAGGGATGGGCAAGGACTGACGGGTGTCTTAGACTATGAGAGTCAGGAAGTCAGTACAAAATGCCAGTCCTGGCTCTAGAAAGATGACCCAGGCACCAATTGCATTGCATGTCAGTACCCATCTGCCATCTCTATCTGCCAAACATCCAGTAAGGGACCTGGGCCATCTAGGTGACATATCTACATAAATCTATCCTTGCTGGGATGTGGGAGCCAAAGGCCACTCTCTCAGGGTCTGAAATGACTCAGAGTGTCCCTGGTAATCACAAGCAGTGGGGAAACTAAGTCAAAAAAGAAGACTGGCCAGGCACAGTGGCACACCTGTAACCCTAGCACTCTGGGAGGCTGAGGCAGGAGGATAGCTTCAGATCAGGAGTTTGAGACCAGCCTGATCAAGAGCCAGACCCTGTCTCTACTAAAAATAGAAAAAATTAGGCGGGCATGGTGACACACGCCTGTAGTCCCCACTACTCGGGAGGCTGAGGCAGGAGGATTGGCTGAGCCCAGGAGTTTGAGGTTGCTGTGAGCTAGGCTGATGCCACGTATGGCACTCTAGCCCGGGTGACAGACCAAGACTCCATCTCAAAAAAATAATTAAATAAATAAGTGGAAAAAAAAAAAAGGAAACTAAAAAATCCAACAGCACTGTGTGTGTGCCTCTAAATACAGTAAGTTATTGATAACAGAGACCCCCGAGTCATCAAAAATGCATTTAAGGAAACAGAGTTGTGTGCAGTACGTGATAGAAAGGTTTTCATTTGGAACTGTTAAACTGAAAGTCTCTGCATTTGATCTGGCAAGTTTTATGAGTCCTACCGGAGAATGCACTTTATGCGGAATTCTCATTTCCTGACAACCCTGGATAGATCAGGCATAGCTGTGATAATGTTCCTCTCTGTGTATTATAATGAAGCTGCCATGGTAACTCTACAAGTCACTTTTAAAATGTGCAATTTTAAAAGTTCATTTCTTAGAAAAAGATTAGCACAGCTATAACACTCATAATAATCTAATGAGACTTGAACATGCTGGCAAAAAATATAGAGAGCCTGCTCAGAATTCACAATTGTACGGCCCTCCTGAGAATGATGTGGTCACCCGTGACTTCTCTAATCAATGAAACTGAGGGGACGTTAGGTCAGAGACTTAATTAAATTTTGATGTGTGTAACTCAGCAGTAGGGCCCATTCAGCGCCTACTTAGCTCAGGATGCTCGCTAAGTAAATCACAGAAGCACTTACATAGAAAATTTTATGTACTTGCCATTTTCATAATTTAAGGAACTAAGTATAATAAACGTTCCCAGCGTTGGTTATTTAGGATGGGTTGACTGTACCTTTTACAACCGGTCACAGAAATTCAGACTGGGAAGGAAACAAATGTGACAGTTGGGAATTGGGTACATTTCCTAAGTTAAACTCTCCATCCTCAACTCCACCCACCCCCCAGCTTTTTGAAAGGAACAAGGCATAAATCAATGCCCAAGGTCTCTGTACGTAGTGTTGGAAAACATTTATATATTTTTTTTCCTAAGAGAGACTGTAACTTTTTAAATTTTAACTGTTTTTTGAAGACTGACTCATATGCAACTGATGAAGAGATACGGGATGTTCTGGAAGCTCCTGCTATCTCTGGGACCTCACCAGCCCCAGAAGCAAGCATTCCTGGAGGCGTGTTGTGACAAACTCTTGAAGTAACATGTTTAATAGGAACATCTTTTCCAGACCTTTCCTTGAAGGCTTATGATTGAGGATCAGAGGCCTGGCTACAAATTCAAATAAATCAAATGTAATAAAACTTTATTAGCAGAAAGCTTTTGTGGCCATATGCTAATAAAAGAACCTTAATCTTCAAGTACGATTCCGCATTGCTCAGAAAATTGTGCTCTACAAAGTTTAAGTAGATATCAACCTCACAATGGCCTTTTAAAGAAAATAAGCTACATGGTTTGGGATGACCAGAGCATTCCATTTCCCTGTTCAGGCTTGCTTTCCAAAACACCCAACGGTGATTTGATTATCAATTTTACCTGCTTAGTTCAAGAAAAAGACAATGAAATTGTTTGGCTCATACCCCGTTCCCCTCCTCTTTCCTGCCACAATCAGTTGAATGGGTTATTTGGCATTGAATGGACAACATAAGAGAAATATTTTAAGTCATCTGTTTTGACTTCATGACAAATCAGCCTTGCTATCAAACATTGTTTTGACCCTCTCAACAATTTCTAGACATGCTGGTGGCAGCAAAATCAAATAGAGGTGGATAAGTTTCCTTGAAACTGATTTTATAACACACAGTGGAAAATAAATAGAATATCAAATTAGGCCAGTCGGCCTGTTTGGTAGGCTTACAGACATATTGTTTTGTCAAAGTATTAAGAAACCTAGTTCAACTTCCTGCCCTGAGAACAGTGTTAGGGCTCATTCTGCCACTATGCATGTTTCACTTGTATCCTTTGTAAGCATCATACCTGCTTTCTTGGGGCATTTTGTGACTCCATGACTTTGGCTGGGAGGTCCTATAATGTTCAACATAGAAACAAGAACCAGGGAACCCAGAGTCACTGCTATTTCTGTGCTCCATTTCATCCACAAGCTACTAATGATTGGAGAAGCCCCATTCTATGATTTTAAAATTAATAGCACCTATCTTGCTCTAGATTATACTTTGAGCACTGGACCCCAGGGGTGCAAAAGACAATTTCTATTTTGAGGGAACTCCTACTTTGGTAGAGGAACCTACAGGGAAGTAAACAAATTACTGTTTCAGTGGAAGGAATGGAGCCTCTTTCTACCTGGCAACACATTTATCCATCCCCTGGCACCTCACTTCCCGATCCCACCTGCAGGTTTTGCAAATTTTGCTTCTCAGTGACCTTCAAACAAATCACTGCCCCCTATAATTTTATTTTACAACTTATTTTATCCTCTGGAAAAAAAAAGACATAAAAATCATAGATTTCCTCAATTTCGACTTCCTCCACCTCAAAATTTATATCTTGGACTAACTCTACTCAGTTCTATTCTTTTGATGGTACCCTGGTCCCTTTCCAAAGCTAATTACTCACATCTTTAATTTCCTTTCCCATGCTTGTGCTCCGGGGTCCTTGTGATCCACCAACACAGCTGGCCTCTCTCAGACCCTGGGCCTCTCTGAACTCTGCCACTCAGCCTAGAATGTTCTTCCATGTTTGTCTTGCATAAACACCATTACTCAAATATCAAAACCAATCTTGTATCTTTTCTTTCTTGTATCTTTAATTTTTCTTTTCTCCCATGACTCTCTATCTTTAGCCTTCAAATAGATTTGTCATCCTTAAGAACAAAGTGAAAAAAAATCAATAATTTTTCTTTAATGTTACTCATCAAATCACTATAATATTCTCTCCCTTCCATATCTTTGAAAGATGTACACTCATTAGTTCCACTTTTTAAAGAAAATGTTACTTGGATCTTTTTTTATTGTAAAATGAATACAGAAAATTTGCCAAAATGCTTAAGAGTTATAAGAAGAGAAATAAATGCTATTCACAGTCTTACCACGTAGAAGAAAATGCTAGAAGGATGGAGGCTTAAGTGAGCAGTCTCTGGAGTTAGACTCCGGTTTCAAATTCTGGCTCCATCAGAAACCAGTTGTGTGACTTTGGCCAAGTAATTGCATCTCTCTGTACCTTTGTTTCCCCTTTTTGTGCAAAATGCATAGCATCAGGAAATTGCTGTAAAAATTAAACAAGTTAATGTGAGTGCATGTAAAGTTCTTATAATAACTGGCACTAGAAAATAAAACTAAAAGTATGTTAGTAATTTTTAATGTGTGTAGTTCTAGTCTTTGCACAGATACTTACATAGATCTTTAGTTTGGATCTTGCTATACAAGTTGTTTTAACAACTTAATTTCTCAATTAACAATGCTGTGTGTCTCTATTTCTTAAGTTTTTGCTTACTCTTCATCAACCTGCAGCATGGCATGAGCACCACGCTATAATTCAGCCACTTTGTCATAGGCAAACAATGATCTCTAATAACGTGCGATGAGATTGTTCTCCTTCTCATCTTTTTTGAGTCTTTAATAACCGGCCTTCCCTTATTGAAACTCCTTTCTTTGCGTGGCTGACACTATTCTCTCCTTGTTCCTTTCTGCATGTCTTAGTCTCTATCAGATGTGCACTCTCTGCTGTCAAACTGCTAAACATTGTCAGTTCTTCCTCAGAACACCAAATGCATATTTCCTTTTTTGTGCCTTACTTCTTCCCTTGCATATACCACATACCCTTCAAATGTAAGATTTTCAAAGCTAATCTTATTTTCTTCCCCCCCAAAAAGTCTTTATTCCATTATTCGTCCAATCACAGTTGATGGCATTACCACCCACCCAACAATCTAAGTCACTTTAAAGCTTTCTTTTCCCTCGAGGATAGCTTCACTCAAAGCACTTTACTTTGTGTTTAAAACTGAACACATCTACATCCTCCACACCCCCAAATCCATCTCTCAAATCTGTTCTTACTTTTAGCATTTCTGTCTCAACAAGTAGTATCAAAATCTAGCTGGTTTCTCCAGATAGAAACATTGGACTTGTCCTCAATTCTGAATTTTATTTCTTATTACACTTTAGACAATCATGACTTTGTTTTACTATGACCTTCTGCCTATCTCTTTATCC
Organism: Lemur catta; assembly: GCF_020740605.2. Taxonomy (NCBI): domain Eukaryota; kingdom Metazoa; phylum Chordata; class Mammalia; order Primates; family Lemuridae; genus Lemur; species Lemur catta. Next base: position 26,352,485 of record NC_059133.1, read on the forward strand.
TTTCCACCGTCTTTTTTATCTCAGATCTTATCAGTTCCTGCCTGTGTTACTACAGTGGATTCTGGTAGTGCCTTGAATAGTGTTTCACAAAAATACAAATTCACCCAGAACCATAGAATTTTACCATATTTGGAAGTAGGGTCTTTGCAGATATACGTAAGGGAAGGGTTGAGATGAGGTCATACTGATGAAAGAGTTCCATAAGAGATGGAAAAGGACACACAGACATACATAATGGGGAAGAAAGGCAGGTGAAGATGGAGGCAGAGATTGGAGGGATGCAGCCACAAGCCAAGGAATGTGAGGGGCCACCAGAAGCTGGAACAGGCAAGGAAAACTCTCCCCTAAAGCCTTCAGGGGGACTGTGGCCCTGTTACTACTTTGATTAAATTTCTCTGGTTTTAAATCGCTAGCTTTGTGGTAAGTTTGTTATGGCAGTTCTAGGAAACTCATACCCCTCCCAGCTAGTTTACCCCATTAATCCATCTTCTGTGCTTTTGCTCAAACTCCCAGACTACTACATGTCTCTGATTAATGTTTTCCAATAAAACATAAGCAAGGTTCTTCCCAACCTGGCCCCTTCCTCTCCTTATTCTCTTCCCCATTATATATCTCCTGCATCTGTGATTCTTGAATGCAAGTTTTGTTCCACACCCAACTCCTTTCTGAATTCTGCCTCTCTTCCTGGAGTGCTCTTATCAGTCATGTCTTCCTTGGGCTATCAGTCATCTGTCACGATCCAGGCCAGGAGTCCCCTCCTCTATGTGGTCCTTCTTGATTCTCCTCTACCATGTTCATATCTTGCATTTTCTTCTATTACTGTATTTGTCACACATTGTAACTGTTAACATCCTCTTTTTCATATTTATAATCCAAATTTTTCTTTTTGGCAGAGATCCAAACACATAGTAAGTACTCAAAATATGTTTGTTGCATGAAAGAATTCCTTCTCCCTTACATATTGCACATAATTAAATGTATGTCAATTTTAATTTAAAAAATTGCCTGTGAGTCTTTCCTCTCAATCTTACTGTCCTGGTTCAAGTCATCTTCTCTCCAAATTAGGTTTTCTTGCCTCCACCTTCCTGTCTCTCCCTTTTGTTTCTCCTTCTGCCATTAATAGAATCTTCCTGAAACTCATTCATAATTATGTCATTCTCTCAGCTGGAAACTTCAGTAATTTCCCATTAGCTTTGGAATACAGTCCAAACTTTATACTTTGACTTATTCCAATCTTTCCTGCTCCATCAAGAATGCTGTGCTCCCACTTCACTGGATTTCCCACAAATCCTTAAACTCCTATCTGCGTTTGCGTCATCATATCTTTGGTCCTCAGCTTTCTCTGGTGGTGGAGTCCTCATGCTCCTTAATGGGCTCAAGCATCTTCTCTTGGAGATTCTTCTCAGGCTCAGGGGTGGGAATGATGAATTACATTAATTTTTCTCTTATCTTCCAGCAGAAGTTTGTCTCCATTATGCTTACATTATGCTACAATGTACACATTGTTACATTATAGCATAGTTGATTATATACATGTCTATTTTTCTCTCCTTGACCTATCCCTACCCAGATTGTGAGAGCCTTGAACTTGGTACTTTCTTTCTAGTCCAGATATCCAGCACATTTTCTCAAAAAAAGTAGGTGCTTAGAGGTGTTCTTTTGGAGGCAGCTAACTCTTTTTCTCTGTGAAGGAGTTTACTATTAATAATTTGTTTTCAGCCACAGCATACAAATATGTGAACACACATGTGAACAGCTGTGATGGTTAATTTTACATATTAACTTGGCTGGGCCATAGTACCCAGATATTTGGTAAAACATTATTCTAGATATCTCTGTGAAGGCATTTTTTAGATGAGATTAATATTTAAATCACTAGACTGCATAAAGCAGATTGTGTTCCGTAATGTGAGTGGGCCTCATCCAATTATTTCAAGGCCTTAACTGGAAAAAGATTGACCTCCCCGGAGAAAGAGAGAGTTCTTCTAGTAGGCTACCTTTGAACTAGAACTGCAGCTCTTCCCTGGATTGCCAGCCTGTTGTCCTACCTTGCAGATTTTGTTCTTGGTAGCCTCCTCCACAATAGCTGAGCCAATTCCTTAAAATAAATCTCTTTCTGTACATACAGATGTCCTATTTATTCTGTTTCTCTAGAGAACACTGCCTAACTACAGTCAACACATATCTCTTCTCATCTAAAACATTTCATTGATTCTCTCTCCACACAAACACTTCTAAAACACAGTAACACAAAACAAGTTATAAATACAATTTGTGAGTTTGGATTTGGAAATGTTTGTTTATGAAGGCATATTTGTGGTCCAGAAGCCCTTGGAATCACCCTGAGCCTGAGTTTGAATGCTGATTCTACCAACTAGGTGACCTTGACCGAGTTACTTACCCTTTTGTTTTTCTGTAACCTTAAATGATTGCTGTTGTGAGAATTAAATCAATGAAAACATGTAAAGTGCTTAAAACAGTAGCTGGCACATAGTAAGTGCTCACTGAATGTTAGCTGTCATATTTATAGAGGCTCCTCTACCTAAGTGCTTCAGTTTACTCACCTCCCCTTGTTAATCTACTACTGAGAAAAGTATGGATTGTGACAGTTTGTCTTTAGTTCCTGCAATCTGAAGTGACACACAACTATGTATTCATTAAAATAAGATTTATCTATTAATTTTTTTGGTTGGCTTATGCTGCTTGATACAGTAATATTATATGTGTATTCTCAGGGTGATTTTTTTTTGGTTGCTTATTTTTTAAATACAACTGTCTATTTTGATTCTAGGATATTAGAAATGTGGAAAGTTCAAATATAAAAATAAAAGATATTTTCTAAAGCTATAATTGACAGAAGGCATTAAGTAAGTAATTACTTAAGGGAATAAAAATGTTGCTTTTGAGTTTACTAACTGTTCTTCCCTTCCAAGGGGGTTGCTAGAGCTCTGTCTTTACTGGAACATATGCAAATACATACATAATTAGAGCAAACTCTGGGTTTTTCTTAGTTTTGAAAGAAAACAGTTGTTCAAAAAAATGAATCTCAAAAAAAATTTGTTTAGTTTGGCAATGCAGCAGTAGCACATAATTTGAGGGAAACCAGTGGATTTATTTTTTGAGTACATGTGTATTTTAACACTTAATCTAAAATAAGACTAAAATCAATCTTTATTACTTAGCACACTCCCTACTCATTATATAAGAAGTTGTTTCAGAATTGTGTTACAAGAAAAGGTAGTCAATCGGGAAGGGAGGAATAAATGTGCACGCTCGCGTGCAGGGTGTGTGTGTGTGTGTGTGTGTGTGTGTGTGGTCCATAAATCCCATAAGACATTGCTTTTTCCTCATTACTTTCTGTTTTCCACTGGTGGTATTGAATTCCTCTTGCCTTTTCTTGATAAAGCACCATGTCCCCAAGGCATACACTGATGTTGAATGAAAACATTCTTTTTTCCCTCCTTTGAGTATGTGAAAGATTGATGATGGACACATTTTCCATCTTCTCTCATGTAGTTCTCTCTTTAGATCATTACTAATAATTTGGCAATCAAATGTACTTGAAAGATGTAGATGAAACAATTTTCATTCTTTTTATCAGTGGCAAAAGAATGTCTGATTTACAAATGGATCAAGAAATACACACACACCTCACTGAAATGTATTAATAACTATCTCAAAGACATATAAAAATAAATGATAAATTGAACATAAAGCAGTATAAACTAGAAAGGCCCATAATCCTGAACATGTTTATACCATCTCCCATCTTCCAATCAGGCTTCACTAAATCAATACAGATTCATGAGTGTTTATCTCTTTCTTGTATATTCCCAGGAAGGAAGATGTTTCATTTAAGGGGTAATTATTACCTATATATGTGCATATATGCATATATATAACATATGCTATTTAAAAAAATTCAAATTAAGTTTAAACTTGATTCTACCTTGCATTAAATATTTCCTTTTTTTTTTTTAACTTCTCATAGGACATCCTCACTATAATCCTGTGAAATCGGCATTGTTATCCCTACTTTATAGAAAGAAAAAAGTGAGGTACAGACTTGACTACATTCCACAGAGAGTTAACCAAAATTAAAAAAAAAAATGCTTTTTGTTTTATTAAACGCCAGGGTTCTTTCCACCAATCCCAGTTATTTTTTTAAAAGTCTAAATGATTTCTTCAAAACTATTCTAAATGGAGGAAAATTTCAGGTGGTATAATTCAGTTTGATGAATCTGGTGATTTTTTTCTCTTTTCTTCTGACGTGATATTAACACCTTGGTGTCTGAAATGGCACAGATTTACCAAAACCCTTTCTCTGTGGCTGATACGCAGAACCTTGCTTTCATGTCTCCTTAAGCCTAATTTTTAATCAGGCCTTTCCTCTAATCTCTCTTATGCTCCAGTTTTTTCTTTGGTGCAAAAGGAGTTTTCCCTAATACATTCAACAGATGCTCCCTCCCAATGCCATCTTTTCAGAGCGCCTAAAAGTGCTCTATTGTGGAGCCTAGCATATATGCTTGAATATACAAACACAGCAATACTTCTTTTCTTTATTGACTTGCACTGAAATCTGTGCCTCTGCTAAATAAAACACTTTGCCATCCCAGTATCAGGCTGCCCATGTGCTGAGACATTTGTGTCTCCTTTAAATGCATCAGAACTTCCCAGGCTTGCCTCCCACAATATTTTAACAGATAGCATCCTGCCAAAAACCAATCAGATGCTTTCCAAATCTTCTTGACAGCATTATTGATGACAGATGGTTAGCCTCCACATTTCACCAACCACAGGACAGTATTAGAAATAACACTGCCTCAATACGATTATGTACTAGGGCAACATATGTAATTCCTCTTCACTTCTTGACCCCTGCTAGAACATAAATATTTAGAAGAGTTCCAAAATATCATAAGAGCTATAATTGCACATGGTTTTATGTGAACTGTTTACTTACTGGCACTCTTAGCGGAAGGGGAATTATTTATTTGTTTTTCTTTTCATAGGAATCCCAAGTGTCATTCTACTATATTTATAATGTCCATTCTCAGAGGTTACTCAAGAAAGGCAACTAATTTTCCATGAGTGAAAATGCTCTGAAAATAGATGTACTCAGTGCTTAAAAATGCAATTTCTTAGACATCCACTGTTGTTTCCAGTTAGGAATTTTTTTTAACCAGAAATAAAATGGTATACGGTTTCTCTTAGCTACTGTCTTGTTCTATGCGAATGTTAATTTTCGTTAGACCTGTGAGTGTCAAAAAGGCAATTAATGTTGCACAAAATTTATTATTAGTGTAGCCACTATATACATATGTATATATAAAAATAAATAAATATATTACATATTTGAATAAGTCTCTTGAGCACCAAAACATGCTATTATAATAAATAGCTTACTATGAATGCTTAAAATGATTGTCCTGTTCTTAATTTTCTAAGTACCCCCAAATATTGCCTTCCTGGATTTCAAACTCCCCGAATTTGAGGATTATGTCTGTTCTGTTTAGCTTTGAATTCCCAGCAACATCATAGAGTCTGTTGCCATAATAGCTGCTCGACAAATATATGATGACTGTCTGGATGACTAGGGAGATGGATACATGGATGGATGGACTTATCCAGTGCTAAAGCACATTACTGTGCTCACCTTTTCCTAAAGAATAATGCAGTGGGAGTTGGTATACATTGTGGGTAAAAGCCTGGCTTTAGCTTTATACTTATCAGCTTTATAAAAGTGGAAGTTTTTAAGATCTACTGTCTCAATTTATTCATCTTTAAAATGAGAATAATAATATTTTCTATAACATAAAAATATAGAGGCCTTATAGTGATGGTGCTAAGCATATTGGCTCTGGAGATAGATTTCCTGTATTTGAATTTATGTTCTACAACAAATGGCTATGTGATCTTGCCTAAGGATTTTGTGAGGATTTGGTAAGTTGATACTTATGAAGTACTTAGAACAGCACCTAAGGCTTAGTAAGCACTGTTTCATTGTACAATACTATATTTTCTTTCTCAAACTAAAGTTTTTCTGTTTGTTCCTCATTATGATTAGTTTAGAAGGAAAAACACAGTAATTATAATTTAAGAGGTATAAAATATGAACTTACCAGTTAAGTAACAAATATGAAATAAAAGGGCTTTAGGGCCAGAAGTGGTGATCGAAAAATAACCCCTCAATGTAATAGGACTTTCCAGAAGAGGATTAATTTGTTCCTCTAACACCTTATTAATTCCTTCATTCATTTGCTCAACAGTGTACATTGAGCCCTGGCTCCGTGACAGGCACACTCTGGGTGTAATAAATATAGACAGCAGTTAGCAAATAAATAAAAATTATAGCCTTCAACAGTGCTTACAATCGTGTGTGTATTGTATGTGTGTGTGTGTGTGTGTATGTGTGTGTGCAGAAAACAAGGAAAAGTAAAATAAGTAAATATATAATAGGTCAAATTCATGTAGGTAGTTTGTGATGGAGAAAATAGCTCAAAGAGAGGGAATTTAGAGTTTGCTTGTAAATTTTCCTAGAATGGACAGGGGAGTCCTCATTTATATGGTAGATTTAGAATAAAGTTCTAACAGAGATGAGGGAGTGAATCATGTTGATGTGTTTGGGAAGGAAAGCCAGTCAGAGTGAGAATCATTTGGAAAAACCCTAAAGAGGAACAAACACTACCTAGTATATTTTTTAGAAGAATGCTCCACAAGAAATAGAGTAGGAGGAGACAAAGTCCAAGTAGTACATGGGAGTAGAATGGATTGTGTAGGGCCTAACAGGCAAATAGAATGATAATTAGCTTTCACTTGTAATGAGATGGGAAGTAGTTTGAAGGCTTTAACAGAAGAATAAGATAATCTGATCAACATTTTAACAGAATTATTTGAATTACTGTCTTGAGAATATAGAATAGGGAGAACAAATGTGGAAATGTAATAATACAAGGTAAGAGATTATATGTGCTCTTGGACCAGGATGCTACAGTGAAGACTGAGAAGAGTAGATGAATTCAGATGATATTTTGAAGCTAAAGCCAAAAAGATTTGTTGATAAATTAGATGTGGGGAGGAAAAGGATAGAAAGACATTTAAAAAACAATCTGGAGCCACTGGAAAGATAGAGTTGTGACTGTCTTTTGGGGAAGGCTGAAGGAGGTAAATGAGAAGTAGGCAACCTGCTTTAGACAAGTGGGGATACTGAGTAGGCAGATATATTTATTTATATATTTGAAGATCAGGATCGAAGGCTGGATTGGAGATTAGCACTTGGAAGTCATCACTGTCCTGCCATTGCAAAGCCAAAAGAATGGATGAGCTCTCTAAGAGAGTAAGTATGGAAAGAAGAGAGAATATAAACTTTGGGGAGACAGAAGTTAACCCATAACAGTCCATTCTCTGCCCTGCCCCGAATATTCATGTTCATCCCACATGCAAAATACAATCATTTCATCCCAACATCTTTCAAAATTTCAACCTATTCCAACCATCTACTTCAAGTTAAAAAATGTCATCAGCTCAAAAGTCCACATTTCATCATTTAAATCATCTAAATCAGGCGCGGCTAAGACTTTCAGTCTAATCCAACCTAAGGAAAAATTCTTTTTCATCTATGAAATTTGAAAATAAATTATCTGCTTGTAAAAATAATAGTAGGACATGTATATGACAGATACTAACCTCCCAAGAGGGAGAAAATAGAGGAAATAAAGAGATCACTGGTTCCAAGAAAGTTGAAATCTAGCAGGCTAAGTTTCATTATGTTTCAAGGTCTAAGAATAATCCTCTGTGGCTAGAGGTTCTACCTTCTGGGCCTACTTGGCTCCATGGCCTCTGCCTCTGCATTCATGGTGGCTCTGTTGACCTCTGCCTTGAGTAGTTCTTCCTTTCCATTAAAGTGTAGCACATGTTTGTGGTTGAGTGGTTCTATCAGCCCATTTCCTGACTATAAAATTTTGGAAGTTGACAGCCTTCTTTCACCTTGTCCTGGTTCTGGCCCTTTCAGTTTAAGCTGGCAGTATTTCTGCTGCTATAACATTCTTAACAATTTTGTGGATCTCCCACATATATCACAAGTGTCCATAACATTAGACAAAAGGATCCTTCACAGATATTTCCTAGATAACTCCATTTTTATTTCTGGATTCTGCTGAAATGGTTGAGGGGACCCACGAGTCACACACCTAATCTCTTCAGCTAAAAGTTTTCGAGTCCCATCCTTGGCCTTGTCTCAAAGCACAGTTTCAAGACTGTGAATTTCTCCATATTAGCATACTTTGCTATCTGAATAGATGTGAATTTTTCAAATCATCAAGTGCTGGTTTCTTTTTAACAGTCTTTCCCTTTAATTTATATTTTTCCTCTCACATTTTACTCTAAACAGCAAGAAGAAATCGGGTCACACTTTGAACATTTTGTTTGGAAATATTCTCAGCTAAATATATAAGTTCATTGCTTACAACTTCTGCTTTTCACACAACAGTAAGATACAATACAGCCATGTTCTGCTATCATATAACAAGAATCACCTTTCCTCCAGTTTCTAATAACATGCTCATCATTTCTATCTGACCTCTTGTCTTTAATATTCATGTTTATACTATAAACACGGTGTTTATGGCAATATATGTATTCTCTAAGCTAATAGATATTTTCTCTCTTATACTTTTCATTTCCTTCTGAGCCTTCATCAGAATCTAGGTTCTTCTTATCATCATGCTGTTCAAAATTCTTTGGCCTTCTAGATGTTGCCCAATCCTAAAACCATTTCCACATTGTTAGAATCTGTTATAGCAGACTTCTACCTCCTGGTACTAAAATCATTCCTCTTCATTTTTTATGCATATGTAAGCTTCTATTTTCCTTTTGACTTCCAGTATTTCATCTAGTGTGGATCTAGTGCTAACAAATTCTTTTATTTTTTGTTTTTCTGAAAGTTTTTCTATTTTATCTTTACTTAAAAAATACATATTTACCTTGTATAGAACTCTAAATTGGCAAGTTTTTTTCCCCCAATACTTTGAAGATCTCATTCCATTGTCTTCTGGTTCTGATTTTGTTGATCCTATGAAAGCAATGCATTTCTCGCCCCCTCTGGCTGTTTTTAAGATGTTGTCTTTTTGGTTTTCAGCAGTATGACTATGATGTGTCTAAGAATAAAGTGGTATTCTTTATATTTATTTCACTTGAGATTTATGCCCTTCTTGAAACTGTGACTCCCCCTCTGGAGGACACAACGTTCAAGATGCCATCTTGGAAATAGGGACCAGGCCCTAACCAGACACCAGATGTTGGCACTTTGATCTTGGACTTTCTAGCTCCCAGAACTATGAGAAATAAATTCTTTAGAAATTTATTTATAAAGAATGCTCTTTATAAATTACCCAATATCAGTTATTTTGTTATAGCAACATGAAACAGACTAAGACTGTTTCTCTTCTCTCTATATCTCTTTTCTGCATTTTTAATCTTTTTCCTTTCTGCTTCAGTCTGCATATTTTAAACACATGTATTAGAATTTTAATTCCTTTACTGTGTTATTCAGTTACAGAGTTTCCATTTGCTTTTTTTTTTTTACAAAAATGATTATATTTTTTCTGACGAAATTCTTCACCTTGTCTTCTATTTCTTGACTATATATCAATCATAGTTACTTTATATCCATATCTTATAACTGTAATGTATGCATTTGCTATGGGTCTGTCTTTACTGCCTTTTTCTTCTTGGTTTGTGTAACACACATGTGTGTATGTTTGTGTGTGTGTGAATAATGTTTGAAATAATTATGGTGACAGATGGAAGTCTTGAATGACGCTATCATTCTTTAGAAACATTTTTCCCCCTTTCATTGTAGTTTGGCTTGAGACAGATCAGATTATTCTATTCAGGGATAAAGCTGATTTGAATTAGTGTTCAGTATTTGTGAGGGCTGGTCCATGTAGGTTTACCAGCACTCATGGGTATAGTCCTTCAGGAGTTTCAAGTGAAGCCCAGAGTTTTGTAGCAGAGTCCTTCCTCCTTGTCATATATTAACTCCAACTACCATTACCGTTAACTGTTTTAGACTTCTGAAAGTTCTGCTCAGATTTTCAGATTCTTGCCATCATTTTAGATTTGGCAAATATTTTACAGTGAAAACCAGAGATAAATGTTATATTCACCTCCTTTTTCCCCTTTGTTTCTGAGATCTTGATCTCTTGAGTCTTCAGTGCCTGGATAGCTGTCTTAAATCTTTAAACTAGCTTTTAATAGTATTTCATTTGGATTTTGTCATTGTTCTTGGCAGAATTCCTTCACAGTAGGAATTGAAAGTACTTTTGAAAGCAAAAATGTATTTTACTGTACATATTGTTCTGCTACTTGCTTATGTTTTTATTTTTAAATACATGTTGCAGAGTTCCATATGTTAATTGTATAAAGCTTCCTTGTACTTTTAATTGTTGCATGATATCATATCCAATATCCTCTTGATGAAAATTAGATTGTTCTCAATTTTATGCTATTATCAACAGTTATACAACTAACATCCTGTGCTATATAACATACTTTTTGCTATATATATGTGGGTAATATGCTAGAGTCAATATTGCTACTCTAGGCTGACAGATGTGAACACAAAATGTTTAACTGATACTTCACATTTTCCTCTATAAAGATGGTTCCAGTTTATACTGCCACTAATAGAGTAAGAATGAAATAAATATTTTTTAAAAAATTGAGGTAGACAAGATAATTTGCAAAAGATTATTTCTTACTCCTCTTTTCATATAAATAAAACACTGACAGAATGTTACTAGTTGATTAAATTGACAATTGTTTATTGTTCCTAGCACACTTTGGAGTAGTGAGGATTGACCTGTGTTTGACAAAGTTCTTGCCATGATGAAGATGACATTTTAGGGGGTATGAATTTTGTGGTCTCAAGCAGCTTGGTCTATATTATTTAATATATTAGAGATTATTTTATTTGTTTCAATTTCTCTCACATTCTCGAATTGCCATGATTCTCTCTGAGAACTTGAAATTTTACAATAAAAATAGTTTAAAAACTTTTTGTGTACAAATAAATAAAACCCAAGAAGCAAAATCCAATGACTAATGCCAAATTGGGAAAGTATTTTTAACTTATAACACAAGGTTAAAATTCCTAACATGTAAAGAGTTTTTTAAAACAAGGAAAAAATACCAATAATTGACAACTCAATCAAAATAATGCAAACAGCTGCAAAACTCATGAGCAATATGCTTAAATTTGTTCATAATGACAGATTAGAAAATAAAAACCACACTGAAATAACATTGTTCATTTATCAGACTGCCAAAAATCAAGGATTTTGACCATAAACTTTTTGGCAAGGCTCTGGGGAAACAGGCACTTTCATTCATTGTTGGTGAGATTGCAAAATGCCTTTCCAAGGGAATTTAGAAATATCCAGAAAGTAAATGTCTTTATTTATTTATCTAGCAATTTCTTCTAGGAATCTACCTGAAGATACCCTTGCAAAAATACAAAATGATATATGTTCAAGGATATTGATTGTGACATCATTTAAAATAGCAAAAGCCTAGGAAAAAACACCTAAATGTCTGTCTATCCACAGTGAATTGGTTCAATAAACTAGAATATGTCCACATAATATAGTACCAATCTGTTATAAAATGTAATGAGGAAGATCACTACATATCGATACTGGGTGACTCCAGGGTAATTGGAAAGTGAAAAAAATACCCACAAAACCCCAAATGCAGAACATTATTTAGAGTATACTATAAAGGGTAAGAGAGAAGAAAAGGTGAAGAAACCAGAATAGAAGAAAGATTTTGCCGTGTGTACCTTGAATTATGTTTTTTTTTTTTTGGAACCTTTTGATGTTTTACAAAATTAAATTAAATCAAAATAAAAATAATCACTAAAAATGAAATAAAGATTAAGCAAAGGGTCCCAAATTTTATTTCAAGTGTGTAGAATAATCACACAGAAAAAAAGCTGATTATTTCAGGTGGTTTAAAATATGCTACTTGTACTGTATGATCCTAACAAAGTATATCCTATAGATGAAAAAAAACCTATTTTAAAATATTTGACTGAATTCAATGGATTTGTTTTCAGTAGTTCCATTATTATTGCTATTTTGGACATGTTAAATTTATAGGAATCAATATTTTAGTGCATAAAAATTATAAAATCAAATAAACGAATTTAAAATCTGTAATTTGGAATGTGAACTGACAACTGGAAAAATCACTAGAAAATCATCATTAATATTTTTTATCATATATATGTATATGTGTGTACACACATACCCAACACCCCCACACATATAGCTCTGTCCACTGGAAAGACAAGCAATGACAACAATTAATATGGGCACTTGTATTATAGTTTCTAAACATAGTCATGCATCACTTAATGATGTGGATACATTCTGAGAAATGTATCATTAGGCAATGTCATCCTTGTGTGAACATCACAAAGTGTACTTACACAAACCTAGATGGTATAACTTACCATACATCTAGGCTGTATGGTATAACTTACCATACATCTAGGCTGTATGGTATAGCCTATTGCTCCTAGGCTATAAACCTGTACAACATGTTACTGTACTAAATAACATAGGCAATTGTAACACAATGGTAAGTATTTGTATATCTAAACATATGTAAACATAGAAAAGGTACCATAAAAATATGGTATAAAAGATAAAAAAAAGGTACACGTGTATAGGGCACTTATAAACAAAGCTGTGGGACTGGAAGTTGCTCTGAGTTAGTGAGTGAGTGGTGAATGAATGTGAAGGCCCAGGACATTACTGTATACTACTGTAGACTTTATAAACACTGTACATTTAGGCTAGACTAAATTTATTTTAAAAATTATTTTTTCAATAATAAATTAACCTTAGCTTACTGTCACCTTTTGACTTTATAAACTTTTTAATTTTTAAACTTGTTGGCTCTTTTGTAATAACACTAAACTTAAAACACAAACACATAATATAGCTGTATAAAACAATTTTCTTTCTTCATATCCTTATTCTATAAGCTTTTGCTGTATTTAAAATTTTTTTTAATTTTTTTTTTATTTTTGAAAATTTTTTGTTAAAAAATAAGACACAAACACACACATTAGCCTAGGCGTACACGGGGTCAGGATCCTCAAATCACTCTCTTCCACCTCCACCTCCACCTCTATCAAATCCCAATGGTATTTTGAAAGAAATAAAAACAAGTCCTAAAACTCCCATAAAACCACAAAAGATCCTGAATTGCCAAAACAATTTTGACCAAGAACAAAGCTGGAGACATCTCACTTCCTGATTTCAAAATGTTACAAAGCTACAGTAATAAAACATTATGGTACCAACATAAAAACAGGCATATGTAGACCAATGGAACAGAATAGAGAGCCCAGAAATAAACCCACGTATATACAGTCAACTGATCTTCAGCAAGGGTAGCAAAACTACAATGAGGAAAAGATAGTCTTTTCCATAATGGTGTTGAGACAAATAGATAGTTAAATACAAAAGAATAAAATCAAACACTTATCTTGATGTGATACACAAAAATCAACTCAAATTATAAATGTAAGACCCGAAACTGTAAAATTCTTAGAAGAAACCATGGAGAAAAAGCTTCTTCACGCTGGCCTTGGCAACGATTTCTCAGATATGACATCAAAATCTCAGACAAAAACAATAAAAGACAAATGGGATTACATCAAACTAAAAACCTTTTGCACAGCTAAGGAAACAGCCAACAAAATGAAAAGACAACCTATGGAACGCAAAAAAATATTTCCAAACCATATATTTCACTAGGATTTAATATCCAAAATACACAAGAAACTCAAAGCACTCAATAGGAGGAAAAAAAAAGGATAATTCAATTAAAAAGTGGGCCATGCTCCTTTCCATCCACCCCTATTCAACGGTTTTTCCACAGCCTCTGCCAGCAGGCAGGACCTCAAGCCAGCAGATCACCCCTGGCTGTGATGCAGGCAGGGAGGTTCCCTGCCCAGGATCTCAGCCTGAGCTGAGAGCAGAGCCCTCCCATGAGAGGAGGGTTGCCCCTCAAGCACGCTGATCTGCCCCTGAAGGCACACACAGGTCATTCACAAATATCCCTTCTGTGTCCCCAGGCAATGCGATCAAAACCAGGGTGTACAGGATCTGGTCTGCAGGCCTGTCCCCTGGGCCCTGGAGATCAATCCCTGACCCTGCCAGGGAGAGGAGTGCTGGTCACAATCACTTACGGGGTCCCCAAGCTGATGGATGTCTTTCCGCCTCAGGATTTGCCCCACTTTCCTGGAGTCACCAGGCAAGCAGCACCTGGGAGGGCTGGCGGGTAGGGAGCTCACATTCTGATACCCCTCAGTCTGCTGTAGGGCCCCAAAAGGGAGGGTCCCGTTCCCTGTAGATGCCTCTTGGTGGTGGCTAAATTGTCTCTCTCAGAAATCACAAGTGGGGAAGGGAAGGAGACAATGAAGCAATATGGCGCCTGCCAATCGCCTCTGGTCTGTGGGCCGGGACTTGCCCTGAGGGAACTGGGAGCCCGGTGCCCTGTCCACAAGAGGCTCACCGCTCACTGGCAGCAGCCATCTGTGGGCTGGTATTAGCAGGTCTCTCCAACCGCTCAGGAGCCTACCCGCAGTCCGAGATATAAGGGAAGGGAAATTTAACCACTTCGCCTACCCTTGGCACTGGTCTCCAAGCCTCTCGCGGGCCTTTCTCCTTCCAGTTCTCTTCCGTAGCTTCTTCCTGTGGAGTCTCCTGTAGTTTCAGGCACCCTTCCTTCTGACCCTCCTCCAATCTTTGTTTCCCTGCCTGTTTACATATTTTTTTTTTTTCACTTTCCTCTAAAATCTATCTTTCTTGCAGAGACACTCTGGCTGGCAGTTTTTCTCGTCCGCCATCTTGCCCCCAAAATAATCCATCACGACCAAGTGGGTTTCATGCCAGAGATTCAGGGATGGTTCAACATACACAAATCTATAAATGTAATTCACCACATAAATAGAAGCAAAAACAAAGACCATATGATCCTCTCAATAGACGCAGAAAAAGCATTTGACAAAATTCAATATCCTTTTATGATAAGAACACTTAACAAATAGGCATAAATGGGACTTTACCTAAAAATGATACAAGCCATATATGACAAACCCATGGCCAACATCATATTGAATGGGGAAAAATTGAAAGCATTCCCACTTAGAACTGGAACCAGACAAGATTGCCCTCTATCAATGCTTCTATTCAAAATAGTGCTAGGAGTCCTAGCCAGAGCAATCAGACAAGAGAAGGAAATCAATGGCATCCAAATGGGAGCAGAAGAGGCCAAACTATCTCTCTTTGCTGATGATATGATCTTAATATCTATAAAACCCCAAAGATTCTGCCAGGAGACTACCGGAATTGATAAACAAATTCAGCAAAGTCTCAGGTTACAAAATCAATCCATAGAAATCAGTAGCATTCCTATATGCAAACAACAGTCAAACTGAGAACCAAATCAAAGACTCAATACCCTTCACAATAGCAATAAAGAAAATAAAGTACCTAGGAATATATCTAACTAAGGAGGTAAAAGACCTCTACAGGGAGAACTATGAAACCCTGAGAAAGGAAATAGCAGAGGACATAAACAGGTGGAAAACCATACCATGCTCATGGGTCGGCAGAATCAGCATTGTTAAAATGTCTATACTACCCAAAGTGATCTACAGATTCAATGTAATCCCTATTAAAATACTAACATCATTTTTCACAGATCTGGAGAAATAATTCTATGCTTCATATGGGAACCAGAGAAAACCCCGTATAGCAAAAGCAATCTTAAGCCAAAAGAACAAATTGGGAGGCATCAATTTACTGGACTTCAAGTTATACTACAAGGCTATGAGAACTAAAACAGCATGGTACTGGCACAAGAACAGAGACAGACCAATGGAACAGAACTGAGAACCCAGATATAAAACCATTCTCATATAGCCATCTAATCTTTAACAAAGCAGAAAACATACACTGGGGAAAAGAATCCTTATTCCAAGAATGGTGCTGGGAAAATTGGATAGCCTCATGTAAAAGACTGAAACAGGATCCACACCTTTTACCTCTCACAAAAATCAATTCACAGTGGATAATAGACTTAAACCTAAGGCATGAAACTATAAGAATTCTAGAAGAAAATATTAGAAAAACTCTTATAGACATTGGCCTGGGCAAAGAATTTATGAAGAAGACCCCAAAGGCAATCACAGCAACAACAAAAATAAATAAATGGGTCCTGATCAAATTAAAAAGCTTCTGCATAGCCAAGGAAACTATCAGGAGAGCAAACAGACAACCTACAGAATGGGAGAAAATATTCTCATGTTACATATCCAATAAAGGGCTGATAACTACAATCTATATAGAACTCAGGAAAATCAGCAAGAAAAAAATCAAACAACCCTCTCAAAAAGTGGGCAAAGAACATGAACAGAAACTTTTAAAAGAAGATAAACTAATGGTCAACAAACATGAAAAAATGCTCAACATCTCTAATCATCAGGGAAATACAAATAAAAACCACAATGAGATATCACTTATTTCCAGTAAGAATGACCTTTATCAAAAAGTCCCAAAACAATAAATGTTGGTTTGGATGTGGAGAGATAGGAACACTCATACACTACTGGTGGGGCTGCAAACTAGTATAACCTCTGTGGAAAGCAATATGGAGATACCTCAAAGAGATACAAGTAGAACTACCATTTGATCCAGAAATCTCATTACTGGACATCTGCCCAAAAGAACAAAAGACATTGTATAACAAAGACATCTACACTAGAATGTTTATAGCAGCACAATTCAAAATTGAAAAGATGTGGAAACAACCCAAGTGCCCATCAATCCATGAGTGGATTAATAAAATGTGGTATATGTATACCATGTAGTTCTACTCAGCCCCCCAAAACAATGGTGATGTAGCACCTCTTGTATTATCCTGGCTACAGCTGGAGCCCATTCTACTAAGTTAAGTATCACAAGAATGGAAAAACAATCACCACATGTACTCACCATCAAACTGGTATTAACTGATCAACATTTAAGTGCACATGTACCAATAACATTCATCGGGTGTTGGGCAGATAGTAGAGTGGAGGGGATCAGTATATTCACATCTAATGGGTGTGGTACACACCTTCTGGGGGAGGGACACACTTGAAGCTCTGACTCGGGTGGGGCAAAGGCAATATATGTAACCTAAACATTTGTACCCCTGTAATATGCTGAAATAAAATTAAAAAAGTAAAATAAGGAAAAAAAATATTTGCTTAAAATATTTATTCTCTTCCATTGTTTTTCTTCCTTGGTGCCTGCAATTACAAATGCACTAAATTTCCTTTACTTATATTCTAAATGTACCATTTTATTTTAATTCTTATCTATCTCCTTATTTGTTTCTTTTTCTTCTTTCTTACTTACTTTCTTACTTCATCAGACCCTTTACCATGGTCTTCATGCTTGTAAGCCTTGTAATCTATTTTTCATTGTTGAAATATAAATTTTGTCTTTTTTTCCCATGAGTTTTGCCAATTCCCTTATTACCTTTTTCAATTTGTGAGCAAATTGAAAAAATTGTATTTCTGTTTTGTGATCTTCCTTCATAACTGCAAATAATTCATTCTTATTTTTGAAATTCTTATTGTAATATTAGACTATAATTTGTATCTGCTGTGTAGCAAAGTAATTTTAGCAAATATTCCTTTCCTGTTGGAAAATTTCTCTAATTTTTTACATTTTTCTCTGTACTATTTTTATATTTTTTGTCTATATCTTTTTTCTTTTTTTTCCATCCTCATATTTAGATAAGAGCAAACTATTCCTGGATGTGAGTATGAGGTAGAGAAGACTGGGGAGGGATAACCTCTCTGATTCACAGCTCAAGCTGGAATGGTATAGTCAGTGATATAGTATGGAAACTGATCATTTAAAATAGACATCTCAGCCAACCATTACAGATTTTAGAGAAAAAAAAAATATTCAGGAGTGAGTTTCTATTGAAAAATCAGTTCTGGGTTCAAAAATGTTTCCTTATAGTGGCATTTCTATGCAGGCACAGTTCCTTTGCTTCCCAGAACCTGACTTGGGTCTTGAGAGCTCTCTCCTCCAGCCCTATATCCCCTGCTTGCTCTGTTGGCTGCTGCTACCAAGGGACATAGGTCTTGCTTTCCAATGTGATTCATTTCCTTTTAAAAGAAAGTGAATTTTTGCTGACACTTGGACTCATCTCCTGTGAACTTGTCTGGGTGACTTCTAACCCTTCCCTCCACCCCAGTGCTTCCTATTTGTCTCTCAACACTGTTCACAGCAGTTTGCCCTTGGTGTGGGTGTCGGACTCTTCACTTTTTCGAGGGTGGATATTTTGCTGTTGGTTTCTGGGATTCACCTCTGCAGTGTCGGCACTGCCCCCCCCCCCCCATCTTCCCTGCATCATGGCTGCTTTGGGGACTTCCTGCCTGGCTCTGTTGGTCTTGGCAGCATGTACACATAATTTAAAATTTGTGCGTTTTGTCTTCTATTTTAAGTAAAAATGGATTTTGTGATTTTTCGTTCTTTTTTTTATTATCTTATTGCTCTATTTCCAGAAGTGGACAGATTCAGAATTAAGCAGCCACTATGTTCTTCCAGAATCATAATTAACATAATTATTTTTTGTGGTGGTAAAAAATAAAGCATATTCCTACTTAAGTCAGGTAAACAACGATGGAATTTTCATATGAAAATATGTGACTCTCTAAAACATGTCTCCTTGAGCAAAATATATTCCTTGCTGGTGAGTTTTCAAGATGTACTCTGGACATAATTGAGAAAAGGCAGCTCACTAAACTTGTTAGATAAGCAAATCTATGCGTATAGCCTGTCATTCTCTGAGAAATGAAAACTGGGGAAAAGAGTCAGATTTACATGTTACAAAAACGCTATTCTTTATTTTAATCGACAGAATTGGATTAGACTCCAGCATCAGCATGCATTTGCCATTGTTTTCTTTTTATATTAACTACAGGAGACTCATTAGAATTTCATGGATGTAATTGTTTCTGGGTTACATCCTCAATTAATGACTATAATTGAAAGATGGGATAAAACTGGGATGACGTGACTGTAATTTAAGTGTAAGATGTCTGGGCCTCTATTTACAATGCATTTGTTGTTATTATTTTTTTTTCCTACTGTGGAGGAGTATTTACGAGAGGCAGAAATAAGTGCATTTCAAACAGCAATGTCTCAATCAAAACAATGAACATATTGTGTGCTGGGTGTTGTTTTCCTGGGCTGTTTTGTGACTCTGCAGCTCTCAGCATGATATGTGTGCATATAAAGAGCTTGTGCTCACTTCTTCCGGGAGGACTTGGGGGAAGAGAACATGCTTCAACAAAGGAGAGGTGGAAGAGAGGCTATCTCTGCCCTTCTTTATGGGCTGCGTTACAGCAACTGTTCGAAACACAGCAGCTCAGCTTGCACTTGCTAAAGATTCCCTAATCAGTTTTAGATTATGTCCTGGGGAAAGGAAAAAGGAACTCTCTCAAGCCCTTAATTATGGCTCTTCTCTACTTCCCTCTCCTTCTATCCCGCCCACTAGTAGATATTAACCTTATTAGCGTTTTGAGCAGGGCATTGCTGATTATTCACACGCAAGCCTTGAGAGCAGCTGCAAGGGGCAGCTGAACAATTATCCGTGGGTGGCCCGGTATGGTTCAGACTCTGGGCACAAAATCCATAGACTAGGCTCCCAGGTTCAGAGGTGTCTGTTATGGCTCCATCCGAGGTCAGAAGTGGACTGTACAGCTCATGACGTGTCCTTTTGAATAGTAATGATCTTTCTTTCTCTCATAAGTCTACTGAATTGGAAGGAATGGCAAAAGCAGCCACAGATTGAAGGTGTGATAGCTGGGCTGGAGAGAACAGGACATGTGTCTGGACTAAACCACCGAGGAAAGGAAAAAGAAAGTGGGAGAAGAAACGGGGGGGTAGAGAGGTAAGAGACAGAGCAGGAAGGGAGGGACCCCTGACTCAGAAGTGACTTAACAACAGTGGTAATAACTTGACACTTCTGTACCTTTTTTTTTTTTGTAGCTCCAATGCTGATACTGCCAGCTGAGGAATGTTTCCTCACAGGGGAGGTGTGGTTCAGAGACACAAGGGTGCTTGCTAGAGTGCAGATTATCAGGCCCCACTTATGCAAATCAAAATTTATGGATATGGGTCTCAGCGAGCTGCATTTTTCCAAGCTCCTGGGTGATTCTGACAGATGTTGAGTTTAAGAATGACTGGGATAGAGGCAGTGGAGAGTAGAAGGAATGGAATGGCCGTAACAAGCCAGAGAAGGTGGCTGGGAGTGAGTGGACTGAGGTCACATTTGACAGGCACGTATTCTGTGCTTACCAGTAAGGGGGCTATGAATTAGAGGACGTGAGTATTTGCCTGTAAGCTGTATCTCTAATGAGCAGCAGAGCCACGCTTTATACTCAGAGATTTTTAAGACGTAAGGCTCTTTTCTTTGTACCAAGCTAAGTCAACAGGAATAGGCACGTGCTGGCATTTGGATGGCTGGTTACAGGAAGAAGGAACAGGGCTTGGGATCCAGGCCTTGAAGAATTGGTTGTATGCTGAGATAAGGACATCTTTAAGGAAAATGGTGTGAAAGGCAAAGTATGTTCCAGGTTCCTTAATCCAGTATTCTGAACATAACTTTTATTTGCCCTCTTCATGTTTTTGTGGGTTTTTTTTTTTTGTACATCACTGCTGCATATTAACTGTAAAAATACATGCTCAACATTTTTGTTAAGTTGATGCATTTTTAAAATTCAACATGATTCCAACTCATCACAAAATCATTTTGGTATGATGTTGTTTTTCTAGCACACATTAGCAAATATTCAACTGAAATTTCTTAAAAAGTGTATCTGTGTACTAATAATATTTAAAATTACCTTGCCAGTGGTACTACACAGATTCTACTTTGGATATCATGCTTTTATCTATTTTATCTTCTGCTCTAGCTTGATGCCTCTTTCCATCCCCTTCCAGCTCCTGGCTGTCTGGGATGTGTCTGCATTATCTCAAACCATTGTGTTTATTGGCATGGCCTGTTCAGCATTGCTTTCCTGGTGGTGCAGCCTGGGTCCCCCTCTCTCTTCACCGGCTCCACCTGTCCCTCCCCAACTTTGTCGCTGAGCTTCTCCTCCAGCTCTTTTTTCTAGTTCAGTTGTACCCACAGAGTTTGGATCTCTGTGCCTTTAGCCATCCCAACAACCTCCCCTCCTCTTCGTCTTCTGAATAGCTTTCAGTTACAATCCCCTTTATTGACATGGTGTCAGTAAAACAATTTAAGGCTGCTGAGCATGTTTTAGGTGGCTTTTAAGTGCTTAAATGATAGGCACTAAAAATGAACAAATATATATGACTTCATATGCTGATTCCTTGCATGGAGAAAATAAAACAGAGTAAGGTATTAGAGAGAGAGAGAGACAAGAGGGGTTGTACTCTCTGTGTAGGATGGGTAGGGACTATCACTTGGGAGAGGAAGCCTTCAGTTATGAGAAGGAGCCAACAATGAAATCTGGTGGCAGAGCATGCAAGGCAGGGGTGTGCAAAGACCCCAAAACAGGCATGGGCTTGAGAGCCTGGTTGGGCATTAGAGGCAAAAAAACAAGCCAAAAAGGAGACAGTAAATAGGAGGAGAGGTTAGAGAAAAAGGCAAGGGGAAGATCCTATGGGTTCTTATAGTCTGCATGAGGAGGATGAGGTGTACTCTCAGCACAGCGAAAACCACTGAAGGGGTTCCAAAGGGAGGAACATGATCTAACCTCTTGGTACAGGTTCTAGAGCCACTGAACTAACTGTGAGTTCTCTTACTTAATGCACTTTCATCTGCTTTTGTGTGTGACACTCTCCTAATCAGGTTTACCTCCCTAACTCCCCCAGTTTTACCAGCTTGTCTTGTTTCATTTTGACTCTAGACTCCCATTGTAAAGAAAACGTGATCAACTTTGTTTCAGTCCACATTTATCAAACTTATCTGATGACACACTTTTTAAAATTTATTGATTTACAGATGAAGTCTCACTCTGTCACCCTGTAGTGCAGTGGCACAATCATAGCTCACTGTAGCCTCGCACTCCTGGCTCAAGTGATCCTCTTGCCTCAGCCTCCTGAGTAGCCGGGACTTGTAACAGGCATGTTCCAGCATGTCCGGATAATTGTTTTATTTTTTGTAGAGACAGTGTCTCGTTGTCTTGCTCAGACTGGTCTTGAACTCCTGTCCTCAAGCAATCCGCCTGCTTCAGCCTCCTAAATTGCTGGGATTACAGGCATGAGCCGCTGTGCCTGGCTTCAACATACACTTTTTACATGAAATGTCTACTGCCTTCTTTGGGAAAGCATTCTAGAGTTTTGAGTCACCCAAATGCCTTCTTCTTCAGTTGTAAATTGATGTAGTCATTTTGTTGATTACCTTTTATATTAATTAGGGTTCCCCTGGAGGGGAAAAAAACAGAACCAAACAGAAAAAAATGTAAGAGAGAGAGAGAGAATATATATATATATATAGAGAGAGAGAGAGAATATATATATATAGAAAGGGGGAGAGAGAGAGAGAGAGAGAGAGAGAGACAGAGAGAGAGAGAGAGAGAGAGAGAGAGAGAGAGAGAGACAGACCTACTGGCTCAGGAGATTGTGGAAGCTGGCAACTCCAAAATCTGCAGACTGGAGACCCAGGAAGAGCCAATGTTGCAGTTCAACTCAAAAAGGCATCAGGCTGGAGGTGCAGGAAAGAGTTGATGTTGAAGTCCATGTCCGAAGGCAGTCTGCTGTAGAATTTCCTCTTGCTCAGGGGAGGTCAGTTTTTGTTCTATTCAGTCCTTCAGCTGATTACATGAAGCCCACCTATATCATGGAGGGCAGTCTGCTTTACTCAAAGTCCACCAAATTAAATGTTAGTCTCATCCAAAAACACCTTCAGAGAAACATCCAGAATGTTTGGGCACATGTTTAGGTACCACGGTTCAGCCAGGTTAATACATAAAATTAACCATCAGGCCTTTCTTATAAAAGAAGACAAAGGAAGAAAAACATTTTTTCCATTTTAATAAGTAGTATTTTCTGTATTTTATCACAGGTGAATTTGGACATAAGCACTCTTTGCACTGTCTCCATGGAATTAACAACCTCCTCATAGTAATGTTCATATTTAATAAGGCTTTCCTGGGATAAATGTTAAAGGTGTACTAGTCAGACAGGAAGAGTGAGGTGAAGAATAGACCAAGAGTAGGAACACAGACTAGAACAAGATAAAAAGAACAGGAAAAAAAATTGATGGAAATTTACTGATGAGACCCCCTAGTAAAAGAGAGTAGAAACAGCTAGTAGTAACCTAAGCTTTGCTGATGCAGGATGGAAGAGAGCAAGAATTCTTGATAATTTTTTTTTTTTTAGAGAGAAGCTTTAATTGATCAGCACTTTATGCAAATGAATAATGTAGGTGAATCTTATCAACACGCTGGAAGCTTACAATTATTCAAATTACACAAAGCCATCAAATTTATGGAAATCAAACAACAGAAAGAGCCATTAATTCACATTCTATCCCCCAGCATTGTAGGGTTTTACCCATTTTTGTGATGGGAAGACACTTCAACCTTGAAATTAAACAGAGAACACGGTGTGGTAATTTAGTCACACATTCACCATTTAATTGTTTTAAAGGTGATCTAGGCAAATGTACCACATTGAAGTATGCACATTTTTAGTGTGCAGTCCAATTCTATTCCTGTCCTGCATGATGGATTCAGAATTTCAGATCACTCCACTTAAAAAAAATGTGTTAATTAAGATCAGTTTAATAGTGGTGGTTTTGGAGGATTAAAAAAGTGTTTAATTTGAGCACCACATTTCCATTCTGAAAAGCTAGGGTGAATGGAAAATAAATATATTGGCCATGACACACCTCCTAAACAAATGATCCTTCACAGACTGAATTTCTGTCTTTCTCCAGTATGAATCCATCTGTTAATCCATAAAGGACCGTGCCCTCCTCTCCCAGCCTTCTCCTGACTCTCCACACACCTGTGACATCAATAGTTTCAGAAGTGGCTGCCAACCAGAGTTCTGGAGCATGGTTGGGGAGAGAGGCCCTGGAGAATACAGGCTCTTTGCTGAATTGGAGAGGAAATTCATAGTAGAAGTGTCCATCAGCTACTTCCCATTGATCAAAATCCCATTTGTAATGTGGCCACCAGGAATACTTCTTATGTGTCCCAACCATGTCTCATTTTAAGATGTCAGGAAAATGGCCTGATGATAAGTTCTGTCACAAAAGAGATATTAGACTAAGGGGATGTGATAGTCTGGGAAATTCACTGCTACTAGCAAGATGTACGATGTAAAGCAATTTATCAATCTCTCTGTGTCCCTGTTTCTTCATCTGTAAAATGGATAGAGCTATCATTTATTGAGGTTATATTATGTGCTATGTACTTCTCATAATTTACCTCTCTTAGTCCTCACAATAACATTAGGAAGTAGGCACAATGATACGCCCATCCTCTCCTTTGTAGAAGACATGACTTATCCTTAGAGATGTCAAGTATTGTCCAGGGTCACATAAGCTATGGAGGCAGGATTTTTAAACAAGCCCCCACATAGTACCTGACCTTAATTATAGCACTGACCCCCAGGACATAATTAGCACCTACATGATAGGGCTGTTCCTGGGCTGAATGTATATAATGCTTGTAACACACATAACACAAATGCCTGAAAACAGATGTGAGCTTTAATACTTGGATAAAGAAGCAATAACTAGTACTTCTTAGATAAGCTTTTTTATTAATCCCCTTTCAAAATTTCCCTCACTTTTCTTCAGTTCTAATAAATCTAGAGTCAGAACCATTTAACAGGTATCTATCCATGGAATCGAAACCTTTCAATTTTTCCCTAATTATTTCTTGAATGAATGTGCTGTTTCTACAGTTTCTATTGCTTGAGGCAGTGTGGGAGAGTCAAGGCACAATAGGCTCTGGGTTAGAAGGTCAACCTGGATTCTTAGCTCTTCCACTGGACTTTAAGGAGAAAACCTCAGAAGTTCAGTTTCCTCATTTCTGAAAAGATAATACCTTTTCTTCATCCCGGTCAGCCCCAGAATAAAACCCAAATGAAAGCAAGAATACAAAAGGCTTTATAAACACTAATGTGCCACAGAAATGTAAGGGTGGTATTAGCAAGAGTTATGACATCTTCTACTTCCTTTCTGTTTGCATTTTCATGTCTCTACCAACATAAAAATAATTTTTTACTTGCAAATATTACTGTTTAGATTCTACTGTTGAAAGATGCAATGAAAGGAGGATGCATTCACAGGTTAATTTTATGTGAATAAATTATAGAAAAAATGTTTTTTTTTATACTTGCTCTTTTCTGGGACAAATGGTCTCATTATATTCATATTTAGACCAACGTTTCAAATTTCTTTTTTTTTTTTTTTGAGACAGAGTCTCGCTCTGTTGCCCAGGCTAGAGTGAGTGCCCTGGCGTCAGCCTAGCTCACAGCAACCTCAAACTCCTGGGCTTAAGCAATCCTACTGCCTCAGCCTCCCGAGTAGCTGGGACTACAGGCATGCGCCACCATGCCTGGCTAATTTTTTTTTTCTGTATATATTTTTAGTTGTCCAGATTATTTATTTCTATTTTTAGTAGAGACAGGGTCTCGCTCAGGCTGGTCTTGAACTCCTGACCTCAAGCGATCCACCTGCCTCGGCCTCCCAGAGGGCTAGGATTACAGGTGTGAGCCATCGCGCCCGGCCTCAAATTTCTTTCTGCAAATATTTAGGCTCTAAAAGTTCATGTAGGATAGTTAATTTGTATGAAGTTTGGTTGGTTGGTTTCAGATGATGTTTAGGTTGTGATCCACCAGAAGAAGACTTTGAGACAGAGATTTGAATACAAGAAGACTATAAGGGAGTACTTTGGGGTTCAATGCCTATGGACAAAGAGAAGGGTGTAGGATTGGGCGGAGGGAAAAGTTGGCCTCAATCAGACTCAGGAACACTCTCAACTGATCCCATGGGGAATCCTACAGTCCTTCAGAGTTGCCTCTAGTAAGGAAGAAGGGACTGAGTCTTTGTACTGACATTGACCAGTCTTGGATACAGACTTCCCGAGAAGGGAGATAGAGCTATAAGTGAGTTGGCTCTCTTCAGACAAGAACAATTGGAAAAATGGGCTGACATCCAGAAGCAACTTAGCAAATGGGGAGTTATGTTCCTCATTCCTAAAAGGGGCCCTGGGCAGCATATTACAGCGTGCACTACAGTTGGTAATGTACCTGCTTCACCAGATCTATTTAGGAATCTCATCTACATCCTCTTGACAAATGGTCATGCAGACTCAGGCAAGTCATTGTCTCATGAGTACCTCTTCCCTGGTTTATTTAGAAATAATGCCTATTATATTACATTGAGATTTATATTAAGCTGAAATCAGACTCCAGATTCATTAATCCTTAAATAGAGAAGATTCTGAAGAAACTCTGCTAAAGAGCTCAGCCTGGCATCTAGAGCAAAGTGAGAAAAGTAACATACTTGGGGCTCATAAATGTTTGCTGAAAGAATACAATGATTATGTGAAATGCAAGAGTTTACATAGCTAATGGCTATTGCACCAATCTTTACTCACGGCCACAGTTATTTCAGCCCTGGGTGAGAATAATAGTTAATATTTATTGAATATTCACTACTTATTGGAGTCTATTCTAAATGCATTACATAAGTTATCTATTTTTATATCATAGTAACCCTATAGGATGGGCATTATAAACCTCATTTTATAAATAAGAAAACAGGTTCAGAGAGGTTAAAAAGCACACCAAAGTAATATGAATAGTAAGTAATGAAAACTGTTACACTCTCTTGCATTTCATAATAGGAAAGATAGTAAAGACAGTAGACATATCACATTTTAATCCTTACTCATTTTTCTGACATTTTCTTACTTTCTTTGCCACATGTATTAGTTCCCTTGGGCTACCTTATAAAGTTTCACAAACTAGGTGGCTTAAAGCAACAGAAATGTATTATCTCACAGTTCTGGAGTCCAGAAGTCTGAAGTCAATGTGTCGGCCAGGTCAGTTCCTGCTGAAAAGCTCTGAGAAAGAGTATATTCCATGCGTGTCTCAGCTTTTGGTGTTGCCAGCAATCTTTGGCATTCCTTGGCTTGTACATACTTCTCCTTGTGTGTCTGTCTCTACGTTTCTTCTCCTCTTCTTAAAAGGACACTAGTCATGTTGGATTAAGAACCACTCTAATAAACTATGAAGGTTCCTATCTTCATCTGAACTTGATTACATCTTCATAGACTCTATTTCCAAATAGGGTCACTGTCATAGGTATCAGGGGTTAGGAGTTCAACATATCTTTTAAGGGAACACAACTCAACAACAATACCACACAATTGTTGAGAAGACTAATTCTTGGAAAAAATAGTAATTTGATCAATGAATATTTCTTATGTGCCTATAATGTGTCCAGTGTTGTGCTAACCACTAGAAGTAGTGTGGTTAACAAGACAGACTCTCTGCCAATCAAGTAGTCAGAAATATTTATTAAGCATCTGCTATTGGTCAGGCACAGGTCCAGGAGCTGAGAATAATAATCAGGACAAAGTCTCTGTTCTCAAGAAATTTATCTTTAAGTGAGATGAAGTAGAAAATAAGCACATTAATAAATATGATAATTCCCACTACCAAATGTGCTATGAAAAAGGTATAAGTAGGAAACTATGAGGAAGGGTGACGGGGCAGTTTAGGCAATCTTATCGAAGGAGTCAGGAAAGACTTCCCTGGGAGGGTAATGTTTGAACTGAGAACTGAGTGACTAGAGGAAAGCAACCGTCAAAGATCTGGGAACAGAGAATCCAGAAAGAACAGCAGCCAAGGGCAAGGGCCTTGATTGGGAATAAATTCAGAATGTTCCAGAAAGAGAATAGAAGTTATTTTCTCTAATGTGTGTGAACTAAGGTAGAAATGAAAAGAAATGTATTAGAGAAATAAGTGCATAAGGGGTTTGACCTTTATCATCAAGCTACTTGAAAGGTTTTTAAGAAGAATGATTCAAATATAAGTTTTAGAAACATCTCCATTGGCTGCTCACTATAGGGTAGACTATAGAGGGACAAGAATAGAATCAGAAAGCCCAGTTAGGAGGCTACTGTATGAATCCTAGCAGAAAATGATGAGTCCTGAGGAGGGTTGTTGTAGTGAAATTGGTGAGAAGGAGTTGGAACACAGATACACAGTGTCTGTTATATTCTTATACAGGACTTAGAAGTAGAGAGAATGGAACTTTCTCATGAATTGGATGTAAGGTTTGAACGAAAAAGAGAAATCAAATATGATGCCTCTCCATCAAAGAGCTTACAGTATAATAGGAGGCATCATGGGAAACGGATAATTTCAATTTAGTGTGGTGAGTGCTACAATAAGAGTAAACTTAGATGGAATTCTCAAAACCATTTGGGAAAACTTGAAGGAGGCTACAGTTTCCTCAAGACTGGTGGGGATGCATCTTTCATAGCTGTTATTTTGTCCTATCTCATTTCAAAGGCTGGCGTGCCTATGAGGAACACGGGGTGCATATGGTATTCTGCACAGAGAGAACCCACATCACAACACTGTATGTTTTGGTGAAGACTCTTGTTTTACGTTTCCTGAAATATAATGACAGTGTGTAGTACTAGGTAGCCATTTGTTGAGTGGAGGGACAGTTGGAATTAGAATATGACACTGACCCCTGTTGTCTCTCTCTGACCTTAGAGGAGCAAAGCATGAGGCAATGGGGTACTGCTTTGAAAGAAGTCCTATATAAGAACATAACAGGCAGATACATACTTCATCCAGGGTCAGTCTTTTTAGGTATCTGTGCTGAAGAACACCAGGTCTCTACCATGCCAACAAAATTTCTCTCAAAATGTATATTGGGCTCCCTCAGTGAGGGCACAGACTCTGAGTGAAACTTACATGACTTAGTTCCCAAATCACATTTCCATAGACACCATCATCTGTATTAGCATGTGACAAAACTATCAGCAGCACAGACTTGATGATTATAATTGCTCTGTATTAATCAAGGTAGAAGCATATTTACTATTGCCAAATGTCCATATAGCTTCCTATGGTACCTAAGCAGAGTTTAACTTTATACATGTACTACCTGTGCTTACTTCATTTTATCATTCCAATATTAGAAGTTTAATTTGACCTTGACCCAGGATGTTGGCTTCCCCACCATGCCCTGCTAATGTTTTCTATTTTTTGTGGAAATGGGTCTCATTCTTGCTCAGGTTGGTATTGAACTCCTGGCCTCAAGTGATCCTCCTGCCTTGGCCTCTCAAAGTGCTAGAATTATAGGTGTGAACCACTGCACCTGGCCCATCCACCTTTTTATAACATAGATATTACTTTTAAAGATACTGCCACTTAATTTCAAAGGTACTGAACTCTGCTGTCATGAAACTTTTAACGCATCCTGCGAAAATCATGTAGCAAATATTTTAAGTGAAACCAGAGAGTGGCTTCCCTCAAAACAGTAACTAGTTTTCTCAGTGGAGATAATTCTTTCTTTCTGTACAATCCAGAATAAAAATCAAGATCATCAGTTTAGAGCATAAATAGAAACATACTCTGGGTGTCCTACATGCTGGTGAGTGCAAGGGAGTAAAAATCAAGCAAAATCAAGGGAAAAGAAATGTGATATGAAAATCAAGGGAAAATAAATGTGATATGAGAAATCCTGAAAGCCCACTGAGATATTAGTTTTTAAAAGTGAAAGAAATTCTATAAAATCATGTATAGAAATCTAAATAAAAATATTTTTATGAATACTCAAGACTTATCTCAGTGAAACATTTACTGAATTGTGGAGTCTTAGAAGTGACTGTGGCCAATCCGAATAACCATATTTTCGTAGAATATCAGATTCCAACATTAATGCACAGTCAAAACCAAATGCAGACATCAGCCTTCATGCCCCATACCTCTGCTGAAAATTGATAGCTGTGGGTATGAGCTGGGAGGCAGGACAACATGGTAGCATAGGGGAGGTTCTCTAAATAAATCATAACTAATTAAGCAACCACCATTAAAAATAAATCATTGTTGTCCTGTCACAATGTAGTTTCCTGCTAAATTAGCTCCTAGATATTGTATCATGTCTAATCTCTTTCTGCAGGTGCTGGTGCTGGACGCTTTTTGATAGGAAATGGGAGAAAACCAAGAAAAAAATGCTCATGGTACATTAGTCATTTGGTAAGTCCTTTGATACCATGTGAGAAATGCTGATTTCTACCTTGCTGTCCCCTCCAGTACACTGCCATATGTAATATAACTGGTGAGTAGTGCATAAAACAAAACATCAATATTCTAATATGAGTTTCATATTTTTGACAACAAATGGGGATAACTTTGTGATTTTTTATGTAAGTGTATGTTTTGGAAAACATGTTCATATATATCATTAATGCATACTGGCATCATTTAGAAATTTGTGGGAGAAGATACCAATTTTATCTAAATTAAAATACTTTTCTGAAGGGATTCACTTTCAGCTAATTTAATGTTCCTGAGTGCTGGATGATGTCATATTTTCAATAATAATTAGACAAAAATGCAGTCATTGTAATTGTATGATGGATACATTTATTGTAGGCTGCATATAGAAATAATTCTCTCTGTTACAGATTTTATTTTTTGTTTGGAATTACCCAATACAAATAATTATTGAGGGACATAATTAGAGTTAGGTTGCCTTCTGGTGTTTGGGCAAATTAACTAACACTGTCAGGTTCCTTGGGGTTTCTGTAATTTGCATTTATTTTAATGCTTAGGTAGCTGAGCATCTTCTTATATGTCATAGAGTGCTGATAGAAAAGGTGAGAAGTATAATGACGTATTTCATCTCATGTGGAAAGTTTAGCTTGCCATGATGACATTCAGATGTGAAGAAGTGTTAGGTAAAATGTGGATTGATTGACTGGGGGAAAGTCATGTCTTCTGCCACTCACATGAATCTAATGAAAAATAGCTGTACATGTTAACGTTGTATAAGAGAATTTTTAATAGCTATTTTCTTTCTTACATTTACCTGTACCATGTACCTGTATTTGTGTGCATTTACTGAACTATTATGGACTTTTATTTTGTAAATCAAGAAAAAAAGTATTTTGCTGGAGTGGAGAGGGAAATAAGTGGAGGGGACTGGTATAACTTTTGTTACCTCAAATCCTTTAACTTTACGTTGTTTTGATCATTTAGTATATATTTTTTTTTGATGAGAGACTGTGGAAATTTATTAATAACACATTTTATTTTGGAGTCCAGATGAAAAAACTAGGAAAGAATTTGGAGAAGGCAGTTTTTACTGCCTATGCTCAAGATCCAACAATGTTGTGGCTTTGATAGAATTGAGAGATCACCCTCTTGGTATTCATGTTACTGTCAGCGGTAACAGCAATGAACAGGTTTTTCAAGTGACTTTTTAGGAATCACCCTTTGAAAGGGATAGTCAGAGCAGAAGAAAACATGATGAACAGATACCACAGGTGTGTCACAGCTGACAGTTTGGGTCACAAATACACCTGAAACATTCCTTAGGGGACTTCCTGGAAAACACATGGAACTCATAAAGAACCTGGTGGTTCTGCATGCACAGTTGAGAGCAAGAATAGTGACATTAATTTATTGATTTTATTGTGGGTTCATTCATACCTATCAGATGGTATGACCTGATATTTGGGAGTTGTACATTTTAAAGCCTATATTAGTTTTGATCTAATGGCTCTAGACATAGTCAGAACAAAGCCCAGATCCCCAAATATCATTGTGTCAGGATACTTGGTATTAGCTGTTTCACTGATGTAGCACATAAAGATTTGTTTTTCATTTAGGAGAAGTATGGTGCATTTTGAGCTAGATGACCTGAAGATCATGACCTTGTCTATCTTTCCCTTCCCTACAGCAGAAGAAAAAAACAAGAGAGGAGACACCCCATTCCTGGCACCAAAATCTGTATTAGTCATGGTTCTCTAGAAAAAGCAACATGAACACCAAAAGGGTTGCCTCTCAATTCTATTAAAGCCACAACATTGTTGGGTTTTGAGCATAGCTGGTATGAATTGCCTCTTCATTCATTATCTGAGAGAGAAAGCAAAAGAGAAGGAGACATTATATGGGAATGGCTCACGTGATTATGCAATCAGGCAAGTCCCAAGATTTTCAGAATCGACAAGCTTTGGAGATACAGGAAAACTAATGGTGTAGCTTTAGTTCAAAAGCATGAAAAATATGAATGTCCCAGTTTAAAAGTAATCAGGGAAGAAGAATTCTAACTCAGGGGAAAGTTAGCCTTTTTGTTCTATTCAGACCTTCAACTGATAGAATGAGACCCACTCACATTAGGGAGGTCAATCTGCTGTATTCAGTCTACTGATTTAAATGTTAATCTCATCCAAAAATATTTTCATAAAAACATTGATAATAATGTTTGACCAAATATCTGGGCATCCTGTAGCCCAGTCAAATTGTCAAAAGTTAACCTTCACAAGCCCACCCCTTGTCAGCTGGGCACTCACATGCATCTCCTTAACTCACACACAACCTTCAAATAAAAACAATAACCTATCATAATTCTGTTTAACATGATACAACTATCCTGAATGTTACCTATCCCCAGAAGTGGAGGTAAAGTCCTTGCATGAAGTTTACTACTTGCCTTGATATCTCATACTCTATAACTTAAGTATTATGATATAAAGTTAACAATACTTAAATATTATGATATAAAGTCAATACACCATAAATTACATGATAAAGGAATAAAAGAGGAAAGAAAGCAAACATATTTGCTTAGTGCACACACATACAAATACATATTCATAAAAAAATAGAGAAGAAATACTCATAACAATTACAGTCCTTATTCATGTAACTGGCCACTTGGTCATAGCTGGTATTTATAACTACCTTTTTCTACTACCCATTCCATATTTCCTTCACCCTCAGCAAGCACCTCAGCTAGTCATGGTTCTTCAGCTGCTTGGGCAACCCAAGCCTTTATTCCTGAATGGTATAGAAGGGCGTCTGGGAAACATAGAGAAGCACTTGGAATGCTTTGTGAATCATAAACATCTCAATAGTATAGCTGAAGTTTTAAAATTGAAAAAGATATATATAAGGCCACGAAAATCAATTATACCAAAGCTACAAAGCCAGACATTTTACTTTTTGACCATATGGGGCAGTTTTTATTTGGGGATTATTGATCCTACATTTTTGACCTAAGTGAAAAGAGACTTGCTTTTATGATTCAATTCTGAACAACTCTCCCATCGATCCCTCTCCCTTCTCATGGCCTATCCACATTCGCCATTTCCCTAGAGAGTCTCAGGCATTTTCACAATATGGTATGTATTAATTAACTATGAAGTGATCCAGGATACTCATTAAGCAAGTTGAAAGTTCACTGTCAGTATCATTTCTGAAGTATAAACTCCTTCACCAAATATTTCTCTTCTAGGAAAAGCACATTTTGGGATTAAGCAAAGAAACAGTTATATTACATAGAGTTATTCCATCATTTACTCACAAAATGTGGTGCTGCTATTTCTTCTCCCCAGAGAAAATATCCATCAGACAGAAACAGAATTGTTTATATTTAGTTCTAAATCAAAGGCTGACTTCTATTCTTAAAGACTCTTCTTTCCATGAGCCTTGTGCTCTACCGAAGACTAAGCCAAAGACTGGGCATCCTTGAAGCTTTCTTCTTTATTTTCTTCTCAAACCAATAGAACTAAATAATAGTAATAATGACACCCATATTACTACTACTACCAGTAAGTTTACTGAATAGCCACGGCTGAGAAAGAATGGAATGGATGGAAACCCCAGAAGAAAGGAAGAAAGAAAGGGGAAGAATTAGGAATGATACTATCACAAGAAGACAAGGTAAGGAGAGGATTTTACTACCAATTAGTTAAGTGGTTTCCAAGCTGCTATGGTCTGGATATAGTTTGTCCCCTCCAAAACTTATGTTGAAATTGATTGCCATTGTGGCAGTGTTAAGACATGGGTCCTTAAAGAGGTTAAAAGAGATTAATGCATTTCTTGAGGGACCAGGTTAATTCTTGTAGGGGTGGATTAGTTATCTTGAGAGTGGGTTGTGGGAAAATCAAGTTCAGCTTCCTCAGCTTTCTTGTATGTTCTCTCACCACGTGGTCCTTTCTGCTTTTCCACCATGTTAAGACGCATTCTTAGACCTTCACCAAATGCATCACCCACAGTGAACTTCCCAGCCTCCAGAACCATGAACTAAATAAACCTCTTTTCTTTATAAATTACCCGGTCTGTGGTAAGTCATCCCTCTGTGTGAGTTTTGAATATGTGAATTCAACCACCTTCACATCGAAACCTGTGGATACAGAGGGTTGACTATACTATTCCCTTTTATATAAAGGACCTGAACATCTGCAGATTTTGGTATCCTGGATGGCGGCAGTTCTGGAACCAATCCCCCAAAGATATGGAGGACTGCTATATTCTGTTATTGTAACACTAGGTCTTTTTTTCACTTTTCTCTTATCCATTAGTCTGCCTGTAGCAGTTATATTCTGGTTTGTATTTTTTTATAGATATCAAAAATATTGATTAGCATTAATTAGTTAAAGGAGAAAATTAGACTTATGTTTGTCATCATATGGCTAAAATAAACAGATTTTCTCACCTAGCTTTTTTCTACAAAGTTCTCGTGGAATCAAAGACAGATGGCCTTAACCTCTTCCACATACAGAACAAGCTCCTGTCCACAACAATATACTCCAGTAATTTATCTAGTGGGGAGTATGAAGTAGTCACCTGGTTTTTGTTTAAATCATTATTCTGTAGGAAAGAAAACCCAGGGTTATATACTTTATTATAAAGATTTTTTGGCATATGGGAGAGTGTGCAGGGTATGTGTATGTTTGTATGTGTTGATATGTATGTTTGTGTATCTGGAGTCTGACGAAAAATAAGATTTAAAGTTAGTTTGAGATTATACACAATCAAATCTCCTATTAAGTTTTCCAGTTTTCCTACTAAGCTTTTTTTTATTGTCTTTAGACTTTGTTCTGAAAAATGCATTTGATATCATTTTTCTCTAACAATACAAATTTTCAGTCAACATGTTTGGGATATGAACGTTTGCCCCTATACTGTCCTTATCTGCTTTGATGTTTCTGACTCCTTCCTTAGATAGGATTTCCTGTGTTATTTTCTTCTTTCTGATCAAAGAAATGTCAAAAAGCTCAGGGATTTCATATCTTAGTGAACAGAAAATTCAAGGGTATGAAGTTCAGAAAAATTTAAAAGAAAGATATGAATGATGCAACTCTCTGTAGCCTCGTGTTTCTTGCAACTTTACATTATAACATAGGGATGATGTAACTGAGATCAGGTCCACAAATCATAAAGTATTTCTTTGGTACTATATACAGTTAACAAAAACATTCATGTATATAAGCTCATGTTATATTTACAGCAATCCCCACAAAAGGTGGTACAAATATGTTTATCCTTATTTTGTCAATAATAAAATCAGGGTTAAGGTTTTAAATAACAAGTATTTGGAAGTGGACATGATTAGAAATTATCTAATCTAGTATATTTCAAACAATGTTAGTGTAAGTTTACACAGATGGAAAGGGGCAGTACTGGGACTCTGATGTTCCTAGCCAAAGTTCTTAAGAATGGAGACTCAAAAACTGAGAGACCAGACATATACATGAGGTCCAAAGGACTAGAATTAGATCATAAATGGGCAATAGAGCTAGAGGTCAGAGTGATCTGTTAGTAAGACTAGAGTGGTTCAAACAAGCAGGAGAGTCCCGGGTCATTATGGAAAAATAGTAGGAGCTATGAACTGGGAGTGTGCTAAGTTAGTAGGTCATGTTGGCATGAAGGTACAGGGTCAGAATCGACAATGCTGTCTCTTTATACAGAATTTCTAGATATGAAAATAAGAGAACTTGATCATCAGATTTACTTTGTCCCATCAATGTTTGACCCTGACTGACTCCAAAATTCTAAAAGGTAAAAGTTGAGAAAGAAGTAATAGTGGTGACTCAGGGATGAAGTTTGTATAAAAAGAGTCACAGATGCTACTGGTTCATGGGCAAGGTTTAATACCAAGATGGCAATAGGCACTGACAGAGTGCTAGAACACTGAACACTCAGCTGTGACCTTGGGGATTTGACTTAACATAGGATGACTACAAAGCAAACAAACAGTTTTTCTAGAACTCACTCACAGAATACTTCTGACATCAAATGTATGAGGGGCTTTTTCCACACCAACCAATTCCCTCATTCTTAGATGACATCAACTAGGTATGCTAAAAATTAACTTAATTCTGACACCATCTTCCTGGTATTAGTGCAAACCCCACAGGCTAAGGGCTCAGTCTCAGAAGACTGCCTGCCATTTCAGATGCCAATATCACATAGTGGGCCTGTGGGTTACCCACAACTTCTGTCTAACTTGACTACAAATAAATGGTTCCCACAACACCTTCCTCATGTTGGATAATTTGCTAGAATAGCTCACAGAACCCAGGGAAAGTTTACTTACTATTACTAATTTATTGCAAAGGATAATATAAAGGATACAAATGAACAGCCAGTGAAGAGATACATGGAGGGAGGTCTATGAGGGTTCTGAGCACAGGAACCTCTGTTCCTGTGGAATTTGGGAAGCAGCACCCTCCTGGCATATCGATGAATTCTTGCTCATCAACATAGAAGCTCCCGGAACCCCACAGTTTAGGGTTTTTGTACAGTCTCCATTAGGTAGGCATGATTTATTAAATCATTGGCCATTAGTGACTGAACTCAATCTCTACCCCTTTTCCTTCCCCAGAGGTTGGGGGTGGAGTTAAAAGTTCTCTCTAATCATGTAGTTGGTTCCCCTGGCAACCAGCAGCCCATCTTTAGGGGCTTTCTAAAAGTTACCTCATTAACAAAAACTCAGAGATGGTTGAAAGGGGCTTGTTTGAGTAACAAAAGACACTCCTTTCACCTTCATCATTACAAAAATATTTCAGAAACTGGGGACAAAACCAAATATTATAACAAAAGATGCTCCCATGGCTGTTCTTATCACTTAGGAAATTACAAGGGTTTTAGGTGCTCTGGCCAGGAGCCCAGGCAAAGACCAAAATAGATATTTCTTATTATTTCATAGTATCTCAGTGATTCACCTATAAATTGAGGAAGTTGGACTAGGGAGGGCATTAACAAAATACTTTTAGATATGAAGCCTTTTCTTTGAAAGATATCGTGCATGGTTACCCAATCTATAAAAGAGATAGTAGTAAAGTTATCTTGGCTGAAGCTTGGGTGGGGTTCCCAGAGTCTTGCCCTCTCCCACTCATCCCTATGGTGGCCCCTGAGGTACATTTTAGAATCCCTCATATTCTGCAGAATGTTATCTGAAAATCACTAGATTAGATGGTTTCTGATCATACTTCCACTGCTAAAAATACTAGGAAACTGTGGTTCTAGTTGCAGGAAGACTTTCACATTTGATTAAGGAAAGTAGAGGGGCATGTCATTACCCTAGTTTATAATGTTTGTATATGGTGAGAAATAAAAATAAAATCCTAAGTACCCCCCCCAACTGACTGAACAGACCCCCTCTTGGCCAAGGAGACCCCAGAGAACCTTTAAAAACTGAAACCCTGGCCATGACAGGATGGGAGGTCAGACACGCCTTGTTATAAGTCCCTGCCTCTATAACCACCATTGGACTTTCTTCCCTAAGGGTTAAGCAGAACCAGCCCTTTGGAAACACTTGCTCCACTGTTAATTTCAACCAACTGATGCTCTTCTCTTTTGCAGTTTCCACACAACAATTGACTAGTTTATTCCTTCCTGATAGGAGACCAATAGCCATGGTCTGGCCAGCCTATGAAGGCTTCTCCTAGATGGCCTTCCTGTCCTCTGTTTTACCTTTTGATGTCAGATGGCTGAAAACTTCATCCTGGGATTATGCTAATGCCGCCATTTTTTGAACATGAGATCCACGAAGAGGCATGAAGCTCAATTGTACATGTACATGTTTCTCCTTTCATAAATATTCATGACCCTGCCTATAGTTTATTAAATATGTATATTTGGCCACCCTCTCAGCATAAATTCCTGTTACCTTTACCCCTTCTTTGAAGTGCTTGTTCCTGATTTTTGGCCAAAACAAGCTTCCCAGCCTATCAGAATGGCTGTCTGCAGGCTCCAAACCTTTATGAGAAATTTATAAACCTCCTTTCCAAATGTATAAACCTCATCATTCTTCAGTTGACAATGGCTTCTTAAAATAACAATTTTACATAGAAACAGATCCCAGTTTCCATCTGGCTTTTACTGTACTCTTAAATTTGGGGATACAGTGGGGAATGAGGGCAAAATACATGTCAAATTACAATTCCCTCTTCCCAGGGCCAAGTGATGAATTGCCTTCGAGGGAAGTCCAAGCCTGTCTCTCAGATAGCCTGAGGAATTGGGTATTGGCAGTGTAAGAAGCATCTACTGTCACATCAGCTATGACTTTCTGGACATAGAGAAGCTGAGCAGAGTTGACAATACAGCTACACTTCATTCCCAACTTGGCTATTTCCTGACTGCAGGATCTTGGGTGTACCATTTGACATAAAGGTCAGCATGGCATTTAGCATGCCACTTGGAGACTCAGCAGACCTAGAATCTTCAGCCCAGGTTTTCCAAGTCATAGTTTTTTGACTTTGGGAATGTTGCCAGGCTTATAAATAGTATTTAAAAATGACAGGTGCAACGAAATCAGCAGCAACCATAGTACTAATATAACTTCTTCTCTGTGACTAGTCTTTTCAGCAGCAAAATTATAAATAATAAAACACCTAACAAATCATTTTCTAGGGATGAGAGATCTTTTATTTCTATTGAGGAAGCTTTGGTATCTCTCTAGAGGTGAAGTCATATATTCGGAGGAATTTAGCAGCAGAGTCCAATGGGTTCTGTTAGGCTTAATCTCAAAGAGTTCTGTAGGAATAACTTTGTCATCAACCTTTGTACAGGTGAATTAGAGGAAGTGGCAGTAGCATTACTTGCTATATGCTTTAGGAGCAGGCATAGGACAACACTCTAATATACTTGGAGACAAAATACTCTTGCCTGAGATGACAACATTTATTACTGCTGAAGTGTAGAGATCCTTTCTTTGCTGCTGATATAATAAATGAGTGATATCAGGCCTCAGAGGGCACGCATTTTCATGGTGCATCAATATTCTCTTGCTTTTGCTATTGCTGACAGGAAATATATAATTGGCCTTTCCTCATTCATGAAGCCTTATCATTTACAAGGTTTCAGATTTCAATAATAAGATATTTGATGAATAGGGGAAAAAGAGACTTTGAGGCAACCACATAATGGATCATCCATGATGTAGAATCAAAATATTTTCTAGCAAAATATAATGGAGCCCTTCTGAATAAGTTCAAACCAAGAAAAAACAATATTAAATAATAGTAGATATTGTAGTGGAGTTTGGGACACTAAGGTTGATTGGGCTATTTGTTTTCTGATGTTCCCAAGGGTTATTTTGTTGAGAGTTTGCCATTAAGTGGTCTAATTGTGTCAGTGGACGGGGGCCTTTTCAATTTGCATAATTTCCTCAAGGGACTATAGCTGCTAATTTGGTGATTAATTATCCATATTACACATTGTTTATTTGACCATGCCTAGATTAATTTCTTTTTCCTAGCAAATCACATTTAGATATGAATTTGCATATCTTGATTACATTTTAATGTCTTGGCTATCATTGTCTCTTCCCTGGACACCTCATGAGATTACAGAAGAGTGCTCAAGCAGAGAATGATGGAATGTCTTAAATGACATTGCACATCAGTGGACAGATAATGCACATGACTTATTTTTAATGAAGAATGTGT
This sequence comes from Lemur catta, assembly GCF_020740605.2. Classification (NCBI taxonomy): domain Eukaryota; kingdom Metazoa; phylum Chordata; class Mammalia; order Primates; family Lemuridae; genus Lemur; species Lemur catta. Next base: position 26,392,545 of record NC_059133.1, read on the forward strand.
TCTTTCATAATCAAGTGAGTTATGACATCTAATGTGTAACAGACTTCTTGTTTTTACCATTTCCATTTTACCATTACCAACCAATTTCAAAATTAGTCTTCTTTAACATTTGGAATGTTGCTATATGTATATTTATCTTGCTATATGTCCAAGTATTTTACTTTGATTAATCTGCAATCTTGCATTGTGTTGTTAAATACTTGCAAGCTGGGTTAATGTTCAAAGTCTCTAATCAGCTAATCTTCCATCCAATTTTTTCCAGGCTTGAAAACCACTAGGATTCTGGTGGCACTATACTATAAATTCCTTGTAGTCAGGGACTGTGTCTCAATTTCTCTTTTATTTCATTTCTTTAATAGAGTGTTTTTACTGTTACTAGTTTTGCAAAAGTAGGTAATAATTCATATTCAAAGCTACACCTTATTGAGCACTACCTAGGTTCCAGATAGTGTTAAGAGGTTTACCAGCATCATCACCTCTAATTGTTACACCATCTTATGAGAAAGTATTATTTTCCATGTTTTCTGGTGAGGCAATGAATTCTAGAAGAAGACAGAAAGGAATTTGTTCAAGGTTAGATAACTAGGATATAATGAAGCCAAAATTTGAAACTTTCTAATAGTAAAGTCTGCGCAGAATGCTGTGATAAATACTCTTCATCTGTAATGAATGAATGCTCTTATTCAACAGAATAAGCACAGAATGATGAGTGAACATATGTTCTTAACCATAAGTGAATGCACATAGAATACTTGATAAATGAATAAATGAATGAATGAATGATGGGTTATCATTCTTCCATATCAGAGATACAGCCATATGAAGAACTTTTGTTTCAACCCTCAATCCAAATGTCAAAGAAGTGGTAACAAACAGGGTCACTTCTAAGGCCTTCCAGAAGTGAGGATTGTCAAGATGGTGGTCAGACTGCTGGGGTGAAGCACAGTATTGTTCACCTCTTCCTCTGCATTGCATTTCCCTCACCCCACCCATGAATGGAACACAGAAAGTAGGTACTCAAGAAATCTGCATAAACTGTGGCCTCTAGCCAGCATGTTGTGTTTAATGCCTGCAAGTAAAGAATAGCAGCTTCCAAAGGATGCCATTTAATATGGGGCAGAACTGCTGTTCTCTCATTGTTTCCAGAAGAGGTATGCTTCAGGCACCTGAAAGCTCATTCCCACCTGCTGGACTGTGCCAGGGCTACATAAGTTGCCCTTAGAGCCTTAACACTTAAGCACTTTACCTTGGCAGTTTGCACCATATCCTAGCCGTGCTAGAGTGTTGGATAAACTTCTTAACTTCTTTGCACTTCAGTTCCCTCACCTATAAAATGGGAATAATAATATCATTAATATGTTTTAAATATATTAGTTATATGTAACTATATATGTAATTATATATCACTATATAATTAGTATATCAATGGTAGTATGAGAAAAATATTAATAACTAATAAAATAATAATAATATTATAGAGTTATTCTAACAAATAAATGTTACTGCTTATCAACTATTTGGACTTTTGCCAAGCACTAAATATGTCAGGTATTATTATTACCACCAAAACTCTTACGCTTTTGCTAACCTGAAGCTCTCCCAATTTGCACTTGGGCCATCAGTTTTAAAAATTCAATTTCATCATCTCTACTTCCTGCTCTTTCTGAAATTCATTATTTTTTCCCACTATCTCAGATAATACTGGAATTAATCTATTCATTAAACAGACCTTTATTAATTTTTTTCTATTCTTGAAAGGACATCAATACTGACCTGAAGAAATTTGAGATCTAGATATGAAATTTGCAAACAAATAAATACAGAATGTACTTGTGATGGTAAATTTTATGTGTTAACTTGACTAGGCTAAAGGATGCCCAGAGAGCAGGTAAAACACTGTTTCTGGGTGTGTCTGTGAGGGTGTTTCTGGAAGAGATTAACATTTGAACTGGTTAGCTGAGTAAAGATCTGCCCTCATGAACTCAGGCAGGCATCATCCAATTTATCCAGAGCCTGAATAGAACAAAAAGGCAGAGGAAGGGTAAATTTGCTCTCTCCTCTTGAAATGGGACATCCTTTTGCTCCTGTCCTTGGCCTTCAGAGCTCCTAGTGCTTTGGCCTTCAGGCTTTAGGATTTATTAGCACCCTTCTCAGGACTTCAGACTTGGATTGAGTAACACCACAGGCTTTCCTGGTTCTCCAGCTTGCAGACAGCAGGTGGTGGGACCTCATGGTCTCCACAATCACATGAGCCAATTCTATCTATCTATCTATCTATCTATCTATCTATCTATCTATCTATCTATCTATCTTCTATCTTTCACCTCTTTCCTTCTGTTACTCTGGAGAACCCTAACTAATACAATACTCTAAATATTATGATAGAGGAGAATTTAAAATTCCAGACAATTGCTATGAATATTTTGAAATATTCAGGTAAATGTCAATTTTATTTGTGCTTATAGAAAAGCCTTATCTTCTAAATTAGCAAAATGAGCCTGCTTCTGCTTCTAACCTTTAAAAACACGTTGTTGAAATAATTCCATACTAATGTTGGACTCCATACAGATTTTCTAAGAGCATCCTGTTAATGAGGAGTCTCAAAATCTTCCTACTTTTTCCATGTATTTCCTGGACATATTGGCAAGTAGCATCAGGCTGATGAGGGAGAAGGAGGCCAAGAAATTATCTCAGAGTCATCTAATAAGCTGGAGAAAGACCGAAGCTTATAGTCACGGACTGGGTTCATTACAGTTCTATAAAAACTCTTCAATATTTTCTGATAGTGAATGTCATAAAGGATAAATATGAGTGATGAAGAGAAGTTTAAAGTAATATCTTTGTTAACTGAGGAATGAAGGATGATATGTTGTTTCTAAATAAGAAAAACGTTGCCCTTTATATCCCGAGAAGCATTTCTTTCTATCTATATCTGCCTGTTTCAAAATTTCTTGTCCATTTTCCATTTTCCATTTGTGGTACGAGAGTTCTGAGTAGAGATCTGTGCCAGTTTTGTCACAGATAAAATGTGAGTAAATATGTTTCCTTCCTGAGTTTTTTGGGAAGACGAAATGCAAAAGTCCCTGGCGAGGTCCCTGGCGCTGTGCGGGTGTGGATGTGCTGTAAACTGGGTGACGGATATCACCATGTGTTATGGTAGAAAGGATCATCCACTGAGACCCCATTCTGCCACTAATAAGCATGTGCCCTTAGACAAAGTAGATTACCTCTTTGATCTTCAATTTCTTCATCTGTAAAACAGGGATAAGAGCATGCCTTCATAGGGTTATTGTAACAATGCAACAAAGTTATGATGTGAAAATTCTCTGTAATCACTAAGGCCTAATAAAAACAGAATGTCAAACTGTATCGAGCAGTTGTACAGAATGGATTGAAAGCATGGGGGGTAAATGGCTTTAGAGCTGATAGACTCCAATCGAATATTGTCTCTACTTCACTCTCTAGATATTTGGAAGGTTAACTTGACTCTTTTGAGCATTGATTTTCTCAAGAAATTTATTGTACTATTAAATAAATAAAAAGTATTTTATTTATATTATAATTTTATTATGAATTTATGTTATTTAATTTCCTTAACTTTATTATTTTCTCACAGTTTTAGTGAGGATTAAATAAAAAGGTATGTGAAAGCACTGTGTATGCAGTATTGGGTGTAGAGTAGATGTCCCCCAAATGGTTTCTTTCCTCCTTCCTCTCCCTTCCCTCAACCTCCTTCCCTCCTTCCTTTCCTCTCTCCCTCTTTCTTTCTTTCCTTCCCTTTCATGCCTCTGCCTTTGTGCATTCCTCCCTCCCTCCCTGCCTCTCTTCCTTGCTTTTCTTTCTTCCTTCTATCCCTCTTTCTCCTTCCTTCCATCATCTCTTCACAAAGTCACGACCACGTATCACAACCAATCTCTTACTATCAATAGTCTCTTATTTAATATTTGCCCATCATTTTTTACTCTACATCTCTGAAAAAATTCATTTTACTTCTCAAACACCTTTTAACCAGTTTATCAGGTCACATTTATTAACTTCTCCAATACTCTAAACACTGACCATGACTGTCACTCACCCTACAGGCTCCAGATGGGCTCAGCTTCCCCACATCAACTCTGCCATTCCCTGCCCTCCAGGGCTGGGGTGAGAGCATAGCTAGAGGGTATCAGAAACTTAAGATGTAGTATCTTCTACATTTTTCTTACTTTGTAATTTCAGTTGTTTCATAGCTACTTAGCAATTTTTGTGTACTCCATGCTGCAAGAGTCACAGTAACTGTTTTAATTATCTTACGATTTATTTATATTTATGCCGTTTGTGTGCTGTTTAGGATATTCTGCCTTATGCTGTGTGTGTGTGCGTGTGTGTATATAGTTCTTAACTACATCCTAGAGCTCAGTTCTAAGCTTTAATAAATTTTTCCAGCCCCTAGGTCTATGTTTATTTATTTAATGGATATTTATTGAATGAAGTCTATGCATTAGATATGTTATAAGGATAGGGAATTCAGCACTAACCCAAATGAGCACACTTCTTATTCTCAGAGAACTTATATTCTAAAAAGGGATAGACACAAAATACATAAATAAATAAATAACCAAGATAATAGTAGATAGTAACTAACTTATCCTCTCAAAATTATGGTTTCTGCTTTAAAAAATGGCAAAAACTAGACTGGGCTTACTGGCTCAAGCTTGTAATCCCAGCACTTTGGGAGGCCGAGGCAGGAGTATTGCTTGAGGCCAGAAGTTTGAGACCAGCCTGGGCAACATAGTGATACCAGGTCTCTATAAAAAAATTAAAAAATTACCTGGGTGTGGTGGTACCAGCCTGTTGTTGTTCTAGCTTTTCAGGAAGCTGAGGCAGGAGGATTGCTTGACCCCAAGAGTTCATAGATACAGTGAGCTATGATGGTGCCACTGTACTACAGCTTGGGTGACAGAGGTAAAAACTGGATCTTTCCTCCCAGCCTTTTGGAGTTGTTTTAAGGATGATATGGTTATATTTGGCAATGCCTTTGTACCCTATAAGACTATTACTATTAATGACACTAAAAGTGGAAGGAATCCTTGAGTAAATATCAGGGGACCTCAGTTCTAGCCACAACTTAGACATGAATTAGGTTGCATCAATTTTTCTTTCTTACCCTCAGTGTCTTCACTTGTAAAATGAAGGAGTTGGCCTGAATGATTACAGAGGCTCCTTCCAACTTAGTACAGTATGTTCCTAAGATCTGTGATGTTGCTACTTTTATCTGTAGGCCCCAATTGATCCATCAAAGCATACAGAGTATCTTTGAAAAGACACTGTCAATGTCTTCTGGGAAGAGTTTTGTTTTAATAACTATTAGGACAACAGGAACACTGTGTCTTTTATTAAATTTGTCTGTTCCCTAGTGCTGATAGTATCTTCTGAATATAAATTGCACAATATAATATAATAAAGCACAGTTTAGAATTGTTTTCATAATAGTGCATTCCATAGTACTAGGCCATAAAATAAGAACTGAAAGTACATCTTGTTCTGTAAACTCGTAATTTTCAGCTGTCTAAAACCTGAGTGTAGAAAGGAAATTAATAAGAGAAAACATTTCACAGTATGCATGCACTGCTTAAAAAAAATTTTTTTTTTTGTAGAAAAAATACCAAGAACTACATTCTTTTGGAATTTGATAACCTAGAAAAATACTTATATTTTTAAAAATTTTGTTTTTGCTAAAAATTATTATTGCCACATTCATTTATTTTTTAATTCTTTCTACAAGCATCTGTTTAGCAATTACTACATACTCAGCTCTAGTAGAAAATGAACAGATATAAAGATTTATTAGACATTTAAAGAAAAGGTAGCCCCAAATGCTTGGAGGGCATGAGATTTCACAGTAAGGATAAGTGAATGTCTAGTTGAAGTTGAATATCTTTAATTTGAGTTTTGTCAACCTGTAGGATTAGTTTGAAAGTGATTTATTCTAGCAGCATCACTCAATTATCTTTGGTAGATCATTATTTATCATGGGCATAGGAAAGCTATAAGGTCCAAATTGAATGCAGAATGTGGTGGCAGTGCAGTTCTGTTAATCAGCTTGTCTTGTCTTTGAGACCAAAGTCATGGGTTTGATTTTTGTGAATGTAGATAATATAATAGTGGCATTAATGATGTTATTGTTTATTGTAAACTTAATTATGCAATGAGTGTTATACTTTCATTATGCCTCCATCATTTCACCATATCCTTGAGGCAAATCAGGGAAAAGACCAGTATCATTGTGCTCAAGAAGCCAATGCAGGAGGCTCACAGGAACAGCAGTGTGACAAATGCTGAGAAGCAGTGGTAAGGAAGGGCATATGAATGGTGACCGGCCCAGCCTTCAAGGGGTAAGTGGAAGACGTTGCACATTTTGTGCCTTGACTGCTTAAAACCTTTTACAGTAGATATGACAACCTGCATCATGCACACAAAGAAAATAAGGCCAGAAATGATAAGTGATGAGATCAAGGTCATGTGGTAGAAATTGTGAGAGCCGAAGTTTTAACTCTTGCTTCTGAAACTCTTGCTGTTTCTGCCATAATAGAGCAACGCCTGTCTCATTCCCAGATGCTTGCTTGCTGATGGTCATGGGGAAAATGATTAAGAGAATGTGTGTAGATCAATGAAAAGCAGAAAAATGGTGACAACAAATACATATACACACATACATTTACACACATACATACACAAATACACCTACACACATACACACATGTATTCACACACACAGACACATATTCTACTTGTTTTAAACCAATAGACTCATCCTTATGCAAAAGAAGTAGCATAGTATAAGAGGAAAAATTAGGCTTTTGGAGTCAGATGACATGATTTCAATTCCATTTCACATGCAAAGTGAGACTGGTCACTGTACCCTTTAGAGGCTCACTTTCCACATTTGTAAAATGACATTAATTGTAACAACATTTACTAATACTGTATGTTGAATATTACACATTCAGTAATGCACTTGTAACCCATAATAAACTTTAAGCATTCAACAAATATTAGTCATTTATTTTAAAGACGGTGGTGTCTGATGTGGATGTTAATCTACCAGCCACTATGCCTAGAGTCCAATTTAGGTAAATTGGAGGCAACAGTAGACAAAATAAAAATTAACTGAATAATTATATCTCTCTTGTTATAGTACATTTGGAGCTTCATTTTTATAGCAATATGTGGAGTCATCTGGCTAGAAAACCGTTTTTTATGCAGGAGAACTGCCCTATTTTGTTGGATTCAATGGTCATTTCTCAGTCCTCATCTTGCCTATCCATAGTTTTGACACAGTGATCCCTCCCTTCCAGGAAATGGGGTTGCTGCATTTTCCTAACTTTACGGACGCTCCTCAAATCTCATTTAGTGCTTCCTCATTACTGCCCTGCCCCTGAAGGCTGCAGTGTCCCCAGGATCAAGCCATGGATGTCTTCTCAATCTACATTCACCCTCTTGGTGATCTCCTTCACTCTCATGACTTTTAATGCCATTTAGATACTGAAAATTTATTTCTTCTACCCAGACTTATTTTCTGTACTCCAGACTCATATATCTAACAGTCTACTTGATATCTTTACTGGGATGTCAAAAAAGCATCTGAAATTTGACACAATCCAAACTGAACTAATAATGTTACTATTACTCAATCCTGCATATCCTTCAATATTTACTCACTTAAATTAATGGAACATTATTTCTTTAGCTATTCAACCACTAACTTTTGTGTAATCCTCTGCCCATTATTTTCCTTAAGTGCCAGATAAGGCCCATTGGTGCATTTGTTTGACTCTACTTTCATAATTTGCCCATTTCTTGACTCCAGTGCCACCTTCAGAGCCATCATCACCTTACATCTGGATTAGACAAGAGCCTACCACCTGCTATCATTGCTTCTACCCATGCCCCATTCCGCAGTCTAATCTCAACATCGCAGGCAAAGCAATTCTTTTAAAATGTAAGTCAGATCGTGTCACTTCTTTGCTTAGACTTTCCATTGATTTCCCATTCTGCTTAGAATAAAAGTTCTAATCACAACCTACATGATCCTTAGCATTTGCAGCACCCCCTCCCACCCCCACCTCTCTGACCTCCTTTTCTTCTGTCTCAATTCGCTCCAGAGACACTAGCTCCCTTGCTGCTCCTCGAAGTTCCAGGCACACTCCTTTGGGGCTTTAGCACTTGCTGTTTCCTCTGCCTGAAGTGATTTTTCCCAGGTATTTGAATACCCAGATCCCTTACTTCATTCACATGCTCACCAAAATGCACCTTATCTGTGAGACTTTCTCAGGCCATTCTCCCTAAATCTATATTATGCCTTCCCTTCCCTGCTCTGTTTCCTTCTTGGCAATTATCACCACACTACACACGTTATTTTTTGCTCTTTTATCTGTCTTATCTATCTTTCCCATTTATGGAAAACAGGTTCCAAGAGTACAAATGTGCCCTAAACTTGAGTTATCTAGATAAATATCTCAGACATCCATCTATTCTATTTTGTTTGTGTAAGAAGAGTCTGAAGATAATTTGCATCACAAAAATGTCTATATTCATTCCTTAAACCAGGAGCTATGAAAATGTTAGAGAGAAATTAGTATAATCTGAAGGCAAAATTAGTTGGGCATGTGTACAGGTATCACAGAAATATCACAAGCTTAATTGGTTTTAAAATTCTTCCTACGACCGCCTTAGTCAGTGAGGAAGAAAAAAAAGCATCATAAAATTTTATTGCTGCCACAATGTGAAGCAGAATTTCAACATAGATCATTCAGTTGTAGCTTCAAATGCAATTTTCTGGGTAGACAAGAAATGCAGCAGTTCTGGCAAAAATATGTCACATTCTTTGTGTAGCAATAAAGGCCTGCGCTTTCAAGTTGAAGTTAATAAAGTGAATGGATTTGTGTTCTCATCCAGAAGTAGGTGCCATTAGAAGCAGTACCATCCTCAAAAAAAGAAAAACAGGAAATATTAAGTTTATCTAGAAATATCCTTAAGACAATTGAATAGTGAACCAATAAGTGTAAGTGGGAAAGCACCCAAGCACTCTTTTTAAATGTATTGGCAGAGCTTATCATTTGTCATCTAATTCTACAGGATCCTGCCGTATCTACTGAATGTTTGGCCTGACTTGTTTGTTAATACACCATAGACTTACAGAACATAAAAACCATAAGTTCAGGGAGTTGGCTACTTTCTTCACTTCTGCTAGTATCCACACTTAGTCACCTAGCATATTAGAGTAAAATGCAAAGAAAAAGCCAGATCTGGGATAAAATTCAGGGAGTGTTGTCTTCTCAACATCCTGTGGCATCCAAAGTATTTTCCCAGGGATCTCCATTTAGTTGATATGAGGACCATTTTTTAACACTGAGATAAGCAGATATAGGACACATTTGTGGATTAAGGTATTCATTCAACACATATTTTCTGAATTTCTAGAATGTTCTTAACATTATTCTAGGAGCTGGAGATACTGAGGTGAATACACAGACAAAAAACACTTCCCTTCTGAAACTTATATGGTAGAGGGACAAGTAGTCAATAAGTTAATGTATAGCATTGCATAATATCAGATAAATATTATTATAGGTCTAGGTAGATGCTGTGGTCTGAAATTTTGTGCCTTCCTCCCCTAATTCATGTGTTGAAACTTACTCCCCAAGGTGTGGTAGTATTAAGAGGTACCCTCATGAAAGGCATTAGTGCACATATAAAAGAGGCCCATTGGAGCTTGTTCACCCTTTCTTGCCATGTGAGGACACATAGAACGTACCATCCTTGAGAAATCGGCCCTCAGTAGACACTGAGTCTGTTGGCACCTTGATCTTGTACTTCCCAGCCTACAGAACTGTGGGCACTAAATTTCTGTTGTTTGTAAATTACCTATTCTAAGGTATATTGTTGTAGCAGCCCGAATAGACAAAGACAGTAGAAAACAATAAAGCAGGGGTAGAACAGAAGGGAGGATGCCCTCTTTTCCATTTTTTGTGGAGTGGAAAGAAATGGCTTCTCTGAGGAGGTGACTGAGGGACTGACATGGTGAAATTGTCCTTAGGACAATCTGGGTACGAATCCTACCAAGATTCTGGGAGCAGTGAGGGAGGGAGAAGACGTTTGATGTGTTTGAAGAACACCAGGAAGCTGATGTGTGTGGTGCTGAGAAAGAGCTCATGGTGTATGTAGGGTTCTCTAAATCAAGGTCAGGCCCTTAGATTGAGTTCCAGTTGATACAGAAAGCCATAGATGGGAGAAGTGATGGTTAGCAACAGAGTGTCTTTATATCATTCATATTTTAAAAGTGTAGTAAATACATTCTAAAGGATGCAAAGTGGATGTGTTGTAAAAGGAACTCTTAAACACTATTGGTAGGACTGTAAGTTAGTACAACTTCTATGGAAAATATATGGAGATTCCTCAAAGAACTAAAAGTACATCTACCATTTGATCCAGCCATCCCACTACTGGGTATCTCCCAAAGAAAAAGAAGTCATTGTATCAAAAAGAGATCTGCACCTGAATGTTTATTGCAGCATAAATCACAATTGCAAAGATATAGAATCAAGTACCCATCAGTTGCGTGGATAATGAAAATGTGATATGTGTGTGTGTGTGTGTGTGTGTGTGCGCATGCACACCCCATGGAATACTACTCAGTCATAAAAGGGGTGAAATAATGTCTTTTGCAGCAACTTGGGTGGAACTGGAGACCATTATCCTAAGTGAAGCATCTCAGAAATGGAAAAACAAACAACATATGTCCTTCACTAATAAGTAGGAGCTAAACGATGGGTACACATGGTCATATAGTGGTGTAAAGGACGTTGGAAACTAAGACGTGGGGAGGGAGGGAGGAGAGTGAGGGATAAAAACATACCCATTGGGTACAGTATACAGTAGTCCAGTGACAGGCACATAAAAAACCCTGATTTCAGCATTATACAATGTATCCATGTAACAAAAACAATTATACCCCCTTAATATTTTGAAATTAAAAAATAAAAGGGTACAAAGTGGATTTAGGAAACCAATTAGGAGACTGTTCCAGTGGGGCAGGGGAGACACGATGGTACATGGCACCAAGAATAGTGGAGAACTGAAATGATTTTTAAAACAACTTGAAGATGAAGCCTTTGTGACTTGATGGCAGATTGGATATGGAGTGTGAGAGAAAGAGGGGATCAAGAATGTCACCTAGGTTCACGACCTGAGCCATTTATGGAGGTAGAAAACATTTGAGGAGAGTGAAGTTTGGGGGATATTGAAATCCAGGGTTTATTTTGGACATGTTAATTTAGATGTCAGACATCCAAGGAGTAATGCTAAATGGACAATTACATAGACTAGAGTGCAATTCAGAGGAAAATAGATTATAGATTTAAAAAAAAACTGAAGATATCAGCATGTGAAGAGGAGAGAACTGTTAGGTACACTTACCAGGCACCAGATCCATCAGGCAAGGATAATAAAACAAGAGTAGAAGATCTGTCAGGCATGGTGGATTTTAGTTTCAACACAACTTAGTCCTTTTGCAGGCTTATTGTGCCGAGACCTTATCAGCACACACACTATGGCACACAGCAGCAAGCTTCTTCCAGATCTTACCCTCACTACCCTGTAAGCATGAGGCACTTGGCTTAGGACTGTAGATTTTTACTGACAACACGCAGGGTTGGAGTAATTGGGGACTTTATATAGCACCGTACAGATGGGAGGCACTGAGTTCTCACTGACTAAATCAATTAATTCATGATAGGGGCTTTTTCCCCTCAGAACTGAGATTCAACATTGCCAATGTCCTCTGGGTATTTGAAAGCATTAAATCAATAAGAGGGCCTGGGACTTACAATACACATGGTTCCTGGGCAGTGGCTGCAGGTCTAGCTTTGATGAGTGAGGGGGGACACCTCTTCTGGTGCTTACAGCTTGTGCTGGACTCGAATGTTATGCTAACCCATTTCCTTAACAGAACAAAACATCTTTGCCCCCCCAAATAGTTTGTTTTGTTACCTCACTGATCTTCTTCTTCAATTTTAAATAATGTTTTAACTGCTTCATACCCATATGGATTTACTGGATCTTATCCTGCATTTATACAATCAAAAGTTTTTCTAGTTATGAATCATCCTTCTCTATTTTCTTATCACCCATGATTGCTTCGACTCTGCCTATTGGCTTAAGGGGATATCAATGTCAAATGGACTTTGCTGTCATGAAAAAGATTACAAGTTTTGGTCCTTGTAAAGATTTTCACTTGTGATAAGAAATGTTGGAAAAATTAGAAGTTGCGAGTGGAGATGTGATAAATTGAGGTGTTAGAGGTTGCTTGACGGTGTATGTATATTATATAGAAATTTTTAGTTATTTGTTGATATTCACTTTATATTATAATCTTAGGTTTAGCATATAATTTACTCATTCAAAAACTAGTGAGCAGGCCTTAATTAGGCTCTGGGTATTGCATGATGAAGAAACAAACACCAGGTCTACCAGTAAGCTTTCAAGCAGATGATATACAAGTAGGCAAACCAAACAAACAAACAAACAAATTAAAAAAACACAAAAAAGCCCACAACAATTTACAACTTATGAGTGAAAAATAAGATTTGCTTTAGTAGGGTGACTGACAAACTGAAATTTGAAGAATAAAAAAAAGAGTGAACTTTGTAAATACTCGGGGAATAGGGAGAGTGATCCGATATTGGGGGAAAGAAACAGCATGTAAGATTCCTGAGACAGATGTGTTAGGGAAAGATAAAAAGGACATTTGTGTTGGAGGAAGAGGAGGTTAGGGTGAAGAGCAGGGGCACACAGGTCAGTTTAGAAAGTAAGTAAGACCTTTTAAACCATGGTAAGCTTACTAGGGTTTCATTTTGGAAACAGAGCAAACAACAACCAACTCTGGCCTTATGTGTATCAGTGCTTGCTTCTTCAGGTCAGATTCTTTTTACCCTTTAAGTTTAATACCATTTGATATGTTATATAGTAGCATATTGTCTATGAGCTTTATAATTTATTTTGTCTTGGAGATTATTTAATTAGCCATGATTTCTGCAGAACTACTAAATTATTAAAAAAATATTGAGCCATAATGAGTCCCTAATGTAGATATTAAAGTCAAGGGGCATGGGTCCATTGGGAAATATTTAGATGTGTGACCTTTGTCATTTAACCTCTTCAAGCCTCAGTTTTCTCAGCAATAAAATGGGGATGATATTATCTATTTTTCGTTAATCACATTGTTATGAGGATTAAATGAGATGATATATGTAATGTGCTTGTCATAGAGTGACTCAATAAATAGAAGATTATTATTATTATTTTTTATTTCAGCATATTATGGGGGCATAAAAGTTTAGGTTACCTATATTGCCCTTGGCCCACACCCCACCTCCCCTGCCCTGAATCAGAGCTTCAAGCGTGTCCATCCCCTAGATGGTGCGCATCGCACACAAAGATTATTATTTTTATTATTATTATTACCACCACTGTTAACCTTACTACTGTTAGATATGCTGCTAGGTAAAAATCATTTTCTGCCTTGCTTTAGAATACATTTTTTAACTCTAAGCTTTAATATTTATCTTTAAACATCATAAGTTCTAAACAATTTTCTTTTTATATGCTATCTGAGGACACCAACAGAATATAAATAGAAAGCCCTACCCAGTGGGATGGCCAACGTGTGTGAAGAGCTATGAAGATGGGTGTGGGATCCTTCCTGCATTGTAAATGGCAATTCATGTTTTTACAGGAATCCAGTTTGCTACACATCTTTGCATGTGATATTTTTATTTCCTGCATGTTATAGAAGGAGAAAAAGCAGCAGGGGGGCAAGTGGAGCAAGGACAAGAGAATAGGAAGCATTTCTCCTGATTAAGTTTCAGAAGCAGATCGTGAAACTGTCTTTCTACAGAAAGAGCAAAGATACAAAGTTGTCTCTAAAGGTTTGTCCTTATGCTAAAGCAAAGCTATGGAAATGGAGCTGAAGATGTGCCTTTTGTGATTCCACATGAATTGTAGCATTGTTTTTTCTATTTCTGTGACAAATGCCCCTGGCATTTTTGATAGAGATTGCACCACATCTGTAGATTGCTTTGGTATTAAGCACATTTTAACAATAGTAATTCTTCCAATCCATGAACACAGAATAGTTTTCCATTTATCTGTCTCTTCTCTAATTTCTTTCATCAATGCTTTATATTTTTCCTTTTACAGATCTTTTACTTTCTTGATTAAAATTTTTTCTAAGTGTTTTTTGATGTTATTGTAAATGAGATTGCTGTTTTGACTTTTTTTGGATAGCTTGTTGTGTCTAAAAATGCTACTACTGATTTTTGCATGTTGATTTTGTATTGTGCAATGTTACTGAATTCATTTATTAGTTCAATAGATTTTGGTGGAATCCCTAATTTTCCTATACATAGGATTTTATCTGCAAATAGATAATTTTACTTCTTCCTTTCCAATTTGAATGCTATTTCTTTCTTTTTCTTGCCTAACTCATCTTGTTAAGACTTTCAGTACAATATGGGATAGAAGTGGCAAGAGTGGGCATCGTTACTTTTTTTCTGAACTTAGAGGAAAAGCTTTCAGCTTTTCACCGTTGAGTATAATATTAGCTGTGGACATGTTATATATGCTATATATTTATATATAGTTTTATATGTATAATATATGTCTCTGTGCATGTGTATAGCCTTTATTGTGTGCAATTCTTCTACGCCCAATTGGTTGAGACTTTTTTTTATCATGAAAAGATGTTGAATTTTGTTGAATGCTTTTTCTGTACCTATGGAAATTACCATGTGATTTTTATCCTTTATTCTGTTAATGTGATGTACCACATTTATTGATTTGCCTATGTTGAACCATCCTTGCATCCCAGGGACAAATCACACTTGATCACAGTTTATGATTCTCTTAGTGTGCTGTTGAATTTGGTTTGCTAGTATGTTATTGAGGTTTTTACATTTATGTTCACCAGGAATGTTAGCTTGTAATTTTCTTTTCTTGTAGTGTTCTTTTCTGGCTTTAGTATCATGGTGGAGCTGTCTCCACAAAATGAACTGGAAATATACCCTACTTTTCAATTTTTTGGAAGACTTTGAGAAGGACTGGCATTAATTCTCCCTTAAATGTTTCATAGAATTCACCTACGAAGCCTTCAGGTCCTGGGCTTTTCTTTGTTGACAAGTTTTTGATTACTGATTCAATCTCCTTCTTTGTTATTGGCCTGTTGAGATTTTCTGTTTCTTCATCATTCTATCTTAATACATCGTATGTTTCTAAGAATTCATCCATGTCTTCTGGATTATCCAATTTGTTGGTGTATAATTGTTTATGGAAGTCTCTTTTATGATCCTTAGCTCTCTCTGTGTTATCAGTCGCATTGTCTCCTCTCTTATTTATTAATATAATTGTATTTATTTGAGTCTTCTCTCTTTTTTTCTTAGTCTATCTAGTTAAAGGTTTGCCAGTTTTGTTTATCTTTTCAAAAAACCCAACTCTTATTTTCACCGATCCTATTATTTTACTAGTTTCTATTTCATTTATTTTTACTCTGATCTTTATTATTTCCCATTTTCTGCTGACTGTGACCTTAGTTTGTGCTTTTTCTAGTTCCTTGAGGTACAAAGTTAGGTTGTTTATTTGAGATATTTCTTTTTTCTTAATGTAGGCATTTGTTATTATAAACTTTCTACTTTGAACTGCTTTTGCTGACCACAGGGCAGTTCCTGGGGCCTGGGTCCACGGGGACTGGCCTGGAGCCTCTCAGACTAGCACTGAGGGGGCCTGGAGTTTGTATCCTTAGGGGCCAACCTGAAGCCTGGATCCATGGGTGCTAACCAAGATTTTGGGCAGGCCTGAAACCTGGGGCCTCAGGGGCTGCCCTGGTTCTTGTGTACCTGGCTGCCTGGCCTGGTGCTGGGTTTCACTGGGGGGACCTGCTGCTAGGGTCTATTGCAAAGTCAGGTGATCATTTCATTCTCCTTCCCCCACACAGAAGGTTCCTCTCTCTCTGTGCTGTGTTGCCCAGACTTATGAGAGGGGTGACGTGGGTAATGTGAAATTGTCCTTAGGAACAGTTTCAATGCATCTTTAATTATGTCTATGTTACAACCTGGTGCTGTAATCTTTTACCTGGATTCCTTAGCTCTTGTGAAGATTTTTTTAAATCAAGAATGAATGATAAAAACATCATTGATGTTTCTGTGAGGGGACAAGAGCTGGAAAGTCCTATGCCACCCTCTTGCTGATGTCATGCCCAGCTTGAACTTCTTTCACCAAGTGTTGGCCCAAAGTTGTTTTCAGTAGAAAGAAAGGAAGATTTATTTTAAAATGCACAAAGGCAGCTTCTAATTGTGAAACCTTGTGTTCTTGGCTAATATTGCCCAGAGAGAGTAAATTTTTCTAATTTACTACAAGGCTTTTTATGGGCCAGTGGTGGTCCTGAGAGTCTCCCTAATTTTTAGGTTACAAAGCGAGGACTGAATGAGGAAGTCTCACATGAGAGCTTTACACTGAATCACTACTAAAATGCCTTCCTTAGGAATAAATTCCCAAGGAGGCAATTGCTAAGTCAAAGGGTAGGCACACTGAAAATGTTGAGTTTCTCCTCAGAAGACTTTTGCATATTTTATGTGAGTGTTTGTTTCCCCATTCCCCAGGTAATCTTGGATATCACAATTCCTTTTCATATTTGTTAAGGTGTACAAAGTTGTCAGATACAGGTACATTTTTTTCCTGAAAAGAGTTTTTGTTTTTATTTTACTCAATCCATGGTGACCAATACTTTTCTGTATTCGACTTTTTGTCCTACAAGTAAAGTGGATATTTAAAAGTCATGACAAATTGATGTTGCAGTGCCATTGATTTTTCTCTGCTTTGGCAAGTCGATTTGACATACAAAATATCATAGTGCTGTTGTCACACTTCATAAGGAGATTTGGTTATACAAAAACTTAGGCTTCTTTTGGATGATGTTTTCAAATTTCTGAGAGCAGATATAGATACTAAAATATCTTGGTGTATTTTTAAAGGCCTTTGATCCATTTCTAAGCTATTTCCCTTGGTATGAACAAAATCAATTTTATGAGAATATTTGCCAACCATAAGCTGTATCTATAGACAGTGTACATGCTTTATACTAGGCCACTTCAAAGTCTGTGTTAATAGGATTATCAAGGCCCTCCAGTACAGACATATTTATAAATTGCTAGTGTGTCCTTTTATCTTTAAGATCTTCTGATGTGGAGAATGGATAAAAGTTTGGAACCATTTTTAAAGACTCATTTAAAATTTCATTTATGCAGATGCAGATTTTATTTGTATTTCTTTCACTTAACATGCATATTTTATTAGAGTAGTTCAAATCTTATCTCCCATTTTAATCTATTCCATGCATTCACATTTTAATTTGGTTTACCTTCTTTTTTTTTTCTTTAATTTTTTTATTTCAGGAAATTATGAGAGTACAAACATTTTGGTTACATGTTATGACTTTGCCACATCCCAACCATGATTTGAGACCTGCCCTTTCCCCCCCAACAACACACACCGTGTCCATTAGTTGTGAGTTTACCCACCCCAAACCCCCCACCCCCAAAGAATATTACTACTGTGTGAGCACCTTAGTGTTGATCAGTCAGTGCCAGTTTGATGGTGAGTACATGTGGTGCCTATTCTTCCATTCTTGTGATACCTCACTTTGGAGGATAGATTCAAGCTCTATCCAGGAAAATATAAGAGGTGCTAGATCCTAACACAATTTAAGTAATAGCTGGCACTTATTAAGGGGTTACTAGATGCAAGGTACAACTCCAAACATTTTACATGTGTTGACCTATTTATCCTATGTGCCCTACTTTGCAGATAAGAAAACTGAAGCATAGATATTCTGAGATTAAGTGGAATTGAACCAAGTAGCTTGGTTCATCTCTCTCAACCATTACGTTACCCTACAAAGAGAAGAAAGTTTGTTTTAAGTAACACAGGGCCCACTTTGGACCATGTCTTCAGGAGACAAATGCAATTTATTGAAATGGGTATCTACTACCCCTCCTGCCCACCATGCTTCTGCTGCTCTTAAACCTCAGCTTTGCCTTGTATTGACTTCAGTAAAATGAAGGAGAGTGAGTGCATCAATAGATTCTGTAACTGGATCTGATTATGGTTTGATAGCAAATATTATCTTGCAGAAATTGACTTTAATCAACTAACTTTAAATAAAAAGATTTTTTTTTTACTTGATAGGAGAGTGTCAAGAGAAAGGAGGAAGAATACTCAAGATTTCAATCAGAGTATCTCAGATTCCAGCCCGAGAATGAAGAAACTTAATAAGCACCTAAGACGCATTAAAGGAAGACAAATTCCTTTTAGTGAAGCTTTCTAATCAACTTGTCTCTCTCTTTTTGGAGCCTTTCTAGGTTATGCCATAACAGTAATGACAGTAGTAGTAGTAGCAGTGGCAATACTAGCTCAGCAGCAGCTGTAGCAATAGTAATAGTATAAACATGGAATTTTGAATCAGAATCAGAATTAGAAATTAGAATCAGATCTGACTCTAAAAATTGGATTCTCTACTTACTAGCTGTATGACCTTATAAAAGTTAATTAATCTCTTCTAGCCCTAATTTCTTTAACTATAAAATGATTATAATAGTATCTACCTCACAAGATGGTTAGGAATAACTGAGATGATTATTATAATAAACTAGAATGTACCTGACACATAATAGGTCCTTAATATCAGTAATAGTGTTAGTTTCTTCCTCTTTTCCCCATTCTTTTGTCAATTTTTTTCAATTAGAATGAAAAGTGCAGGGTGTCTGACAGTTTTCAAAAGCACTATTCATCTTCCTTTATTGGCATGTTGTTGTCTATATCTCCAGTATCAACTATTCCCAGCATCAAAAAAAATTATTAGGTGCTTTTTATAGGCTTGGTACAGTTTCTCTACTGCTCCATGGTCAGTTAGGTACATGTAAAAATGCTTCTGTAACACATTTATTCAGTTTTATTTTTCTTCAAAACATATATCATCATGGAAACCAAATTTTAAAGTTCAGTAGTAGATGTAGAATGTATTAAAAACCTCCAAGCCCAATACTTTATTTAATTAGTGTTCTTTAGAGATTCCCACTAAGACATTTGTCTTTCTCTTGAGCCTTGAGTACAAAGGCATTAGGATCTTTTCATTTCAATACTGAATTACGGAGTTGTTATTAGGCTAAGTATTAGGTAGGCCCAGTAGTTGTAGAGAATTTTTGCTAACAAGTAAAAGTTTACGTCAACCTTTCTGTTGTTTGTTTGCTTGTTTACAAAATAGAAATCAAATGAAACAGTAGGACAAGTGAAGAGTACAAATTCAATTCTTATTGGGAAAAACATCATTTCTGGCCATACACACAATCTGGGCGACGTTGCATCCTCTCTCAGGAACAGAGATAGAAAATATATCAGTTAGACCCTAGGGATTGCAAGCAACAGAAACTGATCTTACCTAATTTGCATAGGAAAAACAAAAAGATATCACTTAGCTGGATCATGAGTAGAGCAACGGGAAGAGTAATTAGAAGTGCGATGAGAAGACTAGAGAATCAAGTTCCTAAAAAGATAAGACTCAGAGAAGATCCCTGGATCTAGATAATGAGAACTACACAGAATGAATATGCTTCAGCTGTTAATTTTTCCTGCCCTTATATAATGAGTTCTCAAGATTAAAATCTTGAAAAAGAGAATCTGGTTGAATCAGTTTGAGAGGTAGGGCCTGGGCAGGACACATTGAATAAGAGTCCCACTAAAACTATGCACCATGGAAGCAAGATAATTCCTTAAACTGCTCAAAGAAGAAAAGCAGAGCGAATGGATGCTAAGCAAGCACAAACCAGAAAAAACAAATGTCTTTTATGGAACACAAATGGGTCCTTCCTGGCAATGACTAAATTATCTGGAAACACATTTTTATACAAATTGTTATAAAAATTTGACAATATTTTTTTCAAAACTAATATATCATTAGATTTCAAGTAGAATGAATATAGAATAAAACTTAATTAGAAATGTTTTAAAGCCATTTTTAGTTAAATTTCTAGGAATGGAAATTTATTTTATAATTCTTTTTCTACTACCAGCTAGCTATGTAACTTTGGTTCAATAACATTAACCTTTCTGGATATCCAATTCTGTGTGTATTTAAAAAGAGGAAAATTAGGCAAAGATCTCTCTAAAGTACCAACTATAGAATAAGAATGATCCCCGGAACCACACTTCCTTTTTCAACACTAACCCAGATTGATAAGGTAAGTTAATTTATGGCCATTTTGTTCAGCTTTGGTCATAGTGAGCTAGATTAGCTCTTCTTGATTAACTCATCTTGTTCCAATAAAAAAAGAAGTTCCATAATTATTCTCGGCAAGCATCCAAAAATATGTCTCACCACCCAGCTCCAATTAATAATGTGTGACTTGTTAAAAACAGATTTTGTTCATTTGAAGGTTTTACTAGCACCCAGTTTCAACTTAGTTCTCTTGGGAAAATATTTAGCATGCATTTAAATAGCTTTACACATACAGCTAATTAATTTGTCTAAAGCAAAATATTATATGAATCATAAACAAAGAACTAAAAATTGAAATAGTGCCAGAAGTAAAGCTTGAGATACCCTATGCTTAATTAGCCTCATGTTGTTTTGTTGTTGTCAATGGTGGTGGTAGTTTTTGTCCTTATTTCTACTAAATAAGGCACATAGAATAATGTTACATCATCTTCAGATAGAACACTAAAAATTTATATATAAGAATGGGAGCTCTTTATGTATTTTTAGAATTAGAAAGGACTTTTAGAAATCTGATTTATTTAATTTTTTTAATTGATAAATAGTAATTGTACATATTCATAGGGTACATGGTGATGTTTTGATTCATATGATGTATAATGATCAGGTCAGGTTAATTAGCATTTCCATCATCTCAAATATTTATTGTTTCTTTGTGTTGGGAACATTCAATGTTCTCTTTCTAGCTATAGAAATATGATTATTGAGGAATATGTTGAAATAACACAGACCAAATGATGATAGACAGGCTAACGAACTACAATGGGCTGCTGTGTCTCTCTCCCAGCCCAAAGCTGGAGATGCACAGAAGCGAGAGGGAGGTTGAAGGATCTAAGTAGGATATTTGCATTATAGAACTTATTAAATATTCAATACTTCCATTTTTTTGGTGGAGGTATGTATTTATTATAAAAATATCTTAGAAAATAGAAGTTGGTCATGTCCTAGTGTGTGGGGATAACAGTCCCCCAAAGTAGAAAAGGATCAGATGAAATGAGTTGGAAGCAGAATTTGTATAGAATTTCTATCATTTCTTTCTTACATATTTGATACACTTAATCAGCGAAACAATCTGGGTCTGGAGTATTCTTTGTGAGAAGATTTTAACTTGAAATTTGATTTTTAAAATCAATATAGGACTATTCAGATTATCTGAGAAGATTCAAAATATGCTATAATACTGCCCAACTGATAGACTTGCTTCTGAAGAGAATTGGAAAAAAGGAGAATTCTCCAGCATTAAAGACTTGTAAGGGAAAGAGGAAAAAGGATATAAGAATAGTATAAAGCTGATTGCGATAAGTTTTTCAAAATTTACTTATGAATCATGGCAGTAGAAAAAATGTATCAAGGGATTTTCTTAACCTAAATACCATAGTCCCTCAGAATCCATGGGAAATTGGTTCCAGTGTCCCCTCCCACCCCCCAAAGTTATAAAAATCTGCAGATGCTCCAGTCCTTTATATAAGGTGGTGTAATATTTGCATATAAATGCTATACATTTTAAATTATCTCTAGATTACTTATAATACCTAATATAATGTAAGTTCTACAAGATGGTTGCTATGCTATATTTGTAAAATTTATATTAGTTTTTATTTTTGTATTGTTATTTTTTTCCAAATATTTTTGATTCATGATTGAATCCATGGATGAGGAACCCATGGATATGGAAGGCTTATTGTACTTTTAAGTTCATAAGGTTGGTTCTTATCAGACTTCATTAATTTATATATGTCATTTAAAATTTATAAATATGGTAAGTCATGGTTAGTAATATATTTCATATTAGTACTTAAAAGATCAAGATAATATAAATGTCAAGAAATAAAATCCCTTTTATTCATACATTTGTTCACAAACTCATTTATGTACTCATTGATTCAGTTTGTTAATGCATGAAATTATTCATTCTCAGCCACTACTTACTGAAGGTCTTTTATGTGCCAGCCACTGTTTGAGGCCTGGGAAATTTAGCTATGAACAATCAAGACCAGCATAAGAAAACAAATTAGAAAATATCAAAGAACCATAAATCTGTGGTCCTCTGATATTACGATTAAAAATAAAGCCAGATGATGTGAAAGAGAATGATCTAGGGGGTACTTTAGCTTGGGAGGTCAGAAAAGTATTAATGAGAAGATGGAACCTAAGCTGAAACTTCAGTAACAAAGATGAGCTTGCCACAAACACACTTAGGGGACCAATAGTTTGTGTAAAGGAAACCACTCATGAATTAAACATCGTGATGGAATGAGCTGGGGCTGTCTGAGGATCTCTGAAGCCAGTGAAGCTGGAGCAGATTGAGGGAAATGCAGTCAGTGGAAGATGAAGTCAGAGAGGTAGAAAGGACCTTCATATAAGGACACTTTAGGCCAAGGCACTTTCATGGGGGAGGGGTAGAAATCTCTTGGAAGGTGTCAAGCAAAAAAGTGACATGATTTGATTTATATGTCTAAAAGATTATCCCAGATGCTAGAGTAGGACAAGAGTAGAAGTAGGTGATCAGGTGATGGTGGTTTGAACTAGAGAGATGGTAACAGAAATGGAGAGAAGTGGATGGATATGTGTTACACCTTGGATACAGACAGAACATCCATGCTGTTGGATTGGATTGAAGAGTTGGGGAATGTTTCCTTCCAGCTGAGTTGCACATTTTTGGCCTCAGCAACTGTGTGTAGTGCTGACAGTTACTGAGATAGGAAATTCTGAATAAGAAGAAGATGTGAAGGATGGAAATCAAGATGTCTTTTTGGACATTTTAAGTCTGAAGTAGCTAATGGATATTCCAGTGAAAATGTTAAATAGGCGTTTGTATATCTAAATGTAAAGCTTAGGGAGATTCCATTCATTAACTCTTTCCCTCATTCCACAAAACCTTGTAAAAAACTATTATATGTTAGGTAAGTCTGCTAGTGATGGGGATACTAATATAAGGAAGAAGTAAGATCATCCCTTATTTTTAAAGGTTCACCTTCTAGTGGGGGAAACAGACATATAAATGCATAATTACTATATAGTACACTAAGCATTATAATTAAAAAAAACAGAGCACTTTAAATAACAGATTATGGTGTGATCGTTTCTGCTTAAGAAAATTGGTAAAGGACATAGTAAGGAGCAACATTTTCAGAAGTGTTAAGATTTTGAAGTTGATAGTATTTTATCTTTAGTACAAATATGATGCCAAGTTGCTAGAGTAAAATTTCTGAAAATAATCTTGTAAATGTACATGAGATCTTTGAAGACTAAGCTTAATATCTTCAGAAAGACACCATGAGGAATTATCCCAAATACAAATTTCCCCAAATACAAATAGAGACAAATAGAAGAGTCAAGGTACTGCATGTACTGAAAGTAAAACGTTTCTCCCATGTTGCATTTTTGTCTGATTAGTTTTATCGCCTTTTTTTGTATAACATTATCCAATAAGTAATTCAATGGACATCAATTTCCTTTTCATCTCCTTTAGCATTGTCTAGGAGAGTGAGAATTTTTCAAAATATATTTAAAAAACTGCAATAAGTGCCCACATCTCTTCCAGGTATGTGTTCTTGGCAAAACATATGTATCAGATCTTGTTTTCCAGTGCTTACTGCTGTTATTACCTACTCAACTTAATTAAGAATTCTGTTGACTTCTTGCCCTACCTCTGTATGTTTCTGCTTCACATATAGCTGTGAAAGAAGCAGACCAACTGCTTGAAACCAAAAGTTTAAGAAACAAGGAAGCTCTAAATGGAGGAAGAAGAAGTGGTCCATTTGCCAGCTTTCTGGTCCCTCTGCAGATGTGTGCTGTAAGGCCTAAAATTAAGGCCCAATATTGTGTGCTGTTTTGACTCTGGTGAAACAGAGAGACCCCCAAATGGCCTAACCACAGCTCCCATCCCCACTCTTCTCTCAAAGATAAGGTCCCCTAGCCAAACAACCCTCCTTATCCCAGAGATCCAGCACAGTGCCCACTCATTCGTGAGCAGTAGCTTTCAGTTCCCTGCCAGCCCATGCAAAAGCTAAACAGCCAATCACATCCTGTCATGTAGCCAAGGGAGGTACTACAAAGCCTGCCTCTCCCAGGCCGTGGTTGTTCACTCTGTTCCTGAGTACAATCCACATGTGGTTCTACATAGCATATGATGTCCTCCTCCCCTGGGGTATGAGCACACGTGACTAATAAATGACTGCTGATCTCATCTGTCCAGTGTTGGGTGTGGTGTGTTCAGACCTTCCCATAACTCTGGGGTAGGACTTTCTCCATCACCAATGCAGGCAAATAGGGAATGATTAAAACAAGTTGGTACTAGGGTACATACAACCCTTTGCTCTGGCCAGATACAGAGCACCTTAAGAATAGAAAGTATGTGCCTTTACCCCAACAAGGATGGATTGATGGCAGCTAATTTTCAAAGTAAACACAAAAAATAATTAGTCTTCTTTGCCATCCTAACCTTTCCTAAATATTTTTGAAACTTGATTATTACTTATCTAAGGTTCATGTTTTTATCCTTCATTACACCATTGTGGTCTGATCTTCTACCTGTATCAATATCTTAATTCTCAATTCTACATGCATTATTCCCTTTCTTTTTTTTCACATTTATATTTTTTTATTTTTTTTTTAATTTTTTTTTAAATTTCAGCATATTATGGGGATACAAATGTTTAGGTTACGTATATTGCCCTTGCCCTACCCTAATCAGAGCTTCAAGTGTGTCCATCCCCCAGACAGTGTGCACTGCACCCATTAAGTGTGTATATACCCATCCCCTCCTCCCCACTTCCATCTGCCAGTTCTTCTCACACTGTGCCATCAAAGCTGTTCAGAGCAGGGCTTCTTCCAAAGCAGATCTTGTCCATCCTCTCTTGGCCTTTGGCTTCTGAAACTATGATCCTTCAAGTTTTTTTTTTTTTTTAGTTGACATAATAATTGTACATATTTATGGGATACAGAATGATATTTCAATACAAGCATACAATGTGTAATGATCAAATCAGGATAATTAAAATATCCATCACCTCAAACATTTGTCATTTCTTTGTGTTGGGAACATTAAAAATCATCTCTTTTAGCTATTTGAAAATATGCAATAAATTATGGTTAACTACAGTCACCCTAGAACTTATTCCTCCAATCTATCTATAATTTTGTATTTGTTAACCAACATTTCCTTATCTTCCACTCCCCACTACCCTTCCCAGCCTCTAATAAACACAGTTCTATTCTCTACTTCTACATGCACAACTTTTTAAGCCCCCACATGAGTGAGAACATATGGTGTTTATCTTTCTGTGCTTGACTTATTTCACTTAACATCATGTCCTCCAGGTTAATTCATCTTGCTGAGAATGACAGGATTTCATTTTTTTAATGGATGAATAGCATTCTATTGTGTGCACATTTGTTTTATCCACTCATCTGTTGATCGACAGTTAGGCTGATTTCATACCTTGACTATTGTGAACAGTGTGGCAATAAACATAGCGTGCAGATCAGATATTACTTCGATATGCTGATTTTTTTCTTTGGATAAATACCCAGTGGAGGGATTGCTGTGATCCTTCAAGTTTTGATTGGAACCTTTTCTTTGGGCATCAACTCCTGCCAAGTTCAGTAGTTAGAATACTAGCATGTGGTATCATTATTTTGTTTGGAGTGTTATACAGTTTTAGATCACCAGGCAACTTTCCTTTTGAAAACATAAAAACTTCACTATAAATTCAAGCATAAGTGATAGGCATTAGGTCTTTTCTGCTCCTTGGATTAGCACTGTGAATCAAAAGTTGACTAACATCTATTATCCACATGAGCATGTTTGTTAATATTTACACAATAAGCTGTGACCCAGTTGCAGTGGCCTTCCATTTCTGAGTACATGGCATTTTCCAGGAATAACTGTTGATGGCATCAGCTTTGTAGCTATTTTCGTGCACATGAGTAGCCACTCTGTACTCACATATGGCATATGCATGTACATACTCGTACATACCCCATTTTCATGCATGCAATAGATTTCTTCTTTGTTCTCCTTCCTCCCTTGCTGCAAAAATATTCCATTTCCATTTAACTCTGATGTGAAATGCTCTCCTGAGTGAAACGGAGCACTTGGTTGTCCAATGAATTGGAGTTGCAGTGATAACACTCTCAGAGTTGTCAGGGAGAAGGAGATTGATTTCTGCACGTGGAATCCAATGGCAACTGAAAGTGATAGCTTCAAAACTATCTTCCCCTTCTGTTTGACATTGATCCTTCCTCCATGTGCCAGATCATTATCTTGTGGGCAGAGGGGAATTAAGGCTTTACGTAATTCATGGCAGTTTTACAAGGGGGAATGGGAAGGGCAGAATGTCTGGTGCAATGCTCTGATTGACAGAGGTTTGTAGCCCACAATGATGGCATGAGATACTCAAATAGGAAAAAAAGAGTATTTATTCGTGAACTAAGGTTGCATTTAAATAGCATGGGGATCATTTTTAAAATGGTAAGAAAGCCCATAATACGCAATTCTAGTCCAGGCTAGTATTTAAAAGAATAAGCTTGTATTAACATGGCATTTTCCAGCTCATAGTTTGGTCTGCTCTGCAGGTTGAAGACAATTTAATTCCATTTTGAGTCTCTGTAGTGCTTTGGTGCATTTACAAGGTCAGACTAAAGACAATTCATGGGCTGTGGGATGCATCAGTGACCCACGTTAGGATCTGGCAATTGGTATGAATGAATGAATGCATTTATTCTGGAGGGTTCTGAGATCAAACAGGTTTAATGAAATTGTTTTACATGGATTCTTCCCATAATTTTTAAAAAGTGTTTGTAACCTCATCAATTTATATTGAAAGGTTCTTTCAGTCTTCTGGAAAGATCAGTGTGGACGTTTACTTTTGATAAAATCAAGTTGGGCTCCACCCTCTACTACACAGGCTTATGTGTGTCTGTCCAAGTGTGCTCTCAGTCTTTGCGAATTGTGCATCTCAGACTTTTTGCATTAATGTTGGAGATAATACAGCTTTAACAGAACAGGAATCTACGTGGCATGTGGAACAAAGAATTCCCTGCTTCAAGGACGACTATACTAAATAGCACATTAAAATAGGTTGAAGCATAGGCACCCTCTGCAACCACAGACCCAGTTTTTAAGGAATGAAAATACAAAGTAATTCTCTTGTTATATCAGTGTAAATCTTACTTACCTTTTATTTTTTATTTTGTTTTTTCAACAAGAAAAACAAGTTTTACTATGAAAGAACTTGATAAAGTTAGAGAATAGAAAGTAGGCTAAAATCAACTGAGCCTACACTTACTACTTTTAATAAACACATTCATATTTCAAAATCTTTCAAAAGGGATGTCTAAAAGATTCATTTACTCAACTGCATTTCATGAATTCTAAATGTATTTTTCCATTACAATCTAAGTTGCTTTGTAATATATTCGTTGCATTTTGCATGTAAGGGCATGACTAAGTGAATTAAATATGCATATATAGTATATATGCACATACTTACCTCTTAAAGCACAGCTCACATGTTCCCTCTGTGGGCAGGGAAGGTTCCCAACTGTTCTCTGACTTGTCAGCCCCACCTCCATGATCCCTACTCTCAATAGATGGCATTGTCCCTACGGTATGAAAAGATAAAAGGTCATAATAAGCAAAAACCCTCACAAATTCTCTCCTCTTTCTCCCTTAATAAAACATTTTTGAAGAGGGCCACACCACACTACACTGCCTCATTCCCTGTTTGTTCTCCACCTACTACAATAAGCTTCTAGCCACACTGAGCTACTAAAAAAAGGCTCTCAATAAAACAACAATGACTTTCCAACCGGCAAATTAAACCACTATTCCCTGCTGCATTCTGCTTGATCTCGGTAGTGGCATTTGACATTATGATCCACTCTTTTTCTTCTTCCTTCTACAGTAGTTCCCCCTGTCCACGGTTTCATTTTAGCCATCTGTGAACCAAAAATATTACATGGAAAATTCCAGAAATAAGCAATTTATAAGTTTTAAATTGCACACTGTTCTGAGTAGCATAATGAAATCCTGCACCTTCCCGCTCTGTCTCACTCAGGGTGTGAATCATCCCTCTGTGCAGTGTATCCATGCTGTAGATACTACCCCACCCATTAGTCCCTAGCAGCCATCTCAGTTATCAGGTGGACACATTATTGTACAAGAAGAACAAGGCGAAGTACAGTATAATAAGAGACTTAAGAGAGAGAGAGAGAGAGAGAGAGAAAGACCCCATTCACATAACTTTTATTACAGTAAATTGTTATAATTGTTCTATTTTATTTTTGGTTATTGTCATTAATGCTGTACTGTGCCTAATTTATAAATTAAACTTTTTAATAGGTATGTATGTATAGGAAAAATACATAGTATATATAGTGGTTTCAGGCATCCACTGAGGGTCTTGGAATGTATTCCCCATGGATAAGGGAAAACTACTGGAATCCAACATACTATTTTCTCTTGTTTCTCAGATTGTTCCATTTCTGTTTACTGCAGGGACTGTCTCCTGGGCATGCTTGGAGTACAGGTGAGGGAGGCAGGTTTGGCTGTGAGTGTTCTTGGAGTCAAGCAACACAGAGCTCTTTAACATTGGCTCTTCTCTGCCTTGTGCTTTGTCTAGTCTACTCCTTCTCTTGCCACTTTCCTTCCAATTCTCCAGCCAGGCTTGGAGATAGAAAGTGCTTAGCTCATTGCTTGGTGTATAGTAATTGCTTAATTAAAATCAGCTAATTATAGATGGATTTAAATGATCAAATATAAATATTTTAAAATTTTCTATAATTTGCTTTTGCTTAAGTCTCAATAATGCTCCCCCTTCTTTAAAACAATTCAATTAATCCAAATGAAAATATCCATGAATTATCCTGTGTCACTTCTTTCTTCTTTTCTATATACTAAGTCATTTCTTTTATTGAACTTGGGTCAATAGCTCTTTATATATTTCATCAGAGTTCCAGTAAAGCTTTTTGATAATTTCTTATTTAATTAAAAAATTAATTACATAGAGCAGGAGTCATAGATTAATTTTATTATAAAGTTAAAGGTATTGCTGAAATTAGATTAAATTGAAAGTCACGTATTTGCTTTGGTTGGGCATTTAGGTTAGCCTAAAGGTTCATTAGTAATGGAAACAACCATGTATTTGTGGATTTAGTTTTCATCTCGGAAACAGGATCTACCTCTAACATTTTCTAACATTTTTGAAAAGGTTTCTAAGGAGACCAATGTGCCATACCCTCAGACGTGTGTAAAGAGGGATGAATATGAAAAAAAAAATACACAGAAAAACAAGGTATTGAGGTTTAATAGAAAAATATAGAAGACCTAGATTCAAATTATACCTCCAGCACTCGAAGCTCTCTGATAACTCACTTAACCTCTCTAAATCAGACCCTATAAGTTGGGAAGAATTCCACCTACCTATCTACTTCTTAGTGCTGGAAAGTTCTTTGTAAATAGTAACTGCTATACACATGTAAAGGATTATTTAGATGCATCCAATAAATATGTATTATCTATTGACTAAGTGGAATTGAAACTCACAGGAAGCTCAATTGCCTTTTTCCTAAAAGTCGGTACTCTCATGGACCTAGCAAATCAATCCTAAGCTGCCTGAGGTAAATTATTCTTACAATATTAACTGTTACTTTATCTTCCCAAATTTTACTTTGTTTATCCATAAAATGAGGACATTAATAGTATATGAGGGCTCTGGGAAAGTATCCAACCATGTAACTGTTCTTGTTATGTTAACAATGGCTGGACACTTACCTCATGGAAGAGTTGTAAGGCTTAACTGAGACAATACAGGCATACATTGGAGTACTGGAGATCTGATTCCGGACCACCTCAGTACAGCAAATATCACAACAAAGTGATTTACACAATTTTTTTTTTTTTGTTTCCCAGTGCATGTAAAAGCTATGTTTACACTATACTATAGTCTATTAAGTTTGCAATAGCATTATGTCTAAAAAAATGTACATTAAAAATCATTTAAAATAATTAAATTAAAATAATGAAAAATAATTTGTTGCTAAAAATGTTGTGTCCTGAGAGTTTTATGTTATGTTTTCATTTTTATTTGTCTCTAAGTATTTTCTAATTTTCTTCTGTGATCCATTTGTTATGTGTTGTTTAATTTCTAAAAATTTATGAATTTTCCAGTTTTCCTTCTGTTATTGATTACTAACGTGATCCTATTGTGGTCAAAGAAAATACTTTGTATGAAATCTATCTTTTAAAATCTATTAAGACTTAACTCATGGCCTAACATTTGGTCTATCCTAGAAAATTTCCCATGGACACTTGACAAGAATATATAATCTGTTGATGGGTAGTATTCTGTATAAGTTTGTCAGATGTAAGATTCTTCCCTTTTCCAGGGTTTATGTTTTTTGTTTCTGTTTTTGTATTTCATTCTTGTATGCTGTCTCTGTGCCAATTATCAGCCTGAGGTATAAACTTTAGGTCTCCCCGGTTTTTTCTTGAGGTTGCAGCTTTCCCTGGGAATGCATGGTTAACTTTCTATTAGGGCTATTAAGTATAAAATGTCCAATCTCTTTAAGTACTAAGTTTGACAGTTGGTATCTGTGATATTTCACTTTGACACTTCGAGTCTTATATTTACCATAAAGGTACATCCTCATTCTTTCAAACGCATGGTTTGGCTTGTGATTATCTTTCAAAGTTTTTTTTTTAGAGTAACTTTTGTGAAACCATGGATAAGTCAAAACTTCATGTTATTTTTTAATAGAATTTCATCATGGAGCCAATGCTGCACAGACAGCTCAAAATATCAACAAAATGTTTGGGAAGGATGTGGCTAATGAACGTATAGTACATTGATGGTTTCAGAAGTTCTGTTCTGGTGATTTTAATCTTGAAAAGGAGCCACGTGTGTCTCCTGAGACCAAGTTGGATAATGATGAGCTGAAACCTGTAGTTGAAATGAATCCATCTCAACCTATGTGTGAATTAGCAGCAAGGTTTGACATTACTATTCCAACAATATTGGACCATTTGAAATAAATTGGAAAGGTAAAGAAGTTGGATAGATAGGTACTGCATGCATTAAATGAATGTCAGAAGAGAAATCCTCCCGAGGTTTCCCTTTCTTTGCTGTCACAGAATAAAAGTGAGCCATTTCTACACCATATGGCTCTGTGTGATGGAAAATGTATTCTTTTTGACAATCACAAGCATTTGGCATAATGGATGAATAAAGATCAATTACCAAAACACAGTCCAAAACCTCATATTCATCCAAAAAAGCTAATGGTGACTGTTTGGTGGTTCAGTGCTGGTATTGTCCACTACAGCTTCATGAAACCTGGTCAATCCATTATAGTGGATGTCTACTGCAACCAATTGGATGAAATGATGAGGATGCTTGTGATGAAGCAGCCAAGACTGGTCAACAGAAACAGGCCAATCCTCTTGCAAGACAACGCTGGACTACATGTTACACAAACATGCTCCTCAAACTACAGAGGCTGGACTTGGAAACTTTCTGTCATCCACCATATTCACCAGGCGTTGCACCAATTGACTACCACTTCTTCCACCCTTTGGACCACTTCTTGCAAGAAAAAATATTCAATTCTCAACAAGCTGTGGAAACACCTTTCACTATTTCATCACCACTCACTCTCCAAGCTTCTTCGCTGCTGGCATAAGCAAGCTACTGTTAAGATAGCAAAACTGTGTCAATAGTCTAGGTGCATACTTTGATTAATTGTACTGCTTCTTGTTTGAGATATAATAAACTACACTTTTGATTCAAAATTGGACATTTCATAGTTAATGATTAATAATTCATATATGTGAGCGCTTCTGAATGGCTTAGTCTTCAATGTCTGGCTTTCAAAAGGGAGAAAAGAAAAACAAAGGTAGGATAAAGATGGCTCTTTAAATCTCCTGGGTGACACATCTGTTGAAGAGCAAGGGACTTGCAACGATAGTGGGAGGTGCAACAACAATGACCATCACCTATTTGTCTGCACCTCTGTGATCAGAAGCAATGGTCAGCACTTACAGCACAGATCCTGGTATTTGGAGGACAAAGTCCTTCTTTTGGCACCTTGGCTCCCCCAAGCTACCTGCAAGATGCTCCTGGAGCAAGTGCATAGCCGTCTGCCATGGGCTGAAGAGTGGGAGACGGGTAGCTGTTCTTTTGCTGAGAGCTGACATAGACCAAAATTAACTGCAATTTACCATCCCAGCCTTCCCCCTGGAAGTTACAAGCCTTCTATAGATGCCAGAATTCCAAAATAGTTACATTCAAAGCAATCTTGCAAATGCAATTGTGTAGGTGGAGACAGATTTTTGGTGCTTCCTACGCTGCCATCTTTCCAGATTCCCTGTATCCCTTCTCTTTTTCAAGATATTCTATACATGGTTTTAGTTACATTACAACTATCTGCCTATGTATTTGCCTTGAGCAGAACCAAGAGACCCAACTGCCATGTCCTTACTTTGTTCTCACTAAAAGAACTATGATTTTCTTTCGAGCAGCTCTGCACCTAGCTCAAAACCTGTATCCCCTAGACCAGTGGTCTCCAACCTTTTTGGCAACAGGGACCAGTTTCGTGGAAAACAATTTTTCCACAGACCGGGGGCAGGGTGGGAGGGTAGGTAGAGGTGAGGGCAGGAGGGAGGTGGAGCTCAGACAGTGATGTGTGGCCCTATTTTCCTAACAGGCCACAGATCAGTGCCAGGCCATAGGCCCTAGGGTTGGGGACTGCAGTGGACTCTTGCAATTAAGGCTACCCACATGGCACAGCTCTGATTAATGAGAACAACTGAAATATTGGTGGTTTTAAACAAATTTTCATTTCCTAATATAGGCATGCCTCCCTTTTTAAAAAAAATCTTTATTATGGGTACATAATAGTTGTATATCTTTACAGAGTACATGTTTTGATACAGGCATACAATGTGAATTAATCAAACCAGGAAGGGTTTTACTCCCTCATGGCCACCAGTGCCAGGTCAGTCACACCTGAAGCCAGCCCAGTCTCACCCAAAGCCTGTGGTGACCGTTGCCTGGCTACCTCTGATGTTTATTCAAAGCCCAAGGGCTCTTTAGTCAGCAGGTGATGAATCCTGCCAGGACTGGGTTCTTCCTTTCAGGGCAGCATGTTGCCTTCTGGCCCAGGGTGGGTGCAGAAATGCCATCCAGCAACTAAGGCCTGGATTTAGGGCTTCAGGAGTCTGCTTGGTACTTTATTTTACTGTGACTAAACTGGTACCCAATTTGCAAAACAATTTCCTCTGAACTTTTCCCTTTCCTTTCCCCTAGTGGAAGAAGACTCTCCCTGAGACTATAGTAGGGGTGGGGAGTGACCCAAGCACTGGCTTGGCCACCACCACTGGTGTCTTCCTGGGTTGTGTGCACCTCAAGTCCACTGGTTCTGAGCCAGCATAGCCATAGGACTTGCCCAGGGACTGCAGCTTTTGTGGCCCGACTGCTTTAACGAGTTTAGTCCAGGCCTCAGGCTGCGTTTTGTCAACCAATAGTAGGGCTAGCCAGAGTTCGGGTTTCAGGGCAAAGGAGTTCTCTCTGGCCAAGCTGGTCTCAATGTTCCCTCTGTGGGCACCAGAAGAATTCTACTCTGTGCTGTGTTTCCCTGAGCCAGGGCGGCCCTGGGTTTCAGTGCAAAGTCCCACAATCACATCACTCCAGGCACAGAGATTCTCTCTCCACCCGACATGCTGGCGCTGCACTGCTGGGAACTGAGAAAGAGGTGGCATAGGCAACCTTGTCTTTTCTGCCCTCCTCAGTGCCTCTTTCCTTGACATAATGTTAAAAACCGAGTAGTATGATCACTCATCTGATTTATTGTTCTTCTGAAGGTGGTTGCTTACATGGGTAGTTGTTGAATTTGGTGTTCGTGTGCAGGGACAATCAATTGCTGAAGGTTTCTATTTCTCCATCTTGCTCTATCCCCTCCCCCTCTCTTCTGCATAACTGGACTTTTGATGAGAGGCTAGACATAGAGCGTCCATTTTGGAGCCATGTGGCAATGAGGAAAAGAAAAGCCATCTGAGAAGGATGATGAAACAAAAAGATAAAAAGGAAGTTACGGTATCATTATGGAGCTCTGTGATGTGCCTGGTCATGTACTATGGATTTTTCTAAAATACACTAAGATATCAACCTGTCTGATGGAGCCAGTGTCTCTGGTTTTAACATCACAAAATACATAGCAAATTGTAATATCTAGTACTTGCATAGAAAAGGAAATTCATGGACAAAGTCAAATGTTCAAAATGTCCTGTCTGTTCTCAGGTAAAGGAATGGAGGCCCATTATCTTGTCATACCTGGGACACACTGGCAAAACAGGAATGCATTCTGTAGCACACCTGGTGAGAATCTCTGCTAAGATTGCTTTTGCAGACAGCTGAACACAATTTCTTAACTAATAGCATTTCTCTAGCTAGACAAATAGATTATTGAGCCCCAAACTATGCATTATTTATCTAGTTTCTCACTCATCTAGTATGGTGCTGGAAACTTAGTGGTTACTCAATATTTATTGAATAAATGAAAAGAAAAAAAACCATCAATGTTCCAGGATGACTGGTTTCCTCACAATTCTAGATCACACTTATTTCTGACTCAAAGCCTTTACTTATTTTTTTCCCTGCTCAGAAAAACTTCTTGCCTCCTTTCCACATGGCCAAATTCTAACCATTTTTCAAAGTCCTTCTCAACTGTCACCTCTTCCATAAAATTATTTTTATCTTTTTCACTCAGGTCACTTCATTCTTTCTCTGTACACCTCTAACTTCTGTTGGAGGCTTCACTGTTGGTGTCATATCTTATGGCTATTTTCTAACTAATGACCCAGCTTTTCCATGTTGTCATATGCTAGCCAGAGTTTTTACTGACAAAATGTTGTACTTTGGATATTCTTTTCCTAGTAATATATTTCATACTATGAAAATATAAACAATTGATTACATAAATAAATAAGAAAAAATTAATCAAATAAGCAAAACTAAACAATATAAAAACTATATTTTAAATGTTCCCTTAAATATTCTGCCTGAGCTATATAGAGAACCTCCAGTTTCTTAAAATATGAATCTAATAAAATTTGTCTGAACACACCAAATTGGTCCAATCTCCCCAAAGTAAGCACTAAGATTTTTCACGGTTCTAAAGCTTTTGGAAATGCATTCAAAGATGCTATAACCTGTCCCAAAAGTTTTACTAAAGATATAACATGCAGCTAGACTTATAAAGGTCTGTGGATGTTAAACTAGGATAGGGACACTTTCTGCAAGCTTTTTGTTTTCTTGAACAATATCTGCTGTCTGATTTATCAGCCCTAAATATTGCGGGGAAAATTCAAATTTCTGGAAATATTTAGATGCATCTGGATCAGTGCTTATAGTATCCCCTTGAGCTCTAATTTCTTTCCATTAGAATTCCTCTTGACATAATCAAATTATTCTCTGCTCACTCTGAAACTTCTTCCTTTGATTTCTCACTTTTTTTCTGGTCTTTAGTATTTTGCCAAAATTTTTACTTGGGTGTGTTTGATTGTATGCTTACACCATCAAAAGTTATTGCAACTTGCAAACATATCTATAGTAAAATAGACACTGATTAAACCGTATGGTGTATCACACTTTCTTTGAGTTGGCTTTGGAAAATTACTCAGACCACAGTTTGATTCTGTCTCAAGGAGCACTGCCATCTAACACAGCAAACACCATTTCATAACTAAAAGGGTCCTTGAATGAATTTGAATTTGATGTATGTGATGTTTCTAGACTTTACGGCCTTAATATTAAAGCTTTAATTCTTTGATGTAATATAATATGTAGGTAATCTCTTTAAAATATCCATTGATAAATATAATAGAGTGGTAGAGATGGAGAAGACGCAAATATTGAAAAATGTACACTTGGTTTAGAGCCCAAAGCCTCTATTTTACCTCTTATAATTTGTGTGACTTTAGACAATAAATTAGTCACCTTGAGCCTTAGCTTTCTCATCTGTAAAATGAAGAGGATTCGAAACTTACCTATTATACATGGTTGTTGTAAAAATCATATACCATGCTCAAAGTGCTTTGTAAACTGAAGTGTCATTTTAAAAATCTAGCTGCATTTACTGGTTGTCTCATGTCCGCACATGGACCCTCATTTTCTCTGTGAAAGAGAATCATACTTTTCATATTCTAGGAGTAATTCAATATCTTGCATTTCATTAATATTCTTAATCATTGGGTTAATTTATCCTTTGAATATTTCTGGGTTGGTTTACTCCCAGTTTCCTGTCAAACTGGAATATTTCTGTTCTTTCTTTCTGTACAGTGAGGAAAGAAATGGCTACCTACCTTCCTTAAAGTAATTTTAAAGCTGCAATAGTGGCTTAGAACTTTTGCGTTTACCATCAAGTTTTTGTATTCCTTGATAAATTGGACAGGTGGATAGATTTTCTAAATTTATTGAGCACTTAAACACTCATGGCTTATAAATGGACTTTGAGTTGCACTGTTTGCTTCCCTTTTTGGTGTTTATGTTAGATAGCCTTCAATCTCGAAGCAGTTCCGCTAAAATAGCTTCAAAACTGAGCAGTCACTTATCACTGGCTACAAACAGTCAGTCTTTTACCCTGTAAAATTTGTCCCTGGTTTATTCAGAGGGTTTATTTTGAAAGGTTGATTTGCAGTGCCATTGAGGTCCTTTAAAAGGAAGCTCATAAGGCCTGTTAACCAGGTTATACAGCTACATGCATTCAACTTGCACGTCAACTGTTTTTGAATTCAGAGCCATAAGGCTCTCTGCAGGTATGGCTTTCAACAGGCTATAAAGTGCTTAAACAGATGGGACATTGTTATTAACATGGATAATATATTTTCATTGTATTAGGGTTGAAAGTGATTTTCCAGATAATAGCTTAGACAAATGTTTGTGGAATCTGTCCAGTTAATCTCCCCAAAATGCAGCCTGGCTTTCAGGAGTAATTCTACTTCTATTGAATGTTTTTGACTAAATGTTTAATTCCTGTGAATTTCTTAACATATTGTTGAAGAACTTCTGTTAGTTTCTTTTTGGAATCATTGTCACTGTATTATTTAATTTAGTAGTGACCTCCAGAAACCCATTTTAAATTAAACAGCCACATGTTTTATTGTATATTAGGTGATTCATTTAAAAAATAATCTCAACAAAGGCCTTTTTATATTTTCACAGGTCTCATGAAGGTCAAAGTGTTTGATAATTATTAGATGAGATGCTGTAGCAGGGACCCAAGGACCAAATGAATTGCTCACTCCTCACCCTAAGAGTTAGCCACAGAATAGTAATGTCGTTTATTTGTTCAAAGAGCAAATTGTCTATTAGGTAGCAGTCACTGTGATAGGCACTGGGGATAAAAAATAGAAAAGAGGATTCATGAAGACAAAAAACAAAGACTGACACTTAAAAAGTACAATTTCAACTTGCTGTAATAAAACCTATAGTGGGGATATAATACTTATTAGCTGGGGGGCCTGGATAAATTACTTCCTCTGTTTCAGCCTCAATTTCCCTGTTAAAATGGGTGATACTAACAATATACTCTTGAGAATTGTTGAAA
This sequence comes from Lemur catta, assembly GCF_020740605.2. Taxonomy (NCBI): domain Eukaryota; kingdom Metazoa; phylum Chordata; class Mammalia; order Primates; family Lemuridae; genus Lemur; species Lemur catta. The sequence continues at coordinate 26,430,511 of NC_059133.1, forward strand.
AAGGTGAATGAGACAGGTTGCTAGTACAAATGGAATCTCTTTATAGTGAAAATGCAAGCAAACAAAAAAAGTAAAGTTTTGAATAACTTGGACTGTATGGTATTTAGACATAATTTATGCCCTTCCCCAAATTTCTCAGCTCATAAATATCTTAACAACTATTTGCATGTTGATTTTATTATTTCTCAGGTCTTTTGAGTCTCTAAAATTGCCAGGTTCCTGTCTATTGTTATTAACTTGTGTGAGAAATTGGGAAGTCCTGATAGCTGCTTTTGGTTTTGTAAACTTTCTATGCTGGCATTTACTTTTTACTTAGTTTCTTGACTCAATTATAAAACTTATACCGCCAACACCAACACTCTTCCGCAGACAGATTGAAAAATGACCCATAAAAATAACCGTGTTAGGCTAGGCGTGGTGGCTCAAGTCTGTAATCCTAGTGCTTTGGGGCTGAGGTGGGAGGATCACTTGAGGCCAGGAGTTCGAGACCAGCCTAAGCAACATAGAGAGACCCCCATCTCTACAAAAAAATAAAAAATTAGCCGGGCGTGGTGACATGCACCCATAGTCCCACCTACTTGTGAGGCTGAAGCAGGAGGATTGCTTGAAACCAGGCGCTGGAGGCTGCAGTGAGCTATGATGATGCCACTGCCCTCGAGCCTGGTCAACAGAGCCAGACCCTATCTCAAAGAAACAAAACAAAACAAAAACAAAAACAAAACAAAATAGCCATAGTAGTTTTCCTGTTGCTATTGTAACAAATCACCACACACTCAGTGTCTTAAAGCAGCACCAACTGATTCGCAATCTCTTCTGGAGGTCAACATGGATGTGTTTCTTATGGAGATTCCAGGAGAGAATCCATTTCCTTGCCTTTTCCAGGTTCTAAACTCCTCCCGTGCCCAGTGGCTTCTGGCCCCACATCACTCCGACCTCTGCTTCCCTTGTCGCCTTGTCTTTTCTGACTCTGACTCTCCTGCCTTCCATTATTAGAACACTAGTGATTATAATAGGCCTGTTTGGATAACCCAACGTATTCTCATCTACAAATAGAAATTTTTGTTTCTCATAAAGTAACATATTCACAGGTTCCAGGAATTAACACATGGACATCTTTGGGAGGCCATTATTTTGCCTCCTGTAATGGCATAGGAAGATGAAAAGAAATCTAAAACACTTTTCAGGAACTAGATAGGATGGCAGAAAGTAGACCAAGCATAGGCAATGAAGAAATGTGACACTATCTTTCAACAAACATGATCAAATTCCTTTAGGACGGATTGAAGGAAAAAAAAACCAACAATATTAGTGGAGAGTTTGAGTTACAGAATTTTGTTTGTAAAAGCAGAATTTTGGCATTGAGTATGAAAGAATAACTAGAACTAAGCTAGTAGAATTGGACTTAGAGGCATTGTTGATAAATTTGTTTCAGGGAACAGATAAAGAATAATAACAAATTAGCATATAGATTCATGCTGAAATAATAATAGTTTATTATTTTTTATGGTAACTTAGAGATCACAAAGAAGTTTCTTGGATATTACTTTCTCTTTAACACATTGACTGCCACACTAGAAAAAAATTTTTTTTTCCCTGAGCCCATGGTGTTTTATTAAAACAAAACAATCCTTTCTAATTTGTTATTTTTTATTGTTTTCTATGCATGAGTTATATGCAACACAATCCGTGTTTTTAGAATTAAATTGTCAATACTAATTGTAACAATAAGAATTTCAACAAGTAGGATTTTCACGAAGCAACTGCAGGGTTTTGCTTCACGAGGCCCCAGGCTAAAAACTAGCCTGAGTTAAATATAACTCACATGGCAGTCAATGTGTGAATGCTCTGAGTACCCTTATAAGGTAGATGGATTTTGAACTTGGAGTTACTGATGAAGCAGTGAAGCTCAGAGATAGGAAATAGCCAGCTCAGGGTTACAGGCTGGGATGCCAGCTGAGGGCCTGGGAGGCAAGGTGAAGTCTGTGGGTTCTAATGCCCTGAGGTACCTGACATCCATTTGATCCCATAAGTAGCTGAAAAATTCCCTGTTGAGTCTTATTTACACTGTAGTAGCCCCTTGACATTTTGAATGGTCATACCCTAAGCCTACAGAAAACTCTCTAAATTCTCAAACAACATCCTTTTTCTTACTTTCTTATTTCTAATGGCACCTTTAATGAAATTGAGCACATCACAGAAGTGAGCTACTATTGCATTAAATATTACAATTTTATTTTACTTTCTCTCACTACTACCAGCAAAATGCACTGCTATCTTTTATTTTTCTGGAGCATTTCTAATAAAGGGCCAAATATTTTTTATTGCTTTTGAACATGACCTACTTGCAATTGCTCTGACAAATTGTTAATCGCTGTTAAAAAACAAACCACTTGGAGCTGCTCCATGTTGGAGCATGCTTAGTAAAAGCTCCTCATGTGAGAAACAACAACACTGCAAATCAAACCTGCAAACAAGAATACCTGCTCCTGTAAGTCTCAGTGCGTGGCCGCAGTACCTGTGTCAGGTCTCCTGGCTGGCACCCCTCAGGGCTTCTGCTCAAGCTGCCACGGAGGACAGATGACTATGTTTTGGTGCTCTCATCCCATCGAATTCATTTTGTGTGGACCAGATGAGCCAACGTTTAAAGACAGACCAACACAGGTATACTCTTAAAATTTGGTGCACAATCTGTCCTCCATTTCTTCTGGTCTGGAGGATAACAATTTATCTTTTTGAACTATTCCCAAAGGATCCCAGACTGAAATTCCATCATCCCAAATGAATTCTTTAAATGTGGTAATTGCTCTCCAGCTGTTTTCCTGGGGTGAAATAAAATCTTGATTTTATGGAAAGGTAAGAGGTACTGTTTATTTAGAGATATGTAGAAAACAACAAAAATGTACCAAATGATTGCCTGGACTCTCCAGCTTTGTGGAGAGCAGGATTTGAATTTGTGCCTCAGCAAAATAAATCCCAGGAATTTACAGATCCTCAGTTTTTATTCTCACATGGTCCACCTGCACATTTTTCAAGCATCTTCTGAATTGATTTAATTAGCTAACTTTATACATATTCATCAGTAGGACTACAAATAGCTTCCAAGTGAATGGGATGATGTAGAGAAAATTTCAGCCTAGTCTCCGTGTGAATGACCATAGGCTCTTCCTAGTGCAATTGGTAAAGTGCGACCCGGGAGACCCGCTTATGCATCCTCCTTCCGTATACACCTTACCCTATTCCCTTCACAGGTATTATGTTTTCATCTTCTCAAATGCAGCATAGGCAGCTGTTACATCTACTTGGAAATATTTTTTCCTTAATCAATTCCTTGGTGTATGTTATTTTCCACCCAGGCTTATGGACTAGGGGGTAAAAAGCCACCAAAATAAAATAGCAAGTACTCTATCATTTTGAAAGATTCCAGTTCCAGAAGCCTTTATGACAGACTTTTGCTGTATTTTGTACCAACAGCGTGTCATGTGGATCCCAGTTCATAGTATGGGCCATTATTTTCTAAATTGAATTTGCTTATCTCTGCTTCCCTTTATGGGTAACACTACCCAGATGACCAAGCTCACGGTGCTTTTAAGGGTGTTCATCTGGACTCTGTTTTTCTCCTTTTTGAGCACTATGCACTGAAATTAATAAAATAATGTGTGTATCAGGTACACTGTCTCATTTTACTCAGGCTCTTCTGTTCTCACAGTGCCTCAGATTTAAGGAAAAAACTTAGACTCTCGATTCTTTTATTCTAGTTTGCAAAACTTGTATTTCACTGACTTCTGCCAAAGAGGAATTTTTTTTTTTTAAAAAAAAGCATCCTTATTTGGTTTCTTGATCATTTAAAAATCTGTGGTCTGAGATTCTCCCTCTAACCCCCATCTTACACCAAGAGCGAGTGACCTTGTTTTAAAGTGAATATTGTTCTTTGCTTTGATGTTCACATCCCCACCATCTTGTACGCTCCTATTACTGTTGTCTGTTCTTATTGGTGTTGACAGAGTCATCCCTCGGATGAAGCCAACCAAAGCAATCGCCCTAGGCCTAAAGTGCTGGGCACCCTCACATTTTTGTCACTAGGCTGCAAGTCAGAGGGTTGAGGCGGGAGTGGGCAGGCAAGGGAGGGAAATGGTGGTGAAAGTCTTTGATAGAAAATATTACAAAGAACCAGAGCTCACACATTTAAATAATTTATCAACCTCTCTTTCTGTTCCATGCCCCCTCCCTAAAAAAAATTAGGCAATGCCATTCCATCCATACATTTATGCATCCTCTATATCAGCTTTGATTTCAAGGAATAGACATCAACTCTGCCTATCTGCAGCTAAAGTGAAATTTACTGAGCTGTTATGAGGGCTCACAGTAATGTGAGGCCAAGTGTAGACAAATGGTAAGATCTGGGACTACCTGAGGGCTGAGCATTAGGAACCACATCAAAAATGATGCTGCAGAATTTATCTGGTCCACAAGCTGCTGCACCTGAGAGGCATATGAGGGCAGCTTCCCATGCAAAGCCCCAGAAGCAAGATCCGAGTGACCACAACTGAATAGGGCACAGCCTGTGTAATCTTTCCTGTGACTCTGCAGTCGGACGGTGGGCACTACACACAGTGGGGAATCCCCAAAAGGGAAAATGGGAGCAGGGAAGTTAAACAGGAGTTTAAATATTAAACAAAATATATTGAGAAAGTTCCACTACATGCCCAAGAAACTAATGAGGTGCTCTGTTGCTTATTTGTGCTTACATTTTTCCTTGAATGAAAACACAGACTCAGGGTAAGGCTGAGGATGAAAGGATTTCTCCACTTTATGACTGTATTGGCTCCAACATCCCTAAGTTCAGCTCTCAGAGACTTTCATAAGATCTCATAAAAGTGATGCTATAGGAAAAGGATAAAAACTGTCAGTGTTTCAACTAGGAAAACATTTTTCTTATAGTGGTTATAGCATTTTTAGGGAATGAGAATTACATCAATTATACAGTTTAGGAATCATGGTGTTTAATAACGTGAATGCTTAGACCAAATTTTGATTTTGCTTAGATGAACTGTATGTCTAGATTAGTAATAATATGTTCTTGATCTATCTAGAATAAAGTAGCAAAACATCCTTTGAAAATTTATTTTGTGTTTGTAATGATTCAGTAGCTTTCTGATTAAACATAGGTTAAACACATGCTTTTCATTTCTGCTCCTTTCCAAACCTCATTAAAGTGAAAGTAAAGAAATAAAAAATGATAAAAACACACACACCAACACACACACACACACACACACACACACACACACACACACAATACAAGAGGAGGCAATAGTGGACGGAAATGGCAACCATTTGCGGTAAATGGAAAGTGGATGGAGGAGTTAGCAGAAACTAGAAAGCTGACTGAAAGCCCTGGCTGGACAGAAAGGCAAGGAGAACTGTGCTTAATTCCCTCTCTGGGAAGGCTCTGGAAGTGGGTATCACACAAAGCAGGGGAAGGTGTGGGGTTGCAGTCAGGAAGATGGTGGTAAGTCTCTTCAGAGATGTTGAGATGCCTCTTCCCCTAGTGTGTATAGCCAGCAGACTAAGTCATCCCAAGCCTGGCAAGAGACTACAAATTTATTCTGAATCAAAACAAGAGGCTCTGGACTCAGGGACAGGAGGTGGAGCAGAAGGCACAAGAGAGAGAGGAGTCAAACTCAACACAGAGGACTAAGAAGTAAAAGTCTACACACCAAGCTGTGCAGCCACTAGCCTCTGCTATTGCTTGGTGCACACTGCCAGCAGGAAATTAGAGGATTCTTCTCTGGGGAAAATGGCCAGCCTAGCTGTAGGGAGGATGGGATTCCCGATATGAAATGAAAGGGTTCCCAATAGATCACCATGAAGGAGAAGCCTCTCAGCTAGAAGGTTCCATGTTCTCATACAGAGCTTCTATTAAGGCTTTTAATGACTTAATCTTAAAAATGAATGAAGAACAACAATCATTGGCTATTGAGGAAAGCCTTGCCCCAAATAAAAACACCAAACATTGAAGAGGAGAAAAGGAACTCATAGAAAACAGTTAATGCAGACAGCAGATGAAACTTAAAATTAAAATTATCATTTATATTCTCAGATAAATGAGAAATCATCGCATCCAATATTACTATAAAAATGAAACTGTCAGCTTAGCCAGATAGAGTTTTTGAAAACTAGAAATATTAAATGAAATGAAAATTTTATTGGAAGAACTAGGTATCCTCATACACAGCAGAAGAAAATAAAATGGAAATTATTATAGACATAAAAGGGTAAGAATAATAGATCAGTCCAGGAAGTCCAAACTTTGGCCAAAAAGGGTTAAAAAAAATAAGAGAAGGGAGGAAATTAGTAAACAAATAACCAACGAAAAGTTCCAAAATTTATGCACCCAAGTTTCCTGATAAAAAGAGCCTAGCAAAGGTCTGGCTCATCACACTAAGACTCATCAGTGTGACAATTTAACATATTGACAATAGTGAGCAGGTGCAAAAAGTTTTCAAATATCAAAATTAAAAAATTCACGTATATAAAAAAGAATTTAGGATCAAATTAGACTTCTGAAGAGGAATACCCAAAGCTGGAAATTGAGGAAGAAATGGTGATAAAATTCTGGACCCTCCAAAACCAGAAAATGAGATTACAAAAAAGGAAAACTAGAGACCAAAATCTCTCATGAACAAGGATACAAAAATCCTCAATGAAAGATTAGCAACTCAAATCCAACAATATATAAAAAGAATTATGCAGTGTAATCAAGTGGGATTTTCCCCAGATATTCAGGGCTAGTTCAACTTTTAAAAATCAATTAATTGATTTTACATTAATGTAATCCATTATATCAATAGGCTAAAGAAGAAAAATTCCATGATCATATCAATGGATGTAGAAAAGCATATAACAATAAATCACCCATTTATGATTTAAAACAAAGCAAAACAAATAAAACTCTCAAAAAACTAGGTATGGAGGCAGGCTTCCTTGACTTGATACAGAACATTAACAAAACATCTACACCAAATGTTATGCTTCATAGTGAGAAGCCAGTTGCTTTCCCTCTAAGATGGGAAACAAGGCAAGGATGCCCTTCTCACCACTCCTATTAAACATCATGGTATAATTCCTGGCTTATGCAATAAGACAAGAAAAGGAAAGAAAAGTTCTACAGATTGAGAAAGAAAAAATAAAACTGTCTTTGTTCACAGATGACATGATTGTCTATGCAGAACATCACAAAGAATTGACAACAACAAAAACAAAACTGACAATACCAAATGCTGGTGAGGATATGGAATAACATGAATTCTTATCCATTGCTTGTAGGAACACATAATGGTGCAGCCACTTTGGAAGACAGTTTGGCAGTTTCTTACAAAGCTAAACGTAGTCATACCATATGATCCAGCAATTGTGCTGCTAGGTATTTTCTTAAATAAGTTAAACACTTTTGTCCTTACAAAAACTTGCACATGAATTCTTAGAAGAGCTTTATTCATAATTGCCAAAAAACTGGAAGCAACCAAGATATCCTTCAAAAGGTGAATAGATAAATAAACTGTGCTATACCCATGTGACAGAATACTATTCAGCAACAAAGAGAAATAAGTTATCAAGCCATAAAAAGACTTCAAGGAAGTTTAAATACATATTGTTCAGTGAAAAAATCAGTCTGATAAGGTTACATACTGTATGATTCCAACTCTCTGACATCTGGAAAAGGCAAAACTATAGGTTATTAAAAAGATCCATGGTTGTCAGAAGTTTGGGAGAGAGGAAGAAGAAAGAATTTTTTAAAAATTCTGGTTCCTAATGATTGACAACTCTCTCACATATAGAAATCACTCATGCTTTCCCTAAGACCCCCAAAATCTTATCCCATTATGGGGTCAAGTTTAGGCTCAAGTCCAGAATATTTCATAATCTAAATTTGTCTGAGGTAGAATGGGGTAGAAGGAGGCTTTTCAAAAAAAAAAATCCTCAGTCACAGCTTTTTGAGAATGGTTTCTCTTATTTGAAGGCTTACGAGCTAAGAGACACATTATTTACACCCCTCCTCCAGCCCTAGGCACCCCTTTCACGACACCATGTGATTGGACAATTGCAATTAAAAAAACAGGCAAATGGGAGGCCCATAGAAGTCACTGGTCACTAACAGTTATGAAACTAAACTGAGAACCTGTTTTGCAGCCTTGATTAAGGCTCAGTTCCACTGTCTGCAAGTAGCTTTCTGTATCTCTTGGTAAGTCATCCTCCTTTCCTTTAGAAATGGCTTGTGTTTGCAGCTGAGTATTTTTCTCAGTCTGCTTCCTGCTCATAAAATTTTGGAAGCCCAGATACCTCTTTGCTAGGTAAATGATTCCTGTCCAGTTCAGTCAAAGCTAGAGATGCTTTGATAATTATAACTCTCTTAAAAGCTTTCTGAGTTTCTTATAAATTGTTATTGTAGTTGCTTCCATTAGACAAAGCCACACCCACAAAATTCTTTGAGACAGGCTTCACTCTGGGCTGAGCATAAATGAGGATCTTCTGGACAAGGCCTTTAAGATTCTTAAAACCCTTTATCTAGATAAGAGGGTCTCTGAGATACAATCTTAAATCTCTTCGAAGCCATAGAAGGGGTCTTATAGTCTCCTTTGAAATGACCTTTATCTTGAGGCCATATTTTATTGGTAGAGTCTTAGCTTTGATCTTTGCCCTGAGACTATTTATTACTTTTATAGTCCTTTTCAGGAAAGACTGAGATGAGAAACAATTTTAATTTTCAACCTGCCAAGTCCTGGTTCCCTTATTTTTTTTGTTTAATTCTGCTTAAGAATGGAACAGTTCCTTTTTCAGCTCATCTTGCTCTTCCCATACATCATTATTATTATTATTATAAGCAGCTAAATGAACCCAGATGGCACTTTTAACATTCTTCTGAGGAATCTCCTTCGCTATATCCCCAAGTTACGCAGGAGCATTTCCTTTCTTTCTTTCACGTTACTGCAGGTGGCAGTTTCACTAATGATTCTACCAGGACACAATTCACATCCTCTGATCTCCAGCCCCCAGTGGCAACTTTTTCACTGCATTTCTAGCCACCACTACAGTCTGAAAAGTGAAAGAATTATGGAAGAATCACCTAATTCCAAAGCAAATAAATTTCACTTATTTTAGGCTTATATTTTAGCACCTGACGTTGAGGTGACATTTTTATTTTCTTTCTATATATATTTTTTGGTAATCTCTTGCTACACCACAAACCACCTCAATACCTAATGGCTTAAACCAGCACTCATTTTATTTGTTCAAAGTTCTACAGGAAATAATGATCTCATCTTTGGGGTTATTCTGATAGTCTTGCTCATAGGTGCTTATGTCTGCATCCCACCGAGGGACACCTAGGGGTAGGCTTATTAGGATGCTGGGAAGGCTTCTCTTTCTCTCTCTCACTCCATCTACTCTCTCCCTCTCTATGGGGTTCTCCAGACACCTCTTCTTACATAACAGCTCAGGGAATCCAAGAGCACAGAAAGGGACACTACCAGGCCCCTTGGGGCTTAGGCCTGCAACTGCTACAACATTATTTTTGCCACTTCCTTTTGGTTTTGGTAAGTCATAAGCTAGGTACTGCCCAGATTTAAAGGGTGGGCATGAATACCAGAAAACCTGATCAACTGGGAACCAACAGTATAAAAGACTAACACGTTCCACATTTAATCCAACAGTGTATTTGGAGACTGTAGTGTCTCTGCATTCTTGAACACCTCCAATCCATTCTTCACCCAGGAGGTAGAACATCTTTAAAAAGTACAAATCAGATAATGGAACTCCTCTGCTTAAAATTCCCCCCTGGCTTTCTATCACATTTAAAAATGCCCTACAAGACTCTACATAATGCTTCTTCCACTTCCCATGCTGGCGTCCCTATCATTCCTGTTATTCCCTCAGGCTCTTGCCACATTGGCCTGCTCTCCTTTCCTTGAACACAGCTAACTCACCCCTGTTTTTAAGGCCTTCACATTACCCATTCCCTCTCCTTAGTATGCTCTTCTCCCAGACATTTATATGGCAGAGCCCTTGTCACTCAAATTTCAGCTTAAATGAAACCCCCTGGAGAAGTCTTCCCTGATCACCAAATCAAAAGTATTCCTCCTCCTTCCCTCATCACACAGTCAATCATTGCACTTGATGTTTCCTAGTTTATTTTTATTTGATTTCTGTTTGCCTCTGCTCATTAAAATGTAAGATCCATGGTGTGGGTACATTGTTTTGTTTCCTACTGTATACACCCAGGGTCTAATCCAGTGTCTGTTACACGGTGGGCCATGAATATTTGTGGATGAAACTTATAAGTGAGCATTAGTACTAGTAGTGGTATTCTTACCACTATAGATGTGGTTATTGATTTAATAATAACCATTACAATTACAATAGAAACTCATTTAGAAGCAAAGCAAATGTTTCCATTAGAGATGAGTCACTAGCTTGATTGTAGTCCCATGTGGCCCCACCAGAGTGGTCAAGAGTGGGGATGTATTCCAAAGGGTTTCATCATGGTCTCCCTTGGCCTATGTCTGTATGATATTTCCATATCAGTGGAATTAACCATTCATAGTACCAGTTTCCTATTTATTTCAGGCTACTGAAAAAGTTTAAGATAACTTTCTACATAGCACTTAACAGAGGAAGCACTCAATGTAGGGTAGCTTTCATTACTGTTGAGAACAGAGGGAAAGAACCTTCATCATGGAACGTATTCTTACATTTTGTCATCATGTAGATTCAACACCAGCTAGATAGGTAGGCCACAGACCTTACTTCAGTAAAGAAATATTTGACGATAAAGTCCTGTCTTTAGAATGCATTTTTTTCATTATTAGATTCACTAATATGCTTCTATTTATTTAAATAGAGATTTTCATAATTAAATATTCAATGAGACAAACAATAATATCAACTAGTCAGGAGGTATTGTCTATGACAGAACTTTACCTCTTATTAAAATGGATGCTGAATTTTTTATTGGGAATTATGATCCAGTTGCTGCTAGGTTAGAATAGATTGACTCAATTAGGACATTTTCATTTTTCTATAAAAACCCTCTGACACTATCATGTACTCTTATATTAATAAATAGAAGGGAAATGCTAGTATTTTGGGATTATTCCTCAGCTTTGTCTCTTTTTTTTTTTCTGTCTTTGTGAAGTCTGCTCCCCACACAGCTATGCATTCATTTTCATGGGTAGCATAATCTAAGTGCTTCCTCATGGCAATTCCCTGGACCAACCACTTTAGATAACATTCAATCCTCATGACAGTGCTGCAAAGTAAGTACACAACAGGGGCAGACAAACTTTCTTCTGTAAAGTGCCACAGGTTAAAAAATCTTCAGCTCCGTGGGCCTCAGAGTCTCTATCATAACTTTCTGCTGTTGTGGCATGAAAGCAGCATAAAAAGCAGAAAGAGACAGTATACAAACAAATGAGCCTGGCCGTGTTCCAATAGAACTTTATTTATTCATCATGAAATTTAAATTTCATACAATGTTCACATGTCACAAAGCATTATTCTTCCTTTGATTTTTTTTTAACACCTAAAAATGAAAAATCATTCTTGGCTTACGAGCCAAATCGAAACAGAAGGCCAGTGTAGCCCACGGGCCATAGTTTGTTAACCCCTGTAGTATACAGTCTAGGAAACGGGTTTGGTGAATACACGAAACTTTCCCAAAGTGATACCCCCAGTGACTGAGGAAGCCAGGACTCAAAAGTACCTCTGATTCTTAACACTTGCCCTATATTGCCTCTTGTACAGTTATCTTAACTCTCATTTTAAACTTAAATCTTTAGTTTAACTGAACTAAGAATTTAGCTCACTTTTGTTAAGCCTGGAAACCTAATCACTATTTAAAACGCTATGCATATGGCACAAGGTATTGCCGTTTCTAATTCACATCCTCACTTTGGGATTATTTTCTATTCTGGGGACTATCTATGTGCATACATGCTCACATATGAAAATAAAGGTTTATTCCTTTTATAAACATTTAAATGATAGTGTTGCAATTTAATCTATGATGATTAATTTGTACCAATGTGCAAACAGATGCATTTTCAGCTAAAAATCAGTTTCTCTTGCAATCTGTCCATAGGGCCAAAAGTTGCCGCTTGCTCAGACCAACCTCCCAGTTGGGGAAAGATAGAGGTCAGCTTGCCAGCTAGATAGCAGACCACAGATCTCTTCTGGGTGATTCAGGATGATCATAATCATTGCACAGAGCTCTATTCTGCCTCCTGTTAGTGTAACTATAACTATATAGCTGACTGAGCAACTGGGACGGCGCAGGATACAAAATGATTTTCTCAACTCTGAAAAAACAAGTAATGTGTTTGTACAAATGCTTATGTTTCTGCCTCCTCTCTTCTATGTCTTTACCATCTCACCCCGCTAAATCTTTCCTCTCTCAGGGAGATTTAGGTAAAATCTCTTTATTGAGGGCCCACTCATCATACTGAACCCTAAAAGTCTTACCTTTTATATTTTAATTCAAAAGGGAGCATTGTTCCAAATTGTCCATTATTTTCAACAAGGGCAAAATAATACAGGCTGTCGAGGGCCCCCAAACACAGGTAATTTATTGCTCGGAAACGCTGAATTGAATGTGTTCCCCAGGAAAGCATTCTTCAAAACCCAATATCAGGCACTACTGTGCAGGAATCAGAGTGTAAATGATTAAAAACACGATGGATCACTGGTCAGTTGTTCAGTCTGTCTAGAATCATTATGCTTGGAAGAGAAGTTAAGAAGCTAGGAAAGGAAACCCTTTGAGGTCTGTTCTCTATAAAGAAAGAGGATTAAACAGAAAGCCAGGTCTTCCTCCCCCAACATCATAGGCGATGTATGTGCACACACACACACAGCCATATAGTGCTCAAATAGCCCAGGGCTAAAGGTTAAGAATTATAAGGGAAAGATTTAAAAATGCAAGTTGGGGCAATGATTTAAAACAGGGAAGAAAGAAGTCAAAGCAAATGAGTGTTATTTAATCTTATAAATTTGCTATCCTATGGTGTACATAAAGATGTAGGTAAGAGGCATTTGTTTGCTCACTGTTATGGCTGGAAGCCTAGGAAAATAAATTTATTCAGGCACGCCAGTCTGTCTGCAAAGACTTCCATTTAGCCTTTTATGGAAATCCTGAACAAAGAAGAGTATCATTGCTTCTGTCAGGAAAGGAGTTTCAATCAGACTGATGAATAAAAAGCACAGCTGCCAAAAGTGATCCACGGCAGGGTAAAGTTTAGATGCCCAATTGCCCATATTTCTATTAAAATGTGTCATTAGTGTTGGCCTGGGCCAACAGAGCAGGGCTGTGCAGCATACTAAATTGCTTCTCAATTTTAAAATATCAATTCCAGGAAGAATTATGTAAGATAAAATGTAGAACCTCAGCATCACAAAACAGTGGCTGTTCAGTGAGACAAAGGTTTGGTTTTACAGCTACTAAATATAGGTTTATGCCATTTACATATTTGGTAACTCTGTGGTTATGCCTCTTTCCCTGGGAACTGTGTCCAATAAATAATTATTCTGGGACACTTACATCTTTTATCTGAATTAAGGGAGACAGTGGGGCTAAATTATTTCATTCAAAAGAGGTAGCATATATGACACTTTTTAATTTTCTAAAATAGTTCTGAGACCTTACGAAACTCCAAGAAACTTAGCATTTATTTTATGCACTCTCATTTTACCAATGGAAAAACTTCGGATAGAAGAATTTGAAACTCCCTCAAACCACATGTCTAGAGATGGTAAAACAGCAACCAGGGTCTTAAATCCTAACCCTATACTTTTTCCACTCAAATTCTCAGTGGAGAAACTCAAGTTTGTGGTTCCTGAATAATGTTTCCAGAAAGGGACACCTGATATTTTAATGATTACAAACAACAACCAAACAAACCAGCAGCAACAAAAAGATCTCTTGCAGAGAGAAACATAACCTTCCAGTGCTAATCCTGCCTGCTACTGACATGTTCTATCAAAGTTGTCTTTGGTGTATTCAAATGGCATTGACTCTAATCTGCTCTTTCTAGTTTATCACACTTCTTTCTGTTACGTGGCATATCACTGCATCAGAAAAGTAGCAAAAACCTACTTTCTAAATATACATAAACCTGGATAATCATAAAAATAAAACAATTAGATAATAGGAAAGGAAGAAAACAAAGAGTGCACCACATTTCTTGTCAAACTCATGCCAGAATGTCATTTGCTTTTGTCTATTTTTAAATTATTGGCTTTAGGCCCTGGTTTCCTATAAAAATGTTTATTGCTTTCTTTTCAAAAGACTGTAGTATTAGTTATCTATTGGTACATAACAATTACTCCATAGCTTAGTGGCTTAAAACAATAAACATTTATTGTTTTATAGTTTCTGTGGGTCAATAATTCAAATGTGGTTTAGCCAGATGTTCCTGGCTTAGGATCTCTCATGAGGTTACAGTCACATGCAGCCACAGCTGCGTCATCTCACACCTTGGCTGGGTCTGGACGATGTGCTTCCAAGAAGGCTTACTCACGTGGTGCTGGTAGCTGGCAGAAGGCTTCAGTTTCTCCCCACATGGGCCCCTCTGTGCACTGTTTGAATGTCCTCACAATATGGCGGCTGACTTCCTCAAGGATGATCCATCCAGGACAGTAAGGTGGAAATCACAATGTCTTTCGTGATCTATCCTTGGAAGTCACATAATGATAGTAAAGAATTCATTTCCGCACTACTCTATCAGTTATTGAGGTTGGCCCTATCCAGTGTGGGAGACGACTCTACCAGGGCGTAAAGATGAAGAGTTAAGGACCATACACAGCCATCTTGGAACCTGGCCGCACGACTGACTTCGCTTAAACTTACGCTGTGTCTACATTTGGGATATTTGTTTGATTTGGCTAAATAGGCTGCTCAATTCAAATCACACAGTTGCTGGTTACTCTAACCACACTATTACTTTCTAAAGCACTGTTTTTCATTATTATTTACATCATACTGCCTAACTTATAATGATAACCTTATACAATTTATAAATATTTTCATAGACATCTCATTTAATCATAATTTTCACTTTTTTAACTTTTAAAAAGATTTAAATGAAATTAACTTTAAATAAGATTTGCAAAGGTAGTAAAAAGAATTAGCTCTTTACCCAGCTTTCCCTATTGTTGGCATCCTTCATAACCATACGGTTGTCAGAACTAAGAAATTAACCTCAGTACGATACGAGAAACTAAACTATAGGCTTTATTTGGATTTCTCCATTGTTTCTATTAATATCCTTTTTCTGTTCTAGATTCCAGTCCAGAACACCACATAGCGTTTAGTCACTGTATCACCATACTTTCCTCTGATCTGTGACTATTTTTCAGACTTTTCTTGACTCTTACAAAGAGCACCAGTTAGGTATTTTGTAGGACGTCCCTCAATTTAGGTTCGTGTAATATTTTCTCCTGATTAGATCAATGGTATGGATTTGGGGAAACAATATCATAGAGGTGATGTGCCCTTCTCATGATGGCATTATTATTAGCGGTTATTACTTAACCATGATTATTTGGTTAAGGTGCTATCTGGCAGATTTCTCCATTGTTAAAGTTACTGTTTTTCCAAATTTTATTCTTAAAATGAGTTGCTAAATCCAGTCTTACTCAAATGGGAGAGGAATCAAGCTCTGCCTCCTAGAAGGAGGAGTTTCAAAGAATTTGTAGACATAAGTAAAAACTATCATAGTACTTAAACATTTTGAGTGAGATACTTTGAGGCTATGCAGATATTCTGTTTTTCCTTAAAGGCCTAGCCACTAATTTTAACATCCATGAGTAGATATTGCTGTGGTATTCTAACAATGACTTTCTCATCACTTCCTTCCTTCTACATTTATTCATCAGAATTGTTCTGTTAGAAAGATCTCTCCCTTCTCCTCTGTTTAGTTACTCATTCAATCATTCACTTACATCAATGTGGGCTCATCAATGTGTATTTTATATTTTAGGTTATAATATAATACTATCATTATTTATGTTAATGTTCAAATTGTTTCAGCAACCTGTCTTTCAAGTTGTTGCCTGTGTTCTTTTGGTATGACCCCTCCCCATCCACCTGTCTTCCTATTTTCTTTTTTCTTTTAGTACTTTTTCACTTTCTGGCATCAAAAAATAATCTAGGCTTATCTTGAATTTTTTTTTTTTTTTGCCCCAGTTCTGGAATCAGTATTTTGTCTTCAAAGAGCCCTGGTTCTTTTTATTGGAGAATGATATTTGAAAACCAAGATCTGAGCATTAGTTGTGTTTATCGGCCCTGGAACATCACTGCTTCTAGGCCCTCTCTGCAAACAGAGCTAGGAAACATAAGTACATATATTGAACTAGGTACAACTTTTATTTCTGAGTGTCTTCTATATGTCAGGCACTATGTTAGGCATTTATTATCCCTCATTTCATCGTATTCTCACAACAGCTCTACAAAGGTAGGTTTTATTAGCCTCATTTTACAGAGAAAGTAATAAAGAGTCCAATTGCATGTTACACACAAGGAGGAAGACTGGAAATCCAGTCAGTGGACTTTAAATCATATGTTGCTTTCTTCAAATCAGTTTAAATAGCTATCGACTGTTTCCCTTTCAATGTCCCTCTTTCTACCTGTCCTTCCTTGCTTTTCTTTGGGTTTTCCATCCTCTCTGTACATTAATTCCATCATGGCAATATTTAATTAGGTATATATTTAATAAGTTGAGTCTAGGTAGTAGAACTACTATGGCCTTATATATTGCTTTAGTTTAAATTTTTGTTTTTGTCAGGATTTTGATATTTGGCATGAAACACACCAAGAGATTTTCTTCACCAAGTGTATGGCATTGAAATTCTTCATTCCTCATCTCAATGAATACTTATTACTATTATGTATTTAACACGGGGCTCAATTCTAGATGCTGCGATACAGTGGGGAGCAAAACAGGTGAGAGTCCTATTATTTTTGAAGACCTTTTTATCTCGTGTGGAGGAAAAACAAACAAAAAATACAATAAGTAAATTTTTGGTTTATTAGGTGATGTGGAAAAATAAATCAAGGAAGAAGATGAGAAGAGACAGAGGGATTATAATTTGCAATAGGGTCATGGTGATAGGTCTTCTGATAAAGTGACAATTGATCAAATATAGATAGGAGATGTGGGAGGGGCCTACATGCACTATGGGTGAAGCACATTACAGACAAGGAGACAAGCCAGTTCAAAGCCTGCAAGCCAGGACTGCACATGTACTTGAAGAGCAAATAGAAGGCCAGTGTGACATGAGACAAATGAGACAACAAAGATTGGAGAGTTACATGATGGGAGCACAGACCATGTAGAATTTTTTAGGCGATTATAAGGGCCTTGGCTTTTCCTCTCAGTGGGAAGAATGTTTTAGGCAGAGGAGTAACCTGATGTAACTTGCATTTCAAAGGGACCACTCTGCCTGCTGTATGGAGAGCAGAATGGAGAAAGCTGGGAGAACAGTTAGAAGGTGGTCTCAATGAGATTCAGGGGTGGCTTAGACCTGTATCATAAGTCTGGAGGTGGGGAAAGGTTATAAGATATTACAGACATTTACGACTTGAGCCAAGAGGATTTTCTAAGCCATTGGATAAATGGCATGAGAGAAATAGAGTTGTCAGTCAGGACTCTCAACATTTTAGCATAGGCAACTGGGAAGAGGAAGTTGCCGTTGTGATAGAAAGAGGTTTGGGGTGGTTCAATTTTGGACAGTTAGGTTTGGAATGCCTATATATGATTTGCATGATAGAAGATTAAATGAGTCTGGGGAAATATGAGGCTCTAGCAAACAGAGATTTCTTTCTAAGATTCACATAGGAATATAACCTCAGTGTGTCAGAGCCCCGACCCAATCTTAGGGAGGTATAAGGCATAAAAATTGGGCCTTCATGGGGATGCTGGGATACCTGGGGAAAAATCCATCTCAAGAAAAGGGAGTATTTCCAAAACATCCACCAGCACCTGAAAATTCATATTAGATCATCCAACTCTAAATTTATTTGTATTTTAAAAATGTAATTTTTATCTCCCCTTATTACTGCAATTTAAATGAATACTTCTTTTATTTTTCTTAACAACAGGGTTTGATGATAATTTCACATTCATGCTAAACCTGCTTTATGTTTTGATGAGCACTTGTCTTTTCAGACTATGAGGTCTAAATTTTACGGTCTCCTTTCCTATGACCAGCCCTCACTGAAAGGAATTTCCAAAAGAAATTTCTTTCTTTGTTTTTAGAAGGTCAGATAAATAGCTATTTAAAAAAAAAAAAAAGCACTTGCAAAGCAAAATAGAACCTCATGTACACACACTGATAATGATTAGGAAAAGGAGAAGGTCTTAATGGGGAGAAGGAACGAGTTTGATAGAGACTGCTTCTTGAAGGTGAAGAATGTTCGACTTGGCTTTAAAACAAGTGACATGAAAGGAAGGCCCATTTATAAGATTACTTTGCCTGGGTGCATGAGAAAGGTTCATGCGTGTATTTTTTTGAAGGCAATTATAGGCTTTCTCTCTCATTCTTTTTTTTTTCCCACTTCCTATTTCAAAACCCATAATGTTTCGAAAAAGCTCATCCTACTTAACTCTCATGTGGTTTAAAATCTAACCTAGACATATGTTGTTAATACTCTTATATGTCAGGAGCCCGAAGGGTAGAAACAATTTTAAACTTAACTTTTTGATTTTGTTTTCCTGACAGTACCTTTTTTTCTGAGCCTGAGGAATTTTACAATGCCAAAAGTTATGAATCTTTCCAGACTCAACCCAATAACTGGCATGACAAGAAGCAAATGATTGATTATAAACAAAATGATGGGGTACAGGAAAGTGTCGCCATTTACTGACATAAATGTTGGGAGTGTCTTCCTCATAATATTGAAAAGGGTGAAAAAACATAAGATAATGATGAAAACAGATGAAAGGAAGTAATGTAAAAACAGTAAAAAAAAAAAAAAAACACTACAACAAGTTAGGGCAGATATTCAGATATTCTCCAAAAAAAAAAAAAGAACTTAAGCATTTGAAGACAGACAGCACATCATTCCTGGTAGATAGATTTATGGTATAGTAGCTCAGTCAATACATTTAAATTGAATCATTATGACTCAAATTTTTAAAATATTAATTCTGCAGCCTGAAAAAAGATCAACCTTATTTCTCTCATTTGGTGAGTATTTTCAGATGGCTGTTAAAATGTTTTTTTCTTTCCTTCTCTTTCAACTGCTGGAGAATAACTGGAAACAAATCTGTTCCTTGGTATAAATGTTCAGCCCATATGTTATTTTTCGTGGTAACTGATAAAAGTGCGAAGTCCTCCTCAATCAATTCTGCTTGAGTGTTTGCTCTCCTTCCCTGCGCCCCACCCTCACCATATGTAACACATCTTAGGAGTGGGGAGAATAATCCCTGTATCATTGGACTTTTGTTGCCTGCATTTTTCTCTGAAGTAACATAAAAATTTTAAAGAAACTCAGAGGTAGTAGTACAAAGAGTGGACAGGCCAATCCAGCTGTTCTGAAAGGCCATTGTGAGGAACAATAGGCCACAGAGGAGAAAAAGAAAATGATACCACACAGCTGTCCCTTAAACAACATGGGGGTTATGGGCACTGAGCCTGACATAGTTGAAAATCCATGTATAACTTTTGACTTCCCCAAAACGTAACTACTAGTAGCCTACTGTGGATCACAAGCCTTACTGATAGCATTAACAGGTGATTAACAGGTGATATTTTGTATATGTATCATGTGCTGTATTCTCACAATAAAGTAAGGAAAACGTTATTAAGAAAATCATAAGGGAGAGAAAATATATTTACTATTCATTAAGTGGAAGTGGATCATCATAAAGGTCTTTGTCCTCGTGGTCTTGACATTGAGAAGGCTGAAGAGGGGGAGGGAGAGGAAGGGTTGGTCTTACTGTCTCAGAGGTGGCAGAGGCAGAAGAAAATTCGTATATAATTGGACCAATGCAGTTCAAACTCATTTTATTCAAGAGTCAACTGTAGTTATGAACATTGACCATATTCCCCAAGTATCTACACAGTAGGAGACAGAAGAATCACCATGGATTTTGGAAGCAAAGAGATCTGGGTTCATTCTCAGCAACACACCCACCTAAAAATGATCTAAGCAAGTTTCTTAATATGAATCTGAATGTTCTCATCTAGAGAATGCTGGTACATTACCTTGCAGTGTTAATGTGAGAATTTAATAAAATGATCCACGAAAAGTAACTAGAACATGGTAAGCACTTAATAAATGTTAGTTTCCTTCTTCTCATTCTTCCTTCTGTCATTCCTATTATTACTAATGAAAAACTCTTGCATTTCAGTAATTTATGAGCATTCAACCAAGACCATGAATGCACCCAAGTATATGTTTTATGATGAAAGATTTACCAGTAATTTTCTTTTATACTAAAAAGCCAGTCCAAGTTGACTTCTCTTGGCAAAATTTCTGATGTAACTTGAAGACTTGAGAGTTTGAATTTAGATCAATACTTTAAGAGAACTTAACCCCAGGCCAAATGCTTTGTGCTGGGAAAATAGTCTTTGATGTTTGAATGGGTCTGAGTGTTGTACTGAGAGCCAAATGTGTGAGGTGGGCCCCCTTGTGAATCAAAGCATCAAAAAAGATTTGCATTAATTTCCTGCAAACCAAACATATAGAGTTTCATGCAGCTCTAATTGAAATATAATAACTGTTTACAGATTTGACTGCACCATCACCACGGAGTAATTGGTTCTCTACACCCAGCAAATGGGAGATGAAGTAAATGTGCCTAGAAGCATTTGGAAAGTCAATGAAATGTTTCTAAAATTCCTGTTGTGGAGGGTGTAGTGCCTGTCTTGAAGCTCAGTCAGAGCTGGACCTCGGTGGAGTCAAGTCGCTGCTGGTCTTGGGTGTCAGAAGGGACCTCTGTTACTCCAGGTTGGATTTGTTGAAATGTAAAACGGCCCTATCTCAAAAAAGCAGTATTTTTCCAAAGTTACTTATTGTTGTCTTTTTTGTGTGTTCTGCATAGTACTGGGCTCAACTAATCAGAGACATCTTGGCTTTTTATTCACAGTAAGTGTTTGACATCTCTTGGAAGGCAGAAAGAAAGAATGCAAAGAGCTGGGGCAAACTTGAAAATTCCTAATGAATCCCACTGCAATTTGTTCATCATGAAGATGGTCAAGATTCATTATTAATATAATGGAATAATGACCAGCCCTGCTCAAAGCAAATGAAGATATAGCATTTTTTTAAAAAAAACTACAAAATCCCCACCATTTGGGAAACTATTTACTTATTCAATATTTAGAGAAAAAGCAGCTTTTCTCCATCCACAAACCCAAAGGCTTCAGAATATCTTTATAAATGGCAAAATAATCAGGGAAAAGGGGAGAATGCTACCTTTTGAGAATGTTGTAAAAATAATATTGCAGTAGACAAGGAATCCAGCTTTTTGAAAACTGCATAGCAAAGCCATGAGGCCAGTATTATTTTCCCCATTTTAAAGATAAGAAATCTAAGACTCTGGGAAATCACTTATTTTCCAAGCAGAGAGTAAGTTACAAAATACAGACCCAAATATAATTTGCTCTTCCTCCAAAACCAGTGGCCTTGTTTTGAAAACAAGCAACCAATTTCAAAATTAAAAAAAAAAAATCAAAATATCTACCATAGATTTAAAGAAAAATCACATTTTGTTATTAGCATCTGACTTGAAGTTTAGTTCATTATTTTCATACATTATATTCCACTACTCAGAAAGTTAAAAAAATAGAGGGGAGATTGATATACAGTTGCTACGCCTAAGTTCCTACCCTAAAAGACAGTGTGCCTGGCACTCACCATGTAGTCAGTACGTTTTTTTTTTTTTTTTAGTACATTTTTATGATGACAATTATGTGGTAAGTGTTTCATCATAGGAATATAAACAGACCTGAGTTGGAACGCCTGTCATTTGTGTAATAATGGGCAAGTGCACTTGCTTTCCAAAAACCTCAGTTTCTGCATCTGTGTACATAATAGTGCATACCTCACATTATTGATTTTTATTATTAACATATTAGCTCTGACAGTGTTGATAATTAACAGCTCAGAGCACAATTGCACCATTTCTCAATTAACAAGAAGCTGTCCACTAAATTGTTTTGGTTCTTTGTCAACACATCTCACACCAATGTTTTAAGAACTTTTTTCCAGATGTTAAGTGTCAGCGAGGTACTTTTATCATGGCTCTAAGAGATTTTAGGGTTTCAGTATACCCAGTGTGAGATGGTACCTTTTCTTGAATAATAACATTTTTCATACAAGAAATTTTTTTACAAAGACCTTAATTGAGTATTTACACATTAATTTTCTTCATCAACATATTTTATGTTTCCATATTGTTTCTTTTAACATGGGCTCCGCTCAGCTAAATGTGTCTTCAAGTCCTACATGCCAACACACATAATAAATAGAAAACAGTAGGGCAGGGTGTTGTGGTAGGCAACCTAACACATCTCCTCTAAGATTTCCACATCTTAATCCGTAAAACTTGTGACTATGTTACCATATGTGGCCCTTCACGGATGTCATTAAATTAAGGATCTTGAGATGGGAAGATTATCTTGGAATATCTGCCTAGGCCCAATGAAATCAGAAGCATTTTTATCAGAGCAAGATGAAAGGGTCAGAGTCAGAAAAGGAGATGTGACAAGGGAAGCAGAGGATAGAGGGATGCCATTGCTGCAAGGGGCCATGAGTTATTAAGTGGAGGAAGTTTCTTGAAGCTGGGAAAGACAAGCAATGGGTGTTCTCTAGAGTCCCCAGAATGAACACAGCCCTCTCAACATCTTGGTGTTAGTCTTGTAGGATCCATTTTTGGACTTTTAACCTCCAGAAAGATAAAGTTATAAACTCATGTTATTTTAATCCAGTAAATATATGGTAATTTGTTACAGCAGTAATAGGAAACTAATATGGTTATCTTTTTTCATATTAAATACCAAATAGGTATTTAGAGATCTGAAAGGCTCTATCAAGAAAAAAAAATCTTGTCTTAAAACATATATATATATATATATATATATACTTATTTGTGAAGAGATATATGTCAATAACAATATTGCCTTCTATGTTATTTTACTTTCAAGAGCAATGTATGAAATTGAGGATGAAATCATCTCAGAAAAAAGTGAAATGGAAATAGACATGGTAATATTTCTCAAGCTTTAAATGAAAAGTTTCTCTTTTTCCTTTTTCAAAAGCATTATTGCAGAACATTCAATAATCTTGACCATGATATTAAATATACTTGAGAAATTGAGTTCAACACATTTTAAAGGAAAGCCTTTTTTCCCACAGTATTTGCTACAGACTTGGGGGCCTGCTGTCCTATGACACATTTTGTTTGTTTGTCTTTTTCAAATATAAGTTTCCAGTGCATGAAAGGAGAACTAAAAGAATTAGAGGATTGTCTTTATTCTTTGTGTTCTTCAGACACATCTCTTAAAATGGCAGTTCATGGAGAATTTTTAATTTAATTTGTCTCAAGGAGTGATTAAAAATAAGTAAATGGATTAGTTTCTTGTCTATTCTTATTGTGATTATGGTTATAACAAATTTTAATAGGCTTAACAAAATGGATTTAAATTGGCAAACCAATTGGTTCATAGATTCGATGAAATAAAACCCAGAGAATAAAAACTTTTTTGTCCTATTGTTACTGGTAAAATAACTGTTGAAATGTGCCAGGTCTGTACATTTTATTCTATTGTTCTCTCTACTTTGCTGGTTGACCTCAAGCTAGTCATTGAAGTTGTTGTTCCTCTGTTGTTTCCTCATTCAAAACCTAAGGGAGATATCAAATTCTTTATAAAAATAGCTCTCAAGGACTGTATTAAAATATACTAAGCATATAAAGTGCTCCACAGATTATGTAATGTACCCCGAGAAGCTGTTAAAATTAACATTGAGCTGTCTTGAACTGTGTCCTCAAACTATGTTGTTCTTACTAGTCCATAGGAGATTGATGAATGGTCATAACAGAGTTTTCAAATCTTTAAATTATAAAACAAATTCTTCAAAATTTGTAAATTCTAAAACCAACTCCAACATTGATTTAACTATTTATTTTCAGATAAGTGTTGTGGGATACTCCAGGTAAGTATGCCTCATTGTCATACAATTCAGAGAGATTCATAGAATGTTAGAACTGGAATGAATTTTAGATATTATTTAGTCCAATCCCCTAAATTTACATCCTGAGAGAGATACTTAGATGTTCCCAGTGACCTAGTTAGGTAGGGACAGGACTACAATTGAAATTCAGTCTAAAGATGTATGAAGTATTTCACTTTGCAAGGGTTTCCAGTAAATGTACTGGCCAAAATACTACCCTGCATTCTACTAATACAGGATCGATTCTTGTAGAGTGTGAAAGTTATTGATTCCATATAAGATTTTTATTGAACGGCAAACACTACTAGCAGGGAATGCTATTTTTAACCTCCATTTAGCTAACGTTTTAGCCATCAGGTAGCACCTACTCAGGGATTTACTACCAGACAGTTAGGCTGGAGCTGGAAAATGACCAAGAAGATAGTAGTGTTGGGGGAAGAGGCTGAAGAGTGAGGAAGACTTAACATCCCATTACTATATACTTCCTTTCCTCAAACACTAACAGCCCATCTCAACTTGGCTATCAAACCAGGAGCAACTTAAGGACAAGAATCAAGTCTTATTCACTTGTTTTACTTATTTTCCTTCCTCATAGTCTACATATTAAACTCTTAATAAATTCCATTTGTTAAATGAATAAATGATTATAGCTTCCCTTACAAAGTGCACCAGATTGTGTAGACCTAAATCCCAGCTCTACTCAATGTATATTAGCTGTGTAGCCACAGAAAGCTAGTAAACTTCTGTGTCACAGTTTCCATAATTTGTAAAATGGAGTTAACAATATTTACATTATAAGATGATTTTGAGGATTAAATCAATTTATACTTGTAAAGTGCTTAAACTTCGCTTATGTAGGAGAGGCAAAATTTGACTTCTACCTTCTTAGGGATTTTGGCTTGGACTGCAAGTTATATTGACATGAGACCAATTAACAGAAGAAAAGCATACAAATTTATTTAATGCAAGTTTTACATGGCACAGGAGCCCTCATAAGGATGTGAAGACCCAAAGAAGCACGTAGAGTTGAACACGTATACTGAGTTGCACAAGGAATGTAAATTGTAAAAATGTGATGAGGCAAAGGGACTCCTGCTAAGGTAGTTTATCATGCAGAAGGGACTGGGAAGATAAAGGCTAGTTTATAAGATTTATTTGTACAGATTTCCCTGCACCTGGTTATAAGAATGTTGCTCTCCTCCTAGTATAGGGAGGACATTTTCCATATTTTTTTTCTCTTCTCAGGAAGAACAAGGGAAGGTTAGAAGGTCCTTCTTGAACCTGCTGTTTATCAAGTGCCTTGAGCTCAAAAGAATCATTACGCAAAGTGGCATATTTTGGGGTGCCACATTCTGTCACCCTTCACTCAGGACATAAGTTCTGAACAAATACTAGTTATTACTACTAGTTCTTAGCCCCCAGGGGATATTGATCAATGTCTGGAGTGATTCTTGGTTGTCACAACTGGGAATATTCTATTGGGATCTACTTAGTACAGGCCACAGATGCTGCTAAACACCCTACAATGCACAGAGCAGCTACCTCAACAAAGAAGAATATGGCCCCAAATGTCACTGGGCTGAGGTAAAAACAAACAAAAAATCTCTGAACCTCTACTACTACTAGTGCTACTACTACCACTACCACTACTTCTGAGTAATGTAATGTGGGTATAACCTTTTAAAAAAATTTGTTATTTTTTAATGGAGATAAGGCAATTCCTTCTCAAACCAACTATTTCGAGTAAAGAGAATTTAGTCAATGTCTACTACTTCAATACAAAAATTGCTTCCATGGATAATATGTTTACTAATCTTCAATTCAGAACAGGGCAAAATTAACTTTGGTAAGAATACCAATAAAGCTGGTCAGAACCTTAGGTGCTAAAAACAAAAGTGTTTTTCAATGGCCAATTTGACATTAACATTCCTGAAGATCAAGGGACCCTATAGTTCTGGCTTAATCGAAAGCACACAAGTTAGCTGGAAGATTAAGAATGTTGATTTGATCGTGTAAAACTCAAATTCTTTTAAGTTATTGGTCTCACTGATGT
The DNA here is from genome assembly GCF_020740605.2 of Lemur catta. Taxonomy (NCBI): domain Eukaryota; kingdom Metazoa; phylum Chordata; class Mammalia; order Primates; family Lemuridae; genus Lemur; species Lemur catta. Next base: position 26,456,790 of record NC_059133.1, read on the forward strand.
TCTAAATGTGTGGTTATGTCATAGTTTTCTAATTTTTGAATTCAGCTTACCCAAGGGATGAAAATAGAAAACTAGATGAAAGCAAGGAGTGAGAGAAGAAAATTGTATTCTACTCCATTGTAATCTCTCTCTCTCTCTCTCTTTGGGACTAATTAGAGCTGGGAATTTTATGTGAAAGCATATTTTAAATTTTGCATGTTTCAGTTAATTAATTCTGAAGAATATTTCTTAGATTTACTTTTCTGTGCATGGTATTAGTCTATCCCACTAGTCTGAGAGGTTGATATGTAGAGGAAAATGCTCACATTTAAAAATATGTGAAAATAAACACCGTATCTACATTTTTTTTTTTCATTGCAGAACACTGCCCAGGTCATTAAGAAAAATGTGTGTGAATAAGTTTCTTGTTTTTAGAGAGCCTAACATTTAACCTGATCATAGTAAGTTAATTTTGAACCAAACAGCTTTTACTATATTGTTTCAACATTTATTTTACCAGCAAAACAAAAAATGTTATCTGAATTCCTGTGATCTACCACTAGAAAAAAAATTTAAAAGGTTTCCAGGCTTTGAATGTGACCTTGGATAATTTTAAGAAATATTTTAAGGATGTAAAAGTTTAAAGTCCAACTGTCTCTGATCTACTAATTTGTTGAAATATCAGGTCAACTTTTTTGGCTTTCTAATTAGATTACTAAAATTTTCACCTCTATTTTCCTTTCTCCATCTTGTCCTCCTCCCACCCTTATTGTGATAAAGTTCTACATTATTTGGATTTGGAAATACTCTTGGAGAAAAAAAAATTCTTTGCTATAAATTATGGAAAAAAAGTCTATAAAAAGTGATTCATGACTATATTATATGGAATCTGTCTTCCAAGCCTGGTGATCCTCTCTCCAGACTAATCCTTCATACTCTTTCCTGAATGATGGCAAAACATTTGTAATGAACAGGATCCCTCTTGGATGATTCCACCCTTGCCCCAACCCCTGACCTTCTTCAGTTCATTCTCCACTGAGACATCTTTTCAAAGTGTAACTCTGATAAACACCTCCCCTCAAGCCTACAACTCTTTAAAGGGTTTAGAATGAAAACTAAAACCCTGTCTTTAATGCTACTTCCCATTCATCATTTTTTCCCTGCTACATCTCTCATGTCTTCAGACAGTTGTTCCCTGACCGCTTTGGTTAAAGTACCACCCCAATCCCCATGAATCCATTCTCTAACTCTTGCCCTCCTTTACTTTCTCTGTAGCACTTGCCACTCTTGAAAATGCATTTATTTTGTTTCACACGTGTATTGTCAGTTTCAACCCATTACAATCTTTGGTCCATTAAGGCAAAGATTTTTATTGGTTATGTTCATTGCTGTACCCTTGTGCCTAGATTAGCAATGGCATATAGTAGGTATTTGTATTCATTTTTTTATTCCTGTGCTACAAAATACAAAAGACATACAGGTTTGAAACAAGTCAAATTTATATTCTCATAGGTTTGATAGGTCAGAAGTCCAGCCATGGCTAAGGTAGATTCCCTGCTCAGGGTCTCATCAGGCTGAAATTAAGATATCTACTGGGTTGTGCTGCTTTCTGGAGCTTGAGATCCTATTTGAAGTTCCCTTGGCTATTGGCAGAATTGAGTTCCATGTGGTTGTGGCACTGAGGCTCCTCTTCTCTGACTAACTGCTGACCAGAAGCTGCTGTCAGTTCCTAGTGGTCTCTTGCAGTTTCTTGCCATGTGGCCCTCTCACGCTTTGAAGCTCTCTGACTTCTTCTGTCTCTGATCACTATCACCTGATTAGGTCAAGCCCATCCATATGCAAGGGGCAATGCTCCATGCAGGGGGTGCACACCAGGGGAGTGTATCCTGAGGGCCAGCTTAGAGTTGTGCCAATCCCATGCTTAATACATTCTGAATTTACAAAGTGCTGCCATTCCACCTGTGCAACAAATTTCTAAAATTGCAAAATGTGAAAATCACAAAGAAGTATTTAACTAGCTTATACTACAAAACACTTTTTTGTTCCTTTGTTTTAGTTTAATGCTAGTTTTTCATAACTAAATTTTGAGGGACCAACTCTGTTAAACTCATGAATATGATTGATTGGTCACCAGTTTATGCTCATGCTTGTTCATAACTAACTAACCTTCAATTAGAAAAAGTAATTTTTTTCTCATTTTAAACTTTCTTAATCTATTATTTATTTTATCTTTTTTTTCTGATGGTTTATGATTTTCTGATGGGAAGTTAGAAGATGTCATTAAAAAGATTGCAATTCTCTTGATGTTTCATTTTAAACTTTAGTGTTTTTCTCTCCAAAGCAAAGAGGGAAAAAAAGCTTTATTTTAGTATTGATTGTGTGATTGTGACTGATATCTCTTTATTATGATAGATAGCAAATAGGAAAGAGTAGAGTCTTTGGAATCTTCAATCTGTTAGAATTTTGATTACACTTTTTATTTATTGTAATAGCATGAGAAACATATCTTCTTTCCACCTTAGTTAGCCTGTTAATAAAATGTGGATAATAATATTTAACTCAAAAGACTGGTATAAAGAGTAAAGAAATAAATAATTTATAAAAGTGGCACACAATAGGCATTTAAAAGTGAAAGTGAGATTTCTTTTTACAGGTGGAAAATATAGATAGCAGTATTTCCCTAAGCATGATCCAAGGGTACTTGCTAAAAAGGCAGATTCCCAAGCCCTTTTTCAGACCTACCAGGTCAGATACTCTATAATGGGACCCAGAAATCTACATTTTACACCAACACCCTAAGTCACTATTAGCACACTATGCCAAAGATAGGGAAGTACACAAAAAATTCATTAGATAAAGAGAAATAAAGTATATTTTAACATATTTAAAAGATTAAAAACTGTTTTTCATATCTTTAAAGGAGTAATCATTATATAAAATGTCAAGTTTTACTTCCTGTTTTGTTAAATTCTACATACTACATATGTCAGCTGTGATTGTATTAAAGTATTATATTAATATAATTGGAGAATAATATTTTTACTTCTTCCAATGTTTCAAACTGAAATTACTTTATCCCTCCCGCTGTCTAGTATCTTAGAGGCCTGTCTGTATCTTCAAAGAGCAATATTCAAGAAGGCAAAGAATATTCACGTTCTGGCTCCTTGGTTTCACATTATAAAGATGGGCTTATTTCTCTATATTTATGTTTGATCTTTCAATTGGAAGCAGAATGTTGATGATCATAAACCATGTACATCCTAATCTTTTAGAAACGTGCGTAGTAGTTACGTGAGCATTAAAAAAAAATCAAGTCATGGTTAAAATGAAGACAACTGGAGAGAATATTTGACTATTTGAAACCAGCATTTCCTGGAATATGAGCCAAAATCTTGAGGTTCACAAAGTGTTTGCAAGCCTAATTACACTATTGAATAAAGAATAAGGAATAGATCTTGGATTTTTCATTTTTAGGGTTTTACATTTCAAATGTTATCAATTAAATTCAGAAAGATGTCTCTTCTTTTTTGTAAACCCCACCCCCCTCCCTGACCTTGAACTATCTCTAGCTCTTATTTTTGATTAGAACCATGTGCAGCAATATTCTTTACCAGGATGGAAGCTGATCATTGCAGTGCAGCACAACTGAAGCTCATAAAAACCTTGATTGCCATCGTCCTTTGAAACCGGTAGAGAATGTGGTCCATCTTCCCACTGTGTCACATCAGCCCAGCAAATTATATCTTTTCACTTCATGAAGAACCACAAAACACCCAGATGCGTTTTTCTGAAGCACAATTTGAAAATAATGAGACAAATACCAGACACAACATGCTCTTGACAGAGGGCCACTAAGTCTAAGTCTGCAGAGAAGGATTAATTTGGCCAGATACTGCAGCTTAGCTTCTCTCACTTCTGCGATTGTTGGGATTCTCAGATTTAGGAGATACCAATGCACAGATCAAAAATTTTACTCTGAAATGAAAACGGCTGTTTTGGAACTTCCAGTGGCATTTGGCTTTGTTCTTGGATGGCAGAACTGAGGGAGGCTAGGTACTTATGTAGGCTACATTGTTCACAGGAGTGTCAGGGTTTAGATTTAAACTACTCCCCATCCCACAAAAAGTACTGCTTTTCTTTTTTTCGTTTTAAATAACTGAAGACTTCAAATATTTCTTTAGATGGTGCAATTTTAAACTTAACATTTTGTTGTGATATTAAAAAGATCTTGCCTGGTAATAAATATGACAAAAGCCATATAAAGAGCTCATATGTATACTTAAAAAGTCCAAAATGGTAAATAAAGGATATAATAGAACCTAAAACTAATTGAGTATTTATTATCTGCTAAGAGCACAGAATTTAGAAACACAATTTATGAGTTCAGATTTCAACTCTGGCAAATTACTAATTGTAGAATTTTAGAGAAGTTACTTTAACTCTTTGGGCCTTAATTTACTCACCAATATAAGGGATATAGAACTAATCAGAGTTTTTGTGAAGAGTTAATTCATGAACAGTGCTCAGCATGTGGTCTAGCACACCATAAGTATTTAATAAATAACTATTATCATCAGTGTTAACTATAACTATTAATGACTCTATCATTTACAATAACTATTACCATTAATAATGTTAATACTATTAATAATTAATTATTAATAATGCCATTCTTAGCATTACTGATAATTATTAGTGATAACTTTTGTCATTCATAACTTGTAATTACAGTAACTCATGATGATACATGATACCTGTCACTACTTTTTAGGCATTATCTCTTCTAATTTTACAAAAATCTTCTTAACTCTGGTTCTAATTTCTCCCTTACGCAGATGCTTAACCATACAAAGTCAAGAGAGAAAAAAGAAATTGCTTGAGATTAGGTAGCCAACAATTGGTATCATGGGGAAGAAGTTGTCTGTCCAACTCTACAGTGTGAGTCATTACATGTTTCAGAATTTAGGTAAATAATTCAAAATAATTTTTTTTAAAAAAGGCAACTACCCACATGAAAATCTGCACATGGATGTTTATGGCAGCTTTATTCATAATTGCTGGAAGCAACCAAGATGTCGTTCAGTAGGAAAATGGATAAATAAATTGTGGTATGTCCAAACAATGGACTATTTATTATTCAGTACTAAAAAGAAATGAGTTATTAAACCATGAAAATATGAGGAGAAAACTTCAGTAAATATTACTATTTGAATGAAGCCAATCTGAAAAAGTCTATAGCCTGTATGGTTCCAACTACATGACATTCAGAAAAGGCAAAACTATGGGGACAGTAAAAAGATCAGTGATTTCCAGAGGTTAAGAAGAGGGAAGAATAGGTGGAGCACAGGATTTTTAGGGCAGCAAAACTATTCTGTGTACTGTTGCAGTGGTGGATACACATCATCATACATTTGTCCAAAGCCATAGAATGTACAACACTAAGAGTGAGCCCTAATGTAAGCTATGGACTTGGGTGATAATGATGTGTCACTGTGGGTTCCTCAATTGTAGCAAATGTACCACTCTGGTGGGGGATGTTGATAGTGGAGGAAGGTGGCAGGGGGCAGGTAGCAGGCGGGTAACATAGGAACTCTCTGTACTTTCTGCTCAATTTTGCTGTGAATCTACAACTGATTAAAAAATAAAATCTTGGCAAGGAGAAAAGTAACTGCCATTTAGTAGGCTACTTCTATTCTCTATAAGGGGTCTTTATCCTGTAATGGAACAAAGAGGAACAGAGAATGGAGGGGGCAGGGTGGAACAAACCATACTATTTTATATCAAGGAAATTCTCCCTGTGAAGGGACTGATAAGGTTATCAAACAAAAGTGTGAATAAATGTGACTGGTTGACACTTGATCCCCCAATTCCTTAGCATAACATGTGTTCATTACATATTTATGATTCCAAAGACAATGTAACCTTCTGATTACAGCAATATTTAAGTCATGGTATATTCAATATAGCATGTAAAATAATTCTAAGTGGTGGATAAGATCAGGAAGAAATTCTCTTCTGAATATTGAAATTTCTAAATCATGCGATTCTTCTATTTGCTTGAATGGAATTATACCACCAAACATAATATTACAAATAGAGACCATACAATGAGAAAAAAATTAAGGGCATACAAAATCAGAGATAATGTAGAAATCTGGGGTAGGTTATTGAAAGTCAGATAAAGAACAGCTTACATTTGCTCTTTAATTGGAGACATTCTGGTGCCAAAACTGGCATTTCATTTTCCTGAATTCTAAAAGAGTCTTTTCAGATGTTTTCGTTAAAATAGTTAATTCTGGCCCTAGGTCTTATTGAATTGATTAAAGAGAATCTTGTTTGAATTTGCTTTAACCTTGCAAGTCAAAATACCAATTGTGTTTTCATCCCAAATAAGGAAATGAGAGAAAGTATATTGCTAGATTTAGGAAACTGCTCGTTTAATTGTCTCCTTGAAAATTTCCCAAGTTAGAAAACCAAGAAATTTGAGATTTTCATAGATAAACAATCATATGATGCTAGAATATTAGCAGGGAATTTGGAGGTTACCAACCTTGAAAATTGTGTTGGGATATTTTCTATACCTTTGTCACCCCCACCTGTAATTCATCCATTATCACTCTCCATCTAAGTTACACAAAGCCTGAGACCTGAAGTGCACGGTATATGGGAATCACATTTAACCATGTTAGAACTGAGACTCTAATTTCCTGTAATGAAACTTCTTCTTCCCATGATACCCCTCTCTGGCTGTGAAATCTCCACAGAGAATTTACAAATAATACTAAAGGCAACCAAAAGTTGATCTTCTTTCTGTTATGACCATACACTGGCAATTTAAATAAAGTCAGTGATAAAATACTCCACCTCACCTCCAAATATTTAGTTAGTGTAAATATTTTAAACAAATGTAACTACTGTTGAGCTTTTATAATATATAAACAGTCCTTCACTTAAACAGCTGTTTCTAAATAAACAAAGGTATCACATCGTAACGATAAAGAAACAGAACTTGAGTTACCTCAATCTTATTCTTTTACGAGTAGCCACTTGGAATTTTTAGTTGTGCCTAAAACCCACAATAATAAAATACATAAAAACTGGCAGTGATAGTATTTTTGATTGGTAAGTGAAAATTTTAATTCACAGATTAAATATATATTTTTTTTAATTTTCTTTTTTTCTTGGCACTCACTGGTTATAGCAACAGATAAAATATACTTATTGCACTTTTTGATTATTACTGAAAATAATTGTTTCAAATGAGAGGGTATTAAAAATTATCTCCTCAGAATGACCATTATTAAAAAGTCAAAAAACAATAGATGTTGGTGCAGATGTGGTGAAATGGGAACACTTAGACACTGTCAGTGGGAATGTAAATTAGTACAACTTCTATGGAAAATAGTGTGGAGAATTCTCAAAGGACTAAAAGTAGATGTACCTTTTGATCTAGTAATCCTACTACTGGGTATCTACCCAAAGGAAAAGAAGTCCTCAAAAAGATACCTGCACTTGTATGTTTATCAGAGAACAAGTCACAATAGCAAAGATATGGAATCAACCTAAATGTCTACCAATTGATGAGTGGATAAAGAAGATGTGGTATGTATATACCACATACTATTAGCCATAAAACAAAAATGAAATAATGTCTTTTGTAGCAAATTGGATGAAACCAGAATCCATTGTCCTCAGTGAAGTAACTCAAAAACAGAACATCAAATACCACATGTTCTCACTTATACGTGGAAGCCAAATCATGGGTATGTATGATTATGCAGTAGAATATTAGATGTTGAAGACCTTAAAAGTGGGAGGGTAAGACGGGGGTGAGGAGTGAAAAATTATCTATTGGGTACAATGTACACTATTCGGGTAATGTGAACACTGAAAGCCCAGACCTCACCATTATACAATACATCCAAGTAATAAAACTGTACTGTAATAACAAAAAATTAACTGCTTTAGGTATCAAATATTCTAGATATGCCATTGAGTAAAAGCACAATTAAAATGTATTTCTGAGCTTAGGAGTTTGCTATATAGTAAGTGAAATGGACATCAAAGTTAGTATAGAAGTATGTAGATAGCACCCAGTTGGAACAGGAAAAGGAGAAACAGAAATATAAGTGCTGCTCATTTAAAATTGTTCCAGACCAATTTTCTGTGTTGCTTTTAATACTTTCCTTATTTCTATGCAGTAAAATATGCAGATTCAAATAAAAAACACTAGGAATAATTATTGATTTGGAAATATTTTTTTCATGGAAATCTTGTTTGCCTATGGTATGCACACACATGTGTGTGCATGTTTAGTTTCAAATAAACATTAAAAGCTACATACCAATTATTAACATTTCCACAATGTAAGAAAAGATAATCTGTCAGAGAATATATAAATACTTTTATTTAAATAAATGGTTGACAATACAATCTGTGAACTCTAAATTAAAGTTAGCAAGTTCTCTTAAGTAATTACACTCCTGACCTTTTTGGAATGTTGTGAGTTAAATAAATATTAGACTTTTATTGCTTTGGTCTAAAATAGTATTTTAAACGATATCATGGAATTAAAAAATGTCATGCACATTAAGTAGAAAGAGAAAAAAGTCTCGTTGATATTTCAAACACAAACCTAACAGAATGATGTCCTTTAATTTGAGGCATTCTTAAAGATTAGAATATAATGGGATGCAGAAATAAGTACTACTTTGGAATGATTTCTAGATTTTTCTTCTACTTCCTAAAAATATTATTTCAATAGAATAATCAGGGCTAAGTGATATATATATTTGTAAGTCTATGTGTGTGTATGTGTGTATGTATTAGGTTGATTAACTTAAGTATCAAATCCCACAGGATAGAATCTACCTCTATAGACTAAAGAAGATAAAAGTGATGACAACTAGGCAATAGCATATTTAATACACCTCCTCTTCAGGCAACTTATAATTCTTTAAAATCCAAGAGTTTAAGTGGCAAAGTTTAGAATTTAAAGGACATAGATAAATATGGGATTATTCACAATCCTAAACAGTTGAAAAAAGTTTGTTTTTTAATATGCTAATAACCTAAATATGATGCTTATCTGTTTTCTGTAATAAGTGAGAGCAAGATCTATAATAGTATCAGAATTAGAAATAAAAATTGAGTTCAATTTCAGTGTAAGAAGAAAAAAAGTAACTTGTTTCTTTGCATGATAATTTTAATATTTAAGTTTTTAAATTATTTATTTAACATTTTTTTCTTTGCATATAAATTTATTTAAAAATGATATTAGGAATACCTGGGATTTGCTTTATGAATAAACAAAGTAAGGACATAATCTTTTTAAATTCCCCATAGCTATGTTAACTCTTTTTTATAGGGGGTCAAGCAACTAAACTTAAAAATAGCAGTTATACGGATCCCTTGAGAAGAAAATATGTTTTTAGTAGATGGGAATGAATTGATATTGATCTCTTATTTTTTGTTCTAGATATCTAAGGAATCTGTCTCAATACTTCTAGAGCCAATCTATCTAAAAATTATGACATAAATATTCTCATTAATATTCAATGAGAAATGAACACTCAAGATGAAACATTTTTCATGAAGAAACATGGTAACATAAACCTTTGTAAAAGCAGAATTTGCCAACAGTATTTCGTTCCTTGCCATCTACTTTCCAAGTCATTTTCATAAGATTGTTCAGAGTTTATGTAAGTTAAAACTTGTTAAAAACAGTGGAAGGGGGTATATTCTAATATTATGGCATTTATTTTATCTTATTGTCAATATGGATTCCCATCTATTTGCCATCGTTTTTTGTTGTAGTTATATAAAACTTTTATCCCCCCCTTCCTGAGTCTGTTACAGTTAGCTTAGGGTGTTCTGTTTGTTTGTTGTCAGTCATAAGGAACAGTGTAGTCAACAAGCATCCAAGAAGTCAGTATTTTTCAGACTAAACTTAATCTCTTCTTATTTTTCACACACATTATGGAAGTGGTCATTCTAAAAAGATGGGTTATTCTACAATATCATCTCTCCTGATGGGCAAAACCAACTGTGGCCACCATGGTGAAGCTGCAAGCACTGGAGATATTTTTCATGATTTTTAAGCGAGATTTTTGGGATGCTAACCTCTCAGGCAGGGTATTGTGACTCTCCCTCAGTTGAGATCAAGCATCAAATAAAAATGCACAATGTGAGTTCAGGCAGTCCCAGGGTTATAGATGAGATACATTCCTGAGAATGTCTTTAGGTCAGATTTGTATGTAATTCAGATCCCTGATGAACAGTGCATATACAGTAATAATAATAATAACAATAATACTATAATGGCTCACATGTGGTAATAATAATACAGTGTAATACTGTCATAATTATAATACTTCTGTACTGTAATAAGTTACAGAAACTATTGTGCTCTTTCTTTTAAACTAAATAAACAGAACATAAAAACGAACTCATACAAAAAGTTTAGCTAGGAGATAAGAGAAATTTCGAAAAGGAATATTTAGGGTTAACATTCATCAAATGTTGCATCAACACTAGAATAATAGGAATAGTATGCTTATTTTGGTCTTCTAACCAAATCAATAATAACCTTTCCATTTCAATAATTAATCCACTATACTGCTTAGTAATAATTGATGCCTTTATTGGAACTCTGCCTTTCACATATTCCATTATTCTTACTTTATAATTGTTCCTATGGTCAAGTGACTGAAGCCTAATACTTTCCCAGTGAATGATGGCGTCTGGCCTTTCTCCAAATGCTTAATTATTTCTACTTTTATTTCCATTGTAATCACTTTTCTCTTTGTTGCAGACTCACCTGGACTTGTAGTGGACTTTCACTTTGGAGGCATGGTCATGAGGGTAAACACGGACTCACAAAGTCAAATAAAAAATTTAAGACAAAAGTGATGCTCTGCGTAAGAGACCTTATAAACAATGAGACTAGGGGCTGGCGTGGAGATGCTGCATCAACGAACTGCTTACGCCATGCGGGTTTGCTTACATACGTAGAAGAAATTAACTCCCGAATTATGATTTAATTATTTAATTATAAATTATCCTTACGGGGAGCCTTGGGAACCCATTCATAAGTACAGATCTCCGTAAGTCATGTCATCCATAACCTGGGAACTACCTGTATTTAACAAAAAAACTGGGAGTTATGGGTTCCTGGCTTTTGACTTTGTCTAAGGAACTTTGGTTTCCTTATTTGTGAAATGTAGATTTTGTGAAAGGTGAAAGGCTACAGCCATTTTACTTTAAGTAATGAATGGGGTGTGGAGCAAGCCCTCCCCCAACCTTTGCCCCTCCTGCTCAGATTCTAAATGTGGCTAAACGATAAAAGACAAGTGAGTCTTAGACAATAGAAATATGATCTCCTCTCAGGGCAGTCTAGCTTCAACTTGTGGCTCTGTCATGTTGCTAAGACGGGCAACCCATGAATAAAGAAAGCTACTGTGGTTTCAGTTATTGTTATATGGTAGGCTCTGTGCTAAGTGCTTGATGTTTTTTTGTTTTATTGAATTCTTACAGTCAATTATTCACATTTTCAGACAAGAAGACTGAGGTTTAAGTATTGGTAACAGTTAAGAGATGATGTTTAAAAATGTACGTGTCTAATTGCAAAGGTCGTGATAACGGAATGAAAGTGCTTCTGTGCTTTATTCTGTCTCAGAGCAATCTGCTGAGTGGTTAGAATTTATCTTCACCACGATACTGAGATTGTTTCTTCATGTTCTGTCCTTGTATTTAGAGCATATGATGAATATTAACTGTATTAATTAGGATAGATGATGTTTGATGTAGTAACAAGCAGCCCACAATCTCAGTGGCTTAAAGCAACATAGGTTTATTTCTTGTTCATGTTACATATTCTTCCCTGGTCAGCTGGGGATTCTGTTCCACAGCACCCATGCTCGATGACTAAGGCTACTTTTCTGGTTAATCAATACATCACGATTATTTTCCATATCTTAAAGTAATATTTTATGTCATCTGTTATGTAGCTATACTATAACTTTCATAACAAATCCCCAATTATTGCATCTAAGATGATTTCACAGTATTAGCTAAAGCTACTCTGTGGAGTAGAGCATGCACAATTTACTAATAGAAAGTAGAGAATGGATGAAGCCCTTCATCTACATATGGATAGGTTACTGTCTTTTCAGTACCATTTTTTCCCTAAATAACACCAGATCTGCAATCACAACCTTTTATCACTTTCCTTTTTAAGGTTTAGCAAGAATGATCCAACTTAACAAACATCCTTGGTACATGCACGTGCCAGTTCCATGGTTTCTGTTAAAGGACTTTGTCTCCTTCTCCCTCTATGTTTCAACAATCTCAGAAGCATATTTTCCCCCAGACGTTTGATATAGCCCATCAACATTTACATTTTTCATGCCATACGCGCCATATCATCTCTGTAATGTTTACAAAAGCCAATGGAGTTTTCAAAAATGGAAAATATCATTATAGTGCAGTCCATATGTTGCTAAGATTATCATTGTACTTACTATTTGACTAATTTTTTTTTCCTGAAGAATTTAAAAACCTTATGTTCTTTCCTAAAACTCCATGTACTTACTGCATATTGCTTTTTACTGAAAGAATATACATAGTGCAGAGAAATAAATACAACATTCACATCTAAATATCCTAAACAAGTGGATGAGTTGACTGGTATAGTTTTAGTGACAAAACGTGGCCACATGCCACCGTAATCTGAGAGGTCAGCAATCTCTGTCTTGATGGATGAAAAGACTCAGATACCATTGACTTAAAAGCTCAACATCCATTGAAAACACAGAGCCTAGATTTAGCTCTTTGTTCCCTGACCCATCTGACTAGCATTTGGTTAATGTCAGTGTCTTGATAATACGTTTAGTGCAGTCTCTTCCTCAGCATGATTAACTGTAATAGGGAAGCTGCTGAAAAGGTGTGCTTAATGTATTGTAAAGGGTCACAGATGGGGAGAATTAAGTCCAAGATGCCCAGCTAGCTAGACTATGAAAGACATAATCCATATTTAATATCCTTTCTCATTAGTGGTAACAGTCACATTTAAGCGATTTCAGTTAAGAATTAATCTAAAGCAGTAACAAAGTTAGATGGCATCCCTAATTACAGAAGGTAGGGCCCCATTAGTCCCACCCACTATTGGCTGTTCATCAATGTTGGTAAAAATTAATGTGGGTCTTATGACAATAGGGTACCCAGAGCAGGTATTTGGTATATGGTTATTTCAGTAAGAAAAAATTAAAAGGATCAAGTTTATTCCACACTTTCAGCCATTTTTCTTTGAAAACATGTTTAAAAAATCATCTAACTTGATATGCACTCTGCAGTCTTTTCTTTTTCATCTATTTCTAAAATTATTGGGTATTTGTTGGGCCATGTATTTATTTACTCAGTATAAAAGGAGCTTCTCTCAAAAATATGACTTTTTCTGGATCATCTGATTTTGTTTGGTGGAATTAATTAAATTTACTTTATTTCCACCTGATAGACTCTCTTCTTTTGGATAGTACATTATAAAAATGAAATGCTGCATTTACTAATTTACAACCAGGCCAATTAACATAAACACATAGTCTGCAGTCCTGAAAGATATTATTAAGTGTCACACACAAAAATACATAGTTTGTATAAGCTGTAATGAAGCAAGGCATTCACAACAGAAAGATACCTATGCTCAACTGTCTGTCTTAGCACTTCTGATTCAGTAGGAATTTTCCATATGGGTTTGAGACTTTGTGCTCACAGCCTTTGCCAGTTCCCTATCCCTCCTCCATATGGGACTATTAGACCAGGGCAAATTCATAAACTGGCATTCATCTGTTCAATCAGTATTTATTAATCACTGTACTGGATAATGTGCTAAGAATTGGAGAAACAATCATAAACAAAATAGACATAAATTCTAACCATAATACCATAATAATCTAGTAGGGGAGATGGATCGTTCAACAAATACAAACACAAAAAAGTACATAAATTGCCATGAATTCATATAAGAATAATTCCTATAGATGTCTGATTACAAATTTATTTTATAAAGTCAGAGTGCACTGACTTAAATTTGGTGAAATAGCGAAAGGCTTTTAAAAGGAGCACATTGAATATGAGGCATAAAAGATGAGTAAGAATTACCTGGACAGAGTTGGGGAAAGCTTCCAGATACAGGAAAGAACATATGCAAGTTCTTGAGCAGTAAAGAGCTCGGTGCCGTCAGGAAGCTGAAAGAAAATCTGAGTGAGTTTAAAAAAAAGGTGTCTTTTGCATGATTAATCTTGGGGCACAAATTATCAAGAGGTGGTAAAGGATAATGTACATATTATGTCACAGAATTTAATTTGTTCTGGCTTAACACAGAACTCTTTTTTCATAGTGTTAGCTGGTTTTGTGCCCAAGACAGGCTCTTCCTAGCAGTCCTAGGCCTTGGGAAAGAATGATGTCCTACTTCCCCACCACAGTCTGTATCTAAATTGACTAAGTCCACCAGCAATTGCCTTACATTGAACTGTTTGCTCCTTTATCATGAATCTCTTGTCCAGAAGCTCCTTAAGCATCCTCTCTCTATCTCTGTCAAATTCAACCTACTATTGCATTTCTAATCCTCTTACTTCAAAAAAATGTTTAGGCCCCAAGTCTTTTCCTCATCATCTTCTGCAGACATTTCCTGCTTGTTCTCCCATCTCTTTCTCTGTAAGGATGAACAAATTCTAAGCTTCCCAACTCATTATTTTTTAATCTTCTGTCTATCAAATATCTTACATATCTAAAACCCATTTGTAAAGATCATAGTTAAGGCAAGTAATGTGTCTTTTTTTGTTTTGTTTTGTTAATAGCATCTCTAATGGTCCATGTTATCATATAAAACACTTTGAAATATAATGGAAATCAAGACAATAAGAAGACAAGCCATAGACTGAGAGTAAAATACAGATCTGATAAAAGACTGTATAAAGAATTTTTAAAACTCAACAATAAGAAAACAACCTGGTTTCTGAAAATGGGCAAAATACCTGAACAGATATCTCACCAAATAAGATATACGGATAGCAAGTAAACATATGAAAAGATGTTCTACATCATATGTCACTAGTGGATTTTAAATTAAAACAACAATGAGATACCATTGCACACCTTGTATTAGTGGCCAAAATCCAAAACACTGACACCACCAAACACTAGCGAAAACATATAGCAACAAAAACTCTCATTCATTGCTGGTAGAAAAGCAAAATGGCACAGCCACTTTGGAAGACAGTTTGGCAGTTCTTTACAAAACTAAACATACTTTTACCACATGATCCAGCAATCATACTTTTTGGTATTTACCCAAATGAATTGAAAACTTATGTCCACAGGATAACCTGCACAGGAATGTTTATAACAGCTTTATTTATAATTTCCCAAACTTGGAAGCAAACAAGACATCCATCAGTAGGTGAATGGATAAATAAACTGTGGTACATCCAGACAATGAACTATAATTCACTGCTAAAAAAAATGAGGAATATCAAGCTTTGAAAATATATAGCAGTAATTTCAATGCATACTACTAAGTGAAAGACATCAATCTGAAAACCATACTGTATGGTTCCAACTATATGACATTCTGGAAAAGGCAAAGCTCTAGAGACAGTACAAAGATTAGTAGTTCCAGAGGTTGGTAACAGGAGGCAAGTATAAGTGGAGCACAGAGGATTTTTAGAGCATGAAACTATTCTGTGTGGATATTGCAATAGCGGATACAAGTCATCATATTATATGTTTGTCTAAAACCATAGAATGTATAACACCAAGAGTGAGCTCTAATGTAAACCATAGACTTTATGGATGTGACCAGGTAGGTTCACGGATTGTACCAAATGTACCACTCTGGTGGGAGATGCTGATAATAGGGGAGGCTATGCATGTGTGGGGGAAGAGGGTATATGGAAAATCTCTGTACCTTCTGCTCATTTTTGCTGTGAACCTAAAACTGCTCTACAAAAATAATAATAATTGTTATTATATATAAACAAAACAGACCAAAGTTTGCAGTCAAGTATATTTAATATGTAAGGTAAATATATTTCTATTTATGCAAATATTAATATAATTATAAATTGTAGTAAATCTAATGAAGGGGAAGTAGATACAAGAGCATATAACAATTGAAATTTAATTTAATTTAAAACTTAAAGATGAGTAGCTGTTAGCCTGATAAAGTCTGGGAAAGATAATTATTTCAGGAAGAAAGACAAACATATACAAAGCACTGAAATAAGAAAGACTATATAGACAGTAAGGTGAGGATTGTGCATTAAGAAATAGACTATGGTCATGAATATACCAAAAGTATTGAAGTGAAGATGCTAATAGATACAGATATTATTTTTCAAGCTTCCAAGGGAATAAAGCTTCAGTTCTCAGCTTCTTTATTAGTGGAATATGTTTAAGAAATACTATGGAGAAGACGCGAGTGAGCCCCGGGGAGCCGGGAGCCGGGAGCCGGGAGGCTGCTTCCCCGAGGTCTCGTGGCGTGAGTGGGGGAGGGGGTGGGTACTCACTTCGATAATCTTCTCCTTTTTCTGCTTCGCCTTTTTGCTGCCTCCGGCCTGAGCCTGTTTCTTGGGGGGCATTGCGGAGACAGATGACACTGGCCACAGTTAAGCGCAGCTGGATACTGTCAGGGGATCAGGCCCTGCGGCAGGAGGTGGAGGAAGACGGGAGCCGCTCTTGCCGCTGGGCACGGAAAGCGAGTTGCTCATTCGCCCCCTAAATGCGGCCTTTGCGACAGTTTTACACCAATAATTAAGCCTTGAGGCATGGATCTCGACCTGCCACAGCGCTAGAGGATCGCTGCCCCCGCAGGAACAGCAGTGTGAACCCACGGAGAATCACTGTGAGACACAGAGAACAAGAAAAAACAGAGGCAAGTGGGAAATTGGACCGAGATAATTTGGAGAGTGTGGGACGGAAAATAGACAGTGGAGTGCCGGACGGCTGTACCCGCCTCACCAACGAGTGAGGTGGGTTCAGCCCCACAGCAAAGCGGCTTGTTCTCCCCACTGACCCCCACACCCACTCAATCAGGGATGTGACTGAAGTCAGGGCAGAATCACTGCAGGAGACGTGGAGTTCTGAGGACAGGTGACATAAGCGGGAAGGAGCTTAGACTCTGGGGGGTTTCCGCGGCAACGCAACACTTAAAGGAATAGGTGCCGAGCTGCACCAAGGCGAGGGACCGCAATCGTGAAATTATAAAGCGGAGTTTTTTTTCTCTTTTTCTTCTTTGGCGGCCCCCCTGGCCGGGGAGCTGCTGTGGGCTCTGGCGCCTGCCGAGCTCTGAACGTTCTCCACCAGCGCCTGCGACCAGTGGGCGCGCAGTCGCCATCTTGGGTCCCACAGCGTAGTCGCTGTGGATCCATAGGGGGCCGCGTGGGTCCCCGTGCAGCTCCCTTTTATAGTCCATGACCCCACGCCAAGAGCTGTGGCTCTGTGTGAACTCTGTGGATGGGAGACATCAGGGGGAAAGAGCTTGGACTCTGCAGGATCCCCATGGGGACGAAGCAATTAGGGGGAAAGGGGGTGGAGCTGCGCTGAGGCGAGGGACCCCGATGGTGAAATTATAAAGCGGGTCTTTTTTTTTCTCTTTTTCTTCTTCGGCGGCCCCCCGGCCGGGGAGCTGCTGTGGGCTCTGGCACCTGCCGAGCTCTGAATGTTCTCCCCCAGCACCGGCCACCGGCGGGCACGCGGTCGCCATCTTGGGTCCCACAGGATAGCCGCTGCGGATCCGTAGGGGGCCGCGCGGGTTCCGCACAGCTCCCTTTTATAGTCCGTGACCCCATGCCAAGAGCTGTGGCTTTATATGAACTCTGTGGACAGGAGACATCAGCGGGAAAGAGCTAAGACTCTTGGTCGCAGAATAATAGGTGTTTTTTGTTTTGTTTTGTTTTTTCTCTTTTTCTTTTTATTTTTATTCGTATTATTTTTTTAAAATATTATTATTATTTTTTAAATTATTATTATTAGTTTTTTTCTTTTTTTGTTTCTCTTTTTCTTTTTATTAGTATTTTTTTTAATTTTGTTATTATTATTATTAGTTTTTTTTTTTTCTTTTTTTTCTCTTTCTTTCTTTTTCTTTACTCCCCTTCGGTGGCCCTCTAGCCGGGGAGCTACTGTATACTCCTGAGCTCACCAGGCCCCCAGCTCTGGTTCCTACCGGACCCTGAACATTACCCCCCAGTGCTGGTGATCTGCGGGTGGGCAGCCACCATTGTGGGGTCCAAGGTCTAGCTGCTGCAGAGCCATAGGGTGCCAGGCGGCTCCCCAGGGGGCTCCCTCCCCTGGTCCGTGGACCCTCTCCAGGTCCCCTTCCTGGGTATGAACACTGAGTGCTTCCCCATGTTGGCACCAAGATGGCGAATTTGCTCAACGCCAGGCCCAGATAGAGTTAAGTAAAAATGGGTTTTTTTTATATGTCCAGGATTTAGAACAAAAAAAAATGAGACGCACATGCGGGGGAATTAAGTCCCTATACTGTGCATCCTGGAGTTGTGTGACCACCAATGATGGAGAGTAGAATCTATATAAGAAAGGTACCCCCCAGTCATACACAGTTCTGTGCCAAAATCCACCCTTTGGTAAACCGGACTGAAAAGACAAAATGGATCGTTCCGGCACTCAATGGGTGGTGGCTCTGTTCTAAAGTAGGCCTGACTCCATGTCTCAGCCTGTCTGTGTTTGATGAGTCTAAGAAATTCTGTGTCCAGGTGCTAGTATTCCCTAAGGTTATTTACCATCAAGAAGAGATAGTATACGATGCATGGACAAAGGACACAGGCAGAGCCGGGTTAGTTAGAAAAAAGAGAGAGCCCTTTACAGCAATAACCGTGGCTGCCCTGTTTGGCCTGGGTGTAATAGGAGCAGGGACAGGGATCTCAGCCTTAGCCATGCAACATAGAGGATTTGACCATCTAAGGGCCACCGTAGATGAAGACATAACCAGAATTAAAAATCCATCTCCCTTTTAGAAAAGTCCCTAAGCTCACTGTCTGAGGTGGTGCTACAAAACTGGAGGGGACTGGACCTTGTATTCCTCCAACAGAGAGAGCTATGTGCGGCCCTTGGAGAAGAGTGCTGCTTTTACGCTGACCACACTGGAATAGTTAGAGATACCATGGCTAAAGTCAGAGAGGGACTAGCAAAGCGAAAGCGTGAGCGTGAACAAAGAGAAGGATGGTTTGAGTCATGGTTCAATAGCTCCCCTTGGCTAACTACTTTGCTTTCCACTATACTAGGACCCCTAATTGTAATCCTGCTCATTCTCACTTTCGGGCCATGTATCCTAAATAGGCTGGTTGCCTTTGTAAAAGAACGGGTTAACACTGTACAATTAATGGTTTTGCGACAGCAGTACCAGAGCTTAGAGATAAAAGACATAGAAGGCTCATAAAATACAAGACCCCACGCACGAGCAAGAGTGCTCATAGGTACAAAGAAAAACGGGGGAATGTAGAGTAGGACTAAAACAATATTTTAGTTTGTTTGATGGTGACTTGTTTTTTGCGCTTAGCTAACAGCCAAATTCCGCTTCTGTGCACAAAGCTTGCTTGCTTATTGCTTGATTACGATAAAGAGCTAAAACCATGCTCAAATGCAGTTAAAAAAAAGAAAAAGAAAAAAACCGCACCGCAGGTGGCTTCCTGATAGGGAGGCCGGCTGTGCAGGGCCAGTGTCCTTGGGGAGAGAATCTCCTGGGAGGGAATCTCTTGGGAAAGAGTCTCTTATCAAAAATAACTAGCAAAAGACTCCAGCAAAAAAAAAGTATAAAAGCTTTGTTTTTACCCCAGGGCGGGGTCCTGGTTCGTAAAGAGACCACTGCGTTGGTGCTCTGGGACCTGGACCCTAGCTCGAGCTAGTCAAAATAAAACTCCTTTGCCTTTGCAGCCTCAGTGACTCTGTCTTTCTGTTCCCGGGGCCGAGGGGAACCGGCTCTAACACCCAGATGCAAGGGTGTGGAGCCTGGACCTTGGGGACATTGGGACAGGGTAGACCTTTGCCTGTGGGAGCTGCAGCAGCTGGGGCACTGAGCGAGCGAGGGCACCACCTCTTCCCCGTAGCCAGTGTCTTTCCTGCGGAAAGAGACAGAAACCACCCATCTAGAGGAAGAACCAAAAGACAGGGAAAAAAAAAAAAAGAGAGAAAGAGAGACTTTCTGCTTGCAAATAGTGTGAATCCTGCCTGCTAATTGAAGTCCACAACATAGTGACTTAACGTGCCAAACCAGTCTTAGGTCAAGCCAACCCTCTGGGGGTGGACCCATCAGAAGCAGTCCCCCAACTGAGATAGAAAAAACTCTAAACAACACACAACAGTCTCCCCCTCTGGACAAAGGAAGCAACATACCTAGATTGTTTCACAGCCTAAGAACAGAGTACAAGGCGTGCTGTTAGCCAGACTAAAGCTGTGAGAAAAGATCTAACGATAGAGCCAGATGGGAAGGGCTCAGCAGAAAAATATGGGGAGCACAAAAAACCAAACGGAAACCTCACCCCCAAAGAGAAATACCAGCTCTCCTCCAATTGGCACAAACCAGATTCAAAATACCAACATGTCACTGGAAGAATTTCAGTTATGGATTATAAATAAGCTGAATAATACACAAGAAAAAATGGATAACCAACACACAGAAACCACAAAAAAAATCCAGGATTTGGAAGAAAAATTCACTAAGGAAATTGAAATATTGAAGAAAAACCAAACTGAACTCCTAGAAATGAAGAATTTATTCAGGGAGCTACAAAACACAGTGGAAAGTCTCAAGAACAGGGTAGATCAAACAGAAGAAAGAATCTTAGAGATTGAAGATAACTCTTTCCAATTAAATAAGTCAGTCACAGAGATAGAGCAAAGAAATAAGAAAAAACATCAGAGTCTACAAGAAATGTGGGATTATGTGAAGAAGCCTAATGTGAGAGTTATCGGCATCCCTGAGGGTGAAGAAGATAATAAGCAAGGGCTGGATAAACTATTTGAAGACATAATAGAAGAAAATTTCTCAGGCCTTGCTAAAACTCTAGATATACAGGTTCAAGAAGCTCAAAGAACCCCTGGTAGATTCATAGCAAATAGGAAAACACCACGCCACGTAGTCATCAGACTGACCAAAATATCCACTAAAGAGACCCTTCTTCGAGCTGTAAGGAGAAAGAAACAAGTAACATACAAAGGGAGACCCATTAGAATTACGCCAGATTTCTCAACTGAAACTTTACAAGCAAGAAGAAGTTGGGGCCCCATTCTCACTCTTCTGAAACAGAATAATGCCCAGCCTAGAATCTTGTACCCAGCTAAGCTAAGCTTTCTATATGAAGGAGAAATTAAGACATTTTCAGATAAACAAGGACTGAGGGAATTCACCAAGACAAGACCAGCCCTCCAAGAAGTACTCAAAAGAGAGTTACACATGGATCAGCACAACAAAGACCCATGAATGTAAAACCACCCAAGAGCTAAAGATCAAATTCCAGCCACCACAATGGCTCAAGAGAGAAAACATAGCAATGAAGTTCTACCCAACAAGATGAAGAGAAATCTGTCCCACTTATCAGTTCTCTCAATAAATGTCAATGGCCTGAATTCCCTACTCAAGAGACATAGACTGGGCCAATGGATAAAAAAACACAAACCAAGTATCTGCTGTCTTCAGGAAACTCACCTAACCTGCCAAGATGCATTTAGACTGAAAATAAAAGGATGGAAATCGATATTTCAAGCAAACGGTAGCCAAAAGAAAGCTGGTGTGGCAGTTTTAATTTCCAATAACTTAGTCTTTAAACCAACAAAAGTAATAAAATACAAAGACGGTTACTACATACTGGTGAAAGGCACAATTCAACAAGAAGACATAACCATACTTAATATATATTCACCCAACCTAGGTGCACCTAGATTCATAAAGCAAACCCTACTTGATCTGAACCAAATGATAGACAATAATACTGTAATAGCTGGAGACTTTAACACCCCACTGACAGCAAAAGACAGATCCTCCAAACAGAAAATAAGCAAAGAAATAGTAGACTTAAACAGAATGCTAGAACAAATGGGCCTGACTGACATCTACAGGACATTCTACCCGAAATCCACTGAATATACATTCTTCTCATCAGCTCACGGGACATTCTCTAAGATTGACCATATCCTAGGACATAAAGCATGTCTTAAAAAATTAAAAAAAATGGAAATCTTACCATGCATCTTCTCAGATCACAGTGCAATAAAAGTAATAATGAACCCTAACAGAAACTCTCATTCCTACTCAAAGTCATGGAAGCTAAACAACCTTCTCCTGAACAACTATTTTGCAAAGAAAGAAATCAAGTCAGAAATCAAAACATTCTTTGAATTAAATGACAAAGGAGACACAACTTATCAAAATCTATGGGACACAGCGAAAGCAGTCCTGAGAGGAAAATTCATTTCCATAAATGCCTATTTCAAAAAGACAGAAAACTTACAAACAGACAACTTAATGAATAGACTCAAAGAGCTGGAGAAAGAAGAACAGACTGACCCCAAACCCAGCAGAAGGCGAGAAATTATTAAGATCAAATCAGAATTAAATGAAAAGGACAACAAAAATACTATACAGGAATTAATAAAACAAAAAGTTGGTTCTTTGAAAAGATAAACAAAATAGACACACCACTGGCTAGACTAACCAAGAGCAGAAAAGAAAAATCTCTAATAACTTCCATCAGGAACATGAAAGGAGAAATCATGACCGATGCCACAGAGATACATGGCATCATCTATGAATTTTACAAAAATCTTTATGCACACAAATTGGAAAAATGAGGAGGAAATGGACAAATTTTTAGAAACACACAGCCTTCCCAAGCTCAATCAGGAAGAAATAGAATTCCTGAATAGACCAATATCAAGAAATTGAAACAGCAATAAAAAACCTTCCCAAAAAGAAAAGCCCTGGTCCAGATGGGTTCACACCCGAATTTTACCACACATACAAAGATGAACTGGTGCCCATCCTACATAAACTATTCTCCAATATCGAGAAGGATGGAATTCTCCCCAACACATTTTACCAAGCCAAATAACATTGATACCAAAACCAGGAAAGGACGCAACAAAAAAAGAAAACTACAGACCAATTTCTCTCATGAACATAGATGCAAAAATTCTCAATAAAATCCTAGCAAATCGTATCCAAGTGCTTATTAAAAAAAATAATTCATCACGACCAAATAGGCTTCGTCCCAGAGATGCAGGGGTGGTTCAACATACGAAAATCTATAAATTTAATTCACCACATAAATAGAAGCAAAAATAAAGACCATATGATCCTCTCAATAGATGCAGAAAAAGCATTTGACAAAATTCAGTACTCTTTTATGATAAGAACGCTTAACAAAATAGGCATAAACAGGACCTACCTAAAAATGACACAAGCCATATATCACAAACCCACAGCCAACATCATACTGAACGGGGAAAAACTGAAAGCATTCCCACTCAGAACCGGAACCAGACAAGGCTGCCCACTGTCCCCATTACTTTTCAACATAGTATTGGAAGTCTTTGCAAGGGTTATCAGGCAAGAGAGCAGAATCAAGGGTGTCCAAATAGGGACAGAAGAGATCAAACTCTCACTCTTCACTGATGCTATGATGTTATGTCTGGAAAACCCAAAGGACTCAACCAAGAGACCCCTGGAATTAATTAATGAATTCAGTAAAGTCTCAGGTTACAAAATCAGTACACACAAATCAGAGGCATTCATATATGCCAATAACATTCAATCAGAGAACCAAATTAAGGACTCAATACCCTTCAAAATAGCAACAAAGAAAATAAAATATCTAGGAATATATTTAACTAGAGAGATAAAGGACCTCTATAGACAGAACTATGAAACACTAAGGAAGGAAACTGCAGAACACGTAAATAGGTGGAAAACCATACCATGCTCATGGATTGGAAGAATCAACATTGTTAAAATGTCTGTACTACCCAAAGTAATCTATGGATTCAATGCAATTCCTATTAAATTACCAACATCATTTTTCACAGATTTAGAAAAAATAATTATATACTTTGTATGGAATCAGAGAAGACCCCGAATAGCAAAAGCAATTTTAAGCAACAAAAACAAAATGGGAGGTGTTAATTTGCCAGACTTCAAACTATACTACAAGGCTGTGGTTCTTAAAACTGCCTGGTATTGGCACAAGTGCAGGGACACAGACCAGTGGAACAGAACAGAAAATCCAAATATAAAACCATCCTCATATAGCCATCTAATCTTTGACAAAACAGACAAAAACATACTCTGGGGACAAGAATCCCTATTCAATAAATGGTGCTGGGAAAACTGGATAGCAACATGTAGAAGACTGAAACAGGACCCACAGATTTCACCTCTCACAAAAATCAAATCATGGTGGTTAACAGATTTAAACCTTAAATGGGAAACGATTAGAATTCTAGAAGAAAACGTAGGAAAGACTCTTACAGACATTGGTCTAGGCAAAGAATTTATGAAGAAAACCCCTAAGGCAATCACAGCAACAACAAAAATAAATGAATGGGACCTGATTAAATTAAAAAGCTTCTGCACAGCCAAAGAAACAGTCACGAAAATAAACAGATAGCCTACAGAATGGGAAAAAATTTTTGCATACTACACATCAGATAAAAGACTGATAACAAGAATCTATTTATAACTCAGGAAAATCAGCAAGAAAAAATCAAACAACCCTATCAAAAAGTGGGCAAATGACATGAATAGAAATTTTTCAAAAGAAGATTTAAGAATGGCTAACAAACATATGAAAAAATGCTCAACATCCCTAATCATCAGGGAAATGCAAATCAAAACCACAATGAGATACCACTTAACTCCGGTGAGAATGGCCTATATCAAAAAATCCCAAAACAACACGTTTTGGCGTGGATGTGGAGAGACAGGAACACTCATACACTGCTGGTGGGAATGCAAACTAGTGCAACCCCTGTGGAAAGCATATGGAGAGACCTTAAACAGATTCAAGTAGACCTACCATTCAATCCAGCAATCCCATTATTGGGCATATACCCAGAAGAACAAAAGTCATTCTATAACAAAGACACCTGTACCCGAATGTTTATAGCAGCACAATTCACAATCACAAAGATGTGGAAACAACCCAAGTGCCCATCAATCCACGAATGGATTAGTAAACTGTGGTATATGTATACCATGGAGTATTACTCAGCTATAAGAAATAACGGTGATACAACATCTCTTTGGTTCTCCTGGAGAGAGTTGGAACCCATTATATTAAGTGAAGTATCCAAAGAATGGAAAGACAAGCATCACATATACTCACCAGAAAACTGGTTTCCCTGATCATCACTTAAATGCACATCAGGGAAGGATACCAAATGGATATCAGACTGAGATGCGGGGTGGGGGGAGGGGATGGGTGTATGCCTACATGATGAGTGCGTTGCGCACTGTCTGGGGAATGGTCATGCTTGAAGGTGCTGACTTGGGGAGGTGGGGGAGAGGAGGGGATGGAGGTATGACTACATGGTGAGTGCCAGGCACACTGTCTGGAGAGTGGACATGCTTGAGGCTCTGGCTCAGGGGGATGGGCGGGACATGGACAATGTATATAGCCTGAGTTTTTGTACCCCCATGAAGAGCTGAAATAAAAAAAAAATAAAAATAAAAAAATAAAAGATATACTATGAGACAAATGCAACAAATTAACGTGGTTACTTAGAGGATACACTGGAAAAGGCTATGTGGTATAGATTTCATTGTGGGGTATCCGGTGGCTATTCACTAATTTATGAATATATTATATCACTAATTTGTAATACCAATGATTTTTTTCATTCTTTGGTATGCGACCCTTAATACATGCATCTCCATATTTATACTATCTGTATAGGTTGGTGTTTTTCTGTTTTGTTTTGCTTTTAGATATTATCTGAAGCGAGACATACTACAAAGTCTGAAAGTACAGTGCCCAAGACTGCCTTCACTTCTGACAGCAACTGCAAGTTTGGGGAGGGGGCAGGATTCTTAAAACTACTCTTGTTTGGATAATTCACTAGAAGGACACACAGAACTCACCAAAAGCTGTTATTTCACAGGTATGATTTAGTACAGCCAAAGGGAGATGTTCATAAGGCAGAGTTTAGGATGGTTCCAAACATGAAACTCTTGTTTTCTCATAATGTATTACCCTTCGAGCACAGATATATGACGATAATGCAAGAATATTGCCAACCTGAGAACCTCGCCCAGGCTTTAGTGTCCAGGGCTTCATTACATAGGCATAATCTATTGATTGCCCATTTGATTAAACTCAGTCTCCAGCCATGTCTGTCCCTCTCCAGAGGTCAGGCTAATACCATATGGCCAGAAGGGAGCACCGTGAGTCACCTTGTTAGCACAAAGTGTCAGGTATGGTCTGATAACTGGTCCTAAATCAGTTATCAGGCTTAAACATAGCAGCAAACTATAGAACAATTGAGAGAGGAGAGTGTAAGTATAAGTTTTTAATCCAACTCTACCCAGGCCAACAGGGAGAGAATTTCTGAATGTCTCAGTCTTAAGAACGAATAAACAGGAAAATGATACAGACAGGGAAATAAGGACAGCATTCAAAGTTCAGCATCTATGAATAAGTCCTAAATGAAATGTGATTGATAATCAGAGGCAAGAACTGTGCCTCTTATGTCTTTTAGATGGGAACTGAGAAGAAGCCACAGGTGCATGCTAGATATCTGATTCAGATGGCAGAAGTGCCTCATTGAGGAGGAGAGATGAAACTCATCTAAGCATCTGGGGAAAAATGTGGAAAAACACATCCTGTGAGGCATAGGAAATAAAGAGATAATGATTGATGATTCATTCAATCCATACGCAGCATCTAGGATGTACAAGGTACTGTGCTAGATGCTAGGATAGAACAATAAATGAGACAAAAGGAATCCCAGCCCTCAGGTAGCTTATATTCTAGAGGTAGAGATATGCAGCTTACAATCCTTTATGAAGCAAATTAATTATAATTCTGATATATCTTTAAGGGGAATTACAAGATGCTAATGAATACCCAGCCAGGAAATGTGACCAAGAACATGTGGTGCGGGGGCGGGGGGGGGGGAGGTATGGACGTACACACATGGGTTCTCTGGGAGACAGGAGCAATAAGGAAAGGCTTTTCCAAGGAGGTGATGTTTTAGATCAAGACCTAGAAGATGAAAAGAAATTAACCAAGTAAAGAAAGAGGCAGGAGGCAAGAGCAGCTGGTAGGCAAAAACTAAGGTTGTATAACCTTAGTTATATACTTGTGTAATCCTCTAGCTATATGGTATCAGCCTGACCTCTGTGGAGGGACAGAAGGTGGCTAGAGACTGAGTTCAATCACATGGGCAATCAATCAATTATGCTTATGTAATGAATCCCCAATAAAAACTCCAGACATCAAAGGTTGGGTGGGGTTCTCAGGTTGGCAATATTTTTTGCTCTGTTGTCATATATCTATTCTAGGAGGATAACACATCCTGAGAAAACAAACAATAGCTTCACGTTTGGAACCCTCCTAGACAGGTCTCTATGGCTAAAGTTTAGAAAACAAGAGGCACAGAGGCATAAAATGAAGCTACTAAGGTTGTCATGGGCCAGATGATGCAGTATCTGATAAAACCTGTCCATCATTTGGGTGTTTTATTGTCAGTAATATACAGAAAACCATTAGGGGTAACCTGAGATGATCAGTGTTTTCAAAAGATCACTCTGTCTGTAAGATAGGGAATGAATAAACAGGATCTGTCTGCAGTGTAGGAGAAAGCAGTTAGGAGTCTATATTCGTATATCATTAAGCAATAATGGTCCTCGGACTCAAGCCACAGAGTGGACGTGGAGAGAGGTAGACAGAGTAGGCAAACGTTTTAGGAACTAACATTGATGCAGTTTAATAATCGACAATATAAAGGCTGAGAAGGGGGTGGTGTCAAAAATGACTTCTATGTCTGTGCCCTATTTTTGAACTTAAAATTTTGAAAAGAAACAACACTTGACTTTAATTTCTTTAAGCCTCTGGAATCTCTGACATAAAAATTTGCCTCTTCTTTTTGATATTTGTGAAGATGTCCTTTAGTAGAAATTAGATTTATTTTTGGTAGATGGGTTTCTGACCTTTCTGAATGCCACATTAGATTCTTTTGTTTAAAATGGGGAGGGTAGGTGAGCGTTCCTTAGAGAAAAAGAAATTGTCAAAGCAGTGGTTGGGTGGCAGTGATGAAATACGTTCACAGAGCCCATTTACTTGACACTTGGCAATGACCTAAATTGTAGAGCCTTGCTGCCATTTTTGATGGTTTCATTAGCTAAGTCAAGTTCAAGGCTGTCAGGAAAGCTAAGCTCCCTTCTCCTCAGTCTTCAAACTAGTCCATAAATCTACCTTGGTACATGTGCAAAAAAGAGCCTGGAATTGGTGTCTTTGAAGACATCTGCTTGCAAGGTTGTCCCTGGGCTGGTGTCTAAGAACTTGACTGTCAAACTGTTCCCTACACTGATATAAAACCTTCCCTAAATTTTAAGAGTGTCTAACTGTTCCTAAACTGTATAAACAATATGCTTTATGCTAAACATCTGCTTTCCTTTTGGAAGTCTGAAATTTTGGTACATGCTGCATAGAGGGTGCCTCTGTGACCAGTCCCCAGTAAAAACCCAAGGTGCTGAGTCTCTAACAAGCTTACATGGAAAATAAAATTTCACATATGTTGTTACAAACTGTCGGCTGAGGGAATTAAGAATATTCTGCATGACTCCACTATAAGACAACTCTCATAGCTTGTGGTGCCTCGTTTCCTCTGAAGTTTGCCCCATGTGACTTCTCTCTTTGCTGATTTTGATTTGTTTCTTTTCACTGTAATAAATCTTTGCCATGAGTATGACCATAGGTTAATTCCCATGATCCCTTACAAGGAATCATCAAACCTGGGGGTGGTCTTGGAGATCCCCAACACAGTAAATTATTGGGGAGCACTATCTTGCTGTCACCTAAATTATTCCTGTGAAGAGGCATTGGAGATGGATTATCAAAATAATAATTCATGAGAGTAATGATCTTGTCATGTAATTTTGGTGGAAATTATTTAGGACAATTTCAAATATAAAAGCATCCCTTTAATATATCTTGAATTTGTCAGATTCACTTGAAGATAGAAGTATGATTAGAATCATAATTTTGCATGTGATCATCTCCAGGAGTATAAAAATGAAAATGTCACTAATGTAAGTACTTTGGACTTTATTTTCATTAAATTTTCTTTGTTGCTCGCATTCATATTTTTGATGTTATATTCAGACCACAAAGCTTTTCCATGAGAAGGCTCTAATATTTAAAATGTTTTTATGAACAAAGCTAAAATATTTCACTGAAATGATGTGAAATGAACAAGATACAGGAAACAGCTGAGAACTGTTTCATGCTAAAAGCCTCTTGTGCTACAGAAGATGGAACAGCATCAATAACGTTGCCAACCATAAGTGACCCCTGAATTTGAATTGTGATTATAGAAATGGTAATGTCCTTTCATTTAGGCAATTACTAAGCCTCTTAGAGCACCTTATGTGTGCAGGGTCCAGGATTCTTATTACCTTCTGAAGCCTTTATTACCTGCACAAATTTAGCTCTCACTCTCTAATGCTCTGCTTTATCAAATTCTCATAAAATATCAATAACATGCCCTGAAGAATTTTCTACCTCTTTTCCCCTCTGGAGCCATCACAGAGTTCTTTAATCTCTGGTTATTATTTTTCAGTTGAAATGCACTAGGCTGCTGCTTCAGTGTATTCCTCACCCCACCTCACCCAGCCCATGATTGGATTGACTGCGAGCGTGTGTTCCTCCTAAAAATGCCCTTGGGTAGGGATCTAGGCTAATTGTGAATATTAGCCCAAACTTCACCTCATGTAATTTTTGAACTCATTCTTAAGCTCTCCTAAGGTTTGAAAACAAAAGCTAAATATTTACAAGAGGTTATTACTTGCTTGATACTATTCTCAATCTATTAAACATATGAACACATTTAAACCTCGTAGTGGTTTACGAGGTAGGTGCTGTGATTATCGTCATGGTATCATTAGAGAAACAGGATTCAGAGATGTTAAGCCACTTTTCCAAGGTCACACGGCTCTTCAGGGGCAGAGCCAGGGTGGGAGGGGTCAGTCTGGTTCCAGAGCCTGAGCTCTCACCCTCTGGGACTTACTGCCTCTGAGCATCTAGTCCTTGTTTTTCATCTTCACCTCCGTAGTAATGACTCCGGCTCCTTCTGGCCACACTTCATTCATTTCTGCAGCTGTCTGTTTGTCTCAGCTTTCGCCCTTGACGTGCTTTGTCCTACGCATTCTCATCCTGCGATGCTCTTCACTCAGACTCTCTCTACCGTAAAAGCTTTTCACAGTCTGATAGGCAGCCTGAGAAACACCGTGCAGACGGCGCGGGGACAATCGTTGCCCATGGGGTTCAGACTGGGAACAAAGTGTGAAAGATTATTTCTAATTCCATTACTTTCAATGATTTAGACTCCCCTGCTCTAGTGTGAAGGAGGGGGACTACCCCCGAAATCTAGACTTCTAACATCAAAGAATGCCATTCCAAAAGGCAAAAATTCTGACAAAAGAGGGCCCGGTATTGCTTGCCCAGTGTTGAATCCATGTTCATCCTGTAGAACGTGTCAGACAGTTTTAAATACAAGCTGTCAGTTTCTAGTGGAATGCTTTAGAATATTTTCCCTTCCAGTGAAATTATATAATTCTCATTAAAATGTTATCTTACGGTTCAAATGATTAGCAAGTACTATATTCTCTGAATCCAGGAAGCCTGAAATTTTACAGGTGAATGAAATTCCACTAGCTACTACGTGTTTTGTTAACAAAAAAATCTTCCAGCTTATCTATATGAAATTCCATCCTTTTTTTGTGGTTATAACCTTCTGGACACTTGTCAGTAATGTCACACATGTTCTTTCCCAGTCTCCATTTCTCTGTCTCAGAAATAAATCATATTCTAAAACGAATTACAAAGTGTTTATTATATAGTACTAATAGTTTTCTCATTCCTTGGAATATCTGTAATGTGAACTCGGTGCCAAATCTTCTTCAGGTTTTTCAAATATACTCTTTTCTTCTTGTAAATGACAGCTATTTTGAATTTTTCTGTCCTTTTTCCTTAGCAACTTTCCAAGCTCATTTTCTAAACTGTTACTTCTCTAAATAAATTAAAGAAACATTTAAGCTAATGATAAAACCCACCAACCCTACACAATGTTCACATAAGTTAGTTTTTAGAATGAAGTCCAGTCTATGACTATATCTTAATTGTGTATATGTGAAATCCCTTGGAGCAATTAAGAAAAATTGGAGATCAGCTGGAGTCATTTGAATGGGGGAAAAAGCATAAGTAATACTTGACGATGTCTTTCATTAAATTAAATTTTCATGAATATGAAATTGTATCTTACATTGTCAGCTCCAGATTTCACAAAGAAGGATTACATGTAAGAAACATGATGGAATCCATATTTCATAAAGTTTATGATTTGGATCCCACTCGCATTTACCGAGCATCTGTAATAACAAATAGTTATATAGATAGGTCGTAAGAAACTAAATACTTAGACAATATTGTAGATGGATGGATGAATAAATAGATGGATTCAACACTTATTTTATATACACACACACATATAGTGATATACAGTGATGACTATTTATTAGACCTCCAACTCTCATTTCTTCCCCTATGCTCAAAATTCATATAAGTGTTTCTACTTTGATGGTTAAGAGGTGTTTCAAACTTTACATGTCCAAAAAGTCTTAATTTCTTATTCTATTCATCTATGTCTTTCTACTCCCAAAACCCTCCAAACCTACTTCTGCCCCAGTATTACACATAACAATTATTTGCATCACTCTCAATCATTCAATTAGTTTCCTATTCCCAAAACAGATGCATCATCCAGGATTCCTTTCTTCAGTACAGTCTCCCCATATCCATTCTACCAGCAAATCCCATCAGCTCTCTCTTCAAAGAGTATCCCAAATCCCAACACTTCTCTCTATTTATGTGACCATTTATTCAACTCTCTGGGCAATGGTATCCTAATTTGTTCCCCAGTTTCTACTCTCCCCTTCTACAACCAATTCTAAAATGGCAGAAAATAGAATTTTCATATGTAAATCATATTATTCTCTGATTAAGAATAATATGATTTCCTATTGCAAGTAGAATAAAATTCAAATTTCTTATTATGGCCTAAAGGATCTGACATTGTCTAGTCCCTGCGTACCTCTCTCGGATGATCTCTTACTGCTCGTTGCTCTGCCCATTGTGCTCCATCCCAAGTTCTTTACATTAAGCCTTATCACTAGCTATTCTCTCTGTCCCAAAGGCTATTCCCACATCCCTCTCCCTGGCTAGCTTCTTTCTATTACCCACACCTCTATTCAAATGTTATCTTCTCAGAGAGGTCTTCTTTAACCATCCTAATCAAATAGCTACCATTGCTGCCCATGCCATTACTCTGTCTTATTTTCTTAAAATCAGCTATCCTTATCTGAAACTATGCTACTGTGTATGTATTTATTGTATTCATTTGCTTAATAGCTTCCTTTTCCTAATAAAATGTAAGCTCTTTGAGGCAGAGTCCTTGTCTATTTTATTTACTTCTGTGTCTCTAGTGCCTCGCATGAGGATTGTCACATAGTAAGAGCTCAAATGATATTTGTTGAATGAATAAATGAGTAATTACATCCTATCAGATAATTTGCAGCCCCGCTTTGTAAGATGAGTGGCATCATCACTGGAATTTCAAGGCTGCAAGATTAGCATGCTAAAATCATACCTCATTAAACCCAGGACTCTTGACACAATTTCTAGTTTCAGTCTCATCAATGACGGTTCCTCCGAGAAGTTCCTCCACAGTGAGTAGACAGTTAGATTGATGTTCAAATTAAACTGTGTCATTCAGTATATTCCCATCCCGCCTTAAAAAGAAGTCAACTTTCCACATTCTTTAACTGTGTCAAGACAAAGACTCGAAGATTTATGACTGCCAATGCAGAATGAGAACAACCCAAGAACTGCAAATTAACTGGACATCATTTTGGTTGTGCTGTTCTCCAGAGCCCTTTCCTGAATGAGAAAATAATTGAGGAAAAATGTAAGTGAAAAGGAGATGCTTTCATCTGGGACACAGCAAGTGTAATTGAAAACTTTGGCATGTGCCAATCACTCTTGGAAAATTTCAGAGCCTGGAGACCAGGGACAGGTACTCAAGCGATGAGTTATTGCTACAAGAACAGAGAACTACCTCAGGGAGAGAAAGGATGTTGGTGCAGTTTTTGGATTTACACGTGTTGCAGCATATTCACTTCAGATATCTTTCTGAAACTTTACATCAAATTTATGAATTAGTATGATGGGCAGACATTCATTTAATTCACTACTCTCATGAATATTTGTGATCAAAATCTTGAGCTTTCAGTGAAGTCCTAGATCTAGTCCAGTAGGTATAAGAAGGCTAGGACTCCTGGTGCTTTCCACAACAATTTTTACTTAGATATAGTACTCTGGTAAAGAAAATAGGGACTTCACACAAAGGGGGTAATGTGGCATACCATAGACATCAAAGATCCTGATTCTGGCAAAAGACAGCAGTTAACGGTTAATGCTTAAGAAATCTTCATCACTATTAATATCAATAACTGCTTATTCAGCACAAATTCTGTGGCAGGACTGAGGGTGTAAATATATCTATTATACAATCTGTCAGGGATATTGTCATCTTTAAAGAAAAACAAAATATGCATGTCTAACCTTCATCCATTCTGGCTTCCTAACAATTGATTTCTTTCAGAAAAATTGTTTGGTGATATGACATATCCAGGTGACTTCTACCCCAATGAGCTGCATGTCTGTTGCTATTTCTAAGGGCTATTATTCAGTTTTCTCTTTGATTGTGTTAGCTCCCTGATGTTCTCTGTAGTTTAAGTTACTTAGAGTTGGTTTCTGTTGTTTGCAATCAAAGAACCTTACTGATTTTTATACTAAATCTTCCTGAAAGATGTGAGTTTAGTATTTTTAGGCTTCAGAATGAGAACGGGCTTATTTTTAATTCACAGAGACCAATCTGGTTATAAGAAATGCACAGAGGTAGAGAATAACAGGAAGGTCTTTTTATTCAGAGGAGAAAGGCACATTTACCAAGACTCTTAGCATTACTAAATGCATGTACTAAGCACCTATTGTATACCAGATACTGGTATGAGTCTTTGAGATAAAAATATATTCAGTTTTAGACTCCTAAAGTTGTCAAATAGATTCAAGAATCGCTAGAAATCCAAAAAGTTCTGTTAAAGAAATTGCTTCTTACATATTCATGAATATGAATTGATAGAGAAAGCAGCTGTGGAAGCTTAAAGTTCAGGATTTCTTTCACTTCACTTTCTATAAGGAGAGAAACACTGCCTTTTTCTACGGGCCCAAGGCCTTAGTGGGAAGCTGTCCAATCAGGGGAGGAACCAGATTTCTCTACTGCAAACAGGAAAGTTGGTGGGACATGTGGCAAAATACTACTTTTCCATGAGCCCAAGACTAAAATTAAAAGGGCTGGCCATACAGCAATAGAATGAGGGAGATGCTGCAGTAGCTTCTGTTTACAACAGCTAAATCAGGGTCAGAAGTTAATGTATATGGTAAGATTGCACACACGCAACGTAGGCAATGATTTCTGCCTCACACTTAGCTGTGGATGAGAGTAAGTCAGTCCTCTCAGTAATGTGGAATAGCCACCAGCAGAGATTTTAAGACAATGCCAGACACCTATCTATTTATAACCGTACAAAGCCATTTATCGTCTTCCTTTAAAGCAACTAGAATTCCTGGCTCTTTTGACACTAAGAAGACCATCATTCTATCACTCCAATTTTGAGGACTGTTAGGAATTGAAGCCTCCCTTTGTACCTACTAGAACTTGGCAGGCAGTCAAGGACACATGCATGCCTTGTGTCCTTGGGAATCACCTCTCCAGACCTTCTCAGATCCAGGCATGGAGCCCTACCTGGTTCACACTTGGTGAACTGTCCTTGGCCTTCTTCACAGCAGCAGGGCTCATACCCACCATATTCCTGATGAACCTTCTCCTATTTCTTTCACTGCAGATCCTGATACATAACCCTTTAATCAACAACCCTGGTTCATATCATAGCACGTTAATGATAAAATACTATATTTTAAGTAACAAAGATTTGAGACTAAACATAACTCTAATATGTTTTCTTTTCTCTTGGTCTCATTAGGTGAAACAAGTAGGAACTCTTTAATTATTCTATTGCAATATTAAGATGCTCAATTCCATTTTAGAAACAAACCATTTGGAAAATTAAAATGAATCTTAACATATATATAGTTATTACATATATCTATCTTTATATATGAAAAATATCAAGCTATGATAAGCTAATTTTTCTAAACGTTTCAGTTCTACTCATTCAATGGGGTTTAAGACATTGAAGGAAAGAGCAAAATTTAATTAAAATTGAACTTAAAAAATATAAATATGACAGCTGTTCAGATACAAGAGTACATAGCACTGAGAATCATAGAGCCCTGCTATTTATCTGCCTATCCTTATAATCATAAGCATACTCTACAACTGTATATTGATTTAGAGTTAATCAAGGACTCTTACACTCTTTAATCCTATATTTCATTGATAAGAGGGGTGAATGCAGTCTTGGTTGTTAGTTTTTCCTCTTATAATATGAAATGGTTAAAAATAGCAGCACATTAAAAATATATCAACATATGGAAAATGGGTAGGTTTGTTTGTTTTGTTTCCTTAAATTACAGTTTACAAGCGTTTCAGATTCACCACACATACACTCACATTTGTTAGCTGTTATTACAGTAGCTATTATGCTAATGGATAAACAGATGGGAACGTAAGGCAGGCCTTTCTAAAACCTGTTTTCTTTGGTTGTTCCTTCTATAGTTCTAGCCATGCTGCGTTTAAACAGTAAGATTGCTAGATGACTATTTATGTCATGGATATTGGGGAAGAGGTAACTCATATTTATTAAGTGCCTATTTTGTAGCTGACAATGCCCTGCAATTTTTCTATTTGCTATGACTGAATCTTCACAGCAATATTGAGAAGTAGGCATCATGTGTATGTTATCCCCAAGGAAACTGAGTCACAGAGGTTACCTAGCTTGGTGAAGGCTATCCCACTATTCTTAGTGGCACTAGGCCCCAAATCCAAATCTGTTTGACTCCATGCTCCTTCTATTGCTTGCTAAGCATTAATTTTTTTTTTAATAAAGTATCCCTAAAGGCAGAGGAGAGTGAATATACACCCCTAGGGAGTCTGGGGGTGTAGTTCAAAGGGAATCACAGTGAGTGTGAAATTTCTTTGAAGTTTCATCTTTTATCTTTAACATGCATACAGTCTACTCCATAATATATCTATATTTGTTTTAATATATGTTTGTTTTCCCAAATGTTCAAGTGAAACTGAAGCCCTAGAAATATGCATTGTGTTTATCATGTAGCTTCTAGATTCCCCCATGGGTATTATGGTATAAGAAGCACAAGCCATTCACAATACAACGTCTAAAGAAGTGAGGCATACAATTCCAGCCCTACTGATTTTAATGTGAAATCTCAATTTCCAACAGTGGTTCTTCAGAAGAAGTCACATTTTTAAACATCCCCTTCTATGCTTCCATAGCACACTGTACTTCTATTTTATAGTGTTTGTAATGTTTATAATTACTTGTTCAATATCTCCTTGCCCCATAAGACTGTCATTTCTATGAATTAGAAATTCTGTGTGTTGGTTGCTTCCATATCCCTACAACCTACCCCAGTACCTGGAAAACAGTAATGCCAAGTACATATTTGTTAAATAAATAATTGATGCATTTTATTTGCAAAATCTTTTCATGTAGACTCAAAGTAAATAATTACATAGGTGAGATATACCTTGCTACATCATTATAGGGCTCATATAGATTTGATATTAAGATATATTGGATGTTTAAGAGCTGTAACTTCTAACTCTTCTCACAGAATTGATTTATTCAGTAGTCCTAGAATAGAGAAAATAGTAAAAATAAATAGTAACAGGGCAGGTGATAAACTTCTCATGGTTTCACATCCCCATCTGGAATATGTATATGACCAGATGTCAGGGTTTCAAAAGCATGGATGCTCACCCCTTGCTATGCATCCAAGCCCACATCTGGATAGGTAGGCGCTGGCTTACCACATAATCACACTTGCAATTTTTCAGAGCCAGTATATACCAAAATGTATATAATGTAATAGGTGCAATAAGTAAAAGTTATTAGCAAATAAATTGTAGGCTCAGGCAGCAATAGTCAAATCAGTTTATTTTTATGTTTTTGCAGTGGCGTCAGAGTCCTTGTGTAGAGATTTTGGAGTAGTTGAGGGTGGACCTTGCTCATAAGAAGTTGCTGAGAGTCCAGAACACCATGACCTTGATGCTGTGCCACATCCTCAGGTAACTTGTCTCTGGAAAAGCTTTGTACCCCTCCCTAGTAAGTTAGGAGCTCCCTTCTCTATGCTCTGTTAGAGCTTTGTACAAACTCTATGAATACATTTAATTGTAATTTTGTTGAGACCTCTTATCTCCATTATAATTCATTTAGGGAAGATCCCCCTGAAGACAAGTACTTCATCTTAGTCACTTTAGTTTCCATGGCCTAGAGCCTGGCATATAGAAAATGCTCCTTGAATGTTTTTTGCTTAACTGAATGAATGAATTGTGCCACCATTTTCTAGAACTTTCTGGTTTTCATATAGCTTTTTAGGGGTGGATATGAATGTTCTCTTGTATTAAATAGTTATACAAATGTATTAACTGATTAAACAATAACATCACAGGTGGCTATAGCTACTAAAAAGAGTTTGATGTGATACCAGAAATGTTAGAGTTGATGAGCTTCATGCAATTGGTAGCATTTTTCAGTTTTATTGAACCTAGAAGATTTTTTTTCTTGTTTCCTAAAAATGTCATCTCTCTGCTGAAGCTCAGAAATGATGTATGGACAGACTGTGTAGAGAAAAAGAATGCAATGAAGAGGGTGAGCTAGCATGGGCTGCTGGTTCCTCCTGAAAACCAGCTCTGAAAGCTATTTGAGCTGGTGGTTGCTGAAGGTGTGTGGTGGGGAGAGGCAATGATAAGAATGGAGGAAGAAAAGGCTGCTGCAGGCTGCAGATGGACCTTTGGTTGGAGGATCTGCTCGTGCTCCTTGGTGTCTGGCACACGGTACCAGGCAGTCACTGGCTGCCCTATATCCTCAGACTCCCATGAATCAGGCTGCTGCTGGTGTCCACAGGGTTGTATCAGAGCAATGTAAAGCCCTACTGGGGCAAGGAGTTGACAAAAACATAATAAGCAACTTCCCTGAGTATTTTCTCCTCGACTCCCTCCCTTCCAAACCTCCGAGGCTGAAGTGTTATAACCTAGAGAGATTTCACCTACCCATACTGCTCCCCTAAAGTGTTCAGAGGTAAAGTCAGGTCGAAGACTTTCCCTGAGGGAGTGGGTTTGTGGTCCTAGGAGCTCTCTGCTTTGGGCTTCATCTCCCCTATCTCTTTAAACTTAGTGCTGCTGTCGGGGCCTAGGACCTAACTTTAGGTCCCTTCCTAATACACAGGATCCAACAAAAGAAGCTAAATGTAAGGTCACAAGACAAAATACATTGACACTTGATAAATAATTTAATATAATATTGTCAAAGGAAGGCAAAAACTGAACAACATATACTATCTATACTATTTAAAGTAGAATTAGCATCCCATCTGAAGCAGAGCTATTGAAACTGATGGACCAAAAATCGAAAACTATGATGACAAACATATTAAAGAGCATAAGGAATGATATTAGTATCTTCAAGTGCAAAAAAATAATAAAAAGAAGCAAGTGCAAATATTAGGTATGGGCATTATAATAATTGAAATAGAGAAAACTGTAGATAATATTTTAAAAAGAGGGTAAACTTAGCTGGAGAAGGAAATGGTGAGTTGGAAGGTCAGAGGACAGCAGGCAAGGATAAAAGAGAGCTAAGAGATATGGAGAGAATTATAGAAGTTTAATAAGGAGAGAAAAACAAAAATGAAAGAAGGATATATTTGGAGAAATACTAGAGATAAATTTCCAGAATTAATAAGATGAAAGACTTCAGATTAAAAGAATTCTTGAAGTGCTAAGTAGGATGGGACTTTCCAGAAGTAGGGGTTTTAAATTCTACCCCACATAACAGAATTCAAGGATTGAATTATTCTGTCATTTACTAGTTTAACATGTATATACCATGTCCTACATAATGAGTTAAGTGCTGAAAATATAATATTGAATAAAATAGACACAGCACGTATACTCATAGAACTCATGATAGTGGATTTAAGTACCTACCTATCTTTTATTTTGTTCATGGAAATGCTGGAGAATATTTAACAAATACAATGACTTCATTTTAAGCACAATTGCTATACAAATGCCATTCTGACCATAGTTAGCCAGCGCGTTTATCTGTTTCTTAAAACCGGTTTATGATAATAAACTATTACTAGTACCAGGATGAAGGCACATCTGCTTCATGTCTTTTGATCTTCATATTGCAGTGGCTGGCATACAGGCAGTGTTGAATATATGTTTTTTGAAATGAACTGTCATACTATTTCTTGTAGCTAGAGAATACAAACTCAATTTATGTAACAGTGATGGCAATTTATTTATAGATAAATTTTAACGAAACAGGTTTCAAGTTGGGCATGGTGGCTCACGCCTGTAATCCTAGCACTCTGGGAGGCCGAGGTAAGGGTATTGCTTGAGCTCAGGAGTTCGAGACCAGCCTGAGCAAGAGTGAATCCCTGTCTCTACTAAAAATAGAAAAATTAGCTGGATGTCGTGGCACGTGCCTGAAGTTCCAGCTACTTGGGAGGCTGAGGCAGGAGGATCACTTGAGCCCAGGAGTTTGAGGTTGCAGTGAGCTATGATAACACCACTGCACTCCACCTGGGGCAACAGAGTGAGATTCTGTCTCAAAAAAAAAAAAAAAAAAAGAAAAGAAAAAGAAACAGGTTTCAGATGCAATTGTATGTTATATCTAAGTA
This sequence comes from Lemur catta, assembly GCF_020740605.2. Taxonomy (NCBI): domain Eukaryota; kingdom Metazoa; phylum Chordata; class Mammalia; order Primates; family Lemuridae; genus Lemur; species Lemur catta. The sequence goes on from NC_059133.1 coordinate 26,497,001, forward strand.
TCAATCAAAACACATATTTTATATTTAAATTAAAACTTTTTCAAAGAGGTCAGCTACTTAACATGACTCTTTTCCATACCTGTTCTGTGGGAGTTAATGACGGATACCATTGTCTTGTCCATACTTAACAGTCCATAATTGTAATAACTACCTGTGAACTGACTGCTTAGTGATTTTAGTTATATAGTTGTTCAGTATCATAGTTATTTAATTAAAGGCCTTTGATGCTCAACGTGCTTCATGCTAACTCCTGATGCTTCAAGATTGAGACAATAAGACTGAAAAAAATATGTCTTGACTCCATTCACTTCTCTCTCTCACCATCTCTCCCCTATTCTAAGCCACCATCTCTCTAACTTAGACTAATGAGATAATCTCCTCTGTCTTACTTCCTATATATCTTCAACAGTGCAGCCAAAGTGAGTTTCCAAACATGCACATATGATCTTGACACTCATCTGCACAAAATCCTCATGGCTTTCAACTGCCTGAAATATAAAATCTCAAATCCCTGACGTTGTTTGTAAGGTGCTCAGAATCTGGCCTCCGTCCCCTCTAGAACCTCATCTCTAACCCTCTGCTCCCCATGCATTACCAGACATCAAGCTTTTCCCTTTTTCTTTAAATTTACAATCTCCTACTTCTCAGGAACTTTGCCGATTTGTTTTCCTCTCCTTAGAAGACTGTATACCTTCCAGACTCTGTCTGGCTTACATGTACTCAGCCTTTAATTTCAGCTTATATATTATTTCTTTCAAGATGCCTTCCTTCACTGTTCCCACTTCCAAATCTAAACTGAGTTGTGTTATGATACACTTTCATAGCATCCTATGTATTTCCTTCATAGAAATTATCTCAGATTGTCATTATATAATTTTTAAGGTGTTTAATATTTACTTGCCCATCCATATAGCTTGGGATCATATCTGTAGTTTCTAACCCAAAGATATTCTCTAGAGAAATTCACATGTTTGATGTATGAATGAAGCAGTAAAAATTGTTGGCACAGAAAATCAAAGTTCCATCCATGGAGTGGATGAGCACCTCTAGAACACAGCAACTGAAAAAGAAAAAGGGATGTAACTTGCATTTGCTAGCCCTAAATTAAAGCAAATGTAAATTGATGATAGGAAGAAACACACACTTTAGCCGGGAGACTCTTAACAGTTCTACTTTGTATTTGTGTGTGATAAAACCTTTAAAACAACAGGACTTTCTGAGTACAAAAGAAATACATAATTATCGCTAATATTTACTGAGAGCTCACTGTACTGAATACTCGGAACTCATTACTGCAGGCAATCCTTTCAACGTCCCCATGAGATAGGTACTATCTGACAGAGAGTAATAAACAGCTGCAAGTGGCAGAACTGGGGTTTGAAAACCTAAGCAGTCTAATTCCAGAGCAGGTGGAACCCCTACACTATTGTGCTAATTTGAATATATTAAAAAACCACAATGTAGTAAAAACTTTAAATCCTCTGAAGTTTAATTTGTAAATATGTTTTGAGGATGTGCTGTGTACCAGGCACTCCTCCAGGCCCTGAGAAATCAGCGGTGATCAAAACAGACACACTTATTGCTCTTGTGATGCTGAGTATATTCTAGCAGACACAGACGATCAACGTGGAAACAAATAAGATAATTGCAGATAATGATCTTTATAAGTAAAATGTAACAGAATTTTCCTAGTGTATGACTGGAGTAGGGGGACCAAGTTTACACTGAATGATCAAGATGGGGATATCTGAGGAGCAGGACTTTGAGTTGAGATTTAAATGACAAGAAGAGTCATTCAAGTAAAGGTCTTGGGAGTGGTGAGGTTTGCAGGAGCAGCCCTGGCTAAGCCAGAAAGTCAGGAAAGTTTAGAGTCATGAAAGAACGCCAGTGTTGTTAGAGGAGCTACAGGGGGAGGATGCAGGAGACTTGTCAGAGAGATAGGCAAGGACGAATCCACACAGGATCTTAAAGATCTTGGTAAGGACCACAGATTATATTCTAAATTTAATAGGAAGATAATCACTTTAAGGCAGAAAAGTCACGGATCTGATCTCAATTTCAACTTCACTATTCAGCGACACAGTCTCTATTAGTAAAATTGTGTCGTGTTATAACTTTAAAAGTATTGAATATAAATTTTATCAATCTCCTATTTGAAGAGAAGTGAGGTCATCAGTCATTTGTGCCTGGAGAGATTTTCCTGGGAGAGACAAGTTCTTGGAAACCTGAAAAGATCCTGAGGATTATGCCTAAAAATGTTAACCATAAACAATGTTGCAAATGGTGTAAAAATAAATTAGTACTAATATCTAAGTAAATAATGAGATAACTCAGTTTTGAACAAAATTGTTATTTTCTTTCCATGTGTGATGACTCTGCATTGATAAAAGTATGGTGACTATCCCAGACTTTCAGCTACATACTCTGTTGAATTTTTCTCCTAAACAATATTTGCTCTCCAGCCTCTGAAACTGCCACTGGTAGAGACATTTTGGTAGACATTATAATAAACGATAAATGATCTGCCATAGAAGGAAAAGTACCCTTTAATTTAGAAATGGTAGAAAAGAATACTTTCTAGATTTCTTATTTTACATTTTCTTTCAGTTAATGAAAAAAAATGACAAATTTCCCATGAAGTTATGAAACAGCTAAAAGTGGAAAGCAACATTAGCTAATGCAATAAAATATAATCTATGATTAATTATTGAGTACACATTCCTGAATTAGGCACTACTGGAGGTTGGGGACACGAGCAACTTCACTGAGGGAGAAAATTGAATTTACCAGGCATAAGCTCCCTCCAGGGTCATGACTCAAACTTGACTTTAATAATAATATAATAGTTGTCATTTATTAAATGCATACTATGTGTCCAGCCCTGTGAAGTGATTTACATATATTATCACATTTGTTCTTGGCAAGAGCCCTTTGAAAGAGATATTATCATCTCCATCTTGTAGATGAGGAAACTGGGGCTTACTTCAGGTCGGGTTACTTTCCCATGTCTTCACCCTTTGGGAAGTAGCAGAGTTGAATTCAAACCCAGTCTACGTCATCTGAAAGCGTATGCACCCAACCACTATACCTACCACCCCCTTTCTATGACTTTCTGCCTTAATTGAATGCAGCTTTCCCCTGATCTACAGCCATCATTGATTCTTCATATTCCTGAATTTCAATATTTTTACCTTTTCAAAAAAGAAACTCAAGCAAGTCCTTTACAAAACTATTACACAAATAACAATATGTCATTGTTTCAAAACTGAACTTCTTGGCTTTGAATATCAGCTGTATTGATCATTTGTTCTGTAACATTTGGAAAATTAGTTAACCCCTTCATGCCTCAGTTTTCTCATCTTTAAAAAGAGAGAATATAGTATCTATATCCTATAGAGTTGTTGTGAAATAAAAGAATGTCTTTCATTGAACGTCCTTATAATAGCTCCTGGTACACAATATGCTTCAAGAAAATGTTAGCTATTTATATAATTCAATGATACAATTTTATTAAGGGTCTGAAATTTAGATGCTAACAAAGTGTTTCAAATATTTAGTGCAAAAAACTCCTGGTGCTTCAGTAGATATATGATTAATGAAAGAATAATACCATAAATCATACTGGTGTGTGTTTTAGGTCCTGTTTTCTGTTTCTTTTTCTATTTGTAACTTCTCCCTACTTTCCCCATTTTATTCCTCTGAATTTGGCCTCCTCCTTTTTCACAAACTGACTCTAAAAGAATTAAATGGGATAGGTATAATATTAAAATCTTGCCCCTTAAGGCAAAAAATGCTCGCTCTCTCATTCTCATTGCCTTTCTTTGTGTGTGTATGTGTGTGTGCGCGCCTGTGTATGGTGAGAAACAAAAGTTGCACCTGTGAAAAGTAATTAAAGGTTGTACATGGCTGCCTGCTCAGTACAAGTTAGCAGGCTGATCTTCCTGTCATGAGGACAATCTATTTTCATCTGTGTTAATAGGACGATATTCAGCGACTGGAGGCAATAGCCCCTGCCTGCTTTCTATTGGTCAATTTTCCCTTGTAAAATACGCTATCAAAAACATTGACAAACTGGGGTGGCTTCAGAGGAGAATTGCCTGTTTATGCAGACGAGAGACTAAAAATCTCATTGTGTGAGACAGAGAATCTTGGAAGGTTTAAACTTGAAAGGGAAATATTTTGAATATTTGAAGAGCTGTCCTAAGGAAGAGGAATCAATTTGACCTTTCATGGTGGCCTCACACAGAAAACTTAAGGCAAAGGCACTGAAGTTGCAAGGGGAGCGTATTTCAGACCAATGTAGCACAAACTCTCTAGCACTGAGGTTTGCCGGAACACATGGAGTGGACTGCTTTGTGAAAAAGTCACTTTATGGGAAAGTTCATTGTCACTAAAATTTTCAAAGAGAGGTGTTGGGTCTTCCTGTGGGAGGTGTTATAGAAGAGACTTCAGCATCTAGCTGCAGGCTGAACTCCGTCAGTATTTTCTAAACTTTAATTTGGGACCAATGCCACTATACACACAAAATGTGAAATAGAAGGGCAATAGATTTAATTTTATATAAAGACAAATATATTGTTAAAGGATACTTTTTTGTTTTAAGATTGTATTCTTTTTCCTTTTTCAATTGTATAGTTTTCATATCATGCAGTGGTTAAAACTGTGATATAAAATCGTCCTGGGACAAACTCTTAGCACCTGTGCATTCCTGGGTAATTATGAATTATTCTGACCCTCATTGTTGTCATTTGTAAAATGGGGAGAATACTACTAACTACATAAGTTGCTCTAAGGGTGGACAGGGGATGATGCCCAGAAGGTGCTCTGCAGGCTGTTTAGTACATAGTCACCACTCATTAAATGACTGCTTTCCCAGTAAAAATATTTACTTTCAAGAAATGATGGTGTTGGTAAAAATAACTTTACACAGTGCATTTATTCATTTAGCTAATGAATATGTTATATATTCATATGATCCAAGCTGCAAAAAGTTTCAAAATGTTCCATCCCTGCCACTGGGTACCACTAATTTCTCTTCCCTGGAGGCATAAATTACTATTATGTTTCTCATATACTTTTGAAGATATTGTATACAAACATAAGCAAATACATGTGGGTATGTATATTATATTTCTTCTCTTTTTGCACAAGTGAGTGCATATAGTACTTGCTTTCTATAACTTCTTTTTAAAATAATATATCTTGCTTATCATTTTGTAACAGCATATAAAGAAGTTCATTATTGTTTTATGTATATTCTATACATTACATTCTATTGATATCAAGTCACGCTAACCTATTAACTATTCCTATGGGCCTTTAGTTTGCTTTTAATATTTTGCTACAAAAATCAATGTGCAGCAAACAACCTTGCATATAAGTTATTTCATACATATGTGATATCTGTAGAAAAAAATTCTAGATGTAGACTTTCTGGATAAACAGGCAGGTACTGATGTTTGTAATTATGATTTTGCCATGTTACCCTCTATCAATGTTATATCAATTAAAACTCTTACTAGCAATATATCCAAGTTCCTGTTACTTTTATCCTTCATAAGTATGTCATCATACTATTTGATCTCTGCCTAAATAGAAAGTGAAAAATGGCATCTCAATGTATGTTTAATTGATATGTCCCTTGTAAGTGAAATTGAGTGAGTTTTTCCATCTATGTAGGAGGTTAAGCATAATTCTAGATGTCCTCTTAAAATTCTTATTGCAGCCATAAAGATAATCTAACCCAAAATGAATTTAGGTGCTATTGTGAAAGGACTTTGCAGATGTAATTAAAGTTACTAATTAACTGACTTTATAATAGGGGGATTATCCTGGATTATCTTGGTAGGCTTAATCTTATCCCAAAGTCCTTAAAAATAGAAAAGGAAGGTGGAAGTGTCAGTCAGAAAGATGCAATATGAGAGAAAGGCAGGAGAGATGAGGCAGGAGAGGTCAGGGAGATTTGAAACATGAGAAGGACTCGAGCAGCCACTGCTGACCTTGAAGAGGGAGGAAGATGCTCTGAGCCAAGGAATATAGGAACCTCTAGAAGCTGAGAACAAACCCTGGCTCACACCCAGCAAGGAAACGAGGCTCTCAGTCCACTTGGCACATTGAATTTTGAAAACCTGAATGCGTTTGGAAGCTTCAGAACTAAAAAGGGAAAATTTGGTAAATTGTAATGTTTGTAAATTTTACCTCAATTCCAGTAAAAAACAGTAAAATACATCTTTTATGTGAACTGAGTATATTTAACTGCAGAACCAAGATAAAAAGATGAAGATAAACTTTGGCAGATAGTATGTAAATGTAATGTGCTCTAAGAAAGAAGATATTCTACAACTAACAAAAATATGAAAAGAGAAATAACTAATGGAAAGTATAATTGGCTCCATGATATTTTCAAAAATTTTAATAGAAAGTACAATTTTATAAGTTGAAATTCACAAATCAAGTAGTTTAGTGTACTTAGGAATAAAAATATTAAAATCAAAATTGTGCTAATGATTAAAATTGGAAAATGATAAAGAGGAAAGAAGAAAGAGAAGTAAAGAAGCAGGTATTACCTAATTTCAATATTGTTCATAGTAAAAACTAAGTTTCCAAAGAAAGAGGTGACTTATAGTTATTACATAAAGTTATTAATATAAAGGTAAAAACTAAAACAAAAACACATACTTTCTAAATATCAAAAGAAATACTAAAACCACAGGGAACTCAAGTTATAACATGAAAGACATTAAAAAAAATGAAACAATACTCTGTAGAACTATGACAAAACATATCAGTTATATCAATAATGTGAGTTTATTGCACATATTAAAAGAAGAATTGGCCAGGCACTGTGGCTCATGCCTGTAATCCTACCATTTGGTGAGGCCAAGATGGTAGGATTGCTTGAGGTCAGGAGTTTGAGACCAGTCCAGGTAACATAGTGAGACCCTGTCTCTACAAAAAATAGAAAAATTAGTCAGGCACAGTTGTGCATGCCTATAGTCCAGCTACTTGGGAGGCTGAGGCAGGAGGATTGCTTGAGCCCAGGAGTTTGAGGTTGCAGTGAGCTGTAATGATGCCACTGCACTTTAGCCCAGACAACAGAGCAACATCCTGTCTCAAAAAAAAAATTTTTTTTTTCAGTTTGACTAACAGCAAAATGCAACTCATGGCTATACAAACAGATATACTTAAAATAAAGAAATTTAGATAGTTAAAAGGATTGGCAAAGAAATAACAGGCAAATTACAAAGAAAACATGAGTCATAATGTTAATAACAGATAAAACAGAATTCAGGCCAAGAAAAGCAGTTTTCCTTGGATCATTATGCCAATACCATATGCAAAATGAAGTTTCTTATTTCAGAATTTTTAACTGTTACTTGGGAAGAATTCAAATCTACATAAAGAAAGAAGAATGATTAAATAAATCTCCATGTAGCTATCTCTCAGTTTCAACAATGATCAAAATTTTGCCATTTTTGTCTTATCTGTACTTCTACATACTTCCCAACTTCCACTTGATTATTCCTTAGTATTGATTGTCTTTTTATAAGTGAAATGTACATACATTTAAAATAATGCATTTTAAGTATATAATTTTGAAAAATGGACATACTTCTTGAACCAAGATCCATAAAGATAGAATACATTTCTATCACTCCAGAAAATTCTCTTATGCCCTTTTTCAATCAATCTCCCTATGAAAGGTAACCACTATTTCATCTATTTTAATATAGTTAAGGTTGCCTGTTCTAGAACTTTACAGAAATGGAATTGTACAGTATATGATATTTTAGATCCAGCTTCTTTCACTCAACGTGTTGTCCATGATATTGATTTATAACACTTGATGTATCAGTAATTTGTTCCTTTTGATAGCTTAGTGTCATTCCACAGTGTAGACATTCTTTGTATACCTGTTCTTCTATGAATTATAAAGTTAACACTTATATAAATTAATAAAACATATAAATATTCTTCTATGAAAACATTATTTTAATGGAAATTTGTTTTTTATTTCTACTAGATAAATACCTAGAAGTAGAATTTCTGTGTCTATGGTGAATATAGATTTATCTTTGTAAGAAACTACCAAACCTTTTCCTAAAGAGATTGAATCATTTTATATTCCTCCCAGCAATGTTGAGTCTGTGAGCTCCACATCCTCCCAGTATTTGGAGCTGTCAGTCTTTTCATTTTAACCACTCTAGTGGGTGTGTAGTGGTATCTAGTTGAAGTTTTAACTTATATTTTCCTAATAACTAATAGTTCTGAGCACTTTTTCATGTGCCTGGTTAAAAAAAAGAAAACCTTTTTACGTATTTGTTCTGTGTACATTTTTCTTCATTGTTCTTGTTCTTGTTATGTATATATCAGATCTTCCAAATTCATTCTTTCTGCTTCTTTTATTCCATTGTGTTCCTAAGCTGTATTAACTCATATTTTACATTCTCATGTTTTACAGTCACAACCTCCTTGAACTACTACTACAGCCCTTCTTTATATTCTTAATTCACAAGGAGAAAGAATATTTCAGTAGCTTTTGTTGTTGATGGCAGAATATTTGGTTTCAATTTGAAGATACTCCAGCAGAAATTTTTCTTGTGAGGGTTTAACCTCTGTTTTTCTGTTACTTTATTTTGATTCTTATGGTATATTTGTAGCAATCATTTGGGGGCTACATTTTGAGTATTTATTTTTGAAGTTAGTAAGCACTTTGTGTAGGGCTCAGGCGGAGAAAGCAGAATTTTCCTAAATTTTTCTTAGACTCACAATTGGTGAGTTTGTTTACTCCTCTATACTTTTCTGAAGCCATTGAGAATGGTAGCTGTGGCATTTTTTATGATTTTAAAAGGAAAAGTACATTTTTTTTTTTTTTGGTTTTTTTTTGTTTGTTTTTTTCTTTTTGCTGTCAGGGAGGCAGACTAGTCTTTTTCAATGACAGTATCATGCATCCTTTCTCTGCTTCTTAAAAAGCAACTGGAATTATGCAAGTGTGTGTTGCTATTGTGCACTCCCACTTTTTATGCTGCAAACAGGTGATTAGGTTTTTACTTCAGAAAGTGGCTCCAGAAAAGGACATTGCTATTCTGACATGTGTAGTTTCAGTATTCTCTGTTCCATTCTTCTTCCATTGCCACTGCACTTGGAAACTACTTGCCTATTCCAGTATATTGGACTACAGCTATTTTTTGGTTTTACTCAAAGTGTATTTTGTACCTTTGTTTTATGGTCTTTCTGCTTTGGATGATTTCTAAGAAAAAAGAGAGAGAGATGCTAAATGTAAGTTGCCATTTTCAAACTGGCAGTGGTTTTTTTAATACTTTTTTCACTATATAAAAATTCTATGTCCCTATCTTCCATCTTTCCCCCCATTTTCTCTAGTTATTTTACCTTTTAAAAATTTTAGTTATATTTTCAAATGTTGCTAGTCCATGAAATTCAAAAGTCTGAAAAGCACTGGGTGAGACGACCCATGGGATTCTTTCCAGTTTAATTTTTAATTTTTTCAGTGGTGGAAACCGAATTATTTCCCTTCCCATTAATAGTGGGGATAGATGAATACAAGCTGCCATTTGTAGTAACAAAGATGCTTTCTGGGGGCAGGCTTGGTGAAGAATTCCTTCTGCTTGGCTCCTGAAAGCTCAAAGGCCTGTGTCTACTCTGGCAGAGTCTATAGTCAAGAGACAGTGTTACTATTGTTTGCCTGATACAATGCCTGGCAGGAGTTTAGTTATATTCATTTGAAGTAGCAGAACAAAGCTTCTTTACCAGTGGCCACACAAACTACCAGAGCTTTCAATTTATTTGTTAGTTAATTACATAGGAATATTTTTGGAGAGTGAATGAGTGTGTGTGTGTGTGTGTGTGTGTGTGTGTGTGTGTGTGTGTGTGTGTGTATGCATGTGTACATGTTGATGGTCACTAGGGAGTCACTGTCCCTTTGATATTAGATTTTATAGATTCACATAAAGAATGAGTTATATATTTTAGCAGACTCAACATATTAAAAATCTATATTTATAAGCATCATTTGGTGAAGGGATTTATAAGGGATTTATTTGAGTGACTTCAAATGAACTTTCTCAGTGCATTTCAAAGGAGATGATTTGTCTCCCCCCGCCCAAATTTTCTTAGCAAAAATTTAAGTGCATTCCCACTGTATACTGTGTGGTATACATATATGTATACTTGGATACTGCTACTACATAGGAAATCCTCTAGTATTGTTCACAACTAACCATTTGTTAGGAGAAGCCAAGTTACTTGAGCTAAAAAGAAAAGTCAGACCATTAACTAGAGAGCTGTCTTCCTTAAGTTTCAAATTATCTCATCAATGATTGCTGTGAGTAACTGATCCAAGTGGAGCAGGCATGCCTTTTGGACAGCATCATATGAAAAGATGGTTAAAGAAGGGTAATGCTTTGCTGCTCACTTTATGAGCAAAGCCTTTCTGCAACCACACAAAGGCAAGGAATGATCTTGGTTTTCTAAGCATCCAGAAAATGGCTGGTCCCAGATCCTTCAGATACTCAGATATTCTGCAAGACTGATCCATGGTAAACAAATCCTAGAAGGATTTCTCCACAAACTTACCCTAAAATTTTCTATATACAATGGACAAAGTACCTTTCTATAGATCAGAATACAAATATCTTCTCTCTTGGGATTCTGTTTCATAGTATCAAGGAGAAAGTTAAGGAAACGGAAATTATATTTGCTGAGAACCTAGTGTGTTTCTGGAACTTTTACATGTGTTATCGCATTGAATCCTCAAACGATACAGTTCAGAGAAAATTCAGTTAGCATGTGTTAAAAGGCCTATGTTGTGTCCGTTTTACTATCTCAAGAGAAAACAAATCTATCATCTGAAGGTTTGAGGTAAATACAGCAGTTGAGCGAAGGGATCCAAATGATGTAGCAGGATGATTCAACCAGGGTCTGTAAAATCCCAGTGGCTTGCTCTGTATGCTAAGCTATTTCAATCAACATAATCATAATTGAATCAAGAGCCTTTAATCTATTAAATTCAAGGTTAATACAAAGCTCTTGACATATCCTGTGCCTTTCTTTCTTCGTTTCTGCTACACTCAAGAACTAAGTTGTCTTATTTTCCTCTCTAAACACTTCTGTCCATTGTAGGCTTTCTTCACTCAAGAATGCCTATGGAATGAGTTAAGTTAAACTCAAGATCTTCCCATTCGTTTGCATCCCTGAAGATCAACACATGAGTATTTTTAGTTTCAGTGGGGAAGGGGTGGGTTTTTTTTCTTATACATTGCTTTTGCAACTCATCCAGCTATTTATCACTTCAGTTAGGTTTCCCAGATATAATATAGGATTATTCTGTCCAAATGTACTCTCTTTTGTGTTGGTCATTTTTTCTCTCTTATAATTTAAACCATATTTGCCCTGTGTACAATTTCTCATCTAGGCAACCATTTCTGATACCCAAAGGTGTACCGAAGCTGACTCTGACCTCCTTCCATAGCTTCAAGGCTAATCAAGGTCTCTCTCCCCAAAATTTAGAATTTTGAATGGAAAAACAACAAATGCCAGTTCTCTAGGGAAGAGCTTTACAAACTTGCATTGCTGAGATCCCCTGATCTATACTAGTTTATATTCTTTCAGAGATTTAGGTTAGTGTTTGCTTGAATTTTATGAGTTACTCAAGCATGCATCTAATATATCCCCTTGTGGTTTAAATTAGCCATTGTCTATTTTGATTACCTGCAACCACATACAGTCATGCACCACATAACATTTTGGCCTGCAATGAACTGTATATATGACAGTGGGAAGGCAAGCTTATAATGAGGCTGGAAAATTCCTATCATCTAGAGATGTCTTGATGATCCTGACCCTGTGTAGACCTAGACTAATGCATGTGTTTATGTCTTATTTTTAAATAAAAAAGTTTAAAAAGTAAAAAAAAAAAAATTAAGAATCTTAAAAATAGAAAAAACTTATAGAATAAGAATATAGGAAAGAATATTTTTGTGCAGCTATACAATGGGTTTGTGTTTTAAGCTAAGTGTTATTACAAGAATCAAAAAGTTAAAAACTTAAAAAGTTTATAAGGTAAAAATTTACAGTAAGCCAGGATTAATTTATTAATTAATAAATTTATAATTATTAGATATTTTTAATAAATTTAGTGTAGCCTAATCTACAGTATTTATAAGGTCTACGGCAGTGTAGAGTAATATCCTAGGGCCTTCACATTCACTCACACTCACTCACTGACTCACCTAAAGAGAACTTAGGCCCTTGCATTCATAGTAAGTTCCCTATACAAGTGTACCATTTTTTAATCTTTTATGCTGTATTTTTACCATACCTTTTCTACATTTAGTTATATTTATATACACAAATTCTTATCATCATGTTACATTTGCCTACAGTATTCAGTAGAAGAACATGCTACAGAGGTTTATAGCCTAGGAGCAATAGGCTATACCATATAGCCTGGGTGTGTAGCAGGTTGTGTAAGTATATTCCATGATGTGCACACAACAAAGTTACCTAATGATGTGATTCTCTCAGGACAGAACATACCTCTATCATTTAGCATTGTGTGACCGCACATATGTAATAAAACATCTATTAATTCTTGATATGATTTCTAGCTTGCTAAAGAGAACCAAACAGCAGAAGGAAAACCTCCTATCCTTTTTACTTTCTTCCCTTAAAGCTCAGAGTCCAAAATGAGTCCTACGCTTCCAGTTGCGTGGCCTGGCCCATACTGTGTCTCAAGGACCAAAGTCCCTTCCAGAGGAGAACACCCCAAACCCCAGACGACGGCTCTGGTGGTGCTGCCTCTTTAATATTGCCAGCAATTGGAAAGGACCTAGGGCAAGAAGAGGTTGTTATAATCCCCACTCCCTCACAAGAGGCTCAGCTCCCTCAGGCTCTGCTACAGCTTAGAGAGGAAAACAGATGGTGAAACTTTATTATCCCTTCCGAGTCTTTCCACGCCTGTGACAGCTTCATTATATGACATTAAATGGGACTCTGCCTTTGGAGGAAGGTTTAAGGTTGAAAGAGTATGAACAATATTATTCCATTATTCCCCAATGCCTTAAAAAATTCCATCACCTTATCATTATGTCACGCCTGGCATGCAATAGCACTGAGACATAAAGATACATGTTGGTCCCAGCCCAGTCCGTAACACAGTTCTCAACCACCTCTCAGCCTATGGCGTTTAAATGGCCCGTATTATTCACATTATATTGGTTTGCTACATAGCCTTTTCAGATGGTGTCGTCTCCCTTATTGTGGCACCCGTTCTGAAGACTATTCACCGACCCCTACTGGCTCTAGCTCGTGCCTCTGCTTTTCTCTGCGCTGACGCCCTTACCAGGCAGTGAGGTCAAATGGCTGCCAGAAGCCCTGGGTTTATAATCTCATAGTTAAAAGTTTGGCACAAAGAGGCATTCTCTGCTAGCAGCAGTTTGACTCAAATCTTGGGCTGGAAATAGGGTCATGTGCCCATCTCTGAACCAATCACTGTTGCTAATAGCAAGAATTATGCTGATGGGTTTAGCTGGGAGTCAGTTTATCTTCCTAGAGGTTGGGATTAGGCCAGCTCCATTCAAATCACAGGGACTGAGTGGGACAAAGGGAAGTAGAAGCTCAGCAAGATAAAAAATATATATATAAATGTATGTGTAATGGGTGAAGGCGAAAGAATTGGGAAGAATCCTTTCTTATAGGGGAAAATATGTTCTTAACGTACCAAGTTGAAATTTTGAGGATGTTTATCCTCAGAAGCATTGTTTGCCATGGTGGTTGAAATTGTTTTTATTAATATGTCTGTAGGTGTCTGTAAGCATATTTATAACCAACACACACATACATTCAAACACTACATGTACATATAGGTTATATGTATACATAGACACACATGTAACATCTATGGCTTATTTAATTAACTCTTCTTTTACCTCATTCCTCTAATGCAGGACTTGTACATCTCTCAGGCAAGTGGTTAGATTTTAGTATATTTTTATAACTCAGATACGGCATGTGTTAAGTAATTTTTCACTCAGTCTAAGAAGTCATTACTAGATATAGCTGCCTTTGTATCATTTATGTGATCTGTTCCTCCAGTATTTACAAATAATGTATACTGTAAACACACAAATATGTGCTATTTACAAACAAAAATGCATATATATGTATATGCATTCTATAGCTGTATGTCCCTTTATATGTGTGTGTAGACAAAGTAACCAAATTATAGGACAATTACCAGGGGAAAATATTTGGTGTTTCTTCTCCATATGGGAATCATTTGCAAGCCATTGCTTGGCTAAATTGCCCTCTCAACTCCACTCTGAACATTTTGTTTACCTGGAGCTAAACAGATTGTTAAGAATCTACTAGACATATCTACATGCTCTAGTTAACTTGGTTCACAGTCATTCATTTACTAATGTGTCAAACAATCCTGAGATATTTTGAGGATCTCTACTTAGAGAAACCAAACTCTATTTTGGCATTTTCCTCCCTACTTATTCCTGGGAATTAAAAAAAAAACACACACATTTTCCCCCCAGAGACAAGGAAAGAAGATTTCGTTTCTTCCCTCCACTTTTTGAAAGAACTTTACTTACCCCTTCTCTCTTCTCATAAAGTCTCTCCAGCCTACTACTGAACTACCCTATGGATCTTGATTCAGTCTCATAGTCTTGAATTCTTATTTTCTGCTGTGGAATAGAATAGTGGCCCAATTCCTGATTCAGAGCCATGTGCAGTATGTTGAAGTTAAAAGGTACCAACTGCATAGATTTTTCCCCAGCCTGGAGCACAGTGTCATATCTCTTTCCTTTTGCTTTCTCTAGCCCTATAATCCCAAAGAGGACGTGAGGCAAACTTTAGGGAATGTTATGAGGGTTTTCTCTGAGTTGATTTCAATCCTAATCTTTTACAGGATATCGTTTTTACTTTATTTGAACATTGCTCCTAATTGCAAGTCTTCACCCCTGGCTCGTGTGTTCATGGGCTCTGTTGCTAACCAGGCAGATTGCACGAAGCCAACTCAGATTGCTGAAGTGGAATGAACACTCCCTGAGCCCCTGCATGCACACAAGCACCCATCTGCTGTGACCCTAAGAAAGTCAATTCTAGCACTTTCCTGAGTTCAGGTTCTGCTAAGTCCCTGCAACTGAGAAAGAACAGCTGGGAAGGAAGCCGTAGGGATTTTTTAAACCACTGACATTAAATCTAACCTTTCAAAATTTAGAAAAGGAAAGAAAAACTGCAATAAGCATTATCATTTCAAATTAATGAATGGAATGAGTCTAAATGAACATAAAAACACCTGGAATTGAATATTTGGTTACCTCCATCTAAAACTATTTTGGATTCAGTTTTTCTTCACATCTGTTTAGTTTAGAAATTTTGGAATAAGGACAGAGTGAAGAGAATTGATAGAATTATCTGGACAAGTTATTTTTTCATTTTCTATTCACTGAGAGATAAAATCTCACATTTTGTTAAAAATCCACTACTCTAAATATATGCTTTTCAATAGTTTACACTTAAATATTTACACTCTTAGCTGAGAATAAAAAAAGGTAAATACATACATAAGTCATACTATTATGTTTATACATACCAATATATGTATTTAATATTTTCTCTATTAGAAATACTTTAATGTTAAAATTCAATATAGTTATGATATTAAGAATTTGCTTTCTGCATATCACTATTGGAGGCAGAATGTACAATCTGACATGGATTTATTACTCAAATTGATAAGTAAATTACATACTGAGAACAATGACAACATTTATGATTTCTATCATCATGACTATTTGTATTGGGTCTTACAGCATTCATGGAAACATGCACTTACATTTTAGGAAAATTCAGGGAAAGATATAGGTTTTAACTCTATTTTACAGAAGTGGAAACTAGAGTGATTTGCCCAAGGCCATGTGGCTAGGAAGTGGTGGAACCAAGATATAAAAATGTGCCTTCTTAACGAGAATTCTATGCTTTTTCCATGACACCACACAACTGGTCAAATAACAATGAAAGGTCAAGTGCTCAAAGAGACACCCATAGTGCTATAGGTATAAAGAGGTGAGAAAAAAAATTACTGCTGGCTGAATGGGCAGAGAAGGTATGCAACATTTAAGGAGGCCCTCACTCTCAAGTGTTGGCCCTGAACTTGAACAACCCTGCCAGTGAGTACTACTGAGCCTGGGAAAGGGGTATATTTGGAAAGAGAATACAAAGAGAAAGCATCCCAGGGGAAAGTATACACAAAGCATGGGAATAAGTGGAGAGCAGATAAACCAGCTTAAATGAAATGGAGGATTCAAATAGGAGAGATGGATGTTCAAATAGTGGACAATGAGATTAAAAATGTAAGTTCAGGCCAGATTTTACCATACCTTGAATACAGGCTAAGAAGATTAATCTAGTGCTGTCCAGTAGAATGTTCTGCTATGATGGAAATATTCTGTGTCTGAGCTGTCCAATGCAGTAGCCACTAGCCACAAGTGACTACTGAACGCTTGAATGTGGAAAGTGCAACTGAGAAAATGAATTTTCAATTTCCTTTCATTTTAATTAACTTAATTCAAATAACTACATGTGGTTGATGGCTTCTGTTTTAGATTGCATAGCATCTAAATCATTCTCAGAGGGGAGTTACTTTATACTTTTCAACTTATGGTGGTCAAATGAAGATTGTGTTTTGGGGAATTAAAGTGAAGGTGCTAGATTTTTCTCCCAGGAGACATGGTGAACGGTTTGGTTGAGGTGGTTTGTATTGATCCAGATTTGCACGGGCAAAGGCCTCAAACAGGAGGGATAGGAGTAAAAGTGGAAATGAGAGAAATTATAAAGAAGCAGTTTATTGGCCTTGGGTACTTATTAGATGTAAGATACCAGTTTTCCTTCTTTAGTGCCTGTGGGACAATAAAATAATTGAAAAAAAAATAGGTTAATAAGTACAGGCAGCTGGTTTTGAGGTAAAGACAATCTGATATTTTTAAAGCATCTGCATAGCATCTACAGGAGAATCCACTAAATGTCAATGAAAGCAGTGTATCAACTTTAGAGCGCTTTACAAAGGCAGGCGACATTGCATTTACAATATCTGTTTGGCACTGTCTAAGAGAGAGTTCATGGTAAAAGTTTGTAAGGAGCAGAGCCACCTTCCAATCCAGACTTTCCTTACTCTAAGTAGAGTGCTTATTTTTGTCTATACTCTTAAAGAACACGAGAAATAGAGAAAAAAAGGAAAAGAAAAGAAAATAGAGCCTCACAAAGGAATCAGGCTCAGCTCATAGGAGGTTTACATCAATGGACGGATATAAACCAAATCTTGAGGCTATTGCTTTCATGTCATGATCTTCATCAGTTTGTTTTTAGATCTATGGCTGAGTGAGATTTAGCCTTATTTCCTATGGTATTGAATTCAGTTAGTGTTGGTTGAACAGTGTCTTTGTTCAAGGCACCATAGCAGGCATTGGGATAGCTATAGAGAAGAATTCGCCACCCCAAAGAAGTCTATAATCTTACTGGGGCTCAGGGAGCTGTACTGCAATGAAGAATATATCAAGGTACATTGTTGTGTTTAAGTCTAAAGGAGGAAGGAAGAGATGACAGTTTATGAAAGATATCAGCAGTGGGTTTATGGAGGAAATTATAATCTTACAGGTTGGTATAGAAGGATAGTTAAGCCACTTTCAGATGCAAAGTGTCAAGGATATTCCAAGTACTAGATTAATTATAAGTAACATTATTGCAGTGAGACTGTGAAGTGGCTTTGAGGAAATTACTTGGTCTTCTTTGTAAGTCTAAACTGGTGATGTATGTCAAGGGTCATACCGTGGAGAGTCTTGAAGTTAGATGTATTCATTCAACAAATATTTATAAAATATCTACTAAATGCTGAGTTTTCTCTTAAACAGTAATGAGTAAGACAGGTTCTTTACCATGAAGCTTAGATTTTAGGGGAGAAAGGGACAGTACACAAAAATAATTAAATAATTAAGTAGTTTTAATTGTGATAAGTTCTTTTAGGAAATTAAAGATGATGTTTGTATGAAACAGGGAAGCCTGGCACCCTCTAAGGAGTCAACGGAAGGCTTTTCTGAGGAAGTATCATGTAAGCTTAGACCTGAAAGATCTGTGGGCATTAATCAGATAAAAATGGTTTGGGCAGAAGGATACATGGATTGTTCCAGGCATGTGCAAAGGTCCTGGGGAAGGAATAAGCTTGCTTAGTTCAAGGACCCAAAAGAAAGTCAACGTGGCTGATGCGTGGGAGCGATGGGGAAGGTAATGAGAGATGAGGTTGAGGAAGCAGGTTGAGGGCAAACTGGGGACAGATCAGGCAGGGCCTGTGGCCTACTTAAAGCGTTTTGACCTTTACTCTAAGAGCAACGGATACCCATTGGATGATTTCTAAAAGGGGATAACACCAAGTTGGGAATGCTGCACCTAGTAGGGGTTTTCTTTGCAAATTTTATAAATCTGCTTAACTAGTTTCAACAGAAAAATGGCTAAAGATATTAACTAATTTAAACAGAAAACTTAGGTAAAAGATATGAAGTAATTTAAAGAGAAAGTGAAATGACTGAAGAATATTAGAATAAGAGCATTAGGATACACAGACAGAGGCTCCAGGACTGCTCCGTTAGAGACTCTCCTGCCACTCCTGCTGCTGGGAGAAGGGACATCAGATTTCATTACTGATACTTGCCTACAGGACATTATTAATAAGACTTCAACCTGAGCTATCTCTCAAATGTCGACAAATGTCAGTGCTTGTATGCCACATTCTTCTTCCTCTAAAGAATCTTCCTTCTTTATGTCACTTCTTTCTGAATTAAAATCTCTAGGAGTATGTTTGATAGATCACATACCTTCTGCCTTCGGGAAGCATGGACTTTTAAGGTTAGAAATTTCCTCAAATATTAAGAAAGCACTTAAAGTTCCTGGGTAACCAAAAAAAAAATGCAATGTCCACAAAAGGGGCTATATTTAATTTTATAGAAGCCATTAAAATTTTTGAGCAGAAGAGATCCATGACTAGAGCTGTATTTTAGGAAAATAAATCTGGCAATCATATGTAGTCTAATGGGTGTGAACTCTGTTGGGCGGCTTTTGCAGTGTTTTAAGGAAGCAGTAAATGTCTTAAGTAGAGGATCAGCAGTAGGAAAAAATAGGATATACATGAGAAACATTCTGGCCAGACTATCTACATCACACTTTTAAAATGGGAAAGATCATAAATGACTCTAAGTTTTCAAACTGGCATGACTGTGAGAATGTGGCAATCAGAGAAATTTGAGCCATTTTTCTTTTTCTTTTCTTTCTTTCTTTCTTCTTTTTTTTTTTTTTTTTTTGCAATGCTCTTGACATGCTCAAGTGAGAATATCCAATAGGTAGTTGGAAATAAGTTTCTTGAACTTAATAAGAAGAAAATAAGGGCCAGATAAATAGACACTGCTATTGTTTGTAAGGGTGAGGGGAACCACTTCTTCATCGGTGTTTACTGCCATTTTATGGAAGCTCAAATATATAACTTTTAAGGTCTCCTACCTCTCCACTTACTCAGCACCAGGGAATGACAGCAGTTGATCTGATTGTTAAATGTGGGAGCAATAAACTTGGCGTGCTTGGCCATGCTTTGCCCTTTTACATTCTTGGAAGTCAATTCTTATTTTCGGTCACTTTTCCAACTGCTGGTACTAGTTCTGGGACAGCCTCTGTTGCTGTAGGGTGAGGAATTAGGAATTGTAGCTTTTGGAAAAACAGTATCAAGACCTTGACATTTTTTTATATTGGCTAGGAACATCAAAAAATAAAACAAGAATAACTTGGGGGAGAAAAATATACATATCGAGTGATGGAGCATCTGGTGTTGCCAGAGTAAACAGTCCTGGACTTTGAATTTTATATGTGGGCAGGATGTTTTGACAACAGTGGCTTTTGAAAGCTTATGTGGACCAGCTTAAACTGCTGCAACCTGGAAAAAGCTTGAAACTCTGGGTCAAAGGTGTTTTGACTTTGGTAAGTGACCTCAGACTATAATAGCTTTGTCCACAGCCAAGTGGGATGTTTCCATAGAGGCAATAACCTAAGTAAACCTGGACCTTAAAAAAAGGTATTCAGACCACAGCAAAGATACCTGGGCCCTATCATTAAGTGCTCAGGCGGTAGAGGTGCATACAGGAGGTTCAGTAAGAGGTCTGAGGACATTTTAGATAGTGTCAGAGGACTTCAGCCAAGCAGATTTTGGCAAACTGATGACAGTTTTAGCAGTTGCAACCAGTTTCAGTGTGTGGGCCAATGCAGAACACTACACAGGCACCATATGGCCTGGCATTTCAGGCTGGACTGAGGTATGCAGAGACAGCTAGCTAGTTTCAACCTATTTTCACTTTTAGCAGGGTGCAACTAGATCTCATTTCTTAGTCTCTCTTGAAGTTAGCTAGGACAACGTGATTGAGTTTTAGCTGATAGAATGTGATGGTAACGATGGTGTACTATTTTCAGGCCTGGATCACATAAACCTTCCTCCTGCCATCCTTTCTGTTTTATTTCCTTCTATTAGCTTAGTCAGATGAACATGATGACCTTGGGAGCCACCTATGGAAGAGGGTGGGACTAAAGAGAAAATTAAAATTAGGAAGTATAATACAGATGTAGGTCTTGCTTCCCCCCCAAACAGTAAATGCTTAGGATTTAATCTAACATCTTGCTGGTAAATATCTCCCAGTTGAGATTAAGACTATCGATTATGGATTACAGGTGGATTATTAGACTGACTGGCATCCTAATGAAGTTAAAAATAAACAGAATGTCTCCATCTACTCTTTCCTGCACTCAAATACCAAGGAGTAGGCCGGGCGCGGTGGCTCACGCCTGTAATCCTAGCACTCTGGGAGACCGAGGCGGGTGGATCGCTCGAGGTCAGGAGTTCAAGACCAGCCTGAGTAAGAGTGAGACCCCGTCTCTACCAAAAATAGAAAGAAATTATCCAGCCAACTAAAAATATACATAGAAAAAATTAGCCGGGCATGGTGGCGCATGCCAGTAGTCCCAGCTACTCGGGAGGCTGAGGCAGTAGGATCGCTTAAGCCCAGGAGTTTGAAGTTGCTGTGAGCTAGACTGACGCCACGGCACTCACTCTAGCCAGGCAACAGAGCGAGACTCTGTCTTAAAAAAAAGAATAAAATTAAATTAAAAAAATAAAAAAAAATAAAATACCAAGGAGTTTCTGCTATGTATTTTAAAAATATTTCTGAGTACTGAATTCCTAATTTTACTTAATAGAAAAACTGTTCTAGGAGCTGGGGAGTGTATTGTCTGAGAAAAATTAATTGGTGTGAGGCCAGTGCTGCAATAATCTTGGATATCTGGTTGCCATTACTGTGATGCAAAAATATTAAAACCACAATAAGATACTGTTACACACCTAAACATGGATAAAATGAAAAATACTGTCATATATTGGTGGGGATGTGGAGCAACCAGAACTCTCAGTATTGCTCAGGGAGTATAAAATGATACATCTATTTGGTAGTTTGTTGTAAAATTAAATATTCTTCTACCCTATGACCCAGGAATTCTATACCTAAGTACTTAGCCAAGCAAAATGAAAATACATCCACAAGAATACTTATACAATATTCAAATATATATATCCATAACCTCTAAAAAGCTGGAAACAGTGCAGACATCCATCAACAGGAGAATGGATTTAACAAAAAAAACATAAAACTGTGGTATATTCATACAGTCAGTAATACAAAGGAAGGAGCTGTTAATCGACATAACAACATAGATGAATTTCAAAAATATGCTGACTGAAAGAAGCAAGCCCCTAAAGAATGCAACTTCGTGACTCTCTCTATATATACTTCTGGATCAGGCAAAATTGATTTATGGTAAGAGAAAGCAGAACAATAGCTATTTCATGATGGACAGGGATTTCTTGGGGAAGTGCACAAGAGAACTTCCTGGAGTGACAAAAATATTCTACTTCTTAATATAGGTGTGAGCCTGTACATTCGTCAAAACTGATTGAACTGTACATACAAGATCTGTACATTTCACTACTTGTAAATCATGCCTTAATGAAGACTTAAATAATAGATTAAAAAATCTCTACATAAAAAAATGAGGCATAAAACTGTGAGGTTCAAAAGAACCATACCCTTTCTAGCAAGCAATAGCCTAGGCTTGAACTGCTAAGGGAGTCTCAGCTCTACCCAGGCACAGAGAACTTCTCCAGGGAAGCTTACAAAGAATAGGAAAAATGGAGAATGAATTTTGACTCTTTTTTTCTGTGACTTTTTAATTCATGTGGAATTTTGATTTTAATTCTATTGAACTTGCAATTTCATTTAATCTTTAACTTCTCTCTGGGAATCTGATAATGTCAAGGAGCTTATAATCAGACTTAGGGCATCTATATATTGTGACTATATTTTTACTGGGGAGTCTTTATGTTTTTTATCATATAGGTATCTTAATGTGGTCCTTTAATTTTCTTGAAGATCCCCTGAAATGCTATCTTGGACAATATGGCTGGATAAAATTTGGGTTGAGAAAAAGAATAGGGAGCAAAATTTCTGACTCAGGTACAGAGCCTTCTGATCAACTTGCACTTCCAGCTGAGGTCCTGGAAGAATGCTCAAAGGGGAAAGTTGCCGTGGTCCCCAATTGTGGTGAGTGGGCAGGGAATTATGAGGTCCAGGTAGCCAAAGCATTGGGTTCCTATGTAAAGCTGCATCCTTTAGGAATATGAAAGTGACTGTGTTCTCCATCCGCAATATCTTATATCTCAAATCAAAATTTGGGTGACATGGAGTTGATATTTAAAATCAGTAATATTTAAACTGTCCACAGAAAAAATGAACAGAGAGAAACAAAGAGGACTGAGAAAAAATTGTTAAAGTATATTATTTATACTGAAAGAATCTGAAAGAATTAAAGAATCTGAAAGAATTAAAAAAATTCAGTGAATTAAATAGAGAATAAATGACTGAGACGTAGGGGAAGCTACAGAAGGGTAGAGTCAGCCGAAGAAAAGCTTTAAGATCCAGTCAGCCACGTTGAATCATGCAGCCATCTAAAAAGAGGACAGATGAGAAAGGCAACTCTGTGTCCCGATATCAGTTCAATTACAAAATACATGACAATTTCTAAAAAGCCTTGCCATGCACTGTCATTGTTCATTGCTAGCATGTAATCATTACTGGAATGAACATAAGTTCCTCGAGGGATAGGATTGTGTGCTGTTCATTTTGTGTGCCGGCTCCTGGTTGGCATTGAGGCAATGTATGTGGGGAATAAATGGTTTTATATTTCCTCACCACAGTCTTGAGTTAATATTTTTCTTATTCACATTTTACAGGTAAAGAAACAAAACACTTGTCCAGGATCACCAATTTAATGGTAGAGCCAGACTCCTAACTGTTGGTACCATGCTCTGTTTTATGACAGTGAGATACTGAAATCTCCCCTACCACACCTCCTTCACATCTTTGTTCAAATGTCAGTTTCTCAGAAAGGCCAACCCTGACCATTCCATTTAAACTACACTCCCTTCTCCAACCATTCACCCTGTTCTATGGCTCTTCACAGCATTTATTACCTTCTGATATGTTATCAAATCACCTTATTTGTTGTATTTCTAATTTACTGTTGATCTAGAATGTGAGCTAGAATAGAAATATTGTTCTTAGCTTTGCTCACAGATATCTTCCAGATGGTTGCAGGAGTGACCAGCATTAAGTAGATATTTTAAAATTATGTGTTGACTGAATTAAAAGTTATAGCTCTTTGAAAGCAAAAGAAAGTAAAACAAAACACATTTTCAGTCACAAATTTAATTGAGCTTCAGAAAATACGTGACTATATCATTTTTTTTTACTTTTCAATATTATAAAATCCTTGAACCTAATTAATGAGTAAAAATTAGTAGTACTACTACTTCATTGTAAGTTATGTAGCACACTGAGGTATTTGGCAGAAAATGACTCTAAAACATAATATATGTTAACATATGTAAAGTGGATAGTGACTGATTTTCAAAACATTATTCATACATGTGTGACTTTAATTAGGAAGCTATAATAGATACATTATGAATTTTCATGAAGAAAAAAGCCAGCATCTGGACTTGAGATTCCACACAAAGAGAAATCTGGGTTTCTTCCTTTTTTTCTCAGAGTCCGTAAAACCCAAATTTCTTTCATTCAGAATTTTCTCAGAAATAGCAAAATAAAACTCTAAACTGTAAAATCAGTAAGCTGTCACCACTAATTTTAACACTGGTAATTCAAAGCTTATACAAAAAGACCACAATCAGATATTTTTTAATTTTCTCACAGAACTATAGTGAAAATATTTCTATAAGTTACTGTTTTATACATGCATTTTCAAAAGGTATATGCTTGTTACAAGTATATTTATCTGAAGATGTTCATACTTTCTGTTGTTTCTTTAAAATTATTATCACCTATACACCTTCTGAGATTTGAATTTTTTAACATTGTAAAAAAATACCTCAAGAAACATTATTCTCCTAAATTTATACAAAATATTTGAAGAGATCATGATTTTATATTAAACTCTCATAAAGAATTTTCTACCATGTATATACAGATTTGTCATCTTCAAGATATTAATATATAAAAGGCAATAACTTTTAATTCACTAACATTTCCACTTAGCTCCTAGAGCACATATCTTACATAATAAAATAATTACTAAGTGTTTTCTAACTGTTCCTTTAATTTATAATCTCCCCAAGAATTTTAAGATGCTAAACTACTGAAATTTTCTTCCCCCTTCTGTTATTAAACATAAAATAGGCATTAAAAAATATTTGTTTGTTTCAACAATTGGAAATTTATTTGAATCCTCAATGCAAATAGCTATACATACTTACATAAAAAAGTAAGGACCATTGTCAGTCTTTAAGCCAACTAAATAAGTAATTCATCTAAGAAGTCAAAAAACTTTATTTTTTCCTTTTTTGTTAAATATTAAAAAATTCAACCCTGCTTTTTTACAATATTACCGAATGCATAATATGGCTTTTATCAAAGTCAAATGTATATACACATATATGTATATATAGCCAACTATATGCTATGTACTGTGTTAGATACATTAGCACATGCTTTATTTATTTCCTCTCACAATATCTCTTAAAACCATCATTGTACTTTATAGACAAGAAAGTTGAGGCTTACAGAATTAAAATTAATTGCCTAAGGTTTTACTGGCAGCAACAAAGTTGATATTTAAATGCAAATCTTTAGAATACAAATTCAATTATCTTTCCAAAGTAACAGCTGATTCTTTGCAATCATATTCCACCTTCAAACAAATAGGTATTACTGGTATACATTAAGTATGTATATAACATACGAGAACACATTATATAAGACAGAGTAGCCTCTAAACATAGATAAACACCTCCAAATGGATACATAGTAATGCACACACAGGTGCAGGACTGACTTTCTTGACCTGTCATTATGTATATGCATCAAGTGAAAGAGTTGCATTTCAGCCCTTTCTACAGAAAAATGGCAGTTATTTTTTTTATGACAGGAAGGATCAGATAATCTTAATTCATCATCTACTTTGCATTTGCTCTTAATCATTTTCCTATCTTGAACTACGAGTTAGTGATGTTTATATTTATTGCTTAGCATTACAAAACATTTATCTCATAGCCTAAGTTCAACTCTATACTCTTTAAGTTATTCATTATCTGCCATGTGTTAGGCATATGATAGATATTTAGATATTTACTTTACTGAGTCAAGACTATGTGGTAGGTTTTCTCTGAAACTAAGACCACGAGGTCAGTTAAAGTGCTGCATTCAACCCACTGTGAATTATATTGCTGATTTTAAATGAGCTTCTATCCAGGCTGTTCAAGCACGTGTTCCCTTTGGCTCTTTGGTCTCTCTCATTTTATTGTACCTTCAGGAATTAAGAAAATGAAGTTGAATGCTCAGTTTTATGTATTCTCTTTATAAGTAGCCTCTACAATAAATGTGAAGCTTAAAGATTCATAAACCTTTCCATATACAATAGGATTCTTGAAAGAAAACTCCAAAATTTTTATTAATTATGACAAATAACATTGAAAATGCCCACCTCTGGGTTTGCTCTTTTCATGATCGTAAAGGCCACTAGCATATGGATGCATCTTTTTGGTAGGGCTCATAATCTCTGATTCATCTCCAATTCTGAAGAAATAGTACCTGTGGGGGGTCTGATTTACATTACTGGAACAGGACAATGGCTCTAATCTGCAATCTTCTATTTTGTTTCCACTGATCGAAGACCATTTTCAATTTTAACTTGCCTGTTTTCCCTTTTCTCTGATACAAAGCTGTTTTGATTACAGGAGGATGAGATGGTGATGGTGGTGGTGGTAGTTGTGGAGGTAGTGGTGGGGTGTGTGTGTGCATGTGTGTGTGTGTGTGTGTGTGTGTGTGTGTGTGTGTGTAGGAGGTGGGATGGGAGGGGAATGGGAGGCAGCATACATGGGCTGTATTTGTTAATCTGCTTATAAACCTAACAGATTTTTCAGCTGAAATTTGGCCAATGTTAATTGTACATGCTGAATTCACGCTGGGAAAATCTCCTTGGGAAAAAAAAAAAGGCAGAAAGCACAGCCGGCCTGTTATGTAAGATGTTTATTTTCATCCAATCCAACCCACCATAGGCAGTACAAAAAATAGGCCAGTGCTTCTGACCGGTGACATCACCTCATCATCAGGAGAAAGCGGGAAAGGCTGATCACCATATTGTTAGTAAAGAGGATAATTTCCTTTCAGCATTGTTTTCCTTGTGGAAACCTTTATTTCTGGGGATAGTGATCTCATCTGCCTTTGATGTTTATTTCTTCAGATTCCATAATAACAGTGAGGCTACCTGGATTTCAGTTCCTGTGCTATGCACATAAATACTTATTTTAGTACTTTTTCTTCAGGTCTCTAAACTTCTAAAGATTGGATCGTTTTAGCAGAACATTGAGCATTCTAAGGAAATTGTGGAGGGGGGAGGGATAATCATCCTGTTATTTAATTTTATGCAGTATGTCATGTAGTGTTGAGTGGTTTGCTTTGCAGAACGCCTCCTTTTCTTAAGCTGCTTCACATGTATATGTGGGTAGATGGGCATTGTGTTTATTTCGTAAATATTAAGAATTAAATGCACAATTATTAAAGTGTGTTTTAAGGAGCTCATTATATTATAATATAGACTTTTTGCAATTTATATGTAATAAAATGGCTGAAATTGTATGTGTGCATATAGTTTTTTCTATTAATTTAAAATTAAAAGGAAACTAAAAACATGCTACTGTTTAAAGGTTGATTCAGCTGCTTAGAAAATATATCACAGTAAAACTAACTATTCTGTGATTTTGTTTGTGACAGCTTTGGCAACATGACTTTTCTGCTGAGGGACAGTCTTCAGTATTCTAATTCATGCACTTTTTTGTAAATACTGTATTTACCTAGTCTTGTTTTATTCTCCCTCTAGAGGAAATAAGTGGGTATTACAATTCAAACTTAAAAAAAAAAATCTAATATACCAGTATGCCTAATTTAAATACAGTACAATCAAAAGAATAATTCCTTGACTTCATTTATATTCTTAACTCAGGCCTAGAAGCTATTATCTTATGTAACTCTAAGTTTGCAGCACCTTTTCCTTTAAGCCAGAGAATCAGTATCTTAAGAGGTTTTTTTTTCTTTTCTTTTTTTTTTTCTTTTTTTTCAATAACAACAAAACCAAAATCTTAACCCTGGTGAAGACCAGTTTTATTAGGAAAGATGGATGTACTGAAAAGTTTAGAATTTCAGTTTCTAATGTAATGAATGGCTCACCTTTGTGGCTCCAAAAGTCTGATTAGTGTGTTGTGGGAGTCACGTTACATCTGCTTGCTATGCAGTCTTTGGGAAGACTGGAAGCCATTTAATGTTATATAAATTAAATATTCACAATAAAAAGTGACCCAGTAATCTGCATACATGACAGT
This sequence comes from Lemur catta, assembly GCF_020740605.2. Taxonomy (NCBI): domain Eukaryota; kingdom Metazoa; phylum Chordata; class Mammalia; order Primates; family Lemuridae; genus Lemur; species Lemur catta. The sequence goes on from NC_059133.1 coordinate 26,525,055, forward strand.
CAAAATTTAGAATTTGAACAAAAGTATTCATAGACATTCTGCCTGGAGATGAGTACAGGAAAGGGCTTTCCTTTTTGCGTTCTAGAGACATGAATGGTTTGATCTGGGGAAGTTGTCTAATCCTTCAGAGCCGTTTTCTCTATCAGCAGAATGGGAATAATGATATCTCCCTCCAGTAGTGTGAGGACCAAATAAAATATGTAAAATGCCTAATACGTGGCAGACTGAGAGCAAATTCTTTTCTCTTCTAGTGCTGTAATAAAAATTCTCTGGTTTGAGCTGGGAAGTAAAAACATAAAGATTAGCAAAACCTTTCAGGAAATTCCCCTCATTTCTTGATATATTCTCTTCTGTGCTTTATACTTTCAATTTCAGAATCATGGCATGATTTTCTCTTCAAAAAGTTGTTGCTAGTTGTAGGTGAACAGAGTAGAAAGACAGAAATCCATGATTCTATGTCTCAGTGTGGGGCTCTGGGGATGTCTTTGTGGTGGGACATAGAAGGAAAGGGAGAAACAGGCAGCTCTCTATGTTTTGACCCAGAAAGAAGTTCAACATATAAAGTTTAAAAAAGTAAGATACAGTAGAGTGTCATAATACATGTTCTATTTGCATTTTAAAAGTCTAAAAAATTATGTATGAAACTATTTGCAGAAAGCTGGGTTTAGGTAAAACTTTGGAAAATTTTCCTTTCTCTGTACTGTTTGCATAAAAATATTTCCATAGATAATATACATGGTAAAATTTCATAGGTGAAAAATAAATCTTTCTCTCCCTTTTAAACTCTAGTGCCTTAGTTTCCCTCCCAAAGGTACCCATTGTTTACAGTTTATTTTATCATTTTCCTAAGAATTTTCTAGGCACCATGTGTATATATATATGTACATATATATATCATATTTGATTTTTTTTATTTGAAGCAGTTGTGTTCTATACACCCATTTTTTTAAGGTTTATTAAGCACCAAACGGTTTGAAAATATTTTTCAGACTTTATATAAATTCTCCCTAAGCTCATCACTACAGAATAGTTTATCAGTCCAATAAGATTTACCATCTCGGTTAAGTAGGAGTAAACCTATCATTTCCTCTGTTTGATGCTCCTCTTTAACATTAGTAAGCCTCCAATAAATTCATTTGATCATTCCGTTATTTAGGAAATGAAATAGGAAGAGCAAAATAATTGATATATACTGTGCTTTATAGGCACTAACATTGACAGTTGAAACTTGGAAATAAAAACACGAAATCTTGTTTAAAAGGATTATTTTTAATGCAAAGAGCACTAACAACTTCCACAAAAATAATTCTAATATAAAGTAGTCTTCTGGCTTCCCCAATATTTTCACCTTGCTGATGTCTGTTAGACACCCAAATCACTGTAGGAGAGACATGATTGAGTTTTTACTTCCTTTCACAACTTCTTCAAGGTAGATTATGTTTCACTTATTTAGTTATCTATTTATTTATTTCTTTTCTTTAGGAACATTCATTAATCTCTTTACAAACAATCATAAAGGTTTCCAGAATTCTGATTATGGGCTGGGAAGACAATAACCACAGAAGACTGAGTTGAGGTTCGTTTTCAACAAAGGGAGGATGTCATTGGAAGCTCTTGATGGGACTGAGAAAAGGTTTTAGAAAATTGTCTGAGTCACTCTTATTAGTAGAGTCAGACAGAACAGCTGTGCAAAATTAGTACCAGTATCTTCCTACCTTCCATTTTAAACTTTTCAAAAGATTTTTTTTTTTTCTGGTCAATTCCTCCTGAGAAGGACGACCTAATCAGACATAATCTTTGCTTTTAGAGGTTACCATGGTGACTGGCCAGGACAGACTCTCTTTGCTCAGCATCATAAACACACATTTTGTGTGGTGCTAAATAAGCCTGTATTCCATCAGAGTTTTTCTTTGAATAATAAAACAAACAGGGAACATTGAAATTGTTCACAGCAATCAGAAATGATATTTCCCCATATTGATTTTTTTGCCTTTCTTTTTGCCCTTTCCATATCTGTCCCATATCTTTTGAAGTCTACATCAAGGCACAATACTTATTACAGGAAGCAAAACAGAGTGAATTTTTAAAAAGTATGAACTAAGGCAGTGAAAGGTTTACCTACCATTTATGTTCTGTTAAGTGAAAGACAATTTCACTTGCCAGGGTTGACAGACATCAGAGACCGACAGAGGCAGTACTGTGGCTAAATGAATGTAAAAGCAGTCACTAATTGGTGTGATGTGGGGTAGAGAAAACAATGCATACTAATTTTTTAGCTCTTTAAAAATAGCCTTTATTTCTCAGAGTAGTTCTAGTTTCATAGCAAAATTGAGTGGAAAGCATAGTTTCCTTTTACCACCTGTTCCCTACTGCCTCTGGAACCATCAACGTCCCCTACCAGAGTGGTACATTTGTTTCAATTGTTGAACCTACATTGACACATCATTATCACCCAAATCCATTAGGGTTCACCATTGGTATTGTACATTCGTTGGGTTTAGACAGCTGTATAATGACATGTATCCATCATTATAGTATCATTCAGAATAAGTTCACTGCCCTAAAAACCCTCTGTTCTCTGTCTATTCATCCCTCTCTCCTCCCAACCCCTGGCAACCACTGATCTTATTACTGTCTCCATAGTTTTGTCTTTTCCAGAAGGTCACATAGTGGGAATCACGCAGTTATGTAGCCTTTTCAGATTGGCTTCTCTAACCTAGTAACATGCATTTAAGGTTATCTCATTTTTTGAAAAAGAAAATCCCATTTTCCTCTTCTGTCATGTGATCATTTCATTTTCCTAAGGCTTCTGAACAAAGTGTAGGTGGTCAGAAAATGCCAAACACAAAGTGGTTGAAAATTTGAAATCAGTTTTTCAGGTGTGGAAAAAAGGAGCTAATGGAAACACATACAACAAAAATAAAGAGAAACAAACAAACACTACCACCACCACCAAAACACAAAAAGGCAAGAAAATGACTAAGCTGGATTCAGTCATGCATAAGATTTAGAAAAGTAGATAATGACCGAAGGCCAGGGAGGAGAGGGACCTCTAATGGTGAGTGAGAATGTATGTGAAGAATTCCTTAGCAAAGCTACTTTTAACTTCTGGACTCTGCAAAGCATACAAAGCATACAAATGCTACTGGTCAGGGGTTGAAGAAGTGAATAATCCTCTGTACCCCCACCTCAAATTACCCAGAAAGCAGAAGAAATACCCAGAGAGTTATTAACATTCTCTTTGCTGGTAGGCTATGACTCAATGCTAGGTCTGAAGTCTTCTCCAATCCCCTGATTAAAATTAATCGCCTCCTCTGTGCTTTCTAAGCTCTTTGTTTATGACTCCTGTGAGCAGATTAATCATTTTAGGTTTCGTATTACTGTTATTTATATTCTAGTCTTTCTTCTTCACTAGACTGCAAATTCCTGTAGGACAGGCATCTTGTTTTTCTTCAACTGTGTGTTATGCAAAGTACCTTACAGACAGTAAATGTTCAGTGAACACTGGTTAAATCAAACTGAGTTTGAATTTGTAGTTATACGATAGTAGTCCTTCCCTCAACAAGGGGGCGAAGTCCTTATGGATGGCAAAATTCTTTACCAGTTTGATTGTAATCTAGCAGAAAGGAGGCGATGATAGATAAAAACATGGTGGGCAAATATTTTGAGATATTATCTTTTTCTTTTCTCCTAACTCACCACAAGTCTTTCTGGGTTTTCATTTACAAAAAAATCTAAACAGTTGGAAGAAGGGAATTTGAAGAGATAGACAGATTATCTTACAACAAGCTAGTGCACAAAAAACAACCTCCCACCAAATATCCTTGTAAAGAGAACACTGGCTTGGGGTGGGGGAGAAAGCAAAAGTGAAACAGAGAGATCTACATATCTCAAACACAGAGGACTATGCATTGCAGTGCTCCTGGGAAGGCCACAAGACCCAGGGAAAAAAAAGCACATAAGGCAGATGGCCCCCCAAATGCAGTATGGTAAAAAAATTTCCATGCCTGAATCATGGCTCAGAACAGAAGAGAATCCCTGGATTTGAAGGGAACGAGGCAGATGGAGATAATGGATGTTCCAGAGAAAATCAGTGTGGACAACTGACTAGAAAGCAGATGGCTTCTCCCTCCCCCACCTGCATTCCCTAGCCTTCCAACTACCCTGCCAGGACAAAATCCTGGAGTGGAGGCTGGAGTTGAACCACAGGGAAGACATTCCAAAAGTTTATAAGGTTAAGGTTCCCAGCAGTGGTGCAATGGGGTTCTGTGTAAAAAATTAAGTCGAATTATAGTGGAATATATATAGATACAGTTATAGATAGATACACAGTATGGAGTGGAATAAGCTTCCACTCTTGAATCTCAATACCTCTCAAACAGAAGGGAGGCAGAGGCAACAGCTTATTGTGAAATAAGAAGAGAGAAATAATTCAACGAGATCTCATTTCTCAGTCTGAAACTCTAAAATCAATAGATCTAGCCCTAAGTAGATTACCCATCTCAAAATGTATTCCCATTTGGAATTAGGCAAAATTATGTAAGATAAATAAAAGTGAGTTCTGTATACTACTATCTGCACATTCATATTTACTTACTAGAGTTTGTATTTTGTAGGAGACAGTTTCCAGTTCAATGAAAGAGTTGAGGCCATTATCATAAAATCCTGAAGTTCAAAGCTGCATCCATGACCAACATACACAAATAAATATGTAGAATATGTATTATATATAATATTACATAAAATGCATACATATTCATATATATTCAATTGTAGAAAGAAATACTCCTTTGCCTATGAGAGTCCTCCTCCTGTATTCTCTCTGATCTCCTTAACTCCAACACAAATGCTTTATCCTGGCCAGTGAGGCCATTCCTTATCCCCTTTCCTGCCATATTTCCACACCTGGCCATCTCTTTTAACTGCGTGCTGAATTGTGTTAAGTAGCTTCCATTTCTTAATCATGCCGTGTAATTTCACCTTTTCATATGCAGCTTGCTTTGCCTGCAGTTCCGTAAGTCTATACCTTAGCAGTCCAGATGAGCCCCTACAACTCAGAAAGGCTAAGGAGAGCACCCCCTGTGTGTATCCTTCACTCTCTCCTCCACTTATCCCTTAGGTAGAATTGTCCACTTCCTCTTTGTGTCCCAGTGCACCACACACATCATTTGTTATTCATTCATCAAACACTTATTAACTAATATTTACTATGTGACAGACACTGTGCAAGGTGCTGTCCTCCTGAGGAAGGAGGTTTATACTTTCTATGGCCATGCATACTGTAATAGTTGCAGCTGTCGTTTAGGTGTGTCCTTCTCACTCTATTCCAGTAAGCTTCACTGAAGACTGATACTGCATCTTTTTTTTTTTTTTTTTTTTGAGACAGAGTCTCACTCTGTTGCCCGGGCTAGTGCTGTGGCGTCAGCCTAGCTCACAGCAACCTCAAACTCCTGGGCTTAAGCAATCCTCCTGCCTCAGCCTCCCAAGTAGCTGGGACTACAGGCATGTGCCACCACGCCCGGCTGATTTTTTCTATATATATTTTTAGGTGTCTGGTTAATTTCTTTCTATTTTTAGTAGAGACGGGGTCTCGCTCTTGCTCAGGCTGGTCTCAAACTCCTGACCTCAAATGATCCTCCTGCCTCAGCCTCCCAGAGTGCTAGGATTACAGGCATGAGCCACCTCGCCCGGCCCTGATACTGCATCTTATTCATTTTTGTGCCTGAGCATCACACTAGGGCCTGGGACCTCATAGCTATTAAATAAATATGCTCAATTCAAAGTTTCCTCTTGCCACAAATGATAAAGTGGAGTGCCTTGAAAGGTTCTTTTTAAAAAAAATCACATATTTAAATTTAAAAAACTAATGTACAGGTATTTGTTTTTAAGCAATACAAAGATGAAAAACTCAATGATTTCTTCACTACCCCTAATCTCCCCACAGAAACCAGTGTTATCAATATGGTTCTACTATTTTCTGTACTCCTGATACAAAGCCAAACAAAACTGTAAGATTTTATTTGCATATTTTATTAAAATGCAACATATATTTTCTTTTTTTAAAATTTATTTTTATTTCAGGATATTATGAAGGTACAAACATTTTGGTTACATTTTATGACTTTGTCTCACCCAAGCGAGTATTAGAGTCATGCCCTTTCCCTCTACAATGCTCACCACGTCCATTAGTTGTGAGTTTACACCCCGCCCCCACAACCCCCTAACCCCTGGAAAATATTACTACTGTGTGAGCACCCTAGTGTTGGTCAGTCAGTGCCAATTTGATGGCGAGTACATGTGGGGCCTATTCTTCCGTTCTTGTGATACCTCACTTCGGAGGATGGGCTCAAGCTCTATCCAGGAAAATATATTAGGTGATAGATCACTGTTGCATCTTATAATTGAATAATATTCCATTGTATACATATACCAAATTTTAATAATCCACTCATGAATTGACAGGCACTTGGGTTGTTTCCACATCCTTACAATAGTGAATTGTGCTGCCATAGACATTTGAGTGCAGATGTCTTTGCTCTTTTGGGTAAATGCAACATATATTTTCATGAGGACTACCTGTAGTTTTCCTGTAATGTCTCTGGATAAGTTTTCAACTACATATTTAATCTGCAATATTAAAAAGTCTAAAAAAACAATACTCAATAATGTGGAAAAGGAGTTATATATGTGTATGCACATATATACATAAATACAGAAATATATCTATGTATATATATTTGTGTCAATGTGTCTATATATCTATATCTATACCTACATAGATATAGATATTTCCTATAAGGAAAGAGCTAGTTTATTTAAAAAATGATAGTTTAAAAATAACAGTTACTTACTGAGAGCTATTGCTCAACAGTTCTAAATATTTAATGTATACTGTCACTTATAATCCTTATAAGAAATTATGAGATTACTTCCATTTTATAGATGAGAAAACTGAAACAGGAAGTTACTAATGTGCTCATAGCCACATGGCTTTGTAAATGACAAACTTGGGATTCAAACTCAGGTAGTCTGACTTCAGAGGCTGAGCGCTTAGCAGAGTTTAAAACAATTGCTATATGCTATCAGTAAAATTCTAAAATGATGGATTATAATAAAAGAGATAAAAATGAGTTAATATAGAAGAAGTTAGATGTAAAGGAGCTGAAAAATTAGCAGATTAATAGAAAACAAAGTTTTATGAGGCAAGGAAATGTTATAAGGACATTTTAAAGCAGTAGAATTAAAATCAGCATTAGAAACAGTACACAATAGAACCAAATTCCCAAAATATCAAATCAGTTATGTATCAGAAAAACAAAATGTAAACAGTAAAAGCTTTCTCTGAACCTGGGAATAAAAGAAAAGATGAAAAGTATAAGCGAGAATATGTTAGCTGTGAAGGCTGGAGAATAGGAAATGCAGAAGCAGCACAAAAATTCATGGCCTTTCTCTCCTGACGGGCTAGACTGAATGTATACAACCAATGCTTGGATCGATCATAGTGTAATTTCAAATCTGAAGTATAAATTTTTGAGATCCTCTGAGAAAATTCAGGCTCTGAGAAGTTTAAATGACCTTCCTGAGGTTCAATATCTAGTGAATGGTTAAAGGAATCAAGCCTAGGTCTTTTGATAGCCAAAATATCACATTAACCTTCATGTATCCAGTGTACTTTATAATAATTCACTCAGAGCTTGCCCAGTAGCCTAAATAAGATTGGCAGACCATATTGGAAGGAGTCTTTGAACTGACACCAGAAGAGTAGTGGGTTGATGAAGATCTGACTGGTACAACTACCCTGCCACAATTTCAGCCCATTCCACAGCAACAAAACCACTTCAGAAATTCTATATTGAGACCACTGTCAGGAAATCCAACCTCAGGAACCCTTAGAGTAGTCCTTGCTATAAATTCACTTCATTTGAACCATCTGGGGAGAATCCAGTTTCTATCATGATCCAGACTGACATGATGCATAAGTCACCTAGAATTTATGTCTATTATGTCCAATGGTACAGGGGGAGATGCTGCTTTTTAATGTCATGTGTCTAGTCAAGGGGGTTAGTTGTAAGTCTTAAAGGTGGGAAAGAAGGAAGGAAGGAAGGGAGGGAGGGAGGAAGGGGAGAAAGGAGGGAGGGAGGAAAAAAGGAACGAAACCAATTTCCTACTCACTGAGGAACTGGAGGTTTTAAAACATTTCTTCATGCCCTTCCTCTGGAGGGGAAATCATGCACACAGGGAAACTTTAAATAGAAGCAGCTGATTGTTCCCTTTAGTCAGTCCCTGTGGGAACTCCTCTCTTATTCCAAAAGAACTCTTTTATTTTCAAGTTCAACATTTTTTTTTCCAGTTCTATTTGACAATGTAAAAGGTTAGGATTGTTTTTCAGTAAACTGCTTTATACACATAACACCCCACTCTGGGGTCTGTGTTGGTCAGCCAACATCTGCACATCCTGGGTCTACTGAAGCTCTCTTGTGTACTTCAGTCCTTAGTTTGCCTCAAGCCTGCTTTGTGTTGGCTGCTGAACATACAGAGTTGTATGTTATTAATTCCATGGCTTATTTTGAAACTTGCCCCTGAGACGATCCCTTCAACTGCCCTTCAGCCTGAGATACAAAGCTTTCAGTCTCTAATAATTTTCTATCAAAATAATTTATATTATCATTTTTCTACTTTCCTTCCAGAACAATACTATCTATTTTGAGTTTTTATTCAACCTGCATACCCAAAGGATTCTGGACCAGAGTAATTATGTGAAGCAAATGAAACATATATTGATGTCAATATGTTATTGAGTGAAGGGGAGCATTTTTGAGGTAAAATTTTTTTTTTGCCACAAGTAACACATTGCCATCTGTTCCCATTTCACACAAATCAGTACTGAGGGAACAACTTGAAAGAGAAAACTGGGTCAACATTTACATTTCAAGTCAGGTTGAATTTTGCTTTGTCAATTTCTTTAGACTGGAAATCTAAAGGTTAAAAGATTATTTCAGTCATGGGGTAAGCAAGCCAGGAAACGGATCCCTCTGGGCAGCCCCAAGAAACTGGGAGACCCAAATAGAGGCAAGAAAAAATTGCAGGGAAAGAGTAATGTTTTGTGTGATCTAGGTCTGTGCTTAAATTTATGAGACCAAAAGAATGAGAAAACTCACTTTAACTTGTCATTGTTAAATCTCTGTGTCCAAACAGCCCTGATTTTCTAACTATTCTTGGTCCAAGCATGTGCTTCTAGATTACATACTAGACTATGGGGTTATCTGCCTGACTGGTGGTCTAGAAATAACCAGTATTTAAAAAGATAAATCTCAAAGCACATAACAATGTCTAAAATAAAATACACTATCTCTACATTCCCTTTCTATAGCAAAGCCTAACATTTTACAAAATCATAGAGTGACTGAATTGTGGAGACAGACAGAATTAGGAAACCACATTCACCCTACAAGAATATCTTGGAAGATTCTGAGCCAAGACAAGTTATTCCTATTCCTGCTGACTTAGCGTGCGCACACACTCTCTCTCTTTCTTTGTATATGTGTGTTTTGGGGATGACACTAAGATAGAATCCTGATTTTTGTCGCTTATTCCTGGTTAGGCCTAATGCATACCTAAGCATTATCAAAAATCTCCTTCCTTCATTCTGTAAATTTTATTGTTAAACATGATTTGGTGCTGATAACATTTTTTGTTTTGATTTGTTTTTAGAACCTTGTTCTTCATGGCCCAAACCCATATAAATGTTTGCCGTAGTACTCACCTGATGACATTTGGGGTGGATTTGGGTAAATAAACAATATATAGTACATCGTCAGCTTTATATCCTTCCATTCTTTGCTAACATTCTTCATTGTTTTCTCATTGAACTATGGATTAAAGACAAATTCTTTATCTTGACGTGAAAGATGTATATGGTCTGTCTCTTAAGATTTTTTCCCTTTTAAGATTTTCGTCCTAATTCTACTGGCAAGCATGGATTCTTCAGTTGTTGGGTATTGTGTTCTAAAAATGTCAACTAGGTCAATTGTTTAATAGGGCTGTATTTTTACTGATATTTTGACCCACTTCTAAAAATTACTGACAGAAGGCTATTAAAATCTCCAACTACAACTGTCAATTATTCTACTCTTCTGGGTTTTTTTCTGATTATTTTTGCTCTATATATTTTGAAGCTTTTTATTAGGTGCATACACATTTAGGGTTTTTGTGGCTTCCTGACAAATTTACTTTTTATCATTACAAAATATTCCTTTTTATCTCTGTTAGTATTTTTGTCATAAAGTCTACTTTGTCTGATATTAATTTAGCTATATCATCTTTCTTGTGCTTAGTGTTGTATCATTTTAGTTTCAATTTATTTGTGTCTTATATTTAAAATGTATACATATTGGAACTGGTTCTTTCATCCAACTTGGACTAAAAAATGGAATATTTAATCTAGTTACATTTTTTAGTGTTTAATTTTTCACTTTTTTTATTTTAGATTTACATACAGTTACAATAGTACAGAGAGCTCACAAACAATCTATATTCTAATTACCCTGATGTTAATTTACATAACCAAAGTATAATTATCAAAACCATGAAATTAACGATGGTAGAATACTAAATAAATTCACCAAACATCAACTTCACTTAAATTTTACCAGTTTTCCCCCTAATGTTCCTTTTACTTTTTCAGGATCCAATTTGGCATCTCATAATGCACTTAGTTATTATGTCTCCTGTGTCTCATCCAATCTGTAATAGTTCCTAAATCTTTTCTTATCTTCCATGACCTTGGCACTTTTGACGAGCACTGATCAGTTCTTTGGAGAATATTGGATTTGTCTAATGTTTTCTCAAGATCAAATTCAGATTATGCAATTTTTGGCAAGAATGCCACAGAAGTGTTGTCTTTTTCTCAATGCATTATGTCAGAGAATACAAGATTTTGATATATCTCATTGCTAGTGTGTTAACCTTGATCATTTGGTAAAGGTAGTACCTGCTGAGTTTCACCACTGTAAAGTTACTATATTTCTCTTTATAATTGATAAATATCTTTGGAGAGATACCTTGAGATTATGCGATTATCCCATTTCTCCTCAAACTTTTGCCCTTTAATACTGACATACGTTGGTGCATAGCATATTTCAAGCTTATAAACATTGTTATGACATATTTATTGAGCAAGATGTAGAACTACTCATTTTGAGTGAGGCCAAAGAAGAAAAACCACTGTAAGAGATACGAGCCACATGAGGCGTATAACCCAGCAGTTCAATGATTAGAGGCATCTGTGGTAGAGAAAGATGCCAAATGCAGCCCCTGGCAAGCCCCAGTGGAAGAATCCCAGCACAGACCTCTGAGGGTATGGAATTAGGCCATGCCTTCTGCAACAAAGAGCGTATATATTATTTGAAAAACAGTTCATGACATGCTACAGGGCCATGGTAGGAAAATAAGTGTTTGTGGAAAAGCAAGTAACCTTCAATGGCTGATTACTATGTGACCCACCAAGATGTAAGGTGAGGCAGGGTAATCAGCCATTTATCATAAGATTGATGTTGTACACCATTCCTTCAGGTCACCCCTGTGGGTTCATGAGCTATAACCAGCTGAGGGAGGAGGAAAAAGTCCAAGCTGGCTCAAGAATGGGCCAGTTTGATATATGAGTACAAGATGTAAATAGGCTATTTATACAGCAAAGTTCCAGTCAAGAGTCATACTAGAAGACAGTGGTGAAGGGAAATCCTACTAAATGGGAGAGTATTAGGAAGAGCACCTGATTATCCACTCTGTGGAGACAGAAGCAGCCTCATGGGCAGTAATGAACAACTTAGCTGGCTGGTCAAGGGCCTGTAAGGAGTGAAATCATACATTCAAAGAGGAGGTTTGGAGAAAAAAATATGTATATGGATTTATGGAAAATGGACAAAGACTATCAGCATATATTACTTGTTAATGATGCTGTAGAAGAGGCACTAACCAACCAAGTTCAGAGAATGACTCCACTAGTTGATGTCAGCCATCCCAGCCCTAGCAAATGGGTTCATGAATATTGTTTACCAATAATGGTAGCGATACAAGCTATGCATTGACCCAACAGCTTGGGCTCCCTCTGACCAAGACTGGCCTAGCTATTTCTGTTTATGAATGTCTAATCTTCCAGGAACAGAGACCAAAGCTGAACCTCAAATGGGGTAACATGTTTTGAGGAAAACAGCCAGACATGTATGACAAGTAGATTATCTAAGACCCTTTTGACCCTAAAAATCACTACATTTCTATTCCTGCTGTAAAAGGATGTTACACAAATGTAGGGCCTTAAAACAGTACAAATTTATTTTCTTACAGTCTTGAGGTCAGAAATTGCAAGTGAATCGCATTGGGCTGAAATCACATAGAATGAGGTAGGACTGAATTCCTTCTGAAGGCTCTAGAGGAGAATCCATTTTCATGTCTCTTCCAGCTTCTAGAGACTGCCTTCATTCCTTGCCTCATGCTTGAAGTGAGCAATCACTCCACCATCTGCTTCCATAGTCACATATCCTTCTCAGAGTCTCACTCCTCTATATCCCTCTTTTATCTTCTAAGGATCCTTATACTACATTGTGCATATCTGGATAATTCATGATAATCTCCCTACATTAAGGTCCTTGGTTTAATCACATCTGCAGATTTGTCATGGGAGGTAACATATTCGTAGACACAGACATAGATGTCAAGCCCAGCTGCTTGCCACAGCAGGATTGACACATATTCTACATATGATTTTGCCTTACTTGCCTGTAATACTTAAGACAGTACCACTATCCAAGGACTCAGATTAACTGGTCCATTGATATGGTATCCTGCATAATATTGTTACAGATCAAGGTACCCACCTTAAAGCAAAAGAAGTATGGCAGTGGGCATGTGAACACGGGATTCATTCATCCTACTACATGTTATACTATCCAGAAGATGTTGGCCTGATAGAGTGATGGAATGACCTCCTAAAGGAGCAGCTGATGCTCCAACTTGGAAATAATACAGTGCAAAGATGGAGCTCTGTCCTGCATAGATCAGTATATAACTTAACTAACAGCTACTACAGGGTGCTATATCACCAATAGCTATAATATACGGGTCTGGGAACTAGGGAAGTGGCAGCACTCACCATAATTTTCTCTCCCTGTTAATTTAAGCTTTGCGAGTCTAGAATTTCTGGTTCCCAAAGAAAAGAGGTTTCCACCAGGTGACACAGTAAGAGTTGGACTAAATTAAAAGCTATGACTGCTACCTGTACTTTGGGATTTTTGTGCCAGTAGAACAGGAAGAAAAGAAAGGAGTTGCCACACTGGCTTGGGTAACTGACTCCGACTATCACAGGGAAGTGGAGGTACTGGGCAAGACGGAGTATCTGTAGCACTTAGTAATCCCTCGGTGGGCTTGTGGTGCTCCCAGGCCCTGTTATAATTATGTAATAAATGTGCGAGTACATCAATCATGGCATTTTGGGGCATGAGAAACAGGAACTCGGGTCTCTCAGGGATGAGTGTTTAGGTAAACCTAAACAAGGTACCCGGATGACAGAGTGCTAGCTGAGGAGGAGGCCCATCTAGAAGGGGTGATGGAGGAGAGCATGATCAGTAGTGTTAGCTATGGGCTAAAGGCTGACTGTGTCAGTGAAGTTTCTATTTTATCCCAGCAACTCTCCTCTAGAAAATTCTCGCTGAAATTGTGACCAACAAATATCACAAAGAAACTGTGCCTGGATGGAGTAAACTTAATGAGAAAGTGATTCTGAACAGTGGAAGTGGTGAATTAAGACTGATGCTGTTGGCATCCTGCTCTGATTCTTCCTTAACAGCCAGTGCCACCTTCCTTACTGTTGTGTGGATCAATGATGACTCACAGCTGTCCCCTTTAATAGAGATTTGCCCTTAGCTGAAGGGGAGTTACCTTGCCATGGGATACAGTGTTGCCCACCCATATACCCGTGGAAGCAGAGCTTGACCTATGACTGACTGGCATGGGAGATAAAAGGTATCAAAGAAAGAACAACTCTGTGGTCCTATCTTTGTTCTAAAACTTGCCTATGCGATCAGACTGAAACTAGTCTACATCTGAGACTACACCTTTGCTTTCTTCATCCCCTGTTCTATCCTGCTTCCTTCACCCTTTTCTCCTGAAAGACGAATCCAAAAAACTACTTAAATAAGAATCACCATGTTAGCTTCTGTTTTGTAGGGAACCTGAACTAAGACATTTACCACCAGATTGTTTATTTAGAAATATGCATATATTTATATTTAACACATACATATGTTAGACAGGATATGTTTATATTTCTTGTGCTCTCTGCTTGCCCACTTACCAGTTCTTATAGGCAAGATATATTCTTCTTCCTTATCTTTGCAGTCTTTATACGGCCATTTGCATAATAGCACGAACGTAGTAGGCTTTCAATAAGCACTTCTGGCTGTAAAGGCAAGAACTACCTAACCATGCGAGTATTTTTTTTTTTTTTTTTTTTTTTTTAGTAAAACATCCACTTTATAACAGTTTTGAGCTATATTCTCCATAAATTAATTTTTAATGTATTTTATAGTGGAAAGTTAGCTAATAAAAGACAAGCTCAAATATATAACACTAAACCCTCACGGTCTCAATTCCTTACCGAACAGTGTCATTTTTATGGTTGTTTCCAAAATGAGATCATTTTTCTCTTTTGCTTCACATTAACTAGATTTGTTCAAAGATCTGACGTTAATGTCATCAGTCTGGGCTTTTGCACGAGATTTGCTAAATGAGTTTTAAAATATAGCCAATAGCACGCTGTGGAGGAAGATTTGATCTCATCATACTATAAATCACTTGTTTTTCTGAGAAGATTGAAAATATGACAGGCAGCTGTGCTTTATCAACGTTTTCGTTTATACATATATCTTTTCCTCTTCAAAGTTTGCAGAAGAGAAGTGAGATAATGTGATTAGGTAGCCAAGCATATTCAATGTTCTGAAAACTAGGTCATTGTTGAGATTAACTGAAGGATTAAAAGGGTTTAGAAAGGTGGTAAATTTTTGATTTGCATATTTCTCTAAAGAGTTTTGACTCTTTTCAAGACCCCCTCCCATCTTTTACAAAGCAGCAAGCCAAAGCACTACATCTAGCAATTTAGTAGTTGCAAATTACTCTTGCCTGTTTTTTTTTTTTTTGACCTATAGCAAATTATCTGTATTTCCACACTAGATTTATTTTCCATAATCTATCAACTGCATTGCTTTAAAGGCACTGAAAATGAGACAAGAGAGTGCTAATGTGACAGATGAGGACTGAAATAATTAAATAGTGCTCAACATAAGGCTACTATACATCTCTTTGACCAGGCATGCTTTGAAAATGCCTTAAATGCCAATTAAATAAAGACTACTTAGTGGTGAACATTGCTCAATGCCACTCTTCCTTTTGGCAATTTTGACCTCATCAGTGGCATTTTCCAAAAGATAAATTAATAGCATTCTACTATAAGGGTGAACATAATTTATTCTATTTAGTTCTTTAGTTAACTGTTTTATGTGAATAGTAAATATTGTATGAATATATATATAAAATATAAAAATATTTAAGAGATGATTCTTTTTAAAAGTTTGAAATATGCAAAACATTAAAATATTCTTCCACTCACTTATTCATTCATTCATTTATTCACTTACTCATTTAATAAACCAGCTTACACATAGTGAGGAAAGAAGCACGCAAAATTCCACAAAGGATACCTAACCCAAGGTCAAGATATTGGGAAAAGTCTTCCTGGCAGAGATGATGCCAGCAGCTGTGTCTTGGTGAAAGAATCAAAGTCAGCCAGGTGTAGGGAAAAATGAAGAACATCATGGGTGGGGTGAGATAGGGTGACATGAGTGAAGAACATTTTAAAAAGCAGGAAAACCACATGTGAAATCAGTGAGGCAGGGTTAGAGTAAGACCTTTAAAAGAAAATTCAAAATAAAACATTTTTTTGCAATGACACAAGATATATGTGCATACTCAAATTAAAAAAACTTTTGTTTCTAGATTTTCTGTTGACAACATTCTGTATACATTCATCCAAACTACTCTTTTATCATTTAGGGAAATGGCATGGGATGGAGGTGGGTTTGTTTTTTTTCTAGTAACCTCAATTTGGCGTGCAGTTTACCTAGGGCAATAATCCAGCAATGCACAAGGGTAGAAGGCAGCTGGCATGCTTTCAATGTCAAGTGAGTCTAAAGAGTTTGGGAGGTTCACATCATGAATCCACTGTGGTTGATAACACCAAGGAGTATGATCTTCATTGATGGCAATGGGAAGTTAATGAAGCTTTAAGAATTGTAAGCAGGAAAGGGATATGAGATACTGATATGAAGTCCTGATGCACTACTTATTTGATTCTTACTGAATTCTAAGACATAGATATGCGAGGTATGGTCAGATGAAAGCAGAATAAATCTTCTAAGTCATTATTTTCATGATCATGTATCTTACCATAGGCAAAGCTTTCCATTTTTATCATTTTGTTCATTATATTATTTTTCCTTCTCTAATGAAGTATGTTTTCCACTAATACAAAGGATAACAAAGGCAGTTTGCTATGGATGGTCAATAAAAGTGAGTCAAGCAATATTTATTCAGAGCCTACGATATGCCTGATACTGTGCTTTCTTGTGATAAATGACAGTGAATATATCATGAAACACCTGTTATAAAAATTTAGTGTAAATATTTTATAAGATATAACTAAAACTTGAACCCATGTGGTTTGATTATTCCACTAAATAATTGATTGATTTTATATTGAAGAACAATTTCATAATGTCTTATTTTTTAAAAATCTTGCCCAAACCATTGTAACTTTGATATATGTTCAAAAGGTGTTAAGTTTGTACTTAAAATTTTACTTTTTGAAATGCTTATAGCAACTTGAAAACAATCTATACATATGACTTATTCAAATCTTCTGAATTTTCAGAAATATCAATCAGTACAACCACTTCATTTAAAAAAATCACATGATCAACCAAACTAGCTTTTCACATAAATAAATTGTGGCTGAGGATGGAGAGTAAAACATCTCAGCAACATCACCAATGTTGAAATGTCAGTACTTGATTACAAAGCCAGATGAAATTGATCACACCCTATTAAATCTATAAACTTTACCATTTACAATTAGAAACTATATAACTATATATAGAATCTATAAAGTTACAATATTTATTTAAAAATTACAAAAAACATATCATCTAGTTGTACAAAGGCAAACCGTATAGAAGTGTATAAGATAAAAGTGAAAGTCTTATCTTCTTTTCTCTGCTTTCCAAATTCTACAACAGAGATGATCACTGTTACCTATTTAGTTTGATTATTGCTTATTTTTATTCTGTACATTTGCAAACAAATGGAGTTGTAATATTTTAATCAAATGACATCATGCCATGCATTCTTTTCTGTGTCTTTGTTTTATTCACTCAGTATACTCTTGAAAAACTTTTCATGTCACTACCAATACATGTATCTTCTCTCTTAAAATGATTGCAAAGTATTTAAATCATTATGATTGCAAAGCATTTACTTGTATATATGCAAGATAACTTTTGAAATGTTTGCTCTTTTGATAAATTCTTAACTTACAAGTTTTTACAAGTTTCAAATAGTGCTGCAATGATCTTCCTTATATGTGTTATATGTAGGTACCTAAGTACAAATATTTATCTAGCATGAAATAGCTGGGTTAAAAACCATACACCCTTTAAATGTTGTTGAGCTGAAAAGATATTTCTATCAACAGTATTTGATGTATGGAAGTACTCATTTCCCTATAGCATTGCCAAGACTGGGTTTTAAAAGTCTTAAATTTTATTTAATCTTATGGACTAAATATGTTATTTCATTGAAAGAATTGTCCATATGCTCTTTTCTTAAATAGAAATGTTATTCATTGAAACTAAATAAGTAAAGGCAGGACTAGTTTTGGTGGAAAAAGATTTTGTTAAAACTTCTTCCTCTCATGTTGGACAGAGTTACAGGCAAGACTCCACTATTACATAGAGATCTATGCCTTATTCCAAATTATAGCGCATGGCATATACTGAAAAAGAGTCATGCATCTACATATCGCGTATTTCAATTTTTGTACTAGAATTTAGAAAGGACAGATTTTATTGTTAATAAAAGTCCTTATCTTTTGTATTGAGTTGAAAATCATAATCATACTGTAAACTCATGCATAGCTGCTTGATTACTCATCTTACAGAAAAGTTGCTGATTCAGACAGCAATAGGGGTAGAACGGTAGATTTGCCTAGAAAATGTTATTATGAACTTCTGCATATGTTATGGAGTAGCATAAAAGCTATACTTTATTCAACTAGTGGGTTTTTATTAAAAAATAAACCAAATTTAATATTGTATTTGTAAACAAAAATCAATGTAAATAGAAGAGTACTTATGCTCCAGAACTTCAACCCCTTTGCTAGACCCATCATATACTGCATGGCTGCAGTCTAATATCCACAGAGAGACAGAGAAACAAAGTCATGCAGAAAGGGGTTACATTTCTGCTGTGAAATATAATAATTTGTTAACCTGAGGGAGTTACCTAAATCTTCCCTTGAGTGAAATAGTAAAATAATGATAATAATCATGATATCATCAGTCTTTGACTGAAACAGGAGGCCAAACTCTCACTGATATCCCTGGCCAGTAAAATTGGGATTCTCAATTTCTTTTTTTTTTTTTTGAGACAGAGTCTCGCTCTGTTGCCCGGGCTAGAGTGCCGTGGCGTCAAGCTAACAGCAATCTTAAACTCCTGGGCTTAAGCAACCCTTCTGCCTCAGCCTCCTGAGTAGCTGGGACTACAGGAATGTGCCACCATACCTGGCTAATTTTTTTCCTATGTATATTTTTAGCTGTCCAGATCATTCTTTCTATTTTTTTAGTAAAGACGGGGTCTCGCTCTTGCTCAGGCTGGTTTCGAACTCCTGACCTCAAGCCATCCTCCTGCCTCGGCCTCCCAGAGTGCTAGGATTACAGGTGTGAGCCACTGTGCCCGGCTGGGATTCTCAATTTCTAAGCTCCATAAGCCACAAGACAAATTTAGACTGATATGTTATACAAATAAATTTTACTATTTATAACTATTTTTCCTATTTCTTAAGCTTACTGGGTTATACATGAACAAGTTAATTAAGAAAAAATTACATTCAAAATGTAAAACTTTGAAAGACCTATATACATACATTCAAATGCAAGGTTTTTTTTTGACAGATACACATTTTCTTAGTGGAAGAAGATGGTTTTATTTATAACAATTAAAGATGGCTTATACTAATAATGGTATCCTAACTCATAAAGTCAAATAATCACTTTTAATGATTGTAGATATTAAGTTATTCAGTACCACCCAAATAACCGTAGTCAAATTACTAACTCATTATAGGAATGGGTAACATGGAGCATTCATTTATGCATTTATTAGACATTCGTTCAATAAACGTATTGGTTCTTCTTAATATATTGAAAATTATCTTGAACAACTTGTTACAAGATCAAACTATTCAACATTTCTAAGTTCCAAATTTCTGTGCCACTCTCTTCCTGTCTTTAAACAGCGACTTCTGCAGGTTTCCATTGTGACATTACTTTTATAAACATTTGACCTACCAAGAGGCGTCCTCATTGTCTGTATTCTCACCATCTCCAAGGACAATCTGGCTTTCTTGTAGGACTCCTCACAATTTACTCTAATTGTTCTTACCTCTTCTCAAATCCTCCTGCATACTCACCATTTTCTTTGCATAATATCCAGCTGCCATAAAGTAGGGATGAATTGTTGTGTCCCTTGCTTCTGGAATGCTCTATTCCTATTTTAAAATACGACTTTCATATATTATTGATTACTCCAGAAAGTAAGAGTTTTCTGTTCTAAGATCTGAGATATATTGTATTATACTTAGCGAGCCAGTAGCTACAAAACAAGCCCCAGATATTTTTGAAGGAAAATAAGTGGTACCAATGGAAAAGGAGTGGTGATTCAGAAGCTTAAAATGTTCACTAAAAAAGAATGATGACTGTCGTATTGTGATGGATGAATTGATCTTTATTTTTTTCTTTTTCTGTTTTAGCTTTCATGTTTTCTATCTGGTTAGACTTAAGGATTTAGGAAATTCTGAATTCAAATAATTTCCACTCTGCCACTTACTACTTTGGGCAAATTGCCAAATGTTTCTGATTTCAGTTTTTCACCTGTTACATAGAATGATAATACTTTTACAGTTTTGAGGACAAAAGCTTTGAGCATTCTCTGCCATGGGATAAACTAGATGCTCCTCAATTTACGATGGGGTTACATCCCAATAACCTCATTGAAAGTTGAAAATATCTAAGTCTAAAATGCATTTAATACACCTAACCTATCAAACATTACAGTTTAGCCTTGTCCACTTTAAACGTGCTCAGAACACTTATGTTAGCCTACAGATGGGCAAAATCATCTAACACAAATCCTATCTTATAATAATAGTGTTGAATATCCCATATAATTTATTTAATACTGTACTGAAAATGAAGAACAATGATTGTAAGCATACTCGAAGTATGGTTTCTACTGAATGTATATGATTTGCATCATTGTAAAGTCAGAAACTTGTAAATTGAACCATGATAAATTAGAGATTATCTGTACTCAGTCAGTACTAGATATTATAGTGCTTGGACTAAGAGCCAAGTACCCACAACCCTAGAGTACTGATTAGTTTCCTAGGAGTCCAAGGAAGTTGGAAAGAACCTAATTTCTGATGCAAAGGAGAAAATGTTCTTTTAACTCCAGGAGAATATATGTAAACATTTTTTACTGCTTTGTAAGTGCCTAACAATCTGCAAGGTAAAAATCTTTGCCTTGAGTCTGTAGAGAGTTGTTGATTTGCATTTCCCTAAGAAATGTAAGAGGATGTGTAGTGAATATTATTTATTTTAGTTTCATTTCTGTGGAGACACTTGCCTGTTATAATGCCTACATCACTTTAGCCAAATGAGGAATTTCAGGCTGCTATCGGATTCTTACCACACAGTAACTAAAATGAATCTGGAAATAAAATGGTGGGTTCAAAATGTTCACATAGGAAATGTGATTTGAAAGGATTGAAATACCTTCTCATTAAATTGTCGAAATGAAAAAATTTAAAAATGATAGGTGGTAGAATGCTTTTTATTAAATAAAATTTGAAATTTATGTAGAGGCATTTCTAACTTGCCTGTAAATTATTTTCTTATTCTTTTAAATGGATCTTGTGGTAGTAGAGTGTTGTGTTGCTGTATCTTTAACACAATTGTGTTTATCATATATTGCTTTCTTTTTCAAATTTATTATTTTGAACTGCTGATTACTTCTGGCTATTTAGTCTTTTCTAGCACATTTAGCATTGAGTCAAGATGGTGTCATTTTCACATGCAAGCTCCAACACCATTCCAGGCCCTTTGACCTTTCTTCAAATAGCTAATTCCCTAAGGTATAGAGGTGGTGGCAGAGATGGCAGCAAATGACAAGGTGCTGAAAATTCTACTGCCTTCATTAGCTACTTAGCTGTCAAGGTTTTTATTTCTCCATGAGACTGAACGAAACCGGTATGATTCAAAAAGATGGAAACATTTTATAAGAAAAATAATTAAAAAGAAATTGATTCCTGACGGCCGTTGCTGCTATGAATCTATGAACATTTTTATGATTTTGATTTTTACTCCTGTTAAAATAAAAACTAAAATTTCACTTGTGTATTGAATAGCCAAGTAAATATCAAGATTATCCAATAATGGTTTGTAGTAAACAGTCACTAAGTATTGCCTAAAAAAAGAAAAAAAAAAGTTAAAAGGGGAAATTTTCAGTAGCCTTTGTGAAATTCATGCATTGTTCCCTGTGGTAGGCAGAATTCTAAAACGACTTCCAATGTCCCCTGCTCTTGTAAAATTTCTCTTTGTGTGTGGATGGAACCTGTGATTATTGACAGATATCACTCTCACGATTATGTTATATTATATAGCAAAAGGGATTTCCCAGATCTAATACATTTAATTAAGGTCTCTAATCAGTGGACCTTAAAATAGGGAGATTATCCAGGTGGACCTGACCGAATCACATTGGCCTTCTAAATCTGAGTCTAGAGGGACAGTGATGGAGGAGGTCAGAGAAGCACAAGGGCTGAAGGTGCAGTTGCTCGCCTGAAGATGAAAGGGGCCAGATGCCAAAGAATGAAAGTGGCCCTTGGCTGACAGCCAGCAAGAAAACACAGACCTTGGTCTTACAAAAGGAAACGACTGAATTCTGCTAACACAAGAATGAACCTGAAGGCAGATTTCCCCCCTCCCCAGAGCCTCTATGCAAGAAATTAGCCCTATAACATCATTATTTAGCTTTACAATATTTGGAAAGGAGAACCAACTATGTGGTGCCATGCTTCTGGCACACGGAAGTGTGAGCTAATGAACAGTTATTGTTTTACCCTTTCCCTAAAAAAATGCAAACTAATTTTCACTGAATATTCCAAATTAACTTCTTGTTTTGCATGTTAAAATTGTCTTTTTCTCAATTATTGTTAATTTTGAGAAGTGCTTTTTGTTTTAATACCAGTTTTAAATGTTTTAACTTTTAGCTAATGTGGGAAAGATCTCTGAATGTTCATATACTTTATATATTCAAACCAGATTCGAAGTATTCATCGATGGGGATGAAAGTAGAAAGAAATATGGGCCATTCAAATTTCTCTCTGTTAAATAATCCAGGTTGGAGAACTACTTGGCTTGCTTAGACACATCATATTAATGCTAAATTTAACTCAAAAGATGAGACTAATTGCAAACAGGAATGTAATTAAAAGCAATTTAACTAAGAAGAAATCATAGGAAAGATTGCCTGGATTGGAAAAGAAATTTCATGGAAGATGATGCTTTTGAAGATACTAATCTATTATCTTCTAAACACTGGAGTTTCCAGAGAGAGGCTTCAGGGGGAAAGAGTGTTTAATTTATAGTAGAGGTGCTCATACTTATTTGATGTAAGAAGAAAATGGTATTCTAGGGAACCAGAGTGCTTTTTTGGTTTTAGATGAAATGAAATTAAAGAATAATTCCCCTTTACCACTATATAGCTGGGACAAACCCAGGCAACCTACCAAGTGATGGTATAGGAGATAAGACGTATGTATCCTTTGTTGGTTAATCTTTAACTGCATCTGTCTATTATGTAGAAAAAGGAGCAGTAAAAGCATTTTTCTTTACAGTTTAGATTTAATTTAATTTAATAAAAGAACTATGAGGAAAAATAGAAATTTTGCAACTTCTTTCATCTAAGAGCTTCCATTCTGTTCTCCCAATACATTGAATTTTAACCTATTCCATATCACCTTTAAGGTTTTCAAGCAAAGACACCTCTCTTTGACAACTGATGGTTCTCTTTTTAAAAAATAATTCTTGGTTTGCTAATAGTAAAGTGGCTATGCATTCTACTTTCTCTAGTACAATCCTGCTTTAGCCTTGCTGTTCCAATTTTATTAATAAATTATATAGTCAAACTTTTTAAGGGACCCTGATGAGCATTTGATCATGCAATCAATCCAACTTTGTATTATAAAATATGTATTGTTAATTACTTTGACATGCCCATCAGCAATCTTCCATGAAGTATATACACACATATGTAAAACTGTATCATTGTCTTTTTGCTCTCTTTTTAATTATTACTTTCCCAAACTTATTTCTCTTTATTCTGAAATCTGGATTTTTTTAATTGATCTATCTTTCAGTTCACTAATCCTCCCTTCTACTGTGTTTAATTTGCTGTTATAACCATCCTTCATATTACCAATTTTAATTATTTTTATACTATGATTTACATTTAATTTATAATAGATTTTAGTTTTCTGTTGAAATTTTCCATCTTTTTATACATTTCCTTGATTACAACAATAGTTTTTTTTAAGAAGTCTGGATCTAATAGTGCCAATATTTGGATCACCTGTTGGCCTTTTTCTCTTGCTTTTTTTTTGGTCATTTGATTCTTTTTTCTGACATATCTGATAATTTGTTTTAATTTGCTTATTGAATTTAAGATACTGTGTATAAAAATATGGTCTTATGATTATTGTTTCTTTCTTCATAAAGGTTTTAATTTGTGTCTGTTAAGAAGATTAATATTAAGAAAATCACATAAATCCATTTGAGGCAAAAGTCTATTTCAGGTTGTCCTTCTTCTAGAGTGTAGCCTTTTCAGAGTGTTAGCTCTATGCCTCGAGTTCTTAACAGATCCCTTTCTCCTTGGTGAACTCTGAGCTCCAGTTTGGTCTCTCCAGTATCGGGAAACAGTTTAAAAAATAAAATCTCTGCTTACTCTGCTTGTCTTTTTAGCCTCTTAGCAGCTGCTTTCTGCTTTTTACCTGTGTTTCATTCTGCATGTTTGCAATTTGGGAGTCGGCAGTTGCCTTTGGGGAAAATTGACAGCAGCGTATTGAGCTCACCTCTGCATTTTACTTCTCTCCAAGATCTTGCCCTTTCAAGTCCATGAACCTTTAGGTTCTCACTGATGCGTTCAATCTGTTCTTTTATGCATGTATCTAACATGCATAGTCATTCTCTGTGAGAATGTTAGCTTAAGCCAGCCACTCCTCATGGCCATTGGTATATGGAGCATATCCATTTCTATATTTTAAGCAATTTCCACATTTTCCCACTTGCTTCCCCAAAAATAGCATGTAGAGCATGTTGGCATTCATTCTCAACTATACCATTTAGTCTGGAATAGTGACATCCAATATAAATATCCCGTAAACCACATATATAATTTTAAAATTTCAAATACTCACATTACATAAGTAAAAATAAACAGGTAAAGTTACATTTAATGATATATTTGACTTAATTACAATTAGTCATATTTAAAATATTACCATTTCAACATATATGTCTTCAAAACCTGTTGTATATTTTACATTTACAGCTCATCTCAATTCACACTAGCCCCACTTCAAGTGCTTCAGAGACAGCCTTATGTGACTTGTGACGACCTTATTGGAAAACGTAGGTCTATAGGATTCAGAATATTCCAAGGAGATGTGACAGGACTAAAGGACAAATGTCCATTACATGATGATACTGACTTGGAGACTAGGGTGAAAGTCTTCAAGTCAGTGTCATTCTTTGGGGAAAAAAATGGGTTTCTATTTAGCTGTACAAAGAATATTTCCTCATGTTAGGAGGAGAAAATTTGTAGACAGAATCTTTCTAACCGTTCAGCATTGAATGCTCCACCGTATTTTGGAGAAATAATTTAAATGATGTGATTCAAAGGAAGGTACCATTCAGCTTCCCTGGACTGAATCTTAAAGGGTGAAAAACTCTCTGTATCCTAAAAGCCAAGATCCAGACATGTGACTCAGGCTGGGCCAATCATATATGTCTTCCAAGATTCAGTAAAATTAAGTACAGAAATGTAGGGAAAGTTTTAAAACATTCCCACAAGTGGTCTTGATAGAAGTAAAAGAGAATCTCAGCAGTGACTTTGTGCTCACAATGCCAGTCTAACTAGACAATTTCTGGGTCATAAATGTCACGTAGGGCTGTTTTCTAGGTTGACTTTGTTCCTGCAGGTGTTCTAGGACTTTCCATGAATCCCTGATTTCAGGGATTTTGCAGACTCATGATTTCACTTTTTAGTACAACATAGTTAATAAGTTAGCATAAACTAGTGCATAAATGTAGGAGCCAAATGGCCTGAGTTTGAGTCTTTGCTTTCCTACTCATTCACTTTCAAGATTTAGACACATCATTTTACTTTCTTTTCTCCTCAGTTTCTTCATCTATCAAGTAGCAGTGATAATTGTACCTACCTTGTGAGTGGTTATTAAGCCTTAATGAGATAATCCATATGTAGTAAGTATACTTAGTATACGTATTTATCATATACTGAATATTTAGCTTCTGGTAACTCAGCTCTTCTTATTACTAAAAAAAAAAAATATTATGGGATATCTACTGTGTAGCAGGAACACAAAAAAGAATACTTCTTATTTTTTCATTTAAAATTGGCTTAATAAATGATAATTATTTCACATCCCTATAGTTTTGGGAAGGAGCTACATATAGCCTGAGGAAACTATTGCAATGGTAAATGTTGTTTACATTATTTACCACTAAGTAATGTGCCTTGTTTGCCTTGGTGGCTGTGAGTAGTACCAGGCATATAGCCTGCTACCCAGGTTTAAGAAGTATAAACAAAATAACATAACTTAATACCAAAAATGCTGTGGACATTCTGTTTCCATTTTTTAGATGAGGAAATTGATTCAGAGAAGTGAGGTAATTTGCCCAAATTTCACAGCTGATGTGTACTCAATTATACATTTTATTTTGATTGTGAGTTCCATTTTCCTAGACAAGGGATAATAATACAGTATTGGAAGGCCTTTAATCACTAGGCCTGCAGTTCGTAAAAGGATTCTGCCATTATTGGGAGCATCCTTGATATTTTCAGAAAGGTAAGCCAAGCCTCAAAGAATGCATACCTCATAAATTTATTTCATTTCACTGACATCACCACTTTCTTAATCTCTCTTTCATCTTCTTCAACTTTTTTCCTTTCTTTTCTCAAGTCTATGATCATAAATATTTCTATAACCATAAACAGCCCATAATTTAAATAGCTTTCATCTAAAAAAATTCTGGAAATTCACTTTAGGTAAATTTGAAAAAGGAGAAGATTAATCTTTCACAAAAGAATGACTTCTAAGTTCTCAGTATTACTGTGCCAGACAATTCAAATAAGATAGGGTTTAACGTAAGACACTTACTTTTCCAAATGCTACCCCTAGACTTTTCCAGGGACCAACTGTTTGACTATGTCCAGTAATATTCAAACTGCATAGGGGTGAAACTAACTCTTCGAGGAATTAAAATCAAAGGCTATATATCTAAACTGCTACATCTTCTAATCCAATCTATGTTATGTTTTCTTTTTCAAGAGTTTTAAAAACTAGCAGAGGCCCTGAAACAGCTATGCAACTTTACTCTCCAAGGCTCACTCCGATGACTCTTTGACTTCTAACCACAAAAATGTGTGAATTCTCTTCTTCCCTCTCTAAATCATCCTAGAAGCTTCTCATCTCACCTCTGTGTAGATGGCACTCTTCCATTTATTTTTGGAAGTGATTCATTTTGAATGCAAAGAATGAACTTCTTTATCATCCTCATTAATGAAAAGCATCTCTGTGCTGTAGAAATACACTGGACAGCCAATTTTCCTCAGCTGCTGTTGCCTTTGCATAACGAGCCTCCCGTGAAAAATAAAGTGTCAGCCTTATTATAGCAAAGCCTCAGTTATTAAAACACACACACATACACACATACAAGCAAATCCCACATCCCTCATGCTTTTAAGGTAGCATTGGTAAACGCCCATCTGCATTTTCAGTAATGTTATTTCAAGTCGAATCTAATGCTAGATGATTAACAATGATGAACAAAAAGTTTTCACACGTGAAATTGACTTACTCATAAAATTAATTCACCCATTATTTAAAGTTCATACCAATCATATTTAAGTTTTTAAAAAATAAGCAGTCAAGTTTTTTCTTTTCTCTTTTTGGATTAGTATGAAAAGTTCCGTGTATGTTGTGGTTCCAGGAGAAATAAACAAGTTGAATAAGTGACAAAGTAAAATAGCAACGGTTATTAACTAGAACTCTTCTGATGTGGTAGCTATGCTTATAAGTGAGGCTTACAGGCTTCGAATTAACAGAACTCATGCAAGAAGAAAAAAATATTCATTTGAATATCCAGATATTTGGGCTCTCTACTGCCAATTTTAAAATAGATTATCATCAGAAAAAATCATCTGGATAACTGAGCAAATGTTTTCCTCTACTGCTGGCCAAATCTCTCCTTGAAATCCAGACCACTATAGTCAGTCACATGCTGGACATCTAAGTTTGGACTTCATCAAACTCAAAAGTAATTTGCTCATCTCATCCTGAACACCTGTTTCTTCACTACTGTTTCTATTTAATATATTTTCTATCTCATTAAAGATGCCACTATTTGTGCAGCTCCTCAAACCTGAAATTTGATTCTTCTATCTCTATTTTGTTTCATATTTAATTAAGCAACAAGTTCTATAGTTTCAACACTATAAATAACTGTATAACCATCCACGTTTCTGTATCTCCACTAAAATACTCTGGCACAGATACTTCGCCTAGATCCTGAAGCAGATTCTTAACAAAGCTTCCTGTCTCTCAGTTTTTCTTCTGCTTCTCCTCCAAATCATTCTCTATACCCCAGAGTGATTATTTAAATATATAAATCCCTGCTCAAAATTCAGTAAGACATCCCCATATCCCTCCAGGTAAACAGAAGTCTTCATAATAAGGTTTATAGGGTCTTTGTGATTTAGCCTCCAGGTATCTATGCAATTGCTTCTTTGGCCACACAGATTTCCCTCTTGGCCTGCAAGTAAGATGTGCTGTGCTTCCTTTCCTCTGGGTGTTTTCTTGTGCATTTCATTTTCACTGTCTCCAATACCTTCTCCTTTTTGCTGGGCTCTTAGCCTTCAGCTCTCATATGGGGATTTCACTTTCCTGGATACTCACGTTGGGGCCATATGTCTTTTCTTTGAACTCCAGTAGCAACACGTAGTTCCTCTATTTCAGTAATTATAACACTGTATAATAATGTCCTGCTCATTCCACTATATTTCTAAATAAACTGAAAATTCCCAGAGGACAAGAACAATGTCTTTCTTGTTCGCTATTGTATTTCCATATCTATCATAACGTAGTGACAGGAGCATAGCAAACATTTAATAAGTATTTATTAAAGGAGAAATCCAAGAACATATAAGTATTAAGATTTTAGGCAAATAGCTACATTTCTTAAAAAAATGACAGAATATGAAGGCATAAGAAAAGCAAACCAGAGAAAAGTTTTAAATAAAAATATTTATTTTTTAAAAACTAGAAATGAATAAGAGGCAATAGAGGAAAATATGTCTGATTTTTTCCCCCAATTTTTACATCAGCTTATATATTGCCACAATAAATAATCACTGAATGTTTTATATTTTCAGTTTTCTCTGTAACATAATATGGACCATTCTTTCCCTAACCTCCATCTCTCGGCCATTTTCCAAGCCTTTCCTAATAGATTTTCTAGCTGTCTTTCAGTCCCTGCCTGTCACCAATTTTTAGGCCTTTGGCACATGTTTTAGGTGTTTTGTTTGTTTGTTTGTTTGTTTGTTTTTTGAGACAGGGTCTTGCTCTGTCCCCCATGCTGGAGTGCAGTGGCCTCATCATAGCTCACTGCAACCTCAAACTCCTGAGCTCAAGCGATCCTGCCTCAGCCTCCTGAGTAGCTGGGACTACAGGATATGCCACCACACCTGGCCACCACACCCAGCTAATTTTTCTATTTTTTGTGGAGATGGGATCTCGTTCTTGCTCAGGCTGATCTTGACCTCCTGGCCTCAAGCAATCCTCCCACCTCAGCCTCCCGAGTGCTAGGATTATAGCCATAAGCCACTGTGCCCCACCTGTTTTAGGTTTTTGAGATGAAAACACCCCACTTCTGAGAGCCTAAATTAGTTAGGGCTCAGTCAAAGAAGCAGAACCATTTTGAGTGTTAACCATTAAAGGATTTATTATAAGAATTAGATCTTACATAATTTTTGGAGCAGCTGGGGAAACGAAGGTCTTGAATAGTGAGTTGTAAGATCAGAAAAAGAGTCTTTAACCAGTTCTCCTGAAGCACTGGTACAGGACAACAAGCTGGAGCTTATATGAAGAATCTGAGAAGCCAAGAAAGTCCAGCCACTGAAGTGGAACTGTGAAAGAGATGTTTGTGGTGAGGGCTATCGGAAGCTGTTGCCTCTGTGTAGCTGTCACCTCTGCCAGGCCTCTCCTAAGCACCTGTTGGTGGTCCTAGGGACATTATTGGTCAGAATGTCCAGTGGCCAGTATGTAGAATGACTTAGGTCAAGGACACATTGGAAACCACCAGGTACATTTGCAACTGATAACTGTCACTTTATCTAACCACGAAGACCTTCCAGGAGAAATAGTGACCGAGACTCATTGAGTTTTGCCTCCCAAATCTCTCACATTTCTCTCTCTCTCTCTCTCTCTCTCTTTCTCTGGCATGTGTAATCCAGTATCACACAGAGAGGGAAATTCTGGAAACATATTTTTCATCTTGACCGAGTTGATAATGAAATCATCCAGCACAGGAGGGAAATCAATCTGTTTCTGTTGATGAAAGAATGAGACCTTTTTACATCCTATGCAGGTCTAGGATTTAAGCTGTGCTAAGATGCCCAGGAAAGATGAAGGTGTGATTATGTTTCTAATTACAAACAAGTGACCACAGTAGAACTCTGGCACTCTGGGACTTTTAAAATATCAGGATTAATGCACAGGTGCATATGACTAGCTGGGCTGTGATTCGCTCTGATAAACATCCTATAAAGAAACTCAAGTGGTTAGACCATTCTTTCTTACGTGATAGTCTGTATCAACCAGATCTCAATTTATCTCATGTCCCATGAGTTTTAGAACAATTTCCTCCACCATACAGAGACTAGCTCTTCAAAATACAGAATTCAATCATAGCTATTATCTGTGTTGTTTTCTTTTAGTAGTTCCCTCTAAGAGACTAACAAAATATCTTGGACATAATACATTCTCAATAAATGTTTATGAATGCTGAAAAGCTAAGCAGGAATGCTGAAAAGCTAAGCAGGCTACATGAGTGGATTAATAAAATGTGGTATATGTATACCATGGAGTTCTACTCAGCCACAAAAAACAACGGTGATCTAGCACCTCTTGTATTATCCTGGATAAAGCTGGAACACATGCTACTAAGTGAAGTATCCCCAAAATGGAAAAACAAGCACCACGTGTACTCACCATCAAACTGGTATTAACTGATCAACACTTACGTGCATATGTAGTAATAATATTCATCAGGTGTCAGGGAGATGGGAGGGGGGAGGAGAGGATGGCTATACACACCTACTGGGTGCAGTGTGCTCTGTCTGGGGGATGGACATGCTTGAAGCTCTGACTCCAGTAGGGCAAGGGCAATATTCGTAACCTAAACATTTGTACCCCTATAATATACTGAAATAAAAAAATTAAAAAACAAAACAAGACACAAAAGCTAAGCAGGAAGAGAGCTGAAGATAAGTGCAAGCTATGTTTCCAATAGTCATAAGCAAAGAGGCTGGCTAATCTGTTGCTAAGTTCAAAACTAAAGATGGACCCAAAGGTGGGGAGAAAAATTAAATGCATCATGGACTAGCGACACACAGGGATAAATAGATGGTCAAGCTAATGAGAGAGGGAGTGAGAGAATCCAGAAAAAATAAGATGTGTAGGGTGACATCCACTTTTAGTAAGAAAGTGACATGATTCACAGGTAAATTAGTATAAAGGTCCTGAGCTTCTGCTTGTTACTTCTTAGCTGTGTGACCTTGGGTAGATAACCGAACTCTTCTAAACTACCCTAAGCCTCATTTTCATCATTTTAAAATGTAGCTACTTCCTGGAGTTCTTGTAAGAATTAATTGTGATAGCACATGAAAAGCGCTTAGTGTAGCATAAAGTACTCAGTGAATGTTGATCACTATTACCAAAAGTTGTGTTAGATAACATCAGTCTTCTTTAATGTTCTTAAAATGTTGTCAGGGTACAATATTCCCAATATGTCTACTCACTCTCAATGCAGTGAAATTATATTCTCTCTGATCTGATGCTGCAGCTCTGTGGAATTACTGCTTTTTACATAAGTAGCTAATAGAAGACATAATGTATACTTCTATATAAGTTATATATACCCTGACAGGTACTATACATACATGTTGCACACAAATTATTTATCCTAATTTCCCCTTTATTACCAGTCTGCTTATTTAAAATCTGATTGAGACCATGACTAAAAAATTTTGGCATAAATACTTAATGCCATTGACTAAACACATTAAGAAGAACTTGGCTCACACTTCTAGTTTGCCCTTGCTTCTTTGTTTTAGAAATGATTTAGAATTTATCTCCTTTTTAAAAAATCATTGAATGCTGGTGAGAATCAGAGTAACATAGTTTTAGCTTTTATGACTCTCATGCCAAATATTTGCCTTATGTTGGCAAATAAGTGATGGCTATTTAACTTAGACTGAATTTATAATGACTTTCAAATTGCTCTGAATTAAGGAAAAATGATCCTAGGAAGGAGATGGAGAACATAGACAGCCACAGTTTTTCCCAGGACATCTTATTTGGAGTTCATTTTCTCCACCCTTTACCTCATCAGTCCTTATACTTGGGTTCCATTATAACAAATTTTCTGTTATTTTACTTTTCTGCATGTACTTATATACCTCTTGTTTCTTGTCCTTCTTCTTCTTCTCATTTTTATTGTGATTTTCCAAGCAGCTAACTAGAAATTATCCAGCCTCGTATCTGATCTTGTCCTAAACAATAACATTAGTGTAACCCCAGTATCAGCTGAGTTTGTACCATCATTCAAGATTTACAATTACATAAATTTGCAACAATCACTCTTCCTAAATGGTAAGCCCAAGGTTCTCAACAATATTCCAGTGGTTGATATCGTCATGGTTGCCTCTAGTGTTGAATTCCTCTTCCCACTGAACTCCTATTCTCATGAGTGTCTCACCTCCTGCATTGTTCATGATCTCTGACTTATGCTCACCCATGGGTGGACTATTCATCTCTGATTTCTCCAAAATACCACCCCACAAAAGTCATTTGTAGGTGCAGCGAGCGGGTTTGACCACAAAGAGGAGTGCACTGTAGCAAAAATTCCCAAACTGTTTAACAATGAGTATTAGTATTAGACACTGTACCTGTTCTTCAGAGGCACTTGGCCACCAGCCACCTACCAGGAATTTCTCAGTAATCACACAGTTCCAACATCTCTAGCTTCCTGCCATATTGCTTCTCCCTCTCCCCTCGGGCCCCCACTGTATTTCTATTTTTATCTACTTTGGAAGGGGTAAGATCTAACTTTCTGCCCTCTCCTATTTCATGTTTTCTTTTAAATTCCTATTACATTTTTGGACAGAAAATTTGTGTTTTTTTCCTTCTGGGATACTTTCCAGAACATACCCTGAGGGCTCACACATCTAAAGCATAATATCAAGGTGTTTTCCTAAACAAAGATGGTTTTCTCTCTAAGGGGATTTCTGAGCCAGCTGTTAACATTACAATCTTATTTATCCTGCCACCTTTGCTTAAAGAGTAAATCAATGAAGATATTTTAGGATTTAGGTTCTCTAGAAAAAGGCATATATGCACATGGCAGGAATATTGTCATAATATAATTTTTCTTAAAGGTTTTGGTTACATTGATATATGCAGGCTAGCTGTCTCAGTACACAGAACCCTGTTAGAGAAAACTAGATTCACTGTAGCAGTAACACACATTTATTTCTACTCATCATATATTCATGCAATATTCACAAATATCTGCCCCCTCCAATACTGGATCACTGTCCTTGAATCAAGCTTTCGTTTCATTTTCTTATTTTCCCTTAGGGTGACTTCTTTCTTTATTATCCTAAATGTATTCATATGTTTCTACAAACAAGTCAGGTGATCTTCTAAATTATAGACTAATGAATAGGAAATGAGGTCACGCTGCAAGGAGCTCAGCCATGCCCCTGGTCCATAATAGGTGTCAAGTCATGCTGTTGACTAGTTGTGGATGTGTCTTATTGCAGTAATTAATGAGTCTGATATTTCTTTATCAATTTAGTGTGTCTGTGCATGTCAACTGTATTGTTATCCCTCAAGCTGATATCCAAATGGTGTAGAAACACTTTAGCCATAGTATTAGTAAACACATTTTGATAGAGGGCCTCCTGTAGCCAAAGCTTTATGAAAGGAGCTATGGAAAAGATGCCAAAGAGTAAGTGAATCATGTTACTCTTGTGCTTGGTGCAGGGATGCAAGGGAAAATAATAAAAAAAGTAAAAACTTTATGAGAGCTATGCTTCCTTCTATATATACACAAATTTGAGTCACTTATATGCATATGCACCTATCTGTGCATTTCTGTAAATATACATATGGTTGACAATTATACTTCTGACTCTCCAGCCTTCTCTCTTGCCACATTCTGGCAGTAACACTGAACTGCTTGTCGCTCTGTTTCCTGCCTCTGTGATCTGAACATACCATCTCCTCTAACTCCAAAGTCCTTCACAATGAGCCATTCTTCTCAAAGTAACTCTCCCCTACCCTTCAATTCTTCTCCTTGGACTCAAATCCTCCACAAAGCCTGGTTGGGGAAACACACATAATCACATTAATCCTTGAGTTTTAATTTGTTCCTTTCTTCAGAGTGAGCTAGTCACAACCAGGAGACAATGTCGGGTTAGATTTTTT